>NC_138505.1:2701294-4137023 GCF_964252035.2 Podarcis erhardii | reverse complement strand
AATGCCCCAAAGAACCTAGGAATCCAGATAGACTGCAGCTAAACCCGTAGGTTCCACAAGAGCATCGGAAGAGCCTGGCTGCTGTATCAGACCAAAGGGGGGCTATCTAGTGCAGCGTCCTGTTGGCACAATGGCCGGCCAATTGCCGCAAAGGGAACTCCGAAAGGACGACAGCAACTCTCCTCCTTTGCAGCCCCCCCCATTCAGAGTCACACCGGACTCTAATATTTTGCACCTGCCTCTCTTGGCAGTTTCAAGTGTCAGCAGATGCACGTTTGGTGTTGGTGATGGTTGCTTTTTTCGTGATTATTCCCTGCTTCTTCTTCTTCTTCCGCTCTGGCGTTGCTAACTGGCAAGATTGCTGAGGAAGCCGCAAAGCTCTCCTTGTAGCACAGAGACAGGCCGTAATCCCGCCGGTTCAATACAGGTTGCAGCGGGTCACGGAGAGGGGATTAAAAAGCAAACTGGTTGCCTGCGTGAGCATCATGATCTTGGCAAAGGCTGAGAATCCCTTTATCTCCCTCTTCCTTGCGCTCCTGCCTGCCTGCCTGCCGTTCCTGGAGCTCTTCCAGTTCCAAACTCCTGGCACTGCGCTGTAATTTGTCCTTTGTGTTCGTTTATAATTATTACATGTAAAATAAAATTTGAAGAGCCGGGGACGGGCCCGGCGTGGATTCAGGAGTCTGCAACTTTGACCGTCTCGGTGTTCTGGGAAGGGAAGGGAAACGCGAAGTGTTCAAGTTCCTAGTCCACATCGCCAGGAGGGTTTCTGGGCAGTGCATGGATGAAAAACCTAAGAAGCCAGAAAGGAGTTAGGGCAAAGTTTGAAACAGGGTGGCACGGTTCAAAATCTGTCCATCCCTGCCCTGAACCAGATTTTGTATGACTGGATAAAGGTAAAGGGACCCCTGACCATTAGGTCCAGTCGTGACCGACTCTGGGGTTGCGGCGCTCATCTTGCTTTATTGGCCGAGGGAGCCGGCATACAGCTTCCAGGTCATGTGGCCAGCAGGACTAAGCCGCTTCTGGCGAACCAGAGCAGTGCACGGAAACGCCATTCACCTTCCCGCCGGAGCATTACCTATTTATCTACTTGCACTTTGATGTGCTTTCAAACTGCTAGGTTGGCAGGAGCAGGGACCAAGCAATGGGAGTTCACCCCGTGGCGGGGATTCGAACCACCGATCTTCTGATCGGCAAGTCCTAGGCTCTGTGGTTTAACCCACAGTGCCACCCACATCCCTATGACTGGATAGATTTGGTGATTTAATTATTTAGTGACAGAATAGTGGTTTCAGTGTTGTGAGGATAAATAGTTGTTGTTTTTTGCTTTGTTTTCTGATTCGTGTTCTCCCCCTCTCTTCCTGCGAAATGAGTCGCAGTCCTAAACGGAGCCTCCATGTTCAAGAGCAGTCTATCCACAAAAAGCCACTCAGCTCGGGAACACTGGCAGGGCACTGCTGCTGCTTTTGTACCCAAGCTTGCGGGCTTGTCAAAAGCCCTTGTCTGAACAGCTGTCGGAAGCTGGACCGGGTGGGAAAGACGACAACTCCGTATGATCTCACATCAGGGTCCTTAGCACCCTTCAGCGGGTGCTAGCGTCCCCTGCCGCCACACAAACTTTTTTTAAAAAAAGGATTTGGCACATTCTTGGAGGAAGAAGGGGTTCTGTTGACCTTGCTTGGTTGTGACGGCTAAATGGAGCCTCCGTAGTCCAGCGCAGTCTATCTGTGCATCACAGTGTTCTTGATCTGTGGCTTGGGGTATATTCAAAAGAGGAATCAGCCTGTCTTTTCTGCTCTGCATTTCACTCCAGCCCCCCTAGGGCTCCCGCAAATCTTGCATTTGGTTAACATCTCCTTTTGGTTTCCTTTTTTTAAAAAAACTTTTTTTTATTAGGAATTTCAACATAACATTTTATCAAAAGAAAAACAAGTCATCCTTAATTCCTCCCCTATTTTTCCCTCCCCCAAACATATAACCCCCTTCCCTCCCCCCAAACTTTCCTCAGCTCCTTTCTCTGATTTATCAACATTTGCTATTCTCTGCATGTTGCAAAATTGTACAAATTCTTGATTCATCTATCTAAATGTTATCAATAAAAAGTTTGTGAATGTTTATTCAAAACCTGCCAAGGAGTCCAGTTCATTTTGTTGTTTCTTTAAGTACTTTGTAAAGGGTTCCCATTCATCTTTGAAGTCGCAGTTATCTTCATCACGTAGTTTATGTGTCAGTTTTGCCAATTTGCGTAGTCCATTAACTTCTATTGCCACAGTTCTTTAGTCGGGACTTCTTCGTTCTTCCATCCTTGTGCTATTAAGACTCTTGCTGCTGTTGTCGCATACATGAAAATATTTTTAAATTTCCTTGGCAGGTCTTTTCCTACAATCCCTAACAAAAATGCTTCAGGTTTTTTGACAAATGTTAGTTGGAACTTTTTCTTCAACTCATTATATATCATTTCCCAAAATTTACTACAATCCCACCACATATGATAAAAGGTGCCTTCTTTTTCTTTACATTTCCAACACATATTTGAGCTGGTTTTGTACATTCTTCCTAGCTGGACTGGTGTTGTGTACCACCTATACATCATTTTCATGTAATTTTCTTTCAGCAAAGAGAGCAATCTGTAAATTTTAAGTCAGTTTTCCATAGTCTTTCCCAATCTTCCAATGTAATATTATGACCTATACCTTGTGCCCATTTAATCGTAACTGATTTCACCTCTTCACCTTTCGTCTCCCATTCTAACATCATCTCCTTTAGGTTTCCAAGACACTGCTCTCCTTTTAATATCTCAACCTTTTCTCCTCTCCGCCCCCCCCCCGCCAGCCCTGTGCCTCCCCACCCAAAATGAAGTGTGCCTGTCAAGAGGGGGTCATTTGACCAGCATGGGACGGCCGGCGTTGAAGAAGAAGCAATTTAGAGATGAACAAGGAGTGTCAGGAGGGGCAGAGAGAGAGAAAGACCCCTTTTTTCCTCTCTCTCATTACAAGTTTGCCCGCTTGCCTGCCTGCTTACAGACGCCAAGTGTGCTTTGTTGAGTGGCGGGCAAAATCTTGGCAGTTGTTTCCCCCCAGAAGCACCAGCCCTGTTCCATCGCGCAGCCCCAGGTTGCAGAAGCAGCTGCGATGCTCCTCTGAGCACTCCTTTCCCCCCTTATTAAATGTGGCGGGTTTGAATTCAGGTGTCGCGGAGAGCGAGGGGCCACGACGAGCGAGGTTTCCGGCTGGTTGGGATTCGGGGTCCGTGCCGGTGACAGATGGGCAAGATTCCTGATCGGGGACAGGACATGTCTTCCTCAAAATCCTGGAGTGGAATAAATATGAGGGGGCTCCCTTGCCTCCCCATCTGTCAGAATTTATGAAAACTTTCCAAGTGTGAGGATGTTCTGAGGCTAAAAGAATACAAACGGGGACATTTTTTAGGAGGTGTCCCTGGGCCCTTTTGCATTCCCGCCCCAAATCTCCTTTTTCATACATTACTACGATTATTGATTTGACTTATGAATCACTTGTTGCCTGGAAGGTCTCCGAGAGGCAGTGTCACGTAGTGGTTAGAGCATCAGATGATTAATTATGATTCATTGCATTTCTATCCCAGCTTCCCTCCGATGAGCTCAAGATGGCGTCCGTAGTTCTCACTCCCTTCATTTTATCCTCGCGACACCCCTGTGAGGTTGAGCTGAGAGAGGCAGAGACTGGCCCAAAGTCGCCCTGGGCGGCGATTCGAACCCTGATCTCCCAGCTCTTACACTAGGGCTGGGTGATACCACCTCCCACTAATACAACATTGTGTGTTGAGATTTCCTGGGGGGCGCCAAGACATTTGGGAGAAACAGACGGAGACCCCATTTTTTACAGCTAGGGGTGCATTCATCCCCCGCCCCGGGTCCTGCTGAGACTGCCCTTCTCCTCCGCCCTAAATTTCGGACAAGCAATGGATTCGCAGCCCCTCTCCGCTTTTGGAAGGAGGGGAGTGTCTTATCACCCTAATGAAAGGAGAGAGATTCGTCTCAGGCGACCCTGAGTGAGATGTCGAAGGTGAGGGAACCCAAGCGGAAAACATATATATATATTTGGCTCCCGCCTGACCGCGTCCGTGCCGGTCTCATCAGAGCCGCACAGCAGGGAGAGTTTCTTACTTTGAGCAAGGGACAGAGAAAGGCAGGAGAACAGCTGCTCTGCACGAAAAACGGCCCCAACTTTTACCCTCAAAGGCAGCTGGATGTGGCCTCCTTTGCACCAGCCCTCTGCTCCATGAGGACTAGAACCTTGCTTTGTTTTGAAGGGTCCCAGCACCTGCTCTGCAGGTTCAAAAAGCCCCAGGTCCAACCCTGGAAGCCTGGGAAAGTCCCCTGCTGGAAACTCTTGCTCTTGATAGGCTCACAATTCCTCTGAAGGAGGAGGTTCATAGCTTGGGGGTGCTCCTGGGTCCTTTGCTGTCGCTCGAGGTTCAGGTGGCCTCAGCGGCCCAGAATGCCTTCCATCAGCTTTGGCTGGTGGCCCAGCTACACCCCTATCTGGACAGGGATGGCCTAACTACTGTTGTCTGTGCTCTGGTAACTAAGTAAGTTAGTTCTAGGTATGAGCTTTCGTGTGCATGCACACTTCTTCAGATACACTGAAACAGAAGTCACCAGACCCTTCTATATAGTGAGAAGGTGGGGAGGGGTATTACTCAGAAGGGTGGTGGGAATGGGTGATAGGCAGATAGCTGTGATGAGCCTGTTGACGACTCTTAACGACTGCAATAGGCCTTACAGGAAAAAGCAAGGGGTGAAAAGGTGAAAAATGGCTTTGTCATGTATAATGAGATAAGAATCCAAGGTCTTTGTTCAGACCAGGTCTCTCCATGGTTTTAAGTTTCGTAATAAGTTGCAATTCAGCAGCTTCTCTTTCCAGTCTATTTCTGAAATTCCTTTGTAATAGAACAGCTACTTTGAGATCTTGTATAGAATGTCCTGGGAGATTGAAGTGTTCTCCTACTAGTTTCTCTGTCTTGTGATTCCTGAGTGCTACTGGAAGGAATTTTTTGTTTTGACTATGGCAGACCAACACGGCTACTATCTGTAACTGGTAACTAAGGTTAGATTACTGCAAGGCGTTCTGCGTAGGGCTGCCCCTGAAGATGGTTCAGAAACTGCAGCCGGTGCAGAATTTGACGGCCAAGTTGCTCACCGGAGCAAGACGGTTTGTGCCTGTTATACAAATCCCGGTCCGACTGCACTGGCTACCAATTAGTTTCCGGGCCCAATTCAAAGTGCTGGTTCTGACCTATAAAGCCTTAAACCAGGGGTCAGCAAACTTTTTCAGCAGGGGGCCGGTCCACTGTTCCTCAGACCTTGTAGGGGGCCGGACTATATTTTTTGGGGGAAATGAACGAATTCCTATGCCCCACAAATAACCCAGAGATGCATTTTAAATAAAAGGACACATTCTACTCATGTAGAAACACACTGATTCCCAGACCGTCCGTGGGCCGGATTTAGAAGGCGATTGGGCCGGATCCAGCCCCCGGGCCTTAGTTTGCCTACCCATGGACTACCATATTTTTTGCTCTATAAGACTCACTTTTTCCCTCCTAAAAAGTAAGGGGAAATGTGTGTGCGTCTTATGGAGCGAATGCAGGCTGCGCAGCTATCCCAGAAGCCAGAACAGCAAGAGGGATTGCTGCTTTCACTGCGCAGCGATCCCTCTTGTTGTTCTGGCTTCTGAGATTCAGAATATTTTTTTTCTTGTTTTCCTCCTTCAAAAACTAGGTGCGTCTTGTGGTCTGGTGCGTCTTATAGAGCGAAAAATATGGTATATTATCCTTGGAGACCCTTCCAGCTGCACAATTTTATAGAGAAAGAAGACAAGGGTTCACGAATGCAGGGGGTGTGCCAACGTCATTTGTGGATCGGAGTAATGTGGCAGAGGAGAGACCACCTCCAGATTTTGCCCCAGGGAGTCAGGGATGCTCTGCTGTCCCTCTTAAAGGCTGCAAATGAAACCCGGTTGAAATTGCCCAGGTTGACAGAGCCAGCCCTGTAGATTTCCTTCCTCGCAGGGAGGAAGGAGCGGGCAGTATTCCAGGAAAGCCTCACTGCCGGGCGGCTTCCAAGGCCAGGCCATAGCTGCCAACGGGGCGTTTTGGCTGGAGAGGGCAGGAGGAAGGTAGCTTGGCGTCTGGGCAGGAAATGGTGTGTATTTAACGGGATTAAGGCCCAGGATCTTCAGAAAAGGCAGTCAGAGGTAAATCTCTGAATCCCAGGCAGCCTGTGGATTCCAGCCAGCCAAGCGGTTGGTTGGTTGGTTGGTTGGTTGGTTGGTTGGTTGGTTGGCTGGCTGAGTAGACCCATTGGAATCCATGGGCACAGCTGACTCAGAGCAGATCCGCCAGCATTAATGGATGCGAGTAAAATTTAGCCCGCCTGCTTTCTTTCTTTCTTTCCGATCGTCCCCAGATTTTGGAAGATTAATATTTTATTTCTTAAGAACATAAGAAGGGCCTGCAGCTGGATCAAGCCCATCTTAAGTCCAACACCCCATTCTTCAAGCGGCCACACAGTTGCCTCTTGGAAACCACCAAGACACAGGATCCGAGCACAAAAGTTAGTTTCCTGCAACTATCATTCAGAATCATCGTATCCTAGAGCTGGAAGGGACCCCAAAGGCATCTAGTCCAACCCCCTGCAATGCTGGAATCCTGCCCGCAGCCGTCCCTGGGTGGGATCGAACCACCAACCTTCTGGTTAATGGTCCGATGCTCTGACCCACGGCGCAACCTCTGTTTCTGTTCGTGGACGCAGAGCATAGCCATTGTGGCTGATAGCCATTGACAGCCCTCCCTTGATGATGTATATAGCCTGCCTTCATTCTTCCAAGGAACTCAAAGAAGGAAGGACATTCACATGTGATAGGAATTTTGAGGTCTTAAAGGTAAAGGTAAAGGGATCCCTGACCATTAGGTCCTGTCGTGACCGACTCTGGGGTTGCGGCGCTCATCTCGCTTTACTGGCCGAGGGAGCCGGCGTACAGCTTCCTGGTCATGTGGCCAGCAGGACTAAGCTGCTTCTGGCAAACCAGAGCAGCGCACGGAAACACCGTTTACCTTCCCGCCAGATGGTACCTATTTATCTACTTGCACTTTGACATGCTTTCGAACTGCTAGGTTGGCAGGAGCTGGGACCGAGCAACGGGAGCTCACCCCATCGTGGGGATTCGAACCGCCCACCTTCTGATCGGCAAGTCTTAGGCTCTATGGTTTAACCCACAGCGCCACCCGCATCCCTTTGAGGTCTTAGATATATGTTAAATGTTCCTAAGTGTACCAACCAATCACATACATAGATCAGCACAGGAAGACCGACCTGAAACCATTTTTGATTCCCAAACTGACCTCAGTTCTTTCTCTGCAAGGTCAAAGGAAAATGGAAAAGCCTCCCCATTGTCTTTTCCTTCACAAATCCTGTCTAAAGGGCACATTTAAGATATAAATAGGGTGTGAGGCTGTGACCTGGCTCAGGAACTAAGTATTTATCATTACAAAAGACTGGCCAGGCGCCCCAGGCAATCCAACCAACTGACCATTAAACAGGTAACCTGGCAGACAGGAGGTAAACAAAGCACTCAGATTTCTGCTGTAGACCACCTTTTCTGTGATGTAGGTATGTGGGTGGAGTTCTTGAGCTACATCCCTTCTGTGATGTATGTATGATGTATCTGGGGGTGGTCTTGATCTACAGGGTGGCGATTTCAAAAGTCTTTATAAGGCCTTGCACACCATTATTCTGGGTTCTTCCTCCTCTCCTGCAGGTGAGGGGAGCACCCTGTTGCAACAGTTCAATAAAGATCAAGCTTACTAGCTGCTTTGCTTGCAATATTGTCTGGTTGGCCTCTGCTATTTTCTCCTACCATTAGGGAACCTACATAAGGACTCTATATGGGCTCTTGGATACCCCATAAGGGGGAAATATTTTTGTTTCCAACCCACACATTTTTCCGCTTCTCCCTTTTGTGTTCACAACAAGCCTGTAAGGTAGGCCAGGGATCCACACCACTACATGGTCTTCCCTCCAGGAAAATGAGAGGCATGAAAACAGTTCTAGGATGCAATCCACAGTTTTTTTTGGGGGGGTGGGGAGTCCCAAGGACAGGGGTGGCCTGAGATTCACTACTCCTGAATTAAATGAAGGCCTTTTGACCCCCCCTTTTTTCAGCTCCCCCCACCACAAAGGCTCCCTGAGCAACTTTTCAGCGACAAGACAGCCATTTGCTCTTAACGCTCTCGAAAAGCCACGGCACAAAAGGAAAGGGGGATTGGGAGGGAGGAGGAGGAAGTGAACTCTGGCACCTTGCGGGAAAGCTGCCTTTAACTTTCAAGCCTGCTGTAATCCAGCCTCAAAAGCAAAGAGGGTGTTTGTGCGAAAAGGCCCGGAGGAAAATGTCAGCAAGCAGCCCCCGATTGTTTTGTTTTTTGAATGCGGGGATAAAAAGCCGCCGCCAAATGAGCGGCAATGGCTTCAAATTTGCCAATCCCCGGAACGTAACTGTTACATTCTGTTGCAAATAGTAAAGATGGATTAAACCGCGGCACGTTAACTTACTTGGCAACGTCCCTCCCCTCTAAGTGAGTGCTAAAATTAACATGCAAACCAGGAAGGAGCGCATTGATCCATTCATACATAAAACGCTGGCTTGGTCTTCTTAGCTGAATTCACACTCAAGGCCGGGGTCGTGATCTATGGGCCGGCCCACTGGGGGATCCTTGTGAAAATCCTTCATCCTTTCTTATCACTGTCTGCTCAAAATCTTGGGGAAGGGCCACAGCTCTGCGGGAGGACAGCTGCGTTGAATACAGAAGGGCCCGGGTTCAAATTCCATCATCTCCTGGTAGGGCTGTGAGAGAAGCCCTGCCAGAAACCCTGAAGGGTTGTTGCCAGTCCGTGTTGGAAATATTGCGCTAGATCATGGGTAGTCAAACTAAGGCCTGGGGTCCGGATCCGGCCCAATCGCCTTCTAAATCCAGACCGCCCAGCGTGTTTTTACATGAGTAGAATGTGTCCTTTTATTTAAAATGCGTCTCTGGGTTATTTGTGGGGCATAGGAATTCATTCATTCCCCCCCCCAAAATAAAATATAGTCCGGCCCCCAACAAGGTCTGAGGGACAGTGGACCGGCCCCCTGCTGAAAAAGTTTGCTGACCCCTGATATAGTCCAGTGAAGGAATATGCAACTGGAGCAAAACTGCTACCTGTCTCTGACTTTTCCGTCGCCTTAAACGAGCTGCCCCAGTCAGGGGGACTCCTCCTCCTCTGCATCCTCCACAGCGGAGCCTCTGAGCATGTACAGACTGCCGCCGCCTCTCCCTCTGGCCCCCAACCTCCCCGTGCGGTGATCTGACCCCCGAGCTCACCCCTTGCGAGCTTCAAGCGGTCATTTGAGCTCCGATCTCACCTAGGTCCTAGTCTAACCACTGAACAACACTGCCTTTTTTTAAAGAGAGAGGAAAATCAGCATATTTTGGCATTCTGCTTGCGTTTTTGTTTTTTTGCCTGCCCTGGATTTCCCTGCAATAGTGTTCTCCTGTGCACAACTGCTAATTTTTCTTCCTGTTTCCAAGTGGTGGGGAAGAGAGATATGGGGTTTGTGTGTGTTCTGGTTCCTCTCCCCCTACCCCACCCCCAAAATGTATTAAGCCCCATTTCTGCTCCCTGCGTGTGTGACTCCCGCAGCCCCCCCCATCTCTGTCGCTTCCATATTCCGTATTCGCAACAGCAACGAGGCCTGAATTATTTATAGTTTAATTTCCAATGCGAGCGCCAGAGCCCTGCGGACAGAGGGAGAGAACTGGGAAGGGGGGGGGGCCTGTGCCGACCAGATTCCATCGCTGTTGCCCCCTGGTGGCCGAAACAAGGTGCACCCACACGTGGGGGGCGAGTGGGGCTTCTCCCACTTTGAAGGCCCACCCAGGTTCCCCCCTGCAAGTCGATCCGCTGCAAAAGAAGCCAAAATAGGACTGGAGCTAGAAGGAAAACTGTAAGGCAGGAACGGCAAAACCCCAGGGCCGCCTCGCCTTCCCGGGGGCCGCATGTGGTGGTGGGTGGAGCCAGGGGCACGAGTGCGAATCCTGCCTTCAGGTTTGACAAAAATGTGGTGCTGGTTTTCTTTCTTCCCCAAGAAACTTGTTGAATCGTTCTTTCATTCGGGATCCCTGTTTTGAGGGAGGTGGTTCTGTCCGGGGAATTGCGACGTCGGCCATGAGGTTGGGAATTTGTACGTATAAAAAAGAACTATAAAGGATGTCTGTGTGTTTGCCGTGAGGGAGGGCCTGGTTCCAGGTTTGGTTGCTGAAGGCTTCTCTAGGTGGGGCTGAGGAAACAGTCCCGGGCAGCAAACTTGGAAAGCTGCTAACGGACGCGGCGAAGGGCAGCTTTCTTGGCTCCTGGATTCGCTTATCGGTACAAAATGTGCGGCGCGTGGAGTAAGCAAGCACTGAGTCTTGATTTAAGGGGATTTGGAGGCTAGGAAAACTAGCAGTGCCTTTTGCAAAGTTCAGGCGGCTTTAGGACGTTCATGAGGGCTAGAAACTTGCTCAGCTTTAAAACGCTTAGATTCCAAGAAGGACCAGAAGCCTGCTGAGCTTTAAAACGTTTTGATCCCAATAATCTCTGTTCATGAGGACTAGAAACCTGCTCAGCTTTAAAATGCATGGCTTCCAAAAATCTCATTTCATGGGGGCTAGAAGTCTGCTCAGCTCTAAACTGCTTAGATTCCAAGAAGGTAGAAAGCCTAACAATGTGGAACCCTGTCAGCTCCTCCAAAAAAACCCTGACGACACAGTTTTCTCAAACTCCCCGCTTTTCCCCCCAAAGTCATTTCTCTCTCTCTCTCTCTCCCCCCTTTATGGGGAGGCAGCAAGACAGCTGGAGAATTCTCTAAAATTAGCCCATCGTTGCTCAGAGGCGCCGGAATATAATGTGGAGTTGATGAGAAGTAATATATTAAATTTACATCGAAGATGGCCCAGGGTAAGGATTAGACTGGCGTGTGGGGGGCTCTGGATTTTAATTGGCATAATATTTCATTTAATTACATTGTCTAATTTCGGAGACCACGCCATCGCGGGGTCTTAAATCTTAATGCGAGGAGGGAATCTTTTGCAGCGCCTGGGCCCATAATGCCCCCCCCCCCCCCCGTTAGCTCCTTGCGATCAATTCGGTGACAAGGTTTTAACTCCTTAGCGGGTAGCTAAGTGGCAGGTCTTAAGCCCGCTGAGGAAGCCAGACGCCGGCGAGGACTGGTATTCATACTTTCCGAGCGGGAGGGCAGATCTAGAATAGGGCAGCCAACACTCCCCCCACCCCCATATCTTCGCAGGGTGCTGCCTCGAACACCAGGTTGCCAACTTTTTTCCCAGCCCGTGCTCCTCCGCCTTAAGATCACACACGGTCTGTAGATGGCGGCGACCGATGACACTTCTCCCTGCCTCTTGACAAATTCTCCCCTACTGGTTATATAAGAAGAGACCGGCTAGCTGGATCAGGCTCTCTTTTTTTTAATAAACATTTTTATTGATTTTTAACATATCAGTTCCAACAGTCATACAACATATCTTCACATCGTATACAATATTTTTGACTTCCGTCAACACCTCTGATGATTTTCCGTTCTTTATCGCTTACTCTGCATTTCTTAATTTTCTTTTACTCTTAATTATCCTTAACTAATAATTATTTTCTTAGTCTTTCTTGCAATATTTCAAATAACCCACCTTACAGAACTTCTTGCTGTCCTACTAGGGTAATCTGTTCATCACAATTACTTTTCAGGTAGTTCATATATTTACTCCAGTCTTCTAAGAATCTCTGATCCCGCAGGATTTGAATCCTTCCTGTTAATTTATCTAATTCTGCATAGTCCATCAACTTCATCCTCCGTTCTTCTTTCGTCAGCAGTTCTTCTCGCTTCCATTTTTGTGCCGATAATATTCTTGCTGCTGTCATTGCATATAAAAACAGCTTACAACCCTGTCTGTTAATATCATCTCCTTTCAAAGCCATCACCGCCTCATGTGGCAGGGAGTTCCATAGTCCAGCTATGAAGGACTGTGCTGGATCTTCACTTCGCTGAATGTCCACATTCTCTAGTCTTACGACTAGAAACAACTTACAATCCTGTCTATTGATATCCTCTCCTACAACCCCCCAGCATCCTCTTCTCACAACAGCCGAATGCCAGGAGAAATCCTGATAGACTGCCACTGTTCCTGGAAGCTCCATCAGAACTTCAAGCCAATGGGAGATTGGACCAATGGAAGATGGACCAATGGCCTGCCTAGTCCAGCCTCCTGTGCTCACAGTGGCCAATCAGATGCCCCAAAGGGCAAGCAAGAACTGGGCACTCATTTCTCTTCTAGCAGCTAGTTTCTACCAGAACGAGCTGATGTTTGCAACCGCAGGAGGGAGCCGGGCAGAGAGGGGTTTTTTTGGGTCAGTTGGCAAGCCCGGTTGCACGAGAAGCAGGAGCTTAATGCAGCTTTACCATGGCCCGGGGGTGCAGCAACAGGCCGCTGCACCTGTTGAACATCTGCCTGCCCTGGAGCAGCTTGAGCCAAGAAGATTTCTGGGGAAAGGTGAGGGGCGGCAATGCATTAGGTCAGGAGTCAGCAAACTTTTTTCAGCAGGGGGCCGGTCCACTGTCCCTCAGACCTTGTGGAGGGCCGGACTATATTTTGGAAGAAAATACAGTGGTACCTCAGGTTAAGAACTTAATTCGTTCCGGAGGTCTGTACTTAACCTGAAACTGTTCTTAACCTGAAGCACCACTTTAGCTAATGGGGCCTCCTGCTGCTGCCTCACGATTTCTGTTCTCATCCTGAAGCAAAGTTCTTAACCTGAAGCACTATTTCTGGGTTAGCGGAGTCTGTAACCTGAAGCGTATGTAACCTGAGGTATCACTGTAATGAACAAATTCCTATGCCCCACAAATACCCCAGAGATGCATTTTAAATAAAAGGACACATTCTACTCATGTGAAAACAAGCTGATTCCCGGACTGTCCGCGGGCCAGATTTTGAAGGCGATTGGGCCGGATCCAGCCCTGGGGCCTTAGTTTGCCCACCCATGCATTAGGTGAAAGGCTTCATCCTGCCTCCCGAGGCTGCAAATGATGAAGTCATTATTATTAGCCAGATACGGAGCAAAGAGTTTTGCCACACTTCCTGGCCTTTAGAGCCACTTAGGGGATCTGCAAAGTTGGGTTAAAAGATTGCAGCTCCCAGCATGCACCACTTCCCGACCTTCGGGGCTACTCAGTGAGTAGGGAACCAAAAGGAAGAGTGGGCAGGGCAGGGGTCTCCTGCACATGACAAAAGTGTCCGATTCTTTTTTTGGGTGCAAGAGAGAGAGCCTAACATATATGTGTCAGTTCCTTCTCTTTGCGCTCAGAGTAGCACACCCCACAAATGTCCTGGGGAAAAACAGGACATCCTGTGGTTTTTATATCGCAAAAGAACGGCAGCCAAACGCCACGATTTCGCAGCGAGATTTCACTTTGCAAAAATACTGGGGGGGGGCCTGTGATTTTGCATGGTGCCCCCAAATGCACATATTGGGCTGCTGTGCCCAGAAAAAGTGCTTGGGGGGGGGACCGTGGTGTGAAATTGTGGCATCCAAAATGGCCACCATGCTCTCGCAATTTAAAAAAACAACGGGAAGATGGCATCCCAGATTTTGGCTCCAAAGTGTTGGAAGTTATGGATTTGTTCTTGAGTCGTTTAGTTGTGTCCCACTCTTCGTGACCCCCTGGACCAGAGCATGCCAGGCACTCCTGTCTTCCACTGCCTCCCGCAGTTGGGTCAAACTCATGCTGGTAGCTTCAAGAATGCTGTCCAACCACCTCGTCCTCCGTCGTTCCCCTTCTCCTTGCGCCCTCCATCTTTCCCAACATCAGGGTCTTTTCCAGGGAGTCTTCTCTTCTCATGAGGTGGCCAAAGTCTTGGAGCCTCAGCTTCAGGATCTGTCCTTCCAGGGAGCACTCAGGGCTGATTTCCTTCAGAATGGAGAGGTTTGATCTTCTTGCAGTCCATGGGACTCTCAAGAGTCTCCTCCAGCACCAGAATTCAAAAGCATCCATTCTTGGGCGATCAGCCTTCTTTATGGTCCAGCTCTCACTTCCATACATCACTACTGAGAAAACCAGAGCTGAGTAGATCTGTCCATTTAGGTTTGCTGCTTCTCCTTTATACCAGCTTCTTCTTCCGAACCATGAGGACTGGAACCTTACATTGTTTTTAAGGGACACTCGGCAGCTCAGTAGTAGAGCATCTGCCTTGCAATAAAACAGCTAGCACTTATGCAAAGCTAAGCCAGTCTGGTGTCAAACTGAGATGGGGACCACAAGATCCCTGCATTGCTGAGCCGAGGATTCGAACGCAGGACAGCCTAGCCCCGGGGATTTCCGCGGCCAGAAATTGGACGGAGGGGTTTGGCACCTGCCCAATCTGAGGCGACAAGCTCTGGCCTAGCGGTGGTGAGATGTGAGGGGCTGGCGTGCCGTTCCCACGGGGACAGGCTAGATGACCCCTGAGGTCCCTTCCAATTTTACGAGTCCATGAGTCCATGTGGCCCCACAGAAAATGTTCAGAGGAGGCACAAGTGGTCCAAAGTGGCACTCCGCTTCTGCAGAGCAGCAGCAGCTGCAAATAGCATTTTGGCACATGGGGAAAAACCGCCGGCACTTTTTCCGTCCTCAATAGGAATGTTTTTTCTCTCTCTCTCTGGCGATGCACAGAGGCTGTTCTGCATGCGAAACAAGAACGAGGCAAGCGCACGATTTGCTTCTCCTCAACGGCCTCCTCCTTCCCCGTCATGAACGTGCCAGCCGAGCCGAGGATTCGAACGCAGGACAGCCCAGCCCCGGGGATTTCCGCAGCCAGAAACTGGGCCGAGGGGGTTTGGCACCTGCCCAGTCTGAGGCGACAGGCTCTGGCCTAGCGGTGGTGAGATGTGAGGAGCCGGCCTGCCGTTCCCTCGGCGACAGGCCCTGTTCACCCGCGCTGGTCCCTGGCGGGCCACCCACCGACATCTCCGTCACGCTGGCTTCTTAATGGCCTTAAACTTGGGGGCGTATTCCCTCTTTCAGAGAGGAAGAAATCCGCCTGTTTCTCCCGGCGTCTGAAAGGCAGCGTCCTTCTTAAGTGGCAGGCGGCTCCGATGTGAGGCCAGCAAATTACTGCTGAGACGGCCCAGGGGAGATGCCCCTTCGCTGCTTGGCTGCAGCTCCGTGAAGCAGAGCTTAATCGCTCTGCGTTTCGGCGGTGAATATCGGGCGCAGAGGCGGAGAGGCTTTGCAAGAGCATCCAGGCCAAAAGGGGGCCCGTCCGGCCACAGCATCCTTTCCCCACAGTGGCCAAATGCCCCTAAGTACTTAGGATGTGGGTGGCACTGTGGGTTAAACCACAGAGCCTAGGACTTGCCAATCAGAAGGTTGGCGGTTTGAATCCCCACGAGAGGGTGAGCTCCCGTTGCTCATTCCCTGCTCCTGCCCACCTAGCAGTTCCAAAGCACGTCAAAGTGCAAGTAGATCAATAGGTACCACTCCAGCGGGAAGGTAAACGGCATTTCCATGCGCTGCTCTGGTTCGCCAGAAGCAGCTTAGTCATGCTGGCCACATGACCTGGAAGCTGTACACCGGCTCCCTCGGCCAATAAAGCGAGATGAGCGCTGCAACCCCAGAGTCGGCCATGACTGGACCTAATGGTTAGGGGTCCCTTTACCTTTACTTAAAGCACAATTCAAATTACAATTTACTTAGAGCACAATACAAAGTGTTGGTGTTGACCTTTAAAGTCCTAAACAGCCTCGGCCCAATATATCTGAAGAAGCTTCTCCACCCCCATTGTTCTACCCAGACACTGAGGTCCAGCTCTGAGGGCCTTCTGGCAGTTCCCTCACTACGAGAAGCCAAGTTACAGGGAACCAGGCAGAGGGCCTTCTCGGTGGTGGTGCCCGCCCTGTGAAACGCCCTCCCACCAGATGTCTAAGAGAAAACCAACTACCAGACTTTTAGAAGACATCTGCAGGCAGCCCTGTTTAGGGAAGCTTTTAATGTTTGATGTATTACAGTATTTTAATATTTTTTTGGAAGCCAGCCAGAGTGGCTGGGGTATAAATAATAAATTATTATTATTATTATTATTATTATTATTATTATTATTATTTAGATATCCAGATAGACTGCCTCTGGAGCTGGAGGTTCCATTAGGACAGGCCAACCTAGCCCAGGATCTTTGTCTCTCAGTGGCCCAACCAGATGCCCCAATCAGAAGCTGGCAAGCCGGACCCGAGTAGAAACTCTCCCCTTTCAGCAACTGATATTCAGAAGCATGCCGGGGTTTTTTAACTATGTGCTGTGTTACCCTGACCTAAACACCTTCTGCTTCCTAATATAAAATACAAAATCTCTCAGCAGCATCCAGGCCTTAATGTAAGGGGGTATAAATAGTTAGCAGAAGCTGTGAGACCGGATCACCAGAAAATCCTTAGCATCATCTGAATGCTGGCAGCTTCTGAAAAGTCGCTGAGGGCTAGCGACTTGTTGGCTTCTGTGTTTTAAAGAAGCGGCGAGCTGTGGAAACAAGACTACTGAGTTAGGGAGCCCTTAAAGCAGAGAGACCGCTCCCCATTCTGCAAAGTTCACGGGTTGTGAACTTTTACTTAGTTTGAGTAAAATAATGAACCTAAATTGCTCGTGTTTATTAACACCAAGAGCAGTACAGTGGTACCTCGGTTACAAATGCTTCAGGTTACAGACTCCGCTAACCCAGAAATAGTACCTCGGGTTAATAAATTTGCTTCAGGGTGAGAACAGAAATTGCGGCGGCAGCGGGAGGCCCCATTAGCTAAAGTGGTACCTCAGGTTAAGAACAGTTTCAGGTTCAGAACGGACCTCCAGAACAAATTAAGTTCTTAACCCGAGGTACCACTGTAAGGGCAAGCAACTGGCTGCAAGCCTGTATTTTGCTAAGCTACATTCCCTATTCATGAGGACCAGAAGCCTCCTCAGGTCAAATGAGAACTTAGAACCACAGAATTGTAGAGTCGGAAGGGGCTCATCTAGTCCAGGCATAGGCAAACTTGGCCCTCCAGATGTTTTGGGACTACAACTCGCATCATCCCTAGCTGGCAGGACCAGTGGTCAGGGATGATGGGAATTGTAGTCTCAAAACATCTGGACTTGTTTGAGACATTTCCTCTTCATGAGGACTAAAAGCATCCTCAGGTCTAATCAGAACCCGGGACCTTCTGCCTGCAAAGCAGGTGTACTGCTGCTCTGCTCCAGCTGCCTCCTTACACATCCACGTCCCCCTCAGGACCCTGCGAAGCCCCTCTTTCAGAATAGGGGAGCCATAGCGGGATTCTTGCCAACAAAGGTCCGTATAGTAAAAGCTATGGCTTTCTCAGTAGTGATGTATGGAAGTGAGAGCTGGACCATAAAGAAGGCTGATCGCCGAAGAATGGATGCTTTTGAATTCTGGTGCTGGAGGAGACTCTTGAGAGTCCCAAGGACTGCAAGAAGATCCAACCTCTCCATTCTGAAGGAAATCAGCCCTGAGTGCTCACTGAAAGGACAGATCCTGAAGCTGAGGCTCCAAGACTCTGGCCCCCTCATGAAAAGAGAAGACTCCCTGGAAAAGACCCTGATGTTGGGAAAGATGAAGGGCACAAGGAGAAGGGGCTGACAGAAGACGAGATGGTGGGGCAGTGTTCTTGAAGCTACCAGCATGAGTTTGACAAAACTGCGGGAGGCAGTGGAAGACAGGAGTGCCTGGCGTGCCCTGGTCCAGGGGGTCACGAAGAGGCGGACACGACTAAATGACTAAACAACAACAACAAGCAGGGTTCTGCTTTTGCTTGGGGGGCTGCGAGGGGAAAAAACAGATCTGGGCATGGAGGTGGGGGTGGAGGAATGAGAGAAGTGCGTTTGCGCTGGCCCCTCTCCTTCAGGTAAAGCTGGAAGGGGGCGACAGAAGAAAATAGCAGTTGTGGAGTTGTGGATCTCGCTAGATGACTCTTTGTAATAAGCACGGAAGGCTGTAAGACCATAATAATGAGTTTTTGATACCGGGATTGTGCTGGGTGCGAGGTTAGAGAAGCGTCTGTTGGTGCCTTTATCTGCGACTCCAGCCCATCTCCAACAAATGCCCAATTTTCAGGAAAGCGCTTGTATTTCGAAGGAGGGGACTCTGGATTCTGATAGGCACCCCCCCCAAAAAATTTATCTTCTTAACGCTCCCCCCCCCTTCCCAAGTGTTTTCAGTGTGGGTGGGATAAGATCTACTCTGCTTTTTCAACCCCAGGACTGGAAAAGAAACCCTCTTTTTCCTGGCGACTGCCTTGTGAAAAGTGACGGCATCGTGTGTTTGCATCCTTGCAAAAACACGGAGGCAACGGACCCCAGCCTTCCTGCAAATGTGGGCACTTGTGGGCATCTGGGCAGCGTGGGTCTCCATCGCCCGTCAGCTTTGTCAGCGGTCAGGGGCGCAATGATAGCAGCCATGGTCAGACAATTCTTCAAGGCCGCTGTGGGTTTCTAGTCCTTAAGAATGTACGGAGAGCCCTGAAGCTGCGTTGGGCCACTGTGGCTCATGCTGTCCAGATTCCTGTTCCTCACGGTGCCCAAAAATGCCCCAAAGAGAATCTAGATAGACTGCCTCTACACCTGGAGGTTCTGCAAGAAGCTAGGAAAGTTGGGCCAGGCCAAAGAGGGCCACCTAATCTGGTACCCTGTTCTCTCTCTTTTTTTTTATTAAATTTTTATTGATTTTAACATATAAATTATAAAATGTACCACAAAACGTATCACTTATACAATCTGTTTAGACTTCCATCAGCACCTCTGATGATCCACCGTTTTAACCACTTCTTATGCATTTCTTAACTTTATATTGCCTTTACATCTCTTAACAAATCATCCTTCCTCTTCTCCATTTTTGCAATACTTCCAATAATACTCCTCTCAAAACTTCTTGCAAACCTACAAACGTCGTCTGATCTTCACAAATACTTTTCAAATAGTCCGTAAATTTACTCCAGTCTTCCATGAATTTCTGGTCCCACCGGTTTTGAATCCTTTCTGTTAGTTTATCTAATTCTGCATAGTCCATTAGTTTCATCCTCCGTTCTTTTTTCGTCGGTAATTCTTCTTGCTTCCATTTTTGGGCCAGTAATATTCTTGCTGCTGTTATTTCATATAAAAAGAGCTTATATTCCTATTTATATCACTCCCAACAATGCCCAGTAAAAATGCTTCTCGTTTCTTTATGAATGTATATGTCAACATTTTTTTCATCTCATTATATATCATCTCCCAGAAGCATTTCACCTTTTTACATTCCCACCACATGCGATAAAATGTTCCCTCTTTTTCTTTACATTTCCAATATTTATTACTGACTTTATACATTTTCGCTAACTTGACAGGTGTTATATACCATCTATACATTATTTTCATCACCTTTTCTTTTAGGGCATTGCATGCAGCAAATTTTAAACCTTCTTTCCATAATTTTAGTCTGGCACTCTGTTCTTACATTATAACTATAATTTTATTATTTTCTCCCTGCCGCTCTGGGCAGCTTACAGCACATATGAAAACATAGTAAAACATCTTATGCAGGCCCCTGGGGATTTTTTAATTTATCAGATGTTCCCCTTCCTCCTCCTCTGAGGTTCTTCATCGGATTTTATCAACCCACAGGACCCCTCTAGGGGATTCTCAGCATCATGTTCAGGGGCCCCCTGCCTGCTCCACATGGTCCTCTCAACCTGTGGCTCGTCCTCCAAGGTGTTCGATTTGGGGACCAGGTCTGGGTTAGGTGAAAACAGGCCACCTTTACTCCAGGACTGGAGGAGGAGTGGTTGGGTGTTGCGGGGAGCAAATCTGGTGCTGAAATGACTTCGGAGCCATCCACTAATCCAGAATGCGGCAGCCAGACTGGTGACTGGGAGCGGCCGCCAAGACCATATAACACCGGTCTTGAACGACCTACACTGGCTCCCAGTCTATTTCCGAGCACAATTCAAAGTGTTGGTGCTGACCTTTAAAGCCCTAAGCAGCCTCAGCCCAGTATACCAGAAGGAGCGTCTCCACCCCCATCGTTCTGCCCGGACACTGAGGTCCAGCGCCGAGGGCCTTCTGGTGGCCCCCTCACTGCAAGAAGCCAAGTTACAGGGAACCAGGCAGAGGGCCTTCTCGGTGGTGGCGCCTACCCTGTGGAATGCCCTCCCACCAGATGTCAAAGAGAAGAACAACTACCAGACTTTTAGAAGACATCTGAAGGCAGCCCTCTTTAGGGTGGGGATTCTTTAGGGAAGCTTTTAATGTTTAATAGGTTATTGTATTTTAGTGTTCTGTTGGAAGCTGCCCAGAGTGGCTGGGGAGGCCCAGCCAGATGGGCGGGGTATAAATGATAAATTATTTTTATTACTATTATTGTTGTTGTTGTTGTTGTTGTTGTTGTTATCAATCCCAGCCACTGCATGTGTGGTAGATTAAAATTCCTCAAGGACGCTGGAGTTGCAAGATTTACTCACAGTGTAGGAGCGGGGTCCAATCTATTGCAATCTATTGCAGCCTAACAGCTGGATCTCTGGATTTTCACATGCGCACAGACATACACATGAATCTGTCAATCTGTCTGTGCTTGGCTACTCAGAACTGCAATACATGGCCTTTCACATACCCTTTCACACATATGCATTGGGTCAGGACCCCTAACTTGGGGTGGGGGTGGGAAAGGGGGAAAACAGGACAAACTGTGTCCTGTATTGACATACCCTCCAACATTTCTCTGATGAAAACAGGGATAATACAGGGATGTCCTAGTCTATTATTATTAATAATAATAATAATAATTATTATTATTATTCGTCCTTTTTCTGGGGGGATGCAGAGGTACGCATACACCTAAACATTTTGTGAATCTTCATACTTTTGTCCATTTACTGTATTTATTTTTCCCAATTTGAATTATAAAATGGTGATTTTCTTGAGTCAAAATGAGAGTACAGTCCTATCTCAGGTTATAGACACTTCGCGTTGTGTGTTTTCGGGTTGTGCACCGCGCCGAACCCAGAAGTACTGGAACAGGTTACTTCCGGGTTTCGGCACTCACGCATGTGCAGAAGCACTAAATTGCGCTTTGCGCATGCGCAAAAGCACCAAATGTCAACCCGTGCGTGCGCAGACACGGGGCTGTGGGTTGCGAACGCTGCGGGTTGCGAACGTGCCTCCCGCACGGATCACGTTCGCAACCCAAGCGTCTACAGTACCTCTAAACATTTTTTTAGAAAAAAGCACTGATTGTTGTTGTTGTTATTATATTTTACTATTTAGGCCCCACCCATCTGATTGGGTTGCCCAGCCACTCTGGGCGGCTTCCAATGTATATTAAAACATAATGAAACATTAAACATTATAGAAACTTCCCTATATAGGACTGTCTTCAGATGTCTTCTTATCTCCCTGGCTCAGGGGTAGGATAATTCCACACACCCCAACATTTCTCCGATGAAAATAGGGATGTCTTAAGGAAAAGCAGGGCATTCTGGGATCAAATCAGAAACCGGAATGGTTTCTATAAATCCGGGAGTGTTCCTCAATTTGAATCAAAGCAGGATATAGCATTTTACACTGAAATATGATCCTGTATTATACAGGTTGGCGGGCCACCCTAGGGAGAAATCACCCAGCCTCTTCAAGTCCCCAGGAACACCTGTTCTTATAAATTATCCCACCAAATTTTGCACCTATGTCTTTCTAAGACCCTGGCTACACCCCTCTGTCTGGGGAGGAATTGCCATTGCGCAAAAATTGCCAAGAGCCCACAATTGCAACCTTTGCAAATGCCATTGTGTGGGAAACTTCGCGAACCCGCAATCACAGCTTTTTTTTTTTTGCATTCCTCTTGCTGGCCGGCAGGTCTTGTGCAATATATATATAAAACTGCAACATCTTCCCAACTTTGAGAACTCTTTTGCTTCCGAACGGGGCTGTTTGCTGCTTTCGGCTCTGCCGGCCCGCGACCAATTTGTGCTGGAAGCGTCCAAGTGGCCCGTTCCAGCACCCGGCCTTCCAATTTCATCTCCTCTTCCCTGCAGCCCCTTGCTCTGTAATTAAAAGCGACCGCCTTTGCATGGCTGAGACGCTGCTGGCTGCACGGCGGTAATTAACTCTGCTAACGATGCGTGTGCTGGATCAAGAACATCCTTTGGAACAATACGGCTGGGGGGGTCAGATTATTTAAATTGAGGGGAGGGAAACAGGAGGGGCCATGAGATGACTGAAAAATCTTATAGCGGGGGGGGGGGTCCAGAGAAGAGGGTACATAGAGCTCATTGCTTCGTAAAGCAGCTTTTACCGTTTACGAGCCCAATTGCCCCGTTCCGCTCCTTTTCCTTCTGAATGACTGTGTCCATTTATGGAGATTGACCAAAGGCGGCCCTCAAAATGTCTCCATCTGGCCCTCGGGACTTTGCCCAAGCCACGCCCCCTCTGAGTGGTTCTGCCCAGTCGGGAATGTTTCCTTGAGCCATGATGATACCTGTGAAAACCTGGGACTTGGGCTCGGACTCAGAACTGGAGGTGTCTCAGTCTGCACCGGACCCTTTGCCTCAGGCGGCGTCTGAACCCAGTCTGGGGCCTGATCCTGAAGAGCCCCAGTCTGCACAGCTTCCCCTGCTACAAGCACCAGCTGGGCCAAGTCAGGGGCCTGAGCCTGCCCTGGCTCCAGATGCGGGGATTCCCTCGTTGCCTCCAGCTGGGCCATCACTTACAGCTGCTCCACTACCGGTTTGGTCAGGGGGGGCTGAGGCAGCCTCTGGGTCTAGTAACCCACCAACGTCTCCCAAGCTGCCGAGACTGAGGTCTGAGAGAAGGAGAGACCTGAGTACTTGCAGGAGGAGTGCTCGCCTTCAGGCAAGACAGGGAGGTGAGTCCCCGGGGGATTATGACCAGCCGTTTACCCCGACAGAGATAAAAGGCTGTCGGACCCCACCCCAGGTTGCAGAAGCAACGTTATTGTTTGCCAGAACCTGCCTGTGATCCTGTAGCTGACCTTGCCTGGTTTCCTGCCTTGGCCCTGTTGGACTGACTCCTTGAGGAACCCTTGGTTTCAGGACCGGATTTGGACCGCGTTGCTCGGGTTAACCCCTGGGCCCAGCACAATACCTCTGGCTTGCTTGGACAGAGGTGTGTGTGTGTGTTTCTAAGAACTTGTGACTCTCGTAGGGCTGGGGTTTTGGGTTCTGCACCAGAACTCTCCAGACTCTCTCCCTTCCTCGCCACGGACACATCTGTGATCATGTTGGGGGTGTGGATCCTCCTATTGTAGGCCAAGATCCTGGGATAAAACACAGAGCCGAGCGCCTGGATTGTGGTTGTATTTATAGCGCCGAAACATTTCATGCTGACAGATGGTTTTCCCAAGCACTGTCGTGTTAGCAGTATCTCACTCGATAACACAGGTCTATCCTTTTTGCACTGTTTGTTGTTGTTGTGTGTGTTTTCTTCTCCCCCTCCCCTTTCTGGTTCTTGTTTCCCCTCCAAAAAAAAATAAAATTCAGCCGCCGAAGTCTCCAGAACACATGGCAATGCAAACAGTTTATCTTCCCCGATGGGAAATGCGGGGATTGTTTCCCCCACGTTGCAATCCCATCTATTTCTCCAAGGAGCTGGAGATGATGCAGAATATTGCTTCTCCCCACGCCTCGCTGAATTCTCCACAACGACCCTGTGAGGTTGGTTTAGGCTGTGGGGCAGCAACGGCCCAAGATCACGCCCAGTGATCTCCATGGCTGAGGTAGAATTAGAACCCGGCTCCTCATCGGACACACAGATCCTCACCAACAACCCCTGTGAGGTAGGTTTAGGCTGGAGAGACACGGGGACTGGCCCACGGTCACATCCAGTGACCTGGTGGGGATTCGAACCCTGGTCCCTCAGATCCTGGTCCGACACCCTAACCATTATACCACACTTAGCAAAATAAATCCACCGCATCAATCTGGTCAGAAGGAAGAGGCAGAGGCAGTTGCCGCGGCGATGAGATCGCCAACCCTTGCGAATTCGCATTTTGTCCTTCAAACCTCACACGCCACTCAGGCGTCGGTGCTGGGCCGTGTTTTGTCGCCCCGTGGAAAGCTAGAGGGGCGTCTCTTCCAGAACCATCTTGCTTTCCATCTGTTCCGTTGCGATTATCTCTCCATCTCCCCCTCCCCTCCTTTTCTCTCTTCTTTTTCGCAGCGAGGAACAAGTTTTAATTAATGGAAGGCTTGGCGGAGGGAGCGGGAGGGAGGGGGCGAAATAATAAATTCCTCCCACAGGAAGTGGTCGCTGTGTATTGTGGGGAGGATAGCGAGGGCCGCATTCGCCTACCCAGGGGCCACAGGGGGGTGCAGTGAGGAGTGAATGTGGTCATCACTCGTTCTCACACGTTGTTTTGCCCACACAGTGTCTCCCTTTTCTCTGCTGACGAAGGTGGAAGGTCACCATCAAATTATTGATCTGATGATCAGGAAGGCTGCAGTTTGTATCGATAGCTATGCAACCTTTAGAGGACATCTCAAGGCAGCCTTGTATAGGGAAACTTTTAAATGTTTTCTTATGTTTTTATATATGTTGGATGCCGCCCAGAGGGGCTGGGGCAACCCAGTCAGATGGATGGGTTATTATTATTATTATTATTATTATTA
The DNA here is from genome assembly GCF_964252035.2 of Podarcis erhardii. Classification (NCBI taxonomy): domain Eukaryota; kingdom Metazoa; phylum Chordata; class Lepidosauria; order Squamata; family Lacertidae; genus Podarcis; species Podarcis erhardii. Next base: position 4,112,281 of record NC_138505.1, on the reverse strand, counting down.
ATAATAATAATAATAATATTATCATTATCATTGAATAGGACCCCCTCATTTTCATCAGAGAAATGTTGGAGGGCATGCAATTCCCAGAGTGGTTAAACAGCCACCCCCTCTTCCTAGGGAACTCAAGTTGACAAATAATAAATTATTATTCTTTATTACAAATTGATTTTTGTAATAAAGCTATGGTTTTCCCAGTAGTGATGTATGGAAGTGAGAGCTGGACCATAAAGAAGACTGATCGCTGAAGAATGGATGCTTTTGAATTCTGGTGCTGGAGGAGACTCTTGAGAGTCCCATGGACTGCAAGAACATCAAACCTCTCCATTCTGAAGGAAATCAGCCCTGAGTGCTCACTGGAAGGACAGGTCCTGAAGCTGAGGCTCCAAGACTTTGGCCATAAGAGAGGACTCCCTGGAAAAGACCCTGATGTTGGGACCCTGATGGAGGGCACAAGGAGAAGGGGACGACAGAGGACGAGATGGTGGGACAGTGTTCTCGAAGCTACCAGCATGAGTTTGACCAAACTGCGGGAGGCAGTGGAAGACAGGAGTGCCTGGCGTGTTCTGGTCCAGGGGGTCACGAAGAGTCAGACACAACTAAACGACTCAACAACAACAATCACAAATTGATAATCATCATCATCATCATCATCGCGATCAGGGCTATAATTTCTATCCGACTGGGGACCTTAGGTTCCCCCGATTCCAGGGGAACGTCTGACCCAGATCGAGCCCCCAAATCAATTAGCGGTTGGGGGCTAATGTTTAATTTGGGATTTAACCCCAAATTTAATACACAGTCAGGAGTGGGGCTAGTGGAGGGGGATAGAAGGAGACACTGTTTCCCCAGAAGGCACTTGCAAAGGAGCTTCCTGCAACCCGCAGGATTTAATCCTGCACTCTGCAGCTGGTGGGTGCAAGATTCAGCCCTGCTGGGGTCTGCTTTTCCAGCAACTTCTCCACCGCTCCAGGATGTCTCCACCTGGCCCAGGCGATTCAAATCCCCCGACCTGATTCACTTTGGGATTGTGGTGTCAGCCAAGTCCAGGCCGCATCCTGAATCCCATTCGTCTTGCTGCTCCTGCCTGCCCAAATCAGTGAGGTCTTGACGAGCCGGGGGGGGGGTGAGGGAAGATGCCCACGTGCCAAATCTGGCCACCGCGGTTGGAGGCGTCGGTCGCACCTGTTCAGTATAATAATATAATTGATCTGGTGTGGCGTGAAATGCCAACGCTTAGTCACCTTGAAGAGAGGGATGCGAATGCCGCCCACAAGCTGATAGCTAGAGCCACAGTGCAAGTTTTTCACCCCTGTGCTAATTGAAGAATTAGAAGAGAGATAGAGAGGAAAAGGTTTGCTGGTGATGCCCGCTTGCGTCAGCTTAATGTTTCTGATACAGCGGTACCTTGGTTCTCAAAAGCCTTGGTACTCAAAACAACTTGGAGCCCAAACATTGCAAACCCAGAAGTAAGTGTTCCGGTTTGCGAACATATTTTGGAAGCCGAACGTGCTCCGTGTTGCTATGTACCGTATTTTTTTGCCCTATAGGACGCACTTTTTCCCCTCCAAAAATGAAGGGGAAATGTGTGTGTGTCCTATGGGGCGAATGCAGGCTTTCGCTGAAGCCTGGAGAGCGAGAGGGGTCGGTGTGCACCGACCCCTCTCGCTCTCCAGGCTTCAGGAAGCTATCTGCAAGCTGTGGGAGCCCGGCGCGAAGTCGCGCAGCTCTCTCACGGCTTGCGGAGAGCTGCCTGCAGGCTTCGGGGTTCGCGCAGCTCTCCACAAGCCGTGGGAGAGCTGCGCAACTTCGGGCAGATATCCACAAGCCTGGGGAGACTGGCGCGACTTCCCGCCGGGCTCCCTAGGCTTGAGAATGGCAGCCTGTTCTGGGAGCTGGGGTTGGGCTGGGGTCCCCCCCCAAAAAACTAGGTGCGCCCTATGGGCCGGTGTGCCCTACGGGGCGAAAAATACAGTATTTTGGGTTTTTCTTTTTGTGGCTTTGTGCCACACTTCCATTTTGTGTGTGTTACACTGAGGTCCGTCTGTTTTTGCTATTTATTTTGCGTTTTTGCGGCTCTTTTTGTTTTTGTTTTTTTTGTGGCTGTGTGGAACCCAGTTCAGCTACTGATGGATCGATTGTGTGACTGCAGTACAGTGGTATATGCACGAAGTATCAAATGTGGTGACAGTAATACTAATGCAACAAAACAGCAACACCACTAGTGGAATAGAAATAGACTTGTAACCATTCAAGCAACAAACATTCTAAGGTGCCATTTGCAAAACAAAGCCTGGAGATACTGTAAACATGGAGTGGATAAATGTACAAGATGTTAAGGTACAGTTGTACATTGTTTATTCCAGTTATTATTCTAGTATATTTATAAGCCAGTTTGTGGTGGTGGTATTTTGTTGCAGTACAGTGGTATCCCGGGTTAAGAACTTAACTCGTTCCGGAGGTCCGTTCTTAACCAGAAACTGTTCTTAACCTGAAGCACCACTTTAGCTAATGGGGCCTCCTGCTGCCGCCGTACCGCCGGAGCACGATTTCTGTTCTCATCCTGAAGCAAAGTTCTTAACACGAGGTACTATTTCTGGGTTAGCGGAGTCTGTAACTTGAAAAGTCTGTAACCTGAAGCATCTGTAACCCGAGGTACCACTGTACCACTGTCTATAGCTTTCGTTTTACGGATCAACGGTCTCGTTCGGTAGTAAAATTCATGAAAAATTCCTGTTTTAGGGGTTGCTTTTTAAAGTCTGGAACCGATCAATCCATTTTGCATTACATTCTACGGGAAAGCGCGCCTTGCTTTTGGAACACTTTGGTTTTGGAACAGACTTCTGGAACGGATTCAGTTTCAGAACAAAAGGTACCACTGTATTTGGAAGTTAAAAAGAGGCATGGCCTTGCGAGGGTCCCGGGGGCCGCATTCTGCTACCCGGGGGGCCGAATTTGGCCTGCCGACCAGAAGTGCACCATCCCTTCTGTATCTGTGCTCTCCCAGAATCCTCCCCTCCTTCCCTATACGATATATAAATACGCGATATAGAATTATTATTAAACCAATTCTATCTCTGGCGTCTCGCTTCTTGGATTCTAATTATACACCAGCTGGAAAGTTCAGTTTAACAAGTGTAAACATAATCCGACATCACAGTCTTCTCACCTCGTCCGCGTCTTGGAAGAAATATATATATATATATATATATATATATATATATATATATATATGTGTGTGTGTGTGTGTGTGTGTGTAATATTCCCCCCCCCCCAAAAAAAAACCCCCAACCCTCTGCAACAACCCACAGACAACCCCAGCGAGCGAGCGCCTCATCGAAGGATTAAGGAGACTTCAAGGAAGGAGATCTTGGTGGAAATTAATTTTCAGGCTCCCTGAGAAAAGGATGTGTGGCATTTGCAAGGTGGGAGGGAGGGAGGGGTGAGCTGGGAGCCAAAATAAGGTTGGTTGGCTGCCTGTTCTGTTCATTGGCAAACTCATTTCAGATGGTTGATTGCTAGTGTGTGCAGGGGGGGGCAATGGGGAGGGAGGGCGGGGGTTTGTTTGCCCAAGTTCCTGGCATCCTGGAGTGATGGAATATGGAGGGAGGGAAAGAGTTTGAGGAATGAATGTGTTCGGGGAGATGTTTTTAGTGAGTCTCCTCTGAGTTTGTTGGATGTTGGTTGCTGGGGGTGGGGGAAAATACCATATTTTTTGCTCCATAAGACTCACTTTTTCCCTCCTAAAAAGTAAGGAGAAATGTGTGTGCGTCTTATGGAGCGAATGCAGGCTGCGCAGCTATCCCAGAAGCCAGAACAGCAAGAGGGATTGCTGTTTTCACTGTGCAGCGATCCCTCTTGCTGTTCTGGCTTCTGAGATTCAGAATATTTTTTTTCTTGTTTTCCTCCTCCAAAAACTAGGTGCATCTTGTGGTCTGGTGCGTCTTATAGAGCGAAAAATACGGTATTTGTTTGTTCCGTTCGTGAATCGCTTCCTCCGAAAAACATACAACAAAAAGCATCCCTAAAAGAAATGCGTGTCTAAAAAGTGGGGGGAACAAATCGGCCTCAGAACTATTCCCTCTGTAAAAGGGATTAACGCCAGCCTTCCGAAATGAAGACTAGGAACATGGCTCTTTAGAATCAAAAAAGCGAGGGTTTCTCGGTTTTGGCCAAAGTGCATGTCCGAAAAGGGATGAAAACAGTTTCAGGTCACATGATTTCGTTCACACCTCCCGTCAGATGTCAAGGAAATAAAGAACTGTCTGACTTTTAGAAGACATCCGAAGGCAGCCCTGTTTAGGGAAGTTTTTAATGTATGGTGTTTTGTTGTGTTTTTAATATTCTGTTGAGAGCCGCTCAGAGTGGCTGGGGAAACCAAGCCAGAGGGGTGGGGTTAGAGATGCAAAATTTCTGGAAATTTTGAAGCCATGGGGGGGGGGAACGTTTCCCCCCCTGTTTTTTTCCAGGGGGAGAATGGAAATTTTTGAAAAATTGAAAAAAAGTTCATTGTGGAGTAGTTTTACAAATTGCGTGAAACGCAGTGTATATAAAAGTATTAGGATTAGGGTTATGGTTACAGGGAACCAGGCAGAGGGCCTTCTTGGTGGTGGCACCTGCCCTGTGGAACCCCCTCCCACCAGATGTCAAAGAGAACAACTACTACCAGACTTTTAGAAGACATCTGAAGGCAGCCCTGTTTAGGGAAGCTTTTAATGCTTGATGCATTACTGTATTTTATTATTTTGTTGGAAGCCACCTAGAGTGGCTGGGGAAGCCCAGCCAGATGGTCGGGGTAGAAATAAATTATTATTATTATTATTATTATTATTATTATTATTATTATTATTATTATTATTATGCTTGCAATAAAACAGGTAACCACCCCCCTTTCCCTCAAAAGAAGAAGCAAGAAATCATCAAGATAAATGATAATCAGATTTGCCCCTTAGCACCAACAGCAAATAAAGTTAAGGTCCACCTCAATATTTAATCTCCATAGAAGTTCTACCCTGTGAGTAGTGCTTTAAAAAGAAAATAGAAGACACAACATATACATGCAGTTTATTCTATCTATCTCATTTTCTGAACTACTGCTATCATTTTCCATTTCTTCTTCCTCTTCGTCATTTTTCTCATGGACTTCTGAAAATACAGGGGGGGAAACGGGGGGAAACCTGTCCCCCCCCCCAATTTTTCCGGCTTTTTTCCAGGCCTTCTTCTCATCTCTACTTGAGGACAGCCGGGGGAAAGCGTAAGGCAATTTTTTTGCATGCCAGGCCCCAAAGGAACCAACATCCAGTTACTGAATACAGTGGTGTCCTGCAAGACGAACGCCTCGCAAGACGGAAAACCCGCTAGACGAAAGGGTTTTCCGTTTTGGAGGCACTTCGCAAAACCAATTTCCCTATGGGCTTGCTTCGCAAGACAAAATGTCTTGCGAGTTCCTGCGGGTTTCCCCCCCTTTTTTCCCCCTTTTCCTAAGCCGCTAAGCCGCTTATCAGCTGATCCGTTGATAAGCCGCTTAACAGCTGATCGCTAAAAGCTGCTAAACCGCTAATAGCGCTAATCCGCTAAGCCGTCAATGGGCTTGCTTCGCAAGACGAAAAAACCACTATACGAAGAGCCTCACGGAACGGATTAATTTCGTCTTGCGAGGCACCACTGTAGTATGTTGCACTAAGGCTCAAACTCTGTTTGAAAGGAAAAGGAGTGCCTGTGTGTTTGTGTTTTAAATTGAATTTGTTATTATATATTATAAACCGCTTGCTGGTAAGAGAGCTTCTAAACAATTTACATTAATGTACAACAGAACATTAAAATGATTGATAAAACACAGTTAAAAGCAGGTATTTGAGAGTATTCGAAAGATGATTAACGTCAGCAGTGGTTAAAAGGAAGTAAATCGCATGCAGCTTCTACGTGTTCAGATGGGCCGGTCCGAACGAAAACGTTTTGAGCTGTTGCCACAGGGAGCTCCAAAGTGTGGGTTCTGGAAAACCTGGGGAAAAAATGGAAAAATTGGGGGGCAGGTTTTCCCCACCCCGTTTTCCCCCCAAAGCCACTTTTTTCAGGAAAATATTGGGGGGGGGTGGAATATTCAAACTATATCAAACTATTTTTTTTTTTTCATTTTTTCTGGGGGGGAAACGGGGGGGCTGGTTTTCCCCCCAATTTTTCCGCCCCCCCCCCGGCCTTTCCATCTCTAGCGGGGTATAAAGAATAAAGAATAAAGAATTACAACTATTGTTCATAAAAGCAACCTGTTTTCTTCTGCCACAAGGACTATGAACTTGACATTTAAAAATAAATTAAAAGTCCAGTGTTTCTCAGTTTTGTGCGAAACTCCTGTTGGTTCACCTCTTCGTTCCAAAGGCCACCCAGTGTTTTTCTCCCCACATACCCTTTCCATCTCTCCTCCCTCTCCCTGGCTATGCGATTCTGCCTCCATAAATATCACACGGCTGTTTTCATTGCCATGCATGGCTAAAACGTGCACCACCCATGGGCTATTTATAAAGGCTGGCGCTTTGCCCCTCGATCTGGGCCGGCTGCCCCGTTGCCCAGGGCGTTGGAAATCCAATTCATGTTCCTTCTCCTCACGTTCCGTTTGTGGATCTTATTCCACAACGACCTTTCGAGGTAGGCAAATTCCTTTTTAAAAAAAAAAAAAAAACCCACAACACAGCAGTAAAGTGAAATTGGGATGAATCTGCGACCGCCGTGGGGCTTGAACTATTGCAGCAATGCTGAAGCCACCTGGGGTTCAACTCGTTGAGCTGAAAGGGTTCCCCCAAGGACATCTAGTCCACCCCCTCACCAACGCAGAAAACCCACCAATCGGGCAGCCTCCAGCCTTTTGCTTACAAACCTCTAGGCCATATATTTTATATTTTATTTTCAAAGCGTAATTGCAACAAAAATTACAAACATAAAATCCAAAAAAGGCAGGAGGAAATGAAACAAAAAGAACAGAAAACAAACCTACAAAGAAAACCAAGCTATCTTAACATACTTTACGTACAAATACACGTACATATTGACTTCCTTCCTCTGTTTTGAGACCTCAAAATTTTTAATCTTTCTGAATTGTTGTGTCTAATGTAAATTACCTCTATCTTTATACCTTTTGCACAGTTTTTTTCAATTTCTTTAACCCTACAAAGCTTCATTCATTACATACCGATATACTTACTCTAGAACAGGGGTAGGCAAACTAAGGCCCGGGGGCCGGATCCGGCCCAATCACCTAAATCCGGCCCGCGGACATTCCGGGAATCAGCTTGTTTTCACATGAGTAGAATGTGTCCTTTTATTTAAAATGCATCTCTGGGTTATTCGTGGGGCTGTAGGAGATCTGTTGAGCAGTTCAGACCATCAGAAGAGCTTCCTAATGTTAGAAACAAGACTTCAGCCGAGTCGAACTGTTGCCCCATTGGCTCAGTATACCCTGCACTGACTGGCAGCAGCTATCGGGGTTCAGACAGAGGGAACACCCCCTGCCCTATGGGACCTTTTCTATGGAACGCAGATGCTCTACTAGTGAGCTATGGCAGTTCCTGCTCTTTGGAACTCCCTGCCGATTGATATCAAGCCTTCACTGTATTGGGAACTGGACTGAAGTTGTGTAAAATGGCTTCTGGTTATTTCTCTGATTTGTGGGGGTACAGTGTTGATGGCGGGTGGCACTGTGGTCCAAACCACAGAGCCTAGGACTTGCCGATCAGAAGGTTGGCGGTTCGAATCCCCACGACGGGGTGAGCTCCCATTGCTCGGTCCCTGCTCCTGCCAACCTAGCAGTTTGAAAGCATGTCAAAGTGTAAGTAGATAAATAGGTCCTGCTCCGGCGGGAAGGTAAACGGCGTTTCCGTGCACTGCTCTGATTCGCCAGAAGTGGCTTAGTCCTGCTGGCCACATGTGGCAGTAGCCATGATGCTCAGGCTTGGTTAGGATTCAAAATGGAGATAGACTGCTTTTGACTTAGGAGGCTCTATTTCCAAGAGGTAGTTTTCACCATGACTAGGCCTGCTGTCAGCATGCTTTTCGCTATTTTTTAAAATGTTTTTATCATTGATGCTTCACAATATGTTTCTAATGTTGTACACCGCCTTGAGATCTTTTGATAAAGGGCAATACATCATTTGAAATTATTATTATTAGTCAGCATTTATTACAGTTTCAACTTTTACTCTGTTATGACGTAGTATAGGGCTGCATACACACCTTCCATTCAAAGCACAAAGACTCCTGGGAACTATAGTATGTTAAGGGTGCTTGGAAATGTAGCTCTGAGAGGGGAAAACTACAGTTCCCAGATTCCTTAGAAGAAGGACTGTGCTTTACGGTGTGTGTGTATATGGAGTCTAACTTGCAGCACACAAAAGAAATCAACCCCCCTTTTATTTTTTAAAAAGGGGCTATTTTAGGCGCTGTTTAGACAATTTGTTGTTGTTGTTGTTTAGTCGTTTAGTCGTGTCCGACTCTTCGTGACCCCATGGACCAGAGCACGCCAGGCACTCCTGTCTTCCACTGCCTCCCGCAGTTTGATCAGACTCATGCTGGTAGCTTTGAGAACGCTGTCTAACCATCTTGTCCTCTGTTGTCCCCTTCTCCTTGTGCCCTCCATCTTTCCCAACATCAGGGTCTTTTCCAGGGAGTCTTCTCTTCTCATGAGGTGGACAAAGTCTTGGAGCCTCAGCTTCAGGATCTGTCCTTTCAGTGAGCACTCAGGGCTGATTTCCTTCAGAATGGAGAGGTTTGGTCTTCTTGCAGTCCATGGGACTCTCAAGAGTCTCCTCCAGCACCAGAATTCAAAAGCATCAATTCTTTGGTGATCAGCCTTCTTTACGGTCCAGCTCTCACTTCCATCCATCACTACTGGGAAAACCATGGCTTTAAATATACGGACCTTTGTTGGCAAGGTGATGTCTCTGCTTTTTAAGATGTTGTCTAGGTTTGCCATCGCCTTTCTCCCAAGGAGCAGGCGTCTTTTAATTTCGTGACTGTTGTCACCATCTGCAGCTCAGACAATACCTCCCCATATTGCGGAGAAGCAGGATTGAATCTCATGGTCCCATCCTGCCAGCAAGGCACGCATCCCGTTTTCTCTCTGTGCAAGTTTTTCCCTGCAGTAATTGCAGGAACATCTGGGCCTCTGGCTCACGCACACACAGAGAGACTGCGCTCCCCAAGGATGCGAAACTACGCCAGGTAGACGTCGAGAAAGGAGACAGACAGTTCCCACAAGAGTTTCCTCTCACGTCACCAGACTGGCGGTGACCGATTCTTCTGTGACTTTGGGGATCCAGAGAGACAGGGGCATGTGGGGAGAGAGGGGGTGCTGGTTAAGCGGGGCTGGAGGTTTAAAGACTGTCTCAAGGCAAATCTTAAAAAAATGTAGTATTGTGTGGCGAGTTCCCACCCCCACCCCCGTGGAAATAATGACACATGACGCAATTATTAAGGTTAATGGGCTAAATAAGGCCGCAGCTTTATTGGTTACAGGTGATGAGCGGTATTGGCTTAGGCATTGGTCCTAACCGACTACAGTGGTACCTCGGGTTAAGTACTTAATTCGTTCTGGAGGTCCGTTCTTAACCTGAAACTGTTCTTAACCTGAGGTACCACTTTAGCTAACGGGGCCTCCCGCTGCTGCCGCGCTGCCGGAGCATGATTTCTGGTCTCATCCTGAAGCAAAGTTCTTAACCTGAAGCACTATTTCTGGGTTAGCGGAGTCTGTAACCTGAAGCGTATGTAACCTGAAGCGTATGTAACCTGAGGTACCCCTGTATATCCGACTTCAGCCCGTCCGCTTGAAGTCCAGGAAGGGTTAACCACCAGTAGGGGGAGTCCTGCTGATGCACATCATCTAGGAACTCCCCCAGGATCACCGATAGGGGGCGTGCCTTAGGCCCTCATCTCCCCAGGCTTTGGACAGGGCCACATCCCCCTGAATCCTTTACTGGACTACCCTTCAATATGTGGGGTAGGTGATGGCACTACCTCCCCTATTCCACCTACAGAACAATACCAATGCCTAACCGCCAATATCCAGAAAGTTGTGATGATTTGCTACGAGGTAGGCAAAATCCAAAGGGACGTGGGTGGTGCTTGCCGATCAGAAGGTCGGTGGTTTGAATCCCCACGACGGGGTGAGCTCCCGTTGCTCGGTCCCTGCTCCTGCCCACCTAGCAGTTTGAAAGCATGTCAAAGTGCAAGTAGATAAATAGGTACCGCTCCGGCGGGAAGGTAAACGGCATTTCCATGTGCTGCTCTGGTTCGCCAGAAGCGGCTTAGTCATGCTGGCCTGATGACCCGGAAGCTGTACGCCGGCTCCCTCGGCCAATAAAGCAAGATGAGTGCCAGAACCCCAGAGTTGGCCACGACTGGACTTAGCGGTCAGGGGTCCCTTTTACTTTAGGCGAAAACCAAGCAGCTGGTGCCAATTTTCCAAGTGGAATAATTCCTACCAGGCCCCTCAATGGCGACCAACTGAGGTCCATAGCAAGGTCAAGGAACGAAAAACTTATAGGGCGGGAAAAGCAGGAACAGCTGGCGGGCGGCAAAGAGGGAGATCCCCGGCCACGTTCTGCCTTAAATAGGGCAGGCCACGCCCCCTGAGCCAGCCGATTGGCTAGCCAGGGCATGATGCGGCCGGGAATCCCCCCAATTGCGCATGAGGCTGGGCTCCAGTCCCCGCGCACGTGGAGGGGGCCGTGAAAACCACAAACCCACCTCCTCCGTAGGGCAGAAGTGGCTTAAACACTGACAACTGGGAGACACTGGCCTGCGAGCACTCCAGTTGGAGCCTTTACCAAAGGTGTCATGGGCTTTGAAGACACTCGAATTCAGGACACAAGGCAGAAACGTGCTAAGAGGAAGGCACGCTTGGCAAATCCACACCGTGATCAACTCCCGCCTGGAAACTAATGTCCCCACTGTGGAAGGACGTGTGGGTCCAGAATTGGCCCCCACAGTCACTTACGGACTCATTGTTAAAACTGTGTTTATGGAAGACAATCTTACTCGGCTACGAGAGATCGCCAAAGAATACGAAGAAGAGCTGGAAAGGAGAGAGAGAGAGAGAGAGGCCTTAAGAGACAACTCCTTTAAAAATTGTGAATTACCGTATTTTTCCGCCTATAAGACGCCCCCATGTATAAGAGCACTCCCTATTTTGGGGGACTCAGGTTTAAGAAAATCTTAAATACACTGTCCATGTATAAGACGTCCCCTAATTTTTGACATTTATTTTTTTGGGGGGGGGACTAGACTTATACACAGAAAAATACGGTAATTTGTTCATCAGGGCTGGTGTGGAAAGTCTCTGCCCTCAAGGAGCTTAGAACTGGGCAGCTACGAAAAGATGAGAATAGATGGCTTGAAATGGATAGTCTAAGAGTCCTACTCTGAGTAGAACCTTTTCGGATGAAGTCTTAACAGTTTGGCACCAGTAAGAAACTTCATCCGATCCTGTGAATTTCAGCCTGCGCTGTAATAAATCCTAGATAATTCTGTGCTTCTCGCTCTGCTGGTATCGAACCCAGTGAACTGAATACTTAGCTGATGCTTTTCCTTCGTTTCATTATAGGTTTGTCCGGAAAGTGAAATCCCCATGTAGGAAATGTGATTTGATTTTTATAGTCATCGCTGCTGGTTTTATTGCGGGTTTTACACAATTCTGTTACTTTGATTTGTTGATTTCCACTTCGACTTTTTAAAAATAATTATCTTATGGTCTGCAAACCTCTCGGAGAGGCGCAGGCTATCAAGCAGCCTGTAATTGCTGTAATAATCACAGCTTCATAAAAGCTAACCAATTATTAAGCGCTTGGAGAGGGAAGCAAAAAGAGTTTAAATGCTAGACGTGCCCGTTATTACTCTGTGCTAGGAGCTGTACAGAAACAGCGCTCCATAAATACGATAAATGTGCTGATTTGTTATTATAGAGCTGGGAGCTGCAAGTAACGAGAGCTTCATAAATACTATAAATGCTAATTATTTAGCACAAGGCCTGTATGTAATAAGAGCGCCGTCCATGCCACAGTTGCCAATTATTTAGTACTGGTAGCAGCGGAGAATAAGAGCTTGTTTGTTTTCTCTGCCGATGGCCTGTGCATTGCAGTCTTTACAAAAAAGATGAGCGATAACTTGGGAGAGGAATTATACTCTGAAAAACCGATGGCCGTATTATTATTATTATTATTATTATTATTATTATTATTACATATCCTCCAACGTTTCTCCCATGAAAATAGGAACATCCTATTCTCAAACAACAACAATTTTATTATTAATTTTATTATTTATACCCTGCCCCCCAAAAGCTGTACAATTTCATGCTGGTAGCCTCGAGAACACTGTCCCACCATCTGGTCCTCTGTCGTCCCCTTCTCTTTGTGCCCTCCATCTTTCCCAACATCAGGGTCTTTTCCAGGGAGTCTTCTCTTCTCCTGAGGTGGCCAAAGTCTTGGAGCCTCAGCTTCAGGATCTGTCCTTCCAGTGAGCACTCAGGGCTGATTTCCTTCAGAATGGAGAGGTTGGATCTTCTTGCAGTCCATGGGACTCTCAAGAGTCTCCTCCAGCACCAGAATTCAAAAGCATCAATTCTTCAGCAATCAGCGACTGGACCTAATGGTCAGGGGTCCCTTTACCTTTTACCTTTACCATTCTCTTGGGAGTTGGACATGCCTTGTGTAGACCATACTGAGGTAGACGGATCGAGGGTTTTGTTCAGTACATGATTGTTGTTGTTTAGTTGTTTAGTTGTGTCCGCCTCTTCGTGACCCCCTGGACCAGAGCACGCCAGGCCCTCCTGTCTTCCACTGCCTCCTGCAGTTTGGTCGAACTCATGTTGGCAGCTTCAAGAACACTGTCCCACCATCTCGTCCTCTGTCGTCCCCTTCTCCTTGCGCCCTCCATCTTTCCCAACATCAGGGTCTTTTCCAGGGAGTCTTCTCTTCTCATGAGGTGGCCAAAGTCTTGGAGCCTCAGCTTCAGGATCTGTCCTTCCAGTGATCACTCAGGGCTGATTTCCTTCAGAATAGATCGGTTTGATCTTCTTGCAGTCCATGGGACTCTCAAGAGTCTCCTCCAGCACCAGAATTCAAAAGCATCCGTTCTTTGGCGATCAGCCTTCTTTATGGTCCAGCTCTCACTTCCATACATCACTACTGGGAAAACCATAGCATTGAATAATAGCAATAGGGAATGCTAATTTACACCTGTTGCTTATGTGTTGGAGGTGCTGATTTGCAATTGCCTTGTTTGTTTAAGGAAATAACTATTTATATACATACAACGTATATAAGAAAAGTTGAGGGAACTTAAAAGAGAAAGACGCTCCGAGCCTTAATTGATCCTTGCTGGATTCTAGACTGCCCCACACAATCTGACCTCTAGGGCTCTGGGATTATGTCCCCATTTCCCCAAAATATTTTTTTTGGGGGGGGTGGAGCTTGTTTCCATCCGATCTGTGGAAGGGGATTTCCACTGCAACCCGATCCGGGACGCCAGCTGTCCTACGCCAATTCGTGGCCACGCATTCAAAGATAGACAAATTGTACACACTGTTAATTCACTAAACAAATTGGGGGGGGGGCATGGATTAGATATTTATAGCATTTGATTCTGTGAGCATTGAGACTCTCTTAGCAGACTCTGCACCCGCCTTTCTTTCCGGGTCCGCAGGAAAATTTGAGGGGGCTTGATTGCAGCCGTAGCTGCCCCCAAAAATCTGTGGGTTCACCCTCCCTGCCCCCAAAAAGCTGTTTTCAGTTTTTCAGCTCTGCTCCAGCAAGCACCTGAAGTGTGTTGGGTGCATCTGAGCATGCACAGAGTTCATTTACCTAGTCTTCCCACAGCTTGACTGCAGTTGGAAAGGAATGGGCCGATATATCAATGTCTGAAGTTATTTTATCCAATCGTTGCCACCTAATTTCTGACGTTTGGGCTGTTCCTCCTATTAGCCAAGTTTTAATATATATATATTTTTAACTGTTGCTATATCTGTATTGTCCCTGTTCTACCTAATTGCAAATTCAAATGTATCCCTATCGTGTTTTATGACTTCCTTGATATTATATGTGGGCTGGTACTGGTTTGTGACCAAAATAATAAAATTCATTTATTCATTCCACCTATTAGCAATCATACATCACTTTGGGAAAGTTGTGGTTTTTTTAATCCTCGTGAAAATATATCCGCAAATCTCTCCAAATACGCACATGTCTGCATGAATGTTTGCCTGACATGCACCCCTTTTATTTATTTATTTTTGCTGTGAATCCAGTTTTATTGAAATTTTCACACACCTTTGAACCGATTTTCTACTTATTTTTTTTGTTACACATTGTTATCCATCTTATTTAGTATTTCAGTATTTATAACGGAACTTGTTTATTCTAATAGGAGTTCTGGTTTTTCAATATGATTTTGCAAATATTCTTTAAACACCTTCCAATCCTTGTCTACCTTCTCTTTTGAGATCCTTCCAGTTTCTCCCATTGTTTTGGATATATTGTAATACTCCAATAATTTGGCAAGCCACTCTGTTTTTGTCGGTACAATACCACTTTTCCAATTTTTCGCAATCAATAGCCTTGCGGCTACTGCTGCGTATAAATATAATGTCTTGTCTTCTTCCTTTAGACTTCCTGGTACTATTCCCAATAGAAAACCTTCTGGTGTTTTCCTAAATGAATATCTGAACATTTTTTTTCATTTCGTTATATATTGTTTCCCAAAATTGTTTGATGTTTAAACAATTCCACCATATATGCATCAGTGTTTTAATCTTGTTTTTAAGTTGTATTTCAGTCAATTTGTTTTTATATCGGGTGTTAGCCGCCCTGAGCCCGGTCTTGGCTAGGGAGGGCGGGGTATAAATAAAATTTATTGTTATTATTATTATTATTATTAACCCTCCTCTTTCCTGCTTTCTTCCAGGGCCTGCCAAAGGGAAGCATGTTTCGCTCCTAGGACCCGCCTCCCTCGCTTCTCCTCTCCTCCCGGGAAAGTTCTGAGAATGATTCTTGCCTTCCTCCAGCCTGCCCTTTTATTCTTCCTGGCATCTGCGACTTCCTTCCCTAAGGATTTGACTCCGCTCAGCACCGTCGGCGGGGCAGGTGAGTCTGCAGCCCGCTTTCAAACTATTCGCACAGTGAAACCAGGGCAGGCAGGCATTCAACAGGTGTTGCTTCCCCCATCCTCCCTCAACTGGAGAGAATGGAGGGCAGAGGGGATAACTGGCTTTTCCTGTAGAAGGAGGCCTTTTCTTTTCTAATAGGGCATTCTTTCTCTCCCAACCCACCAGGAAAATCCCAGTATCCTGTTTTCCGTGGC
This sequence comes from Podarcis erhardii, assembly GCF_964252035.2. Classification (NCBI taxonomy): domain Eukaryota; kingdom Metazoa; phylum Chordata; class Lepidosauria; order Squamata; family Lacertidae; genus Podarcis; species Podarcis erhardii. The sequence goes on along the minus strand of NC_138505.1, from coordinate 4,096,942 downwards.
CTCGTAGGGGACGATGACACTGCCCAGCTAGGCCTGGATTTCCAGAGCATGCTGAGACTCAACCAAACCCTTTTCATTGCCGCGCGGTAAGTGACAGGGCAGGGAAGGTGGTGTTGGCAGCCGTTGTGTTTGCTTTTCCTTTTTAAATTTTATTTTATTCATTTTTCATTCATTACATACATCTCAAATCCTTAACGGTTACTGTATATTCCTCCCTCCCTCCCCTCCAAGACTTGTGTTTCTGGTTTGTTTCTATTCTCACCTGCTTTGCTGTCTCTCAACAGAAAAAGTTATTAATCACATAACACCAAACCTTAAAAACATAAAAATAAAATTAAATACACCATCTTATTTCACTATCTTCCAAACATTTTCTGATGCTAATAATGTGGGTGTTTATTTAAATCCTGCCATCGAGTCTATTGCCTTTCTTTGTTTCTGCAAATATAATACAAATGGTTTCCAATCTTTTTCAAAGGCTATGTTGTCCTTTTCTCTTAGTCTATCTGTCATTTTTGCCAGTTCTGCATAGTTCATCAACTTGCCATTGTTCTTTAGTTGGTATTTCTGCAGTCTTCCAATGTTGTGCAGTCAACATTCTTGCTGCTGTAGTGGCATACATAAATAAAGTCCTCATTTCTTTTGGTATGTCTTGACCTAAAATACCTAATAAAAAGGCTTCTGGGTTGTTTTTTTACAAAAGTTATTTTTAACATTTTCTTCCATTCATTGTATATCATTTCCCAGTAGGATTTTACCTCCTTACAATCCCACCACATATGATAGAACGTCCCTTCTGTTTCACATCTCCAACACTCTTTCTTTTCTTCTGTTTGCATTTCCAACGTTTGGGGTCCTGGGATCTGGTCTGAGCTAGGATCTTGCCCTTTGATGCTGAGAATCAGCCATGGACCAGCAGAAGCCGTAATAAAGTCAGGATACAGAGATTCCAAGATGGAGGACCTACCGGATCCCAGACTGTTCAAATGCAAAGTGGCTCTCACCTTTTACCTTCCTCAGCAGTGCTTGAGTTGTACAAGTGAGGAAATTATTTATCTCTTTCTCTTTTCTCTCCCTACCACCTTGCCGGCCATCAGAGACCATGTCTATGCCTTTGATCTCCGACGGACCAAAGACGACTTCTCTCCAAAAAGGGTGAGTTGTTGTTTTTTAACCCAATGGCTTAAGACCTGGTTGTGCTACCTGTTGTTGTTTAGTCGTTTAGTTGTGTCCGCCTCTTCGTGACCCCCTGGACCAGGGCACGCCAGGCACTCCTGTCTTCCACTGCCTCCCGCAGTTTGGCCAAACTCATGCTGGTAGCTTCAAGAACACTGTCCCACCATCTCGTCCTCCGTTGTCCCCTTCTCCTTGTGCCCTCCATCTTTCCCAGCATCAGGGTCTTTTCCAGGGAGTCTTCTCTTCTCATGAGGCGGCCAAAGTCTTGGAGCCTCAGCTTCAGGATCTGTCCTTCCAGTGAGCACTCAGGGCTGATTTCCTTCAGAATGGAGAGGTTGGATCTTCTTGCAGTCCATGGGACTCTCAAGAGTCTCCTCCAGCACCAGAATTCAAAAGCATCCGTTCTTCGACGATCAGCCTTCTTTATAGTCCAGCTACCTAGAACCTAGTTGTGCTACCTAGAACCTGCCATTGTTGCTATGAGGAAACCTAGACCACATTCTCAATAGGATCTTTTGTGTGTTGCCTCGTACCGCTCTTTCACTGAGAAGAGCATACTACCTAGAAAGAATTCCGCTAAATGTCTGCAACGTTGAAAACCAGCCCCTTGCTTGTTCTAGATCATGTATCACCTAGAACACGATTTCACCACCCTCTAACCATTGCCTTGTTCTGATTTCTCTTTCCTCCACCTCACTCTCAGCACCTCACATGGAAGACGCAAGACATGGAAAATTGTGCGATGAGAGGAAAGCTCCGGGTAAGAACCACGAGGGTCTCGGTTCTAGGATCTGTTTTAGTTTCTGCGTCCTGATTATCCTTGGGACTAACAGTGGCATTTGCCTGTGTGAGGTGGGAAAGCTCAGTTGGTAGAGCATGAGAAGCTTTATCTCAAGGTTGTGGGTTTGAGCCCCACGTGGTGCGAAATAAATCTGCATTGAAGGGGATTGGACTAGGTATACCAGTATACCTGAAGGAGCGTCTCCACCCCCATCGTTGGAGACTGCCGAGACCACATAACACCGGTCTTGAAAGACCTACATTGGCTCCCAGTACGTTTCCGAGCACATTTCAAAGTGTTGGTGCTGACCTTGAAAGCCCGAAACAGCCTCGGTCCTGTATATCTGAAGGAGCGTCTCCACCCCCATCGTTCAGCCCGGACACTGAGGTCCAGCTCCGAGGGCCTTCTGGCGGTTCCCTCATTGCAAGAAGCAAAGCTACAGGGAACCAGGCAGAGGGCCTTCTCGGTAGTGGCACCTGCCCTGTGCAACGCCCTCCCATCAGATGTCGAAGTGATAAATAACCACCTGACATTTAGAAGGCATCTGAAGGCAGCCCTGTTCAGGGAAGTTTTTAATCTGTGATATTTTAGTGTATTTTTGGTTTCTATGGAAGCCGCCCAAAGTGGCTGGGGAAACCCAGCCAGATGGGCGGGGTACAAAAAATAAATAAATAAATAAATAAATAAATAAATAAATAAATAATAATAATAATAGATGATTCTGTTATTCTATTATTTTATTTACTTATTTATTAAATATACCCGCAGGTCTCAAGCAGGTTACAACATAAAATCACAACATGAAAATAAAAAATTATTCTAAGTGTTCCCCCAACTCTGGGGTAAGTCCCTGACCTTTCTCTCTCTGCCCCGATTCCAGAATGAATGTTACAACTACATCAAAGTCTTGGTTCAGAAGAACGAAGAAACCCTCTTGGCGTGTGGGACAAACGCCTTCAACCCCATGTGCCGGACCTACAAGGTATGGAGCTGGTTCGGGACCAGTTGATGGATTGGTCGGGAACCGGAACCCCACGGGGGCCAAATGCGGCCACCTGTCTCTGCTCCACAGAACTCTCCTTAGCCACGCCTTGAGCCAGGCCCCCTGTCCCCAAGCCACGCCCCTCCACTGACCTTGAGCCACACCTTCCCAGAGCGTTTTTGACCAGCTGGATAATATCTGATAATGCCTCTTGCTTTTCTGAATGGAGAAGGGGATGTGAGAGAGTGACAAAAGTAGCCTCTATTTTATTTTATTTTATTTTATTTTATTTTATTTTATTTTATTTTATTTTATTTTATTTTATTTTATTTTATTTTATTTTATTTTATTTTATTTTATTTTATTTATTTTATTTATTTTATTTTATTGTTTTTAAATTTAATTTAGTTATTTTTGTTTTGTTTAGTTTTCTAATATAACGTAATATACTTGTTTTATTGTTTAGTTTTTAAATTTAATTATTTTTGTTTTGTTTTGTTTTTTAATTTATTTGTTTTGTTTTATTGTTTTGTTTTGTTTTTTATTTTAATTATTTTATTTTATTTTGCTGTCATTGGTGTATTTAATTGCCTTCCTAACAAACCACCTCAAGGCCGCTGATGCATAAGATTACTAAAAGCGGCAACAACAAATAGGTTTAAGACAAGATGGAAACTCTACCTGCCGCACAACAGGGAGATTTGCCTTTCCGAAATTTACGCCGGTGAAATTTGCAAATGCATTTGCACGTGCGAAATTTGCATGTGTGGCCCCGCCCCTTTGGCCCCGCCTACCTCTGGCATGCGGCCCTCAGCAGTCATTGCGGCCCTTGCGTTGAGGAAGATTCCTCACCCGCAAAGGGAGACACCTTCCTGTCGCAAATCGGGTGGTTACTTGGCAGCGCCACAAAGCATGCTGGGACCTTGTGGAACCGAGCGTGTGTGGCTCTTTCTTGGGTTTGGGGCTTAGGGCATCTGCCTTTGACTAAACTCACCCCAATTTCTGTGGCCCGCAGATCAGCAACTTGGAGCAGGAAGGGGAGGAGCTGAACGGACAAGCGCGGTGTCCCTTTGACGCAAAGCAGAACAACGTGGCGCTTTTCGCAGGTACGTCCTTAAAACTTGTGTGGTGCGTTTCAGGGTGTGCGTTTTTTGTACCTGAACAATTAAAGGTAAAGGGACCCCTGACCATTAGGTCCAGTCGTGGCCGACTCTGAGGTTGCGGCGCTCATCTTGCTTTATTGGCCGAGGGAGCCGGCGTACAGCTTCTGGGTCATGTGGCCAGCATGACTAAGCCGCTTCTGGCGAACCAGAGCAGCGCACGGAAACGGCGTTTACCTTTCCGCCGGAGTGGTACCTATTTATCTACTTGCACTTTGACGTGCTTTCGAACTGCTAGGTTGGCAGGAGCAGGGACCGAGCAACGGGAGCTCACCCCGTCAGGGGGAATCGAACCGCTGACCTTCTGATCGGCAAGCCCTAGGCTCTGTGGTTTAACCCACAGCGCCACCCACATCCCTTATGCTGTCTACCACGCAAGAAAAGAAAATTTGAGAGGGAGAATTGAAGGACATAGCAAGGGGCGGTGGTGTATGAGATAGAAAGCAGAGGAAAAAGAGAGCATGAAATATAAGGAGGTGCATTGCCTGTGTCCGCTGAGGTCTCTGAATCTGGGACAGTATCCACTTGAGTTTTGGTACCGGAGAACCTTTCCTGTGGGAAGCGCTTGATGTGTGGGGCTTGTAAGGTAAAAAGGAGAAGGACCGCTGGACGGTTAAGTCCAGTCAAAGGCAACTATGGGGTTGGGACGCTCATCTCGCTTTCAGGCCAGGGTAGCTGACGTTTGTCCACAGACAGCTTTCCGGGTCAAGTACCCAGCATGACTAAACTGCTTGTGGCACAATGGGACACCGTGACGGAAACCAGAGTGCATGGAAACACCGTTTACCTTCCCGCTGGAGTGGTACCTATTTATCTACTCGCACTGGTGTGCTTTTGAACTGCTAGGTTGGCAGGAGCAGGGACCGAGCAACGGGAGCTCGCCCCGTCGCGGGGATTCAAACCGCCAACCTTCTGATCAGCAAGCCCTAGGCTCTGTGGTTTAACCCACAGCGCCAGCCGCATCCCACCTGGACTATTGCTTGACTCCAACAATGCGGCTCCAGCTTCGAGCCAGTGTGGTGTTGTGGTTAGAGTGTACAGTGGACGCTTGGGTTGTGAACGTGATCCGTGTGGGATGTACATTCGCAACCCGTGTCTGTGCACCTGCGATTTGGTGCAGATGCGCAAAGCTTGATTTAGTACTTCTGCGCATGCGCGACAGCCGAAACCCGGATGTATCCCGTTCTGGTACTTCCGGGTTTAGGCTGTCCGTAACCTGAAAAAAACACAACCTGAAGGGTCTGTAACCCGAGGTATGACTGTATATGACAAGGACGCAGGAGAGACCAGGGTTCAAATCATGAACCTCGATGTGGTGACCTATACCGCAGGGTCGTTGTGAGGGTGAAAAGGACAGAGGGATAACCATGTGTGCCACTTTGTGCTCCTTGGAGAAAAAAGTGGGGTGGAATATTTAAGAGTTCATCCTTGGGATCCTACCCTTGCCTGAAAGATGCTGAGTGAGTTAGGGTTTCCCCCCTAAATCAGGCAGGGAACCTCCAACCCACCGGCTAAATTTGACCCGCCGGACTTCCACATCTGGCTAGTGAGGGGCCTTGGGAAGCATTGTGTAAAGATCTCTGCAAATTTCTACGGAAGGAAAAAGATGTATAAGAGATATGTAACTGTGCGGTATAAAGTAATTGATGGATAAAGTACAGTGAGATTAAGTGGAAGTCATTTTTTATTTTCTTCTCTATAAGTTTTATAATTGCTTTCAGTACCAGGAGTATATATGATGATAGTTATATTAATCTTGTTGTATCTTTTGGTGGGGTGGTTTGTTTGATTCTTCTGTTGTTTGTTTGTTTGTATGTTTGTATGTTTGTTTACTTGTTTGTCCATCTGTTTTTTCATAAATGTATTTATTTTAAATCAATAAAGATATATTTAAAACAAGGAAAACGATGCTCCATTTGAATACAAGCTGCTTTTTCTGTGGAGGGGAAAACACTCCATTTTTAGCGACCTCTTTTTGTGCTTCGACAGGTGTCAATCACCTGGCACATCGTTCTGACGGCAGGTGACGGACAGGGGTGGTGGTCCCACCTACCTGTCAAAGTTGGTCTGTAGTGGGGTGTGGGGTGTAGGGTAAAATATCTGGCCCGGCAGGCCAAAAAGATTCCCTAAAAGCAAGATTCTAGTCCTCATGGTTTGGAATAAAAGTCTCCTCCCCACCCTGAAAAAGAACATTACATTGACATGATGTTCAGGCAGCTCAAGGTGGCATCTGAATGGAGCATCTGAACAAAAGCTCTCTCTATGCTGCAACACTCAGTTGCAGCTCCCGCTTGACCCATGCTTGTGATGTTGCGTGCCTTGGAACGTCTTTGCTGAAGTTCCCACTTCTGTTTTGATATTATGAAAGAAGTTAATAACTGGAGGCTTTGGCACGTTTGAATGCAGCCTCATGGGAAATTTGGGGGTGTGCCCCCTTCCTCTTTTTCCTCTCCTTCGCAGAAGGAAATCTCTATTCTGCCACGGTGGCAGACTTCCAAGCCAGCGACACCGTCATCTACCGAAGTCTGGGCGAGAGGAGTCCGGTGTTGAGGACTGTCAAATATGACTCCAAGTGGCTGAGAGGTGAGGGGGGGGGTGCAGAGGGAACTGTTGACGGCAGAGTGTGACCAACAGATACGATTAGCGAGTCCTCTTTTTTCGTTCCGGAGACGGCGAAAGGGGGAGCGAGTTCGGGTGACGGGGAAGAGCTCGATTCGGTTCGCCAACAGAAGGGGAACCGACCCAACTTCCGCTTTCCAAAGCGGTCTGCCAACCGGAAGGCCAAAAATCCCAAATTTTGCAGTGCGGTTCTCTGGCGGAAATGCGTCTGCGAAGAAAACATGCGCCGCTAAGCGCATATGCGGGGAGATGGCACGGTGGAGGGGGAAATGAACGAAGTCTCCTGTGGGAAGAATGGGGGTAACTGCTCAGTTTCTGCTTCCTTTCCTTGATAAACAAAATGGCGTCGGGCAGGACGGCCAGAAACTGCCAGGCCCCCACGTTTTAAAAAACAACTTCTCCCCCTCCAGAACCACATTTCCTGCATGCGCTCGAGTACGGCAATTACGTCTATTTCTTCTTCCGGGAGATCTCCATGGAATACACCACCTTGGGACGGGTGAGTATTCAAGATGGCGGACAGTGCGCATGAGTTTTCTGGGTTATCCAAGATGACGGACAGCGTGCATGAGTTTTCTGGGGTATCCAAGATGGCGGACAGTGCGCATGAGTTTTCTAGGGTATCCAAGATGGCGGACAGCGCGCATGAGTTTTCTGGGTATCCAAAATGGCGGACAGTGCGCATGAGTTTTCTGGGGTATCCAAAATGGCGGACAGTGCGCATGAGTTTTCTAGGGTATCCAAGATGGCGGACAGCGCGCATGAGTTTTCTGGGGTATCTAAAATGGCGGACAGTGCGCATGAGTTTTCTGGGGTATCCAAAATGGCGGACAGTGCGCATGAGTTTTCTGGGGTATCCAAAATGGCGGACAGTGCGCATGGGTTTTCTGGGGTTTCAAGTGTGCGTTTGACAGGGCCACATGCGCGGGCCCCGCCCTCGACTGGCTTTTAACCGCCGTGGCTTCCTCTCTCTGGGGGAATTGCGTAGCTTTGCCGTAAGACGATTGTGATGTCAGACCTGGGAGAGAAACCCAAGTTCACTCAGAAATGACACTCCCTCGGTGACTTTGGGGCAGCGCGACCTAGCAGGGATGTTTTGGGGATAAAACGTGGAGACAGAAAACTATGTACGTTGCCTTGAATTCTTGGAGGGGAAAGGGTGGGATATAAAAGCAGCAAACAAAAAAAAATATATTAATAAAATTCCCCCTTGGGGTCCATTCCAGCTCTATAATTATGCAGAATAAGGTGGCTTCCTCTCTTATTCTGACCATGAGGACTGGAACCTTACTGCATTTTTAGATTTGGTTGGGAGAAATAGTCTGTTCCTGTAACTGGGAGCATTGGTGTGTTACCATATTTTTCGCTCCATAAGACGCACCTGACCGTAAGACACACCTAGTTTTTAGAGGAGGAAAACAACAAGAAGAAAAAATTCTGAACGAAACAGAGGATGTGTAATTTTTGTGGTTCATGCTGTGGCCACGGACATGTGATCTGATGGTGAATATGGGGTGACCCAATGCAAAAATCCTAAGGATCCATGTGGATCCGTGCTTTGTAACCACATTTTTGCACCAATGCAGCCCCACACAACAGTGGGTGCGTGATTTTTTTGGTGCAGGCTGTAGCCATGGACGTGCTATGTGATCTGATGGTGAATTTGGGGTGGCCCAGTGTAAATATCCTAAGGATCCATGGGCTTTTACCTGCCCCCTCCTAGGCAGCCTCCTAGCCTCCCTTATCTCTCTCCCGATCCCACCGATCAGCTGTTTCCTTTCAACACTCCCTTCCCTCTTGTTTGCCTTAGTGTCTTTTCCTTAACTGGAGCAGTTTTTTGCTCCTCCTTTTCTTCTAATTTCTCTCCCTACAGCTTTAGTTTTCCTGTTTCCCCCCTTTGCAAGTTTGCTATCTTTACCTCCCCACTCCCAGGCAGCCTCCTTTATCTCTAGCGTCCCTTATCTCCCTCCCCGACTGGCAAACGATCAGCAGCTTTGTTTCAACACCCACTTCCCTCTTTCAAAAAAAAGTGCATGATCTGCTTTTTGCGCCTGGGCAATTCGGCTCCAGGGACCACACATTTGCTCCGTAAGACGCATTTCCCCTTACTTTTTAGGAAGAAAAAAGTGTGTCTTATACGGTAGCTTATTAAATGTAAAAGGTAAAGGTAAAGGGACCCCTGACCATTAGGTCCAGTCGTGGCCGACTCTGGGGTTGTGGCCACATCTCGCTTTACTGGCCGAGAGAGCCGGCGTACAGCTTCCGGGTCATGTGGCCAGCATGACTAAGCCGCTTCTGGCGAACCAGGGCAGCGCACGGAAATGCCGTTTACCTTCCCGCTGGAAGCTATTTATCTACTTGCACTTTGACGTGCTTTTGAACTGCTAGGTTGGCAGGAGCAGGGACCGAGCAATGGGAGCTCACCCCGTCGCAGGGATTCGAACCGCCGACCTTCTGATTGGCAAGTCCTAGGCTCTGTGGTTTAACCCACAGCGCCACGCGCGTCCCCTTATTAAACGTATAGACTATTAAATTTGGGGGGAGGGCATTCTTTATTACAAGGTGGATCATGACAGTATAAAAACAAAGCAAATTTATGATGACGCTGTTTGATTGTGATATGATAGCACATGGCACGAATGAAGCCTAATGAGCAGCAATAGCTACTTGATAACATTATTAAATATCCCAAGGTTCATGGTTTAGCTATTCCAGCAGAGATGCATTTTATCCCTCTGGGAAAACAACCCGCCCTGATCTCTCTCTCCTTCATCTCCGATTCCAGGTTATCTTCTCCCGGGTGGGGCGGGTGTGCAAGAACGACATGGGGGGCTCTCCCCGAGTGCTGGAAAAATACTGGACCTCCTTCCTCAAAGCTCGCCTCAACTGCTCTGTCCCTGGAGATTCCTTTTTCTACTTCGACGTCCTTCAGGCTGTGACGGACGTGACGCAGGTGAATGGCCGGCCCGCCATCTTCGGGGTCTTTGCCACCCAGTCCAACAGGTAACTGCTGCTGCAAAGCCTTGCCTTCTCCCAAACTTTGCAGAACCTGAGCTGCTAATTTGTCGGGGTCCTTAAAATGAGCTTTGCCCAACCTGAGCGCTTAATTCGAAGGGATCTTCTCTCTTTTGGCAAGAAGGAATTAAAGGGTCTTGCGCAGAGCTCAGGTGGTTGAAATGGGCCTTGCAGAACCTGAGCTGTTAGCTTGCATGAGTCTTGCCTCTTTTCCGGCAGCCTTAAAATAAACTTTGCAGAACCTGAACTGACAGTTGTTTTTACAAGGCTTCCTTGCTATTAGCCACCATTTGGTGGAAAGGAAGGATACGAATGGGGCAGGTGGTCAGTAAGTTTTGCCGAGCCGCTAGCTTGTATGTCTCTCGTCTTTCTGGCAAGGCCTTGCAAGACCTGAGCTGCAGTTTAGCATCCTAGCGGCTGTAACATGTGACAAGATGAGGCTACTTTGCTTCGGAGAGATACAGGGAGCTGCCTTAGAGGGAGACGGACCGCTGGTTCATCTAGCACAATATTGTCCACACTGACTGGCAGCAGCTGTCCAGGGGATGTTCCCAGGTCATTCCTGGAAATTGAATTTGTGACTGTCTGCGTGGCTGCTCTGCCACCGATAGCTCTCCCTCCTAAAGACGGCACGTGGTTTATGCTTGCAACAACAGCAGCTAGGATCCTTTATGCACAAAAATGGAAGGAAGGAGAAATTTCCACCAAAGAAGAATGGATCATTAGAGCAATGAGTTATGCAGAATTGGCAAAGTTAACGGCCAAAATAAGAGAACCTAATGAAGATTCTTTGTGGAAGAATGGAAGCTTTTTCCTTTTTTTAATATTTAAAGAAACATTATAGCATGATGAATTCACAAGCAGGATTCGAACTCTGAGCTACAGAAGGAGTTATAGATAATAATAATTTAATGATAATAATATTTATACCCCACCCATCTGGCTGGGTTTCCCCAGTCACTCTAGGCAGCTTCCAACTGAATATTAAAAACAATACAGCATCAGACATTAAAAACTTCCCTAAAATGTTATTGTTATTGTATTGTGGTTATGATAGGGAGAAGACAGGGTGAAGCAAGGGGGAGAAATAAAAAAAAACAACCATGGAAAATGGGGTGGGAAGTCGACAAAACAAAACAAATCCTTATATATGTGAAATTTTTGAAATGTAATAAAATATGGGGGGAGACGTCGCAAGTTGCTAGTCCTCACTGATTGCCCTGTTCTTGCTCTCCTCTGCATCCAGCATCACGGGCTCGGCTGTCTGCGCCTTCTACATGGATGAAGTAGAGAGGGTCTTCAACGGCAAGTTCAAGGAGCAGAGGAACGTGGATGCGGCTTGGACCCCCATCCCAGAGGAGAAAGTACCACGGCCCAGGTAGGAACGTCCCCTGCCCGCCCACCCACCCCTGGAACTGACAGATCAGGGGCAGAGAAGCTTTTCCCCCTTGTCAATGGTAGCATATTCCCACAGGGGGTAATCTCTGTCAGGCCTCATGCCAGGTGTGAGCAGAGTTTAAGCATATGCAGCACTGGTGTGATGGCCTGGGACTCGGACTCAGAGCCAGAGGAGTCTCAGTTCGCACCGGATCCTCTGCCTCAGGCATCATCTGAACCAAGTCTGGGGCCTGATTCTGAAGAGCCCCAGTCTGCACAGCTTCCCCTGCAACAATCACCAGCTGGGCCGAGTCCGGGGCCTGAGCCTGCCCTGGCTCCAGATGCGGAGATTCCCTCATTGCCTCCAGCTGGGCCATCACTTACAGCTGCTCCACTACCGGTTGGGTCAGGGGAGGCTGAGGCGGCCTCTGGGTCTAGTAACCCCCCGACGTCTCCCGAGCTGCAGAGACTGAGGTCTGAGAGAAGGAGAGACCTGAATACTCGCAGGAGGAGTGCTCACCTTCAGGCAAGACAGGGAGATGAGTCACCGGGGGATCAGGACCCGCCGTTACCCCGACAGAGATGAAAGGCTGTCGGACCCCGTCCCAGGTTGCGGGAACAACGTTGCTGTTTGCCAGAACCTGCCTGTGATCCTGTGCCTGTCCTTGCCTGGTTTCCTGCCTTGTGTCCTGTCGGACTGACTCCTCGCGGAACCCTTGGATTCGGGACTGGACCTGGACCATGTTGCTCAGGGTGCAAAGATCGGCCCAGCGCCCCCCCCCCCGTTGCCCAGTCCCAGGTGGACAGGAGGGCAATACCAGCTGGCCGCCTCAGCATTTTGCTGGCTCGGTCACCCCCGAACTCGCGGCGCAGAGCCGTCCGCAGCAGAATATCCCGTCGCGGCGCTCTGACCAACGGCCGGGCTCTTCCCCGGACTCAACTCTTGGGCCCCAGACTCTCGGCCTGGCGCCCCTGAGAGCCCGGCACCTGGGTGCCCCACACCCCTAGCACCTATGGGTAAGACGGCCCTGGTGAGAGCCAGAGGAGAGTGGTCTCTCCCCCTTTCACTCCTCTCTCCCTTTCTGCCTCTCCTCCTTTCTGAGAAACCCTGCTTTCATCTTTATTATTATTATTTTTTGTACCAACAAAAAGATTTATTTATAAAGAACTGGGTGGCGCTGTGGGTTAAACCACAGAGCCTAGGACTTGCCGATTGGAAGGTCGGCGGTTCAAATCCCTACTACAGTTTGAGCTCCCGTTGCTCGGTCCCTGCTCCTGCCAACCTAGCAGTTCGAAAGCACGTCAAAGTGCAAGTAGATCAATAGGTACTGCTCTGGCGGGAAGGTAAACGGCGTTTCCATGCGCTGCTCTGCTTCGCCAGAAGCCACTTAGTCATGCTGGCCACATGACCCAGAAGCTGTACGCCGGCTCCCTCAGCCAATAAAGCGAGATGAGTGCTGCAACCCCAGAGTCGGCCACGACTGGACCTAGTGGTCAGGGGTCCCTTTACCTTTACCTTACAATTCAACACCAATGTAGAAAAGTTATTGAAAATTATACAAGCACAAATTAAGTAACTGGCTTCATTCTTCACTCTTCAGACACCAATGGTAGAATTGGGAGTGATACCATTAAACTATACTTTCTTCTGTAGGTTTAAGGATTAAAATAATAAGCAAAACAGACTCAATAGCTATTTCTAGTCAGAAACACTCTGTAGAAGAGTAATATTGTCTCCTTTTAACGTGATTCGACCCAGCTGTTTCCTTGATTTTGTCTTGGAGTGAAACTCCTCAGCTTCATCCAGAACCAAGTTCAGATATTCATCAAATCCAATAATACAGCCTTCTGTCCTCACGTTCACCTGTTCATACAGCCACACCTAAATCCTGGACCTATTCTGTAGGTGTCTGAAGATGAGGTTGATGGGCTACACCATCACTTTCAGCAGCTTCTGGCCTTGGCCGGCAGCTGGGCTGGGAGCGACCCCGACAGGACAAGCCGACTTAGGCAGCCAACCGCCCTGCTTTCATTTTTAAAAATAACAGATCAGGTTTCTAGTCCCTAAGATCTAGCTCCTGCTCATGTCGTTCGGGGAAAAAGAGGCTTGAAAGCCTGCCGAAATTTGAGAAGCGTAGAGCAGGGTGCAAATAAGGTTTTCTAGGGGCTGCGGGTCAAAATTAGCCGGCGCCCTTGTAGAAATCTTTGCCGTTAAACTGTGGAACTCCCTGCTACAGGAGGCAGGCAGTGATGGTAGCCAAATTGGACAGCTCTAAGAGAGGATTGGACAAATTCAGGGAGGAGGAGAGGGCTACCAGTATGGCTACTAGCCTCCATGGCTACGGTCTGACTCCGCGGTCGAAGCAGCAATTGCTTCTAAATACCAGTGGCTGGAAACCGCAGGAGGTGAGAGCGGTCTTGTGTTCGAATTCTGCTTGCAGGTTTCCTTCCAAAAAGGCACCTGCCTGTGATAACAGGATGCTGGACTCGAAGGGGCCTGATCCACCAAGCTCTCCTGACGTCCTTAGCTGTTCAGAGTCGCAGAAGAAGCAGTAGCAATTCTTCACATCATTTGGACAGAGCATGCAGAGTTTCGGTCACCTGGGCAGCAAACTTTAATTTTAGGGTGGGGGGGGGAAGTAGTGCAGATTGTCATGCAAGGCAGAGAAATAATTCTCTCTGGTACATGTGGCCTTTTTTTCTTTTTTCTTTAATTGAATTTGAGGAGCAGATGGCAGCTGTTTTTGAAACTGCATCCTCAGCCGTCGCTAACCTCCTCTCCCACTCTTTTAAATAATTGTAAGCAGCGCTGCTCACTTTCTGGTTTACAGAACTTTATTACTAGGATAATATATACAGTGGAACCTCGGGTTGCGAACGTGATCCGTGCGAGAGGCACGCTCGCAACCCACAGTGCTGCATCTGCTCACGCACGTGACGCAATTCGGCGCTTCTGCCCATGCGCAAAGCACGATTTAGGGTCTCTGTGCATGCGCGAGTGCCAAAACCCATTCCAGTACTTCCGGGTTTGGCGCATCCATAAGCTGAAAACTGCAGCGTTCGCAACCCGAGGTATGACTGTATATGTTCCCCCAAAGATCAGGAGTTTTTGTTAGTTTTTTAAAGCTGCATGGTTCAAGTACAGTGGTACCTCGGGTTAAGAACTTAATTCATTCCGGAGCTTCGTTCTTAACCTGAAACTGTTCTTAACCTGAAGCATCACTTTAGCTAATGGGGCCTCCTGCTGCTACCGCGCCACCGGAGCCTGATTTCTGTTCTCATCCTGAAGCAAAGTTCTTAACCCGAGGTGCTATTTCTGGGTTAGTGGAGTCTGTAACCTGAAGTCTCTGTAACCTGAAGCATATGTAACCCGAGGTACCACTGTAAATAAATGTTCGGAAGGCAGAGAGTGTAAAGAAATCAGCCATGCCCGGAACTGAAAATGCACCATCAGCCTTGTCTCTCAAAATTTCAAATAGTTGTTGACACTCTCACACACATAAACATGCACAGAGGCCTACACACACATCACAATTAAAAATAAAACAGGAAGATTCTAGTCCTCATTGTCCAAACATGTAGGCAGGGTGTGTAGAAATCTGTGTGCAGAAGCAGGAGTGGGGCTTGGAGGTTGGGTATGTGTGTAGTTCTTCTTTTTATCTGTTTCTTCCTACCATGCCCACCCCGTCCTGACTCCAAATTTCCCACTTCCCTTCCAGACCGGGCTGCTGTGCTGGCATCGGAAAAGCATCGAGCTTCAAAACCTCCAACAGCTTCCCGGATGAGATGCTTGGCTTCATCAAGTCCTTCCCTCTCCTTGATGAAGCTGTGCCCTCGGTCACGGAGCAGCCCTGGTTTACGAAGACCACCAGCAGGTAAATGTTTGTCAGTCATGGATTCAGCCAGGTTTGGGAGCTCATGTGCCGTTCTGCTGAATTTCCCCCTCTGCTCCTGGTATACTTTTGAATTCCTTTCTCTTGAGTTAGCTCTGTTTCCACTGAGGTTGGCTTTCCCCTCGATAGTAGCCATTTGGGGGGAAGCTTTGCAAGACCTGAGCTTTCCTTTTCTTGGAACAGAACCCACGCAGAACCTGAGCTGCTAGTTGAAGGGAAAGAAGTTCACCTGAAAATAAGCCTTTCAGAACCTGAGCTGCTAGCGAGGGAGAAATCTCCCTTTGTGAACCAGCGCCTTTAAAATAAGCCTTTCAGAACCTGAGCTGCTAGCCAGGGAGAAATCTCCCCTTGTGAACCAGCACCTTTAAAATAAGCCTTGCAGAACCTGAGCTGCTAGCTAGGGAGAAATCTCCCCTTGTGAACCAGCTCCTTAAAATAAGCCTTGCAGAACCTGAGCTGCTAGCGAGGGAGAAATCTCCCTTTGTGAACCAGCGCCTTTAAAATAAGCCTTGCAGAACCTGAGCTGCTAGCCAGGGAGAAATCTCCCTTTGTGAACCAGCGCCTTTAAAATAAGCCTTGCAGAACCTGAGCTGCTAGCCAGGGAGAAATCTCCCTTTGTGAACCAGCGCCTTTAAAATAAGCCTTGCAGAACCTGAGCTGCTAGCCAGGGAGAAATCTCCCTTTGTGAACCAGCGCCTTTAAAATAAGCCTTGCAGAACCTGAGCTGCTAGCGAGGGAGAAATCTCCCTTTGTGAACCAGCGCCTTTAAAATAAGCCTTGCAGAACCTGAGCTGCTAGCGAGGGAGAAATCTCCCTTTGTGAACCAGCGCCTTTAAAATAAGCCTTGCAGAAGCTGAGCTGCTAGCGAGGGAGAAATCTCCCCTTGTGAACCAGCGCCTTTAAAATAAGCCTTGCAGAACCTGAGCTGCTAGCTAGGGAGAAATCTCCCCTTGTGAACCAGCGCCTTTAAAATAAGACTTGCAGAACCTGAGCTGCTAGCAAGGGGCTGGGTAAAATCTCATGTGAAACCTTCTTTTAAACGAAGCATCGTACAACCTGAACTGCTAGCTTTTGAAAGCCTTGTCCCCTTTGCAAGTTCTTTAAACAAGCCTTGCCAAATCTACAAAGTGTGGCCTTTCCTCCTGGCTCCTTCCATTCCCCTCCCAGGTACAAGCTGACCCGTCTGGCTGTGGACACAACGGCCGGCCCCTTTCGAAATTACACGGTCCTCTTTCTGGGCTCGGAAGATGGCACAGTGCTGAAGGTCCTTTCCGCCACCACTGAGAATTCCACGGTCGAGACTTTGCTGCTGGAGGAGATGTCTGTCTACAACCCATCGCTGTGAGTCCTGCCCCTCTGTTTCCATGCACGCTCTTTTATTTCCATCCTTTAATTTGGAGATATATGGGGCTGAACCTGAGGCCTTCCGCTTGCAGGATTGGAGCACAGCCACTGTTTCCTTCCAGAGCGTTGACAATTGGGGGGGGGGATTTGGTTTGGTCTGCATTCTAATGCAAAATTTGATGCGCATTTGAAGGCAAAATGCAAAACCTAAAGCAAAATCTAATGCAAATCTCAGTGTGAAGTGCCGATCTTAATGTGAATTTTAATTCCCATTTAAATAGAGAAATACGAAACTTAATGTGGAATTGAATGCACATTTCAATGCAAAACTTCATGTGGAATTGAATGCACATTTCAATGCAAAACTTCATGTGGAATTGAATGCACATTTCAATGCGAAATGTAGTGTGGAATTGAATGCACATTTCAATGCAAAACGTAATGTGGAATTGAATACACATTTCAATGCGAAATGTAATGTGGAACTGAATGCACATCTCAATGCAAAACTTAATGTGGAATTTAATGCACATTTCTGTTTGCTTGGTATATTAATGTGCATTTGCCTAATTCACAGCAATATGTGAGCTGTGGCACAGCTATCCTTTGAAATCCACGCTTCTCCGAATTTTGCAATAGAGTTTCGCCAACTCTGGAAAAAAATGCGTACAAAACTGCTCAGCTTGGGGAAGAGGGTGCATTAAAATGTATTGGTCAGTGAAAAAAAACAAAGAAAACCCACACATTACAGTGGGGGGGGGGCGGAACTGAATTGCAAAAAAAACTGTCTGTTGCACCGTGCACTAACTAAACCACTGATGTTTTTTGTGAGGACTTTTGGAAGAGAAAAATTGTAGCAAACTGAACTTAAAAACTAGGAAACAATGAGAAATGTGAGAGGAACTGAAAGGGACAGCAATCTGTCCACCTCCAAGTTTTGTTACCCTACTACATCAGGTCCAGCAGGTTTTTGTTGTGCTTCTCAGAAGCCAGCTGGACCTGTTTGACCAAGACATCAGTGGAGGGGAAAATAATAACCTGGGCATGTCCCAGCAAATGGTAGCTTTCATCGCATGGCTTTCAAGTCTTTCTCTTAAAAAATATTTTTAAAAGCCCAAGCCTGGCAAGATCAACTCCGCCTCCTGTAAGATCAACTCTGCCCTTCTCCACCCACACTATCTTTTCAATTAGGCTCCTTCTTCTCGCAGCAGGAACCTGTTTTATTTTGAATTTGAAACCTTCTCCCCCAGCCTTACTAACCACATTTGCAGGTGTTCCAGCGTGGGGAAATTTACTGCATCTGAGGAGGCGTAAAAGGTCTCTTTCTGCTTCCCGTCTCAGCAAAGGGGCATGGAGGGTTTTTTTGGGGGGGGTGTTACCCCCAACAATTCCAGACACACACACATGTATTATGCAAACTCCCCTTAATTCTGCTGTTTTTAGCCTTCTAAATATTATCGGCAGGAGCCACCGAGGCAAAAATAGAACAGCTAGTTTAATTGGCAATAACATCCTTATCTTATCGGAGTTTGGAGGGGGAGAAGGGTTCTGTCTTACCATTTTTAATTTCTTTGCGCTTCAAGGAGTTTTGAGAGGCGAGCCGTTTCCTACCCCACTTCTGCGCAACTTCCCGTCGCCATTTCCTTATCTCCCTGGGGTGCCCCCTAACCACCCATTCGTGACCCCACTCACCCAACCCCCGCATTCCCTGAATTTTCTGCAACCGCAGCTAAAATGCCTAATAAAACATGACCATTTCCTCTTACGTGGCAAACTCTACAGACCCTAACCCAGCGGTTCTCCACCTGTGGGTCCCCAGATGTTGTTGGGCTACAACTCCCATCATCCCTGAGCTCTGGCCTTGCTAGCAAGGGGTGATGGGAGTTGTAGTTCAACAACATCCGGGGACCCACAGGTTGAGAAAGGCTGTGGGCCTAACCCAAACCCCCCAAACTCGGCCCTCCAGATGTCTTGGGAAATTTCCCGTAGGGGAAATTTTCTGACCGGACATCTGGTAGAGAGATGGACTGAAAATCACAAAACACAGGTTTGGGAACTTCACGGTCAGGGAAAAAACAATGCTGTCCAGGGTTGTGAAGACTGCGGAGAGAATAATTGGGTGCACTCTTCCCACCTTGGATCAAATCTACGCTTCCAGGTGCCATAAGAAAGCTGCAGAGATAGCGCAGGATAGTGCGCACCCCGAAAATGATCTCTTTCAGCTTCTGCCTTCTGGAAGAAGGTACAGGGTTATAAAGACTAGGACTAGCCGCCTGAGAAACAGTTTTTATCCAAATGCGATTTTGGTTTTAAACACAGTGCAAGGTAGTCTCTATGGGAGTACAGTGGTGCCTCGCAAGACGAAAAGAATCCGTTCCGCGAGTCTCTTCGTCTAGCGGTTTTTTCGTCTTGCGAAGCAAGCCCATTGACGGCTTAGCGGATTAGCGCAATTAGCGGTTTAGCGGCTTTTAGCAGCTTATCAGATAAGCGGATAAGCGGCTTAGCGGCTTAGAAAGGGGGGGGAGGGGAAAAAACCCGCAGGAACTCGCAAGACATTTTCGTCTTGCGAAGCAAGCCCATAGGAAATTTGTTTTGCGGAGCACCTCCAAAACAGAAAACCCTTTCGTCTAGCGGGTTTTCCGTCTTGCGAGGCATTCGTCTTGCGGGACACCACTGTATATTGTATTTAATTATGGGGTATCAGAGTTTTTAGGGGGCTAACCAGGCTAGGATAGCTGGGATAGCAGGCTTGTTGGTTTTTGAATGTCTGATGTAGATTTTTTTCAATTTCGTTGTTCTGTATGGGACAATAACAATAAAGATTATCGTATCAAACTGTGCAATTGGAAGGGGCCCCAGGGGTCATCCAGCCCAACCTGCTGCAATGCTTGATTGGATTTCTATAATCTTGCGTTTCTTTGGTGTTCTCTTCCCCTCTCCGCCCCCATCCCAGGTGTAGCGTCAGGAGGGAAGACCGGTGTGTCTTGGGGCTCGAGCTTGACAAAGCCAACCACGCCGTTTATGTGGCCTTCTCTGGGTGCGTGGTGCGAGTCCCTCTCAGTCGCTGCGCTGCCTACAGTGCCTGCCGCAGGTTAGTGGGATGACCTAATTTTTTTGCTTTCTGCCTCTTCCTCCTTTCCTAACTCTGCCCGTCTACACTGACTGGCTGCACCTCACTAAGCAGTTGGCTCCTTACCTCTCTCGCCCTGATCTGGCCACTGTGATCCTCCAGACTGGATTATTGTAACTCACTCTACGTGGGGCTGCCCTTGAGACTGACACAGAAACTCCAGTGGGTGCAGAATACCACGGCGAGACTCCTTACAGGGTCCTCGCCGCGGGATCACATTCACCCGGTCCTATACCAGTTGCACTGGCTCCTGGTGGAGTACAGGATCAGGTTTAAGGTGCTGGTTTTAACCTTTAAAGCCCTATATGGCTTAGGACCCTCGTACCTACGGGACCGCCTCTCCTGGTATGCCCCACGGAGGACCTTACGGTCTTCAAACAAAAACATCTTGGAGGTCCTGGGCCACAGGGAGGTTAGGCTGGCCTCAACCAGAGCCAGGGCCTTTTCAATAGTGGCCCCCGACTTGGTGCAACGCTCTATCACAAGAGACTAGGGCCCTGCAGGACACCTTTCCGCAGGGCCTGCAAGACAGAGCTGTTCCGCCTGGCCTTTGGCCAAGGCACAGTCTGACCCCCTCCTTTGGTAATCCTCACAGATTAATTAATTTGGTAATCCTCTAGCCCAATGGTTGCCATTAATTTGATTCTGGATTGATTTTCGAATGAATTGATTTTAGAATGCTGTCTTGCTTTTTATTGTTGTTAGCCGCTCTGAGCCCAGCTTTGGCTGGGGAGGGCGGGATATAAATTATTATTATTATTATTATTATTATTATTATTATTATTATTATATTATTATTATTATTATTATTATTATTATTATTTATTTTACGATAGAATACGCTTTCTCCCTGCCCCATAGCTGCAGATTGAACCTGGAACCTCTCCCCGCCCCCAGCAAAGCAAGTGCTCTCGCTAAAAATAAAGCCAAGTTTCCAGTCCTCATGATTCCAAGTGATGGGCTCATTTGAAACAGGAGCCTAGGGAGGTCTCTTATACCAAATCAGCCTGTTTGTCTGTATGCCGCCTGGCTCTCCAAGACTTCCTAAGAACCTAGTAAGAACCGGCCACAGAGGGGAGGCCGATTAGTCCAGCATCCCCCTCTGGTGTAGTTTGGGTTTTGCAAGGGTTTCTAAAGTTTTAGAGAGTGTTTGCAGGATTTTTTATTTTTATTTTTATTTTTGCATGGGAGTCGACTGCAGTTATCATTGGCAATCCGCTTTAATGATTTCTATGCAGTCTTAACAAGCGGAACTAAATTATATTATGTAAGATTTCAGAATATTTAGAATTAGCCAAATTAGCAGATATAATAAGACGAAAACCAAAAAGTGAAGTGAAAAAGGAATGGGAGTGCCTAAATGAATACCTTAAAAGCCAAGGTTCGAGGACAGAAATCAGGCTGAGTCTGGAATAACCTTGTGAAGTGAAAGGATATGAAAGAGGGATTTATATCTAGATGCTAGGATAGAGATGATAAGGGAAACAGGAAAACACAATGAGAGGTAAAGGAGGTGCTGTGGGACTGGTGGAAGTCAATGTTTGTTTTTCTTTTTAGTGTTTATATTATTAATTTGTAAGATTTGGATTTGTGTGTGTGTGTGTGTTTGTATGCTTGTTTTTGTGTTTTGCGTATTGTTATTTTTGTTGTTGCTGCTGCTGTGTGGAATAATAATAATAATAATAATAATAATAATAATAATAATAACAACAACAACAACAACAACAACAATTTATTTGTACCCCAACAACAACAACAACAACAATTTATTTGTACCCCGCCCATCTGGCTGGGTTTCCCCAGCCACTCTGGGCGGCTTCCATAGAAACCAAAAATACACTAAAATATCACAGATTAAAAACTTCCCTGAACAGGGCTGCCTTAAGATGTCTTCTGAATGTCAGGTAGTTATTTATCGCTTTGACATCTGGTGGGAGGGCGTTCCACAGGGCGGGCGCCACTACCGAGAAGGCCCTCTGCCTGGTTCCCTGTAGCTTTGCATCTCGCAGTGAGGGAACCGCCAGAAGGCCCTCGGAGCTGGACCTCAGTGTCCGGGCAGAATGATGGGGGTGGAGACGCTCCTTCACATATACTGGACCGAGGCCGTTTAGGGCTTTCAAGGTCAACACCAGCACTTTGAATTGTGCTCGGAAACGTCCTGGGAGCCAATGTAGGTCTTTCAAGACCGGTGTTATGTGGTTTCGGCGGTCGCCCCCAGTCCCCAGTCTAGCTGCCGCATTCTAGTTGTAGTTTCCGAGTCACCTTGAAATACTAATATATATATATATATATATATATATATATATATATATATATAATATTATAATTATATAAATTCAAGCAAAATGTCTTTTGAATTCCCAAGGCATGCTACAATTTTTTTTAGCACCCCTCCTTTTTGGAATTTGATATCTGAAACATTTGACGCGCTGCGACAAGGCAACAGAGGCTGTGTGTGTGTGTGTGTGTGTGTGTGTGTGTGTGTGTGTGTGAGGTCCTTACAAGGGGCTGCCTACGGCCCCCTGATTCACCTTGCGTGACCCTTCCCACCCAGCCCCTCCTGCCCCGAACAGGTGTGGGCTGCCGGACCTCACCGCTTCCAGGAAATGCCGCTCACTGTGATATTCTGGCCGCAGCTGCCCGCTTCCTTTAATGGTCAACTGAGCCAGCTGCTCTCTCGCTCTCCTAAAGGCCACGTCCCCCTTTCTAAATCCCAGCGTGGCAGGGACCCAAAGATCTCTAGGGGCGGAGAGGGAGGGAGAGAGGCAGCCTCTGCGCCGACAGAGGGCGGCACCCTGACTCGCCTTCCCGTCATCTCTGCAGAAATCGGGGCAGGGAAGCGGTGACTAGTGGCTAGAGCAAAACGGAAGCTGGCCTCAGTGGCGTAGCGTGGGGGGTGCAGGGGAGGCCGGCCGCACCGGGCGCAACACCTGGGGTTAGGGCAAATCCGCGGGTTAGGGGGCGCAAATCCACGGGTTAGGGGGCGCAAATTATTTGCCTTGCCCCGGGTGCTGACAACCCACGCTACGCCACTGGCTGGCCTGTGTGTGTGTGTTTGTTGCATTCATATCCCACCTCAGCTGGAAGTATCAAATATTACACGAAAATACATTTAAATTCTAAATTATCATAAATTATAAAACAGTCATAAATTATAAAACAGCGTTATATAACATTTGGTTCCTACCTAATTTTTAAAGGGTCGTGTAAGTTTGAAGACTTTCAGATAAATATATCCTGTTATTTTCAACGTAAAGTCAGGTCAATCCTTTATTAGGCATAGCAAACCACACATTATCAAACAAACACCGTATACAAACTGTGCAAAATACGGATTCAGCATAACAAGGTTTGTCCCAGTCAGATCTTCAACTCCAAAGAAAATCAATTTGCGACTTCCGGTTTGGATCGCGGACAGTGAGGAAGCGCGGAGAAGCCTCTGGAAGGCTTTTCCGAGCAACACGGGGGCTCGGGGGCGACGCAAAGGCACTGCGACCCCCAAAATCTCAATTTGCGTAAATAATACAATATAACACTACCACATCACCAATCAATTACGAACCACTAAATCTCTTTATAATGGCCCAGTCTTTCTACATGCACAGCACTCAAAAATTCAGCCACTATTATTTTCTACGTTTCTCGGGTACAACAACTGAAAATGATCAGTATTAATAATAATTACATGGTGTGGTTTTTTTCTTGGTATATTTAATAACAAGAACTCCAACTCATTTAAGGGGCAGGTTGGCAGAGGCCTTTGACCTTCCCGCTTTCTGAGTGAACACATTTCTTTTCCTTTTGCAGGAGCTGCCTGGGATCCCGCGATCCGTACTGCGTTTGGCTGAGCACGGGGGCCTGCGTTGCGTTCAGCAGCGAGATCAGGTGAGGTGGTTTGGGAGGCGGCCATCCCTGTTCTTACAAAGCAGGTGGGCAAGGACCATAGCTGTCAATTTGCAGATTTGAAAATAAGGGACCAGCAGCCTCGAAAATAAGGAATCAGCAGCCAAAATAAGGGATTTTCAGAGAACAGGTAGGTTCACCTTCTGGGCCCCTCCGAGCCAAAGGCAGAAAGCCCAGCCAGCAGCCAAACGAAGCCTCAAGCGGTGGTTCCCACAGCGCAGCAACCCGGCAAAGGGGATGCAGCAAGGAAAACCACCATCACCTCTCCGCTGGGAAGCGCTGAGCAAAAGCGAGTCCCCAGGCAATGCGGCCGATTTGATCGGCACAAGGCATGCAAGCTCCACCCCCCAGTCGTTCTCAGACTCCTTATTGAGTGAGCAACGCAGCCAAGCAACACAGTTGGAGCCTCCCTCCTCCCTGGCCGGCAGGGAGGGAGAGAGAGAAGCTGCTTCCTTTGAAACCCGGGAAATTTAAGGGACATCATCAATAAGGGACAGCAGCGGGACACGGCGCTGGGATAAGGGAGTTTCCCACCAAATAAGGGACGGTTGACAGCTATGGCAAGGAGCTTTGGCCCTCTAAAAGTTTTCCCTGTATTGCCCCACTTTCTCTCTCTTTTTCTGCTACCCCTCTTCCTCTCTCTCCTCCTCCTTTTCTAACACCTCCCTTTTCTTACTCTTCCCGATACCCCTTTCCTTCCTTCCTTCCTTCCTTCCTTCCTTCCTTCCTTCCTTCCTTCCTTTCTTTCTTTCTTTCCTCACTCTTTCTGACACCCCCTTTTCCTTTGTATTTGTTTTGTTTTTGTTTCCATTTTATTTATTTATTAGCGTTCTTATGTTACATATGCATACATTGTCGTATTACATTACAGGACTCATTATAATATAATTTCCAACATGTATACAAAGTTTATATACAAAATTTATATACCTAAAGAAAGACAAAACAAAGACAAAAAGCTATTCCAAAATCATATATGTACCAACACTTTGGACATCCTGTCAATCCCGTTGTATATTCCTTTTTACAAATGAATGTACTCTTATTATTGTATATTTCTTTACATTTTATCTAATACATTCCCATATCAATATATACCCTTAATCTTATTTCTCAATTTCTCTCCAACGTCAATCGAATGCTAGCATAGATAGCGAACCTTTACTGTATTTTTGAACATATATCTTATATCTATCCCTCTGACACCCCTTTTCCTTTCGTTCCTTCCTTTTCTAACATCCTGTTTTCTCATTCTTTCTTTGGCTTCCGACTCCCTCTTTCCTCTTTCTTACACTGTCTTCCACTCCTGTCTTCCACTGCCTCCCGCAGTTTGGTCATACTCATGCTGGTAGCTTCGAGAACACTGTCCCACCATCTCGTCCTCTGTCATCCCCTTCTCCTTGTGCCCTCCATCTTTCCCAGCATCAGGGTCTTTTCCAGGGAGTCTTCTCTTCTCCTGAGGTGGCCAAAGTCTTGGAGCCTCAGCTTCAGGATCTGTCCTTCCAGTGAGCACTCAGGGCTCATTTCCTTCAGAATGGATCGGTTTGATCTTCTTGCAGTCCATGCTTCTTGCAGTCCACTCAAGAGTCTCCTCCAGCACCATAATTCAAAAGCATCAATTCTTCGGCGATCAGCCTTCTTTATTTTTTTTTTTTATAATAATTTTTATTGGGTTTTTACATTTTATAACAACAGACACACACACAAAGACAAAAACACACAGATACAATTTCATACCCTAATTTTCTTTACCCACTTTCATTGACTTCCCCCCACCCCCTCCTCTTACATCCCAGTTCCAATAATTAATTCAGCAAGTTCTTACCTAACCTCTTAAACATATTCATATTGCTTTTAAAAATTTAATTCTTTTTGTTTATCTATATTCAACTTATCCAATTCTCTTATAATCATTAATTTCTTTTTTTTTTAAGGTCGATCTAACTTCCCTTCCACAAATTTTTCCCTTTATTATATTAATTATAGGTCACATTGACCAAATAAACAAATCATAACATTTTATAGTTCTATTCTCTCTCCCCCCCCGCCCCGGTTTCTGTCCCTTCCCAAACAAATGTCCAAAAAACAAACAAAAAATAGTTCTTAGCCCGGATTCCTCACGTCCGAGGCGTCTGATTCTCTGTCAGTCCCTCTCTGCCAACTATATTGGTAGTCCTCTTTGTTGGTCCTAAGACCCCGAAGGAGTTCAGTCAGAGTCACATCATATTTTCTTTCATCCAGAATGTTTAAAAGATCAGCCTTCTTTATGGTCCAGCTCTCACTTCCATACATCACTACTGGGAAAACCAGAGCTTTTACTATACGGACCTTTGTCGGCAAGGTGATGTCTCTGCTTTTTAAGATGCTGTCTAGGTTTGCCATTCCTTTTCTCCCAAGAAGCAGGCGTCTTTTAATTTCGTGGCTGCTGTCACCATCTGCAGTGATCATGGAGCCCAAGAAAGTAAAATCTCTCACTGCCTCCATTTCTTCCCCTTCTATTTGCCAGGAGGTGAACCTATTTAGATATGTCAGGACCGCACATTTTAATACGTAATTTCGTTTTACAATGTACATTTCAACTACTGGTTACATTTATAATTTGCTTTTGGGTGAACTTGTTTCTGACTCTTATCAATCATCTTAATGAATGTTTTATGATCGCCTTAATGTATATTTCATATTTTGCGCAAGCCGCTTAGAAGTTTTTACGATTCAGTGGCCTTACACATTCTGTTAAATAAATAAGGGCTGTAAAAGCATCTTATTTCTCTCAATTGGACCAAATTCCTCCTGAAGAGATGCTCTTCCAGCTGACAGATGCATTTTCTTAAGGGTTTTTTAAAAATACTGTATATACTTTTGCTTTTTTCCCTCCTGCATTTAATGATTTAATGTAGCTGGATGTACATGCAAGTTTGCTGTTCCCTCTGATGCAAACCATTTTGAATGTACACAGGGGAAAGCAGGCTACGTAAAGATTTATTTAACAGATAAAGCCAAGTTCCTCCTCACTTCTTCTACCCCCACCCCCACCCCCACTTTTGGATCTGATGGTGCTTCCTAGAAACCCCAAGACCACCCCCCCCCCGCCCGGTCAGTTTGAGCATCCTCAACTGTCTCTGCCCCAGCATCCTTTCTGCCTCACCATGAGGACTAGAAACCTGACTTTCTGTTGCTTGGAAACAATGAACCAAAGGGGCCTTTTGGGTCACTGAAGGACTTGACTGATTTTGCGAATACCTTCTTTTCGCCCTTCACCCCAAATCCCATCCCTCCTCCCTCTCTCCGCAAACCCCCAGCCCCCCACAATGCTCCATTTTCTAAATATTCTCCTTGACCCACAGCCATCCCATGCCAGCATGTTTCCTCAAACATCTCTGACTGGCGAAGGAAGGGAACAGGAGGGTGAATTGACTGGCTCTTTGGGGGCTCGTAACTTGTCGGGTTCTGCTTTCTTTAATTTCCCACCTCGTGTTTTTTTTTTCCCTGAGTGCCAGCCAATTGATTAATTAGCGGAGGATTTAATCAAGCCGGCAGGCTCCGTTTTAATGAGATTTCTCTCTTCCACCCTTGTCTCTCTCACTCCCCCACCTCCATCCACAGAGGCGGCTTTGAGCAAGACGTCGAAGGCTCCGTCAAGTACGTGGGGAACTGCCAAGGTGAGAGTCTTCTGGGGGCAAGGGGGTCTTTTTCTCAGCCAGGAAGCCACATTGCTGTTTTCGCGCGGAGAACCGGCGCTTGCTCCGAGTTCCGATCCTGTTATAAAACTCACTGAGCCGAACGAAAATGGCTGGGCGTGTGTCCTTTTCCTGTTGCTCGCGCACAGAAACATCGGCTCCCTTGGCGGGCGTCTGAAAAGCTGTTTTGTGTAGGAAATAACGGCTCATCCCCTAAAGAGGGTTTTTCTCCCTTTTTGCCTTGAGTTGGCAGCACTCCAGATTTCTCCACTAAGCCCATTGAGTCTTTCCGAGACGTTGACCACCGAGTCAGCTTGTTTTTGCCTCTCCAGCCCTTTTCGCCAATTCCCGAGGGCCACACCCCCTTCCAAGCAACTGTCCCGAGGGCCACATTCTGGGGCGGACGGGGCCAGAAGCACAGCGGACTCGTTTCTTGGCGAGAGGCACTATCTTGGGTTCAAGGGCAGAGAAGACACTCAAGGCACGAAATAGGGGCCATGAGTAGTTGTGGAGGCTTCCAAGGGCCAGATGGAGAGACCTGGAGGGCCAGGGCTGATGTTTCTACCCACAAGCAAATGGCTTCTTCCTTTCCAGATTGCTCCATGCTTAGCTGCCTAGGTGCACCCTGTTCCTCTGCCTTTATCCCCGACCCAGTCTCTTGTCTCCCCCTTCGCTTTTTAGATGTTGTAACGGCCCCCGGGAACCGCGATGGCACCAGCGACTCTGCATATGGTCAGTACGTCCGTCTCCCCTCTCTCCCTCCTTCCCCAAGCTCATCGTCCTTCCTACCCCTCCAGTCTCCTTCTGCCGCTTATTCCGCCCCCCCAGAAATCAATCACGCTCTAGCGGTGGCATAGAGGTCAGCCTTGTCAACACTCAAAAGCCCGTCTTGGCCATTGAGGTTCAAATGGGGGAAGGCCGCCATATTGGACGGGACAATCATGGCGGTTCAACATTGGATTTGTTGGGTTAGAGCCAGCTCAGCTCTGTTGCTAGTGGAGGCGTTGAAATTAATAGACCTGCTTTAGCCATGTCTGTCAATTTCAACACATCTGCACTAAGCAGGACCAAGCCATTGGATCTTGGGATCCTCCGCGTTGATGTCCAATCGGAGGCGCCATCTTGAGAGGATCCAGTCAGCTTCCAGTGGTTTTTTGTTTTGTTTTGTTTTTTTAGCAAAAAGGCTACTGGTATGTGAACTGATGACAGGATGTTCCTATTTTCTCCATCGCAAGGGTCTCAAAAGACCCCTTGGGACAAAGCCGCCTCCGTTCAAGGCCTTTCCCAGTTGCCACGGTTACCAGCCTCCTGTTGCTTAGGCCCAAGGTGGCTGCCGGCCAAGTCCATTGAAGGTTTATTCTCTTAAAACAGGGGCAAACTCTTTCCTCAAAAGCAACAGGAGGAGGAGGAGGAAGAGTGAAACCCCATACCCTCCACTTCTGTTGTCTGGGGAATGTGGGAATTCCCACAAACTGATTTTCAAAACTAACAAGGAAGAAATCACTGCTCACTTCCTGTCATGTCAAACGCCATTTCCTCATCCATCCCACCAACATCCCACTCCCATCATTTACTGCAGGGGTGGGCAAAAGGTCTTGTTACGGTTAACCAACCCCCTGCCGCTCTCTTTGAATTATTTCCAGAGACTGTGTATGAAACCCACTCTCCCCTTTATGGCTTTTGAGAGGGATGGTCTCCGTGCGAACCAAGAAACCTTTCCCTTTTTTTATGTGTGTGTGTCATTCTCCCAGGGCAGAATTTGACCCTCCCTTAACAAACGCAGCTGCGGTTTTTATGTCGAGCCCGAAGGGTTGAAACCGAACCAACTCTGGGCCACGCTCATGCTGTGCCATTTAAAGCTCTATAATGCAACTTTGAACAGTCATGGCTTCTCCCAAAGGATTCTGGGAACGGGTCGTCTGATAAGGGTGCTGAGACCCCTGTTTGCCCTCGCAGAGCTACGGTTCCCAAGGTTCCCCATGAAGAGGGATTGGCCATTAAACCACTCTGAGAATCGTAGTTCTGGGGGGGGGATACGGGGGAGGGGGGTCCTTCTTCCACCTCTCGGCACCCTAAACATACTACAGTTCCCATAATTCTTTGGTCGGGGAGTCATGACCGTTCAAAGCGAGATCCATGGTGGAAACGTGGCTTCTGTTTATTTGATGAGGGAGCAATTTCTGCAACTTCAGCCATGGTCCTCCTAGATCTTCAGCCATGGTCCTCTCAATAATCCCAAGGCTGAGGGGAGACCAATAGCAACTTGATTTCCGCAGGCTGCCTCTACTCTAAGCGAAGGGTTTTTTCAGAGGGGTAAAAGATGCCAAAGTCAAGGATGGAACGGATACGGGGGGCCTCTAAATATCTCCCCTCAATCCTTTCCTTAACACTTACGTAACTTAAAATAGGATGGGTTGGTGATGTCACCTAAGTGCCCCATATCTCAGAACCTTTTAAAAAAGCGTATTTTCCCCTCTTATCTCATATTTGAGCTTGTAGGGTAGAAAAGACCTTTTCATACACACACAAGCACACCTTCTAGTTAAATAAGTAAGTCCAGGGCATACAAAACCCAGGTGTCTGGGGAAAACGGGACCCAGACGTCCGGGGAGTGAGGAACCCAGACACCTGGGGAATACAGGACCCAGACATCCGGGGTGTGAGGAACTCAGACACCTGGGGAATACGGGACCCAGGTGTCTGCAGGATTGAGGAACCCAGACACCTGGGGGATATAGGACCCAGGCGTCCGGGGTGTGAGGAACCCAGACACCTGGGGAATATGGGACCCAGGCATTCGGCGAGTGAGGAACTCAGACACTTGGGGAATACAGGACCCAGGCATCCGGGGGGTGAGGAACCCAGACACCTGGGGAATACAGGACCCAGGGGTCCGGGCTGTGCAGAACCCAGGCGTCCTGGCATGCCGGCAAGCACACACTCCAGAGCTTAGACGGGCGAGCAGCTCTGCACAGGCAATCATCTCCCCGCAGGAGGCCCTGCTTCCCTGCCCTCCCCACCTCACCCCCTGAGTCCAGCTCCCCCAAGCAAGAGAGCTCCAGAGCCAATCCGACGCCTGGAAGGAAATTAAAACCGAAGCGACTCCATTAATTACCCAGCAGGGGAGAAATCTCTTGATTTAATGCGTGGGGGGAGGAAGGAGCAGGAAGAAGGAGGAACAGGAGGCTGTTGTGTTCTGTGAGCATCTTTTACGGGGGAGGAGGGCAAAATTTGGGGGTGCGCACATATTTCCTAGCCCCTCTCAAGCCTCCCCTTTCTCCTGACCTGAGACGGGTCCTTCTCCGGGCTCGTCTTCGATCTCAGTCCTGCTCAGAGTAGACCCATTGAAATGCAACAGACACGGTTGACTTAGGTCTGCTCTGAGTAGGGCTCCGGGGTCAGCTGAAGGTGATTTTTTAGGGGGGGTGGTCTTCTGGAGCAGCAGCCCCCCCCCTTCCTCCCCGCTTCTTATCCCTGTCTCGCTGCAAATCTTGGCCGCTTCCACTCGCCACTTCCTGCGAGGACTGTGGGGCCGGCGGGGGACGTGGGGGGGGGGAACACGTGTCTGGGATTCATTAGGCAACTTGGCTGGCTCGGCATTTGGGGGGGGCGGCTGACACGCAAGCAGACGGAGGCTCTGCGGATTGCAAAACAGTTGCACAAACTCTGCCGATCAGGGTTGGGGGGGGGGGCTTTTTAACCTTCTCTTAATCGCCTACATAAAGCCCAGGACACATAACATTTTGCGGGTGGAGAGAGACACATGGGGATATTTTTTGGGTGATATCTGACTAAGGCCGTATTCACAGCCTACGTTTAAAGCACAATAATTCCACGTTCAACCATGATGGCTTCCCCTATAGAATTCTGGGAGCTGCAGTTTGTTGAGGGTGCAGAGAGACTCCTATTTCCCCTCCCGGCGCTACAATTCCCAGCGCGATCCCTCTTCCAGGGGAATCACTAAACCCCTCTGGGATCTGTAGCGCCGGGAGGGGAAATAGGGGTCTCTCTGCACCCTCAACAAACTGCAGCTCCCAGAATTCTCTGGGGGAGGCCCTGGCCATTTAAAGCAGCGGTTCTCGACCTGTGGGTCCCCAGATGTTGTTGGACTACAACTCCCATCATCCCTGAGCTCTGGCCTTGCTAGCTAGGGGGGATGGGAGTTGTAGTTCAACAACATCTGGGGACCCATAGGTTGAGAAAGGCTTATTTAAAGCCATATCACAGTGCCTTTAAACATAGGGCGTGTGCCCTACTCAGAGTAGACCCACTGGAATGAATGGAACTTAGTCGTGTTGATTTATTTTCAGTGGGGCTCCTCTCAGCGACACTACCCAACATTAGTCATGGCCGGAGCAGACTCCATGGAATGAATGAATACAACTAACTTCGGCCCATTCATTTCAGTGGGTTTACTCTGGAGTAGAACTGAGTTGGGTACCAACCAACCCTTTCAGAACGGTTTCCCCATATGTCTTGGCAGGTGAGGGATAAAAGCTCTTTCCACACCTGATCCCTATGAGTTACTCTGCGCAAAAAGAACAGCTTTTGAGCTCTCAGCCTGCCAACTACGGAAGTCTAGAAATCCTTGCTGGTGGCACAAACCAAAGGAGTGGCTTGAATATGTATTTTTCCGTGTATGAGACTATATTCCCCCCCAAAAAATATTAAAGTTTAAAATTGGAGGTTGCCTTATACAGTACACGGAATGTTGCATTTATTTATTTCTTAATTTGGGGCTAAAAAAAAAATAGGGGCCGTCTTATACATGGGGGCGTCTTATACACAGAAAAATACGGTGTGTGTTTTTGAGGGAACCTCGGAACTGATCCCCTGCATAAGAGGTGATTGTACGGTGTTTGCGAAGATCTTTCCTGGGTCCGCAGCCTTCACTGTGGCTCTTCGGGGGGGGCCCTTCTCTCATTACCCCCTAACTGGCCACCCCAAAAAAAATGTCAATATTTTATTGCTTCCTCCTCCTGACACTGTCTTTATCACCGGCAACGCAGGAAAGACGCAGACCTCTGCCGCCGCCACTGCTCTCTCCTCTCCCTTCCCAGAAGCGCCCACCGGGTCTCCTCCCGCTAGCTTGGCTCCCGACGCCCGCCTGGCCCCGGGCGCAGGAGGGCCACGCTCCACCCTCCACGTGGCTGTGAGCAAGCAGGGTAAGAAGGGGCCGATCACCTGACCCCCGACCCTCTCTGCCCGCATGCGCACAAACAGACACATGTGCCGTGTCCCCACAACTCGTCCCCGCAGTATGGCACCCCCCGTGATAACAGCGAGCTGTGCAAGAACCACTAACTTGCGCGGGGAGGGCCTGGCGGCGCGCTGGAATGCAGAGGCATGCGAAACGGTTGCATCGCCGCGTCTTGCACGTCGGGGAGCAGGGGTTGCGCAAGCCGCGCACGGTCGCTGTTAAGTTGTGGGTGAGCATATCAGACGACACAGCGATTCCTCAACAGCTGTTGTTTATTCACAGGCCAGAACAGAACTGAACCGAAGGGTTCAGCCAGCCTGCTTATATAGAGCTCCACTAGAACGCAACAGTAACCATTTTCTGTAACTCTCCAATCACTGAACGTCACTTTCAATTCCCTTATTTGCATATGTGGACCTGAGTGAAAACTATCTACAGTATCCCCCTGCTGGCCCAGGGTGAGAACTTTAGTACATAACAGTCGCCTCTCTCTGAGGTGGGAGGTGCGATTGCGATCACCGGAAGCGAAAGCTTTGTCTCTCTATTATTATTTTTTCCATAATATTTTATTTATGTTTTCTTGGTCTACAAAGGTATGCGTGCAACGTCTCTTTTTTCCAGTTACATTTTCCATAGGTCAGTTTCATTTGTTGAGACATTAGGATGAAAAAAGGGAAGCGGGTGGCGCTGTGGGTTAAACCACAGAGCCTAGGACTTGCCGATCAGAAGGTTGGCAGTTCGAATCCCCGCCACGGGGTGAGCTCCCGTTGCTCGGTCCCTGCTCCTGCCAACCTAGCAGTTCAAAAGCACGTCAAAGTGCAAGTAGATCAATAGGTCCCGCTCCGGCGGGAAGGTAAACGGCGTTTCCGTGCGCTGCTCTGGTTCGCCAGAAGCGGCTTAGTCCTGCTGGCCACATGACCCGGAAGTTGTACGCCGGCTCCCTCGGCCAGTAAAGCGAGATGAGCTCCGCAACCCCAGAGTCGGCCACGACTGGACCTAATGGTCGGGGGTCCTCTTATCTTTAGGAAGAAAAAAGAGGATAAGAGGTGGAGGGGGCCATGATTTGTGGGGGTGGGGTCGGGAGGCGATATTTCTATTTTGCTTAATGTATGTGTGGGTTTTTCTGTTGTCGTCGTTTGTGCAGGTTCTCTCTGCTATTCGCTTGTGTTCCTTTGGCGGCGAGAGAAATTGGGGTTGGCCTCGGGTGCGGTTGCTTGTGTTGAACTTGGTTTTCGTGTGAGAGTGGGGTGGGTGGGTGTTTTTGAGTCAGGTTAGCCATATTGATTCATATGCTGTTGGTGGATTCTTGTCGTTGTCTTGTTGGGCTTGTATGTGATGAAGGGGAGCCATACCGGGGTGAAGGTAAAAAGGTAAAGGGACCCCTGACCATTAGGTCCACCTTTAACAAAGGACATCTCCCAGAACTCTTGGGGGGGGGGAGCGGTGCCCATTTAACGTGGTATTGTAGTGCTTTAGATGTACGGCTTCAGCATAGCCCTAATAATATATACACATTTCTTGAGGAGTGTTCCCTGAAAATTCATTTCCCACCTATATTATTTTCATTGAATATATGTGCTTTTAATTATGCACACTTTTCCCTAGCTTGCACCCCTTTCTTAACACGAGTTTGTAAAATCCAGGTGCAGCTTAAGTGAGGTTTGCTTTAAAGTGCAAGCCGGAGCGAATTCCTTCTCAAGCCTCTAGGTTCAGCTCAGTTGTGAGATTCAGCTGGCATGGGGAGGCTTTGAATGAGTCCAGTCTGCAGTCTTCCCATCTGTAAATAATAATAATAATAACAACAACAACAATAATACAGTGGTACCTCTGGTTTTGAACAGGATCCATTCCGGAGCTCCATTTGCAACATGAGCAGAACACAACCTGTGTCTGCGCATGCGCGGGTCACGATTCGCCACTTCTGTGCATGCATGTGATGTCATTTTGCATGTCTGTGCATGCGCAAGCGGCAAAACCCGGAAGTAACCCTTTCTGGTACTTCCAGGTCGCCGCAGGATGTAACCTGAAAAGATTTAACCTGAAGCAAATGTAACAAGAGGTATGATGAGGATGATGATGATAGTAATTTATTTTATACCCTGCCCACCTGACTGGGTTTCCCCAGCCACTCTGGGCGGCTTCCAACAAAAGATTAAAAATACATTAAATTGTTGAGATTGGTGTGTCCCGCCTCGCAGGGTTGCTGTGTGGTGGGCACTATCGCCTCGCTGGCAGGCAGAGTTTGAGGAGGACTTGATGGGATGGAGAGGAAGAGAACCGCAAGCTTTCTGTGCGTCAGGGTGGGGGAAATAACCCTGATGAAGCAGGAGAGAAAGAACAGAAAAACGGCCCCCAGCGGAAATAGCTCTTAAGAGCTGATCCATTTTGGGAGAATTAGGCGTAATGCGTATTGCAAACACGCTCTCTCCTGAACACAACAAGGCGCATATATATATATATATTTCCGCCCCCACTCCGAAGCAAAATGTGATGAGATGGGGTTTTGGCAGGGGGGACAAAATAGCCCTCAAATTGCAAACAAAATGCCCCCAGACAGCTGCGTAGAAATGAGAGAATTAAGCTGGCAGGGAAGATAAAGGTGTACGAGGGGAGAGAACAGCCGCCAAAAATAAGCTGGATTTTGTTTTTCAATTTAGGGAGAAGCAGGTCTCCTGGGAAAGTGTTTTGTAAGCGTTCTCTCCTGCCAAACCCAAGGCAGAATCTGATTTTGGAATGGTTTCCTCTTCTGAGTCCAGATCCTTCTCTGTACATGCTCAGAGGTTCCCTTCCCACCCAGCAGGGCAGTGGGAGCCATTGCTACGATTATTTGGGTCTATATGTCTCTTCATTTTTGAACCAGAGAAGAATCACAGAGGGTTTGTCTAGCAGAGACTAGATGAGGGTTGCAGTTACCAATATTTAAGGCAGACAGGCAACAAACAAAGGAAGCTCACGTGGTAATCTGCATTTTATAAAATTATAAAGTTATGCATGACACAGAGTGAGTGGCGAGGGGGGGAAAAATTCTCCTGCTCCCTCCAAGCACTGGAACTCGTGGACTTCGGAAGACTCAGGGCAGATAAAAGAAAGGATTTATTCACATGGTGCATAGTTAAATGGCGGAACTCCCTCCCACTTGAAACAGTAATGACCGCCACTATAAAGGGCTTTTTTTTAAAAAAGGATTAAATAAAATGGATTGATCCGTTTGTTGTGAATCTTCAGGCTTCGCCTCTAGCAGAAATATGGCCTTGCTGTATCTCTGCAAGGAGGAAAGGGACCTAGTTCAGCGGCAGAACAGGGGTTCAATCGCCATCCTCTCTGGATGGGCTGAGAATGTCTGAAAACCTAGAGAGCTCCTGCCAGCCAGTGTGGGCTATATTGATCTAGACAGGCCTAAGTGCCTGAGTCAGTATACATTCTGGTAATCCTAAATAAAGCAGAATGGGGGACGGGACACACAGCCTGTAAGGAATTTGGGACATAGCTCATCTTCCTTTATATGTATATATAACAAGAGACATCTCATCGCCTTGTTCCAGCTTTGCCCCTTCGCCATAAATGGCAGCCATTAACTTCTCCCCCAACGCCATGAGGACTAGATCCTTATTTTGGGAAGGCCAAACTGGGTCAGCCAGTTTTAGCTTCTCTCATCCTCGCACCTGCCCACATGTCTGGGTCTTGTGAAAATAGGGCAGCGTTTCTCTGGTTGCCAGGAAAATCCTCGGCTTGGAGGGGTGAGAGCCATACACTCGTCTGACTGAACAGGTCCAGGGGTTTTATGGCATTCGTAAAACAACCCACATGTCTTCAGATGTCTTCTAAACGTCAGATAGTTGTTTATCTCCTTGACATCTGGTGGGAGGGTGTTCCACAGGGCGGGTGCCACCACCGAGAAGGCCCTCTCCTCCTTTCTTGCAAGCCCTATCCTTTGGAGCAGGAGAAAACAAGATGAAGGCCCTTGAAATATTTGAAGATGGCTGTTGTATCTCCTCTCAGACTCCACTTTTCCAGGCTAAACAAACCCAGCTCCTTCAACCGTTCCTCATCCAGCATGGTTTCCAGACCCTTGGAAGCAAAAGCAAATTCTGGCTTGTCAAAACATCTTGACTGCCAGCAGTGCTCCAAGAGCCACTTTCCCTTCTTTGAAACCTCCTGTGGGCCACATTCTGATGGGGGACGGATCCAGAGGCAAAAGGGAGTGGTCCAGTTAATGGAGAGCTTACTTTCCTGCCGCAGGCTAGCTCCTGGTAACGACACACACAAGGTAATAGGCTGTTTTTCACTATGTAACTTCTATTTCAAACACAATTCAACATATAATATCTCACAAAGTGTAATTCCATAGACCAACACATCATGCAAGCAGAACATGTCAAGAGAAATTAAAGCCCAATGGATCGTCTCCTGACCATGTTCTGTTTTCATGCTTTGTTGGTCTATGGAATTACACTTTGTGAGATATAATATGGATTAGGGCCCTCGTATTTACGGGACCGCCTCTCCTGGTCTGCCCCGCAGAGGACCTTAAGGTCCATGAATAACCATAGTTTAGAGGTCCCAGGCCCTAAGGAAGCCAGACTATCCTCCACCAGGGCCAGGGCCTTTTCAGTGATGGCTCCGACCTGGTGGAATGCTCTGTCCCATGAGACCAGGGCCCTGCAGGATTTAACTTCCTTCCGCAGGGCCTGTAAGACAGAGCTATTCCGCCTGGCTTTCAATTTGAACTTACCCTGATCTTTTATTCCTCTTCCTTCCCTCCCCCTCCCCTTTTTATGAAGATTACCCGCTCTGGGATCTCACAGCTAATTCTCCCCTGGTCTCCTCGCTGGCCCAAACAGGACTAATTTAGCCAGCTAGCCCTGGTGATCATCTAATGTTTATTGGATGGATTTCCCCCCCTAAATTGATTTTTGAATTCTGAATTTATTGTTGTTCCTGTTTTATACTGCATTTTATGCTGTTTTTTGTTGCATCAATTAAGTGTTTTAAATTTGTTGTAAGCCGCCCTGAGCCCGGTTTTCTGAACTGAGAAGGGCGGGGTATAAATAATATTTATTTATTTATTATATGTTGAATTGTGTTTGAAATAGAAGTTGCATAGTCAAAAACAGCCTGTTACGTCGTGTGTGTTGTTACCAGGATTGTATTTACGTACCCTAAGGT
This sequence comes from Podarcis erhardii, assembly GCF_964252035.2. Lineage (NCBI taxonomy): Eukaryota > Metazoa > Chordata > Lepidosauria > Squamata > Lacertidae > Podarcis > Podarcis erhardii. The sequence continues at coordinate 4,059,519 of NC_138505.1, read as the reverse complement.
TTAGCAGTGTTTTGCAGGCTAGCTCTTGCCCACTCTCTGCCTTCCACCCCGGCAGCCCAGAGGCGTTGCTCGGGACGTCCAGGGACGTGTCCCAGAAAGGCAAATGATATTTGGGTTGCAAATAAAGCTGTGGTTGAGAGAGAGAAAGCGAATGGCTTGGATTTAGTAGTTCCAAGGGCCAGGCAGCCCCCCTGAGGCTGCCAAACACTTAGCTCTGGGTTTTGCTCGTTTTATTGACCTGGCGTGCGGATCCAAACACGCAGGCCCCCACGGCACTCAAGGAAACGGGGAATCAGTTAGAGGGGGCCAACCTCTGAACAAAACGAGGGCTTCCTCCTATTCAGAGCAAAGAAAAGCACAGCTACCCACAGAACAGCTTTCAAGGAACGAAACATCAAACCGTTGCACAACCCTGACTGGGGCGGGAAGAGGAAGGCAGGCTTGGCAGAGGCCCGCCGCTAATTAGCTTGCAATCTTCTTGCCAAGGGGCAAACGTGTCTTTTATTTTATTTTTAAAAAGGACGCTCTCCCTTTTTTTTATTTCTGGAGATCAGCTGTTCAGCATTAAACCTTCCGTTCGGCCTGCCTTTGCCAAGGCCGCCAGTTCAGCTGATCTCGTTGGGACGGGTGAACGGGACGGTGTTTGTGTGTGCCGTTTTCAGATGCTCTTCTCGTTCGGCGTTATTTTAATTATTTGACCACACGCCACTTTAAAAAAAACCAAATAAGCTCCCGAACAATGAAATCCTGTGCTGAGGAAAGCGGTTTTCTGCGGCCTGTACAATTACAGTGCTAAACGTGTCCCGCCACCTCTCCAGTTTCCGTTTCCATAGATGCAGCACATCGTTACCCTGTGGAACTGCCTGCCACAGGAAACAGTAATGGCCACCAATTCAGAGGGCTTTGAAAGAGGATTAGATAAATAATGGAGGAGGAAGATGATGAACTACTAGATGGGTGACTGGCTCTTCTTAGATTATGAACTCTCTTCCTCCTCTTTCCAGCCCTTTAAGCCCCTGGCCACTGCCAGATCTTGTAGCCAGAAGTTCCACAGGTTTGTTCCATCCTACTACACATTCCACAATGAAGCCTTTCCCCTTTTTGGCCACTCCTAAATATGCTGCAAAACAGTTTCTCCAAGACGATCCGCAAGTTCTAGTATCCTCTAAGGGAGGGATTTTTCAAAGAGAATTTTGGAGGGTTGCGTCCTGCAAGGGCCCTACTCAGGATAGCCCCATTAAAATTAGCAGGCATGGCAAACAAAGGTCCTTTTTCCATCTCCGCCGTATTAAGCAGTTGGTCCCTTACCTCTCTCGCCCTGATCTGGCCACTGTGATCCATGCGACGGTCACCTCCAGGCTTGATTATTGTAACTCACTCTACGCGGGGCTGCCCTTGAGACTGACCCAGAAACTCCAGCGGGTGCAGAATGCCACGGCAAGACTCCTTACGGGGTCCTTGCCACGGGATCATATTCATCCAGTGCTTTACCAACTGCACTGGCTCCCGGTGGAGTACAGGGTCAGGTTTAAGGTGCTGGTTTTGACCTTTAAAGCCCTATGCGACCTAGGACTCTTGTACCTACAGGACCGCCTCTCCTGGTATGCCCCGCGGAGGACCTTAAGGTCCACAAACAACACTTTGGAGGTCCCGAGCCTCAAGGAGGTTAGATTGGTCTCAACTAGGGCCAGGGCCTTTTCAGTACTGGCCCCGACTTGGTGGAATGCTCTGTCCCAAGAGACTAGGGCCCTGCGGGACTTGACATCTTTCTGCAGGGCCTGCAAGACAGAGCTGTTCCACCTGGCCTTTGGTTTGGACTCAGTCTGACCCTTATGTTTCCCTCCCCTTATGGCTTTAATACAGCTGCATTTTAAATTGCATTCTAACCTGTATTTTAAATTGGTTCCCCCCCCCCTTATGTTTTTACTGTATTTTTACTGTTGTTAGCCGCCCTGAGCCTGGCTTTGGCCGGGGAGGGCGGAGTATAAATAAAATTATTTATTATTATTATTATTATTATTATTATTATTATTATTATTATTATTTTCAACATGTCTACTCTGAGTAGAGCTTAGCCAGGCAAAAGCCTCTCTGGTTTAAGTTACAATTGTGAGTTGGAGGCAGTAAAATAAGACCGCTGGCTGCTGCTATCTGGGCTTACAGACAGGGAGACTTTTATTGTGAAGTTTTGAAAAGGCAGGAAAAATACGCCAGACTTGAGACTTCCTGTTTTCCATGAAGGGGGTTAAGGAGAAAGAAAAGGGGTCTCGGAGAGAGAGTATTTATCGAAGGAACTGCTGGCTTGTCAATCTTCTTTCCGAAAGCGAGGGCTGCGTTCAAAAGCACCTCCGAAATAATTTTAGCGTTCCAAAGAGCACCAGGTTGTTCCCGTTATAAAACAAGGCAGTGCTTAGTGATGGGGAAGGAATTCAGTTAATTCTGTGTTTAAAAGTAATTCGCTCTCCCCGAAAGAATTCAATAACCAAACGGCAGCTTTGAAATTCACACGTCTCCGAATTTTGCGATGACATTCTCCCCCTTCGCCCCAAAAAGACGAACAAAATGTTGAGTTTCCCAAAAAAAGGCGTCTGATTGGCCAATGTGAGAATAGGATACCGAACTCGATTGATCTGGCCTCATCCAGAAACCAGACTCTAATTAGGTCCTTATAAGGGGGGAGTGGTTTGGAATTAGTTTTTTATTAGTGCAGAGCCATAATAGTCAACAAAATAAATTCACCCGGGTTTTATGAATGAGCAGAGTTGGGGAACATCTGTGGCATTCCAGATGTTGCTGCTGGGGTCCAGCTCATAGCAGCCAACATGACCGATGGTCAGGACTGGTGTTGAGATTCCGGCCACATCTGGAGGGCCACAGATTCCACCCCCCTTGCCTGTAAAAATGCTTGTGGACCTTGCAGCGTCTGAATAGATTCTGGGCCTTGCTTGCTAAATTCCTCCAAATGTTCCAGGGATTTTTTTTGGGGGGGGGGGAGTCCCAGGAAAACCGAGGAGTAAAAAAAATCCATTTTTATACAGGAATTGGTGAATTGTAGTGGAGGGGGGAGAGAAATCAGACTTTCCCAGGAGGGAGATGGTTGGATATTCTTCCTCAAACCCCAACAGCTGGATTTTGTTTGCAGAATCCAAAGAGGCTAGCCCTGATTGTTGATGCAGTGGGTGGAAATAGTCAAGAAATAATAGTTAGCATTGTTATGTTCCTGTCGCAAGGTTTCAGTAGGGCTTAAACCTCACCCCCATCCAGATTTAGGGGAGAGGATGATACACCGCTAAATATACATACCTAAAGCTAGAAAAATATATATTTTTACTTGCTTACGTAGTACGGTCTCTGCACATGGTGGCGTTACAATGGGAGACCCTGTAGACCCCTGCCCCAAAGGGCTTACAGTTGTGCAGTCGTGCCTCGGTTCTCGAACGCCCCAGAACTCGTATGTTTCGGCTCCCGAACAATCGAAAACCGGAAGTGAGTGTTCCGGTTTTCAAATGTTCTTTCGGAAGCCGAACGTCTGGCGGGGCTTCCGATTGGCTGCAGGAGCTTCCTGCAGCCAATTGGAAGCCGCGCTTAGGAAGTCGAACGTTTTGGAAGTCGAACGGACTTCCGGAACGGTTTCTGTTCGACTTCCGAGGTACAACTGTATATCATGCGGTGGTGCCAGAGCAAAGGGAAGGGAGAGAGGGTTAAGTCCAGGATAAACTATTCTGCTATACAGTGGTCCCTTGGTTCTCAAACGCCTTGGTACTCAAACAACTTGGAGCCCAAACACGACAAACACGGAAGTGTGTGTTCTGGTTTGTGAACTTTTTTCAGAAGCCGAATGTGCTCCGTTTTGAGTCTTACGCTTCCAATTTGAGTACCACACTTCTGTTTTGAGTGTTAAGTTGAGGTCTGTCTGTTTTTGCTACTTATTTTGCGTCTTTGTTTTTGCAGCTCTTTTTGGTTTTGTTTTTGCGACTATGTGGAATCCAGTTCAGCTACTGACTGATTGATTGATTGTGGGACCACGGTACATTGTTCATTGCTTTCATTTTACGGATCAATGGTCTTATTAGATAGTAAAATTCATGTTAAATTACTGTTTCAGAGGTTGTTTTTAAAAGCCTGGAACGGATTAATCCATTTTGCGTTACTTTCTATGGGAAAGCGCGCCTTGGTTTTGGAACGCTTTGGTTTTGGAATGGACTTCCGGAACGGATTAAGTTTGAGAACCCAGGTACCGCTGTATTGGTTTTAAAGCAGGGTGCAGAGACCAGGGGATTCTGCTGAAAGGGTTGCAGAAAAGACGAGGTTTCAAGGAGGGGGTTTGAAGCGAGTTAGACAAGGGGCATCGCTCAGGTTTTCTGAAGGGATATACCGTATTTTTCGCTCTATAAGATTCACTTTTTCCCCTCCTTAAAAGTAAGGGGAAATGTGTGCGTGTCTTATGGAGCGAATGCAGGCTGCGCAGCTAAGCCAGAAGGCAGAACATGGAGAGGGAGCGCTGCGCAGCGCTCCCTCTCACTGTTCTAGCTTTCGGCTTAGCTGCGCAAAGCCTCCGCAGAGCAGCGGGGTGCCTTCATCCCGCTGCCCTCCGGAACAGTGGCGTAGCGTGGGGGTGCAGGGGGGCCGGCCGCACCGGGCGCAACATCTGGGGGGGCGCACTCGCCGCCTCCGGAGTCGCCGAAGAGCCTCGGGTGCAGGCTGTAGCAGAGCCCCATGTCTCGCGGAACCGAAGAGCTGTGCGCGCGTCCGGGCTGAAGGCGTCCGGCAGGCAGCGGCTCTCAGCGCTCGCCGCGGTCCCCACGCGTCAGGGCCGCGGAGGGCGCGCCAGGCAGCCCCTCCTCACAGCCCCGCCGTCGCCGCTGCTGCAGCTGCTGGGCCATGTTGCATTTTCCTCGCCTCTCTGTCCTCCTCCGGGCAAGCGGCGTCGTTTGGGCGGCAGCGCCAGCAGCAACTCGCCTCAGATCACCTGACACAGACCCGCCGCCGCCGCCGTGGCTACCTTACTGTAAATACCCCAGCCCAGGCAGCAGCAAGAAGAAGCTGGTAGCGGCGGCAGGTTAGGGGTTAGGAGCGCAAATTACTTGCCTTGCCCCAGGTTAGTGGGCGCAATTTACTTGCCTTGCCCCGGGTGCTGACAACCCACGCTACGCTGCTGCTCCAGAAGCTTCACGGGCTGCTCCAGAAGCCTCCGCAGGACACAGGTATGAAGGCTCCCCGTGCCCTGCGGAGGCTTCGCACGGCTCTTGCGGGAAGTGGGGGGAAGGGACAGAGCATGCGGCTCTGTCCCTTCCCCCACCTCCCAGAAAAGCCCCCAAGAACCGCGCTCCCTTTAAAGAGCGTGCGGTTCTTGCAGGAGATGGGGGAAGGTACAGAGGGCAGCTTACCTGCGCACAGCCTCTTCCAGGCAAGGGGAGCCTTCATCCCGCTGCCTGGGAGAAGCTTCAGCGGCTATCCCAGAAGCCAAAACAGCAAGAGGCTATCCCAGAAGCCAGATCCCTCTTGCTGTTCTGGCTTCTGGGATTCAGAATTTTTTCTTTCTTGTCTCCTCCCCCCCAAACTAGGTGCGTCTTATCGTCTGGTGCGTCCTATAGAGCGAAAAATACGGTAACAGCTAGGAAAGGGCAGGTTGGCTGATCAGAGGCTTGAGAACTTAAATGGAGCCTCCAGATCCGGGAGCGGTATAGCAGATGTAACTACAGCAGAGGGCTGGTGTTTTCCATGCCCCTGTTTTTTTGGAGCCCCCCCCCCCCCCAAGGCATCAAACCTCGCCTGTGCTGGAGAAGCAGGACGGTAAGCAAGGCTCGATCCAGATCTTTTTGTGCAGCCCGTGATGAGCTCAATGGCGGCTGTTAGCAGAAAAAGGGCTGCCTGTCTGGAAATATTGTTCATTCCTCTTTTCCCCTGTTAACAAAGCCCAAGCCGCCTCTGAAAAAGAACGACAGCTTTGTCCTTCAAACCCTCCTGCCCACATGCTTACAAATGGGTCCTGACAGATTAATCAACTCGACAAATAGTTGGTTAATCTACTCCTTTAAAGCACCGGCACCTTTTCTTGTCGTTTCATTTTTAATGCCCTCTTTTGAAAAACCTGGAGTGCTAGCTAGCTATATAGCCCTTGACATTCATTGGGTTTTAAAGCCACCTTGTTTATTTCTGTCCCTCTCTCCCCCGCTCGCCCAGTGTTTTTCCTTTTTACAAAAATAATAATAATATAAAAAAGCAAAGAAAGAAATTGAGTTTCCATGGAGGCCCTTTTTTTCTGCGCTTCATTGTTTTCTCCATGGGAAATGGTTTGCCTTTCTTTCATGCGTCTCTCCGACAAAATGATGGGATTTTTGCAATTCCCGAAAGCTAACAAAATTCGCCCCCCAACCTGCGCACCTCATACTTTGTTCTGTGGACTGGGAGGGGGGGCGGAAATTGAGGCATGGATAATGCGATTGGGGGGGGGACGCATCCTTTTGTCCGCTGACCCCTGAAGAACACAGAAGATAGAAATTGCCGGGCAGAGACAGTGGGAGAGTCTGTCCGCAGGAAAAATCCGAAGGCGAGATCATCTCTGCTGCGCCGGCTGACGTACTTTGGGCCTATTAAGCTGCAAATGAACTTAGAGGAGGGGAAGAGATCTCAAAAGATAAATCCAGGAAGCGGGGGACGCTGTAAGGAGCATCTCAAATTATTTGTGGTACTGAGGAAGTAGCCAGAGGGACGCTTTTCTCCCTATCGTCACCCATCACAGGGTTATCCAAGGAGGCCGAAGTTTGAGAGACTCAGGAAGGAGTTCTTCATGCGCAGAGCATGGATAAAACTGTGGAACTCACCGCTGCAGGAGGCCACCAACTTAGATGGCTTTAAACTACACGAGCTCATGGAAGGCCTATCAGCCTCCACTGAATACCAGTTGCTGGGGGTCGTAAATGGGGAGAGTCGCCCTCGCTTTCCATTGCAGCATCGTTTTGGCTGGACTAGATGGACCGCTGGCCTGATTCAGCACAGTTTTTCTTAGGTTCTTACATCCTCTCTTCGTCCTTTCCCCAGCCCTCTAAGCCCTCGGCCACTGCCGGATCTTGTGGCCTGGAGTTCCGCAGGCTTATTCCATCCTACTAGGCATTCCATCACCAAGCTGCTCCTGAGTCTGAAAAGACTCTTCAGATAACCCTCTAGGTTCCAGCATTGAAGGAGGGAGAGGTTTTTTAAGAGAGTTTAGGCAGCGGTTCTCAACCTGTGGGTCCCCAGATGTTGTTGGACTACAACTCCCATCATCCCTGAGCTCTGGCCTTGCTAGCTAGGGGTGATGGGAGTTGTAGTCCAACAACATCTGGGGACCCACAGGTTGAGAAAGGCCAGTTTAGAGGATGAAGCGCTGCATTGTGCGAGAGTAGCTCCCTTGCAATTAACAGGCGTGACTTTATGCTTCCTAGAAGCATCTATCTGAGTAGTGTTTATCTGACTGGTGCCAGAAAGGCAATAGGGGCCAAAGGCACCGGGTTCGAATTCAGCTGTCCCCAGATGGAGGCCCAGAAAGAGAAATTTGCTGAGATGAGCAGAAGAGGTGGGATCTGTTTGGATAATACAGACTCTCCATAACACCATCGTGCGACGCCACTGGCTGGTGAACGTGAGCCCCTGAGGCGCGTGGTCTGGTTATGCATGGCAGCCGGTCTGACGTGGCTCCGTGTTTCCTCTCAGCGCCTTGCACCCTCCTCTAACAGCCTGGCAGCTTCCCCGTGGAACAGGTGCCCTTTTCCGCACGTGTCTCACGACCCTCGTGTTAACACACTTGTGCACGTTTGCTCCGGGTAACCTTGGGGGGGGAAGGAGGGGGGAAAGCGGGGGCTAAGAGACTGCGTTTCTCCTGAAAGAGATTTTCCCGGTTACTAACCGCATGGTTTATCACACCCTCGAGAGGAGAGGCTGGCCCGTTCCGCAAAATATTTCACCCTGTTCTTCCCATCCCAGGTTGTGCATCGTACAAAAAATGTGTTTTGCCGGGAGGGAGGGAGGGAGGGGGGCGGGCCCCGTTTTTGGCACCCACCGGACGTGCCTTTATGTCTGGAAATGCCATGGTCCAGAGGTTTCCGTGGCCTTTGAATGATCACAAAAAAATCCCCCAACTTTTCTGCTCACGCAAGGAGCAGAGGAGACCAGTTGCCACGTAGATGGGCTCAATTTTGGAGCCAGCCCTCTCCCCGGCAGCCGATAAGTCTGGTTCAAGTGAGTGGCGGGCTTAATTCTTTTTGTGTGTGTCTTCCTGGCCACCATCAAGACTTCTGAAAAAGGAGCACAGGATTGGGAGGGGAGGGAAGAAGAGGGGACCCCATTCCCGCCCCCTAAGCTGATCACTTTTGACTATTCTTGGGCCCCGAAGCTTCGGGCTTTCTCCTCCTCCTCGCTGTGTGTCCCAAATACCTTCCCTCTTCGAAGATCCGTCCCCTTTAACAGCATAAATATCCGTGGTTAAAGGAAGGTTGTTTGTCAAGGCAGGTCGGTCTCTGGCCCCTAGGAGCCTCCATTCCGAAACGGGACCCCCAAATTCGGCAGGTCATGGCCAGGCCTGTGTGGGCGAAACTGACCCACACACAAGGTCTTGGGGAGGAGAAGGGGCAGAGAGGCTAAACAGGGAAGAAATGTGCGTTCAGTTCAGGTCCACCTTGGCGACAAGGGTCATGGCCGAGGCTTGCACCGGTGGCTTGTCAGAAGCAGCAACCCCTTAGGCAGCTGGATCCCACCCCTCTAAAAGCGGTGAGGTCAAAACCATGCGGACCTCTGTCGCTGAATGCAGTCTTCTGGGTAACACTGAGCTCTTCGTCCCATGTGACGCAGAACTCTGTGAAACCTGGGTGCTTACACAGTTGGGTGTCTGCGGAGTTTGAGCCAGTTTGAAGGCGCCCGTATCTCCTCTTTTCCAAAAGAGGGAAGGAGAGAAACTGTCGGGCGCAATTCAGGGTGGAACTAACTCTCAGGGAGAAAAACACAGCAGCCGTCATTTCCCTTCTCATCTTCCCCTAGTATTTTCCTTTTTTTTTTTTACGGATTTTTGCTTTTTAGGCCTTCCTTTGTCCCTTCCCCCCTCCTGCCATCTGTTTTTTCTTTTATTCCTTTCCCCCCTATTCACCTTCTCCCCCCGCCCCGCAAATAAACCCCAGTCTTATTCTTTTTCCACATTTTTAACAACGAAACGGTCAGCTCCTTGATGGCTTTTCCTGATCATCCAGGTCTGTGAGGAACAAACGCATCCCAGAGCCATTTGGCTGAGTCTTTGCCTCTGGTTCTGAATTAATTTAAAGCATGTGGATTCTATACACACACACCCACCCCTAACTCATCCTGTTCAAAAAAAATAACATATATTTTAAAAAGAAAACCAATTTTCTCCTAACACTCCATTAATGTTCTAGGCTCCCAGTGGACCAGAGTGCTAGATCCATTGCTAGGCCTGCTTAAGAGTAGAGCCCATGAGGTGAATTGACATTGCTCCCTTTCGTGCATTGGTTTCAATAGGTTCTACTCTGAGTAGAACTCAGTTGGAGACAAACTATTGTTTCTGAACTTGCTGACAGTGCCAGATATCAATCTAAATATTATTATTATTATTATTATTATTATTATTATTATTATTATTTGCTTGGAAGCCACCCTAATAATTGAACGGTATATAAATGTAATTATTAGTAGTAGTATTATCATCACCATCATTAATAATCATGTATTATATTACTGTTTAATTGTCAAGGTGACTCCCAAGCCGTTTACAAGCAGAAAATCACATGCCGAAAGAATATAAGTGCACACATTTAAAACACACGATCAAAATACGGAAATAAGCGTCTGCTATTTTAAAAAAGTGCAATGAAACCCATTAAAGTAGCAGAACAGTTAAAAGGGAATTCTAGGAAAATAGAAGAACGAATCATGAAAAGCCTCTGAGCATGTGCAGAATGCCCATCTCTCGCTCTCCTGAGCTTTTGTGCTCTATTCTCCATCACACACATGCCCCGAATCTGGTGGGCGGGGTCAACGACCAAAGGGGCAGGGCCAAAGAGGCCACCCCCCTGATGCGTAGAAGGCTCCGCCCACGGGAAAGTCACAATATTTGCAGATAGAGAGAGAGAGGTCTCCTTCCAGGCAGGCAAAAGCACTCAAGGAGGGTGGAAGAGTTTTGAGGGCCAGAGAAGAGAGGTGTGGAGGGCCGCTTGTGAGCAATGCCCTGAGGGTCCCCTCCTCCCATATTAAATGAGAGCATATTTTCTGCCTTTCGAAAGTCCTTTCCCTCAATGATCGTTATTTACACAGGGAAAGGCAGAATCGGGTTCGAATACTGAAATTAATTAAATTGGGGCGTTCAGACTTCTAAAAGCCCAAAGTGAAAGCATCAAAGATAATTAACCGGGGAGGAGGGAGGGAGCAGGAATCCAGTAAAATAAATGAACTTCATTACTAAAATACATATAATGTTCTGCCTTTTCTGCCCTGGCAAAATTGCAGTAGAGACGCAGCAGTAAAGATCTTTTTCTGTAAAAAAAAGCAGTGGCAAGATTAAAAATAATTGAGATTAATATTGTATTTTAAAACTCTAGACCTCTTCCGTGCCCTGGGTAAGTGAGACACAATCTTCCATAGCATAAAGATTTTTATTATTATTATTATTAAATAGTAATATATATATTATTCTGGTCCATTAAAAGTGCGGTATAAATTGAAATTTCACATTAGCGCCTTTTAAAGCCATATTAAATGATCCATTTTCTTTTAATTGTACCGTTTGAGCTCATTAAAAGGGCTCGTTAAAGGGTATCTTAAAATAAGAATGTTTAAAAAGGCATAAGGCATTTTTAATCTGCTTTAAGGTTTTGTGACTGTGCTTCCAGGGCCTCTGTGAACCTTTGAGCATACGCAAAGCCTGGGAGCGCTGAGTCAGAGCTGCTGGTCCGCCTAATATGTCTACACTGACCGGCAGCAGCTGTCCAGGGTTTCAAACAGACAGTCTGTCCCCAGAGCCCACCGGGAGATGTCAGGACCTGAACCGCAGCCATTGAGAGCCTGGCGCCCTCCATGCATTGCCATACTATAACTCCCAACTTCTCTGGCTATTGATCAGCCTGGTTTCTGGGGGGAATCGGGCCACAGATTGGGGCGGGGTGGCCAATGCAACATTGGCACAAACCGGAAATAGGCTGAAATCCCTACAACCTGGTCCAGCCCCCCACTTCCTAGGGGTCAGTCCCATGGAGCTCTGCAGGACTGACTTCCGAGTAGACCTGTTGTTGTTGTTATTTAGTCGTTTAGTTGTGTCCGACTCTTTGTGACCCCCTGGACCAGAGCACGCCAGGCCCTCCTGTCTTCCACTCCCTCCCGCAGTTTGGTCAAACTCATGTTCGTAGCTTCGAGAACACTGTCCCGCCATCTTGTCCTCTGTCGTCCCCTTCTCCTTGCGCCCTCCATCTTTCCCAACATCAGGGTCTTTTCCAGGGAGTCTTCTCTTCTCATGAGGTGGCCAAAGTCTTGGAGCCTCAGCTTCAGGATCTGTCCTTCCAGTGAGCACTCAGGGCTCATTTCCTTCAGAATGGAGAGGTTGGATCTTCTTGCAGTCCATGGGACTCTCAAGAGTCTCCTCCAGCACCAGAATTCAAAAGCATCCATTCTTTGGCGTTCAGCCTTCTTTATGGTCCAGCTCTCACTTCCATACATCACTACTGGGAAAACCAGAGCTTTGACTATACGGACTTTTGTTGGCAAGGTGATGTCTCTGCTTTTTCAGATGCTGTCTAGGTTTGTCATTGCTATTCTCCCAAGGAGCAGGCGTCTTTTAATTTTGTTGCTGCTGTCACCATCAGTAGACCTGTAGAGGGCCGCATTGTGAATCGTACCGGCTCTTTCCTTGGACACACAGGGAGGATGAGGAGAAGCCTTGTGACGGCTGGGTAAAAGAGGGGCGCTGTCCCCCCACACCTGCAAAATCCACCCGGCTGAACCACCAGGCGCCATTTCCATTTTCCATCAGCCATCTCAACCTTCCTCATCCCACCTCATCACCGTTCTGTCTCTCCACGGAGGAGAAATTGCAATTGCAGCCACACCATGTGTTTGAAGCGCATTTAACACACCTGGCTTCTCCCAAAGAATCCTGGGAAACATAGTTTGTTCAGGGTGCCGGGAACTGTAGCGCTGCAGGGGTAAACTACAGTTCCCAGAATTCTTTGGTGGAGGTCATGTGCCTTCAATGTATGGTGTGGATGTGACCTCTGTGGGTTTTGTTTTGATGTATAGACAGAAAAAAAACCCAAGACAGATTGAGATATTTGGCTAGTCACACGCCCACGGCTCTTTTCTAGCTGTGATGTTCTGCTAATCTTTACAGGAAAACCTTCTTCTCATTTGGGCTGATTTCCAAATTTCTCATATGAGATTCTTCCACGTTGAGGGTTTGTTTCTTCTTTTCTTCTTTTCAAGTCTGCTTGAGGTGAAATTTTGGTAGTAACTCTATTTTTAAAAAATTGGCTGCAACTGCTGGAAAGTAGGAAAGACTTTGGAATAAGTCCACAATTTCTGCCCCTTCCTTGAAATTCTTCCCAGTTTTCCCTAGTATTCAGAAGGATCTGAGCGGTGGGCTGTACGCAACGCAAGCCCTACTCAGCGTAGACCCATAGAAGTTAATGAACAGGACGATGGGATAGAGCACAAGATTCTTAATCTCAGGGCTGTGGGTTCGAGTCGCCTGTTGGACAAATGTTTCCTGCGTTGCAGGAGGTTAACCCTTGTCCCTTTCAGCTCTACAATTCTACTTCTAGTCTTAGTCATTCCAGTGGGTCTCCTCTGAGTAAGACTTGCGTTGGCCACAACCCAGTATAATACGAATGAGGCAAATTTGCTCCCCGCCCTCACCAGATATTGTTGAACTACAACTCCCATCATCCTTCCTTGTGCATGCAGGGGCTGATGGGAGTTGTAGTTCGGCCACATCGAATCATAAAATTGGGCAGCTGAAATGGGCTTCGAGGGTCATCTAGCCTAACCCGCAGAGATCACGTCTCGAAAATCCCCGGCAGGTCAGGTGGCTGTGCCAACCTGGAGGGCCGGAGACACCCTCACACCTGCCAGGTAAAGCGAGGCGGCCACGTTGGCGCCCAGCCCCCTAACTCTCTGTTTCTCTGGCTCCAGGCGTGCGTCAGGAGTCGGGCGGTCATGAGGACGCCCCGACGGTCCACTTCACCTTCCTGATCGGATGCATCTTCGTGGCCTTCGTCTTGGGGGCCTTCCTCTCGGGGCTGCTGGTCTCCTGCTACTGCAACCACAGCTTCCAGAAAGCCAAGAGAGCCGGGAAGGACTCCGAGGGTGGCCTCCAGCGCCCGCTGTCGCTGCGGAGCCTGGCCAAGATGAACGGGTTGCTGGAGGCGCAGGCCAAAGACGCCTTGGCCGAAGGCGCCGCCACCAAGCTGTACACCACCTTGCTCCCCAGCGAGAAGGAACCGCCGGCCACCTCCGTCGCGGTCAAGGCGGTCGTCAAGGATCACCACCCAGAGCTGTCCGGTTTGCCCACCCCGGAGTCCACCCCGGAGCTTCCCGTCAAGAACATGAAAGCCATTCGCAACCAGTGGGAGAAGAACCAGAATTTCAACAACGCCAAGGAGTCGCAGGGGAAGGTGCCCTTGTTCCACACCCCTGTCTCCAACGCCCACCCTTTCCCGTTCGCCAGCGCTGTGGCGGGGCCCGGGCACCTGCGCGGCTACGAGGCCCCCCTGGCGGGCTACCTGGACGAGAAGAAGATCCCCAACCCAGAACGCGTCCTGGTGCGACACTCTCAGTGCTACCTACCCAAAGGGGTGGAGGTGGCCGCCCTAGAGGAACTTCTCAAACACCTCCACGAAGCCGAGGGCTCCTCGGCCAAGGGCCTGGCCGGCCCCCGCTTCGCCCCTGCGGCCGTTTCCTTCGCCAACCGGGTGCAGCCCCAGATCCCAGACGTGGAGAGCGCCCCCTACTACAGCTCCTCCACGCTGCCCAGGGACAGCCTGCCGCGGAGGCTGGACGTGCCGCCGGACCCTCCCACAGCCAGCGAGAAAGCGGGCGCCCGGCCGCACAGACACTCACTTTGCGCCGCCCCCAAGCTGGTGAACGTTGGCGGGGGCGTGCTGTCGCGCCACCACAGCCTGGGCCAGACGGGCCGGCCGCCCTCGTCTCTCCTGACTCGCATGCACTCCACGGGGACCTCGGTGCCCCATGAGGGGGCCCATCCTGCCATCTTCCTCTCCCGGCAGCACAGCTACGGCGATCAGGTCCCATTGGCCAGCCACGGGGGCATCAAGCGATCGGTCTCCCTGGTCAAGCCAGGAGGGGGCGCCCAGGGGCTTTTCATGCCGTCCTCGCCCCCGGCCCAATCCTCCAGGCAATTCAGTTACTGAGCCTCCAGGGTTTGTTTTTTGGATGCCCGGAGCTGTACCGGGGGGCAAGCAAGGCCTAAAGTGGAGCCCCCCACTGCTGTAGCCGTTTCAAGATGGAAGGCAAGCGGACAGACTCGCTTCTGCCAACCTGCCTACAACTGGATTACAACTCCCAGCGTGCCTTGCAGTGGTTCGCCAGGGGGGAGGCATTTGCATATGGGAAATGGTGGGAGGGGAAGCGCTGGGTTTTCCTCTCTCCCCATTGGCTGCCTCGTGCTGCGGGCAGCTCCTTTGACCTATCCGGTCCTCCCTGTGACCACTGAGCCGAGTTGCCAAAATAAGCAGATTCCTGAATCCCGGGCACCCGCAATTGATGCACCAATAGAGGTTACCACAGTTCTTTTCGCCTCGCCTTCGTGCAATTCTGCTTCCGAAAATTCGGGCAGGCTCGTTTGGGGGGCAAGGAGGTAGATGGTCAGATGGGGTTCATAAAGGGAGAAGGAAAGTAGCAACTGGTTGTTGTAGGAGAAGTCCGGGCGACTTCTGTGTCCAGATCGCCCCCGTTTGAGGACTTGAAGGTTGCTAAAGCAGAACGCAAACTCTTGAGCTTTCTAGAATGTCGGGTTTCTGCACCCTCTGGGCAAAAATCACAGTAGGCTCACCACTTTGGCCAATTTAGGCTATTTTCACCTTGAATTGGCTTCCAATCTTCGTTTGAGGTTCACCATATTCTCACAGCAGGCTTCAAAGCCACAATGGCCCAGGCCTTGCTAGCTTTGGGGCTGGGTACCCTATACACACACACAGGAGGACTGCTTTTGGAAATGAGACTCTTGACGTGGCCACGGCCGCCTCCGGCACAAAATCTGCCTTTGGAGCCATTTTATCGGCACCCTTCCTTGAGTCTAGAATGTAGCATGTTGGGTGCCCCCCACCGAGGGAAGACCTTGTCCCCCAAACCAAAATTGTAGCACTTTTCTTTCTTTGAGACCAGAACGCGGTGTCCGTTTATTTTATTTCTTTGGTGCAGCCATCCTGGGAATGTGAAGTAGCGGACTCTGAAAGTTGGGGACAGTCTCCCTGGAGAAATTCCAAGTTGTTGGGCTTGACTTTTGGACCGAAGGTGGAGCTGGGACAGGGACAAGCTTGTGGCTCACTCTTGAACAGTTGCTTCCAAGTTACTTCTTCGGCAAGAATATTCTGGACCGTGCGGATCCCAGCTCCTTCTGGAGAGCAGATTGTAGCATTTGAGATCCCCTTAAACCTCATATTTTTCACTCACCGACTTTTCACCGCCACCTTCCGACACCGGAGTTAAGATTGTCCATTTATTCCCTTGGCCCTTAACCCCTCCTTTTTTATTCGTTTTTAGCTCCGCAAATTAAGCCGGTTTTGCAAACCAAGTTCGCACAAGTCGCTAGTCCTCAAGACCTCCGGCGGCCTCGTTTCCAAGGAATTTGCCCCACGTATGAGAACATGCATGGGTTGGTGACTAGCAAGCAAAACACAGGAAGGACAGGCTAGCTCCCCAGTTTACAAAAGTTCAGCTTGGTCACCTGGGAACATTTCTGACTCGCTAGAGGCGATCAGGTCTAAAGCCCATTTCCCTTCCTGATTAGACGCAACCATATTAAAAAAATTATGAGATATTAAAAAAAGCGGGGAGGGGGTTCTCTTTTAAAAAATATAGACCCCCGTTTGAATCTCTGCAAATGTTTACATCAGTCCCTAAAACTGTTGGCTGCATCCTTTATGGGTTTGATGGCAATTCAAGAAGCAGAGAGGGGAGAAATCTCTCCTTTGGAAGGGATTCAGCAGCCGTCATCTGCTTCCGCAGCCTTGGAAAGGACAGTTGATCCTGCCACGAATACAAACCGAGCGGGTGTCAGGCGAGGTCGAAAGCCTCCGTTCCATTTTTATTTTTTTTTCAAAAAAAAGGAGGGGGGAAACGCACGCATGGAGGGTGGTTGGGGTTTTTTTTGGCACACTGCTCTCGGAAGGTCTTTTAAAAAAGCGTTGTACATAGGTATTCATAGATGTGTATATTTCCTTGTTTAACTTCATATATGAAAAGAGCAGAGACAATAAATATATCCTACTGTGTAGGAACACCAATCCGGAGGCCCTGTCCGGCAGAGCTGAGGACCTGTACATTTGGTATCCAGAATTATCTGTCCCAAGTCGATGCTTGAAATATATGTATAATCTCTTTGTGTCTTGAAGAACCGTTTCTTTGCGTTCTTTCCTCGCGGAATTTGGAAACGGGGATGTCTGTGGAGACCCTGTTTTGTGAGTTTTCTCCGGAGTTGCAAGTTTGGGTTATATCTTGGGGTTTTTTTGGGGGGGGAACCTCCAGATATTGAAAGACTCCCGGCTCCCGTCATCAGCTCCAACCATTGGTCATGCTGACCACAGGGGATGAGCAAAAGAGGAGGGAGCCTAGCAGCACCAGAAGGGGGGGAAATAGATGCTCCCAGTCTCTGGTACATAAAACTGCACCCTTAATATACCTGCCCCTCCAACTGGAATTGCACAGAGATCTATAAAGCAGTTGGTGGGCTCTCAACTCTCCTTGTTTATTTGATTCCATAAGAAAAGCCCTGCTGGATCCGGCCAGAGGGAGCCCATCCAGTCCAGCATCTTTTCTCACAGCGGCCAACCAAATGCCTGTGGAAAACCTACAAGGAGGATTCCAACCCAAGAGCAACTCTCCCCTCCTTTTTATTTTTATTTTTATTTATTTTCAAAGAGAAATTACAACAAAAATTAGAAACATAAAATTGATAAAGGGAGGAGGAAATGAAACAAAAAGAGCAGAAAACAAACCTACAAAGAAAACCATATTATCTTAACAATCTTTACGTACAAATACACGTACACATTGACTTCCTTCCTCTGTTTTGAGACCTCAAAGTTTTTAATCTTTCTGAATTGTTGCTTCTAATGTAAATTACCTCTATCTTTATACCTTTTGCACCGTTTTTTCCATTTCTTTAACCCTACAAAGCTTCATTAGTTACATACCAATATACTTACTATAGGACATGGGTAGGCAAACTAAGGCCCAGGGGCCGGATCCGGCCCAATCACGTTCTCAATCCGGCCCGCGGACGGTCCAGGAATCAGTGTGTTTCTACAGGAGTAGAATGTGCCCTTTTATTTAAAATGCATCTCTGGGTTATTTGTGGGGCATAGGAATTCGTTCATTCCCCCCCCCCAAAAAAAATAGTCCAGCCCCCGCAAGCTCTGAGGGACAGTGGACTGGCCCCCTGCTGAAAAAGTTTGCTGACACAGTCCCATTCTTTTGCTAATTTTTGGTCCGATTGTCCCCTTAAGAATGCTGCAAATCTTGCCAAATTTATATATTCACAAAGTTGAATTTGCCATTCTTTTATTGATGGGATTTCCCTCCCACCCTTTCCCTTATTCCGAATAGGATTCCTCGCAAGAAAAGGGGGAAGTTGACAGCTATGCAGGTTAGCCTAATAATAATGCATTTAGCAGGGGCGATGCAAGTTCTCTTGTTTGGAACCATGGTCCTTTTGCAAAATTCAGGCCAGATGCTCCCAGGGAATCTATGCTCTCCTTGCGAGTTTCAACTCTCCCTGAACATCTGGCAGATTGCTACGACCTCCACCACCACCACTCTGTTTGATCGGGCCGCCTGCTAGACGTCTGGGCGAGATTTTCTCTCTCCTTTCCTCCCCCTTGACTTGCGTTGACTGCAAGAAGAATTGATGGCTGTGAGCCGGAGACTCCATGGGTTTGGGGGGTGGGCGGCTGCTGTTCCTTCCTGTTTCCCACTGACAGATGGCTCCCCCCCCCCGTCTGTCTCTCTCTCTCTCCCCACACCGTCCCAGGTGGCCGGTGGGTAAGGAAGGACCCCCGACCCACCAAGGAAACACCTGATCTCCCGGCCATTGATGAACTCATTGTTTGAATTAGTTAAAGGGGGGGGGTGTTGTTTTTGCAGGTGGAGAAGGCTGAGAACGCAGCAGGCTTGGAAAACGAGCCCGTCCGGAAATCAGACAGGTTTATTAGAACGCAATATAATTTGTTTATCGTTTGACCGTAATAGATTTATTACAGTTTATCACCCATGCCCATGCTTCCCGAAAGCCAATGCCATAATAAATCACAAAGGCCCTTTGCATTTAAAAAATAATTATTATTTCCTGTATTTCTTGTATTTCCATCGCCCTCCAAGGGGTGTAGGTGGTTCTGGCCCTCCTCAATCCCGATGACAACCCTATGAGGTAGGTTAGGCTGAGAGGCGTGTGGCCCAAGGTCTCATCTGGTGAGCTTTCATCACTGTGTGCAACATTCGAACCCGGGTCTCCAAGTGCGGCTTCCAAGGGCAGCCCTATGTCAATACCAATGCAGTAGTCTAGGCTGACCCCCTCGTTTACTCCACCAGCTTGCCTTTCTGGCTTCCAAGTGAGCAGAAGGAAGGCAGAGAGGTTTGAGACGGGGGAAAGGATATTCCTGGTTTCAGGTTTGTCACATTGGGGTCGGCAGTGGCGGGTCACACGGCACAAGCCTCTCCCCTCGGGGCTGGCAGGGAAACTACTTTAAATGAGGGCTAGCGTGGTGTGGGGGACGTGGGTGGCCTAGGGCTTGCCGATCTGAAGGTCAGCGGTTCGAATCCCCGCAATGACGGGGTGAGCTCCCGTTGCTCGGTCCCTGCTCCTGCCAACCTAGCAGTTCGAAAAAACGTCAAAGTGTAACTATAGTGGACGCTCAGGTTGCGAATGTGATCCATGTGGGATGCACGTTCGCAACCTGCGCATCTGTGCATGTGCATGTTGCGATTCAGTGCTTCTGCACATGCGCGACCGCCGAAACCCGGAAGTAACCCGTTCCGGTACTTCCAGGTTTCGGCAGGTCCGTAACCAAAAAAAAACAAAACCTGAAGCATCAGCAACCCGAGGTATGACTGTAGATAAATAGGTACCGCTCCGGCGGGAAGGTAAATGGCATTTCCATGCGCTGCTCTGGTTCACCAGAAGCGGCTTAGTCCTGCTGGCCACATGACCCGGAAGCTGTACGCCGGCTCCCTCGGCCAATAAAGCGAGATGAGCACCACAACCCCAGAGTCGGCCACGACTGGACCTAACGGTCAGGGGTCCCTTGACCTTTACTAGCACTGTGTAGCAGTTAGAGAGTGCCGGACTCGGACCTGGGAGCGACCCGGGTTCGAATCCTGACACTCGGCCACCTGAGTTCATAGGGTGTGACCTTTGGCCAGTCCCTGCCTCTCTCAGCCTACCTCACAGGGTTGCATGTGAGGTTTAAATGAGGGTTAAATGAGTGAGGGTTAAATGAGAGGGAGAACCACGTGCACCGTCTTGGGAGGGGGGATATAAATGCAATTTATAAAATAAACTGTTGGGGTCTCAGTGCCCCCCCAAAAAAGAAACCTGAAAGGGGGCTTTAATCCAGACTCCCACCTCTCTCTCTCTCTCTGTCTCTCAAAATGCCATCCTGACGCCAGTGTTTACGCCGATGTTTGCAAAATTGCTTTTCCCCCTCCAGCGAGAGTTCTGGGTGATCTGCCAATCCCATTACAAGATGATACACGGCACTTAGCCGAGATGATCCTCCGGAGATCTTTCCTTTGGAAATAACTTTTAAGGAGCAACAACACCTTTAAAAAACCCATATATAGAAAGATAGATATATATAAATATCTGGCCTAGACAAGCGCCTGGGTTCGCGCCTCTGTGTGTGTGTGTGTGTGTGTGTGTGTGTGTGTGTGTGTGTATACACACACAATAAAGGAGACGGGATGTGTAATTCTCCTCGGCTGTTTGGAGGATTTAGCAGAAAATTACCCAGCAGAGATTTTCTCTGCTCAGTGATTACCTTGCAGCGGGGGACGCGAAGCGTTCCTTCTCTGCCCACCCCCCCTCTCAAGAGTTCAATCTCCCACCGTTCCACAGCAAGTGGATTTTTCAATTAATTTCCTAAGGCAGGGCGGAAAGCGATGGGTTCCCAGTGCCATTGGAGACCACTCTTCCTCCTCCTCCTCCTCCTCCTCCTCCTCCTCCTCTCATCGTTTTCTTTGTTTATTTACTCTGATGGCCTCATTCCCTCCAGAAAAAACAGGGAGATTCAGGCAAACTCGGGTGGATAACGGCCATGCCTGTTAATATTAAATACTCAATATCATCATTATCAAAGATAAAAAGAAACCGATCTCACTGGAAACACAAAACAGAGGAGAGACCTTTGCATGCTTTCTGCCACACTTTAATAAAATTTATCGAAAGGGCGTCATGTGCCGGATCAGGCCCAAAACCTCTCAAATATGGCATCCTCACAGCTCACTCAGCGGCCCCCGCAAATGCCCCAATGCGTTAACACTTGAACTCAGGACTTTGGGCAAAGCTGAACGTTGGAAGATTCTTTTAAATAAAATATCATTATTTGTCTTGTACATACTTTTACAGTTGTTGTTGTTATTTAGTCGTTTAGTCGTGTCCGACTCTTCGTGACCCCCTGGACCAGAGCTTGCCAGGCACTCCTGTCTTCCACTGCCTCCCGCAGTTTGGTCAAACTCATGTTGGTCTCTTCGAGAACACTGTCCCGCCATCTTGTCCTCTGTCATCCCCTTCTCCTTGCGCCCTCCATCTTTCCCAACATTAGGCTCTTTTCCAGGGAGTCTTCTCTTCTCATGAGGTGGCCAAAGTATTGGAGCCTCAGCTTCAGGATCTGTCCTTCCAGTGAGCACTCAGGGCTGATTTCCTTCAGAATGGAGAGGTTGGATCTTCTTGCAGTCCATGGGACTCTCAAGAGTCTCCTCCAGCACCATAATTCAAAAACATCCATTCTTTGGCGATCAGCCTTCTTTATGGTCCAGCTCTCACTTCCATCCATCACTACCGGGAAAACCATGGCTTTAACTATACGGACCTTTGTTGGCAAGGTGATGTCTCTGCTTTTTAAGATGCTGTCCAGGTTTGTCATTGCTTTTCTCCCAAGAAGCAGGCGTCTTTTAATTTCGTGACTGCTGTCACCATCTGCAGTGATCATGGAGCCCAAGAACGTAAAATCTCTCACTGCCTCCATTTCTTCCCCTTCTATTTGCCAGGAGGTGATGGGACCAGTGGCCATGATCTTCGTTTTTTTGATGTTGATCTTCAGTAAATCACATAGATACTTTTAGCTCTGCGGCGCTTGCAACTTCCCTCCATCCCTTCAGCGAGTATCCCTTATCTTCTTATATTGCGTATTCTATTTTTTAACCTTACATCTGCCGTACATTGTAAGAGCTATTTCAGTCCGGCCAGTGTTTTTAAAGTTTTACAGTTATCCTTTATATACACCATAAATTTACTCCAATTTTCTTGAAAACTCTGATCGTCCTGATCCCGAATTCTTCCCGTCAGTTTGGCGAACTCATCATTTTCGCCTGCCACTCCGCAATGGTGGGAACTTCTTGCAATTCCCAGTTTGGGGCAAGCATGTTTCTTGCTGCCGCTGTGGCGTACATAAAGAGTCTTTGGTCCACTTTCTTAATTTCCTTCCCCCATCAAACCCAGCAAAAGGTGTGTTTAAATATTTTCTTAAGTTCATTGTAAATTAACTCCCAAAAGTTCTTAACTTTATCACAAGTCCACCACGTGTTGGAAGATTCAGGGCAGGTAGAAGAAAGGACTTTGTGATGCGGTGCGTCATTAACCTGTGGAACTCCCTGCCACAGGAAGCGGCAAGGACCACCAACTTGGATGGCTCTAAAAGAGGATTGGACGAATTGGACTCTCCTTCCGTGGAGGTTTTTGAGCAGAGGTTGGGTGGCCATCTCTCATGGATGCTTTGGTTGAAATTCCTGCCTTGCAGGGGGGTTGGACTAGATGACCCTCGGGGTCCCAACTCTGCAATTCTATGAATTCAAAGTGGAAGAGAGAGGGCTGTCAATGAATACTAGCCACCATCCTCTTCCTCCGATACTGGAGGTGGTACTTAACCATCAGGACTAGTAGCCATTCATCCTGAACAATAAGGACTAGATTCTTGCTTTGCTTTTAGCGGGGGGCCACTGCATTGTTTGCTTGCAGGAGCCCCCAGGTTTGATTCCCCTGCCTCTCCAGCTAAGGGGGGGGGGCGAGAGCCCCGCCTGAAACCTCCTCAAGAGCTGCTGCCAGTCAGTGTGGGGAATACTGAGCGAGATAGACCCGTAGCCTGACTTGGGATACGGCAAGAGGTTCTGCTCTTATCTAAATCAGCTCTTTTCTCCAGACCCATGAGGACTAGAAACTGAGCTTTAAGAGAGTGGCTGTAGTTCATTGGCAGTGCACCTGGTTTCTATGCAGAACATCCCAGGTCCAGTCCCTGAAGGTATCGCCAAGCAGGGCTGGGGGGTGACCCCCCACCCCACCCAAAACCCTGCAGAGCCCCTGCCTCTCAGCGTATATAAACACTCTCAAAACAACAACAAACCACTGATTACGTGAAACATATTCAATAAACACACAAGACGTAACTGGCTGTACGTCTGAAAAAATAAGGTATACTATTCATTGTATTAGGGGCACGGGTGGCGCTGTGGTCTAAATCACTGAGCCTAGGGCTTGCTGATCAGAAGGTCGGCGGTTCGAATCCCCGTGATGGGGTGAGCTCCCATTGCTTTGGCCCTGCTCCTGCCAACCTAGCAGTTCGAAAGCACACCAGTGCAAGTAGATAAATAGGTACCGCTCCAGCGGGAAGGTAAATGGCGTTTCCGTGCGCTGCTCTGGTTCGCCAGAAGCGGCTTAGTCATGCTGGCCACATGACCCGGAAAAAATGTCTGCGGACAAATGGCGGCTCCCTCGGCCAGTAAAGTGAGATGAACGGCGCAACCCCAGAGTCGTTCATAACTGGACTTAACTGGGCCCCTGAAGGACCAGGTGCGCAGCCTGGGAGTCATTCTGGACTCACAGCTGTGCATGGGGGCGCAGGTTAATTCTGTGTCCAGGGCAGCTGTCTACCAGCTCCATCTGGTACGCAGGAGGAGACCCTCCCTTCCCACAGACTGTCTTGCCAGACTGGTGCATGCTCTGGTTATCTCCCGCTTGGACTACTGCAATGCGCTCTACGTGGGGCTACCTTTGAAGGTGACTTAGAAACTGCAATTAATCCAGAATGCGGCAGCTAGACTGGTGACTGGGAGTGGCCGCCAAGACCACATAACACCGGTCTTGAAAGACCTACATTGGCTTCCAGTACGTTTCTGAGCACAATTCAAAGTTCTGGTGCTGACCTTGAAAGCCCTAAATGGCCTCGGTCCTTTATATCTGAAGGAGCGTCTCCACCCCCATCATCCAGCCCAGACACTGAGGTCCAACTCTGAGGGCCTTCTGGCAGTTCCCTCACTGCGAGAAGTGAGGTTACAGGGAACCAGGCAGAGGGCCTTCTCGGTGGTGGCGCCCGCCCTGTGGAACGCCCTCCCACCAGACGTCAAGGAAATAAACAACTCTCTGACTTTTAGAAGAAATCTGAAGGCAGCCCTGTTTAGGGAAGCTTTTAATGTTTAATAGGTTATTGTATTTTAGTGTTTTGTTGGAAGCTGCCTAGAGTGGCTGGGGAATAAATATTATTATTGTTGTTGTTGTTATTTATTGCCACCCTGAATTTACAGGCACCTTCAGAGGCTCCTTGGGGGCCTTGTTCGGCCAAGGGACACCCATTAAGCCCAATAGAACAAGCCTTCCTCTCTCCCCCCCCCCCCCCCGTCTCCAGCTCATAAATAACCGTGGGTGTGCTGCTCCCTCCTCAATGTTTCAGAGAGCGCCTTAAGGGAGGTTTAAGTGCTCACTTCATATGAGGCTGTCTCTGAGTCTTTGTTTAACTCCACTTCAAATAACTGATTAAAAGACGGGTTGGGGAGGGGGGAGTAGGAAAAAAAGCCCTGAGGAAGATTTGCCGGAATGGTAGAGAGGGTGAGAAGGGGGGGGGTTGTCAGAAATGGTTCCTTGCAGTGGGGTTTCTTGCTACCTACTTGCTAACTACTTAAAATGAAACAGCTTTGTAATTGTAGAGCTGCAAGGGACCTCGGGGTCATCTAGTCCAACCCCCTTGCAATGCAAGAATCTCAACTACTTCCTGTCGATTCCAAACAGGCTCGAGTCTGCCTGGAAAGGGATCTCCTGGGCTTAATAATGATAATAATAATAATTTATTATTTATACCGCGCCCATCTGACTGGGCTTCCCCAGCCACACTGGGTGGCTTCCAACAAAATATTAGGTAAAGGGACCCCTGACCATTAGGTCCAGTCGTGATTGACTCTGGGGTTGCGGTGCTCATCTCGCTTTATAGGCCGAGGGAGCCGGCGTACAGCTTCCGGGTCATGTGGCCAGCATAAATAAGCCGCTTTTGGCGAACCAGAGCAGAGCACGGAAACACCATTTACCTTCCCACCAGAGCGGTACCTATTGATCTACTTGCACTTTGACGTGCTTTCGAATGGCTAGGTTGGCAGGAGCAGGGACCGAGAGATGGGAGCTCACCCCATTGTGGGGATTTGAACCGCTGACCTTCTGATTGGCAACTCCTAGGCTCTGTGGTTTAACGCACAGCGCTACCTGTGTCCCGACAAAATATTAAAATACCGTAATACATCATACATTAAAAGCTTCCTTAAACAGGGCTGCCTTCAGATGTCTTCTAAAAGTCTGGTAGTTGTTCTTCTCTTTGACATCTGGTGGGAGGGGGTTCCACAGGGCGGGCGCCACTACCGAGAAGGCCCTCTGCCTGTTTCCCTGTAACTTGGCTTCTCGCAGGGAGGGAACCGCCAGAAGGCCCTTGGAGCTGGACCTCAGAATCCGGGTAGAAAGATGGGGGTGGAGATGCTCCTTCACTATTCTCCACCCACCCACCTCATTCTAGATCGTGGATGTTGAAGGAAATGCACTCTGTGCATGCTCCAGGAGTCTACCATTAGCATGCTTTCATGTTCCCGCAGCCCTGTTGAGTATTGGCCAAGGTGTGGAGTACATGGAAGAACAGAGGATTTATTTCTCGCAATACTTTGGGTCCTCAGAAATGAAATAGGCAGGTGAGTGGGGACAGACTGGAGGAAAGCTCCTCTCAAACAGAACAGGATTTATTTTGGGGGTCTTTGCAGCCTCAAGGTTCACATCCATCCTCAGGTAGGTGAGACTGAACCACGAGGTTGTAAAGAAGAAAATTGCAGAGAAGAACAGTTAAGAGAAATCAGTCTTTGTTCTTGATAACACAGACATCCAGGCATTGGTGAGTTTAGTGACGGATGTACTGTGTTTTTTTAAAAAATAGGTTTTCTCCTGATTCGCTCCACAAATGATAGTATTGAACCTCAAGATCAATCGCAGTTCAGCTGTTTCCTGCTGCCACCTTCCTTTTGAAGTTCCTTTGCTCCTTGATGGTCACTGTAAGAGCATCAACAGAGTGTTGCGTGAGGCTGAAATGGTTGCCTTGTGGCGTTAAGGCAGGGATCAGCAAGGTTCACCTCTCCTGGGCTGGTTCACTCCAGTGGAGATCCCTCCAGATCACACGTGCATGTGAGCGCATGCAGTCGCGATTTCTGGCATCTGTGCATGTGCAGACACGATTTCCGGCACCGCAAAAGCGAGTCCCCGCGCCGTGCTGGTTTAGTGCAGCGCACGGGGACTCGCTGAGTGAGCGGCTCAGTTTGGGGGCGGCTCGGGGGCCAGTTAAACAACCCCCATCCCCCATGGGCCTTAGGTTGCCTACCCCTGCGTTAAGGTGTCTCCTTCTAACTTACGTATTTTTCGCTCCATAAGACGCACCTAACCATAAGACACACCTAGTTTCTAGAGGAGGAAAACAAGAAAAAAAATATTCTGAACGAAACAGTGGATGTATGATTTTTGTGGTCCATGCTGTGGCCACAGACATGTGATTTGACGGTGAGTAGCCCAATGCAAAAATCCTGAGAATCCATGTGGAGCCATGCTTTGTAACCATGTTTTTGGGCCGCGGCAGCCCCATGCAACAGTGGGTGCGTGATTTTTTGGGTGCAGGCTGTAGCAATGGACATGCAATGTGATCTGATGGTGAATTTGGGGTGACTCAATGTAAAAATCCTGAGGAGCCATGGGCTCTTACCTCCCCCTCCCAGGCAGCCTCCTTTATCGCTAGCATCCCTTATCTCCCTCCCGATCACTTACTGATCAGCTGCTTCCTTTCAACACTCCCTTCCTTCTTGTTTGCCTTAGTGTTTTTTCCTTAGCTGGAGCAGTTTTTTGCTCCTCCTTTTCTTCTAATTTCTCTCCTCATTGCTTTAGTCTTCCTGTTTCCCCCCTTTGCAAGTTTGCTATCTTTACCTCCCCACTCCCAGGCAGCCTCCTTTATCTCTAGCGTCCCTTATCTCTCTCCCTGATCGGCAAACAATCAGGGGCTTTGTTTCAACACCCACTTCCTTCTTTCAAAAATAAGAGCATGATCTGCTTTTCGCCCCTGGGCAATTCCAGGGACCACGCATTAGCTCCATAAGATGCACAGACATTTCCCCTTACGTTTTAGGAAGAAAAAAGTGCGTCTTGTGGGAGCAAAAAATACAGTAATTTTGGCAAATTTCTTCCGTGAGGTGTCTTAATATTTGGGTGTGTGTGGGAGAGAGAGAGAGGAATTCAAATCCATTATTTTTGTGATTGGGCAACATTTAGCTGGGCAAGTCTGCATTTGATGAAGTAACACACAAACTGCTTTTGGAAAACCAAAGAACTTTAATTTTACCTTCTGAAAATGCCAGGAAATGCTAAATAAATAAATAGCATAACTACAAGTCCTTCCCCCTCTTTTTTTGCGCCCCGCTAACGCAGCAGTTTCACTTCACCCTCGGAGGCGAACTCCATTGTCATTTTTAAGGCTTTCTCTGCAATTTTATCTACCAAGCAAAACTAAATTCATTTAACCAAAATGTCTTCTGAATTCCCCAGTCATATTACAACTTTTTAGCACCCCTCACTTGGGGAATTTAAAAGTTTCCCCAGTGGGGCGAAGAAGATGCCGGTCTAGGTGGGCCGCCGGCTGATTCGATTTCTGATACCCAATCTGCGTCCTTGTTTAAAAGGCAGCTTTTCTCTGAAGACCGGTGGCTTGATAATCGAAAAGGAAACTTGGTATCTCATTGCTGTGAGAGATCAGGTGGAACCCGAATGGGAAGGGAGCCATGAGCCCCTCTCTCGCGTGTTGTATAAATATGACTCCTGCGTAGGGTCTCATAAATTCAAGACCGGTGTCTGAGAACGTGGGGGCCCAGGGAGCTGCAAAAACCAGCCCTCCCTGTCTGTGCAGAAGATCACCACAGCCAATCACAAACAAACAATCACATCCTAGGCCAACCCCAACCTCTCTCACCACCAAAGGAACACAAGTGAACAACACAAGCACGCTGACACCAAACTACATACATTGAGCATAATAGAAACACCGCTACCCGACCCCACCCCCATCCATCTCCCCTCCCTCCACCCCCCTTTCTTTTTTTTTCTTTTCTTTTTTCTTCTCCCCCTAATGCCTCAACAAATGAAATGGATTTGTAAAAATGTTACATGGGGGGGAAACTTCATTCTAATCGAGTCAGAGAGCCGCAAGAGTCCAGTGCTGCCCCAGATGATTTCCTGTTCCCGTTTTCCTATTCGCTCCCTGGAAAATCATTGTGGCTTTTTTATTTTGCTTCTCCCCACCCTCACTTTGACTACTGCCTTGTTACACTTGCGTTGGCATTATCCTTCTGTGCAACATAGGATGAAGCCAGCATCGACCGCATCAGGCCACGGGTCCCTCTAGCCTAATACTGTCAACACCAGCTGGTAGCAGTTCCCATCCTGAACTTTTTGCATGCAAAGCAGATGTTCAACCATAGCACTGCAGCCTCTCTTTATCATACTTATTCTGAGTCTACTACAGTATTGCCTACAGACCCTCCAACATTTCTCCAATGAAAATAAGGACGTCCCTAATAATAATTAATAATAATAATGTTACTATTTATACCCCTAGACAGCATCTTTAAAAGCAGAGACATCACCTTGCCGACAAAAATCCGTATAGTTAAAGCTCTGGTTTTCCCAATAGTGATGTATGGAAGTGAGAGCTGGACCACAAAGAAGGCTGATCGCCGAAGAATGGATGCTTTTGAATTCTGGTGCTGGAGGAGACTCTTGAGAGTCCCATGGACTGCAAGAAGATCCAACCTCTCCATTCTGAAGGAAATCAGCCCTGAGTGCTCACTGGAAGGACAGATCCTGAAGCTGAGGCTCTATTACTTTGGCCACCTCATGAGAAGAGAAGACTCCCTGGAAAAGACCCTGATGTTGGGAAAGATGGAGGACACAAGGAGAAGGGGACTGCAGAGGACGAGATGGTGGGACAGTGTTCTCGAAGCGACCAGCATGAGTTTGACCAAACTGCAGGAGGCAGTGGAAGACAGGAGGGCCTGGCGTGCTCTGGTCCATGGGGTCACGAAGAGTCGGACACGACTAAACGACTAAACAACAACAACAACATTTATACCCCATCCATCTGACTCGGTGGCCCCAGCCACTTTGGGTGGCTTTCAACATATATAAAAACTTAATAAAACATTAAACATCAACAAACTTCCTTATACAGGGCTGCCTTCAGATGGCTTGGGGGGGGCAGATAGCTCCATACCCTCCAGCATTTCTCCAAAGAAAATAGGAAAAAGTGGGACATTCTGGGATCAGATCTGAAACTTGGACAGTTTCTGTAAATCTGGGTCAGCCTTGGAAAATAGGGACACTTGTAGGGTCTGTGCCTACACTGGCCGGCAGGTTTTCGACAGGAGTCTCACCACCCCACCCCACCCCTTTTTTTTTTAAATCGGAAGGTGGACAATTTCAGAGCAAATGAAAATTACAGTCTGCAAAAGGCAGGGAACGGAGTCTTTGGCTGTGCGTGAGAGCTGGGCTGGAAGGGCAGGGGAGAAGCTTCGATGGTAAAGCGACCCCCTCTCGGCCGAGTGTTTTTCGTAGCACACCCCCAACTTCCAGCTGTAAAAAGCCGTACAGTGTTATGGGCCTGTCACAGCGGAGAACAGAAGCCAACGCCTCCATCTGCCCCCCAGCAGCTTTCTGGAGTTCATAAACAGCTGAAGCGTTCCATCCTTCGTCAATATTTCAGGGCATTTTTAATAAAAATAGAAAGGGAAGGGGAAAAAACCAGATACACAGAGAGCACGATTTAAGTGCTTGCTGTTTAATCTGGAGCCTGCCTCTCCGAATTTACCCCCAAATAACGGCAGGTGAGGGCCGAGCGTGCGGAAAGCCTCCTCAGGGAAGGGTGCTGATGAAAGAATAATGATGACTAGAGGCCTGGCTTCCAAATAGGTTAATGATGAGTTGGTACAGCTGGTCTTGGTCTCCGCAGAAAAACTGGTTAATGGTTTCTAGGTCCTTCTTGCTAAGGAATTGAAGCAGGAGAAGAGAGTGGAATTGAGGGCCGCACCCCTTTCTGAGCAGCCTTCCAGGGGCCACTTGGCGGAGGAGGGAGGGGCCCGGGGGAAAAATGGACGGGGCAATCGGTGTCAAATCTGCCAGGTCCTGCCCCCAGGCCTGAGCTCCCGAACCCCTGAAATAAAGTCCCATAGTGCCAATACTCCTATCCCGCTGATGTCCTTGATTCTAAGTCTGCTTTGTGCACAGTTAACTTGTGGAACTCACTGCCACAGGAAGCCATCAGGGCTGCTTGCCCAGTTAGAATAGAATACAATAGAATTTATTATTTACCGTATTTTTCACTCTATAACACGCACCTGACCATAACACGCACATAGTTTTTAGAGGAGGAAAACAAGAAAAAAAAATTCTGAATGAAACAGTGGATGTATCATTTTTGTGCTTCATGCTGCCAGGAGAGCAGGGGATTTCCCTGCTCTTTGTTGCGTTTGAGCAAACACAGCAACCAAAACAGGAGAGGGTGGGCAGTAGGACCCTGAGGCAGAATGCAGGAAAGCATCAGCCTCCTCTCTGCAGCCTTTCCTCCTCCGTGACGCGCAATCTGATTTTTGCCCCTGCACTCAGGCCAGTGGGCTCCAGGCACCACATGTTCGCTTAATAACACGCACAAACATTTCCCCTTACTTTTTAGGAGAAAAAATGTGAGTGTTATAAAGAGAAAAATACGGTATACCCCGCCCATCTGGCTGGGTTTCCCCAGCCACTCTGGGCGGCTTCCAACAGAGTATAAAATACTGTTAAATGTTAAAAGTTTCCCTAAAGAGGGCTGTCTTCAGATGTCTTCTAAAAGTCTGGTAGTTGTCTTTGACATCTGGTGGGAAGGCGTTCCACAGGGCAGGTGCCACTACCAAGAAGGCCCTCTGCCTGGTTCCCTGTAACTTCGCTTCTCGCAGGGAGGGAACTGCCAGAAGGCCCTCGGAGCTGGACCTCAGTGTCCGGGCTGAACGATGGGGATGGAGATGCTTCTTCAGGTATACTGAACGGAGGCCATTTAGGGCTTTCACGGTCAGCACCAACACTTTGAATTGTGCTTGGAAACGTACTGGGAGCCAATGTAGTTCTTTTAAGACCGGTGGTATGTGGTCTCAGCGGCTGCTCCCAGTCCCCAGTCTAGCTGCCGCATTCTGGATTAGTTGTAGTTTTCAGGTCACCTTCAAAGGTAGCCCCACGTAGAGCGCATTGCAGTAGTCCAAGGGGGAGATAACCAGAGCATGCACCACTCTGGCGAGACAGTCTGCGGGCAGGGAGGGTCTCACCCTGTGTACCAGGTGGAGCTGATAAACAGCCGCCCTGGACACAGAACTGACCTGCACCTCCATGGACAGCTGTGAGTCCAGAATGACTCCCAGGCTGCGCACCTGGTTCTTCAGGGGCACAGTTACCTCATTCAGGACCAGGGTTGGCTCTTCAAAGGGATCTGGGGAAGAAGAGAGGGTACACAGGGGGGCTGTTGAATCGACAGAACGAAACGACAGAACCTCCAGGTTCAGAGGCAGTCTAGCTCTTGAGGGCAAGCCAAAATGCAGGAAGCGCTCCCTTCGTTTTTTGTTGTTGTTTAGTCATTTAGTCGTGTCCGCCTCTTTGTGACCCCCTGGACCAGAGCACGCCAGGCCCTCCTGTCTTTCACTGCCTCCTGCAGTTTGGTCAAACTCATGCTGGTAGCTTCGAGAACACTGTCCCACCATCTTGTCCTCTGTCATCCCCTTCTCCTTGTGCCCTCCATCTTTCCCAACATCAGGGTCTTTTCCAGGGAGTCTTCTCTTCTCATGAGGTGGCCAAAGTCTTGGAGCCTCAGCTTCAGGATCTGTCCTTCCAGTGAGCACTCAGGGCTGATTTCCTTCAGAATGGAGAGGTTGGATCTTCTTGCAGTCCATGGGACTCTCAAGAGTCTCCTGCAGCACCAGACTTCAAAAGCGTCAATTCTTCGGCGATCAGCCTTCTTTGTGGTCCAGTTCTTACCTCCATACATCACTACTGGGAAAATCATAGCTTTTACTATACGGACCTTTGTTGGCAAGGTGATGTCTCTGCTTTTTAAGATGCTGTCTAGGTTTGTCATTGCTTTTTTCCCAAGAAGCAGGCGTCTTCTAATTTCGTGGCTGCTGGCTTTAACACAAAGACCCTGCCAGCTGTTAATCTGGCACCGAACAACTGGGGATTGTGATGTAAACGACAAATGCAGGGGACAAATCATAGTCAGGGCATGTGCACTATGATGCATGCAAATCGTGTGTGCATGCAAACTCACACGAGGTCCTCTGCCTTGTGCCCGCAGGGGTGGCGTTGAATACGGGGCCTGCCTTGTTGATTCAAGCTTGCATTCTCCTGCTGCAGCTGCTGAGCAGGAAACGTCCGAGATGCAGCGGCAGCTGTTGTTTCCAGAGACCATTCATCTCGGGCCGGCAGAGGAAGGAACCAGCTGCGGCCAAACAATCGCTCGCCTGCAGGGAACAATGCGCGGGGAATTGGCTCAATGAAGTCAAGGTGTAGAAAGTTATCGATCAAAAGGAGGAGGAAGTCCATTGCAAAAGCAGTTCTCTGGCGCCCTCTGCTGGCAAGCTGAGATCCTGAGTCCTTCCTAACCCAGTATGTTGTTTCCGACAGTGGTCAGCCAGATGGTTATCAGAAACCGCAAGTCGCCTGCGGTGTTGTCCATTCCCGGCGCCTGATCTTCAGACGAGCACGTCCTCTGAATCTTGACATTCCGATTAGATCTACGGCGGCAAGTTGCAGAGAGTCAGGGTACAAACAGAGCCTTTCTGGATCCGACCAAGGCGGCCCAGCTTTCAGTGACAGCCAAGCCGATGCTTGCAAGGGGAACGCAGAATGTAGAATCGTGGAACTGGAAAGGCAGTGTGGTGTACTGGTTAGAGTGTTGGACGAGGACTGTGATTCTCAAGCTGTTTTTCTCTGGGCCACACTTTTGGAATAAAAATTTGCTCACGTCACACCTAATTTTTTATTGATAAGAAATAACACTGGAAAACGAAAATAAACAACAACTTGCCGTGCTTGATTTATGACACAGTACGCAGCTGCTTCATAATGTGATCACAGGACATTGAGAAAGTACAAACAATGCAGATAAATAAGATCATGAATCATTCCCAAAATAGAGTATTGAGTGTCCTTGAATCTCCCTGCCACACTTGCCTTCCTCTCCTGCCACACCCTTTGAGGACCTCTGGACTAGGAACCCTGGGAGAGACGAGGGTTCGAATCCCCACTCGGGCGTGAAGCTCACTGGGTCTGACCTTTCGCCAGTCACTGCCTCTCCCAGCCTATCCTACCTCGAAGGGTCGTTGTGCGGACTAAATGAGGAGGCGAGAGAGCCGAATACAGCACCTTGACCTCCTTGGAGGAGAAAAAGGTGATTTATAAATGCAATCCATCAGTCAAGTCGTTCAGCCCGGTGAACAGTGAGACTGATGGGACAGAAGGCAGGGAGTCGAATAGTAGGGGGCGCCAGAGCTAATGGCAGGCTGACTTTGTCCCCCTCCTCCTCCTCCGCTCTGCCGAGTTCACAAAGGGGCAGCGCTGAGAGTGAGGAGGAATAGGAAAGTGACACAGCAACACCCCCCAAAAACTGGTTCTAAGTAAGGGGGCAGGGAGGTAGAGGCTGGCGGAGGGCAGGCCGAGTTTGGCGGGGCAGTGCCCCCTTCATCCGAATGGACCTGCCTGCCTCCGCTGATCAAACTGCAGAGCCTTGCAAGGCCAGATCCCTGATTGACAGCTGTCCAGCCCCTGCATAAATAACTCAATTGCGGGGAGACAGCCTGTTCCCACTGTTGGGCAGTGGGAGCGAATTTCTCCTAGTTGAAATCTGCTTCCATTTATTTTCCAGTTAAGGAGAAGGGCCGAAGTTCAGTGGTGTTGGGACCCCTGCTTTGCATGCAGAAGGTCCCAGGTTCATCTCCAGGTAGGGCCTAAGTTAGTCCAAGTCGATTCATTTCTACGTTTCCTTTTTAGCATCAGATACAACCCAACTCTCTATTGTCCAAGGCTCTCTATTGCGGTTTGAAGGCACAAGATCTGTGTTTGCCTGTTTGGCTTTTCAGTTGCCCACTTTCTTGCACTGAAGAGCAGATCTGTGGTGTGGAGACCCCAGAAACAAACAAACAAAAAATGCTGGACTGGCTTCACTTCCCCTTTCGGAGTCTCCCACCGCTCAGCTTTGCTTAAAAGGGAATGAGATGTTGCTTCTTCAAAGAGAAAATGAAAATGTGCCCTCTTGTG
The DNA here is from genome assembly GCF_964252035.2 of Podarcis erhardii. NCBI lineage: Eukaryota > Metazoa > Chordata > Lepidosauria > Squamata > Lacertidae > Podarcis > Podarcis erhardii. The sequence continues at coordinate 4,025,438 of NC_138505.1, read as the reverse complement.
GTCCGTCTGGGGATGTTTTTGTTGGCTCAGAAGAGGAATCTGCCATAAAACAAGGCAGATTGGCTCCATACTGTCTACTCTGGCTGGCAGCAGCTGCTCCTGAGTTTCCAGTGTAGAAGAGGATAGCTTTGGTCTTCCTCAATCCTTCTATTAGGGGATAACGGTGATTGAAAAAAGGAACCTCCTTACATGCAAAGCTTCTTTCCTGAAGACGATGTTGGGGAAACTGTTCTGGCAGGGTTATTGCCACCTTTCCCCCCCCTTGCCAAGGGTTCCTGTGCCTCTGGGATGACGATGATGATTTTTTATTATTATTTCTACCCCGCCCATCTGGGTAGGTTTCCCCAGCCACTCTGGGCGGCTTCCAGCAAAAGATTAGAAATACATTAAAACATCAGTCATTAAAAACTTCCCGATACAGGGCTGCCTTCAGATGTCTTCTAAATGTCATATAGTTGTTTATCTCTTTGACATCTGGTGGGAGGGCATTCCACAGGGCGGGTGCCACCACCAAGAAGGCCCTCTGCCTGGTTCCTTGTAACCTCACTTCTTGCAGCGAGGGAACTGCCAGAAGGCCCTCGGTGCTGGACCTCAGTGTCCGGGCTGGACGATGGGGGTGGAGACGCTCCTTCAGGTATACTGGGCTGAGGCCGTTTAGGGCTTTAAACGGGGTGTGAGATTTCATAAAGCAGTGGTGCCTGCTCTGTCTGGGCGAATGGGGAACTGCCCCACCAACCTCTGACTTGCTACCTTCATAAGAGAGCCTGCAGGATCAGGCCAAGGGCCCATCTAGTCCAGCATTCTCACAGTGGCCAAAAAGATAAAGGTAAAGTGACCCCTGACCATTAGGTCCAGTCGTGGCCAACTCTGGGGTTGCAGCGCTCATCTCGCTTTATTGGCCGAGGGAGCCGGCGTGCAGCTTTCCGGGTCATGTGGCCAGCAGGACTAAGCCGCTTCTGGCAAACCAGAGCAGCGCATGGAAACACCGTTTACCTTCCCGCCAGAGCGGGACCTATTTATCTACTTGCACTTTGACGTGCTTTCAAACTGCTAGGTTGGCAGGAGCAGGGACCAAGCAACGGGAGCTCACCCTGTTGCGGGGATTCGAACCGCCGACCTTCTGATCGGCAAGTCCTAGGCTCTGTGGTTTAACCCACAGCGCCACCCGTGTCCCCACAGTGGCCAACCAGATGCCAAATGGGAAACCTGCAAGCAGGACTCAAGCACAAGAGCATCTCTCTCTTTCTGTAGTATCCTGCAACTGATGTTCATAAGCATTGCTGCCTGCAACTGTGAAGGCAAAAGCAGAGCCATCGTGGCCAGTGCCGGATTTACGTATAAGCCAAACAAGCTATAGCTTAGGGCCCCACTCTCTTGGGGGCTCCCCAAAAATTTAGATGGAGAAAAAAAACTGGATGTACATTTCCAAAAACAAAATAAAACCTACATACAGCAACAGTGTTTTGTGTTGTGTAGGCTCCTATTTGTTATGTGCGAATGGCTTTGGATACCAATTAGGTCCATAAATTACCATATAGCATAAATTCAACACAAAAGACAGTGACAATTTGCTGTTGACAAAGGACAGTTGGACATATAAAGGGCCCCATTGGCTTCAGTAGCTCAGGGCCTCATCAAACCTAAATCTGGCGCTGATCGTGGCTAGTAGCCATTGATAGCTTTTGTGAAGTTTTCCACTCCTCTTTTAAAGCCATCTGAATTGGTGCCTATCGCTGTCTCCTGTAGGAGGGAGGTCCATAGTATACCGGTAATTGAAATTGAAATTGAAATACTTTATTGTCACTTGTACAACTTGTATACAGTGAGATTATACAAGCACCCCCCACTCAGCTCTCAATCTTAATTCCCCTCGTTTACTGACGCACACCCACCAAATCCGAAAGTCAGTTGCCCTGTTGTTATCTTTTCATTCAGCAGCCTAACAGCCCACGGATAGAAGCTGTTCTTTACCCTGTTGGTGCGACTAATCATGTTTCTATTGTAGCACCCTGCTTGTGGTTAACGCTTAGCTGGAATGAAATATTCTTTTTTTTTTTTTTTAATTTTTATTAAGTTTTGCATAAGTATATTTCACAAACATACAAAAGACAAAAGTAAATAAGACAAACATAAAAAAGAAAAAAGACATACAATACATACTACCCAAACAACACAACTTAACATTAATTTTACAACAACATTGATCGACTTCCCTTTATCTCGATTTCGGATAATGTTATCTTAGTTGTCTATCTGCTGTATCTATTCCAAAATGACATTTGTAACGTAGTAAGCGTTATTTCATGCCTACTGTGATATTTTTTTTTTTTTTTGATACATATATATTTCTGATTAACATTTTGATGTACCCCTTATCTCTATTTCCATATATGTTCTAAATTTATCCCATTCATTACTAAATTTTGTACGTTTTTGATTTCTTATTTTTTGTGTCAATTTTGCCAATTCTAAATAATCCAATAATTTAAATTGCCACTCCTTTAATGTTGGGATTTTTGGTGTTTTCCAGCACTGTGCTATGAGGGTTCTAGCGGCAGCTGTTGCGTATTGGAAAAAGGTCCTATCTTCTTCTTTGATATCCTTGCCAATTATCCCCAGCAGGAAGGCTTCAGGCTTTTTGACAAACGTATATTTGAGAATTTTTTTTAATTCATTATAAATAGATTCCCAAAATTTTTTGAGAATCTCGCACGTCCACCACATGTGGAAGAATTCGCCCTCCTTGTTCTTGCATTTCCAACACAATTTATCACCTATTCTATAAATTTTATGTAATTTTATCGGCGTTATGTACCATCTGTACATCATCTTGTACATGTTTTCTTTGAGTGTCGTGCATGCTGAATAATTCATATCTTTGCGCCATAAAGCTTCCCATTTATCAAATTCTATGTTATACCCTAGATCTACCGCCCACTTCACCATCACCTCCTTTACTTCCTCGTCCTTGGTGTCCCACTCAAGCAACTGGTTGTACATTTTTGATAGTAATTTTGTTTTACTTTCTATTATTTCAATCTGGAATCTGGATTTTTTCTCACTTATTCCAATCTTTTTATCTTCCGTCCATATTGAATTTATTTGATGATATTGAATCCAACCAGTCAACTTATTTTTTATTTCTTCATATGGTCTAATCCTCCACCCGGATTCTGTTTTGGTTAGTAGGTCCTCATATGTCCACCGTTCCCCCTCAAGATTTGATTTTTTAATTGTTAAAATATCAATTGGTGATAGCCACCAGGGTGTTTTCTGCTCCAGCAATTTTTTATTCCTTTCCCAGACTTCCAGTAGTGGCCCTCTGAAGATATGGTTAGAAAAACCTTTATGGACCCTTCCCTTGTCTCGCCATAAATAGGCATGCCATCCAAATCTTAAATTGAACCCCTCTAGGTCTAACAACTCTTTATTTTTGATAACGATCCAATCTTTTACCCAACAAAGGCATGCGGCCTCATAATATAACCTCAGATTTGGAACCGCAAACCCCCCCCTATCTCTTAGATCTGTAAGCAATTTGAATTTAATTCTGGGTCTTTTCCCCCGCCAAATAAATTTGGATAGTAATCTGTGCCATTCTTTAAATATTGCAATTCCCCTAATTATTGGAATGTTCTGGAATAGGAAGAGTAATTTGGGTAGTAAACTCATTTTAATCGCCGCCATTCTGCCCATCCACGAAAGATGTAATCTGTTCCATGTATCTAAGTCCTTCGTTATTTCTTTCCATGTTTTCTTATAATTGTTTTCCATCAAATTTATATTTTTCATAGTTATCCAAATTCCAAGGTATTTAACTTTTTTGACTATTTTAATTCCAGTTTGTATCTCAAGCTCATTTTTGGTGTCTTCTTTCATATTTTTTGTCATTATTTTTGTTTTTTCCTTGTTCAGTTTAAATCCCGATAGTTTTCCAAATTCTTCCAGTAATTTTATAGCTTTACCGATGCTCTCCTTTGGTTCTTCCAATGACAACATGAGATCGTCTGCATATGTTTTCAATTTGTATTCTTGCACGCCAATTTTTATGCCACGGATCTCTGGGGTATTCCTTATCTTATTTGTTATTGTCTCTAAAACCATAATAAACAACAGCGGTGATAGAGGGCACCCCTGTCGGGTACCTTTTGTTATTTCAAACTGTTCTGTCAGGTTATTATTTATTATTAATCTAGCTCTTTGTTGTGTATATATTGCTTTAACTCCTTCTAGGAATGTGCCCTCTATCCCTGTTTTTTCCAAGCATTTTATTAGGAAACCCCAAGAGACATTGTCGAAAGCCTTCTCGGCATCAACGAACAGTAAAGCAGCAGGAATTTCATTATGAACTTCTAGGTATTCAATAATATCTATTGTGTGTCTGATGTTGTCTTTTATTTGTCTATTAGGAAGAAAGCCGGCCTGATCACAATGAATAAGGTTAATTAAACATTTTTTAAGTCTGTGGGCCATTATGTCTGCAAAAATTTTGTAATCGTTATTCAATAGAGAAATCGGTCTGTAATTCTTAATGTTAAGTTTATCTGAATCTGGTTTCGGGATCAGCGTAATGTAGGCTTCTTTCCAGGATGTTGGCATTTTTCCTCCTCTTAATATCTCATTCATAACGTCACATAGCACTGGTGTTATGTATTCCTCTAAGACTTTGTAATATTTAGCTGATAACCCATCTGGACCTGGGGCTTTTCCAATTTTCATTCTTTTAATCGCTTCTCGAATTTCCTCTATTTTTATGGGTCTGTTTAAAGCGGTTCTTTCTTCTTCTGTTATTTTTTTAGGGCTATTTTCTTCTAGATATTTTATAATGTTCGTTAAATCTTCTTCTTCTCTTTTGTATAAGTTCTCATAAAATTTAAAAAAGTTCTTTTTTATTACAATAGGATCTTCCAGAACTTGCTCTTCTACTTTTATTTTGTTTATGATACTACTTTTTCTTCTTTTTCTCAGTTGCCACGCCAAAAGTTTTCCAATTTTATTTGCCGATTCGAAAAACTTTTGTTTCATTAACTTTATTCCCCATTCAACCTCTTGGCTTATTAATGTTGAATATTGTGTTTGAAGCATTTTGTATTGTTGCTTATGGCTGTCATCTTTTGGATTTTTTATCATATTTTTCTCACATTCTTTCAGTTGAAGGATTAACTCTTCTTTCTTCCTTTCCTTAGCCTTCTTTCTTTGAGAATTTTGTTGTATCAGGAGACCTCTTAACACTGCCTTACTAGCGTCCCATACTGTATCTATTCCAATCTCTTTAGTAATATTTAAGGCAAAATAATCTTTTATAGTGGTTTTTGCTTTTTCGATCACTTCTTCTTTTTCAAATAAGTAATCGTTCATTCTCCATCTGTATAAACCTTGGGTCTTCCATTTTAATTGTAGTGTTATTGGGCTGTGATCCGATAAGGTTCTGGGTAAAATTTCACATCTCTCCGTTCTTGTTATTAATTCTCTCGAGATCCATATTTGATCCAGTCTGCTCCAGCTCTGGTGTGGTTCAGAGAAATGCGTAAATTGTTTCGTTGTGGGGTTTCTATATCTCCATATATCTATTAAGTCCAGATTTTCTTCCAGATCACTGAAAGATTTTGGTAATTTCCCTTGGTTTAAATTTTTTTTCCTTGTATTTCTATCTAGTTCTGGTGTCGGTACCGCATTTAAATCTCCAAGTAGAACTAATTTATTGTTATCTAGATCTAATAGAAGTTGTTCCAATTTTTCAAAAAACTCCATTCTATTTGAGTTTGGGGCGTAAACTGTTACCACATTTATTTTCTCTCCCTGGTAATTAATTTGGATCCCTAGGATTCTTCCTTCCTCATCCTTACATATTTGTTTGGGTTCTAATTTCTCTTTCGCATAGATTACTACTCCTCTCTTTTTCTTAGAGTCTGAATTGATAAATTCTATTCCCAACCTTTTATTTATTAAAATATGCTTGTGTTTTTTGGCAACATGGGTTTCTTGGCAACAAATGACATCAATGTTTTTTTTCTTTATAATCCGTTCAAATTTATTTCTCTTGGACTTGTCGTTAAAGCCGTTCACATTCCATGAAAAAAATTTAAGAGACATTTCGGGTTATTACTGAATTCACTTTATCCTTATTTCTGCTTTATAATCTGGTATTATTCTTTCTTTTAGATTCTCTGCTTTCTCCTTCTTCTTCTTCCTCCGACCCTGAGTCCTCCGTCTCCCTCCCCGACCCCCCGTCCCCAGCCCCGTGTCCCCCCGCCCCCCCCGCAACCAAATCACCTGCTCGCTGTCCTACCTCCTCTCTACCTAAATCTTTTTCGTATCTTCTCAGGAACTTTTCTGCTTCAAGTGTATCTGTCAACTTAAATTTTTTGTTCTTGTAATAAAACGAAACCCCTTCTGGAAATTCCCATTTGTATTGGATTGCGTTTCTTTTCAACACTCTTGTCAACTGCGTGTATCCTTCCCTTTTACGGAGAATCCTAACTGGAATTTCTTTGAAAATAATGATTGGGCGGTCTCCAATCACTAACTTTCTTTTAAAGCTCGTTCTTAGTATTGTATTCTTCATTTCCATAGTATTGAAAATTACTAAGCAATCTCCAGGGGTTTTTTTTTATTTGTTTTGTTGTAATTTCCCTCTTATTCTGAACGCATTCTCTATAGTATATGCTACTTGTTCTTCTCCCATCTGTAACCATTTTGCAAGTTCTTTGACTATTCTTTCCCTTATGTTCTCGTTTGCTTCTTCTACTATCCCTCTGAATTTTAAATTAAGATTTTTTTGACGTAGTTCTGTCATAGCTAAATTGTCCCACAGTTGATCTTGTGTTTTATTTAGATTTTTTATTTCATCCTTTAACCTTTCAGTTTCTTTCTTTTGGTCCCTCAAGTCTTTCTGTGTTCTTTTATTTGATTCTTCAAATATTTTTGATTTGACTGTCAAGTCTTGTATCTTTTTGGTAAGTTCCCCTACAGCACTTTCTATTTTGTTATCTATTTGCTCCTGTAGTTCTCCTAATTTGCTTTCCATATGTATTTCCCTTTGCTTAAATTCTTCTTTAATTTTTAACCATAGAATGTCTAGATCTTTGACCTCCTCCTGCTTGGATACCTTCCTTTCCCCCGGGGTCCCTCCGGTTTTTTTTGCATCTTTCCCCGACATCCTATGGGTTATTTTTCTCTCCCCAAAGGGGCTCACAATCTTATTTATCTTGTTGTTTGTTTGTTTATTTTTGTTTGTTTGTTTTTTGTCTTTGAACCTCTTTCGGTTCTCCCCTTTCAGTACCTTTCGTTTTCTTAATTCAATCTACCTATTTCCCCTATTCCCTTCGATTACGTTTTCAAGAACCTTTTGTTATTAGATACTCAAAATTAAGTTAGTGTGTTAGTATAATTGTTTTAAAGACAAAGAGGGTTAACCAAATTAGAAGGATGCAGGCAAAAGTCAAATATAGTGTCCTTCTTTTATAATCCAGGGGGATTGAGTAGTTTTCCTGTACTCCAGAAATTTCAGCCACTTGACTGGCTTAATCCACTTTTCAGAGGCTGTTTGAGTTTTAAGCTCTGGTGACTTTGGGTCCAGATCCCAGTGACTTTCTATCCACAGTTTCTTATCCTCTAACGTGACGGGATTTATCTGACCACTAACCAAACATCCGATTCAAATGTTTTTCAGGTGGTTCAAAAAGTTCAGAGTCTTTCCGTGGCCAAAAATGTAAGAAATGAGGTTGAGAATGGGTTAAATAAATTTTTAGTTGGGTTAAATTATTGCGTTAGAGAGGGGAGAGAAGGAAAGAAAATAAGAAGGATAGGTGTTCAGGAGAAAGAGCGGGAGGGGGGGAAAGGGGAGGGCAGCGGGAGGAGGGAGTAAGGGAGTAAGGGGGGTGCAACTGGGGAGTAAGGGAGTAAGGGGGGTGCAACTGGGGAACACAAAGGGGGAGGGAAGAAGAACACTAGATAATATGTATAAAGCGAGTAATTATGTTTTGTTTCGTAAAGTTTTGTCTTAGCAATAAAAGTCTTAAAGGCGCTTCTCTCCCGTGTCTTGCAAATCTTTTCCCCGGATACTTTTACTTTTCTTCCCCGGGAACCTTTACAGGCAGCTCGTGGAGACAGTCAAACCCGCAAAGATCCTAACTTGGGGGGGTTTGAGGAGGACCATTGAGAAAGCAGTTCAAAGCAGTTCAAAGCAGTTCAAAGCACTTCAAAGTCTGCAGTCCAAAGTCTATATAGACGCTATCAGTCCGTAGTTCGTGGTAGCGGAATGTTTCTTTTTTTGTTTTGTTTTTTTAACGTTTTTTTTTAAGTTAGTACTTTAAAAGTCCATAATCTTTACTTTGTAACTTCAAAAGTCCAAGCTAATTTACTTTGTAACTCACACAGTCAAGCGATAAAGAAACTTCCTGTTCTCTCCTTGCTACTTTGTAGCCAGCGCCATTTTAAGCCTCAATCGAGATAAACCCTTTAAGTTAAATCTTCCAACATCCGACGTTCTCTTAGTGTAAATTCAAATCCTTTGGTATAATAAGCATCTACTCACACTAAGGGTCCCGCACTTATAAGTTTGGAGGTCCGTCGCCTTCTTCAGTGGGAGCCAGAGGCATCGTAACACAGGATCGTTGTTTCCCCTTTGGTGCTAGCGGTCCGCCACTTCAGGCTTTTAAAAAAAATCCCGAAAAACGGCGAGCCGCGTCCACACGGCTGGGGCTCTCTCCCTCAAGGGATTCCCCCCCTGAGATTTCTGGAGGGGTGCAGTGCCTTTGCAGCCCCCCCTGATCGCTGTATTACTCGGAAAAACTCTCCGGAGTTTTTCCGCGCTCCCTTTCTGTTCGCGACGGAAACCGGAAGCTGGAATGAAATATTCAACGCAGCAATAGAGAAATTAAAATAGTAATTTATTTGTCAGACAAATAAATGAGAGGCTCAGTGGTACATGGTTACCAAGCTCTGGCCTGGCCTCCTGCCATTCTGGCCAGCACTTATATTTCCTTAATCCAGCCCCCTTGCTCCTCCTGTGGCTGCCTCTGTCCAATCAGCCTGGTTGAAATTCCTATTGGCTGTTTGCTAGAACCAATCACAAGAGATACACCCATTTCCTCGCCCTTTTATGGAACACAAAGAGCTATATATTGTTACATCTATAAATGACAAATAAGTAGTAATATATCTTACATGTGTCTCAACAAGGAATCTTAATTACCAGCTCACCTCTTGCCCTCCTTGCCCTATTGCCTTCTAAAACAGATGGTTAATCTTAAATTTTTATCTTCAACAGATGTCAAGGATCTTGAGTTCACATCAACATTGAAAGATCTCCTTCATTTGATGGTTTCTAAACAAAAAGGCCTGACAACTATATATCAGGAGTGCTCGATGGCGTCTCCTGTCTGGCAGGAGGCTGGGCTCATTTGCCCCTCTGGTCTCCTATTGCAATATGACTCTATGAAATAAGAATCTAGCATTTCTTAAATCCTTTGCATAATTACATTTAAGCCAATATATTTAAGCTAATATATTTCATACATTATCATAGGTAGCCTTTTAAAAGGAATAAGGCCTTTGTAAAGTAAAAAAAGAAACTCAGTAAAAAACAGCTTTAAAAGAAGCCTCTTCAGTTTACACCCCTCCTTTCACAGCCAGCTAGATGCTTCTCCATTGCTCTTGGCCTTTCAACCTTAGGAAGAAGATATGGCTCATTTTACTGGGAGGCAAATGGTATTATTTTCCCCATTCCTAATGGTGTTTATCTCTGCTTTTTTTATCTTCTGTAACATGTAGGATCAGTGTCCTCGCTCTCAGCCTGTAATTTCCTTTTTTTTTTTTTACGACTTTGAGAATTGTTTTCTGCTATAAATCAGGGGGCCCCTTTCCTAGGAGGAAAAACATTGCCAAGGCCTTTTAGGCAGCTGGTCTTTTGCCTGGCATGAAACATTTGAAAATCTTTAAGCTTATTTTAAAATGCAAGCCCTGATTAAACATATAGAAGCTTTGATAAAAATGCAGGCTTATGATTAGATGCCTCACTATATCTTCTGCCCGAGGGCAGGAGATCAAGAAAGTGCTGGCCAGGGTGTGAATCATCCCTGAGAATTTTCCTCACTCTCCTGAGGCCACGTTCTTCCGCTATTTCATCCAGCGGATTCACGGAACAGACCGTAATATCTTGTGCTGTATTCACCACCCTCTGTAGGCACTTCCTATCAGTTGATGAGCTGCATGAAGGACTTTCTTTCAACTATCCCAAATCTTCTAACATTCAGCTTCCTTGAATGTCCATCGGTGCAGCCTCCTTCCTCTCCCTCTCCAAGTTTCATCCCTTTTGACTGGTCATCTCTGCATTCGTACACTTTTCAGATACACATTGTCTTGCTTCTCTCTTGGTAGATTCTTCCATCTAGTCATTCATTCATCCTTTTTGGCTTTTATCTGCATATTCCTGAATTGCAAAGGGTTGGACTGGATGCTCCTTAGGGTCACTCCCAATCTACAATTCTATGAGTCTCCTGCTTCACTGTATGATCTTATTTGGTGGAAAAAAATAGAGAAATGCTAGGTTTGCATTTTGGAGCATTATCGTGGATCTCTTGCTGTCGTTTCCCGTTTTGCACAACACCTACGGAACCAATCTCACAGACTTATCCAACTTCTCACTTATTGCTTTCCTGTCTTCTGACTCTCTTATCTAACTTCCCCATGTGATGTACTTCTGACTTACTTATCTAACTGACTTCTCTGACTTTCTATCTCTCCAAACGCTCTTCCTTCCTTCCCTCTTTCTCTACAGCCCTCCTATCCGTCTCTGTTGCAGCCTGTTCTGCCCCCACGGAGCTCACAGCGGGGTAGAATTTGGGGAGCTCGCCCCATTTTTATTCCTCTTACAACAACCCTGCGAGGTTGGTTTTAGCCTACCAGCTGAGGAACGGTCTGCAAATCTGAGAAACAAACAAATAGGCTAGGCTGAAAGAGGAGGATTTGAACTCGTATCTTCAAGTTTCAAGTCCACCACATTGGCAAGACTGATCTTTGAATGAGCCGATTTGGTTCATTCTAAGAGAGGGGTGTCCCTAACCCTTGTATCTTTGGGGGGGGGAAGCGGGTTGGCCCATCATTCTACCTCAGCAACGCAGAACGATAGATACTGTCCCCCATCATTATATCATTTCAACAACTGCAAGGTTACCCCAAAAAACAGCCAGACATGAAATGGAATGATAGGGACCCCCACCAAGCTGTCGTCAGCTTCCTTGCCCCTCCCTGGTCCAGCAGCAAATGAATTTGCTCCGGCATCTCCATAGCAACCGGTTGCCACTGGCAACAGCTTTGAAGCATCTCTCTGTCCACGCGTGTGTGGGCAAGGAAAAGCTGTAGAAAAGCGATTCTGTCGCCTCCCGGAATTCCCCTCCTGGCCGATCCTGCGTGGGGCTGAGCGGTACACCCCCTCGCCCCTCGAGGGGAAGAGCTCTTCCCTCATCCAGCCACCCTCAGCATCCAAGCTCTGCCTCTGTATGTTTCCAGTCATCAGCAAGGTAGGAGGAGGAACCCACTGGAAAATACAATGCTTGGTTTGCAGATCCAACCAGGAATGGGGTTTAAGAAGCGGATCTTCGTAGCCAGGCGAATGGGTACGGGGGCCGAGGCATCCGCCCACTGAAGACTCCGGAAGGCTGGCTTACCTGAGACACACAGGTGAGGGTTTCTTTTTTGCATGGTAACTGAATTTGTACTGGTGGGTACAGGTGAATATGCACAGACCAGGTCTGCAGAGAATGCAGGATGCAAGTTCAAGTGTGTGTGTGTGTGTGTGTGTGTAAGAGAGACAGGAACAAAAACCCACGCTGCCTGAACACACAGACACTTCTCATCTCCGCCGGAGAAACAATGAGAATCTATAATGGCACTTCATTTACAGGCTTATATTTCCCTGCTAATATAGTCTTGCTTTTCCTCTTTTTTAAATAATAATAATAATAATAATTTCAAACCCTTTTTGTGCTGAAAATGTATTTCTAAGTGTTTGGTTTTTTTCCTCCCTTGTGGGTGGGAGGGAGACACATTCCCGATTTCACAAACCAGAAAAACTGATACGCATTTGATTTGACACTCCCAAATCGTACAAAATTCGAACAAGACAACTCCCCCCTGCTTTGGAGAGAAGGGCCAAACACCCCTTATTCGCAGGGGAGAGGATAAGCTATCCCCACCCCCACCCTTCCGATTCATATTCACTAAAGTTGAACCCTCGACCCGATGAGATTTGATTCTTAAAAGAACTCACCTTGTCAAACACCGGAGACTGTGAAATACAGGGGCAAGGCGGTTGTCGTCCAAACAATTTCAGAACTTAGAAATAAATTCTAGGTCTGTTCCTCCGGAATTGCTGATAAGTAAAGCTAGAAATGTACGTATTTTGCCTTTCTGGCTGATGTGAATCAATGTAGGTGCATCAATATACATATATTGACCAAAAAAAATCAGTTTACGTGACAAAAAAGGCAGCAATGGGAGGGTGAGTGGGTGGGAAGATTTATTTTATCTTCGGTGGGCAGGTGGCAACCGTAGCGTCTAATCCAGCAAGGATCCAGAAAGATCTGGTCTTTTTTACGAATACACTCTTAAATGACTTCAGCTTCAAGGCTCCTTAAGCCAGGAACCACACACAGACACCCCCGAGACCTTAAGTGACTCTTCCTTCCTTTAAAGCCCATCGCTGATGCCACCACGTCGGCCGAGCCTTTGAAACCCTTGCCCCCAGTTCAACTGGGAGGTGTGTAACCGCGACTCGCTTTCTCCCTCCTTAAATACGGCATTTGGTTCTGCCGCCATCGGACAGCACTGAGCTACAGTGAGAGCTGTTGTGCCGTGGTTCCTTTGGCCACCAGCAGGAGGCGGTCTTGCGACATAGAATCATAGAGTTGGAAGAGACCCCAAGGGCCATCGAGTCCAACCCCCTGCCAAGCAGGAAACACCATCAGAGCACTCCTGACATATGGTTGTCAAGCCTCTGCTTAAAGACCTCCAAAGAAGGAGACTCCACCACACTCCTTGGCAGCAAATTCCACTGTCAAACAGCTCTTACTGTCAGGAAGTTCTTCCTAATGTTTAGGTGGAATCTTCTTTCTTGTAGTTTGGAACCATTGCTCCGTGTCCGCTTCTCTGGAGCAGCAGAAAACAACCTTTCTCCCTCCTCTATGTGACATCCTTTTATATATTTGAACATGGCTATCATATCACCCCTTAACCTCCTCTTCTCCAGGCTAAACATGCCCAGCTCCCTTAGCCGTTCCTCATAAGGCATCGTTTCCAGGCCTTTGACCATTTTGGTTGCCCTCCTCTGGACACGTTCCAGTTTGTCCGTGTCCTTCTTGAACTGTGGTGCCCAGAACTGGACACAGTACTCCAGGTGAGGTCTGACCAGAGCAGAATACAGTGGCACTATTACTTCCCTTGATCTAGATGCTATACTCCTATTGATGCAGCCCAGAATTGCATTGGCTTTTTTAGCTGCCGCGTCACACTGTTGGCTCATGTCAAGTTTGTGGTCAACCAAGACTCCTAGATCCTTTTCACATGTACTGCTCTCAAGCCAGGTGTCACCCATCTTGTATTTGTGCCTCTCATTTTTTTTGCCCAAGTGCAAAAAAATCCACAAATGCAGCCGCAGATCTGGCCCGGGTTTATCTGGTTGCAAGCCGAATTTTGCAGAGACGTTCAAGGAAACTTGACGCAGAAGGACCTCTGGAACGGGGCTTGTTTTTGAAGCGGTTGGCTTGCTAGAGGGGCAGAGGCACAGGCCGTCATTTCCTTCCCAGAGGCAACAGAGGAAGCTGTCGCGTATTGAGCCAGACTTGGGTCCCTCTAAATCAGTACTGCTTACACGGACTGGCAGCAGCTCTCCAGGGTTTCGGGAAAGAGCTTTTCTGAAGCCGACCTGGAGATGCTACTGGGGACTGTGTCCAGAATCTCCTGGGGTACGAGACTGAATCTTCCGCAACCATTAGCAATACAGCGAAGAGTCTAGCGACGTTTTGGAGAGCCACTGGTTCCCCAACTCTACATCCCTCGTCTAATATTCTCCAGGAAGCCCCCCAGGCAGAGCATCAAGGCGAACCGTTGCCCGTGTTTGGCCCCTGCACTAACTAACTGGCAGTCTGAGGTAGAGTGCTCCTGAATCTGGAGTATCTACGTAGCTATCGCAGCCTTGGGCAGAGATAGGGAGGGAGAGAAACAAGGCCCGTTTTCTATACAATGTGGGGCGGGCGTTGGGCAAAGCACCCTCCACGGACCCCGTTCCCGCAGTGAATTGACCTCTTTTTTAAAAAAAAAATAATAATTTTTATTGAATGGTTTTATGTTACAAAAAACAATACAGCCATACTACCACTAAATATAATTAAGAAATAAAAATTACATACATCGATATTTAGTTTGTTATTTGTTATTTACCGTCTTATTTCCTCCCAAACACACATATGTGCAGCCACCCACACAGCCACACCCGCACAGAAAATGATAATAATGAAAGTAAATATTTGCCCCCTTTTATCTTCCAAAATCTTTTCTTCAACTTTGACTTCCTGTCAAGTCCCTTTGCATATGTTTTATCTTACATTTGAATGTACACAAAACAATAAACCTTTCTATATAATTTTTCTAATACATTCTGAAAACATAATAAATCCTTAGTTGTTGTCCACCTCCTTTTAGTTCCTTTATAACTCGAATGCTAGCACGGAGTCAAAACTATTATTGTATTTTTGAACATATCTTCTATACCCATCCCATTTTTCCGCAAATTTTTGCTTTGAGTTTCCTCTGAGTTTACTAGTCAGTTGAGCCGTCTCCACCAATTCCTCTAATTTGATTTGCCAATCTGTTATTTTTGGACCTCTTCAGCCCACCCAGGAACAAGATGCGGGCAGGATTTGACTAGATGATCGGTAGGGTCCCTTCTGACGCTACAATTCTGGGGTTCTAACACCTTTGCCAAGAGCTCTTCTTCATCACGGCTGAATCTTTTGGCGCCAGAGATTTAAAAAATTGGGATATGATCCACGAAGAGATTAAAAAATCGATAAAGGTTTTGTATAACCAAAGAGCAGAAGCATACTTATTAGGAATTTTGAGTAAGGATATCGCCAAAGATAAAATTGACATATTTCTATATGCAACAACAGCAGCGAGAATATTGGTAGCCAGTTATTGGAAAAGAAACAATATCCCAACAAAAAGAGAATGGTTAAGTAAATTATGTGAGTGTCTGGAGTTAGCAAAATTGACAGACTTAATAAGGCATTAAACACAAAAGTGTGGTACAGAAACAATGGGAATGTTTAAATGAATACTTACAGAAGCAGGGCTCAGATACGAAAGTTTGGTTGTGCTTAGACTAACCTTGTGAAGAATATAAAGAATACAAAGATTTGATGGGCTATGAAAGAACTTAAGGAAGTGACTGAAGAACAGAAGTAAAGGTGAATTAGAAATTAAGAGACGTGTGGTGAATGCGGTGGAAGTCTTTTATGACATTTTAACGAGGATTTATATATGGTAATGTTTAAAGTATAAATTTGGTATTATGAAAAGTATTTCCTTTTTCCTTTTATTTTATCTTGTGTCTTTTTTCTTTTCTAGTCTGCATTTTGGAAAACACGTAGACAAATGTGTTTACAATGTTATGCATGGATTTTTGTTTGGGTTTTCTTTTTCTTTTCTTGTAATATTTAATGAAAACTAATAAAAATTTAAAAAAATAAATCAAAATCCTGCTGGAGGGGACCAAGAGGGGCCTTCTCTCTTCTCCCACTGCTGCCAATAAGCTGCGTCCGGCATGTCACAAAGAGGCCTCAAACGTTCCTCACCATGGACTCCTGGAAGCTGGTCTTCAGAGGTAGACTGCCCCTGGGCGGGGAGGCTCAACACAGCCATTTTCCCCTCATCAGTCATTTTGGAACAGTACACAGTCAGTCCCTACCCAGAGAAAACGAGAGAATGTTCCAGGCCGCCTTCCGAAGCGATTTGTCGATTTTTATCAGCCTTATAAATGAGAGTTTGTCGTAACGGGAGTACAGATATATTTATATTCCCCTTCAGTGATAAGGGTACAAAACGCCTCAGAAAGCAAGTTCGTTTCAGGAAACAAATGAACAAGCTCTGGAAATTGCAAAGAGCCAGTTGGAGGTTTTTAAAAACTTTTTTTAAAAACAAAGAGAAGGGGTTATAAATTGCTTTTTTGAAGCTGCCAGTCCTGGCGGTGGGAGTGCGTGGCGGGAAGACGCAGCCGCTTGGGTCCTACTTGGGCTTCAGAACAGTCGCTCTGAACCACTCGCTTGGCTGAGGAAATTGCGCAGAGTGTTCCCATTAACGTGCAAATTGATCATCATTCCCCACCTCCAGGCCAGCGTCAATCACAGCTTGGTCTGACCAACAAGAAATTTAGTCGCTTTTTCACCAGTGGGGAGCCGTTGCTCCAATCACTACCCTCCTCTCAGACCTATCTGCATAGGGAATCATAAAGGTAAAGGGACCCCTGACCATTAGGTCCAGTTGTGGCCGACTCTGGGGTTGCAGCGCTCATCTCGCTTTAATGGCCGAGGGAGCCAGCGTACAGCTTCCGGGTCATGTGGCCAGCAGGACTAAGCCGCTTCTGGAGAACCAGAGCAGTGCACAGAAATGCCGTTTACCTTCCTGCCGAAGCGGTACCTATTTATCTACTTGCACTTTGAGGTGCTTTCGAACTGCTAGGTTGGCAGGATCAGGGACTGAGCAACGGGAGCCCACCCCGTCGCAGGGATTCGAACCGCCGACCTTCTGATCGGCAAGTCCTAGCCTCTGTGGTTTAACCCACAGCGCCACCTGCGTCCCGTCATAGGGAATCATAGAGCTGGAATAATAATAATAATAATAATAATAATAATAATAATAATAATAATATATTTATACCCCACTTATCCAGCTGGGTTTCCCCAGCCACCCTGGGCGGCTCCTCACAGAATTAAAAGCACAATAGAACATCAAACATTAAAAACTTCCCTAAACGGGGCTGCATTAAGATGTCTGCTAAAAGTCAGATAGTTGTTTATTTCCTTGAGATTTGGTGGGAGGGCATTCCACAGGGCGGGGGCCACCACCGAGAAGGCCCTCTGCTTGGTTCCCTGTAACTTCGCTTCTCACAGGGAGGGAACCGCCAGAAGGCCCTCAGCGCTGGACCTCAGGCTGCACGATGGGGGTGGAGACGCTCATTCAGGGTCAAGGTCAGCACCAACAAAAGTCCAAATAAAGAATATCTGATTGCGAGGTATATCTGGTAAAGAATATCTGATTACCATATTTGCCAGGTTTGTGATGAGGGCTGTCTTGCAAATGATGGCTGTGTTGCATATGTCCCAAAGGAACATCAAATCGTATAAAAAGTGCCTGCCTTGTCAAAATCTCAAATTGTACGTAATTTCCCCCATTGTAGCGATGTTCCAGGGCAAGTGGTACCAAACGTAAGATTTTGGGCTGTTTTCCAGTGGAACACTTGAAATTGCTTGGCAAAAATGTTTGTGTTAGAGATGAAATTCACACCCAAATGCTAGCGAATTTTCACGGGGACTTTCTTTTAAGAAATAAATCTGCAGACTGATATGGGAATGAGGAGAGCGGAACTTTAGAGGAAAGCAGAAAAACAGACATTCCTGCAAATTTGCCCATCCCGACTGGCTAGTAACCCACTATTTTCTCCTTGCAGATCTCCTGGATCGATGAGCTCTTGGCTCTCAGGTTTTGAAACGATGGCCGATGGTCTCGCTGGTACTTTGCCCGCCCTGGCCAGCGCTGTCCGTCCAGACCCCACCTTGACCTTGGAGCAGAAAGCAGCCTTCGTCTTCGTCTTCTTCCTCTTCGTCTTCCTGGGGCTCCTGATTGTCCGCTGCTTCCGGATCCTGCTGGATCCGTACCGCAGCATGCCATCGTCCACATGGACCGATTACATGGAGAAAGATACGTTCGATTACCGGCTGGCCTGATGGACGGACCATTGCTTTTTTTTTTAAGGCTGTTTCAGAGACATACGCAGGGCTTCCAAAGTTGGATTCTGCCCACTTTCCTGCCGGAAGTCATGGCAGGTCGTGTCAAACCTCCACAAACAGGGATGGTCTACCTACGAATGCTGGTTTCTGGGTGAAGTGAGGGGATGGGCTGCGTCGAACCTCCATGGACAGGAATGGTCTACCTCTAAATGCCAGCTGCTGGGTGAATAACAGCAAGGGAATGTTCTTGCCTTCATGGCCTGATCCGTCGTGGCTTATATTATGTACATTGTTTGTAACCCAGCCAATTAACGATGTCCTCTGGGCAACTATAACAAGAAAAGCTTAAAACTTTTTTAAAAAAAACCACAACACTAATCTTTAAACCAAAAACAAAGGGGGAAGAGTAGAACTAAAACCAAAAGCACACCACAAACCCTAAATAGCGCAGTGCCTTTTTCCCCAACATCAGCCATTCCTGGATTCAAGATAACCTGGCCGCAGTGAGTTGTGCAGTTTTAGACTGCCGCAATGAGGTTTGTGTGGGGCTTCCCCTTGAAGACTGTCTGGGAACTTCAGCTAGGAAGTCAGAAATGTGGCCCCGAGGCGCCTGGAATTTGTGGGGCTTGGATCAGCTTACACCACCTGTAGCGTTTCTGGCAAACTGTGCTTTTGGTCCAGGGTAGAGAGGGGATGAAATGCAGCGTTAACCGGCGGAACTCATTGCCTCATGAAGACCGTGTGACTCCTGGGCTGTTGGTGGCTTTTAAAGAGAACCGGGCACATTCATCCAGAGAAGGAACAGTCTCTCAAAGGTCAGGAATCAAGAGGCACTTCTTGTGAGACCTGGCACCCATGGGGATCTTTCCCTGGGGACCACAAAGTCTCTCAGCCGCCGGCTTGGTCCTGAGGCAGCGAGAACAAAGCTGAACACTGGAAGATTCAAGGCAGGCGAAAGCAAAGACCTTTTCACACAGAGCAGGGATAATTCATTCCCAAGAGAGACAGGAATAAGGATAAGGAATTAGCCTTATCCCTCCATGACTTAGCAGCTACCAGTAGTCACAGCTCTGGGCTACTGCCAATCTCTGAATTGGCACCAGTTTCTGGGACTTGCAAGCGAGGAGAGCGCTCCCGTGTTCGGATCCTGATTGACGCCTTCCCAGAAGAAGGATGTGGTTGGCCATCGCAACAACAGGATGCCGGAATAGGCGGGCTTTTTGGTTTCACTCTGCAAACAGGAGCTCCCGAACTCGACGTGCAACTATTATTTTCATTCTTTATTAAATCTGTATGCCACCTTCCAACCGTAGGTCTGACAACATAAAACCACAATATAAAAAACGCAAAATGCGTAATTAAAAATTAGAACAAAAAGACACCAAAAATTCACAGCACATTTAAAAGGGCATCTGAGGTCAGTCAGCCAAGGGCCTGGTTAAAAAGGAACGTTTTTGGCTGGCGCCTAAGGATATATAAGGAAGAAGCCAGCCGAACCTCCTTGGGGAGAGCCTTCCACAGATGAGGAGCCACTGCAAAAAAGGCCCTGTTCTCGTGTTGCCACCCTGCGGACCTCTATTGAAAGAGGCACTGATCACAGGGTCTGGGTTGATTCATATGGGGACAGGCATTCCTCGAGGAACAGCGGTCCTCAGCTATTTAAGGCTTTATGGCATGGGTAGGCAAACTAAGGCCCGGGGGCCGGATCCGGCCCAATCGCCTTCTTAATCCGGCCAGCAGACAGTCTGGGAATCAGTGTGTTTTTACCTGAGTAGAATGTGTGCTTTTATTTAAAATGCATCTCTGGGTTATTTGTGGGGCATAAGAATTCATTATTCTTCATTTTTTCAAAATATAGTCCGGCCCCCCACAAGGTCTGAGGGACAGGGAGCCGGCCCTCTGCTGAAAAAGGTTGCTGACCCCTGCTTTATGGGTCAACCCCAGAATTGGGCATGGGAACTAATTGGCAGCTAGTGAGGCCAGGATCGGTGCAATATGCTCAAACCGTCTGGCCCCCGTGAGCAACTTGGCTGCCGAATTCGGCACCAGTTTCTGAACCATCTTCATGCATTGATGTACGAAGGTTCAGAACAGGTGACAGCAATGACTTCTTCACACAGCGCAGGGTTGAACTATGGAACTGCCTGCCACCACATTGGATGGATTTAAAAGACAAACTCGTGGAAGTAAAGGCTACCAGTGGCTACTAGGTATGATGGCCGTGCTCAGACAAAAAAGCTCCTGAAAATCGCAGGTGGAGAGTGTTGCTCAGGTGCTTAAATGCTGCTTGCGGGTTTCCCACATGAGATTCTGGACTAAGATGAACCACTGGCCTGATCTCAGGACATCTTCTGATATCCTTATGGAACCTCCAGGTCCAGTGGCAGTCTATCTTGATTCCAAAATGGGAAAAGGATGCTGGACCAGGTGGGCCAGATCCAGCTACAATCCGATGTTCTTAAAATAATGCCCCTACTTACCTCTGACAGCGACGCCGCAGGAAAGGGGGGGAAGTCTGCAGAAAGAGGAATTTTCCCAGTCGTCAACCAAACTGCACCAGACCAGAACTTCTACTAGAGGGCAGCACCGCAGCCAGAAGAACGAGACTTCTAGAGATCCCGAAATGTCTTTGATGGATCATTATGCGAGACTCGAATGAGGGAATGATCCGATCAGCACGTATTTAAGCTTTGGAGGAGCGTGGCAAATAATAGCTGCCATGCCATGCAGAAATTATTGTTAAGTAAGACCAGAAGAGGGGGGGGTGTCTTGTGACAGAAATGTACTCTGGGAATGAACAGATCTGAAGAGCGTTGGTGTCTTGTCCTTTTTTAAAAAATCAATGTGGCCACAGCAGCAGCAATGGAGATGATTTACAGAATAGCAGTCTTGGGGGAGAATGGTCTCTGCCCCGCAGAGCTTACACTCTCCAGATCACCACTGAGCAGAAGCCCAAGATAACACCAGGCGGAGCTGGTTCCGGGGCATTATATATATATATATATATATATATATATATATATATATATATATATATATTTGCTTTCGTAGATTTTCACGGGTACAGGAATGCAGGTTTTGGTGTCCTCGGGTGTCTTCCCGTGTAAAAGTTGGGGTGTCTAGGCGACGTTACGTCGCCTAGACACCCCAACTTTTACACGGGAAGACACCCGAGGACACCAAAACCTGCATATATATATATATATATATTCGATTAAATGCGATGCTGCTGACCCGCAACCCAAGTGCTTTGGGTCTCTTTCCCTGAACTTAAAAGCAGTCGTAGCTACCCATAAATTCTCCACTGCGGGGATAAATTAGCACCTTTGGGTGGGGAGGGTGCCGTGGGCTGGGGGAGACTGGCCTAGAGAAGAGGCGCTTGCTGCTTTGCACAGTTAAACTGTGGAACTCCTTGCCACAGGAGTCAGCGATGGCCACAAACTGAGACGGCTTTGGAAGAGGGTGAGACGAATTCATGGAGGAGAAGGCGATGCTTCTGAATACCAGGAGGGGAGAAGTTGCTCTAGTGCTCAAATCTCATGCTCAGATCCTCAAATTCGCAGGCACTGTGGAAAGGGGATGTGGGATCGAATTGGCCATTGATTGGCCTGATCCAGCAGGCTCTAATAATAATAATAATAATAATAATTATTATTATTATTATTATTATTATTATTATTATTATTATTTTAAAAATTATTTATATCCTGCCCTCCCCAGCCGGTCGGCTAACATCAAATATATAACATTAGTATAAAATAAAACAATAATTAAATTACCTCCCAAAGACAGGTCAAAATCAAATTAAAGTCTAATTAGATGGCTTTCCGCAGGGTTAGGGTTGGGAACAGTAACCCACCATTCTTATATAAACAGTGCCCATCTTATTTGGGGGGGGGGAATATCACAGGGCAGTTTTATTCAGCCCAGGGCCCACATTTCTTCATATGAAACCTTCTGGGGTCCACATTCCAGCCGCAAGTGAGCTCAGAGGCAAGAGCAGGCTGCTCTGCAGATGAGAGGTTTTGTGTTTGTTGCACCACAATATGGCCGTGTGAAAGCTGGAGGTTTCTGACTCTCTGTCCTCCATCCTGGCAAGGGGGTGTGGGCATGATCCTGGCTCAATGACACATTCGGGCCCAGTCAAAGCGCTTTGAGGAAGGGGGTTGGGAATAAAAGGTGTGTCATGGGCCAGACTGATAAGGACTTCTGTGCTTATGTGACCATGGTTTCTGTATCGTTTGGTGGGGGTGTATTGTGGAAAAAAAGGTGTACAGTGGTACCTCGCAAGACGAAAAACGCGCAAGACGAAAGTTTTCCGTTTTTTGAGTCGTTCCGCAAGACGAATTTCCCTATGGGCTTGCTTCGCAAGACGAAACGTCTTGCGAGTTCTTGCGAGTTTGTTTCCTTTTTCTTAAAGCCGCTAAGCCGTTAATAGCCGCTAAGCCGATAATAGCTGTGCTTCGCAAGACGAAAAAACCGCAAGACAAAGAGACTTGCGGAATGGATTAATTTCGTCTTGCGAGGCACCACTGTATAGGGAAAAGGTTTGGGGAGAGGAAGAGGAATCTGCCCCCCCCCCCGGTGCCCTGGGATGGGAGTAAGGAAAGGAGCAAAGGGAATGGCAGCTTGAGACTGGGGGGCAGACCCAGGCATGGCGAGAAATGAGGGTGGAGGGGGTTATCGGAGGGCACAGGATGGCAGCAGGTGGTCTCAAGGCCAAGGAGGGGGTCTTGTCGTCTGGGAAGCCCTGGACCTCCATACACACTGACCACCCCGCGGAAGTCAACTGGGTGCTGCTAACACAGGGGTTAGACTTTGCCCCCCAAAAGAATGGATGGATGCCAACATCATTTATTTCATAAAATGTATACACCGCTTGGGACGTGGGTGGCGCTGTGTAAACTCTACGTCTGTTGCTCTGCCAGTTTTGTCAGTGGCCTCACCCACCTCTAGCATGCAGCCCCCAAAAGATTGCTCAGAAGGGAATGTGACTCTTGGACTGGAAATAAAAGGTCCAGTAGGGACACGGGTGGCACTGTGGGTTAAACCACAGAGCCTAGGACTTGCCAATCAGAAGGTCAGCAGTTCGAATCCCCGCGACAGTGTGAGCTCCCGTTGCTCAGTCCCTGCTACTGCCAACCTAGCAGCTCGAAAGCACGTCAAAGTGCAAGTAGATAAATAGGTACTGCTCTGGTGGGAAGGTAAACGGCGTTTCCGTGCACTGCTCTGGTTCGCCAGAAGCGGCTTAGTCCTGCTGGCCACATGACCCGGAAGCCGTACGCCGGCTCCCTCGGCCAGTAAAGCGAGATGAGCGCCACAACCCCAGAGTCGGTCACGACTGGACCTAATGGTCAGGGGTCCCTTTACCTTTACACCGCTTGGTGGGTAATTAAAAAAATTAAAAACTCAAAAGCTCTTTCCAAAAAGAACAATGAAACCATCGGTTTAAAGTAGTTAAGAACAGCTCTTAAAAACATTGGAAAAACCATTCAGATTAATGATAAAATGGATTAAAACTCGGGTCAACGTCCAAAATGTCTGGGCGAGCCTGCCTGGATGGAAATGTTTATAAGAGGTGCAGAAGAGCGCAGTGAAGGTGCCTGCTTGACGTTCAATTGGCAGGGAGTTCCAAAGTGCCACACTAAAAAAGGTTGACGTCTTACAAGTGTGGATCGAGAATCACGTGAGACCTATAACGGCGCCGGTTTCACAGATCGGAGCCGTTGAGTGGGCGCATGTGGGTTAAGGTGAACTCGCAGGTAAACTGGCCCCAATTTGTTAGGGGCTGCTTAGGACGACACCTCGAACTCGGCCCAGTAGCAGATGGGCAACCAGCAACAAGGACATTTGAAGCCAAAAAGCTGAAGCAGGGGCAATCATCTTCGTAAGCCGACCGAGATCCAGGACCAGAAGAGGAAGGGACAGGTATGTTCGCCCCAGAACACCCACCTGGGTCCCCGACTCCATGCCTTTAGGGGAGCCAGAGGCCCAGAATCCCTCGCTTGGCACACGGCTGCCTTTCAGCTACTCCCCGATTCTCCCCCCACTTTTCATTTTCCTGGGGAAAGCTAATTACTTTCCCCGTCAAAAGCCCGCTAAGCCGCTATAAATCAAAGCGGGGCTCGCCTGGCGCCTCGTTACCAGCGGCGAAATGTTAGTTATTAGTCAGCGCTTGGCAGAGAGCGAGGCCTGTGACGCCCCAGGAATCTTAACAAGATCCAGGCTCTTTGCAGGGAAGACGGGGGCATTTGGGGCCGATGTCCGGACGGTGCCACCTTGAGGGGCCTCAGATCCGTGGATGAAAACAACGCGCTCGTTTTCCCACCTGGGGTTGGAAAGTCAAAGGAGGGAAATAAACAGCTGTTTTCAGCCTAACCAAGCTTCCCTTCGGACTGGTTCTCCTAAGATTCTCAGGGCGATTTGATTCCTCTCTGAATCAGGAATTTAGCAAGTGGCCTTCTAGCAAGTCAGTCTGCTGGTTTGACTTGTATGGGATTCACTTTTCAGGGATTCTCTAGCGGTGGTTCCTGCAGTCCAGGGGGTTGGACTAGATGATGCTCTGGGGTCCCTTCCACCGCTACAATCCTATTACAGTGGTACCTCGGGTTACATACGCTTCAGGTTACATACATTTCAGGTTACAGACTCCGCTAACCCAGAAATAGTACCTCGGGTTAAGGACTTTGCTTCAGAGATGATCAGCGTTCCCCCCATCCCAAACTTGAAGCATGGGAAGTCCCAATAAAAATTTATAATTTGGCAGAATATTTGGACTATATGATATGTATTTGTATAATTTGGAATATTTAATGTGATTTGATTGGACTGTTAAAATGGAAAATTTAATTTAAAGAACTTTAATTTTAAAGAACTTTGCTTCAGGTTGAGAACAGAAATTGTGCTCCGGTGGCAGCAGGAGGCCCCAATAGCTAAAGTGGTGCTTCAGGTTAAGAACAGTTTCAGCTTAAGAACGGACCTCCGGAACGAATTAAGTACTTAACCCGAGGTACCACTGTATTCCCCAGCAATCCCCTTCTTCCATTTCCCTCCCTGCCTCATGGGATTATCAGCCAGCAGTAGGGAACCTGAAGCTCTCCAGATGTCGTCGCCGGACTCCCGACTCCCGGCAGCCAGCAGGGCCAATGGTTAGGGCCAGCCATATCTGAAGGGCTATGGGCTCCCCCATCCCTTGAGACTGAGATATGGGTAATAAATGTGGACACATGGCCCAGGGTGTCAAGGAACCCTTCCAGAAGCAGGACCCCCTTGCAATGGGTCAGGCTCAACTCCGCAGACTCCCAGACCCACAGAACCCGTAACAATGGTTGTCTCGCTACTCCACGAAGGAGTCCTGCTTGTTTTAATTTCCCAGCTCGGAAAGAAAACAGGTGATCATGGCATTTTTATTAACCAAACCAGAGTACAAAAAAAGAGAGGAAATTGTACACATTGTAAACGTAACATTTTCGGGCAAAAGACCCTAAAATATAAAATATATTTCCCTCCCCCCCCCCCCCTTAAACAAGCCAGCCTGTACATAAAGCTATTTTTCATAATAAAAAAAGAGAAAGTCATCTACAAATCTGTAGGGCACTTGTAACAGCTGCCTCCTGGAGTCTGCGCTGGGCCAAGTTAGGTTTCCGTGGCCGTGAAAGGCCGGCGGGGTCCCGACGTTGACGCTGCAGTTTTGACGAGAGACGAGGGTCATCGCTCTCCCTGCTCCCCTTTCTCTCCAGAGACCACCGAGGCACCGGGCGAACGCCAAGGTGCTACGTTTTTTAGCACTCAGAAGGTCGTTTCAAGATCGCTGCTTTAACAGTGAAAGGCTGCAGCAAAGCTTCTTATTTCCTTTCTCTAAATTGCACATTAAATAAATAGGGTTCCTTTTCCTAAAAACGCAGGAGCATGAATCCGGTGCTCACTGCCTCCCTCGCTCCTAGATGGGAAGGTTCTTCACGAAACCTGTTTGCTTACACTTTATTTGTCCTGAACGATACAGTCATGGCTTCCCCCAAAGACTTCTGGGAGATGTAGTTTTGCTAAGAGTGCTGAGAGTTGCTAGAAGTCTTCTATTTCCTCTCACAGAGCTACAATTCCCAGAGTTCCCTGGGAAGAGGGACTGATTGCTAAATCACTCTGGGACGTATAGCTCCTATATTTTTTTTGGGGGGGGGGTGTCTCTTAAAAACTCTCAGCACCCACAACGAACCACAGCTCCCATAATTCATTGGGAGGAAACCATGATTGCTTAAAGTGTTATTGCAGTACTTTCAATACAGGGTGTGAATCTGGCCCTAGTGACAGGTGTTGTGAGAGGGGGGTCTCCATTTCTTGGGGGGGGGTGTCCGTGATCCTTTGCACATCTGATTTTCCTCCCTCCCTTAGGAGGAACGGAGAAGCCCACAGCTTGCCCCAGGGATTCAACAGCGCATCTGGAGACGGCATGGACATCTCTAGCTTAGTGGAGAACTCTTAGGAATGTTTAAACAACAACCCTGCAAGAAAGTGTGTTTAACCTGCCCCGCCAAAATCGTCGGTTCTCAGTTGCTGATGTGCCCGACATTTGCTTTTATAAGCTATCCCTGAAAATCTTAGGAATGTGGAAAGCTGATTTATGCAGATTGTTGGTCCGCAAAGGGCAGTACTGTCTGCACTGACCGGCAGCAGCTCTCTGGGCTTTCAGGGACCTTCCGCACACAAGGCAGCTGCTCTGATGCTCTGCCAGGGCCCTCGCTTCTTCAAATTCATTGAGCAGCTGCTTAGGTGCCCCTGCAGAGGGTGCTGGGACTCGCATCATCCCCCGTCGGCACGGCCAACCATCAGGGATGCTGAGAGCTGCAAAACCCCGTCCACGTTGGCTACCTCTGTTCTGGGTAATGAGGAACTTCAGCTGCTGACCACAGGCCTCGCCCATCATCCTTTGGAAGGAACAAAGGCCCCGCAAGGATCACAAGTGGGGAGTGTGTTGCTGTCGTCATGCTCGAGTCCCGTTCGCATCTGGCTGGCCACAGTGAGAACAGGGTGCTGGGCAGGATGGGTCCCCTTCGGCCTGATCCTGCACAGCAGGACTCTCCGTACATTCTTACAGGACCTCCAGACCCAGAGACAGTCTATCTAGGTCCTTCGGTTCCTTGGGGCATTTGGCCACTGTGAGAGCAGGGTGCTGGGCCAGGTGGGCTCCCGCCGGCCTGATCCTGATGTTCCTACACATGTGCAGTTGCTGGCTGCCTTTCAACCCACCCTTGAACACACACGCCCCAGAACCAGGGAGACAAGAGCGACATCAAGGGCTGTTATCAGAGGCTAACTGGTTCCCCTACAGTTCCCACTTTTATTTTATAATAGCCGGGCGGGGGCGGGGGGTAGGCCCTCCCTACAATGCTGGGTTTCAACTCCCAGCATCCTGTCTGGCCAACCATCAGGGATAGCAATGGGGGCTTTCCCATCCGGTCCCTAAGGCATCAAGTGCAACACACAGTAGAGGAGATAGACGGGTGTAAACCTGAATACAGTTTTTGGGGTTGTTTCTTTTTTAAAAAAACGTGGTTCTAGTCCTCAAAGGCACGAAGAAAACCCTGGGAACTGGACTACAATCAGTTATATACATACAATATATATATATATATTAAAAATATAGAGAGCTATGGCAAATATAAATAAATGCACCTTTTGAAATTAAGCCGCACAGTGGCTTGGCAGTCCAAAGGGAACAGATTCGGAAGCCCCACATGCGCTAAGTTTGCAAGATTCCTTGCAATGGGGTGGCTCTTTCCTTTCCTACAAAATACCAGCCTAGTTGTTAAGAGTCATTGTATTTTTCTGTGTATAAGACTAGGTTTTTTCCCTTTTAAAGTAATGTCAAAAATTTGGGGAGCGTCCTATACACTTGGCCATCTCTCCCCATTTTCTTAAATTTGAGCACCACAAAATAGGGGGCGTCTTATACGTGGGGACGTCTTATAGATGGGAAAATACGGTACATGTTGTATTTTGGGTAGAACTGAAGGCTGGGGGCGCGAGGGTGAAGGAAGACAGACAAGGGCGGGAGTCTTTGGGGTCCTTCTGAAAGCGGAATATCCCAAAGGCCTGCATAGAGTGAAGAGCAAGCCTGGGGGGCAGAAACAGGGGAGAGACGGCACCTGCAGCCTTCCACAGGTTGACCCCAAGTCCCACCAGCCCTGGTCAGAATAGGATGGGGATTAAGGAGGATGAGGAGGGCACGGCTTGCGGCCTGGGAACATCCGGAAGGGCTGCAGACATCCCTCCATCCCTGAGCCAGAGGTAAATATGCACATCTCACAAGGCACAGGCAGGCAGGCTTATGATGCGGCCAGGGAAGCTTCTGCAGCCCAGGGGCCACATCTCCATCTTCCAGGGGCCACGTGGCAAGGGTGCGCAGGGACGAGATAGTGGGCGGAGCAACGGGCGTGGATTTCTACCTTTTGTAATCTAAGAAGGCTGGTTTGCACAGTCTCTCTCTCACACGCATACACGCCCCTCTAGCCAGATAAGTGAGAGGCACGACTGGAATTCAAGGGCACCCCCAGGGCTAATAAAACCCTCCCCCTCGGCCCCCAGGAGGCACAGAGAGGGCAGCTCAGAGGCTCAGCACCCAGGGCACTGCTTGTGATACAAGCCGCTGCCCATGTTTCTAAGAGGAGAGCCTGCCTTCGTCACACCCGCTATTGCCAAGGCCTCGGGAAACAGGAAAGTGAGTGTCTCCTGTCAATTTGCGTGCAGGGTCCTTCAGCAACTGGGGCCATTTGGCCGGGGGGGGGGACATCCTGTGGATCTGCTCCTGTTTTCTGCCGCCGGCCCCCCGAGAAGGGCTGGCACCCTGACAGTAAGGCGGCGTCGCCCTCATAAAAAGGCCAGGTTTGGTTGGAGCTTTAGGTCACTTGCTGGCGGCTTATAAAAAGGGCTTCCGGTAACAAAAATATCTCTCTCTGAATGGCTAAGAAGATTATAAAAAAGGCATTTATTTTATGGCTGTGGGTGTTTAAAGCCCTGTTCTGAAAGGGGGGGAAAGCGAGGACAACGGACAGGAGAGGGGATAGGGGGGCTGACTGTGAACTGCCCCCCACCAAAGGACTTTTATCCAGAGTTTCTTTGGAGGGAGGGGTGTGGCTTCCTTCATTCCGCTATACCCCTTTTCCCAGGCAAGCTTTAATCCTGTTGATTTTCCTATTTTAAGAAAGTAAGCGAAAGGGCGACCTGAAGGGTTACGAGGTGCTGACGGTCTCCACCGCGACGTCGGTCGGGAGTTCTAGGTCCACCGTGGAGCTGACGGCCTCCTCCTCCGACATGGCAGCGGAGCTGACCGCCTGGCCTTCACCATTGTCCTCCACGACCTCTTCCGTCCCGTTGGCCTGTTGCCTGTCCATGGCTTCCAGCTTCTGCCGGTACCCCTCGGCCTCCAGCTCCTTCTTCATCAGCCGGCTGCGGTACTCCTGAGCGCGGCGGTTGGCTTCCTGCAGCTGCTGCTGCAAAATCTCCCTCTCCTACGGGGGGGAAGCAGACCCATGGGTCTTTGTCAGGAGGGGCAGCTCAGGGCAGCTGCAGAGAGGGCTTCCTCCAAAGAGGGGATGGATGGTGGAGCAGGACTGGGCTAAAAATCCCAGTTTATTGCTGGGGGGAAAGCAAGGTTCTAGACCTCATGAGCTGCGGAGGGAAAAGGCACAGAGGCCCCATCCATCTTCCCTCTGTGAAGGGATGGAATATTCAGCACAAGTAAAATCTTTCTGGCAAAAAGGGAGAACCACTTGTGCTTAAGAGTGTCGGACTAGGACCTGGGAGAGACCAGGATTCAAATCCTACCATTTGCCCATGAAGCTCCTTGGGCCCGTCGCTGCCTCTCAGCCTAACCTACCTCACAGGGCTATTGTGAGAATAAAGAAGAGTTTGGATTTCATATCCCTCTTTATCACTACCCGAAGGAGTCTCAAAGCGGCTAACAATCTCCTTTCCCTTCCTCCCCTACAACAAACACTCTGTGAGGTGAGTGGGGCTGAGAGACCTCAGAGAAGTGTGACTGGCCCAAGGTCACCCAGCAGCTGCATGTGGAGGAGTGGAGACCTGAACCCGGTTCCCCAGATTACGCCATGCTGAGTTTCTTGGGAGGGAAAATGATGGGATATGATTGCAACAAAATAAAAACAGTTGCAGCTTGGAAGTCGAAAGGAATCCATTCCGGAAGTCCATCTGATTTCCAAAACGTTTGAGAACCAAATCACAGCTTCCGATTGGCTGCAGGAAGCTCCTGCAGCCAATCGGAAGCCGGAGAAGGACGTTTGGCTTCCAAAAGAACATTCGCAAACCGGAACAATCACTTCTGGGTTTCGATCCGGGAGCCAAAATATCAGAGTTCCAGAGCATTCGGGATCCAAGGTACGACTGTAAAAGTAAAATCTCTCGCCGTTCTAGGACATGGGTGCCCAAAAGGCATTGGGTCTCCCCCCCCCTTTACCTTGCTTTCTTCCAGGTCATCTGCAACTTCTTCTACCTTGATCTTCTTGGCAGGGGGCTCCTCCTCCTCCTCTACTATGTGCTGATCGCTGTCACTTTGCTCCTCGATGATGGTTTCTTCTGCAACCTGACCAGCAGGCACTGTGAGGACTGCACGAGGAGGGCGGGGGGTAGGGGAGACACAGGGAATTCTGGTGAGGGGAGGAAAGTATGCAGTGCTGCTCAGGGGTTGGAAAGTTCAGTTTTTAGAACAGGAGCCATTCCAGCCTCAACTAATTGCAGTTCACGTTCGTCCCTTTACAGAACAGAGCTTGGTCGGTTCATCTTCAGTTCACAGCTCAATTCAATTTCTTTAATACTGTATTTAAATTGTTGCAACCCCCCATTGGTACCTTAGACTGAATTGTGGCGTGCTAATAAACATAATAACAATTATTATTATAGTACGGTTTCTATTGTTTTATACAGGGCTGCCATACACCCGGACTTTGCCAGACGTTACCGGGATTTCAAAGGCGGAATTGACGCCTGGCTTTGTCCTGGATCTCAGACAACTCAATCGAAAAAATGCAGGGTGTTTTTGTAAAAAAAAATGATCTCAACAACTTGGGGGTTTGTCTTTAAAAGGCTCCTCAACTTTGGGGTTTTCCAAATGGCAACCCTATTTTATACCCATGATCTTCAGCAAAGTTCCTTCGGATGAGTAGCCCCACACAGTTGGGACTGTGTAAGGGGGAAGGTGGGGGAGAGATGAGGTCTGGCTTGCCAGGCCAAAAAGATACTATGAAGGCCTTTGACAACCTGTTGCCTTGCAGACAGGGATGCCCTCCAAAGGCCAGGGACAGTGATCAAAGTCCCAAATCCCTGCAATGCAGCAATCATAGAATCATAGAATCATAGAATCATAGAATCAGAGTTGGAAGAGACCACAAGGGCCATCGAGTCCAACCCCCTGCCAAGCAGGAAACACCATCAGAGCACTCCTGACATACAATCACAGCCAGTGGCGTAGCGTGGGGGGTGCCAGGGGTGCCGGCCGCACCGGGCGCAACATCTGGGGGGGGCGCGAGTCCAGAGGGAAGGGACAAGTTCCTTCCTCCGCCGGGCTCCCCGCTGCCACCGCCAGCCTTGCGCCCTAGCGCGCGCGTGCCCCCCGCCGCCGCCACCGCGGCTGCGCTCCACTCACTGCTCGCAGGAGGAGCAGCCGCTGCAGCGGCACCGCCGCCGCCACCAACGCCTGGCCGGGCACGGGCAGCCTCCGCACCCCGCCGCCGCCGCCATCCCCTCGGCCCAGTCACAGGCGGCGGCTGCTTCTGCCGACTGGGAGGGAGGAGAGCTCCGAGGGGCCTCGCCGCGCCCTGCTCTCCCCAAAACCCTCCGAGAGGAAGCCGGCGGGCGGGCGAGGGTCTCCCGGCGGAAGGGGGCGCCGCTGGCTCCGGCTCTCAGCGCAAGTCTCAGCCGCGGGGGGGGGGGTCGGGCGAGGACGGAGCGTGGCTGGAAGCCCCCGGACCAGGCCGGGGGGAGGAGAGGCGCTCGCCAAGCCCGGATCTGGAGCGCCTCAGAGCGCGGGCTCCACCTACAGCCCAAGGAGAGGAGGGGGCGGGGAGGCGCCCGAGGGGAGGGGGCTTCGGCTGTCTCGGCCCGCGGGGGCTCCGCAAATAATAAATTTAATAAATTCCTGCTGAGCCTTAAGGGGGGGGTCCTTGGCTCCTTCGCTCGCCCCCAGCCCCAGTGGCGTAGCGTGGGGGGTGCAGGGGGGCGGCCGCAACATCTGGGGGGCGCGCGCTCGCACTCGAGTGCTAAAATCCAGGGGTTAGGGGGCGCAAATTACTTGCCTTGCCCCGGGTGCTGACAACCCACGCTACGCCACTGATCACAGCAAAGGAAGTTCTGATGGACGGCCACCCAACTTCTGCTTAAAAACCTACAGGGAAGGAGAGTCCATCGCCTTCCGAGATCCACTGTCAAACAGCTCTTGCCGTCAGAAAGTTCTTCTTAATGTTTGCTTGGCATCTCCTTGTCCTTTGAAACTGCTGCTTGGGATCCTCCCCTCCAGAGCAACAGAAGAACAAGCTTGCTTGTCTCCTCCAGGTATCTGAAGGTGGCTCTCATATCATGTCCCAGATGTAGTCAGTGTCCAGCCACACTGGAAGGGCCAGAGGTGTGTCCCCTACACTCTCTGGTCTTCTGATTGATGCTGGCTGAGCCCAAAAAGAAGGGAGCCGCTTGTACCTCTCCCTTGGAGTCGTCCCCCCCCCCTTTACCTTGCTGCCCATTCTGCATCGTCACGATGAAGGGCTGGCCGAGGGCCCCACTGGGAAGGGCCGCCTGGAGGTTGCCCAGATGGACGCCGTCGGTCATGATCGTGATAATCCGCCGGCCCCCTCCACCAACCACGTGCTGGAGGGGGGAAGTGGCGGAGCTGGAGTCCACTGTTTCCTCAGACGCTGCAAAAAGAGAGACAGAGAGAGAAAGAAAGAAGTCAAAGGGAAGAGCTCAGCCGCTTCTGTTTCTTTTTTTAAAAAAATTAACCAGGGAGGAAAGAGCTCAAATCACAGCTTTGGGGGCCACCTGCACAAACACAGCGCTTAAGAACTGGCGCCACAAAGAAAATGAACAAATGAGGTCCAGCAACCCACACACAGCTGCGGTTTTCACGTTTGTTGGAATGGGCTCGAGAAATTCAAAACGAGGTTTCTAGACCTCATGGCAACACAGAGAACAGAAGGGTTTCTTGCTCCCTTTTTCGTGTAGGGGCATGGCCGTTCTCTGAACACAGAGACCTTGAATGGCCTAACTCAGGACTGGCGGGACCTGAGGCCTGCCGGATGCTCACCCCTGACTGTTTGTCCTGCTGGTGGGGAGGGGGCACGTGCAGTTTCCATCTTCCTGCTTTAAAATGCACTATGGGGGGATTGGAGGGGGAGTAACTTTAGCAGAGTAACACTACTAGCTCTTTGTGATTTCCACATTTATTTATTTATTTATAAAAGGCTTGTGAGGATCCGAACAGGGATAGGGAGTTTGTCGCTATCCAGATATTGCTGCGCCTACAACCTGCTGGGGGTTGAAGTCAGCATCTGAAGAGTCCTGGTTCCTCATCCTAAGTGTGTCTTTGCGGCTGACCTCTCAGGGGTTAAGCAGTGGGTACCTGGCAGCCCTGCTAGCCTCAAGGGCTGCATTTCCTTAAACTGGAAATATTAATTCATGTTGTAATTTTGTTTGTTTACCTTGGGGTGTAATTGTTTCTTTGTTCATTGGTCTTGTTTATAGGATTCTGTAACTTTCTGTATTGCTTTTCTGATTATTTTTATTACTAGCACTCATTGAAGAGAATGCTACTATAACTGACTAGTTCTTACTATGCCCACCAGTTTACTAGGCTTTAAGCCAATCACCCCCTCCCTGCTTATGATCTGGACGGACAGGAGGGCCGCTGGAGAGGGAACAGAGATAACCTGCTTTTTCCCGTCAGAGTTGAGACAGCCTGCATAGGGACAATGCCCAAAGTCTTTCCACCTGTCCTCCCATCCCTGGCGACTGATACCCAGATTCCTTTCGACCTACCGGGGGCTCTGTTTGAGTTGGAAAGCGGGCCGGAGGCTTCTGCGATGGCTGCCAGCGTGGCGAGGACTGAGGTTGTTGAGTTTGGAAACTGCACCGTGGAAATGTGGGAATCGCCTGCCCGGGAGGGTGGAAGAGGGAACAAAGGATGTTAACAGAGACGTCCCAGAATGGCAGACACCCGCAGAGGCCGTTTCACTATCCTGTGTTGACACAGCAAGAGGGGAGGAAGTGGGTGTGGCCACTTCCAGAGTCCTACCTGAGGTTGTTTTGGTGCCTGCTGAGGAGACGATGCTGGCCAGACTCATCATGTCCCCTGAAGCCAAAATAAACGGCTGGCCCACGGTGACGGAGCCTGGGACCGGGTTCACTCTCTCGGGGTTGGTGTTGACCTGGTTTTGCATTGCTTCCTGAAGAAGAGAACGATGCCCTGATTCCGGCAGATGTTTGTCCTTAAACGCTTGCCCCAAAACAGCCTTCCAGTTGCCATACCCACCCGCCTCTTTGCAAGCCCATTGCTGGAGAATCCTTGGTCCAGAAACTGCCGTTCTTGCGGCACGACCCCTGACAGGAGCAAGACCCTCTCAGCGTGTTACACTTCAGGCTCCGAGATCTGCACTGGGTGCCAATTTGTTATCCAGCCAAACTCAATGGGGAATCGAATCCGAGACCAAGGAGAAGAGTTGGTGGAAGAAGAGTGGAAGAAATTTAAAGTTTATCTTCAGAAATATTGTAAAATTAAGGAATGTTAGAAAGATGTTGGAAAAAAATTATGTGGTTTTAGCAGAAAGGATATAAAGGATTAAGTAAAAATGAATTGGTGAAAGAGAGAAGGTAAAATTATAATATGTTAAGATAAATTATCAGGATAAAAAGAAAGTTGGAAGGATTTGCTGGAATATTTAACTGAATTAGAATACAAAAATGGGAGGCGTGAGGAAGTCAAGGAAATAAGTGAATGTAAGTAAGCGAGTTAAAGGTTTGACTTGTTTTTTATTTCTTTTTTCTGTTGTTTTTTTTGGATGATATGTATTGTTTTCTTTTCTGTTTTTTTTCTGTAACCTTTAAAATCTTAATAAAAAATTATTTTTTTTAAAAAAACAAACTCAATGGGGAATCATCTTGCTCCTTACGTTCCTACTCAACCACTTTCACAAGAGCCACGTTACACCCATTTCACACTTGCAAGGAATCAATCTTTCAGCATTGCAGCACTGCTCGTTGACATTAGGAAAATGCCTTCACCGTACAGTCACCGTTCGACTCTCGGTACCCTTCAAAAACCAAGGTGCGGCTTCCAATTGGCTGCAGGAGCTTCCTGCGCTCAATCAGAAGCCGCGTCAGCCGTGCCAGATGTTTGGCTTCCAAAAACTGTTTGAAAACCGGAACACTTCCGATTTTTGATAGTTCGGGACCCAAAACGTACAAATACCAAGGCGTTCGGCAACCAAAGTACAGTGGTGCCTCGCAAGACGAAAAGAATCCGTTCCGCGAGTCTCTTCGTCTAGCGGTTTCTTCGTCTTGCGAAGCAACCCTATTAGCGGCTTAGCGGATTAGCGCTATTAGAGGCTTAGCGGCTATTAGCGGCTTAGAAAAAGGGAGAAAAAAGCGAAAAAAATCGCAAGACTCGCAAGACGTTTTCGTCTTGCAAAGCAAGCCCATAGGGAAATTCGTCTTGCGAAGCACCTCAAAAACGGAAAACCCTTTCGTCTAGCGGGTTTTTCGTCTTGCAAGGCCTTTGTCTTGCGGGGCACCACTGTACAACTGTACTCTTTGCAACATCTGCTTAAAACATTTTTCATTTACGTACACACACTCAGAGACGCAATCTTATGACATACGTCTATTTTAAAAACTTCTGGTTTTATTTCTGTTTTGATGAATTGGACATCCATTAATTTTGAACCTTTGGTTCTATCAGTATTTTTAATGAATGCTTTATACTGTTTTATGCAAACTGCTAAAAAATCTTGCCAAATACGTAGATAAAACCACTGCCTTGGGTCAAAAGAAATTCAACTTTCAAGGCTTGTCGGCGTATTCTGCTTCAGCTGTGAGGTGGGAGAAAGACATCAGAAATCTAAAAGGGACAGTGTCATTTTTAGGTGATGGTCCTTCGGGTCTAAAAAAGATAAATACCAGTATTGCTAGTCAGAAGCATAGCGTTATCCTAGACCCAGATAACAGTCTTGGGCCAGGATCTCCTAAGGCAGGCATAGGCAAACTCGGCCCTCCAGATGTTTTGGGACTACAACTCCCATCATCCCTAGCTAACAGGACCAGTGGTCAGGGATGATGGGAGTTGTAGTCCCAAAACATCTGGAGGGCTGAGTTTGCCTATGCCTGCCCCAAAGCCTCTACTTGCTCCCCTATTCACCCCTTTCCCCCATTGTCTGATGTGCTCCTTTCGTGGCGAGGGTGCCTGGATTGTGGCACACCCTCCAAGAAGGAATTCACTCAGTTCCTTTGCCAATGGAGGTTCAGACAGCAAGTTAAAATTATAATAATAATAATAATAATTAAGCACTGCTGTTTTGGAGGGCGTTTGGGATATTTAATCCCCTTCAGGTTCTCATTAAGATACAGTTTATCAGGGCTGGTGTTCTGTTGGGAACAAAAAGGCAGCGTTTTTCTCCCACCTGCAGTATCAACAAGGTCTCTGGGTTGTTCTTGTCCAGCGCGATGTCAAAGGCAGACTTGTCAAACTTGCTGAAGGCATGCACGTTGGCCCCGTACTTGACGAGCAGCTCAACGACATCGCGGTGGTTGTGCTCCGTTGCCCAGTGCAACGCTGTCATCTTCAGCATGTCCTTGGCGTTCACGTCGGCACCGTTCTGATGAGCAGGGGGAAGAGAAACAGTAGCTATGGGTCAAAGCCAGTTGCATGAGGAGCATGGGGAACGCTGCTCCCCGGACGTGCAAAGAAATCAAGCCGCCCACACCATCAAGGATGCTCCAAGGAAGTGCTTTTCAGCAAATGCTACTCTAGCCACAGTCGAGACAACAAGAATACAACTATGCTAGTCTGTCCCGATGTACCAACAAGACCAGGCATAGGCAACCTTCAGCCCTCCAGATGTTTTGGCCTACAACTCCCATGATCCCTAGCTAATAGGACCAGTGGTCAGGAATGATAGGAATTGTAGTCCAAAGCATCTGGAGTGCCAAAGGGTGCCTATGCCTGAACAAGACACTATGACAAAAGCAAGATGTGGGTAAACCAATGAAGGTTCAGCAGATGAGAGGGAATGGAGGATAATTTCTTATTACTGCTTCTATGGGTGAAAACAGATGGGGGGCTTTAGGTTCTGCTGCTATTCCCAACCTGACACCTGGTTGTTTAACCTTAACCATTGCTCAGGTCTTTTTAAAGCCACCCCCGTTATGACAGAACCTCGCTTACCCTGATGAGGAGCTCCACGATGTGCGAGTGCCCGTCAGCGGCCGCCATGTGCAGCGGCGTCCTGTCCACCTTGGTCCGTGCGTCTCTGCTCACTCCCGCTCGGAGCAGGACTTCCGCCGTGGAATAGTGGCCATGCTGAGCTGCCAGGTGAAGAGGGGATGTTCCCAGCTGCAGGACGAGTGAATAGGAAAATGTTACCACCTTCATAGTCTACCATCTCTGACTACACTCCACGATGAACGGGCTCGTCTATAGCTCTGTGGACGCTCCCCTTGTATTCAAGGCGGCACGCAATCTCCATGCGGGTACTGTGTGCCTTGTGGACAGGGGAGTGGGGGACAAAGGGCTTCAGCTGACCATGCAGTCTTCCATAACAAGTGTGTAAGGAACTTAAGCCCCTCCAGATGTCAGTGGCTTCCAGCTCCCATCGTGCCCCATCAGCACAGCCAATGGGCAGGTACGCTGATGGGCGTTGGGAGTCCAACACTGTCTGAGAGGTTGCAAATGTGGGTTCCTCTGAAACTGGTGCAGACAGAGCTGCACATAATAGTCATAATATACTGATCACAAAGGGACACAGGTGGCGCTGTGGGTAAAAGCCTCAGTGCCTAGGGCTTGCCGATCGAAAGGTCGGTGGTTCGAATCCCCGCGGCGGGGTGCGCTCCCGTCGTTCGGTCCCAGCGCCTGCCCACCTAGCAGTTCGAAAGCATGTCAAAGTGCAAGTAGATAAATAGGTACCACTCTGGCAGGAAGGTAAACGGCTTTTCCGTGCGCTGCTCTGGTTCTCCAGAAGCGGCTTAGTCCTGCTGGCCACATGACCCGGAAGTGTCTCCGGACAGCGCTGGCCCCCGGCCTCTAGAGTGAGATGGGCGCACCAACCCCAGAGTCTGGGGTGCAAGTAGATAAATAGGGACCGCTTACTAGCGGGAAGGTAAACGGCGTTTCCGTGTGCGGCTCTGGCTCGCCAGAGCAGCGATGTCACGCTGGCCACGTGACCCGGAAGTGTCTCCGGACAGCGCTGGCCCCCGGCCTCTAGAGTGAGATGGGCGCACCAACCCCAGAGTCTGGCAAGACTGGCCCGTACGGGCAGGGGTACCTTTACCTTTACTGATCACAAATACACGATTATTTATTTCAGTAGATGCATTAGTATGAGCATATAACGCCTTAAAAGGTTTGGGATCCAAGTATCTAAAAGAGCGCCTTCCCCAGTACAAAATGCTCCAGACCCTAAGATCAGCAGGGGAGGCATTGTTGATGCTGCCGCCACAGGGGGCTGCCTGGTTGGCACGGACCCATCACAGGGCCTTTTCAGTAGTGGCTCCCCGGTTGTGGAATGCTTCCCCTAGCAAAGTGTACCTGTCTCCATCATCATTAACTTCAAGGAGCAATCTGAAAACTCTCCTGTTTACCCAGGAATTTGGTGGCTGAAGAATACAGAGACCCTCAAGATCATTAGATGCACAAATGTTTTTCAATGTAGTTGCATTTAGAATGTTCCTAACTGTACCTGCTTTTAGATGCTTTTAATTGTAATTGTTTTTAGAAATGTTTTAGAATGTTTTGCTTTGTTGTTAAATTGTATACAGTGGTACCTTGGTTCTCGAACAGCTTAGTTGATGAACAAATCGGCTCCTGAACGCCGCAAACCCAGAAGTTAAGTGTTCCGGTTTGTAAACACTTTTCGGAAGCCAAAAGTCCGATGCACCTTCCGCTTGAGTGCAGGAAGCTCCTGCAGCCAATCGGAAACCACACCTTGGTTTTCGAATGGTTTTGGTAGTCGAACTGACTTCCAGAACAAATTAAGTCCGAGAACCAAGGTACCACTGTATCTGCTTGCTCCCGGGGCTCCTTCGGGACAAAGGGCAGGATATAAATTCAATAAATTAAAAAATAGTCCATAGCTCTATAGTACATAAGAAACAACCAAGTAGGATTTGAGCAGCACATCCCGCTCCCATGGAATTCAGCAACTGGTACAGTGGTACCTTGGGTTAAGTACTTAATTCGTTCCGGAGGTCCGTACAGTGGTGCCTCGCAAGACGAAATTAATCCGTTCCGTGAGGCTCTTCGTATAGCGTTTTTTTTGTCTTGCGAAGCCAGCCCATTGACAGCTTAGCGGATTAGCGCTATTAGCTGTTTAGCGGCTTTTAGCGGATCAGCTGATAAGCGGCTTAGCGGCTTAGGAAAAGGGGGGAAAAGGGGGGGGAACCCGCAAGACATTTCATCTTGCGAAGCAAGCCCATAGGGAAATTTGTTTTGCGAAGCGCCTCCAAAACGGAAAACCCTTTCGTCTAGCGGGTTTTCCATCTTGCGAGGCGTTCGTCTTGCGGGGCACCACTGTACTTAACCTGAAACTGTTCTTAACCTGAAGTACCACTTTAGCTAATGGGGCCTCCTGCTGCCGCCGTGCCGCCGGAGCACGATTTCTGCTCTCATCCTGAAGCAAAGTTCTTAACCCGAGGTACTATTTCTGGGTTAGCGGAGTCTGTAACCTGAAGCGTATGTAACCCGAGGTACCACTGTATTTAGAAACAATGTGTGCAAGCGGAGCAGAGCCATCGTGACTAGTAGCCATGAATTTGTTGCTGTGATCCCAGCAAAAGAACCCTCCCCCTGTCCCCAATTTCCCTCTCCCGCCCCCCGCAATATTTCTGCCCTCCATACACACCCAGTCCGTAGTGAAAGGCGCACCGTTTGCCATCAACGTCCTGACTTCGTCATCTTGGCCTTTGCGAGCTGCTTCCAGCAGCCTCTTCCCCAGGTCCACCAGGGACATCTTGATACATGGGAACAGATGGTTTCAAAAATCTGGAGTTTGACATGGGGTGCGAGAGAGAGAAGAGGATACGGTACGGTTCAAGGAGAGGACATCAAACTCCACGAGGATATAATTTAGCATTTTAAAAGGCATGACAATTATTAAATGCTCCAGCCCCTCCTATAACCACTTGCCAGGAGCACAGTGCAATAGGTAAGACCTTAAGCGCTGGTTCACAATACAGCAAGGCCAATTCTTTACAGCAGGGCGTGAGAAACCTGCAGCCTTCCCAGTGCACTTGGACTCCATCTCCTATCATCCCTTGCCACTGGCCTAGCTGGCTGCCAGGAGGCGCGTCCGTCCTTGATCTTGCTGCGACAGAGCAAACAAACCCCCTAGAAACTTTTACATGAAAGAAAAAACATGGTATCTTTGCAAACCGTTCAGAGGTTTCCTTGCAATCAAGCAGTATGCAAGACTTGTCGAACAGAACAGAAATAATGAATGTGAACAGGCACACGTGCATACACGTATTTAAAATAAACACATAAAGGATGTTTCCACTTGATATTTGCATCATACACATACGAAGGGGTATGTACAAATATTAAAACTGTGGGGGAAAGCGAACGCTAATATTTCATTGAAATGCACATGGCATCCACCCACAGAGGCAGGCATGTCTCTCCCCCCCACAAGAAACAATGAGATAAGATAAAAAGGGGGGAGGC
This sequence comes from Podarcis erhardii, assembly GCF_964252035.2. Classification (NCBI taxonomy): domain Eukaryota; kingdom Metazoa; phylum Chordata; class Lepidosauria; order Squamata; family Lacertidae; genus Podarcis; species Podarcis erhardii. The sequence goes on along the minus strand of NC_138505.1, from coordinate 3,984,506 downwards.
CTCCTCCCCCCTCTGTATCCCCACCAATGGCAGGACCTGAAAGTGGGGTTACAGGGCGGATAGAAGCGTGCTTGTTTGTTGTATTTTCACTCAAATGTATTGGCAAGAGGCCATGGCTCTCCTGTCCTTTTTTAGCATTCTGTTTCTGTCCCCTCCCCATATATATATATATATGTGTGTGTGTGTGTGTGTGTGTGTGTGTGTTACATTTTAGATACAGTACAGTGGTACCTCGGGTTAAGTACTTAATTCATTCCGGAGGTCCGTTCTTAACCTGAAGCACCACTTTAGCTAATGGGGCCTCCTGCTGCCGCTGCACGATTTCTGTTCTCATCCTGAAGCAAAGTTCTTAAACCGAGGTACTACTTCTGGGTTCGCGGAGTCCGTAACCTGAAGCGTCTGTAACCTGAGGTACCACTGTATTACATTATACACACACACACACACACACACACATATATATATATATAAATAATGTGTGCGTGTCTGTCATTATACGACAAAGGGCTTCGAGGTCTCTCTTGGGAATGAAGCCAAATTAAATCCATAATCCTCGATACCCATTTTAGGGGGAAAGAAAACCACTCCCATCACTCCACTTATAGATCTTCCTGCCCCAAAGAGTCTTCTGCAACCTTGAAAACCAGCAAACTCATTAGGGGAAAAGCTTCCCTTAGTTTGAAGCGGTTTTCCAAAAAACACACACGCAAATATTTGTGGCCTCTTTTCTGTGGGGCGGGATCTGCTTCGCTTGGTGCGGTTGTTTCGAGTTTCTATTACTTTATTGTCATTGCTCCCAGTATTTATCTGTTTGTTTATATACCGCTTCATTAAAAGAAGAAGAGGAAGAAGACTCAAAGCATTTGTGTGTCTGTTGATTCCTGCATGAAATCCAGCGTTGTTTCTAAGGCAGCCCTTTCTCCCGAGGAGCTCGAGGCGGCGGACGTGGCACCTTCCCCTCTTTCTCTCTCTCTCTCTTCTTCACAACAGCCCTGCGAGGTCGTGTCTCTCTCTCTCTCTCTCTCTTTTTCTTTCTTTCTTTCTCTCTCTCTCTTTCTTTCTCTCTCTCTCTCTCTCTCTCTCCTTCTTCTTCACAACAGCCCTGCGAGGTCGTGTCTCTCTCTCTCTCTCTCTCTCTCTCTCTCTCTCTCTTTCTTTCTCTCTCTCTTTTTCTTTCTCTCTCTCTCTCTCTCTCTCTCCTTCTTCTTCACAACAGCCCTGCAAGGTCGTGTCTCTCTCTCTCTCTCTCTTTTTCTTTCTTTCTTTCTCTCTCTGTCTCTCTCTCTTTCTTCTTCACAACAGCCCTGCAAGGTCGTGTCTCTCTCTCTCTCTCTCTTTTTCTTTCTTTCTTTCTCTCTCTGTCTCTCTCTCTTTCTTCTTCACAACAGCCCTGCAAGGTCGTGTCTCTCTCTCTCTCTCTCTTTTTCTTTCTTTCTTTCTCTCTCTGTCTCTCTCTCCTTCTTCTTCACAACAGCCCTGCAAGGTCGTGTCTCTCTCTCTCTCCCTCTTTTTCTTTCTTTCTTTCTCTCTCTGTCTCTCTCTCCTTCTTCTTCACAACAGCCCTGCAAGGTCGTGTCTCTCTCTCTCTCTCTCTCTCTTTTTCTTTCTTTCTTTCTCTCTCTCTCTCTCTTTCTTTCTCTCTCTCTCTCTGTCTCTCTCTCCTTCTTCTTCACAACAGCCCTGCAAGGTCGTGTCTCTCTCTCTCTCTCTCTTTTTCTTTCTTTCTTTCTCTCTCTGTCTCTCTCTCTTTCTTCTTCACAACAGCCCTGCGAGGTCGTCTCTCTCTCTCTCTCTCTCTTTCTTTCTTTCTCTCTCTCTCTCTCTCTTTTTCTTTCTTTCTTTCTTTCTCTCTCTCTCTCTCTTTCTTCTTTACAACAGCCCTGCGAGGTCGTCTCTCTCTCTCTCTCTCTCTCTCTCTCTTTCTTTCTTTCTCTCTCTCTCTCTCTCTTTTTCTTTCTTTCTCTCTCTCTCTCTCTCTCTCTCTCTCTTTCTTTCTCTCTCTTTCTTTCTTTCTTTCTCTCTCTCTCTCTCTCGGGCCTCCGCCGCCTCATCCCCTCACGCCAACTGCCCCCCCATAAAGCCACCCGGCTTTTCCCCCCCCCACAACAACAACGACCCCCCTCCGCCCCTTCCCCCTCTCACTCACCCCCTCAGAGGCGTCTGGGGTTCGGTTCTTCTCCTCTCCTAACTTCCTACCGGCATTTTTCCTTTTTTTATTAAAAAAAAAGCCCTTAGCCTTTTTTAAAAATATAGGTTATTATCATCATGGGAATATATATATATATATATATATATATATATTAAATTGGTTTTGTTTTCCACGCCCCTCCCCTCCCCCCTCGGCGCCGAAAGGGAGGCAAAATGGCGGAACCGGAAGTGCGCCTCGGCTGGGTTTGAAAACGAAGCCACCGAGATGAGGGAGCGTCTCACAAGGGATATATCCGGTACGTACGGGAAAGGCCCACCCCTTCCTCCGACGTGCGTTCTCCCCCTCTCTTCCTAGAGGGGTTGCCGCTCTATCCGTCGCCATCTCCATGGTACAATGGTAAGCGGCCATGGTTGCCCCGAGGACTTTCTCGGACGCTCTATCACTTGCCACCTCTATGGGGAGCGGCCATGTTTCCCCCCTCCTCCTTCCTCTCTATCCCTCTTATTTCTATGGTAAGACTGAAGACCGCCCTGGAGGCTGAGAGTCTATGGCCGCTGAGCGATGGAGCCGCTCTAGCCATGGGCTTCTCTATGGCGATAAGTAGCAATTTGAATATTGGTGACTTTTTCCGAGGGTTTTCAAAGCTAAAATCTGCCCAAAAACCTCAAGGCTAACGTCTTCAGCTTATTTTTCTGCTCCAGAGGGGAGACGTTATTCGTGACTTACTGCTTCATTCTTTTGCACTGGTTTGCCTTAGTGTGAATCTAAATTTGTTGATATTTTTCAAAAAGTCATTTTAAATTTATTTATTTTCCGGTCGTCTGGAGTCCCAGGCTGTGCTTCGCGAACTCCACACTGGTGGCCCGAGGGGAGATGCCGCATTAAATGTTTGCATTGGCTTCTAATTGTATTTTAACCACTCCCATTATTTCTTACATTGCATTCTTTAAAAAATTTAAGTCCTATGGGATTTTAGAGGCTTGACCGATTTTTTTCCTTTCCCCTTTACGCTGCATTCCTTGTGCACCAGTTAGAGGCAATAGCAATTAGCGGGAAATAAATTGTCTAAGCAAGTAAAATTGTCTAAATAGATATAGGAAATAAAAAAAGAAATAAAAAAAATCAGAATCATCTAGCTCAGCACATTTACAATTGCTGCCACAGGCGTGAAGTTCATTCAACCTGCAGTTGTTAAAGGTGCAGGGAACCGTGGCTCTGACAATGATAAACTACAATTCCCATAATTCATGAATAGGGAGGTGCCTTAAATGTACGGCTTGCAGCCTCATACCCATCCAGCCCAGCACTGTCTACACTGACTGGCAGCAGCTCTCCAGGGTTTCTGATGGGAGATTGCCCCCAGTCCTACCAGGAGATCCGACTGGGGACTTGGCACCTTCTGCACTCAAGGCAGCCAGTCTGCCCACTGACCTGCGATTCTTCCTTTAGGATTAAATTTCATGAAATGTACTTAAACTATCCCATAGCTGTCAACTGTCCCTTATTTGGCGGGAAAGTCCCTTATCCCAGCGCTGTGTCCTGCTGCTGTCCCTTATTGATGATGTCCCTTAAATTTCCCGGGTTTCAAAGGACGCAGCTCCTCTCCCTCCCTCCCTCCCTGCCGGCCAGGGAGGAGGGAGGCTCCAGCTGTGTTGCTTGGCTGCGTTGCTCACCCAATAAGGAGTCTGAGAACGACTGGGGGGTGGAGCTTGCATGCCTTGTGCCGATCAAATCGGCCGCGTTGCCTGGGGACTTGCCTTTGCTCAGCGCTTCCCAGCGGAGAGGTGACGGTGGTTTCCCTTGCTGCATCCCCTTTGCCGGGTTGCTGCGCTGTGGGAACCACCGCTGGAGGCTTCGTTTGGCTTCTGGCTGGGCTTTCTGCCTTTGGCTTGGAGGGACTCAGAAGTCGAACATACAGTGGTGCCTCGCAAGACGAAAATAATCCGTTCTGCGAGTCTCTTCGTCTAGCGTTTTTTTCGTCTTGCGAAGCATCCCTATTAGCGGATTAGCGCTATTAGCGGCTAAGCGGCTATTAGCGGCTTAGCGGCTTAGAAAAAGGGGGGGGGGAAACTCGCAAGACGTTTTCGTCTTGCGAAGCAAGCCCATAGGGAAATTCGTCTTGTGAAGCGCCTCGAAAAACGGAAAACCCTTTCGTCTAGCGGGTTTTTCGTCTTGCGAGGCATTCGTCTTGCGGGGCACCACTGTACCTGTGCTCCGAAAATCCCTTATTTTGGCTGCTGATCCCTTATTTTCGAGGCTGCTGGTCCCTTATTTTCAAATCTGTAAGTTGACAGCTATGCTATCCTTGCAGCAGCACGCTGTGAGATTTGGAAGGACTCTTATTTATTCCACTTCTTGTCCATTTCAGGAAACCTTTCCACCCGGTATACGGAGGCCGTGGCGATGTGCAGCAGCAGGGTCGTCGTCCGATGAATCCCTCAAAGGCGTCAAAACTGTCCCCCCAAAAGAAAGGCTTCACTTTCTAGGGGTCAAGTTCACTGCATGTATGGTGTAAAGGAAAATATTATGAACATGATGTATAGATGGTACTTCACTCCTGTAAAATTGGCAAAGATATATCATAACAGTGATAATTTATGTTGGAAATGTAAAGAAAAAGAAGGTACCTTTTATCATATGTGGTGGACCTGCCCCAAGGTGAAAGACTTCTGGGAGAAGATTTATAATGAATTGGAAAAAAATGTTGAAATATACATTTATTAAGAAACCAGAGGCCTTTCTTCTTGGAATAACAGGTTTGGAATTGCCCAAGAAAGATGTTTTTGTATGCCACAACTGCGGCTAGAATTTTGTTAGCTAAGAACTGGAAAACACAAGTCCCAACAGTGGAGGAATGGCAGATGAAGATGATGGATTTTTCGGAGCTAGCCGACCTGACTGGAAGAGTCCACGACCAGAAGGAGGAGGACTACCAGGAAGAATGGAGGAAATTTAAAGACTATTTATTTAAATATGTTAAGGTAACTTAATTGGAAAAACTTGCAAATACCAGATAGGCTTAGGATTCAAATATGCAATGTTAGAGAATAACATGTTTAAAGTTAAAATGAAAAGAAAGAAAGATGTTAAGTGATTAAGTTAATTTCATGAGAAAATTGGTTTTGGAAAACTGTTACAATGATATACACTGAAATTCAGCTAGGGGGGATTTGAGGAAGTCAAGTAACAAGTTTGGATTAAGTATAACTAAGATGTTTGTTTGTTTGTTTGTTTGTTTCAAAATTTTGGAAAATCAATTTTAAAAAATTGGGGGGATAAGAAAGGCTTTGCTTTCTAAGGAAACAGAGCCTCCCCTTCTCTCCTGCCTCCACACCCTGCAATTTATTACGTTTGAGGCCTTAGGTCATGTGTTTTCTTCGCCAGCAGCCACCACCATCGATGAGACCTTCAGCCTGGCTTTGAGCAAAGTCTGCATGGTGCGAACAGGCATCTTGCGGTCTTTTGAATGAGGCTTTTGTCCGGCGCTGGGAGGCCACAACGCATTGGGCCCCAGTGCACTGTTTGGGTACTCAAAGTCCCATTCTTCTCTCGGATCTCCGTGAGACATACGGGCATAACGCCTTTTTGTTTGGATTGGCACAGGCTGGGTTAACAGAAGCTGGGGTTTTTTTAGTCTGGGATGTGGTCAAAGGATTTGTGTAGGCCAGGAGCCCCCTATGTCAAAGACGACTCTCCCTTGGGGAGAAAAATTCGTGTGGGGCTGCATGTTGGCTGTGAGCAAAAGAAGAGCCAAGAGCAACCTTTAAAGCCCTAAGACCCTCGTACCTACGGGACCGCCTCTCCTGGTCTGCCCCGCGGAGGACCTGAAGGTCCACAAATGACAACACCTTGGAGGTCCCAAGTCACAGGTAGTTAGATTGGTTTCAACTAGGGCCAGGGCCTTTTCAGTACTGGCCCCGACTTGGTGGAACACTCTGTCACTAGAGACTAGGGCCCTGCGGGACTTGACATCTTTCTGCAGAGCCTGCAAGACAGAACTGTTCCGCCTGGCCTTTGGTTTGGACTCACTCTGACCCTTATGTCTTCCCTCCCCTTACAGTTTGGATCTATGGGCTACTTTTAAAATGAGGCTGCATTTTAAATTGCATTTTAACCTGTATTTTAAATTGGGTGTTTTTTTTTCCTATTATGTTTTTACTGTACAGTGGTGCCCCGCAAGACGAATGCCTCGCAAGATGAAAAACTCGCTAGACGAAAGGGTTTTCCGTTTTTCGAGGCGCTTTGCAAGACGAATTTCCCTATGGGTCTTGAGTCTTGCAAGTTTTCCCCCTTTCCGTCCCCCTTTTTCTAAGCCGCTAATAGCCGCTAAGCCACTAATAGCGCTAAGCCACTAAGCCGCTAGTGGCCATGCTTCACAAGACGAAAAAACTGCTAGACGCAGAGACTCGCGGAACGAATTATTTTCGTCTTACGAGGCACCACTGTAATTTTATTGGTGTTAGCCACCCTGAGCCTGGGGAGGGCGGGGTATAAATAAAATTTATTATTGTTGTTGTTGTTGTGTTGTCGTTTAGTCGTGTCCGCCTCTTCATGACCCCCTGGACCAGAGCATGCCAGGCCCTCCTGTCTTCCACTGCCTCCCGCAGTTTGGTCAAACTCATGTTTGTATCTTCGAGAACACTGTCCCACCATCTTGTCCTCTGTCATCCCCTTCTCCTTGTGCCCTCCATCTTTCCCAACATCAGGGTCTTTCCCAGGGAGTCTTCTCTTCTCATGAGGTGGCCAAAGTACTGGAGCCTCAGCTTCAGGATCTGTCCTTCCAGTGAGCACTCAGGGCTCATTTCCTTAAGAATTCTTCTTCATCATCATCATCATCATTATTATTATTATTATTATTATTATTATTATTATTATTATTATTATTAATATCATCATCATCATCTCTGTGCCACTCAATTTTCCTTCTTTTCCTTTCTCTGTTTATCTTTTCTCTCTTTCCCTTTCTGCCACACTCCCCCCTCTCTCTTTTTACACACCCACACACCCTTTCAATCATTTTCTAACACCTCCTTTTCTCTGAATCCCTCCTTTCCTCTTTCTCGCATGCTCCAGAGTCGACTTCCCAAACCCGGTGCCTTCGGGTGGGATCTCCTCCCATCCATCGCTGTCTGGTCCTCTGATTGTCACGACAAGGCTGGCCCAAGTCATTCCGCAGAACCCGACCAGACTGGCAGTGAATTATCCCAACTCTGCCCATGGGATAATATCCTTCACCACGTAATGGAGGCTGGTTCGATAGGGCAAATGGGAGGTGGCCGGCTGCCCTCCACCAAAGGTGTTTACACAGAGGCTGGACGGACGCTGATCAGGGATGTGGATATGCAAGGTTTTGCATTGTGCTTCACTTGTGCATTTGGGCAAAGGGGACACTGACCAACAGTGGCAGAAGTTGGGTTCTCACATTTCAGCAGCAGCCCATGCAATGCTAAAATTCAGTGCCCACCACCGTTCCACAACATTTTTGCGGCGCCCCCTGCAGCACGGCGTCCAGTACAGCCACATCAGTCATGCTGCCTTAAAACTTTCTCTAGCACCCAACTCAGCTACGTTAGTAAAGAAAAAGCGTTTTTGATGTGTTATAACACTGGGACACCAGATGGCGCTGTAGAGCAGAAAACCTTTCTACACGATTTTACAAAGAGGTTTTTTCCCCTTTGTTATAATTTCTGACATATCTACAGTGCTTAAAAAAATGTTTAGGGGTACTCTCATTTTGACTCAAGAAAACCACCATTTTATAGTTCAAATCGGGGGAAATAAATACAGGAAATGGACAAAAGTACAAAGATTCACAAAATGTTTAGAGGGATGTGTACCCTGCGTACCTCCAGAAATGATGCACGGCATATCTATAGAATTTTTTTCCTGTCTACCTTCAGCCAGCCTCTCAACCACCCTCCCCACTTAACTTACAACCAATTCAGGGGGTTGCCCTGGCGCATAACCCTCCTCCTCCATAGTCTCAGTGTTGCTGCTTGGAGAACTCAGCAGGGCGGAGGAGCAGGATGGGGACAAAACTGGAATGAGTTGGCTATTCCTGCCATTTGCTCTGGCGCCCCCTACTGTTGGCCTCCCGGCCTCCCACCCTACCAGACCCAATGGGAACCTGATGCCACTGTTTCTGCCGTGCCAGAACAGAAGCAGAATACTGTAACTTTACATTGATCCCCTGCTGGTGAGGCTCGCTGACCTCCCGGAAAAGCAAAAATCTGACCTTTTCCTGTTAGGCAAAGATCATAAGACGACCCGGATGGTCGCCGGATTCTGTGTACAGATCTGTAGGCGCAGACCATCCCCTAACCGAAACTAGTTCGTTAAGAAAATCCCCAAACTCGATTCCATAGGTGACTCTGGGTCATCTCTCTGCGGTAGCTTATCTTAAAGTTTTAAGTGTCTATATGCTTATCGCATTTATAAATTTATTGTTGTACATTGTTTTAAATGTTTGTTTTCCTTCTGGGATTGTACCCCCAAGTGTGTTTTATAAGCTGGTCTCCGACCGTAATAAATTATCTATCTATCTGTAACTTTAGAAGTTTGCCGCTGGCTCTCTTAAGGCTTCCGGCTCGGAACGAGAGCAGCAGGGACTGGCGCCGCTCCCAGTGATGTGCCGCCTGAGGCCAATGGGCCACTGCAGGTCACATGATAAGGCCTGAGTCTCCACACATGATGTTATTGAAAAACCTGGATCTTTGTTCTGGTCTGTGGATAAGTGGAGAGGTGGCTGGTGCAACAGTGTTTATAATATTGGCTGCTGTCTGTTAACTTTCAGGCCATGCCAGCCTTTACCCAATTCACTCCCTCTTGCCCTGGCACCACATTGACCCCTGGGCCGGATTTCCCTTGCGGGCCGCTAGTTGCTAACTCCTGCTGTGGATTGTGGCTGCAGTCGGCCAAAATCCACTCCCTTTTTGTTTTACGGTTGGAGAGGAGAGGCATTCCCGCTCCAAGGGCCACTGGCGATAAGCCTACCCAGTTCCCGTCTTATCCCACATTCCAGCTGATAAAATAAGATTCGTCCTGATTCCTGACTTTGAACCGCAACCCTGTTTTCCCAGCAGCTGCTTAAAAGACAAAGCTGTAATTTGATAGTGTACTTGTGGGGGCGGCAAGGCGGGGGGCAGCCGACCTCCTCCGCTCGGTGCACGATAAATCTCCAGGTGCGCAAATCTCTTGTGGTTATTATGAAATCACCACCACAAACGCTCTTAAAGACACCTCTTTTCTTTTGCAGTTTAATCTCAAACACGTCCAGGAGCTGAGCTTTCATCTTGGCCTACACATCTCCCTCCCTCCCCCAAGAAATGGCGCTTCTTTGGCGCCCCCACCCCCCCTCGACTGAACCCGGAAGTGGCAGCGCAGACCCCCCCAAGCCCCCCCCCCACAAATTATCCCTCTCGAGTTATTCAGAAGCAACATGTGTAATTTCACGCTTTCTGGAAGTGGCTGCTGGCAAAAGGAAGAAGGAAACGGAACTTGCAGCTCAACGGGCCAAAGACTCGTGGGCCGGAATTTGCTCACAGGCTGCTTAGTTGCCGACTCCTGCTCCAGATCCTAGCTGCGATCCCCTCAAAAGCCACCCAGCTGTACGGAGTCGTTTTTATGATCAAGGGGGTGTGGAAATGCCTCGCTTAATTCCCCGCACACTTCTGGCTGCCATCGCCACAAACAGGAACGTGGACGCACCTCAGGCCATCTCAATGTAGTTAACCCTCTAGCCAATAAATACATTCAGTCCCAGTTTTGCAAACCACAGTCCCCTTCCCTGCCCGTGAAAAGACATAAGAGACAGAACATGAGAAGGAGAGAGACACAGGCAGACGACACCGACAGAAGCCATTTTGCAATTCAGCCTCGCCGTACAATTTGAAAAGGAAAACACTACGGGGAATTGGTCAGAAGGGGAAGAGTGTAGACAAAAGGTTTAGCCGCCTCACTCGTCACACTAAAGGACAGGAGCCCAGCTGCACAGGCCTCAGATCAGGTCGAAATCTAAAGGGCCGACACAGGGTATAGGAGCCCTCCAGAAATTGAAACTGTTGAACTGGAGGAGGCTGGTGTCTTCGCCGTCGTCTTCCCCGTCAGAGATGCTGCGGTTCTGTTTCTTCCGCTCTGCCGCAAAGCTGCCATAGCCTCCCTTGGGCTTGTAGGCAACCAGCTCAGCTAAGCCCAGGTGTTCCAGCTCGCTCAGGTCCAGTTCTGGGATGGGCATCTTCCAGTACAGGAAAGAGTCGTACTGGGAGTTGACTGTGTCCCTCATTTCTCGCTGAGAAGAAAGGAGGAAGGAGGGATATTCTGTTAGGGGAACGCTCGGAGGGCTGAGCGCTAGGCATGTCGCTAATAATAATAATAATAATAATTTATTTATATGGGGCCCATCTGACTGGGTTGCCCCAGACACTCTGGGCAGCTTCCAACTCATATAAACCCATAATAAAACATCAAACATTAAAAACTTCCCTAAACAGGGCTGCCTTCAGATTTCTTCTAAAAGTCAGATAGTTGTTTATTTCCTTGACATCTGATGGGAGGGCGTTCCACAGGGAGGGTGCCACCACCGAGAAGGCCCTCTGCCTGGTTCCTTGTAGCCTCACTTCTCGCCGGGAGGGAACTGCCAGAAGGCCTTCGGTGCTGGACCTCAGTGTCTGGGCTGGATGATGGGGGTGGACACCAGGTATAGTGGGCTGAGGCCGTTTAGGGCAAGCATAGGCAAACTTGGCCTTCCAGCTGTTTTGGGACTACAACTCCCATCATCCCTAGCTAACAGGACCAGTGGTCAGGGATGATGGGAGTTGTAGTCCCAAAACTGCTGGAGGGCTGAGTTTGCCTATGTCTGGTTTAGGGCTTTCAAGGTCAGCAACATCATTTTGAGCTGTGCTCAGAAACATACTGGGAGCCAATGCAGGTCTTTCGAGACCGGTGTTATGTGGTCTCGGAGGCCGCCCCCAGTCACCAGTCCAGCTGCCACATTCTGGATTAGTTGTAGTTTCCGGGTCACCTTCAAAGGTATCCCCACATAGAGCGCATTGCAGTGGTCCAAGCGGGAGATAACTAGAGCATGCACCACTCTGGCGAGACAGTCCACGGGCAGGTAGAGTCTCAGCCTGCGTACCAGATGGAGCTGGTAGACAGCTGCCCTGGACACAGAATTGACCTGTGCCTCCATGGACACTTTTGAGACCAGAATGACTCCCAGGCTGCGCACCTGGTCCTTCAGGGGCACAGTTACCCCATTCAGGACCATTGAGTCCTCCACACCCGCCCGCCTCCTGTCCCCCAAGAACAGTACTTCTGTCTTGTCAGGATTCAACCTGTTAGCCACCATCCATCCTCCAACCGCCTCCAGACACTCACACAGGACCTTCTCCGCCTTCACTGGTTCTGATTTAAAAGAGAGGCAGAGCTGGGTATCATCTGCATATTGATGGACACCCAGTCCAAACCCCCTGATGATCTCTCCCAGCGGCTGCATTTAGAGGTTGAAAAGCATGGGGGAGAGGACAGAACCCTGAGGTCCGGGCCCATCCCTCCTCCAGCTGTGAGTCCCTCTCCCCACACCCAACATCCACACCCCTGGGTGGGTCTTAACTGCGGTACCTTCCCTCTCTCCCACCCCCAACCACACATCTCCTTTGCCCCCTCCCTCCTCACTGCCCCACCTCTCAGTCTGGAGATTTCCTTTCTTCAGGCACATAGCACACCTCCATCATCTAAGGAGGGGCTGCCCCCCAACCTGCCCCTCTTTGCGCCTTCTCTGCCAATTTTCTCTGCTCCCTTTTCTCAGACATGCCGCCCTTGGCTAGCAAGACTGCACTCCCATGGGGCAGCGAAAGATCTTTTACGGGGGGGGGGGTTCAAAAATAAAACTCCGAAAGGGGGGAGAGCAGGCTAGTTTCTCGCCTCGCCTCCCCACAAAAATAAGAGCAGCGCCTGTCCATTTTGCCTCATATCTCAGCTTCTAGAAACTTACACTTTTTTAAGAAAGAAAGAAAGAAAGAAAGAAAGAAAGAAGAGGGAGGAATTGAAATCTGGAGGTTACGCTTCACCTCAGTGTGCATTTTTTAAAAATATAATTGTACGCATGCAACTCACCTCCGTGTTTTCCTTCAAGGGAACCATCTCCTGGTTCCTGCTGTGCTATATCTATCTCTGCCTTCAATGCCTTTCTGGGCTCCCAAGAAAAATGACATCACTTTTAATTTTAAAAGCAGGGTGGGGATTTGTGTGAGTGTGTAGGCTCCTCTGAAAGACCTTTGTGTGGCATCCCAGGCATGTGGCAGACATCTGCGTTTTGAAAATAGCCCCCTCTTCAAGATGGGGGGGTGGGTGCGTGGATATTTTTATGTACGCAGACACATCCTTCTAACATTATTTCCGGATAATCGTTTTATTGAAAGGAACCAAATGACTGTCGGAATCAAAACCGAAGAGGCTCCGCGAGCCCCGAATCACCACCTGCTTAATTTAATAAGTGGAATGGAGGTGGAGAAAGAGAGAGAGCCATCAAATGGGCTGAGATCCTAACCCTACTTACCTGGGGGTAAGCCCCCTTGCGTTAACTGGGACTTCCTTCTGAGTGGACTTGGTTAGGATTGCAGCCTTCTTGTTTTAGAAAAACCTGATTTTTAAAATTTTCATTTTCAAAGACCATTTCATTTGTGCACCTCCGTCGCCTCTTTGGGTTTCTAAAAATACCTGTATCTCTCGTTTCCATAAAGAGGACCAAATTAGCATTTTAAAACGTTTTTAACACTGAACAGGTGGCTGGCGATGACATGGGTAGAAGAAGTCGATGTTAGCCCTACTCTGAGGAGACCCATGGAAATTAATCGGGGGGGGGCGTTCTCAGGCCCATTTATTTCAATCAGTCTAATCTAAACACCTATCTATAACTATATATCTATATCTCCCCCTCTTTCTTTCTTTTTTCCTTTCTCCCCCTGTGATGAGGCTGCATTTTAATGTTTTAATGTTGTATTTTCATCTTGTTTTTTAAGTTGTATTTCAATCAACTTGTTTTTATTATTGGTTGTTAGCCGCCCTGAGCCCGGTCTTGGCTGGGGAGGGTGGGGTATAAAAATTATTATTATTATTATTATTATTATTATTATTATTATTATTATGACATTTATCCCTTCCAATCCCAACGTACCCCTCCAGACAGGCTTAACAGGTATGAATGAGCCTTTTTTTTTAAAAAAAAGAAGACAAAACGTACTGTATGCAGGAAGATGCTAACTCTGAACAGATTAACAACAATGTGAGATTTATTTGTTTATTTTAAAGGACAAGTGGAAGATGGAAGAATCCGACCAGAATTAAAATACATCCGCCCCGCCCCCCCGCCCCATTTCCTTCCAAATAATATATATTTCAAATACCCTCTTTCTTTTCCGACTCTTCCTTACCTTCCTCAGAGTAGGACCAAAAGGGGCTCGGAATGCAATAGAAACAGGAGATGCCTTTTGTGCCGCCGGAGGAGAGAGACAGAGAGATCTCTAGTGGTCCAGAGAGATGGGCAGATGGTGTGATCCGTCTCCCCTCCTGCTTTTGTCTGGCTGGCTGGCTGGCTGGGTGTGTGTGGGTCTCTGTGTGGGTCTGTCTCTGTTGCGCACAAGCCTCTCCTCTTTTTTTTGCTGCAATGCAGCCCCTCCTAAGCCTTCATCGCAGGGACTGCAGCGGCCCCAGTGAATCAGCTCTAAGAAGAATTTTCTATTTTCAGTCGGGGAAGGAGGCTGAAGCCATGGAGATTTTCCTTCCATATATATGCATGGCGGATGCAATCTCTGTGAGCTTGCCAGGAGCGGGGTGGGGGGTGTTTTTAAAACGGCAACGATTAGATAATTGCTGCATTATTAGCAATTGCGATGCACGTTGTGGAGGAACAGAGAAAGATGAACGCTGGTGACACACGTCTTTATTCTAGCCTTTGATACTATATCTATCTATCTATCTATCTATCTATCTATCTAACTAACTATCTATCTATCTATCTATCTATCATCTATCTATAGTATCAAAGGCCAGAATATATACACACACGAATAATGATGATGATGATGATGATGATTTTATTTATACCCCGCCCACCTCAGCCAAGACCAGGCTCAGGGCGGCTAACACCAAATATAAAAACAATTGATTGAAATACAGCTTAAAAAACAAGATGAAAATACAACATGAAAACATTAAAATGCAGCCGCATTTCAGCGGAAACTCAATCAAAAACTTTTGGGGGGATAAAAACGTCAAGTCTTCACCAAGGCTAACTATATATACACAGTTACAGATAGGTAGCCGTGTTGGTCTGCCATAGTCAAAACAAAACAAATTCCTTCCAGTAGCACCTTAAAGACCAACTAAGTCAGTTCTTGGTATGAGCTTTCGTGTGCATGCACACTTCTTCAGATACACACACACATGTACACACACACATATACACACACACATGTACACACACACATGTACACACACACACATGTACACACACATACATGTATCCATCCTATTCTTCTGATTGCAAATTATTGAATAAAAATTGCACACTGCTTGGTCGTTAAAAAGACAAATACAACCTCAAAGCAGTTTTTAAAGAAAGATGAAACGATAAAGTTACCAATAATAAAAATTAGCAGCAGCAATTGATAAGGCTTTTGGAAAGTTAAGGTAGCAATAGGTTTGTTTTTAGCAGGTGCCAAAAAGAGCACAGCGAAGGAGCCTGCCTGGTGTCACTAGGCAGGGAGTTCCACAGGTGCTGCCACACTGAAAAATCAAGTTCTTACAAATGTGGCCCCTGCAGATGATAAAAATAATAATAATCGTACTTTTCTGTTATAGTAGAACTTGGGGTCACCTGGCGAAATTGATGGGAAGTGTTGTTGTTTAGTCGTTTCGTCGTGTCCGCCTCTTCGTCACCCCCTGGACCAGAGCATGCCAGGCACTCCTGTCCTCCACTGCCTCCCACAGTTTAGTCAAACTCATGTTCGTAGCTTTGAGAACACCATCCAACCATCTCGTCCTCTGTTGTCCCCTTCTCCTTGTGCCCTCCATCTTTCCCAACATCAGGGTCTTTTCCAGGGAGTCTTCTCTTCTCATGAGGTGGCCAAAGTCTTGGAGCCTCAGTTTCAGGATCTGTCCTTCCAGGGAGCACTCAGGGCTGATTTCCTTCAGAATGGATAGGTTTGATTTTCTTGCAGTCCATGGGACTCTCAAGAGTCTCCTCCAGCACCAGAATTCAAAAGCATCCATTCTTCGGCGATCAGCCTTCTTTATGGTCTCACTTCCATACATCACTACTGGGAAAAACAGAGCTTTAACAATACGGACCTTTGTCGGCAAGGTGGTGTCTCTGCTTTTTAAGATGCTGTCTAGGTTTGTCATTGCTTTTTCCCCAAGAAGCAGGGGTCTTTTAATTTTGTGGCTGCTGTCACCATCTGCAGTGATCATGGAGCCCAAGAAAGTAAGATCTCTCACTGCCTCCATTTCTTCCCCTTCTATTTGCCAGGAGCTGATGGGCCCAGTGGCCATGATGGGAAGTAAGTTGAAGCATTTCCCCACACAAGGCAAGATTTCACTTGCGGAACTCCCCGCTGCAAGATTTGATGATGAACGCTGCCTTAGGTGTTTTGAAGGGGCGGGTCAGGCAGATTGGAAGAAGAGGAGGAGAAATGGCAGTAGCTGAGCACTGAAAAATCTGCTTTTTGTGCATAGGTTCTTTGGTTCAGTCCCAAGGTAGGGCTGAGAACGACTTCCTGCCCGCGATTCTGGAGAGATGCTGCCAGCCAGGGCTGACAGTACTGAGTTATGTGGATCAAAGGTTTTACTTGCTCTAAAGCCACATTCTTGATCATGAGAGAACCTCCATGTTCAAAGGCAGTGTATATTTCCAAATATTCTCAGGGATATAGCTCTAGTGATGCTCCAGGAAGCTGCCTTTAACTGAGATCATCAGTCCATCTGAAGAAATGGGTTTCCCAAACCCCAAAACCTGACTGGGCAGTCAATCTAAAACGGGCCCCAAAATCCGCATTTTTCCTTCTCCAAGGGAGCATTTCTAAAATGCTTTAACTTGAGCTCTTGAGCCAAAACCCAGCTATATAAACAAGTGCTCAAAGCTCTCTCCTTTATCAGTCCTTGACGCCTAATGAATGGCCTTGTCCATTCCAAAGTGGAGCGGGGATGGCACGTCTGGGTCTTATCTTACATCCTGACCACACTCTGATGCACAGACCTAGTCCGGGAATGGCGCCAGGAGTGCTCTTAGAGTTGGTGACCTTCTTACGCCAAGATAAGGAATACAGGAACAGGTGTCGTTGGATTGGAGTTTCCTCGAGATCTGCTCTTTAGCATCAAAGAATATCAAGAAGAACTGCAGAAGGGATGTGGAAAAGAGTTAAGAGCCTCGGACATAAGATCTCCAGGTTGATGGACTGTATGGAGTGGACGGAAGTGTCTGTCAGAGCCCGAGACCGGGGAGAGGAGATGGTGGAAGAAGATTGGAAGATTTAAAGTCTATATATAGAAATATTGTAAAATTAATGAGTGACAGGAAATTGTTGGAATGAATTTTTATGGCCTTAGTAGAAATGCTATAAGGAGTTAAGTTTAAATAAGTATACTAATTTTAATGGAAATAAGATTAAAAATATGTTAAGACATTTATGTGATAGAAAATGGAGAAAGATGGAAAGGAATTGCTAAAACAATTAATGGAAGTGGAATACAAAGAGGGAGGTGAGAGGAGGTCGATGATATAAGGGAATGAAAGTTAGAATATGGAGAAGGAATGATGTATGTTCTTAAATTATTTTTGTTTTGTTTTGTTTTGTTTAGTTTATTATGTTGGGTGAGGTGTTGAGGTTGTGTTTTGTATATTGTATTGTATTGTTTTACTTTTTCTTGTTCTTGTTCTTCTTTTTTTCTTTTCTCTTTCTTTTTCCTTTTCAAAAAGCAATAAATATTATTTTTTTTAAAAAAAAGGAATACAGGAAGAGGAACAACCTTATATGGTTAAGAGTACCGGAGCAGGAACATCTGTGATGTCAACCTGTGTGTATAAGCTGACGTGGCTGGATTCCTGGGGAAGGGGGGAGAGGGTGCCTAGAGGATGTATATACTGCATGAAATTTCTCATTTCTTTGGACTTGCTGTGGACTGACCACGCAAGTGCCTTCTGCTATCCGGAGAGCAGAATAAACTCTTTCTCTGAATCCACCTCGGTGTCATTTGACTTCCTTCCTTCCTCCCGGGAGCAACGCAGACCCAGTTGGTAAAGTCTAATAAGGCTACACATCTAGATCAATATTGTCCACACTGATAGGCAACAGCTCTCCAACGCTTCAGGCAAGGAGCCTGGTTATGTCTGCACCATAAATTTAAAGCACTCTTAACAGACTTTGGCTTCCCCCAAAGAATCCTGGGAACTATAGTTCACTAAGAGAGCTGAGAGTTGTTGGGAGACCCCTCTCTCTATCCCCTCTCCCAGAACTACAATTCCCAGAGCTGTTTAACAATCAACTCTTCTTCCCAGGGAACCCTGCACCATTTAAAAATAAAAAGATTCCTGAGTTAGAAAAGTAACTTAAATAACACAGTCTGGAGTGAAAGATGACACTTTACTGAGCAAACTGAACAAAAACAGCCTATGATTTGGGGAGAAAGTCACAGGGAGGTTTTAGCTCAGTCCTTGCGCATAGCAACGTACAGAGGAAAAACGAGATGAACCAATTGCTTGACTCAGTGTAAGTCAGCTTCCTATGTCCCTATCCACGTCCGCACTTTCTTCGGAACTATGAGGACTAGAAACTTGATATTATACTTAAGGGCCTTAGCTCAGTAGTAGGACACCTGCCCTGCATGCAGAAGGTCCCAGGTCCACTCCATCTCCAGGTAGGGCTGGGGAAGACTGTGGACAGCCAGTCCGCACCAACCAGCCTTCAGGGAGTTCAGATTATGATCTGCATGCTGTCCTCCTCCATCATAGCCGCAGAACAACCCTGTGAGGTAGGCTAGACCGGGAGAAATAAAATGTGTACATGACCCTCTCTTTTCTAAACCCAAACTAATGTAGAAATATGGGGGACTGAAGAGTGGAAACAAATAAAAACAGAACCTGAAATTTACTCATTTCCCCATCCTTACTCCTTGCCGGCATTTTCAGGGAGCCTGTGGAACTCCCCGTCACAGGGAAATGCTTTAATAACCTCTTCTGAATGAGCCGGTAGCATTGCCAGCAATGGATACGACGTGTTCTTTTAAAACTCCTGGGAGACATTGCTCAGCAGGTCTCGGAACAACCTCGCAGCTTGTCTTCAATTTCATGAATTTTTCAGCAGCGGATGCTTTTTGAGCACTCGCGAAGAGGTAAATTATGGGAGCTGTCGTGTTTCATGCTGACGTAATCTCATCGCTTATAGCCTCCTTTTAGGAAGAGTAATCTCTTTTTAGAAAACGGCCTTGAAGATTTGTAATGCATAGCGGTTGTGAGTCTAAATATAAGTAATTGTACAAACTTCTGTTGCTTTTTATTCGATGTTATTTTTTTATCAGGTGTTATTTTTATCAACGGCTTCCTGTCCATATCATTTGACACCCTGGGAGGGGATCTCATTCCTTCAAAAACAAAAAGAGAAGCCTGTTCCGTATGCTTTCAATATTTGCCTTCAGATTGCTTCTTCCTGTGTTTTAGGGGGAGAAGCACTCTGGACGCGCTCAGAGGCATTCCACTCAAGGTCTTAAAAAAAAATATTATGTAAGCAACCTTCTATCCTGTTGATGAATATTTACAAAACATCCCACATGCATATATATCTTACAAGAGTTGCAGCCAATTTATAAATATTTATTAAAGTTTTTAAATATAAATGCACAAATAATAAACAATCTTACTTCTATCACAGACATAATTTCATCACTTCTTTGGACTCCCTCGCGTCTCCCGCTCCCATTTACATCGTTAAAAGTTTTTTCCAAACAAATTATCAACTTGTTTACAATCTCATGTCCACACATTCAAATATGATCTAGCACTTCTTCCAAAAAATTTTATATTTTCTTTAGCCTCACTTATCATCAAATTTCAAATCTAATTTAGTGGTGGCCAATTTTTTATAATCTAGCATCCTTCTTAACATTCAACCAAATTACAATGTTTTTGTAGATACTTCTTAAATTTCTCCCAGTCTTCCTCCATCTTCTCTTCTCCCAGGTTACGGATTCTGCCTGTCATCTCGGCCAGTTGCATATAGTCCATCAGTTGCATCTGCCACTCTTCCAGTGTGGGTAGATCTTGAGTTTTCCAGTTTTTTGCGATGAGTATCCTTGCTGCCGTTGTTGCATACATAAAGAATGTTCGGTCCTTCTTTAACACCTTCTGGCCGACAATACCCAGAAGGAAGGCCTCTGGTTTCTTAGTGAAGGTATACTTAAATACCTTTTTCAGCTCATTATATATCATTTCCCAGAAGACCTTCACCTTAGGGCATGTCCACCAGAGGTGAAAGAATGTTCCTTCATTTTCTTTACATTTCCAACATTTATTATCAGACGAATGGTATATTTTGGCAAGTTTAACTGGGGTCATGTACCAAGAGTTGCAGCCAATTTAAGCCCTATTCAGAGTAGGACCATTGAACTTCATAGACCTGGTTAATTTCAGTGGGCCTACTCAAGAAAACAACATGGAAAGGGTTAGGCTGATTTTGGAAATCGGCTCTAATTATAACAATATTATTATTGCAAGCAGGCATTTAAGAAATTTAGTGAGCTGAGTGAAAAATGAAAATTCAGATAAGAGAGGCCTTTTAAAGTCTAGCGAATGTCCTACATTTAGTTTGGTAAGTCTACATTCATCGAAGCAGCACATCAACTGCTTTTGGAAAACCAAATAATTTTAATTTTACTTTCTGAAAATGTCAGCTAATGCTAAATACTTCTACTACTAAAATTAGAATATAAATGGCAATCATTTTAATGATTTCTATGCAATTTTACGTTTTACTTACCAAGCAAAACTAAATTATATGTTGGGCAGCTTCTGTTTAAACCAGCCCTTTCCTTCGCAACAATGAGGACTGGAATCTTATTGTTCTGTTTACGAGAAGGGCCAGGCACCTCAGCAGCAGAGAACTTTATTTGGTGTACCAAAAGTCCTGGGTTCCAACTCTGGCAAATCCAAGCAGGGCTAGGAACGCCTGTCGCCCGAAACCCCCAAAAGCCACTGAGAAAACCGGCAGCCTGGATTTGTCCCTAAACAGCGAAGCAGAAGAGCCTCCAAGTTTAGTGGCAGTCTACCAGCCATGGGCATACTCAAGTAATATAGAACAGCTGTTGTTGAGACATTTCTGCTAGACAGAGCCAGGCAGAGGATAGTGACAGGTGGGTGTCCTCCCCCCCCCCCCATGCTACCAGCTGGTACCCTCTGCTGGTAAAAAGGTAAAGGGACCCCTGACCATTAGGTCCAGTCGTGGCCGACTCTGGGGTTGCGGCGCTCATTTCACTTTACTGGCCGAGGGAGCCGGCGTACAGCTTCCAGGTCATGTGGCCAGCATGACTAAGCCGCTTCTGGCGAACCAGAGCAGCGCACGGAAACGCCGTTTACCTTCCTGCCAGAGCGGTACCTATTTATCTACTTGCACTTTGACATGCTTTCTAACTGCTAGGTTGGCAGGAGCAGGGACCGAGCAACGGGAGATCACCCCGTCGCGGGGATTCGAACCGCCGACCTTCTGATCGGCAAGTCCTAGCCTCTGTGGTTTAACCCACAGAGCCACCCGCATCCTTACCCTCTGCTGGTAGACTGCCTCTAAACATGGAGGCTCTTCAGCACACAGAACAGATGGCCAACCGCTGGGGTAGGGCGTCAGAATCATCAAGGGAGAAAAGGATCAGGCCCAGGGCCGGATTCAGGTTTGATGAGGCCCTAAGCTACAGAAGGTTACAGGGCCCTTTCTATGTCCAGCTGTCCTTTGTCAACAACAAATTGTCACTGTTTTTTCTGTTGAATATATGCTATATGGTAATTTATGGACCTACGATACGATAATCTTTATTGTCATTGTCCCATACAGAACAACGAAATTGAAAAAAATCCGCACCAGAAATTCAAAAACCCATAAGCCTGCTATCCCAGCTATCCGAGCCTGGTTAGCCCCTAAAAACTCTGATACCCCATAATTGAATACAATATACTCACATAAAGACTACCTTACACTGCGTTTAAAACCAAAATAGCATTTGGATAGAAACTGTTTCTCAGGTGGATACCCAATAGGTATCTCAAGCCATTTGCACATAACAAAATATTTATTTTATCAAAGTAGTTGTTGAACTGAAATACAATTAAGAAGAAGTATATTAATAGTGAAATACAATTAAGAAGAAGTATATCAATAATGATAGGGACGCAGGTGGCGCTGTGGGTTAAACCACAGAGCCTAGGACTTGCCGATCAGAAGGTCGGCGGTTCGAATCCCCACGACGGGGTGAGCTCCCGTTACGCGGTCCCTGCTCCTGCCAACCTAGCAGTTTGAAAGCATGTCAAAGTGCAAGTAGATAAATAGGTACCGCTCTGGCGGGAAGGTAAACAGCGTTTCCGTGCGCTGCTCTGGTTCGCCAGAAGCGGCTTAGTCATGCTGGCCACATGACCCGGAAGCTGTACTCCGGCTCCCTTGGCCAATAAAGCGAGATGAGTGCCGCAACCCCAGAGTCAGCCACAACTGGACCTAATGGTCAGGGGTCCCTTTAACTTTACCTTTTATGTTAATAGTGAAATAATTATTAAGCTCTAACGTAAAATGATTTTTTATTCATAACAAACTTGATCATGCGAACATATTGGCATTTGGCAATAACAAAAGTTCCTTTAGAAACGCAATTTGCAAAGACTCACAAACTTGCTATAACATGAGATAATAATTGTAGGTGTTTTTTAATCTTATATTTTGGAAATGTGCACCCAGGTGTTTTTTTTCCTTTAATTTTTTTGGGGGCCCCCAAGAGAGTGAGGCCCTAAGCTGTAGCTTGTTTAAAGGTAAAGGTAAAAGGGACTCCTGACCATTAGGTCCAGTCATGGCCGACTCTGGGGTTGCGGCGCTCATCTTGCTCTATAGGCCGAGGGAGCCGGCGTTTGTCCGCAGACAGCTTCCGGGTCATGTGGCCAGCATGACTAAGCTGCTTCTGGCGAACCAGCGCAGCACACAGAAACGCCGTTTACCTTCCCGCCGGAGTGGTACCTATTTATCTACTTGCACTTTGACGTGCTTTTGAACTGCTAGGTGGGCAGGAACCGAGCAACGGGAGCTCACCCCGTCACAGGGATTCGAACCGCTGACCTTCTGATCAGCAAGTCCTAGGCTCTGTGGTTTAACCCACAGCGCCACCCGCGTCCCAATAGCTTGTTTAGTTTATGCATAAATCTGGCACTTATCGGGCCCCTGAGAGTCTTGGCATCTTCGTGATACTGCCAGCCTGCTTCTTCTGCCAGCAGTGGCGTAGCATGGGGGGTGCAGGGGGGGCCGGCCACACCAGGCGCAACATCTGGGGGTTAGGGTTAGGGGGCGCAAATCCACGGGTTAGGGGGAGCAAATTACTTGCGTTGCCCCGGGTGCTGACAACCCACGCTACGCCACTGTCTGCCAGTAGTGATGGAGAGACCTTTGGACCCCCAAAGGCCGCCTTTCCTGGCTCCCTTTTTTCTGCAATGCCCCGGCCGCCCCCAAGTCAGCGCTCTTGCATCGCCTCTCCAAGGCGCACTGAAGCACCCGGGTGTGTTGTGTGTGTGCGTGTGTGTGTGCGCGCGCGCGCCTCTCTCTGTATGTGGAAAGTCCTTCTGAGCATTTCCTCCTTCTCACACGCAGCGGGGTGGAGAGCCACACCTCGTGCGCGGGGCTGGATTTCCCAAGGAAAGTTTCCATGCCAGTCTGAGCCAGGGAACTGGCTGGAGGCGAGAGAGGAAGGGGGTCGGAGGAGAAGGAGCCGCGCGCCCCAAGAAGACCAGGTAAGGCTGGATCCCCTCTTTTGCCTTTGGAAACTTTCTTCTCGGTTTTACGCCTGATCCTCTGTGCGCGCTGGCGACTAGCGGGACAGATAACTGCGCTTCGGGTTCTGCTCTTTTGTAAAACGCCTCTGAGCTCCTCTCTTACTTCAAAGGCTCCCAAATATGTCTGTGTATTCTTGTCCCTATTTTCTCCCCCCCCCAAAAAAAAAGTAAGCCTAGGAAGAACTGGGACCCGTGCTTTTGTCACAAACAATCTGCCTTTTGTAAGGGGAAAGCTTTTCGCGAAAGTGCAGGGAAACTCGCAAACTTAGGGCGGTGGAAGCCAACCCGGTCCTACTCGAGAGTAGACACTGTGAAATCGAGGGGCCAGGGTCTAGCCGTTCGTTTCAAGGGGTCTACTCTGAGTAGGGCAGACTTCGGCGTTGTGTGGCCATTCCGTGTTTGTTTTACGAAATAGACCTTTCCATTTTCTTTTAAATCCGCTTTCGCTTCAGACCTTGGGAGATGGCGTGTCCTTCCCAAGCCTCTCCCAAGTTGGGATTTCTTTTTATTTTTTAGCCAAAGGAAACTCCTGAGTCCCATTGATTCAGGGGGGAAAAATGGGTGTAAAAAATCTCTCAGCGTCCTTTGCCTAGAGGATTTTATTTTTTGAAAGCTGGTTGGCTAAATCCTTTAGCAAAATTCTCATCTTCTCTCTCTCTCTCTCTTAATCCCATGACACATTTTGAAAAAAAGTTTTTAAAAAAACTGAACCACCAACAGAAAGGAAAAAAAGAGGGGAAAGCCAAGAAGTCTCTGTCTGCCTCTTAATTCTTCCCCCGCCCCTTATTTCAAAGATATTTCTGGATTTTCCACTGTCTCTTGTTGGCCGGTCATAATAATTTTTTTCATCCATAAAGCAACATTAGATCCTTGACCTCCTTCCACAAACACACACCTTTTCCTAGGGGGAAAATTACTCAGCCCAAGGCTCATTCATGCTCCTAAAGAAAGCAAAGGCCTCTGCAAAAATTTGAATGCTTAAACCCTTTCCTAAAGTTGCCGCAACTCACAGCGGTTTTGTGTCACCTCTGGATTGTGGGGAGCAGGTGGGGCAGGTGGGTGGGAAGGTTGAAACCCCATAGCTCAGCAAAGTGTGGGCTGAAAACATCATACTGTAATTTCTGCAAAACTGGCCCACTTCACATTAGGCCCATGGTCTTCATGTGGCTTTTGGGAAAGCGCCACAACTCTGCCGGTAAGCGGTTTTGGACTTTGTGGGGGGGCTCAGACAGCCTCAGCACCCCTTTCCCCATCAGCTTTTGGGGAATGGGGGTTTGGAGAGGCCCTGCTCCCCACAGCTTTCTACATCATAATTTTTAGCTCACTCTTGAAACCCGGGGAGTTTAGCAAGATTCGAGGCCTCTCTCTGACAAAGGGAGCCAAAAAAATATATTTTTTTTGTACTTTTTTAAAGAAACAGTAGCCACTTCACAAAGCTGCTTACAGGCTCTTACAAAACCGTGCAAAAAGATTCCCCTCCCTCCACTCTACCCATTTCTTCTCCTCCTCCTCCCCCCCCCCATTTCCTTTCTCTAGATTTGACTCATTGAAGTCAGAAGAAAGAAACAGGCTTGTTTTGTACGGTTGCCTCTGTGTCTGAGAGGAAGACAAGGGCTTGTCAGCTCTGATTCCTCGCTCTGAAGTCAGGCCACATTTTATAGCTCTCCTCCTTGTGAGATTATAATTGTTTCTGAAACTCTTTGTGGGAACAGGGTATTGATGTTTTCCCCCTCATAGGGAAACACACACACAGTTTTTTGAAACATCCAACACATTGTTTCAAATTCACATCCCGAGTGTGGATCAATGTGGAAGTCTTCAACTATCAATATTTCTTTTTTAAAAATATGTTTGTTTATTGCGTTTGCGGAACACATTTTATCTTTAAAGTGGCATGCATGGTTCCACCCAGTGGCGTAGCGTGGGGGGTGCAGAGGGGGCCGGCCGCACCGGGCGCAACATCTGGGGGTTAGGGAAATCCATGGGTTAGGGGGTGCAAATCCACGGGTTAGGGGGCGCAAATCCATGGGTTAGGGGGCGCAAATTACTTGCCTTGCCCCGGGTGCTGATAACCCACGCTACGCCACTGGTTCCACTCCTCTCATTTAAACCCCACAACAACCCTCTGAGGTAGGTTAGTCTGAGGGAGGCAGGAACTAACCCCCACAATTTCACACCCAGTGATCTCCCGTGTGGCCAGGAGGGAGGATGTGAACCCTCCTCTCTCCCAGGTCCTAGCCTGACACTCTAACCACTAGAGCACACTACCAATTTCATCTTTTAGATGGAAATGAACCATTGTCCCCGGCACGTTTTTGTAGAATCCAAAACCTTTTCAGATTCACGTCCCATGCAATGTGTGTGGAGTTTTTTTTGGGGGGGGGCGAATTCTTTGACTTTCTTCTTTACACCCACCCCCCACCAATGTCTGCACACCATCCCAAAAACATTTTAACAGTGCAAGCTTTCTTGGGTGGGTCGGAAACCCCACTGAACTCCATTGCACTTCCCTCCTGAGTAAACAGGCCTACGAAGAGGTTGCGCTGTTGATTTGGGTGCCGTTGCCGTTTTTTAACAGAGAGACAGTTTGCAGTAGGCAGATAAAAAGACTGTCTTTACGCCTAGATATATATAAAAAAACAACAGAAGATGTTGAGAGGAGGGGGAAAGGGAAGAGAAATTGGAGAGACATGAGTTCTTAAAATGCAAAACTTTTCTCTTAGCTGCACAACTCTCCCAGCCAGAGCTATAAAAAAAAAAATCTGTTCAGTGTCCCAAAATGAAAGGGGGGTCCATCTCTCTCCCCTCTGCAGGCACCCCAAATTACTGCATTCCTGAGCTTTTGGGGGGCCCCTCCTTCAATATCCTCTCCGCTGTGGCACTGGATTAAAAAAAAGACGTTTAGTACTTTAGTTTCATTTTCCCCACGTGAACGAGAAGGTAATAGCTGCTTTGGTAACATTTTCCACCCCACCTGAGCAAAGTCCTTAAGAGATTTCCTCTCTCCTCTATCTGCACCCCTCACCCAAAAAACCCCCCACCCCATTCCGCTCCCCAACCCCCAGCCGCTGCTTCCTAGATCTTTCTCCTCTCCTCTGAATCCCACGCCCATGACGTGAGGTCAACTGGCTTGAAGGATTTCTCAACAGACAAGTCAGGGGCCTGTTAGGGCTTGGAGTGGGAATGACATGTGCTCTGGAGGCGGGAATATGACGGATCTCTCTGCCAACGTTAGAAACTCAGATGTATACTGTATGTTAATTGCTAAACGGCACCCTAAACCTTGGTTACAGTTGCCATAACGAAATGTCTAGGCACCCTTTTTATTTTGCAATGAAATTTATTATTATTTCTTTCATTTCTATACCTCTTTATTGGGACGCTGTGGCGCTAGGGATGATGTAGTCCCAAAACATCTAGAGGGCGAGTTTGCCTAGGCCTGATTTAAGCCAATCATAATATGTGGCTAATGGGATGCGGGTGGTGCTGTGGGTTAAACCACAGAGCCTAGGACTTGCTGATCAGAAGGTCAGCGGTTCGAATCCCCGTGTTGCTCAGTCCCAGCTCCTGTCAACCTAGCAGTTCGAAAGCACGTCAAAGTGCAAGTAGATAAATAGGTACCGCTCTGGCAGGAAGGTAAACGGCGTTTCCGTGCGCTGCTCTGGTTCGCCCGAAGCGGCTTAGTCATGCTGGCCACATCACCCAGAAGCTGTACGCCGGCTCCCTCGGCCAGTAAAGCGAGATGAGCGCCACAACCCCAGAGTCGGCCACGACTGGACCTAACGGTCAGGGGTCCCTTTACCTTTAATATGTGGCAAAGGAATTGACTGGGGCTGTTCAAATCCATCTGTGAAATTCTGTTTCTTCGACTCGGCTCTTAACCATCCTCTCTCAGTCCCCACTTCTAAACATCCTACATATCCCAAGGCTTCCCGCTCTGGAAACCCCATCGACATCAAATTTTCCAACCCTTGCCTTTCCCCGCGGCTTCAAATCTCCTCTCCCTCAGGGTCTCGGCTGGCAATCTTCATCCCAACCAAACAGACAGCATTCCCTTCCCTCACAGAGTCTGGCAGCAAACATTCCGTTGCTGCTCCTTATGTCCCTGAACAGTCGAATGTCTGAGTACTATGGGCGTAGCCAGGAGGGGCAGCTGCCCCCCAACCAAGTAAAAAAACCAAAACTTAACGAACTGACCACAGATAACACAGTTCTGCACCCCCTAACACAATAATAATTAATAATAATAATTTATTACTTACCGGTATACCCCGCCCATCTGGCTGGGCTTCCCCAGCCATTCTGGGTGGCTTCCAACAAAATATTAAAATACAGTAATGCATCAAACATTAAAAGTCTCCCTAAACAGGGCTGCCTTCAGATGTCTTCTAAAAGTCTGGTAGTTGTTCTTCTCTTTGACATCTGGTGGGAGGGAGTTCCACAGGGCGGGTGCCACTACTGAGAAGGCCTTCTGCCTGGTTCCCTGTAACTTGGCTTCTTACAGTGAGGGAACTGCCAGAAGGCCCTCAGAGCTGGACCGCAGCGTCCGGGCTGGATGATGGGGGTGGAGATGCTCCTTCAGGTATACTGGGCCATTTAGGGCTTTCAAGGTCAGCACCAACACTTTGAATTGTGCTCGGAAACGTACTGCGAGCCAATGTAGGTCTTTCAGGACCCGTGTTATGTGGTCTCGGCAGCCGCTCCCAGTCACCAGTCTAGCTGCCGCATTCTGGATTAGCTGTAGTTTCCTGCAGCCCTAAAATAAATCCTGCCTACGCATTCAAGAGTCCCTTCGTCTTGCAGAGTGTTTTGTGCTGTTCTTCAGGGCCTTGTATCTCTCAGTTGTACCTTACAGCCGCCCCACAGGAGTAGGTCAGTATTATAGACCCCCAGATCTGAGGCAGGAGGAGTGGAGGAGACAGAGTGAGGTGCACAAGGGCAGCTGAGCGATTGGATGGCAGAGATGAGATCCAAATCGGCGCACATAGGAGGTACTCAATTTGCCAGCAGGACTTGCAGAAAGGAACTAGGGATCTTGGTAGACCACAAGCTTAGCGTAAGCCGATGGTGTGATGCAGCAGCAAAAATAGCTCATGCAATTCTAGACTTGATAAACAGAAGTGTAGTGTTCAGATCAAGGGAGGAACTAGTACATGGGTAGGCAAACTAAGGCTCGGGGGCCGGATCCGGCCCAATCACCTTCTCAATCTGGCCCGCGGACAGTCCGGGGATCAGCGTGTTTTTACATGAGTAGAATGTGTCTTTTTATTTAAAATGCATCTCTGGGTTATTTGTGGGGCCTGCCTGGTGTTTTTACATGAGTAGAATGTGTGCTTTTATTTAAAATGCATCTTTGGGTTATTTGTGGGGCATAGGAATTCGTTCATTTTTTCCCTTCAAAATATAGTCTGGCCCCCACAAGGTCTGAGGGACAGTGGACCGGCCCCCTGCTGAAAAAGTTTGCTGACCCCTGAACTAGTACCAAACTTGCCAGGCAATTCTATGATTTTGTGACTATCCGCCTCGTCGCTTAGACCACGATCCTAACCCTGCTTACCTGCAAGTAAGCCCCATTGCATTTGCCAGGACTTTGAAGTGGGACTGGGATAGCTCCATCTGTAAAGCGTGAGACTCTCAATCTTAGGGTTGTGGGTTCAAGCCTCACTTTAGGCAAAAAAAATTTTTAAATTTAATTTTATTTTATTTCTATACCGCCCTATACCCGTAGGAAATTCTGCATTTCAAGGGGTTGGACTAGATGACCCTGAGGGTCCCTTCGAATTCTCTTGAGTCATATGTCTGTGGAAGCAGAGTAGAGGCACAAATCGGTAGCCTTTTCCTCCGTGAATTTGCCTGGTGGTTGCTCTGTTAAAGCCGTCCCAGTTGCTTCTTGTGGCAGGGAGTTCCACAGTTTGACTACGCCACCTTTCCTCCAAGGAGCTCTCGATGGCGTATGTGGATTTTGGAGGCGGTTGTGCACATGGCTTGTCCTCACCGTGACCCTGTGAGGTAGGTCAGGCCATGACTGGCCCTGGAGCTTCATGGCTGAAGGAGATGGATAAATAAAACTTTATTCGCATTAGCCAATGGCCATAGCAACAGTAAAACATTACAGTATACTCAGAAAAGGAAATTTGATATAAAAGCACAATTTAAAGTCCTGAATCAGCCGTCAGTTTGTTGTTGTTTAGTCGTGTCCGACTCTTCGTGACCCCCAGGCACTCCTGTCTTCCACTGCCTCCCACAGTTTGGTCAAACTCATGCTGGTAGCTTCGAGAACACTGTCCCACCATCTCGTCCTCTGTCGTCCCCTTCTCCTTGTGCCCTCCATTTTCCCAACATCAGGGTCTTTTCCAGGGAGTCTTCTCTTCTCATGAGGGGGCCAAAGTCTTGGAGCCTCAGCTTCAGGATCTGTCCTTCCAGAGAGCACTCAGGGCTGATTCCCTTCAGAATGGATGCGTTTGATCTTCTTGCAGTCCATGGGACTCTCCAGAGTCTCCTCCAGCACCAGAATTCAAAAGCATCCATTCTTTGGCGATCAGCCTTCTTGATGGTCCAGCTCTCACTTCCATACATCACGACTGGGAAAACCATAGCTTGAACTATACGGACCTTTGTTGGCAAGGTGATGTCTCTGCTTTTTAAGATGCTGTCTAGGTTTGTCATTGCTTTTCTCCCAAAACAGTCAGTTAGTGGCCCTTATTCTGATCGCCCCTGCTATGAACCTAGCAACCTTTGCTGTTATCTGCTCATTTTGATCCGATAGAAGTAAGGATATTGCGGCAGTGGCTGAGCTCCCTGGGATGGTTAGTACGAGTCGGGTGATTATCTCGTTCCTCAGGTCTTTGTAGAGAGTACAGGACAGGAGGACGTGTGCCGCTGTTTCGGTGCTGCCATCTCCACAGGGGCAAAGACGTTTCTCAGGCGGGATCTTTGGGAATCGACCCTCCAGTACCGCAGATGGCAAAACATCCAGTCTTGCAAGTGTAGAAGCACGTCTGCATTTTGGGATAATATGTTTGAGCAGATATGGGGCCAGAGAATCAAAATGGAGAGGTGGAAAATGAACATACCAAGGGCAGAATTTCCTTATACAGTGGTACCTTGGGTTAAGAACTTAATTCGTTCCGGAGGTCCGTTCTTAACCTGAAACTGTTCTTAACCTGAAGCACCACTTTAGCTAATGGGGCCTCCTGCTGCTGCCGCACACAATTTCTGTTCTCAGCCTGAAGCAAAGTTCTTAACCCGAGGTAATATTTCTGGCTTAGTGGAGTCTGTAACCTGAAGCGCCTGTAACCCGAGGTACCAGTGTTGTGGCCAGGTTGTTCTGGTGCTCGATATCTTTTAGACGTTGACCAGTTAGACTATTTGCTTTAGTGGGGTCCATGGCTGAACGAGGATTTGAACCCAGGACCTGGTCCCAACACACCAGCCGCTATGTCAGGGATAGGGATAGGAGAGGCAAGCCTTTCAATGAAAGCCTGGCTTAGCATTGCCGTCAGAGTGACTTCTTTCTGCCTCACTCAAGGCCCTTTTCCTTCCTAGCCTGTACCTCTGCCTGCCCCCCCCCCCCCCCCGCGATGAAGGCTCCCTTTGTCTGGAGCATGCAAGGCAACAAGGCGGATGTCTTGGCTGGGATGCCTCTGAAGACGCTGCCTCTGACCCCCCCCCCCTTGGGAAGGGTTAATTGCATGAGGACTTTTCTACTGAGATGTCTGCATTGCAGATTCGTGCAAACTTGAAAATCAAAACGCATGCATGGTTGGTCCTCCTTTGTTAGGCGGGTTAGGCTGGGGACATACTGACGAAGCTGACTGCCAAGGGATTCGGGGCAAAGGGAAAGGAAGGGCTTCTTCATGCAACACAAGAGTTAAACTGTGGAACTCCCTGCCACAGGAAGCGGCGATGGGCAGTTTTAAAAGAGGGCTGGGCAAATTTGTGGAGGGGAGGAGGCTGTCAAAAGCTACTTGCCACAATGGTTAGTAGTTTACCCCTTAATTTACACCCTTAATCTACAGTTTCCAAAATTTTCAGGGATGCTGTAAATGTGCTTTCGATGCATGGCATGGATGTGACTTAATAGCCACTGACAGATAATCTTCCCCTGTGAATTGGCCCAGGTTTAAAAATAATAATGATAATAATTTATTATTTGTACCCCGCCCATCTGGCTGGGTTTCCCCAGCCACTCCGGGCGCCTTCCATAAAGACCAAAAATACACTAAGATGTCACACATTAAAAGCTTCCCTAAACAGGGCTGCCTTCACATGTCTTCTAAAAGCTTGGTAGTTATTTTTCTCTTTGACATCTGGTGGGAGGACGTTCCACAGGGAGGGTGCCACCACTGAGAAGGCCCTCTGCCTGGTTCCCTGTAACTTGGCTTCTCGCAGCGAGGGAACCGCCAGAAGGCCCTCGGAGCTGGACCTCAGTGTCCGGGCAGAACGATGGGGGTGGAGACGCTCCTTCTGGTATACTAGACTGAGGCCATTTAGGGCTTTAAAGGTCAGCACCAACACTTTGAATTGTGCTCGGAAACGTACTGGGAGCCAATGTAGCTCTCTCAGGACTGGTGTTATGTGGTCTCGGCGGCCGCCCCAGTCATCAGTCTAGCTGCCACATTCTGGATTAGTTGTAGTTTCTGGGTCACCTTCAAAGGTAGCCCCACATAGAGCGCATTGCAGCAGTCCAAGCGAGAGATAACCAGAGCATGTGTCACTCTGGCAAGACAGTCCGTGGGCAGGGAGGGTCTCATCCTTCGTACCAGATGGAGCTGGTAAACAGCTGCCCTGGACACAGAATTGACCTGCACCTCCATGGACAGCTGTGAGTCCAAAATGACTCCCAGGCTGCGCACCTGGTCCTTCAGGGGCACAGTTACCCCATTCAGGACCAGGGAATCCTCCACACCCGCCCGCCTCCTGTCCCCCAAGAACAGTACTTCTGTCTTGTCAGGATTCAACCTGTTAGCCACCATCCATCCTCCAACCGCCTCCAGACACTCACACAGGACCTTCATAGCCTTCACTGGTTCTGATGTGAAAGAGAGGTAGAGCTGGGTATCATCCGCATATTGATGGACACCCAGCCCAAACCCCCTGATGATCTCTCCCAGCGGCTGCATGTAGATGTTGAAAAGCTTTCCAAGCCGTCCACACGAGGCCACGGGAGAGAGGAGGTGGGCGGGAGCAGGGGGCGGCAAGGCGTGTGAGTTGCAGCGAGGCACCTTGTGACCAGACCGCAGATGCCGTGTGTGACCAACAGAACCCAAAATAACCTCTTTGCAGAAGTGCCTGGGGTCTGGGCGGAAAACCCGGCTTTCGGTCAGTGCTGTCACTGGAATCTTAAAACCTCGGTCAAGCGCCCACCATCTGCGGCTAGCAGCTCTTGAGATCTCATCCTCCCCAGACAAAAATTAATTCTGCAGTGGGAAGAATCACTGTGTATATCTGTTTTCCCTTAAGGCAGCAATTCTCAACCTGTGGGTCCCCAGATGTTGTTGGACTACAACTCCCATCACCCCTAGCTAGCAAGGCCAGAGCTCAGGGATGATGGGAGTTGTAGTCCAACAACATCTGAGGACCCACAGGTTGAGAACCGCTGCAAGGTCTGTCTGTCTATCTACCTACCTAAAGGCAAAGGTAAAGGGACCCCTGGCCATTAGGTCCAGTCGTGGCCGACTCTGGGATTGCGGCGCTCATCTCGCTTTATTGGCCGAGGGAGCCGGTGTACAGCTTCCGGGTCATGTGGCCAGCATGACTAAGCCACTTCTGGCGAACCAGGGCAGCGCACGGAAATGCCGTTTACCTTCCCGCCGGAGCGGTACCTATTTATGTACTTGCACTTTGACGTGCTTTCGAAGTGCTAGGTTGGCAGGAGCTGGGACCGAGCAACGGGAGCTCACCCCGTCGCGGGGATTTGAACCACCAACCTTCTGATCGGCAAGTCCTAGGCTCTGTGGTTTAACCCATGTCCCACCTACCTACCTACCTATCTATCATCTATATATAATCTATCATCTATCTATCTATCTATCTATCTATCTATCTATCTATCTATCTATCTATCATCTATCTATCTATCTATCTATCATCTATCATCTATCATCTCTTGGTATTGATAAAGAGGAAATGGCTGCAATTTGGAAATTCACCAGAGTTCGGGGAGAAGAGATTGTGTGTTTGTATTTGTGCTCCTGAAGTTATATCGGGGAGGTTAGATGTGATCTTGCTCTCAGTCCTCTTTGCACTTGCAAAAGTTTCCAGGTGGACAGACCACTTCATTTCCACTTGGTGTCTGTCTCATTGCTTGCTGCTTAAAATCCGGTTGTTTTTCACCCCTCAAACGTTCCGGTTTATCTTGCGTCTAAATTTGGTCGCGCCACGCACACAGGCACACAGTTACATGTCCGTAAGAACATCAGGAGAACCCTACAGCTGGATTAGGCCAAAGGAGGCCGATCTATTCCCGCGTTCTGGTCTCACCGTGGCCAAATACCCTGAAGAACCTGGAGGACTAGATAGACTGCCTCTGGAGCTGGAGGTTCCATACGAACCTCAGGAGAGCCTTGCTTCTGGATCAGACCAATGGACCAGCTAGTCCCAACATCCTCTCCTCTCAGGGTCCACCCAGGTGCTTGTGGGAAATCCATTTGCAGGATCTGAGCACACAAGCACTCTCCCCTCCTGCAATTTCCAGTCCTCTCCCCCTCCACGAATTTGCCAATTCCTCTTTTAAAGCCGTCCAAGTTGGTGGCGATCACGGTCTCCTGTGGCAAGGAGTTCCACAGTCCCACTCTGCAGGAAGAAGGGCGTTTTCTCTCTCTCTCCTGAATCTTCCCACATTTGGCTTCATTCAGTGTCATCTGAAAAGAGAGGCATTGCTGGCTGGAGTCTGTTGGTGTCCTACAAAAGGAGTCAATTTGGAGATCTGCAGAGAACACACACACATCTACAGCATTAATTATTATTATTATTATTATTATTATTATTATTATTATTATTATTAATTATTTATACCCCGCCCATCTGGGTGGGTTTCCCCAGCCACTCTGGGTGGTTTCCAACAAAGTATTAAAATACAATAGTCTGTTAAACATTAAAAGCTTTCCTAAACAGGGCTGCCTTTAGATGTCTTCTAAAAGTCTGGTAGTTGTTCTTCTCTTTGACATCTGGCGGGAGGGTGTTCCACAGGGCGGGTGCCACTACCAAGAAGACCCTCTGCCTGGTTCCCTGTAACTTCGCTTCTCGCAGTGAGGGAACCGCCAGAAGGCCCTCGGAGCTGGACCTCTATGTCAGGGCTGGATGATGGAGGTGGAGATGCTCCTTCAGGTATACTGGGACGAGGCCGTTTAGGGCTTTCAAGGTCAGCACCAACACTTTGAATTGTGCTCAGAAACGTACTGGGAGCCAATGTAGGTATTTCTGGACCAGTGTTATGTGGTCTCGGCGGCCACTCCCAGTCCCCAGTCTAGCTGCCGCATTCTGGATTAATTGCAGTTTCCGGGTCACCTTCAAAGGTAGCCCCACGTAGAGTGCATTGCAGTAGTCCAAGCGAGAGATAACCAGAGCATGCACCACTCTGGCGAGACAGTCCGTAGGCAGGGAGGGTCGCATCCTGTGTACCTGATGGAGCTGGTAGACAGCTGCCCTGGACACAGACTTGACCTGCGGCTCCATGGACAGCTGTGAGTCTAACCATTACAGAAGAGACTAGAGCGGAGAAGCAGAAGGGATCTCATGATATCCGGTCAAAGAAGCCAGAACTCCAGACAGCTCTGGACTCAAGCCGACTGACCCTTTACTCGATGACCAGCTTTGGTCAGCTTCGGAACAGGGACACGGCAGAACCGTCCCCTGCCAGACCTTCGCAAACCCTTTCTGATCAAGGATCCGCTGTTACCCATCAACCCCCATCCTGGCAAGCGATGGGTGCAAACTCCAAAAAGCCCAGTGAGATGTTGCTGCTACCCAAACTCCCAAGAAAGAAGAAATAATAATAATAATAATAATAATAATAATAATAATAATAATAATAAATTATTTATACCCCGCCCTTCCCAGTTCAAAAACCGGGCTCAGGGCAGCTAACAACAAATTTAAAACACTTAATTATAAAAACAGCATAAAATACAGTATAAAAACATGAATGACGATAAAATTCAAAAATCAAAAATCAATTAGATAATCCCCAGGGCTAGCTGGCTGAATTGGTCCTACTTGGGCCAGCGAGGAGGCCAGGGGAGAATTAGCTGTGGGGTCTTAGAGCGGGTGATCTTCATAAAAGGGGAGGGGGAAATAAAAGATCAGGTTGAATTCAAATTAAAGGCCAGGTTCGTTAGCTCTGTCTTAAAGGCCCTGCGGAAGGAGGTTAAATCCTGCAGGGCCCTGGTCTCCTGGGACAGAGCATTCCACCAGGTTGGAGCCATCACTGAAAAGGCTCTGGCCCTGGTGGAGGATAGTCGGACTTCCTTAGGGCCCGGGACCCCTAAACTATGGTTATTCATGGACCTTAAGGTCCTCTGCGTGGCAGACCAGGAGAGGCAGTCCTGTAGATACAAAGGCCCTAAGATATCCTCTCCGTGCAGGATTAAAGGAACCCAGGAGGAGACCCTCTGGATCAGACCCAAAGGTCAGCTTCTTCCCTACAGCACCCTGCCAGATGCAGCCAGGGAAGCAGACAGGCAGGGCTCCTTTGCCGTTAACCTGTGGAACTCACTGCCACAGGAGGAGGCGACCACCACTGACCTGGCCGGCATTAAAAAAGGATTGGACAAATTCATGGTGGAGGAGAAGAGCTGCCGATGGCTACTAGCCACGATGGCTATACTTTGCCTCTCCTATCCTTCTGAATCCCAGTTGCTGGAGACCACAGGCTCAGATCTTGCTTGCGTGTTTCCCAGGAGAGGGACCTGGTTGGCTGCTGTGAGGACAGGATCCTGGGATAGCCGGGGTCCCCCTTGGCTGCCCAGTCCAGCCACAGGGCTCTTCTTAGGTGCTTGTGGAACCTCCAGCTGCAGTCACAGTCTATCTGGACCCCCTAGGCTCTTTGTCTGTCCACTGGGAGAACAGGGTGGCTGGGCCTCCACTTTGGCCTGATCCTGCAGCAGGGCTCTCGTGTTCTCTCTGGCAAGCAACCCGCTCAGCTGGGTGACCCGGAGCCAAGCAGAGACCAGTCCGTAGGAATGGCCGGGCAGCCGGCCTGAGCACTTTCCCTGCGCAAACTTACTGCAGATAAGGAGCTCCCCGCATTGCAAGACACCTCTGTTGCTTCCTGCCATGTCTTGAGCAACAGCTGATTTATTTTCTTTCTCTCTCTCTTTTTTGCAATTTATCCCCGGCCGCTGTGTAGCAACAGGCTCAAAACAGAAAGCAAGGAAGGGAGGGTGATGTGTCATGAGGCTCGCTTGCCTTTTGAGGAGGTAGGGTAAAAGAAGCAGGCAGATCGGCTGCTTGGCCTGCAGACGGTGCCAGGGTCAGTCCCCCAAAGCACCTCTAGGTACGGCCGCGAGAGACTCCCAGAGAGCCTCTGCCAGCCCGTGCACACAATATTGGGCTACATCAACAGGCAGCTTCCTGTTTAAGTCAGCTCTTGAATCAGAACCATGAGGACTAGGAAGTTGTTTTGGTTTTAGGGGAAGGACTGTAACTAACTGGTGGAGCACATGCGTCGTACGCCGAAGGTCGCGTGTTCGATCCTCAGGTAGGGGTGGGTGGACAAAGGGGCTTGACACCTGTGTTGATCTCCAGTCGCCGCTCGGGTTTTTACAAATGGTTTTGTTCCCCGATGTCATGAGGACTCCATAACTCT
Source organism: Podarcis erhardii (assembly GCF_964252035.2). Classification (NCBI taxonomy): domain Eukaryota; kingdom Metazoa; phylum Chordata; class Lepidosauria; order Squamata; family Lacertidae; genus Podarcis; species Podarcis erhardii. Next base: position 3,947,492 of record NC_138505.1, on the reverse strand, counting down.
TGGAGGTAGGGAAACAAAAAGGAGCCAATTGCTTCTAACGGGAATCAACACACACACGTGAGTGTCGGCCGGCCTGCGGTTTTTAGATAGGCTCCACTTCACTATAAAGGGCGAAAGGCTCCACCAACTACCGTATTTTTCGCTCTATAAGACGCACCAGACCATAAGACGCACCTAGTTTTTGGAGGAGGAAAACAAGAAAAAAAAATATTCTGAATCCCAGAAGTCAGAACAGCAAGAGGGATCGCTGTGCAGCGAAAGCAGCAATCCCTCTCACTGTTCTGGCTTCTGGGATAGCTGCGCAGCCTGCATTCACTCCTTAAGACACACATACATTTCCCCTTACTTTTTAGGAGGGAAAAAGTGAGTCTTACAGAGCAAAAAATACGGTAATTCATTTTCAAATTAGGGGCAAAATCTAGGCCGCTTGTCTTCCCAGCTGTGCTCCGGGGTTTGGGGCAACGGACGTTCCCAACCCCAATTGGGATTTCCAGGGATAAGACCCGGGACTTTCCTCTGTGTTCTGCCCAGAGCTATGCCCCTTTCTTAAAGCACGATAGTAAGGTGCCAGTCCTCATGGTTTAAACAGGAAGATGCTCAAGCCAAGTTCCAAAACCATCCCACCGAGCTCTGGACCAGTGGATTCCCTGGGGTTTCCAAGGATGGGGGCATTCCCAGCCCTACCTGGAGACGCCAGGGAACGCCCCGGGACCTCCTATTGATACTACGTAACTTCCTTTAAAACCAACAGGAAGATTCTAGTCCTCATGAATGTGAGACGAGGTCTGATCTAGGCAGGAACTGAGGAGGTGTTTTCTATAGAGCCAGAAGCCACTTCTTCTTCTTCTTTTTGTTCTTAATCAAATAATATTTATTATTTTCAGCAGATTTGTTGTTGTTGTTGTTTAGTCGTTTAGTCGTGTCCGCCTCTTCGTGACCCCCTGGACCAGAGCACGCCAGGCACTCCTGTCCTCCACTGCCTCCCGCAGTTTAGTCAAACTCATGCTGGTAGCTTTGAGAACACTGTCCCACCATCTTGTCCTCTGTCGTCCCCTTCTCCTTGTGCCCTCCATCTTTCCCAACATCAGGGTCTTCTCCAGGGAGTCTTCTCTTCTCATGAGGTGGCCAAAGTCTTGGAGCCTCAGCTTCAGGATCTGTCCTTCCAGGGAGCACTCAGGGCTGATTTCCTTCAGAATGGAGAGGTTTGATCTTCTTGCAGTCCATGGGACTCTCCAGAGTCTCCTCCAGACCAGAATTCAAAAGCACCAATTCTTCGGCGATCAGCCTTCTTTATGGTCCAGCTCTCACTTCTATACAGCACTACTGGGAAAACCATAGCTTTTACTATACGGACCTTTGTTGGCAAGGTGATGTCTTTGCTTTTTCAGATGCTGTCTAGGTTTGTCATTGCTTTTCTCCCCAGAAGCAGGCATCTTTTAATTTTGTGGCTGCTGTCACCAGATAAACACAGTAAAAAAAAAAAAAAAAGATTAACAATAATAAAAACAAAGAAAGAATAAAAGAAAAAGAGAAAAAAGAAAAAAAGATACATACAGCATATTACCACTTAATTAATTAAAATTAAGTACCATCCATCTTCATAAACATAGTATTTGACTTCCTCGAATCTCTTCCATCCAAATTTCTTAGTAATTACATGTAGCAATTTCCAATATCAGTGTTTCAAAAGACTGTATCACAGTCCTAATCATATTACATAACTTTCCTTATCGTACATTTTCTTATTTATAAATTTAATTCCAGTTTAATCCTAGGCCTAATTGTTTCTTTCAAGTGGTTACATATCTTTAATATTACAATATTTATTCAAATAGTCTTTAAATTTCTTCCAGTCTTCTTCCAACCACTTCTGTATTGTCTGCACACTGGCTGGCAGCAGCGGCTGTCCTGGGATTCGGACAGGGCTCTCCCTCCCAGTTCTACCTGGAGAAGCCAATGGCGGGTCAAACCTTCTACGTGCCAAACAGCTGCTCTAGCCACTGTGACACAGCCCTTTCCCCCTCCAACTGTGCAGACCCAGCCTTCGTTGGACAGCGCCTGACGTTGTTCCACTGCTGAGTTGCCAGGCTCCTCTCCTGCCCACGGGGCCAAGGGCCTCTGCCCCATAAGTCCAACCTGCCCCCCACAAGCTGCTGGGTGCCCAGCCCCGCTTTCCTCGCAGGATTCAAACGGAGAGGGCGCCCAGCTCACTCTGGACGTGAGCCTCCCTGCCGACTCTGTGCACATCCTGTTTTCGTCCGACACTCGATCCCTTCCGAGAGCGAAGCCACCAGAGATTTGTTTTTTAAAAAGAGAGAAAGAAAGGGGGGCAGCCGAGGTTAAGGAAGTGAAATATCAGCCGTTGGTTTTCCTGGCCCCCTCGGGTGGCGTTTGTGCCGAACGGAAGGGGGCGGCCTGTTTTATTTTCGTCTCCTGCCTTTTACTCCAAGGGGCTCGAGGCCCCACCCCAATTTAAACAGGCCTGGGATCCACTGGTGAAAACGGGGCAATAATTTTAACAAATACGTTTAATCCCCTTGACAAAACTGTGAGGTGGGTCAGGCTGAGAGGCAGTGGCTGGCCTTCTAGGTTACCCCCATTTTGCTTCGTGGCTGAGCGGGGATTTGAACCCAGATCCTGGTCCGACACTCATATATTTATTTATTTATTTATTTATTATTGATACAGTAAGAAAAAAGAAAAAACGCAAATACGGTGGTACCTCGGGTTAAGTACTTAATTCATTCCGGAGGTCCGTTCTTAACCTGAAACTGTTCTTAACCTGAAGCACCACTTTAGCTAATGGGGCCTCCTGCTGCCGCCGCGCGATTTCTGTTCTCATCCTGAAGCAAAGTTCTTAACCTGAAGCACTGTTTCTGGGTTAGCAGAGTCTGTAACCTGAAGCGTATGCAAACTGAAGCATATGTAACCTGAGGTACCACTGTACCAAATTACACACAGGAATAACCATAGACACATAATTTTCTTAAGAAACAATAAAACACAAATTGGTCTTAAACCTAAAGACCCAACTTCCCGTCTATTCCATGTTTCAATTTCATATTATTTATTGCCAATACACACTTTTATCACAATTAAAACTTTTTCTTAATATATCTAATTTCTTTTAGCTGCCTTGCAACTATTACTGAAGTTCCTCGAATGCTGCAACAGAATTTAAACCACTATTTTTGTTTTTCAAATATTCTTTGAAAACCTCCCATTTCGAGACAAATTCCTGTTTCGATTTATTCTTTATTTTTTTCTGAGAGACCGTCTAATTCGGCGTATTCTGTCAGCTTTTGGATCCAATCTTGTATAGAGGGGATTTCACTACTCTTCCGCTTTGCCGCGGTCAGAACTCTCGCTGCCGCCGTCGCATATAAAAATATACCCTTCCTCTTTTGCGGAATATTCCTGGTCCGACACTCTTAACCGCTAGGTCGCACTAGTTCTTAGAGTGGGGCTTCAAAACTGTGTGTTTACAGGGGAGCCAGACTGGATTGGCCCTAGAGTAGGACCAGTGGGGCACTGCCCCACCAGCTTCGGTCTGCCCTCTGCCAGCCCTCGCTCGCTTGCCTTCATACTGACAACCAGTTTTGGGGGTGTCCGTTTCTCAGTGTTGCCTCTTCTGGAAGTCAGCAGCGAGGAAGGGGTCAGGGGCAAAAGTAGAATGGGATGGCTCTGCCCCCTATTGCCTCTGGCGCCCCCTACTGCCAGGCTCCCTACCTCCCACCCCGTCACGCATAATGGGACACCATGCAAGGAAGAGATTTGGAGAATCTCCCCAAATTACCATATTTTTTGCTCCGTAAGACACACTTTTTTCTTCCTAAAAAGTAAGGGGAAATGTCTGTGCATGTTATGGAGCGAATGCGTGGTCCCTGGAGCCGAATTGCCCAGGGGTGAAAAGCAGATCATCCTTTTTTCTTCTTCTTTTTTTTTGAAAGAGGGAAGGGGGTGTTGAAACAAAGCTGCTGATCGTTTGCTGATTGGGGAGAGAGATAAGGGACGCTAGAGATAAAGGAGGCTGCCTGGGAGGGGGGAGGTAAAGACAGCGAACTTGCAAGTAGAGGAGACAGGAAGACTAAAGCAATGAGGAGAGAAATTTGAAGAAAAGGAAGATCAAAAAACTGCTCCAGTTAAGGAAAAGACACTAAGGCAAACAAGAGGGAAGGGAGTGTTGAAAGGAAACAGCTAATCAGCAAGCGATCGGGAGGGAGATAAGGGATGCTAGCGATAAAGGAGGCTGCCTGGGAGGGGGGAGGTAAAAGCCCATGGATCCTCAGGATTTTTACATCGGGTCACCCCAAATTCACCATCAGATCACATATCCATGGCTACAGCCTGCACCAAAAAAATCACCCATCCACTGTTTCGTGGGGCCACAATGGCGCAAAAACGTGGTTACAATGCACGGATCCACATGGATCCTCAGGATTTTTGCACTGAGTCACCCCAAATCACATGTCTGTGGCCACAGCATGAACCACAGAAATCATACATCCCCTGTTTCGTTCAGAATATTTTTTTTCTTGTTTTCCTCCTCTAAAAACTTGGTGCATCTTATGGTCGGGTGCGTCTTAATGGAGCAAAAAATATGGTACTTTCCTTTTGCAGTCCTCTTCGGTGCCCTCCTTGGGCGCTTCTGCCAGACCAGGATGTGCTTTTGAATTCTTGAAGCTGGTTCTTGCTTCGTGGCGGAGGATGGAGGGGTGTTTGAGCGTGAGAGAGAAGGGATGGGGTATCAAAATCTCTGGCTTCTGCCTGGCAGGAATGCGGCCCCCGGAACGTCGCCCCTGGGAGAATGTGCGGCCCCCTTGTCCCGGGCTGACCTCTCGAGCCAAGTCTCCTCTTTCAACTGCTGCGTCATTTTAATAGGGGTTTATTATGATTATTATTATTATTGCCACATGTTGTAATGACTGGTGTTTATTTTTACACTGTAATGAGACTGCTTTTTATCGTGGGTTTTAATTAGGGACGAGCTTTGCGTAATTGGCTTTTAGTCTCCGTTAACGGTAGCCTAGTTCAGAGGACTGCTTTGGCTTCAAGCAGCATATATGTTAAGGAAGAATAATAAACACAGGTTATATACATATTGATATATATCTATATGTCTATAATCTATAGTTATCTCTCTGTATATCTGTATATGTGTGTATGTATCTATATATCTACATACAAACACACACAATTGCTGTGTCGACCCAAATCCTCCTCAAAAATATACACCTATTGAAATTTATTTTTTATTTTTAAATTTTATTTATTCAATTTATATACACCTTTTATCAACATTAAAAACACATTACAGAACATGAGTGATTAAAAACATAATAGAAAACATACTGACAGCCTAATAATAATAATAGAATTGGCGCCATGACTAAGGCGTCATCTTCATTATGCGTTTATTTATTTTTTAAAATAATATTTATTAAAATTTTAAAGGTTAGAAAAATAAAAAATAAAAATACCACATTAAACACAATTAAAACAAAAATAAAACAACACATCACAATATGAAAAAACAGAAAAATAAAATCCATTAAACAGAAACAAAAACACAAAGAAAAATACAGCAAATCTTCTCATTACTTATCTTTCATTAACTTATTTCCTTGACCTCCTCACACCTCCCTTTTTTGTATTCTAGATCAAATATCCATTTCAGCAAATCCTTTCCCTCTTTTAAAATTTTAGTCCTGTAAATTATCTTAATATGATGTAACTTTACTTTTCCTCCTTTCACCAATTAACAGTCAGTTATTCCCAAATCCTTTATATCATTCCTGCTAAAATCATATAATATTGTTCCAACATCCTTCTAACAGTTCTTAATTTTACAATGTTTCTGTAAATAGTCTTTAAATTTCTTCCAATCTTCCTCCACCAACTCTTCTCCCTGGTCTCGGATTCTGCCAGTCATTTCCGCAAGTTCCATGTAGTCCATCACCTTCATCTGCCCTTCATTATACGTTTAAAGCAGTATCATCCCAATTTAAACAGTTATGTTCCCCTGCAAAGCATCCTGGGAACTGTAGTTTTCACCGGGCGCTGCGACTCCTTAGGACCCCCCCATTCCCCACACAAAGCTACGATTCCCAGAGCGGTTTAACACTTCCCATTACTGTGATTTTATTGGTGTTAGCCGCCCTGAGCCCGGCTCTGGTCGGGGAGGGCGGGGTATAAATAATATTTATTTATTGTTGTTGTTGTTGTTGTTGTTATTATTATTGTTATTATTACAGTGGTACCTCAGGATGCAAACGGGATCCATTCTGGAGCCCCGTTCGCATCTTGAAGCGAACGCAACTTGCGACTGTATGAGTCATGATTCGCCGTTTCTGTGCATGCACGTGACGTCATTTTGACCATCTGCGCATGTCGCTGCGGAGCGCAATCCGAAAGTGCTCATCTTGAAACATATTCAACCCAAGGTATGACTGTACAGTGGTACCTCGGGTTAAGTACTTAATTCGTTCCAGAGGTCCGTTATTAACCTGAAACTGTCCTTAACCTGAAGCACCACTTTAGCTAATGGGGCCTCCTGCTGCTGCCGTGCCGCCAGAGCACAATTTCTGTTCTCAGCCTGAAGCAAAGTTCTTAACCCGAGGTACTATTTCTGGGTTAGCGGAGTCTGTAACCTGAAGCTTATGTAACCTGAAGTGTCTGTAACCCGAGGTACCACTGTATTACAATGCCATTTTAAACGTATGGCACAGATGGGTCCTCAAGGAAGACCATTTGTTTTGATGGATCTGCTTTGGCTAGGACATAGTAAGATCCCATTCTGAGGGAAACTGTATCTCGTCAGCGAGCCAGATTCTTACGTTAACACCCACCTTGGGCTTGGGCCGGCGGGCGGGACCACAGCCCTGCCAATCAGTCGCCTGGCAGCCTGACCCCAAAGCGACATCACCAGCCCTGCACACCTGATGCAGGTGGCAGGGGTGGCTAAGCAAACTGCTCTTTCACCGCGTAATTCCTGCCTCCAAAAACAGCCCGCCTGGATTCCCACGTCTCAGGTTCCTTCTTATTTATTTTCTGCCGCCCCACCCCGGTCCAGGTGGAGAGATGAGTCAGAGGTGAGCAGGTTGAGGCAGGAAGGTGAGTCAGTTTGGGCCAGGAGGGCTGGCCTTTCGCCTCGGGGAGGCCAGTCGTGCCAGGGCAGGTCGGATCCGTACTTCCCCGCCTCTCTGTAACATGGCAGTTACTTCTCCTCTCTGAAACGAGGGCAGATGGGGCTTTTTGGAGAGGCGAGCCGGTGGGAATAAATGCCTGCATGAACACTGCTTTATTTCCTTTGTGTGATGCTTCTGAATTCTGGTGCTGGAGGAGACTCTTGAGAGTCCCATGGACTGCAAGAAGATCAAACCTCTCCATTCTGAAGGAAATCAGCCCTGAGTGCTCACTGGAAGGACAGATCCTGAAGCTGAGGCTCCAAGACTTTGGCCACCTCAGGAGAAGAGAAGACTCCCTGGGAAAGATGTTGGGAAAGATCACAAGGAGAAGGGGACGACAAAGGACGAGATGGTGGGACACCATCATGAGTTTGACCAAACTGCGGGAGGCAGTGGAAGACAGGAGTGCCTGGTGTGCTCTGGTCCAGGGGGTCACGAAGAGGCGGACATGACTAAACAACAGCACAACAACAATAAATTTTATTTATATCCCGCCCTCCCCAGCCAGGGCAGCAAACACCAGATATAAAACAATTGATTGAAATACAACTTTAAAAAACAAGATTAAAATACAACATTAAAATGCAGCCTCATTTCAGCAGAAACTCAAAAACTTTTTGGGGGGATGAAAATGTCAAGTCTTCACCAAGGCCAGCTATCCAGACTGGTCCTATGTGGGCCAGAAAAAAGCCAGGGAAGTCCCCAAATAGGAGTTCCATCACAGGATGAGAAACGAAAAAGGAAAGAGGGGGAGGGGATCAAGTGGATTCCAAGCCAAAGGCCAGGCGGAACAATTCTGTCTTACAGGCCCTGCGGAAAGAAATCAGATCCCACAGGGCCCTGGTCTCATGAGGCAGAGCATTCCACCAAGTCGGGGCCAGTACTGAAAAGGCCCTGGCTCTAGTTGAGGCTAATTTGACTTCCTTAGGGCCCGGGACCTCTAGGGTGTTGCTATTTATGGACCTTAAGGGCCTCCATGGGTGTACTATCTGATAGTGGCGTGGCTTTCTCTGAGCATGTGCAAACGGCACGTTTTTGTTTCCTGCTGAGCCCAGGGGTTGGCCCTCCCTAAACATTAGGGAGAGCTTTCCAATGGCAAGAGCTGGAACGGACAACCTCAGAAGGTATTCTACTCTCTTTCCTTGGAGGTTATTAAACAAGAGTTTGGATGGCCATCTTTCAAGGATTCTTTAGCTGTGAGACTCCTGAAGCGCTGGACAAGATCACCCATGAGGCCCAACCTTACAATTCTATGATTCGGTCCACCTGCCTACTGACCTCCCTGCCTCTCTTTCTCCAGGCGTAGCCATAGCCTCTCCCATCATCTGGGACTGGCCCTTGCGAGTCAGAGTCCAGATTTATTGACTGATTTTGTAAAAATAAAAAAAGTACACCGCTTGCTCGCTCAAAACAGCAATCTCAAAGCGGTTTCCCTGGAAAATAAATTCTTAATAAAACAATGGAGTTAGTGGTTAAAAACATTTGAACAATAATTAAAAATCAACGAGCCACAAACAGCTTAAAACGCACGTCAACGTTCTGCACACCTGGGTAGTCTTGCCAGAACAAAAATGTTTTTAGCAGGAGCCAAAGAGAGCTCAGTGAAGTTGGCTGGCTGAAGTCAATGGCATAGCTGTCTTTTCTTGCGAGGAATCCTATTCGGAATAAGGGAATTTCCCTTAAAAAAAAGAGAAACGTTGACAGCTATGCAATGGGAAGGGAGTTTACAAAGATTCAAGACTATCTATCATCTATCTATATCTATCTTTTTATCTATCTATCTATCTATCTATCTATCTATCTATCTATCTATCTATCATCTACAGTGGTGCCCCGCAAGACGAACGCCCCGCAAGACGGAAAACCCGCTAGACGAAAGGGTTTTCCGTTTTGGAGGCGCTTCGCTAAACGAATTTCCCTATGGGCTTGCTTCACAAGACGAAATGTCTTGCGAGTTCCCGCGGGGTTTTTTTTGCTTCCCCCCCCTTTCCTAAGCCGCTAAGCCACTTATCAGCTGTTCCGCTGATAAGCCGCCTCTCAGCTGATCGCTAAAAGCCGCTAGACCGCTAATAGCGCTAATCCGCTAAGCTGTCAATGGGCTTGCTTCGCAAGACAAAAAAACCGCTAGACGAAGAGAATCGCGGAACGGATTCTTTTCGTCTTGCGAGGCACCACTGTATCTATATCTATCTATCTATCTATGTATCTATCTATGTATCTATCTATGTATCTATCATCTATATCATCTATCTATCTATCTATCTATCTATCTATCTATCTATCTATCATCTGTCTGTCTGTCTATCATCTACTTACCAACCTACCTACCAACCTACCTACCTACCTACCATCTATCTAATCTCTATGTCTCATAGATAAGCTTGGAAGTGTTCTCATGGCACCCAATGCCCAAATCCACTTTCCTTTCTCTGAGACGTTTACCGCTATTCCAAAGCAAAACCCAACACGGCAGACAGCACTGATTGGCCAGCGCCCGGGTCGTCACCGACACGATGCTGAGCCCCTGGAGTGGTTTTGCAACCTTAGGAAACTTGTACAGAGTCAGACCCTTGGCCTATCTAATACAGTACTGTCCACACTGATTGGCAGCAGCTGGAGAAGCCACTGGGGAATCGAACCCGGATCCTCCTGCACGCCACTGACCCACGACCCTTCCCCATTCGATTGCTTCCTTTCGCCTCCGTTTCAACATCCCCCTGTTCTTTCTTTGGTGCCAATTTTAACTGCAATCATTGGATTTGATTTTAGGTTTAACGCGCTGGGTGGCTTAAGGTTTTACTGGTCCGTTGGTATTTTAAGGGTTCGTTTGATGACAAGCCGGGTATTTTTGGAGGTGCCTCTGGCTTGACCCAGAAAGGTGGACGGGAAATATTTCAAACAGATAAATATAGCCGCTGCAGCAAGGGGAGTTCCAGCCTTCCAGCTGTCTCTTCTGGTTAGCCCAAAAGAGCTGCAGCTTGGAGGTGCGGGGTTTTAGAATCAGAGAATCACAGAATTGTAGTCTTGGAAAGGGACCGCAAGGGCCAGGAATCAAGGAATCAGATACTTGCAAAACTCTGGACAAATTACTGTCCCTAGAGAGGGGGAGTCAGGGGAGTGGGAAGCTGTGATTTATTTTCTTACATTCTTAATATGTGTTACATTTTATTTTATTTTATAAAATGTATACGGCGCTCAACTGCAGGAACAACAACCCTCAAAGCAGTTTACAAAGATAATAAACAATAGAATTATCAGTAAATTTTAAAAAATGCCTTCAGAACATTAAAAAAAATAAAATCAATAAAATAAAAACTGATCAAAACATACATCCACATTTTTTTCAGGTTTCTTTTTCTTTTATTTCAAGGTTCTAAGTTATAGTTTATCACTCAACAATTTTCTTTATTCTGCCATACTGTCTTCCCGCTCACCCTCCCTCGATATTTATAATTATGATTGCAGACAATTGTGTCTTAAAATTCCACCATATCCAGTTTCATCCTCTTTCATGGGTTTCTTAAAATATTCTGCTATTTTTTCTTAAACTTCAAACCCCACTGTGGATTTCACATATGGGAAATTATTTTTTCAATAGGCTAGAAAAAATCTTCCAGTCCACCTTGAAAGAGTCTGGATTTGTGTCTCCTATACACTTTCTCCATGTCTGGGGAAGCCCGTCTCAATAAAAAACCTTTTTAGCAGGCACCGAAAAGAGTGCAGTGAAGACATCTGCCTGATATCAAGAGGCAAGGAGTTCTGTAGGCGCTGCCCCATTAAAAGATCAATTTCCTTACAAATGTGGAACGGGTGTTATGTGGCACCTGTTGTTGTTGTTGTTGTTGTTGTTGTTGTTGTTGTTGTTGTTGTTGAATGTGGAACGGGTGTTATGTGGCACCTGTTGTTGTTGTTGTTGTTGTTGTTGTTGTTGTTGTTGTTGTTGTTGTTGTCGTCGTCTGTGGGTGACCTTGGACCAGCCTAGCCTGCTCTGCAGCGCTGTTGGGGGAATTAAATGTAGAACGTAATAAATCTTCACACACACACACACACAGTGGCCAATAAATGGCTGTGCTTAAAACAATAAAGGTGAAATATTTGCAGAACTTCACAGACAAAGGTTTTCGGGAAAAGCAGCTCATCGCCCTGGAAAAACGAGGTATCCCTGCCAATTTTCTTCTTATAGACTTGTAATTTCTATTACGGTCATACCTTGGTTCGCGAACGCCTTACCAGTCGAACGTTTTGGCTCCCAGATGCCGCAAACCCGGAAGTCAGTGTTCTGGTTTGCAAACGTTCTTTGGAACCCGAATGTCCGTCACGGCTTGGTTTCCGAACATTTTGGAAGTCGAATGGACTTCCGGAACGGATTCCATCCGACTTCCGAGGAACCATTGTATGTCAGAAGTCTGGAACGCACCGTATTTCCCGCTCCATAAGACGCAGCTGCCCATAAGACGCACCTAGTTTTTAGAGGGGGAATGCAAGGGGGAAAAATTCTTTAAAGGGAGTGCTGAGCAGAGCCTGTAGGCATCCCAGGTTCTGCTCAGCGCTCCCTTTTACAAGCCGCGAGGAGCGTGTGTGCGGCGCTTGCAGGCTTTTCCCCGAGGAGGGAGAAGGGCAGCCCGTATTTTTCGCTCTATAAGACATACTTTTTCCCTCCTAAAAAATAAGGGGAAATGTGTGTGTGTGTTATGGAGTGAATGCAGGCTGCAGCTATCCCAGGAGCTAGATCAGTGTTTCCCAACCGGTGTTCCGCGGCACACTAGTGTGCCGCTGGACGTTGCCTAGTGTGCCGTGGGAGGGAGGCGGGCGAGTCGGGCTAATCCTCCGACGAGCTCCACCTCCAGACCCATTGCTCAAATCCTTTAACCCAGGAGGGCGGGGAGAAAGGGTGGGAAAAAAGAAGGGGAAGAGAAAATATTTTTTTAAAAAAAGGAAAGAGAGGGAAAAAAGCGAGGGATGGAGGAAGGGGAATAAACAGAAGGGGAGGACAATGAAGAGGGGCGGGGCTTGGCAGGCAGCAGATAACTGGGGAGGGGGCGCGGCTGGCGGCGGCTCAAGGCAGGAAGGGAGGAGCTGCCTCGCGGAGAGTCTTGGGCTGCAGAGATTTCCCGTTCAGGAGCGCGGGAGGCCACGCCGTGGATGGGAATCTCCTCCTCCTCCTCCAGGAGAGAGGGTGGTCTGCCCCACCGAGTCGGGCGTGCTCAAGCGTGGGAGCCTATAGTTAGAGCTCAGCTCCTTTTCTTGCCTACCCCGCCCCCCCCCCACGGAGCACATTTTCCTCGCCCCCCCAACCCCCGCATGTAGAATAGAAGCCCTCCAGCCTCCACGGTGCACAAACTCTCCCCTCTGCAACGAAGCGCTTTGTTGCATATCTTTGGTGAGGTTTTTAGGCAGTCTTGGTGCACCTTAAATCAGCGCTAATTGCGCCTGGACGCAGTATTTACTTCCGAGTAGGCCCCCTCCCCCCCCCCCCCCGGTAGCACCTGACGTTGCTATTCGTATCATCAGGTTTGTTTGTTGATAATTTAATTGTTTTAAAAGCATCATGCTAAAGAGCTCTCTCCCACCCCCAGACCCTTGGGCAAAACAGAAACACACACATACACAAACACAGAGATTGAGCCCTGCAGGTTTTATGAAATGAATGGATTCTGAATGCCTGTTTCAGTGGCTTGTCCGCCTTAGGCCGCTGGGCCAGACACCTGTTACACGGTGCAGTCCGTAAGCTGTGAGCGCTGCTACCTGCCGCCGAGACCACGTAACGACAGTCTTGAAAGACCTACATTGGCTCCCAGTACCTTTCCGAGCACAATTCAAAGTGTTGGTGCTGACCTTTAAAGCCCTAAGCGGTTTCGGTCCAGTATACCTGAAGTAGCGTCTCCGCCACCATCGTTCAGCCCAGACACTGAGATCCAGTGCCAAGGGCCTTCTGGCAATTCCCTCACTGTGAAAAGTGAGGTTACAGGGAACCAGGCAGAGGGCCTTCTCAGTAGTGGCGCCCGCCCTGTGGAATGCCCTCCCATCAGACATCAAAGAGATAATCATTACCTTCTATGCTGTTACTATTTTTTTATTTTTTTTTACATAAGTAAAAAGTGACCTTTCCCCATCTGGCATGGTGGTGTGCCTCGAGATTTTTTTCATGAAACAAGTGTGCCTTTGCCCAAAAAAGGTTGGGAAACACTGAGCTAGATGAAGGCTCCCGCTGCTCTGAGGAGGCTTTGCACGGCGAAGCTAGAACAGCGAGAGGGAGCGCTGCGCAGCAATTCCTCTTGCTTGTCTGGCTTCTGGGATAGCTGCGCAGCCTGCATTCGCTCCATAAGACGCACACACATTCCCCTTACTTTTTAGGAGGGAAAAAGTGAGTCTTACGCAGCAAAAAATACGGTATTACAGATGTCTCTGGACCTCTCTCTCTCACCCTGCTTGAATATTTCACACCTGTTTTCTGGGATGATTTTGTTCTGTGCTTGATAATAATATAAAATATGGAGAAACATGTACACCACCTGAGTTCCTTCGGTCTGTCTACAACTTCCTTAACATCCATCTACAACTCCACTAGCATCTCTCAGTATTGTGAACAACACCAAACTTACCCTTGGTTGGTATCTTCATGAACTTACCTAAAAAGATACAGTCAAGAAGACTGAGTTAAAAATTTGAAAAATCCATTGAAACCAGACATTATAAGTTCATCTTAAGTTGGGTAGTTCACAAGTTCCTGTGGCTTTTTCTCAGAAGATTGATAAAGAATGTATAATTCTTTTGGTAATTATTGTTTGTATATTAGTCGCCAACATGTTGCATGAGTCGTACTGCCAATTTATATCCTTACAGCAGCCTTCTGAGGTAGACTATTCTGAGAGACTGACTAGTCCCTGGGGCCGCACCCAGTGCGTGGCAGGATTCGAACTCTGGTCTCCCAGGTTCTGACCGCTCACCACGATGTAAAAACCAATTATACCTTTGTTTTTCCGGCTTTGTCACAGTTAGGGGCGTTCCCACCTTACTGCGCTCTGCTGGGTGGCGTGTACCTGATTGTTTGCCCTGTGTCGTGTCCTCCCCGTGCAATTAATTTGAATTTATGGACTCTTACGCGGCCGGAAGACGTGAAGGTAGTAGCTAGAGGCTTGGGTAGCCTTAAAAGCGGGCTGAGGCAAATTTCTGGAAGAGGAAGAGAGGATACCAGACCCTGGAGAAAATGAGAGGGGAAACAGAGAATGGGGGCTGTTTCTTCTCTGCCCTGTTTATAACCTTCCGAGAAGTAACTAGCTGTCCTCCATCAGGAGCAGGAGACTGGGCACAATGGACCCACGTTGGCTTCCAACCAAATATTAAAATACTGTAATACATTAAACATTAAAAGCTTCCCTAAACAGGGCTGCCTTCAGATGTCTTCTAAAAGTCTGGTAGTTGTTGTTCTCTTTGACATCTGGTGGGAGGGCATTCCACAGAGAGGGCGCCACCACCGAGAAGGCCCTCTGCCTGGTTCCCTGTAACTTGGCTTCTCGCAGGGAGGGAACCGCCAGAAAGCCCTCGGTGCTGGACCTCCGTGTCCGGGTAGAATGATGGGGGTGGAGATGCTCCTTCAGGTATACAGGACTGAGGCCATTTAGGGCTTTCAAGACTGGTGTTATTTGGTCTCGGTAGCCGCCCCCAGTCCCCAGTCTAGCTGCCGCATTCTGGATTAGCTGCAGTTTCCAGGTCACCTTCAAAGGTAGCCCCACGTAGAGTGCGTTGCAGTAGTCCAAGCGGGAGATAACCAGAGCATACACAACTCTGACAAGACAGTCTCCAGGCAGGGAGGGTCTCATCCTGCGTACCAGATGGAGCTGGGAGACAGTTGCCCGCCGCCCTGGACACAGAACTGACCTGCGCCTCCATGGACAGCTGTGAGTCCAGAATGACTCCCAGTCTGCGCACCTGGTCCTTCAGGGGCACAGTTACCCCATTCAGGACCAGGGAGTCCCCCACACCTGCCCACCTCCTGTCCCCCAAAAACAGTACTTCTGTCTTGTCAGGATTCAACCTCAGTCTGTTAGCTGCCATCCATCCTCCAATCGCCTCCAGACACTCACACAGGACCTTCACCGCCTTCACTGGTTCTGATTTGAAAGAGAGGTAGAAACAAAGGGTGTGTGGGCACCTCTGTTCCCAGAGTGGCCAGACAGATGTCTGTGGGGAAGAAAGTGCATGCAGGATTCGAGCACTAGTTTGTTTCCCTGTCTGGTGGTTTCCCTCAACCGCTATTCAGGGTTCCTATGGGGTATGTATGAAACCTCCAGGTGCAGAGGCAGTCTATCTGAATTCTTGAGTTATTAAGGTCGTATTTGAGAGGACAGGAGGCTGAACCAGGCCTTGACCTCATCCAGCTGCAGGTCTCGTCTTACGTCCACACCTCCGTTGAACCGCGGCTTCAGTTTCCTAATCAGATTGAAGCCAGTTTGAGGGAAAGGGGAGTTTCTCAAGGAGCCGCTTGCGGACGCCACGCAGACATGGCTCAAGTTTGGGCACCTTGCAGGATCGCAAAGCGAGCGGAGGAAATCTGTGGAAGCCCACCGAGAGAACGTTGGTGGAGTGTCAGGAAGAGTATCAGGAAGAGTGGAACAGTGGCGTAGTGTGGGTTGTCAGCACCCGGGGCAAGGCAAGTAATTTGCGCCCCCTAACCCCTGGATTTTAGCACTCGAGTGCGAGCGAGCGCCCCCCAGATTTTGCGGCCGCCCCCTGCACCCCCACGCTACGCCACTGGGGCTGGGGGCGAGCGAAGGAGCCAAGGACCCCCCCCCTTAAGCCTCAGCAGGAATTTATTAAATTTATTATTTGCGGAGCCCCTGCGGGCCGAGGCAGCCGAAGCCCCCTCCCCTCGGGCGCCTCCCCGCCCCCTCCTCTCCTTGGGCTGTAGGTGGAGCCCGCGCTCCGAGGCGCTCCAGATCCGGGCTTGGCAAGCGCCTCTCCTCCCCCCGGCCTGGTCCGGGGGCTTCCAGCCGCGCTCCGTCCTCGCCCGACCCCCCCCCCCCCGCGGCTGAGACTTGCGCTGAGAGCCGGAGCCAGCGGCGCCCCCTTCCGCCGGGAGACCCTCGCCCGCCCGCCGGCTTCCTCTCGGAGGATTTTGGGGAGAGCAGGGCGCGGCGAGGCCCCTCGGAGCTCTCCTCCCTCCCAGTCGGCAGAAGCAGCTGCCGCCTGTGGCTGGGCCGAGGGGATGGCGGCAGCGTCGGGGTGCGGAGGCTGCCCGTGCCCGGCCAGGCGTTGGTGGCGGCGTCGGCACTGTTGCAGCGGCTGCTCCTCCTGCGAGCAGTGAGTGGAGCGCCGCCGCCACAGCGGCGGCGGCGGGGGGCGGGCGCGCTAGGGCGCAAGGCTGGCGGTGGCGGCGGGGAGCCCGGCGGAGGAAGGAACTTGTCCCTTCCCTCTGGACTCGCGCCCCCCCAGATGTTGCGCCCGGTGCGGCCGGCACCCCTGGCACCCCCCACGCTACGCCACTGGAGTGGAATAAATTTAATGATTATTTAGTTAGATTTGTTAAACTAACTGAAAACAGCTTGCAGATACTTAATGGGCTTAGGATTTTATTTATGTTAAGTGATGAATTACCGTATTTTTCGCTCTGTAGGACGCACCTTTTTCCCCTCCAAAAATGAAGGGGAAATGTGTGTGCGTCCTATGGGGCGAATGCAGGCTTTCGCTGAAGCCTGGAGAGCAAGAGGGGTCGGTGCGCACTGACCCCTCTCGCTCTCCAGGCTTCAGGAAGCTATCCGCAAGCCTTCGGAGTGCCCGCCGGGCTCCGAAGACTTGTGGATAGCAGTCTGCAGCCCAAAGCCCGGGGAGCGCAGCGCCAACTCCCGCTGCACTCCCCGGGTTTCAGGCAGCTATCCACAAGCCTTCAGAGCGCTCCCCCAGCCCGCAAGCTCCGGGAGTGGCAGCAAGGCTGCGCGCAACCTTCCCGCCGCTCCCGGACCTGTTCTGGGGGCTGGGGTCGGGGGAAGCTTGGGCTTCCCCCACCCCAGCCCTGCGGCTAAAAACGAAGCCAAGACAGCGAGCGGGATCCATCCCACTAGCTGTCTTGGCTTCTGCCAAAGCCACGCGCAGCCTCTCCCGGCTGGAGAGGTTGTGCGTGGCTAAAGAGGAAGCCAAGACAGCCAGCTCTTTGGGGCTGGGGGGGAGGAATATTTTTTCCCCTTTATTCCCCCCCCCCCAAAAAAAACCTAGGTGCGCCCTATGGGCCGGTGTGCCCTATGGAGTGAAAAATACGGTAATATGTTTAATTCCATAAGGTGAATATCAAAGGATGTTCATGTTTTGAGTTAAATTTCATAAAAATTGGGATTTGGAAAACCGTTAAAAGGACATGCAATGAAATTCAAGCAAGGGGAAGCGAGGAAGTCACTTAACAAAGTTAATAACTGTAATTTTCAATAAGGCTATGATTTAGGTTTGTTTGTCTTATGTGTTTGTTTGTTTGTTTGTTTGTTTGTTTGTTTGTTTGTTTATAATATTGTGAAAACTAGTAAAAAAATTGGGGGGAGGAGAGAGAATGTTCTCCCGTCCCAGGAAAAGGAGCAAAGACTCTTTGCTGAGTCACGTTTTTCCTTCCTCCTGACGAGGCTTTTCTCCGCTTGCAAAAACAGCAATTTGCTCCATGACTCTGTCCCGGTGCCTCCGTCATCCTTTGGCAACAAACGAGAACCCTGGTGATCAGCCGCAGCGGCTGCCGGCAAACCCCGCCGGAGGGATGAAGGCCGCGCATTGTTCCTGTCTGGCTGATCCCACAGCAGAGTCTTGGGGGCTGGCTGGGCCTTCCCCGGCGGTTTGCTAAAATGATGCCTTTAACAAAAATCTCTTCTTAATTCCGCTTTGCTAAATCCCCGTCGGAAACTCCTTACCTCTGCCTCAGGAGAGCATTTTGGCGGATCGGGCCAAAAGGGGACTATCTTTTTTTTTATAGTAATTTTTATTCATTTTAACATATAAATTATAGTACGTACCACAAAACTTTGACACTTATACAGTCTTTTTGGACTTCCATCAGCACCTCTGATGACCCACCGTTTTAATCACTTCTTATGCATTTCTTAACTTTATTTTACCTTTAAATTTCTTAACTAATCATCCTTCCCCTTCTCCATTTTTGCAATATTTCGGATAATACTCCTCTCAAAAGTTCTTGCAAACCTACAAACGTCGTATGATCTTCACAAATACTTTTCAAATAGTCCGTAAATTTACTCCAGTCTTCCGTGAATTTCTGGTCCCGCCGGTTTCGAATCCTTCCTGTTAGTTTATCTAGTTCTGCATAGTCCATTAGTTTCATCCTCCGTTCTTTTTTCGTCGGTAATTCTTCTTGCTTCCATTTTTGGGCCAATAACATTCTTGCTGCCGTTGTTGCATATAAAAAGAGCTTACATTCCTTTCTATTTATATCACTTCCTACAAAGCCCAGTAAAAATGCTTCTGGTTTCTTTATAAATGTCTATTTCAACATTTTTTTCAGCTCATCTCCCAGAAGCTTTTCGCCGTTTTACATTCCCACCACATGTGATAAAATGTTCCTTCTTTCTCTTTGCATTTCCAACATTTATTGCTAACTTTATACATTTTAGCTAACTTGACAGGTGTAATATACCATCTATACATCATTTTCACCATATTTTCCTTTAAGGCATTGCATGCAGTAAATTGTAATCCTTCTTTCCATGGTTTTACCCAGTCACTAAAAGGGGCCCATCTTAGTCTGGTATCCTGTTCCCTCTGTGCTCAATTGCCCCCAACCACCTAGAAATCTACATAGACTGCCTCCGGGCCTGGAGGTTCCATCCTGGCTAGTAGCCACTGATAGCCCCCTCCTCCACCATGAATTTGCCTAATTCTCTTTCACAGCCGTCCAAGTTAGTGGCTGTCACCTTCTCCTGTGACAGGGAGTTCCACAGTTTAACTGTGTGATGCACAGGGTGGATTTCACGATTTAAATCACTAGTCAGTAAGACTTGGTTTAAATCATTATTATTTTTTACCGAAAGACTCATTCTTGCTGGTATAATATTTACAACCAGATGAAGGTTTCCTTTTTGGAATAATAAATTTTCAGTGCAGTTTTTACAGTTGTAGCAAAAATTACTGGTTTGGTTATACGATTAGAACTACATACGACAGATAATTATGAAATTATTGTTTTTATTTGGGCAACTTTCCTGCTGTACTTTATTGGAAGGAGGAAAACAATCATTTCCTTAATAACAATTGAAACAATTTATTTGACTAAAACAATAACATTGTAGCATGTGTATCCATGTTTGTTAACTGATGTGGTTAAACAATTAAAAAAAAAACACCTTAGACTGAGTTTTAGCACACATGAAAAACTTAAAATGAATCCTTATTTCCTAATGAATAGCCTTTGGACTATAATGCAACTTAAATAGAAAACTATCTTTGGTAAGATTTTTCCTCCAAAAGCATTTTATTTTAAAAATCCAATGGAAATTTTAAAAATCCGATATATATTTTTTAAATCATTTATTTTTATCCACCTTGGTCAGTGCTAGAAATTCCTTTTGTCTGTCCTTCAGATGTCCAGGAGAATAATATTTTTTTCTATTCTCCGAGCCAGGGACAATTTCATAAACTTCTATCACATTGCTTCTTACACACTTTTTCCCTACACAAAAATCTCCCAAACACCACTTTGTTTCTTCATCAACCCCCAGCAACCAATTTTACTTCTTTCTTTCAATTCTTTAAAACTTTCAGTTTTCTTTGAATTAAAATCATTTCCTCCTAGATGTGCATCTCTACAAATAAACTCCTTTTCCTTCCTCCCCCACTTTTTTTTTCTTTTCCAAATTGGGCGTCCTCTCTGACTTTTGCATCGCGATGCATCAGCGATCAGCCGTACCATCTTTTTGGAACCTCAGGACTGCGATAGAGGAAAACCGGCAGCATTTTTATTTATTTCCGATGCCACTTTGAAATGCGCCCACACGACAGTGACAACAGAGATGATCAGCAATGGTTTCTGGGCTGAATGAGTCAGTTGAAAGAGAGATGAAAACTAAGGACCAAGCAAAGTGCTTCAAAAATGCGGCAAACCTCTGAGTTCTCAGGAAGTGTTCATCAGGCAAAAGGAGAGTTCTGGAGCACTCAAAAGCTTGTCACATTTTTTTAAAAAAACAGCAACTTTTGCTAATAATAATAATAATAATAATAATAATAATAATAATAATAATTTATTATTTATTATTTATACCCCGCCCATCTGGCTGAGTTTCCCCAGCCACTCTGGGCGGCTCCCAATCAAGTGTTAAAAACAGTACAGCATTAAATATTAAAAACTTCCCTGAACAGGGCTGCCTTCAGATGTCTTTTAAAGATAGGAAAGCTGCTTTCCCCCTTCACATCTGGTGGGAGGGCGTTCCACAGGGTGGGTGCCACTACAGAGAAGGCCCTGTGTCTGGTTCCCTGTAACCTCACTTCTCGCAATGAGGGAACCGCCAGAAAGCCCTCAGAGCTGGACTTCAGTGTCTGGGCAGAATGATGGGGGTGGAGACGCTCCTTCAGGTATACAGGACCGAGGCTGTTTAGGCCTTTAAAGGTCAGCACCAAAACTTTGAATTGTGCTCAGAAACGTACTGGGAGCCAATGTAGGTCTTTCAAGACTGGTGTTATGTGGTCCCGGCGGCCGCTCCCAGTCACCAGTCTAGCTGCCGCATTCTGGATTAATTGCAGTTTCCAAGTCACCTTCAAAGGTAGCCCCACATAGAGCGCATGGCAGTAGTCCAAGCGGGAGATAACCAGAGCATGCACCACTCTGGCCAGACAGTCTGCGGGCAGGGAGGGTCCCATCCTGCATACCAGGTGGAGCTGGTAGACAGCTGCCCTAGACACAGAATTGACCTGTGCCTCCATGGACAGCTGTGAGTCCAAAATGACTCCCAGGCTGCGCACCTGGTCCTTCAGGGGCACAGTTACCCTATTCAGGACCAGGGAGTCTTCCACACCTGCCTGCCTCCTGTCCCCCCAAAACAGTACTTCTGTCTTGTCAGGATTCAACCTCAATCCATTAGCCACCATCCATCCTCCAACTGCTAGGGTGAGCGCATGCCCTGATCTGTATTTGAAGGATCTCCTCTATCTGTCCAGTCTTAAGTCTGGTTTAAAAGACCCCTGTGTGTCAGACTAAGGCCTAGGAGACCAGAGTTCGAATCCATCCATCGTTAAGAGGCGACATGATGGAAGTTTATTAAATGATGTACGGCATAGAGAAGGTGCATAAGAATTTTCCTGCCTCTCTCGTGACAACTCAAACTCGTGGACCTCCAGCAAAGCTGAATGTTGGAAGATTCAGGACAGGGAGAAGAAAAGTTAACCTATGGAACTCCCTCCCACAGTAGGCAGTGATGACCACCAACTTGGAAGGCTGTAGAGGAAAATTTAAAAGCCAAAAGTTCTCACACCTTTACACCCACTGACTACATCTCTTTCCTTCCATGTAAACAAAAGGCACCATCAGATTTCAAGGAGCTGGTGAGAGGGTTGCCGTGTAGGGAGGATCCCGAGGGCCGGATATATAGGCACAGAGGGCCGCATTAAATCTCCAGGTCTGAGTCTCCCTCCACCAAGTATAAACAGCTGTGGTCTCTTAGGAATCAGACAGGCTCACATACGCAGAATAATAATAATAAATATAAATATAAATATAAATTTTATTTATACCCCGCCCTCCCCGGCCAGAGCCGGGCTCAGGGCGGCTAACACCAATAAAATCACAGTACAAAATAGGGAGGAAGGGGGGGGACCCAATTTAAAATACAGGTTAAAATGCAATTTAAAATGCAGCCTCGTTTTAAAATTGCTGATAAATCAAAACCAGAAGGGGAGGGAAACATAAGGGTCAGACTGAGTCCAAACCAAAGGCCAGGCAGAACAACTCTGTCTTGCAGGCCCTGTGGAAAGATGTCAAGTCCCGCAGGGCCCTAGCCTCATGCGACAGAGCCTTCCACCACGTCGGAGCCAGTACTGAAAAGGCCCTGGCCCTAGTTGAGACCAGTCTAACCACCTTGCGACTGGAGACCTCCAAGGTGGTGTCATTTGTGGACCCTAAGGTCCTCCGTGGGACATACCAGGAGAGGTGATCCCGTAGGTACGAGGGTCCTAGGCCGCACAGGGCTTTAAAGGTCAAAACCAGCACCTTAAACCTGATCCTGTACTCCACCGGGAGCCAGTGCAGCTGGTATAGCACCGGGTGAATGTGATCCCGTGGCGAGGACCCTGTAAGGAGTCTCGCTGCGGCATTCTGCACCCGCTGGAGTTTCTGGGTCAGCTTCAAGGGCAGCCCTGCGTAGAGCGAGTTACAATAATCCAGCCTGGAGGTGTGTGCATTTAAAGCTCCTTCGGTGCACTTTTAAAACACAGGGGTTCCTGTCCTGCGAAGCAGAGTTTGCTAAGGATGCCGGGAATTGTAACTCTGTGAGGGGTAAACTAACTTTCCCAGGATTCCCGGGGTGGCAGTAGTGTCCTAGATCGGCTCCCAATTTTTAAACACGGCTGTGTTCCGTAGAGGGCCTGGCCCTTCTCATTTTGGTTATGCTTTGGGCACCATTCATTCATACAGAATAAAACTAAAGTTCAACAAAACTTTAAATAGAGTTCAACAATAACAAAGGGGAGAAAAACCACAGTAGTTGCAATATCAAATCATTACAATTAACCAATTTTAACATTTTATAAATACTAAGAAAGAAATTATACCACATCACTTTTAGCTTACTGAGCTTCTCGTACTACACTTTTCTCTCTTTATCTTTTTCTTAACGTATCAAAAAAGGGAAGACCAAGAAAGGAAACATCAAAAGGAAAAAAGAAAGAGAAGGGGGAAGGGGAGGGGAAGGAAGGGGGGGAGAAAAGGAAGAAAAATACAAAGCAAAACAAACACGTTTAACTTCCGATTAGACTCATTGTATTATTATTTCTACAATTTTTTCACACACAGTTCCAAGTTGTTATATTTCTTTCTTTGTTTTCCTCAGATATCAAAAAACATAATATTTGTTGTTTTACAAGGTTCATTCTTTTTCTGCCAGGAGATATTTGTTATTGTAATACTTTCCCAAATATTCTTTAAAGATCTTCCATTCTTTCTGTACTTTCTGTTTTGGATACCCTCTAATTCTCCCTGTCATCATATCCATCTGTAGATATTCTATCATTTCGACCTGCCAGGGCACTATACATTTAAAGCACATTCATAGAATCACTGAATTGTAGACCTGGGAGAGACCCTGAGGATAATCTAGTCCAACCCGCCGCAATATAGGAATAGGCAGCTGTCCCGGCCGGGTTTCGAACCCGGAACCTTGGCATTATCAGCACCACGCTGTTAACCAACTGACCACATGGCTTCCCGCAAATATTCCTGGGAAACGTAGTTTCCGTTAAGGGCTCCGGGAACCGCAGCTCTGTAGTGGGTCAGCTACAGTTCCCAAGATTCTTTGCAGGGAGGAACCATGGTTCCTGAAGCGTTGTAAGAGTGCTCAAAATGTGTGACCTCTGTATTTTTTAAAAAATTGGGCTTTTTATTATTTGCAAGGCTGGGATCCGACGCAGTGCAAGCTCCGCTGAGCTCAGTGGGCTCAATTTTCAGTAAACACACATCAGATTGCGCAGCAGTTGTGTTATGACTTTCCGGCCCGTCGTGTGACGCAGGCGGCCGCAAAAGCTTGAGAAATCCAAGCCCCGGAGCCAGTGACCCTCGCTGAGTCTCTCTCTGTGGCAACGCTTGCAAAATGAGGAAGTGGCGTCTTTTTCGTTTAGAGTTCTTTTTTTAAGAAAAATAAGTCACTCCAGTCTGGTTCTATGGAAACACTCCGTTTCCTGTTATCTGCAGAGAGCAGTCAAGTCGACCAGTAAAAAATGAGGTCTTATCTGCCGGCTCTCATCTTCCTCAAAGGGAAGTTGTGGGGCGATCTGCGTTGCAACGCCCTTCAGTAAGAAGGTGTCCTTTTAAGAAAAGGGAAGTAAAAATCATATTAACAGTCTTCCCCAAAAGAGAATTTCTTCCTCAGGACCAAAACAGGGCAGGAAAGGGTTATTAAGCCTTGTACATGACAAAGGAGGCAGCATAATTAAGAGATTAAAATGTTGAAATATTGAAAGCTTTATGGAAGTTTTTAACCTTCTTTGGACTATCTGGAAAATTATTAAAAGTTCGAACAGGATCCAACATAGCAGCGTATCGACCATGAATTTTTAAAAAGGGGGAAATAAAGGAATAATTAATTGTAATGAAGGGAAAATATAATAGATAAAAGTATGTTGTAGATAGATAGATAATTTACTACGGTTGGAGACCAGCTTATAAAACACACTTGGGGGTACAATCCCAGAAGGAAAGCAAACATTTAATACAGCAGGAAAGGGTGGGATTGGAAACATCAAGGGGAAACCAACATAAAAAAATATTTTAAACTTGTACTAAATTTGAAGTTAAATTGTGAAAAATCTTTGAAATTCAAATTAATTGGCCAAAAAAACCGCACAGCCTCTGCGATCCTAATACTCGTAGCTGATGCTGTTTGCAGTTTCTTCCTATATACATAGAAACGCAATGCTGTCGTCACGCAGCTTCCATTGGAGGATTTGCAGCGCAGGATTTGCAGGAAGTCAGAGCTCAGCCTCCCATTGGCCGATCTGTCGTTCCTCAACAGGACCCTGGATTCACCAAGGGTGGGTGGGGTTTCTGAGCGATTCAAGCGGGGGGGGGCAGCCCTTCATATAAAAATAAGAGCCTTGCTGCAGGATCACACCAGCATTAACCCCAGCTTCCTGTCCGTACAATGGCTGCTATGACACCAGGATGCTGAGCTGATCCAGAACGCCTCTTCTGACGCTTTCATCTTCTTAAGGAATATTTAAAATCTCCTAAATGACTCTCTCTTTCCTCCCTTCCCCAAAGGTAGACTTCAAACAACATCCGAGGAGTCCTATTTGTTTCTGCCTCGCTGTCAGGGCACGGGAACGAACTCCGCAAATCTCCGCCGGCATCTTTTCTCCGGAACAGCGGAATTGCCTCAGCTCGCGGAATGATCTCGGAGGCCGTCGTGTGAATTTTCTGGACCCTGCAGTGGTGGTGGTGGGGAACAACTTTGGGTTGCGACGGTCGCAGAAACCTTCCAGCGTAGAAAAGGATCCGGCACGCGGAAAGGGGTTCGGCTTACCAGTATCTGAGAGGAGATCGACCCCCTAGGCGGAAAGCTGGAATCCTCAACGAATATGAGCGATTTCTGGCACAAGCTGGGTTGCTGCGTCGTAGAGAAATCGCGGCAGGTGAGTCGTCCCGAATCTCTTAGCCCAGGAGCGGAGAACAGCAGCCCAGAGGTCTGAATTCAGTCTTTGGGGTTGGTTTTTCCTGCCCTTGGAATGCTCCAGTGCAGAGAGTTGGCAAGATTTTTTAAAGGCTTGATTATTTTTATTATGTTTTTTAAGGCTTGATTTTTATTATTAGTTTTTAGATACAGTGGTACCTCAGTTTTCGAGCGTCCCGGATGCCGAACGTTTTTCAAACGCCGAAAACCCGTTGCTTCCGTTTTCGAACGCACCTCGGAAGTCAAACGGCTTCCGCTGCCTCTTTTTCCATTTTTCCAATTGAACTTGCAGCCAGCCCTTTGCGCCTCGGTTTTCGAACATTTCGGAAGTCGAACGGTATTCTGGAATGGATTACGTTCGAGAACCGAGGTACCACTGTATGCTGTAAGCCGCCCAGTGTGGCTAGGGAAGCCCGGCCAGATGTGTGGGGTATAAATATTATTATTATTATTATTATTATTATTATTATTATTATTATTATTAGTTCCCCCAAGAGGGGTTGACTGCTAAAGCCACTCTGGGAACTATAGCTCTGGAAGGCGGGGAAACAGTCGCCTGACAAGTCTTCACACCTGTAACAAACTACAGTTCCCAGAATCCTTTGGGGGAAAGCCTTGACCGTTCAGCGTGGTATCAGAGTACATTGAATGTACAGTGCTACAGTGGCTTGAGATAATGACTGTTTTTGTTACCAACACACTGGCAAAGTTTCCTGCAGCCGTTTATTTGGACGGATCCTGTGGTTTCCACCTGTTTCGGTGGTACAAGGTATATCTTGACTGGGTTTGCCCAGCCACTCTGGGCAGCTTCCAGCGAAACGTAAAAAGGCAATAAGACATCAAACATTAAGAACCGACTCTTAAATCACATAGAGATATTTTGGTAATTAATCACTAACAGGTCTAATGATAAATGAACAGAAATCACCCTCATCCGGCAATCTGCTTCCAATAGCTCAGTCGGTAGAGCACGAGACCTTTAATCTTGGGTTCATTGGTTCAAAGCCCCCACTGGGCAAAAGATTCCTGCATTGCAGGGGGTGGACTGGATGACCCCTGGGGTCCCTTTGAACTCTACAATTCCATGAGTCTATCTCAGAGGCAGGGACGCGGGTGGTGCTGTAGGTTAAACCACAGAGCCTAGGACTTGCCAATCAGAAGATCCGCGGTTTGAATCCCCACAACGGGGTGAGCTCCCGTTGCTCGGTCCCAGCTCCTGCCAACCTAGCAGTTCGAAAGCACAAAGTGCAAGTAGATAAGTAGGTACCGCTCCGGCGGGAAGGTAAACGGCGTTTCCGTGCGCTGCCTGGTTCGCCAGAAGCGGCTTAGTCCTGCTGGCCACATGACCTGGAAGCTGTACGCCGGCTCCCTCGGCCAATAAAGCAAGATGAGCGCCGCAACCCCAGAGTCGGTCACGACTGGACCTAATGGTCAGGGGTCCCTTTACCTTTTTAACTCAGAGGCAGCTATACTTGTGAATACCAGTTGCTAGAAACCGCAGGAGGGCAGAGGGCTCAGCTCGTGTTTGGGGTTTTCGAGTAGGGATCTGGTTGGCTACTCAAAGAACCCCTTTGGCCTGATCTGGCAGCCAGGATCTTTTGGTGTTCCTATGGAACCTCCAGCTCCAGATGCAGTCTATCCAGATTTCCAGGTTCATAGAATAGAATAGAATAGAATAGAATAGAATAGAATAGAATAGAATAGAAAGTAAATAGAATAGAATAGAATAGAATAGAATAGAATAGAATAGAATAGAATAGAATAGAATAGAATAGAATAGAAAGTACTTCCAACAAAGTATTAAAATACAGTAGTCTTAAAAGCTTCCCTAAACAGGGCTGCCTTCAGATGTCTTCTAAAAGTCTGTTAGTTGTTCTTCTCTTTGACATCTGGTGGGAGGGCGTTCCACAGGGCGGGTGCCACTACCGAGAAGGCCCTCTGCCTGGTTCTCTGTAACTTGGCTTCTCGCAGGGAGGGAACCGCCAGAAGGCCCTTGGAGCTGGACCTCATTGTCCGGGCTGAATGATGGGGGTGGAGACACTCCTCCAGGTATACTGGACTGAGGCCATTTAGGGCTTTCAAGGTCAGCACCAACACTTTGAATAGTGCTCGGAAACGTACTGTGAGCCAGTGTAGGTCTTTCAAGACTGGTGTTATGTGGTCTCACCAGTCTAGCTACTGCATTCTGGATTAGTTGTAGTTTCCGGGTCACCTTCAAAGGTAGCCCCACTTAGAGCGCATTGCAGTAGTCCAAGCAGGAGATAACCAGAGCATGCACCACTCTGGCAAGACAGTCCAGTTCTTAGGGGCATTTGGTCTCTGTGGGAACAAGGGGGGCTGGACTTGATGGACCCCTTGGCCTGACCCGGCAGCCAGACTCTTCCAAGTGGCGATTCCAATGCGCCAAAGCTTTGCTCGCCTTCTGGCTCAGGCAAAGCCCTGTTTTTCTGTGTTTCCTCGACTCTAGTGGTGATGTTTTCCTCCCGTCATGTTCCTCCCTCTCTCCCCACAGCCGAAGAAGATGCGGCGGAGAATTGACCGCAGCATGATAGGGGAGCCCATGAATTTCGTCCACCTGACGCACATCGGGTCCGGAGACATGGCGAACGAGGGTCTTCCCATGGTAAACCTCTCTTCTCTTCGGTGGTTCTGTTTGGGTTCAGAAGGAGTTGGGCGTTTCTACACAGCAGATACAGTGGTGCCTCGCAAGACGAAATTAATCCGTTCCGTGAGGCTCTTCGTCTAGCGGTTTTTTCGTCTTGCGAAGCAAGCCCATTGACAGCTTAGCGGATTAGCGCTATTAGCGGTTTAGCGGCTTTTAGTGGATCAGCTGATAAGCGGCTTAGGAAAAGGGGGGGGAAGGGGGAAAAACCCGCAGGAACTCGCAAGACATTTCGTCTTGCGAAGCAAGCCCACAGGGAAATTCGTTTTGCGAAGCGCCTCCAAAACGGAAAACCCTTTCGTCTAGCGGGTTTTCTGTCTTGCGAGGCGTTCGTCTTGCGGGGCACCACTGTACAAACTTTCCCATCCACTCAAGCAAATGGCAGGAAGTGGGTTTTTCATTAGGTTCTATGGGGAAGGAAAGGTTTGGCCTCGTCTGCCCTCTAGCGGCTGTTTGAGGGCGGCAGCCGAACCGGCCTCATTTTTAATTTTGGTTTTGTAAAGGTTTTTTTTTAAAAAAATTTCATTTTATAACGTATATAAACCAGAGACAGCAGTTGCAGCCGCAGATGCAAATCTAAAGAGGAGCAACAAAACTGTAAACCAGGCATGTAGAATGAGTTCAGTTGCACATGGGTTAATAAATAAATAAATCCCAAATCCAGACTATCAACATTTGCAGATTATCAGATCTGGTTCCAGGCTTGTGACGTGGACTGGTTTAACTGTAAAGGAATGCGTAATCATTATTAACATGTCTGGAG
The DNA here is from genome assembly GCF_964252035.2 of Podarcis erhardii. Lineage (NCBI taxonomy): Eukaryota > Metazoa > Chordata > Lepidosauria > Squamata > Lacertidae > Podarcis > Podarcis erhardii. The sequence continues at coordinate 3,918,524 of NC_138505.1, read as the reverse complement.
CTTTTGGTCCTTGTCAATATCTCAAATCATGCATAATTTGCTCCATTCTACTGATATTGCAAAGCGAGCGATACCAAGTGCGAAATTCTGGGCTGTTTTCTTACTAGCCCGTCCGCCAAGATCATATATAAGGCCAGTTCTTTTGACAATATATCTCTCTTGGTATCATCAGAAATATTTGGCGACATTAATTTTGGACAGCAAACCCTCGGTTTTTTAGTATTTTTCTTAAAAATTATTTATACATTTTTCCATTACAAATTTTCACATTCCATTCAATTTACTCATACAATCAGAATCATCGACTTCCCCTTCCATGGTTCTGTATATATACCCATTACGGCTACATTTTTAAATTGCTCCATAAATTCTTTTGTTCTCCTTCTGCCTCATATCTTTATATACTCTAAACTGCTGAAGTTTAACCTGTTAACATGATACTTCAAATATCCTGCAGTTAACATGATTCTTCAAATATCCTGCAAACATTTTCTTCTCTTCTTTAAACACTCCACCTTCCTGATTTCTTTAGTAATATTAGGGTTGCCATATTTCAAGAAATCCGGACACAAAGGTTGTTGAGCTTTTGGGGGGAAATTGCCCAAAGAAAGTTCTTTTTTTGGAAATTGTTCAATTTTTTAAGGAAAGTTGCTGAGCTTTTTTAAGGAAAAAAACCCAGACGTATGGCAACCCTCGTAATATTTACCATTTGTGTCAAAGTAAAATTCCCTTCATAAAGGATAAGCTATGCCAAGCTTATCACAACCCTTCCAACAATGAGGTGAGATGGAAGAGGACGTTTTTGACGTTTGCCAGGGAACAGAGAGCCCTGGTTATTAATCAGGATCGAAAGCTGCAGCAGACAGATTTTGACAGTTTCAGAACTCCAGGGCTGGCAAAATCTGGGCTTGCCACAGCCTGCCCTCCCCTTTTGCAAACATGCCTCTGTGTGTATCTGGGCTTCATCCTTCCTCGACCAGCTGGCGCTGAGAGTCTTGTGTGTGAAAGGGAGATCCGAGCGGCAGCCAGACGCCGTGCCCTCGCTTCTCCAGCTGAGATAGCGCCAGCCAAAAACCCGCCCTGCCTTCGCCACCCCGATCGCTTCACCCCCAGTTCCAGATTTACGTATAAGCTAAACAAGCTATAGCTCAGGGCCCCACTCTCTTGAATATAGAGTGAATATTTTCAGTGATTTATTTTTTGTAACCAACAGAGTGTTGGAAGTCCCTTTTATTTTCGCCTCTTTTTTTCTTTTCATCTATTTTTTGGTTTTCCTTAGGTGCTTTTATTTTTGTCTTTGAGGCCCTTTCTGCATTTCCAAGGTGGTGGTTCTGAGTTGCCCTCCTCTTTGCGTCCCACAATTCATCTCCCCAGTGTCGTCCTGCACTCTGCATCCTCATGGGGCCGGATCCAACCTCCTCCGAGTAGACCCATCTGAACAAATGAAGATGGGCTAACCTAGGCCTTTTCAGAGACTCTACTCGAGAGCCATTGGTTACGACCCCCAGCATCCAGCTTGGATGCGAGGAGTCAACATAGCTGTCAACCGTCCCTTATTTGGCGGGAAAGTCCCTTATCCCAGCGCCGTGTCCCGCTGCTGTCCCTTATTGATGATGTCCCTTAAATTTCCTGGGTTTCAAAGGACGCAGCTCCTCTCCCTCCCTCCCTCCCTGCTGGCCATGAGGAGGGAGGCTCCAACTGTGTTGCTTGGCTGCGTTGCTCACCCAATAAGGAGTCTAGGAACGACTGGGGGGTGGAGCTTGCATGCCTTGTGCCAATCAAATCGGCTGCGTTGCCTGGGGACTTGCCTTTGCTCAGCGCTTCCCAGCGGAGAGGGGACGGTGGTTTCCCTTGCTGCATCCCCTTTGCCGGGTTGCTGCGCTGTGAGAACCACCGCTTGAGGCTTTGTTTGGCTGCTGGCTGGGCTTTGTGCCTTTGGCTCGGAGGGGCTCAGAAGTCGAACATACCTGTGCTCTGAAAATCCCTTATTTTGGCTGCTGATCCCTTATTTTCGAGGCTGCTGGTCCCTTATTTTCAAATCTGTAAGTTGACAGCTGTGGGAATCGAAGGTGCTGTAACAGGACCACTTCTGACACCGTCATCGTAGAATGGGGGACTTGGAAGGTAATCCAAGGATCATCTAGTCCAGTGTTTCCCAACCTTGTGCCTCCAGCTGTTTTTGGACTACAATTCCCATCATCCCTTGCCACTGGTCTTGCTAGTCAGGGATGATGGGAGTTGTAGTTCAAAAACAGCTGGAGGCACAAGGTTGGGAAACACTGATAGTCCAACCCCGTGCAATGCAGAAATCCTGACAGATGGGCCTACTTGGAAAAGGAGGGCCCGCTACCTTCTAAGCTCTGCCATTCCACCTCCAAACAGCTTTTGCCTTCCAAAACTTCTTCCTAATGCTTAGTCCTAACCTCGATCTCTTTCTCTCTCTTCCCTCAGACGGGCGCAATGCATGAAATGAGATCCAAATGCGGCCGAGATCGACAGTGGAGCAGCTCCCACGTTTTGTAGCTCTGTGGTATTTCCCCCGCTTTCTCTTCTGTGTAAGTGCCTTGCTAGATACGAAAATCCCTTCCCTTTTTTTTTAAAAAAAAAAGTTCCCCATCCGATCATTAAGGACTAGCTGCTTGTTCTGCCATAGGGGCAGGAATCCTGGCTCCCTGCCCAAGGTTTGAGCTGTAGTCCCTGTGGGAATGTTCAGGGAGGCAGGAGAGGATATATTGTTTATTAATATCCTTCCTAACTTGCGCTAGCAAGTTCTGTAACAGGCATCCCCAACCTTTGGCCCTCCAGATGTTTTGGACTACAGTTCCCCTCATCCCTGACCACTGGTCCTGTTAGCTAGGGATCATGGGAGTTGTAGGCCAAAACATCTGGAGGGCCAAAGGTTGGGGATGCCTGTGCTATAACTTAGTAGAGTTTTACATTCCCCTTTTAAACGCAGAGCAGATAGCTGGTTGCAGGCTTGTTTAAGCCTCTTACTATTAGGTTCCTGGTAAAGGGACCCCTGACTGTTAGGTCCAGTTGTGACTGACTCTGGGGTTGCGGCGCTCATCTCGCTTAACTGGCCGAGGGAGCCGGGGTACAGCTTCCGGATCATGTGGCCAGCATGACTTCTGGCGAACCAGAGCAGCACACGGAAATGCCGTTTACCTTCCCGACGGAGCGGTACCTATTTATCTACTTGCACTCTGACGTGCTTTCGAACTGCTAGGTGGGCAGGAGCAGGGACAGAGCAACAGGAGCTCAACCCGTTGCGGGGATTTGAACCGCTGACTTTCTGATCAGCAAGCCCTAGGCTCTGTGGTTTAACCCACAGGATCCTAGTAAGTTCCCATATATCCCTCTTAAAAGAATAAACATGCCACAATCTTGTTTAAAGTACAGTCATACCAGTTACAGCTTCAGGTTGTGCGATTTCGGGTTGTGCACCGCGCCAAACCCAGAAGTACTTCCAGGTTTCGGCACTTGTACATGTGCAGAAGCGCTAAATCGCATTTTGCACATGCACAGAAGCGCCAAATCGCAACCCGCACGTGCGCAGACGCGGCGCAGCGCGTTGCGAACGTGCTTCCCGCACGGATCACGTTCACAACCTGAGCGTCCACTGTATATATAAAAGTTTACTCACATCATCAGTTCACAGTTGGATCCCTGAAGGCAGACTTAGTTACAAATACGTAGATATGGATCTACCCAATATAGGGGGGTTAATCCCAGTGACTGCAAACTGGCAGTCGCTGCAGTTCACGCGACGAAAGGAAGATGGAGAAGAAGGGAGGGGGGCTGCGTGCCTTGTGCTTTTGTTACCTGCACAGGTAAAGTCACACCCACCCCTAGTCACATGCAAAAGGAAGGATGCTCCAGCCCAGGAGGAAACAGGAAGTTTTCGACCGGCTAGAACAAACATCCCCTTGCATGTCCACTCTAGGAAAACAAGGAATGTTGTACTTGTCTGCTACTTATGTATCACATCCCACAGTCCTCACTGCCTGGAGAGCAGCTTGCCAGGGAAGTCTTGAGTTAAAATATATGGCTTAGACGCTGTTTTCTAAGTTTCACTTCCCCTGCCAATTCAGGTGGAGGATCTGGAAGGAGGTGGAGAGGGAATGTAATTCTTCTTTCCAATCTTTTTTCTTCTCGCAGGTCCCGGGCAAATTAACGAATCGAGAAAACCCAAAGAAAGAAATAAGTATGTAAACAACCCTCGCGCGAGCGGCCTGCTCGGATCCTGTCGAGGCAGGTCGGCGAAGCTCAGAAGACACCAAACACCCTTCGTAACTTATGCAAACTGATTCCAAATCGGATCGGATTTTCTTTTTCTAAAGAGCGTCAGCAACAAAAACGCAGCAGCTTATTCCGCCGCTAATTTTCGCCTCCCAGATTTGCATAGAAAGATTTCCTGAATCCAACACTCCCTTAGCTGCCGCTTCCTCTCTCTCTTCTCTCCCCCCCCCCCAAAAAAAATGCAGAAGCATCTCTGGACCCTCAGTCAGTCTCTCATGCCGTCCTTCGTTTCGTGGCTGCCGCATTTTGCTTTTTCAGAACTTTGCAAGGAATCGGGGCGGGCGTTTGAGGGAGATTGACGCCTGGGGCTCCATCAAGCATCTTTGTCTGCGAACATGCCATCCATTTAAAGCACACCCAAAGCCTCTTCCACACACACACCTGCAGGCCAATCACCCTGGGAACTGTAGTTTGCTATGGGTGCTGGGAATTGTAGTGCTGTAGGAGTAAACTACAGTTCTCCGGATTCTCGGGGTACATGTGCTTTAAATGTATAATGTGTGTGCCATTTTGCTTCATTTTTTAAAAGTGCATTCTGTTTTATCCCCCTCAAAAAATCTGGAGAGGAACTTCCCGTAACTGGGTTGTGGTTTTGTTTTGTTTTTACATGGAAGTGTAATCACTGGATTTTGGGGCTTTTTCTGGGGAGGGGGAGAAGGATCGACCTTTCCATGAGGCACGATTTTTTAAAAAGAGCAGGAGGCAGAGTGCTAACCCTGCTGGAATCTCCCCTGTGAAAGCCTTGCTGAAATGACTGGAAGGCCTGCGAGAGTGTGGTTAGTGACGTCACAGGCACTAGCCAGTTGCCACCTTCCAAAATTGGCCAGCATTTTGCTCCTGCTGCTGAAGACCTCTTCTCTGTGCCAGTCACTGAAGATGAAGTGTGGCCGCTTTTGGGTTTCCTGCGGCAAAGCATCCCACACTCAGGGCGGCCTCTGCACATTGGACTTCCTCTACCGAAGGACAGCAAAATGGGAGAGACGATGTTTGATCAGGCAAAGCGAGAGAACGAACACGGAAGATGGAGAGGATCCGGTCCGGATGATGGCAGAGTCTTGTCGCCTCTTTGGCCAGGCAAAGCACCGTGAAGGGAGAAAATCTCTGGATCACATCAAGGCAATTTTGGAACTTCCTTTTATATGTATAAAAAATGCAATATTCCTGTTAAAAGCTGGGCAAAGTTCGTCATTCTGTTGGGATAGGGACATTTCACTGAGATCTTGCTTGGACTGCAGGAGCCTTGATCCTCAGTTCTTCCCGTCGAATCATGAATGTTGGGCTCTAGAGGTGCTCAGACTACAACTCCCAGCAGCCCCGGCACACCCAATGAGGGAATTATGGGAGTTGTAGTCCAGCAATTTCAGGTGGGTGCATCCCCCTCCCCAATTTCTGGAAGTTCCTCTCTCTGACCCTGTGAAATTCTCCGCAGAAACATCCCCCCATCTGATCGCTAAGGACTAATCCTGACTCTCCTCCCGAGGGGTGGAGAACCTCAGGCCAAATCCGCCCCCCCGGGCTGCTCTGTTTGGCCCTCGGAACTCTCCACAGGCCACGCCCCTCTCCACAGGCCACGCCCCATCTCCGTCCCTCCTTCGCATCCTGAATGATGTTCCCTGGCTGGGATTTGTCCCTAAACTCTGACGGGGACACACAGAGAGAGGACTGCGTGAAAATGTGCAGGGTCCAGCCCACTGCAGAAAAGCGAAAATTATATCTCTTGCTATGCCCGTTTTTCTCCCTGGCACCACTGCCCACAGATGGCACGCTGCCCCCGGAAGGAAATTCAGCCCTCCGGCCAGTTCCTCGCTCCAGAATTACTCCTTCTGACTGAATGGGGTTTCCCAAGAGGAGGAGGAACTCTGAGGTGGGGTGTGTGGGAAGGGCGCTAGGGGCTGGTGTTGGGGGAGCACTTCAGATTTCAAATTTCTAGGCCTCATGAGGCTCTGGCACCGGATGGCGGATCGTTCCCACCCCCATTCCTTCTCTCTCATTATTATGAGCAGGGGCATTGCAGGAAATATGAAGCCAGCGAGGCTGAACTCTGGAATCGCTTTAGGGTTCCACTGCAGATAAAATAAAATAAAAAGCCCACATCTTTCTGTTTGTTAAAGGAAAAATAGTACGCTTAGCTTACTTAAGCAATGCCAGCTTTGTTTGTCTGTTGATGCCCCCCCCCAAAAAACCCTCTTTGCTTTTTCACATTAAGATGAGGAAGACTTCCATCCATTTGCTCATTACACGACAGGTTTGAAATATATCAGAGTCTGCCTTCATTTCTATGTGTGCTGGCAAAAGAATGTTTTGCTGCCATTTTACCACCTTTGTTTAAAAAAAAAGTTAACAAATGCAGGAGGGCGAGATTCAGCTAAGTCAAGCTCAGAGTATACCTATTGAAATGCTCCCTTGCTTTCCCTGGGTCTCCTCGGAGTAGGACTGATGTCACCCAGAGGCTATCAGATAGCTGGGAATTGACATTTAGAACTTATGGGTGAGGAGCCTCGATCCTTGAGGCCAAAAGTGGCCCCCAAACCCCTCTGCCTGGCCCTCAGAGCCATCTGCAGGCCATGCCCCCTCTCCCCAGGCCACACCCCTCATTGGCTCTCTTTCACACCCTCCTGGAGCAACCTTTCCGTGATTCGAACTCGGATCCTGCTTCCTGCTTGCGTGGATGTAGGATGGAAACCTAACCCTACTGCACAGAGGCGAAGTTTGTACTCCTTACTCAGCCGACTTTCCCCCCTGACACATTCGAGCTGAAGAAAACCTCCGGAACTGTCCTTTCGCTCCAAATTAATCTCAAATCTCAATCATCTGAAGGAAACCGGTTTAGAAATACAGCTATGCTACAATGCGCCCGTATTCCTGCTCCCCGTAACTTTGGACCCGCTCCCCTACAGCCCCAAGTATTTCTGGTGCGGCCCGACCACACCAAACAGGGGATTTTCTCAGGCTGCGAATGAAGTCGGCTCTGACTCTGCCTGCCGTGTCCTCTGGCGCCACCTACTGTTGACCTCCCACCCTGATCACCACTTTGCCTAACATCAGAGCCGGCCCCATCTCACCCCCCCACCCAAAAGCTCCTGCAACCACCTCTCCCCTCTGCGATTTCAATGGGTGACTCCGTGTCAAACTGCTTAAGTTTCGCGCCGGCAGGGCTGGCGTCGAAACCGTCGCTTTTGGGAAAGAATAGCTGGACTATTTGGGTGTATACTTGTTTGCTGAAAACATGTTCTCTTTTCTTCTTTTTTGTAAACGAGAAAATTTATGGGGGGGGGCGAGGGGGCAGACCAAGCTGTCTAATTATAACGAGGAAGCTTCCTAAAAGAGTATTTTTTTTAAAGGAGGGGAGAAGCCGCAATCTGTGCACAGAAATTTCGCTGGGGTGGATGCAAGAATCTGGTGTGTATCCGATCGGCAGGAAGGTTGGGTTGGTGGGGTAGAGGAGGAGTGGGGTAGATTTTTTTATTTTCCTTCGCCTCTTAAAATGTTTTCTCCCCTCTGCACTGCTGCCTGCCCCCCCGCCACCGCCAACTTGCGACCTGTTCTGGAGAGTGTAATGTATGCTTGAAAAATTAAAAAGTCAAAAGATGGTCAGGATCTGTGTCTTGGATGGCAGGAGGAGGGAGAAAATGGCAATACCTGCCCACTCCTCCTCTTAAGAGACTTTCCCTTGAGGTCCCACCCTGCAATAATTTCATTATTATATGAAGTTTGGATTCCAGAGATGATGGGCCCAGCAGCTGTTCTTAGAGGACCTTCAAGTCCACAGTGCACATCATAGATTTAAAACACATTCGATGCACATTTTTCCCCGGTCCAGGAATCCTGGGAACTGTAGTTCAGCCCCTCGCAGAACTACAGTTCCCAGCACCCTTAAACTACAATTCCCAGGATTCTTGGGTGGAAGCCAGGTCCATTAAACGCGCTTTCAAGATATGGCATGGATTTGACCCAATTGCACCTGGCAGGTTTTCTTCCATCTGTGAATTTGTCCGTGTTTATTCTTTAGTTGAGATTCCTGCATTGCAGGGGGGGGTGGACTGGATGACCCCGGGGTGTCCCTTTGAACTCCACACTTCTATGATTCCCTGAACAGAAAAAGAGGTGCATCTTCAGCATTTTCTGGAACCTATTTCATGAAGGTGCCAGGGGAGAAAGATTCACAACTTAGGGGCCACTGCAGAGAAGATCCCGTCTTGGGTCACGAACCCCCGAACTTCTGAGGGTGGTGGAGCTACCAAGAGGGCCCCTCTGCCAATCTGAACACCCAGGGAGGTCCATAGGGAAGGAGGTAGCCTTTCAGATATTTGGGGTTTAAGTTGCTTACAGGTCATGCAAGCGCCGAGCAGAACCTCAAGCAGGAATCTGGCTGCTATGTTTTGAACCAGTTGGATTTCCTGTGTCGTCTTCAAGGGCAGCACCACAAAAAGTGCATTGCAGCAGTCCAGCCTGAAGTGGACCAGGGCATGGAGTGCGGCGGGCCAGTCACCCATGTCTGAAAGGGGCCTCCTGTAACTATGTTGAGTCCAGGAGCAACCCCAGACTATGACTCTGCACCTTCCATGGGTGTCCAGAACAGATAATCTCCCCAACTTCTGGACCTGGAAACTCAGGAATATCTCCTAAAAATCCGTACAGTTTGGAAAGGTTCAGACTGCATCCAAACATTTAAAGGAAGATCCGCAGCGTAGATGCAAAGCAAACCCAATGTGCCTTTATAGCATGGGACACCCCCCGCCATTGAATTCTGGGAGCTGTCGCCTGTCAACAATGGGAATGGTAGTTCAGTGAGCAAGGAACTATAGTTCCCAGGATCCTTTGCAGGAAATCACCTGCTCTAAAAGCACGGTGCAAGCCTTTATCTCGGGAACGGCCGTGCAAAATTTGGTTATGATATCTTAAGAGAAGGGACACGGGTGGCGCTGTGGGTTAAACCACAGAGCCTAGGGCTTGCCGATCAGAAGGTCAGCGGTTCAAATCCCCGCGACGGGGTGAGCTCCCGTTGCTCGGTCCCTGCTCCTGCCAACCTAGCAGTTCGAAAGCACGTCAAAGTGCAAGTAGATAAATAGGTACCACTCGGGCGGGAAGGTAAATGGCATTTCTGTGTGCTGCTCTGGTTCGCCAGAAGCAGCTTGAGTCCTGCTGGCCACATGACCCGGAAAAACTCTCTGCGGACAAATGCCAGCTCCCTCGGCCAATAAAGCGAGATGAGCGCCGCAACCCCAGAGTCTGTCACGACTGGACCTAATGGTCAGGGGTCCCTTTACCTTTACCTTATCTTAAGAGAGCTTGGGATACGTAGCAAGGAGACAAACAACTTTTTTTCAAAATACATACAGTGGTACCTCGGGTTACATACGCTTCAGGTTACATATGCTTCAGGTTACAGACTCCACTAACCCAGAAATAGTGCTTCAGGTTAAGAACTTTGCTTCTGGATGAGAACAGAAATCGGGCTCTCGCGGCGCGGCAGCAGCAGGAGGCCCCATTAGCTAAAGTGGTGCTTCAGGTTAAGAACAGTTTCAGGTTAAGAACGGACCTCCAGAACGAATTAAGTTCTTAACCCAAGGTACCACTGTAGATACAATCCTGTACTGGAGGGATATCTGTGCCCTCCTTCCCAGATACTTTAGGATTCCTACCTACCATCATGGCCTCAGCATTCAGTGTGCCTATTGGTCAGGAATGAGGATGATGGGCGTTGTAAGGCCATTGTATCACCTGTCCACAAGTCACCTGTCTGTGCCCCAGTCTCTCTACACCCGAGAGAAATAGAAAACAGAAAAACCTACTCAGGAATCAGCATTTTTTATTCAGCTGCTTTCAGCAGCGGGGGGGGGGGTGTCTCCAAAGGAAGGCAGAGGAGACCCCAAAAAGAATACTCAAAAACCCCTTTCTTTCCAACACAGAATGTTTAGGATGCTGCATCAGTCCGTGGTACAATCTCCTTCGCCCTGCCTGTTTTCCCGGCTCGCTTTGTTGCCAATTTGAAAGCAGTTCTGGCAAATCAAGGGTGTTTGCTTTTGGGTAGAAGAAGAGCAAGATCCGAAGCGCCACGTTTCCTAGAAGGCCCTGCTCAGGGCCGATGTTCAGCGATCGCCATGGCTGCTTGGCCTTCACTGCTGGCGCCTCGGCTTCGGTTCCTGAAGTGTAAAAATGGGAAAGCAAAGAGAATTAAAATGGGAAAGCAAAGAGAATTAAAATGGGAAAGCAAAGAGAATTAAAATGGGAAAGCAAAGAGAATTAAAATGTAAGAGGGGAAACACATGCCGCACACATTCGTGGGAATCTACCAGCTCCCCAAGATGTTGCTGGTCTGGTCAAACAACTCTGTTTGAGCGACACTAGAGACGAGGTGGGTCAGATGTGTCCCTACAGAAGAGGTTATTAAACAGTAGGTGGCATGGAAAGTTCGGAGAGGGAAAAGGTTTTCTCCCTCTTGCATCATGCTAGAATTCAGGGGCATCCGAGGAAGGTAAACCTTGGAAGATTCAGAACAGGTAAAAGGAAGGCATTCTTCAGAGCATAGTTAGACTGTGGAACTCCCTGCCACAAGGGGCAGGGATGAGCAGCAATTTGGATGGCTTTAAAAGACGACTGAGCAGATTCATGAAGGAGAAGGCCGTGGGTGACTTCTAAGCCACAATGGCCATACTCCACGGTATGCGATGTTTCTGCACACCAGCTGCCGGAGACAGCAGGAATAATAATAATAGTAATAGTAATAGTGATAGTGATAGTAAAAATAATAATTTATTATTTATACCCCACCCATCTGGCTGGGTTTCCCCAGCCACTTTGGGCGACTTCCAACAGAACACTAAAATACAATAACCTATTAAAACATTAAAAGCTTCCCTAAAGAGGGCTGGCTTCAGATGTCTTCTAAAAGTCTGGTAGTTGTTTATCTCTTTGACATCTGATGGGGAGGGCTTTCTACAGGGTGGGCACCACCACCAAGAAGGCCCTCTGCCTGGTTCCCTGTAACTTGGCTTCTTGCAGTGAGGGAACTGCCAGAAGGCCCTCGGAGCTGGACCTCAGCATCCGGGCAGAACGATGGGGGTGGGGACGCTCCTTCAGGTGTACTTCAAGAAGGGGAGAGTTGCTTCTGAGCTTGGGGCTACCTTTGAAGGTGACCCGGAAACTACAACTAATCCAGAATGCGGCAGCTAGACTGGTGACTGGGAGCGGCTGCCGAGACCACATAACACCGGTCTTGAAAGACCTACATTGGCTCCCAGTATGTTTCCGAGCACAATTCAAAGTGTTGGTGCTGACCTTTAAAGCCCTAAACGGCCTCGGTCGTGTATACCTGAAGGAGCGTCTCCACCCCCATCGTTTTGCCCGGACACTGAGGTCCAGCGCCGAGGGCCTTCTGGCAGTTCCCTCATTGCAAGAAGCCAAGTTACAGGGAACCAGGCAGAGGGCCTTCTCGGTGGTGGCGCCCGCTCTGTGGAACACCCTCCCACCAGATGTCAAAGATATAAACAACTACCAGAAATTTAGAAGACATCTGAAGGCAGCCCTGTTTAGGGAAGTTTTTAATGTGTGACATTTTAATGTATTTTTAATCTTTGTTGGAAGCCACCAAGAGTGGCTGGGGAATCCCAGCCAGATGGGTGGGGTACAAATAAATTATTATTATTATTATTATTATTATTATTATTATTATTATTATTGGTTTCCCATTGAGACATCTGGTTGGCCACTGTGAGAACAAGATGCTAGACTAGATACACCTCCTTTGGCCTGATCTAACAGGCTCTCATGATCTTATGCAACATTGACCACATTGGCCAGGTCCAAGGAGAACTGTGATCCAACGTCACCTGAACCTAGGAACTAAGATAGACTGCCTAGAGACCTGGAGGCTCCATGAGAACATCGGAAGAGCCCTGCTGGGTCGATCTTGGCTGAATCTCTTCGCTCTGAACTTAGCCGGGAATTTTTTCAGTGCCGGCCCAAAACATTTATCTGCCTAAAGGAAGGCCGAGATGGTGTGTTCTTGCACAATTCTAGTGATTACTGGTGAGCTGAAAGGCGGGATATTGGCAGAAGGTGGACCCAGAGCCGATGGCAGGCAGAGCTACCCCCTGGGTTGGTTGTAGGGAAGGAGACAGGCAGGTGGGAGGTCTGGGGAAACACCTTGCTTTAAATTAAAAAGAATCCACTCCCCAAGCAAGCGGTGTAATTCTGATGGGAAGCATTCCTCTGAGCACGTGCAGAGAGTAGCCGTACAGGGCCCCACTCTCGCGACCCGAAACAACAGGTCTCCACAGAGGAAGGCCTCCCTGTGGGGATAAGCAACCTCATATAACCGACATGCTTAAGTTGAATTAGGGACGTGGGTGGCGCTGTGGGTTAAACCACAGAGCCTACAACTTGCCGATCAGAAGGTCGGCGGTTCAAATCCCCGTGACGGGGTGAGCTCCCGTTGTTCAGTCCCTGCTCCTGCCAACCTAGCAGTTCGAAAGCACGTCAAAGCGCAAGTAGATAAATAGGTACCACTCCAGCAGGAAAGTAAATGGTGTTTCCGTGTGCTGCTCTGGTTCGCCAGAAGCGGCTTAGTCCTGCTGGCCACATGACCTGGAAGCTGTACGCCGGCTCCCTCGGCCAGTTAAGCGAGATGAGCGCCGCAACCCCAGAGTCGGCCACGACTGGACCTAATGGTCAGGGGTCCCTTTACCTTTAAGTTGAATTAATGCATGAAGGGGTTAAGACCATAGAGTAAGCTGTCCAGCCAGGCTTAGATCACTTTGGGAGGAGCTAGATAATCAAGACTTGGTTCTCCTCCAGTTTCCCTGAGAAGCTTGGCGTGTAAAGAGGTCTGAGCCTGTTGCTCCAAGTTCAGGCTCTTACAAGCCACTCGAGTTCCTGTACCAATAATTTAGGAACTTCCACCACTGTAACTAAGCCACGTTTTTCTGCCTGCGTTTTCTGACTGATGTGTGGGAAAGCACATGATCGTGACCTTGAAAGAGTTTGTAAGTAAACCAATTTTTAACTTACTAAACATGTGCTCTTTTTTTCTGTGCTAGGGGAAGAGGGGAACTTTGGAACTTTGGAAGACTTTGGAACTTTGGAAGAAACTCCGAGGGGCATACTGTATTTCCATGCTTTTATTTGCTGCATGTGTTATGGTTTTAAATCTCTGCTTTGCCCCAAACCTGGATCTTGGCATCCAGGCAGTCCTTCGTTTATATGCCTATTTAAACGAGAAGAAAGCCCACCACCTGACATAAGAACATCAGTAGAGCCTGCTGGGTCTGGCCAAAAGGGGCCCTTCTAGTCCAGCATCCTTGTTCTCCAATGGCCAACTCCATCCCTCTTCTGGCAAGACCTGAGCGCTACAGCAGCTCTCCCCTTCCGTGGCTCATCACAGAGCATAGCTACCAATAGCCTTTCCCAACCAGCGAGTGCGCCTGCATCAGCCCTAACTCATAGGAGCTGGTTGAGAAATTTGAGTTTTCCTCCTCCCTCCCCATTCCTTTTCCCTTGTGTGTCGTGTTGCTATTGTTTTCCAGATTGGATGCCAGCATGGCGGGCCGTCTCGTTTTAACAGATTGTATGCAACCCACTCTGGGGGGGGGCTTTGGGCCAAAGAGCAGGGGTGCACCAATGCTCTGAATGAATAAACAAAACGGGGAGCGCATTATGCGGCGCCTCGGCACCCCCTGCCCATCTGTCCCCCACCTGCTCCGGCGGGAAGGCGTCCTTGATGCTCTTCCAGAGGTCCCTGAGTCCCTCGTGGACCTGGGTCCAGAAGTCCTTCCTCTTCTGCTCCTTGTCTTGCTTGATGTCTTGCAGTGCGCAGATGTGCATTGGCCCCTGGTCGCACGCCAGCGTCGAGGAGTTGCACTGGCCCTGCTTGCACTGGCAGGCCTGGTAGTTGCACACCTCCCTCTCAAAGCGCAGGATGTCGTAGTCAGCCGGGTCCAGGTGGACGCCGGGCTGCGAGTAGGTGATGTCTCGCACCCGGGACATGCTCCCCGCGGCGCAGTTGCAGTGCCACTCGCTCCACTCCTGCCAGGCATAGCGGTTGTCGCCCACGACGAGGACGGTATCCTTCTCCTGCGAGGTCCCCGCGCTGAACGTGATGGAGACCGACACCAGCGGCGCTTCTGTGGTCATCTGGGTCTCGTTGCTGTTGGTGTAGCCTGCCGCCACCGTCGCCATGGCAGCCTCGGGGATCAGGGCCACCAGGTGTGGCGGCGCACCCATCTGGGTCATGTCTTCCGTGTCCTCGCCCAGGCCTGGCCCGGGTGCCAGCCAGCCCCACAGGCAGAGCGTCAGCACCAAAGTGACGCCCCCTAAGGCCATGGAGGGGGACTGCGGGTTACGAGCTTGGGCAGGGACAGCGCCCGGAGGTCTTGGTCTGGTCGGGATGGGAAGGGGAGGGGGCGTGGCCTGTCGTTGTTGGGGGCGGGGTCTTGCTAGGCAACCTGCTCAGAACTCTGGGGGAGAACAAAGGAAGGGCGGAACTCTGGGGAGGGCAAGTAGGCAGGATTTATGAAAATGCGGTGGGATTGAAGGCTAATAATAATAATAATTTTTAATACCCCGCCCATCTGGCTGGGTTTCCCCAGCCACCCCAGCGGCTTCCAACAGAACACTAAAATACAATAACCTATTAAAACATTAAAAGCTTCCCTAAACAGGGCTGCCTTCAAATGTCTTCTAAAAGTTTGGTAGTTATTTTTCTCTTAGACATCTGATGGCAGGCCGTTCCACAGGGCGGGTGCCACCACCGAGAAGGCCCTCTGCTGTAACTTGGCTTCTCACAGGGAGGGAACCACCAGAAGGCCCATGACGCTGGACCTCAGTGTCCAGGCAGAACGATGGGGGTGGAGACACTCCTTCAAGTATACAGAACCGAGGCCGTTTAGGGCTTTAAAGGTCAGCACCAACACTTTGAATTGTGCTTGGGAGCCAGTGTAGGTCTTTCAGGACCGGTGTTATATGGTCTCAGCGGCCGCTCCCAGTCACCAGTCTGGCTGCCGCATTCTGGATTAGTTGTAGTTTCCAAGTCACCTTCAAAGGTAGTCCAAGCAGGAGATAACCAGAGCATGCACCACTCTGGCGAGACAGTCCACAGGCAGGGAGGGTCTCATCCTGCAAACCAGGTGGAGCTGGTAGACAGCCGCCCTTGACACAGAATTGACCTGCACCTCCATGGACAGCTGTGAGTCCAAAATGACTCCCAGGCTGCACACCTGGTCCTTCAGGGGCACAGTTACCCCATTCAGGACTAGGGAGCGATATTGGAGCAAATTAAGAGGCACAACCAGGTTCTTTTGAATATTGGGTTCATTCATTCATTCACTGATTTGCTTATTTATTGCTGACCCTCCACCCTACGGTCCCAGGGCGGGTTACAGCATCAAGACACATGATGAAAAACTGTTTAAAACATACAATCATAAAAGGAATAACATGTGTCCTAAAAGCATACCTCAAGTCTCAGGGTAAAGAGCACTCTCACATTACACGTGCAAGAGAGTGTATCTTCCTATATACATAAAAACGTAAGGCTGTTGTCACACAAGTGCAATGCAGCCTCAAAACCCTGGATTTGCAGGAAGTCAGGGTGGGGGAATGGGAACGAAAGAGAAGGCAGGTTTTAAACAACAGCAGAGGTTTGCGCAATGGAGGGATGCCGAGGAAGAAGAGTTTGGATTTTATATCCCACTTTATCACTACCCGAAGGAGTCTCAAAGCGGCTAACAGTCTCCTTTCCCTTCCTCCCCCCAAACAAACACTCTGTGAGGTGAGTGGGGCTGAAAGACCTCAGAGAAGTGTGACTGGCCCAAGGTCACCCAGCAGCTGCATGTGGAGGAGCGGGGAAGCGAACCCGGTTCCCCAGATTACGAGTCCACCGCTCTTAACCACTACACCACACTAGCTCTTTATTTTTGAAACGAATTATGGTTTCCCTCCTCTATACAGTATGCTGTTTTAATGGGGAAAAGCAAAATACATATTTTAAACTCCTCGTGTATATGCCTACTTAGAAATAAATTCAACTCAGGTTAATGGGGTTTGCTCTCAGGTAAGCTATAGTTTCATCATCAATTAGTTTCATCATCAATTAATCATGCGAAAGGCTGGGCTGGATGAATCCCTAGCCGGAATTAAGATTGCTGGAAGAAATATCAACAACCTCAGATATGCAGATGACACAACCTTGATGGCAGAAAGTGAGGAGGAATTAAAGAACCTTTTAATGAGGGTGAAAGAGGAGAGCGCAAAATATGGTCTGAAGCTCAACATCAAAAAAACGAAGATCATGGCCACTGCGCCCATCACCTCCTGGCAAATAGAAGGGGAAGAAATGGGGGCATTTCTTGGGCTCCATGATCACTGCAGATGGTGACAGCAGTCACAAAATTAAAAGACGCCTGCTTCTTGGGAGAAAAGCAATGACAAACCTAGACAGCATCTTAAAAAACAGAGACATCACCTTGCCAACAAAGGTCCGTATAGTTAAAGCCATGGTTTTCCCAGTAGTGATGTATGGAAGTGAGAGCTGGACCATAAAGAAGGCTGATCGCCAAAGAATGGATGCTTTTGAATTCTGGTGCTGGAGGAGACTCTTGAAAGTCCCATGGACTGCAAGAAGATCAAACGCATCCATTCTTAAAGAAATCGGCCCTGAGTGCTCACTGGAAGGACAGATCCTGAAGCTGAGGCTCCAAGACTTTCTCCACCTCATGAGAAGACTCGACTCCCTGGAAAAGACCCTGATGTTGGGAAAGATGGAGGGCACAAGGAGAAGGGGACGACAGAGGACGAGATGGTGGGACAGTGTTCTCGAAGCTACAAACATGAGTCTGACCAAACTGCGGGAGGCAGTGGAAGACAGGAGGGCCTGGCGTGCTCTGGTCCAGGGGGTCACGAAGAGGCGGACACGACTAAACAACAACAAGAAGCCATAGTTTTGTTTTCAAGTTTACTTGTACTCGGTGGTACTGCGATCTCCTTCCAGTCTATCTTCCATTTCCTGCAGTTCATCCTCCAGTATCACTGTCCCAATCATCTTAATTACATTTGTCCATTAGGTATTTCTGAGGTGTACGTAATTCCATCATCAAAAGGTTTCTGGGCTGGGAGGTTGGGCTGCAGAGAGAGGGGGTGGGCAAGGGGGCAGCTGGAGGGGGTGCGGGTAGAGTCTGGTTGGCAAGCTTTGTAAGCTGGGCAGCAGCCCCTAGTGTGTGTGGCGAGATAGATATATAGATAGATAGATAGATAGATAGATAGATAGATAGATAGATAGAGTGGTACCTCGGGTTACATACGCTTCAGGTTACAGACTCCGCTAACCCACAAATAGTGCTTCAGGTTAATAACTTTGCTTCAGGATGAGAACAGAAATCGTGCTCCGGCGGCATGGCAGCAGCGGGAGGCCCCATTAGCGAAAGTGGTGCTTCAGGTTAAGAACTGTTTTAGGTTAAGAACGGACCTCTGGAACGAATTACGTACTTAACCCGAGGTACCACTGTAGATAGATAGATATGATTTACGGCTATTGGGCCAATCACTGTCTCTCAGCCTAACCTACCACACTGGGTTGTTGTGATGGTCAATAACAGAGGCAGGGACAAACATTTCCTGCTTGGACGAAAAGTGAAATAAATTTAAAAACAAATTTTAAAAACAGATAAATGAGCTGCCATTTACCTAGTTTACATTTCGGAGTGGGAAGGAAACTTAACGTATATGTTGCAATTAAATATGCATGCACAGCTTTACATAAAAAAAAGAAATTAAAGCCAGGTTTTCCGGACCCAGTATTTTATTCCCAGAATGCACAAACCATTTCCTATCAACCTGATCAATAGAAAATTTTGGAGGTAGCTTTTTCAGTCTGGAGGAGGAACACTAAAAACTCAACGTCCCATTGGGGGCTTTTGTTAATATCAGTTTATTTACAAATGTACAAGTTATGCCCAGGAGAGCCAGAAAGCACCAGGTCAGGTGGGTTCATCTGGGTCCCCCAAACCAAGCAGCATGTGTTTGTGAACCCCTCACCCCCCCAAACCCCCCCCACTTCTCTCTCTTGTTTTGGGCCATCCAGCTGAAAAATACATTCCATTCCAAAACTGTGTCTCCTCATTCTTTCCCCCTGGTACGCTTATTGAAAGCGAGTAGCCGGCAGCTCGAAAAAGCCACCGGCAATTCGTTTAGTGAGCAAAAGTTTCCAGCCGTTTCAGCCTCTTATAAGAATTAAACAAAAATTGGCGTTAAATAGCAATGACCTCAGCAGCAAGCCGAGAGCAGTTCGTCGACCCAAAGCTTTCCTGAACAGAGCTTTGGGTTGAATGCTTGGTTGCAGCTTTCCACTCTGTATGTGCTCAGAGACACTGGGCTGCATTCAGTGTCAGTCCTGCGCAGAGTTAGACCCTGCAGGACCCAGAATCAGTCTCCTTTTCGAATTCAGGTGCAGAACAAAACTATCGTAAGTTTCCTTTCCTTTTAACCTCTTTAAAGAAATGTTTTTATTTTTTGATGTATCACGGTATTTTAATATTTTGTTGGAAGCCACCCAGAGTGGCTGGGGACGCCCAGCCAGATGGGCAGAGTATAAATAAATTATTATTATTATTATTATTAGGGGAATGTTTAAGAAGCAGGAGGGTCTTAGCGACAGAGAGGGAAGGAAGGAGGCACCTGTGAGTGTGTGTGTGCTTGTCAGCATTTGACACATTAAAAAAAAATAAAAATAAAACACTGTCGTAAGGTGCTAAGTCATGCAGCCAGCTTCACGTCTCGTTAGCTCCGGGAACAGACCCTGGCTTGCTCGAGCCTGGAAGAGATGGAGGAAAAGGGAACAGAAAGGGCTGTCAGACATTCAAATACAGTGGTACCTCGCAAGACAAATGCCTCGTAAGACGAAAAACTTGCAAGACGAAAGAGTTTTTCGTTTTTTGAGTTGCTTCGCAAGACGAATTTCCCTATGGGCTTGCTTCGCAAGACGAAAACGTCTTGCAAGTTTGTTTCCTTTTTCTTAAAACCGTTAAGAAAAAGGTGCATTCAGGGGGTGCAGTTGCGACTTGACTTCGAGAAGCAACTCATAGCACGCGGTGTGGCAGCCTTTTCTGAGGTTTTTGAAGACTTTGGTGATTTTTGAAGCTTTTCCAAAATCCGTGCTTCGCAAGACGAAAAATTCGCAAGACGAAAAAACTCGCAGAACGAATTAATTTCGTCTTGGGAGGTACCACTATATTAAACTGAACAAGGCTGCAAACGCATCGTGCACACTGCCAAAACGCCACACACATTTAAAGCATTTCCAAGTTTCCTTGGGAGCATCCCAACAGAAAGGCCCCCCTTTGTCCTGATCCATGTGCAGAGCTCCTTTTGCATTCTTATGGAACCTCCAGCTCCAGAGGCAATCTACCTTGATTCCTAGTCCTTAGAGGCCTGTGGCCACAGGACGCTGGGCTAGGTGGGCCTCCAGCCCTTCTTACGCTCTTCTATCCCCTTGGGGCTCGCTCACCCACCCAAGTTTGCTTTCAGGCATGGTGGTGGTGTAACCAGCTGCTGAAGGAACAAGCCGCCCTCCTCTTTCCGCTGCCTCCTTGGGGACCCAGGTGGGGACGGAGGGAGTGGGAGGGCCAGGTACTCACCGGTGGACGCGGTCCGGGATGTGGACCTGCTCCAAAGGGATAAGGTGGCCCAGTTCCTCCAGGCTGTCCACAAACTGCACTTTCCGGCTGAACTTGGAGCTGGAGAAAGAGAGGGTGCAAGAAAGAGAAGCTAAAGGGGCAGGCAGAGGCAGGAGCGAGGCAGCAGTAAATCACACTGAGCAAGCCAGAGTTAACTCTTGATTAGCAAAACAGGATTGGCACAGGAGTGTCAGGCCTAGGGAGTGTGATGGCCTGGGACTCGGACTCGGAACCAGAGGAGACCAAGTCCACACCGGATCCTTTGCTTCAGGCATCATCTGAACCAAGTCTGGGGCCTGATCCTGAAGAGCCCCAGTCTGCACAGGTTCCCCTGCAACAAGCACCGGCCAAGTCAGGGGCCTGAGCCTGCCCTGGCTCCAGATGCAGGGATTCCCTCGTTGCCTCCAGCTGGGCCATCACTTACAGCTGCTCCACTACCAGCTGGGTCAGGAGAGGCTGAGGCGGCCCCTGGGTCTAGTAACCCACCAACGTCTCCCGAGCTGCAGAGACTGAGGTCTGAGAGAAGGAGAGACCTGAGTACTGGCAGGAGGAGTGTTCGCCTTTGGGTGAGACAGGGAGGTGAGTCGACGGGGAATCAGGACCGGCCGTTACCCCGACAGAGATAAAAGGCTGTTGGACCCTGCCCCAGGTTGCGGGAGCTGTATGCCAGATCCTGTACCTGTCCTTGCCTGGTGTCCTGCCTTGGCCCTGTCGGACCAACTCCCAGCAGAACCTGCAGATTCTGGACCAGTCCTGGACCGCGTTTCACGCGTTACCACTGGGCCCAGCACAGGGAGCACAGCAACTTGTCTCCGGCAGGTCTTGCCCCCACGAAGCAGCTGCCGAGACTGAAGGTGCCCACCTCTCCAGAATTTTCCCAAAGCAATCTGAGACTACGCCGGCATGTCTGCCTTTGCTCCTCTCTCTGTATGCGTCTCCTAGTCCTGGGAGATTTAAATGCAGTAAATAATAAAATGATAATAATTGGCCAGCCTACCTAATGAAAGGTCTGAACACCGCCATCAACGCTTTGATGTACCAAGTGGGATGGACGATAATCAACGTCTTCAGGTTCTTCCGGAGCCTGTAGCAAAAAAAACCCAAAGGAACTTAAGGCACTGTTAAACTGGTGGAACTCCCCGCCACAAGATTATCAGCAAATTGGCAAATGAACTTAATTTCCTTTTGGCTAGCCTCTGGTGTGAAAACATGTATCGTTGTTTTTAAAAAAGAAACAGTGCTCAGTTGGTTAGACCGTGGTGCTGATAACACCAAGGTTGCAGGATTGATCCCATTATGGGACAGCTGCATATTTCTGCTTGCAGGGGGTTGGGCTGGATGACCCTCAAGATCCCTTCCAACTCTATGATTCCATGAAGGAAAGAAACGAAAAGATTTCATTTTCTAGAAACAACGGTCTGTTTTTGCTTTTCTAAAACATCATATCGGTGTTTCGGAAATAATCCATTATTTTCTTACACAGTCCTAGTAGCCCTTTCAAAATAAACAGCGAAACACCAGCACACTGTATTTCAAAGCTGTGGTAGACAAATAAGAAAGAAGAAAAAAATGGACCTGAATGAAACTTAAAAGTGACCACGTCTGTTTAAGAATTTCTGCAGCAGGAAAGAGAAATGTCTTTCCATTATTTGCACCGGCCTATAAGTACAGTGTCCCATGGACTGCAAGAAGATCCAACCTCTCCATTCTGAAGGAAATGAGCCCTGAGTGCTCACTGGAAGGACAGATCCTGAAGCTGAGGTTCCAATACTTTGGCCACCTCATGAGAAGAGAAGACTCCCTGGAAAAGACCCTGATGTTGGGAAAGATGGAGGGCGCAAGGAGAAGGGGACGACAGAGGACGAGATGGTGGGACAGTGTTCTCAAAGCTACCAGCATGAGTTTGACCAAACTGCGGGAGGCAGTGGAAGACAGGAGCGCCTGGCGTGCTCTGGTCCAGGGGGTCACGAAGAGGCGGACACGACTAAATGATTAAACAACAACAATACGTACAGTGGATGCTTGAGTTGCGAATGTGATCTGTGCGGGATTCATATTCGCAACCCGCAGCGTCCGCAACCCGCAACAACATGTCTGCGCACATGCGGGTTACGATTCGGTGCTTCTGCGCATGCACACAGTGTGATTTAATGCTTCTGCACATGCGTGACTGCTGAAACCCGGAAGTAACCCAGAAGTAAGCCATCGGAAGGCGGGATAGAGGGCAATTCGGCCCCCAATCTGGAAAAGATTCCCATAGCAGAGCAGATCCACAATTCCAGTGCAGCAAAAGGAAGCAATAAATTTTGCGCCAGGAAAGCCCAGCTGGCGTTCGGGGAAAGTCCCAGATAGTTATCCGAACTATTTATTGTTCGGACTTGTAGTAAAGTCGGCAGGTGGGGAAAGTGGACTTGAAAAGCAGGTTTTGCAAGAAGACGTCATGGAGATCTGGGCGACAATTTGGCTTCAGCCGAAAGTTCAGGATCAATCCTGCCCAGCCGTGACCTTCGGCGAGAAGAAAGCATCTATTGCTCAGAGCTCTGGAGCGTAAATTCACGTCCAGATCTGAAGAAAGAGGTACTGAGAACTTGGGAATGTTTTCACGCAGGACAGGGCAGGAGAACCTTAGAATCATAAAACTCATATGAGAGAGAGAGAGAGAGAGAGAGAGAGAGAGAGAGTTTAAAAAATATTTAGAATAACTTTTTATTTAAAAACCTGAAGCCTTCCTTTTAGGAATTCTGGTTTTCCCAGTAGTGATGTATGGAAGTGAGAGCTGGACCATAAAGAAGGCGGATCGCCGAAGAACGGATGCTTTTGAATTCTGGAGCTGCAGGAGACTCTGGAGAGTCCCATGGACTGCAAGAAGATCAAACCTCTCCATTCTGAAGGAAACTAGCCCTGAGTGTTCACTGGAAGGACAGATCCTGAAGCTGAGGCTCCAAGACTTTGGCCACCTCATGAGAAGAGAAGACTCCCTGGAAAAGACCCTGATGTTGGGAAAGATGGAGGGCACAAGGAGAAGGGGACGACGGAGGACGAGATGGTGGGACAGTGTTCTCGAAGCTACCAGGATGAGTTTGACCAAACTGCGGGAGGCAGTGGAAGACAGGAGTGCCTGGCGTGCTCTGGTCCCGGGGGTCACAAAGAGGCGGACACGACTAAACGACAACAGGTGCCGAAATCCCAATGGAACAGAAAAGACTATTTATGTATGCGACTACAGCTGCGCGGATGTTAAAGTCTTTAGCAGAGAAGAATGGCAGATCGAGTTGATGGATTGTGCCAGGAGAATCAGAAATCGGGAAGACCAAACTTTTAATAAGGAATGGGGAAAATTTATAATTTATCTTAAAAACCATTGTAAACAGTTAAAATCGTTTGTAGGATTGGAATAACACTTGTAGTTTAATGGTGAATTTTTGGACGCAAGGGAGAGGTAAAAGATCTGGATTATTATAAAAGATGCAGGAGGAAATGATTAACCAAAGGACCCACAAAAGGGGAGGAAGGAAGTTCAGGAGACTCTTGGGAATCTTGTTTCTATGTTGTATGTTGGATATATAACCGTAAAATCTTAATCTGAAAAACCAAAAAAATAACTTATAAAATTATAAATTATAAAACCAAATAAATAAATTATATATGTATATATAACCCCCTGCAGAGTCAGCCAGAACTGCTTTAGCTGCAATCTTTTTTCTTTCTAGAATGTAGTTTTAAAATGTATTCATTTCCCCTCATAAAATTTATACACTGCTTGCTTATGAAAAGCAAAACGCCTACAAATAGAATAAATAAAATAAAAACAACTCTTTTAAAAGTTCGGAAGATCAGCAATGAACTAAAACAGGTCGAAACACCCACCCACATTCTACATGTCCGGACAGGCTTTGCCTAAACAAAAATGTTTTCAGCAAGCGCCGAAAAGAGAACAGTGAAGGACCCTGCTTGGCGTCAATAGGCGGGGAGTTCCGAAGGGGACCATTCCCAAAGTGGAAGAATGGGATTCACGTGGCACCTTGAGCAGTGTTTTCATTTTGCTTTTAGACTTTGTATTTGTTTGCTGCCCTGAGCTCCTTGGAGAGGAAGGGTGTTGTAATAATAATAATAATAATAATAATAATAATAATAATAATAATAATAATAGGCTCCAGTACGTTTCTGAGCACAATTCAAAGTGTCGGTGCTGACCTTTAAAGCCCTAAACGGCCTCGGCCCAGTATACCTGAAGAAGCGTCTCCACCCCCATCGTTCTGCCCAGACACTGAGGTCCAGCGCCGAGGGCCTTCTGGCGGTTCCCTCCCTGTGAGAAGCCACGTTATAGGGAACTAGGCAGAGGGCCTTCTCGGTAGTGGCACCCGCCCTGTGGAACGCCCTCCCACCAGATGTCAAAGAGAAAAACAACTACCAGACTTTTTGAATACATCTGAAGGCAGCCCTGTTTAGGGAAGCTTCTAATGTCTGACGCTGTATTGTTTTTAATATTCGGTTGGAAGCTGCCCAGAGTGGCTGGGGAAGCCTAGCCAGATGGGTGGGGTATAAATAAATAATAATTATTATTATTAGTTAAAGGTAAATGACCCATGGACTGTTAAGTCCAGTCAAAGGCGATTCTGGGGTTGCGGCGCTCATCTCGCTTTCAGGCCGAGGGAGCCGGCGTTTGTCCACAGACAGCTTTCCGGGTCATGTGGCCAGCAGGACTAAGCCACTTCTGGCGAATCAGAGCAGCGCAAGGAAACGCCGTTTACCTTCCCGCCAGAGCGGTACCTATTTATCTACTTGCACTTTGATGTGCTTTCGAACTGCTAGGTGGGCAGGAGCAGGGACCGAGCAACGGGAGCTCACCCGATCGCGGGGATTCGAACCGCCGACCTTCCGATTAGCAAGCCTAAGAGGCTCAGTGGTTTAGACAACAGCACCAGCCACGTCCCTATTACTATTACTATTACTATTATTATTTCTAGTCCTGCTCCTTGGAGCTACAGAGCTCAAGCCTGCTCTGTCTGGGGCAGGAGGATTTGTTGATCAACCTAACCAGGCTGATTTTTTATTTTCTTAATAATATTGGGAGTTGTCTGGGACACAGATCCTTTTAAAAACACACAAGCTCTGTCAGGAGTAACCATGGACCAATGGTACCAAATAGTCTGGGAAACAGCCTTACTAGAAAAATTAACCGATAAACTGAAACGGACACGGGGACAAATAGAAGAAGATGCCTTCACCCCAGTATGGCTCCCCTTCATCACCTACACAGCCCAACAAGACAACGACAAAAATCCACCAACGGCATACAAATCAATATGGCTAACCTGATCCAAAACACCCACCCACCCCACTCACACACGAAAACAAAGACCACCACAGCCAACCACAAATAAACAACCACACCTTGGCCAACCCCAACCTCTCTCACCACCAAAGGAACACAAGTGAACAGCAAAGAACCTGCACAAACAACGCTGACACAAAACCCTACATATAGTAAGTAAAATAGAAACATCGTCACCCGACCCCATCCCATAGCTGTCAACTTTCAGATTTGAAAGTAAGGGATCGTCAGCCTCACCTGTCCCGGGGACAGTCTACGGGATATCTAACAATCCGGGATAGCAGCGGGAAACGGCGCTGGAATAAGAGAATTTCCCGCAAAAAAGGGAAGGTTGACAGCTATGCCCCCCCCATCTCCCCCCCTCCGCCTCTTTCCCCCTTTTCTTTTTATGTCTCAACAAATGGAACTGATTTGTAAAAATGTCACATGGGGGGGGGTATACGAGAGAGAGACATTGCAAACACTTTTGTAAATCAAGAAAATCTTTAATAAAAAGAAAAGGGGGGGGGGACCCACAGGCTCAGAGCCAATGCTGCTCACCGTCTGTCGATGGTTTGGTAACACTGCTTGATCCAGGAAAAGGAGGGCACCTGGCTGCGGGGTGTGGCTCCACTCAGACACACCAGGATGTAATTTTCGGCGACCATCAGCTCCAGAGTTCCAATGATGTACCTGGGATTTGAGGCAAAACAGGGACGTCAGAGCCGGTTTCAAAAATGCAATAGATACACTGGATAATAGATAATTGGTCATAATATAGACATGGAAGCATGGGAGCGATTGTGGAATATGGGTATAAAATTTACAGCTCCCTTGGCCAGTAAAGCGAGATGAGCGCCGCAACCCCAGAGTCGTTTGCCACTGGACTTACCATATTTTTCGCAACATAAGACGCACTTTTTTCCTCCTAAAAAGTAAGGGGAAATGTCTGTGCGTCTTATGGAGCGAATGTGTGGTTGATCGCCCTGCCCCCTTGCCATTGTTGAATGTTCTGCAGACGGAGGCTGTTTCCCCAGCGACATGGGACTGGCGGATTAGATTATCTGTCTGGAAACTGTAGAAACGGCTCCCTTTCCTTTCCTTAAGAAGCTGCAGAACTGTGATTTGAACCCCATAAAAACGGGATTTTTTTTCCCTTTGCAAAGTAAGCTCAACAACTTTGAGCTGATCCTCAAAAAAAGGGGTTTCCCCCTTTGTAAAAGAAGCTGCACAACTTTGAGCTGATCCCCCCCAAACTGGGCTGTCCGCCTTTCCTCCTCTAAAAACTAGGTGCATCTTATGGTCAGGTGCATCTTATGGAGTCCTTTACTGTTGCCTTTTATGGTTTAAGAGAAAATTACTGTATATGAAAATGATATATCGATGGTTCCTAACACCGAGAAAATTGGGGAACATGTCTAAATCGAAATCAAAAAAGTGTTGGAAATGTAAAGAGAAAGAAGGTTCCTTTTATCATATGTGGTGGTCTTGTAGTAAGGTTAGCGGGAAATGATATACAGTATTATAATGAATTGAAAAGGATGTTTCAAATAATGTTTGGAAAAAAAAAAAAACACCAACCCAGAAGTTTTTCTTTTGGGAATTATAGGGACAAAACTACCCAAATTGCATAGAAATTTATTCATGTATGCTGCTACAGCGACAAGAATGTTACTTGGAAAGGAAGAATGGAAAGGAAGAGGAAAGGAAGAATGGATACAAAAACTTATGGAATATGCAGAAATGGCAAAACTTACCGGAAGAATAAGAAATCAAGATAACAAACATATATATATATATATATATATATATATATATATATATATATGTATATATATAGAATGGAAATGGTCTATTGAATGTTTACAGATAAATTGCAAACAGATCAAAACACTGGCAGGATTATTGTAATAACCTGCAGTTTCATAAAAGTATATAAATAAACGAGCAAATTAAAGGAATTCGGATATGCAGAAGAGATTAAAAAATAAATTTAAGGAACGGGAGAAAGAGGGGAAAAGGAAGTCGAGCAGTGAAATGTTGAAATGGTTGTAAAATTAATGAAATGTATAAATCTGGAAAGTATAAAAAAAAATGAAAAAAAAAATGCATTTAACAGAGAATCGTAGCATCCCCAGCAGTCGACAGCCCCGGCAGAATCCCTTTTTCCCACCCAGTTTCAAGGGACCAGGTGGCTCTCACCTGAAGAGATTCTCCATGACGTACGGATAATCTGGGATGGAGCTGTCGGGTAAGTAGCACGAGGCAAACATGATGATGGCGTTTAGGCCTTCTCCGAAGTAGCCTGGGAGGAAATAAGGGGAGAGGTCAGCTGAGAATCCTTTGGGAGGAAGGGGTCACCGGTCACACTTTGATTTGTGTCTGTTACACGGTGACGGACAGGTTGGATAATAATAAATAAATAATAAATATAATATTTTATTTATTTATTTATTTATTTATTTATACCCCATCCATCTGTCTGGGTTTTCCCAGCCACTCTGGGCGGCTTCCAACAAAGATTAAAGATACATCAAATTGTCACACGTCAGAGAGCCTGGAGTCAAGAAGCCAAGGGTCCGAGGGTCAAGAAGCAAGGAGTCAAGAAGCCGAGGCCCAAGGATCAGGAAGCAAGGAGTAAAACGCAGCAAGGCTAGAAACCAGTTGCTGTGGCAAAGAGCTGAAGGGAAATGCTGACCTTATATCCCTTCCCGGCTCTTGCCACCAGGTGCAGCGAGTTACCAGTCGGCCTCACCTGTGCGGCCGCGCCTTGCCTCTCCAGAACAAACTTAGGAAGGCCCCAGTCCTGCAAAGCCCTACTGGTCCCAGGGCCTGGCTCCTGCACACACGCCTGACACTGGCATTATTCCTTACCTCCGTGAGAGATGACTTTCTTGTAGGGCTCGACGGCACCCAGGTCCACTTTCTGCTCCCGCTCGTCCGTCAGGAAGATCCGCCACTTGCGCCCGTCTTGGCCCTTGATGTCCACCACGCGGCCGGTGCAAAACTTCTCGGGCAAGTTGCCCTCCACCCTCCGGGCTCTGGGGAGATCATCTGTGTGCATCGGACAGGGCAGCCGGGGTGGGGGGAGGACCAAATTTGGGTCAACGTCACGCAAAGGATCTGGAAACGCCTGAGCAGAAGCTGGACAGCTTCTTGGGACAGCGTTTCCCAAACTTCACAGCGGGTTGGTCTAGATGACCGCTGGGGTTCCGTCCAACTTACTGTTCAAGGATTCTATGAGCCTATTTTCCACCCTCCTAGTTTCCTCGGGGCGCAGTGGATCCCACAAACAAATCTCTTTCCGTTCCCACGCAGGGCCCACCTCCCTGGGGTGTCGTCCGCCTTGGGAGAACCTCGAACCCAGGCCCCTCACCTTCCCATTCAAACTCGTGCCCGTTCTCGGAGCCTTCCTGGAGCTCGCTGTCGGACGGGGTCTCCAGCTCGTCCACGTTAATGTCCAAACTGCCTTCCGGCGTGGCTTCCAGCCCCTCTCCAGATTTCACCGAGCTGAGATCGGGGGCTGGCAGTCTTTTCTTCATGAGCCGTCGACCGCACAGCTCTAGGGTGTTGGGGGCGACTGGTGTGGGGCAGAGGAGAAGAAGGAGGGGGGGATCAGAGGTCAGAGGCCGGACGCTTGCTTGGCATTCAGAAAGACACTGATTCAATGATTCAATCCTGAAACAGGAAGGTGGACTAGATGGGCCTTGGAGGGCCCTTCCAACTCTTATGATTCAGTGATTTAGGCCCATGGACAGGTCAAACTGAGGCACTGCCAATGAGGGGAGGGGCCTGGACAGGGGCCCCCACAGGCCAGAAGGAAGACACACAAACCCTGTTACTCCAGCAAACCCAAGCAGCCACCTGGTGGGTCTCTTACCTGGGCTCATTTCCGAACTGGATTCTTCCAGATCCTCCTCAGAGATCTCCTCTGGAAGAGGCCTGCAAGGCAGAAAAGAGAAGGGGCCTCTGAGGAACGAGAGGAAGGTGGGGGAGGCAGAGGCAGCGTTGCCTAGCAGCTATAGCAGGAGCAGCTGGCATTTTCCATCCCAAGAACCTTCTGAGGGCCACAGGGCCAGAGGGAAGAGTGGTACAGCCAGCTAGTTTCTATCCACACCTTCCCCCCATCTTCCAACTAAATAATAATAATAATTTATTATTTATTCCCCGCCCATCTGGCTGGGTTTCCCCAGCCACTCTGGGCGGCTTCCAACAGAACACTAAAATACAATAACCTATTAAACATTAAAAGCTTCCCTAAACAGGGCTGCCTTCAGATGTCTTCTGAAACTTTGGTAGTTATTTTTCTCTTTGACATCTGACGGAAGGGCGTTTCACAGGGCGGGTGCCACCACCGAGAAGGCCCTCTGTCTGGTTCCCTGTAACTTGGCTTCTCACAGCAAGGGAACCGCCAGAAAGCCCTTGGCGCTGGACCTCAGTGTCCAGGCAGAACGATGGGGGTGGAGACGCTCCTTCAGGTATACAGGACCGAGGCCGTTTAGGGCTTTGAAGGTCAGCACCAACACTTTGAATTGTGCTCAGAAATGTACTAAGCAGAAATTAGGTGTGACCAGAGGTCAAGGAGACATCCCAGCAAAGGAGGTGGGTGTGTTTCTCGGGGAAGTGCCGGATAAAGGACTGGAGGGCCGCATTGGCCCTGCCCTGCCAGGCCTGAGATACAGCACCTAAGAACCCAAGAACTGCCTGGGCATAAGTGTGGTGTGTTTCCTCCCAGCGAGGAGTCCCATGGATGCCTCGGGGAGGTGCCTGCCAGGTTGAGATGGATGCCCCTTTTTTCCAGCACCCCTGCGGCCAACCGGTCAGCCAGCGAGCTGAGCTGAAAGGCCCACCCCTATCAGTCGGCCTCCAGCCAGCCAATGCCCAACGTTCTAAGATAGACTGCTCTTGGGCATGAAGGCTCCGTTCCTCCATCTCCTCCCCGGGACACCCGCCGTCACCTGCGTTACCCCGGCACGCGGCTTACCGAGGGAATTCATCATCCTGCCATTCCTCCTTCAGTTCCATGTCCTTGATGTTCACGGCCTCATCGGTGTTGTCTCCCTGTTCGGGAGAAAGAGGTTCTGCGAATTCCTTCTTAAACCTGCAACAGAGAGAGAGAGATTGGTCGACAGCCAAGTTCTGCAGATGTCTCCGCCGAAGTTCGTCTTGGTGCTGAGTTCCAAAGAAGCTTGGTCAAAATTGAGTGGGGATGGCTGTGACCTTTCGCACCTAGAACCCCTCTGTCCAAGGACGTCTGAGCTTGGTTTCGCCAGCCACTCTGGGCAGCTTCCAACAAAGGATTAAAATACAGTGGTCTGTTAAACATTAAAAGCTTCTCTAAAGAGGGCTGCCTTCAGATGCCTTCTAAAAGTCTGGTAGTTGTTCTTATTGCCATCTGGTGGGAGGGCGTTCCACAGGGCGGGCGCCACCACCGAGAAGGCCCTCTGCCTGGTTCCCTGTAACTTGGCTTCTTGCAGGGAGGGAACCACCAGAAGGCCCTCAGAGCTGGACCTCAGTGTCCGGGCAGAACGATGGGGGTGGAGACACTCCTTCAGGTATACAGGACCGAGGCTGTTTAGGGCTTTAAAGGTCAGCAACAACACTTTGAATTGTGCTCGGAAAAGTACTGGGGGCCAATGTAGGTCTTTCAAGACCGGTGTTATGTGGTCTCGGCGGCTGCTCCCAGTCACCAGTCTAGCTGCCGCATTCTGGATTAATTGCAGTTTCTGGGTCACCTTCAAAGGTAGCCCCACGTAGAGCGCATTGCAGTAGTCCAAGTGGGAGATAACCAGAGCATGCACCACTCTGGCAAGACAGTCTGCGGGCAGAGAGGGTCTCATCCTGCGTACCAGATGGAGCTGGTAGACAGCCACCCTGGACACAGAATTGACCTGCGCCTCCATGGACAGCTGTGAGTCCAAAATGACTCCCAGGCTGCACACCTGGTCCTTCAGGGGCACAGTTACCCCATTAAGCACCAGGGAGTCCTCCACACCTGCCTGCCCCCTGTCCCCCAAAAACAGTACTTCTGTCTTGTCAGGATTCAACCTCAATCTGTTAGCCGCCATCCACCCTCCAACCGCCTCCAGACACTCACACAGGACTTTCACTGCCTTCACTGGTTCTGATTTGAAAGAATTATCCCGTCCCAACCAACACACCACTGAAATCGCTGCCTATTCCTCTGCAACAGTGCCGGATTTATGTATAAGCTAAACAAGCTATACCTTAGGCCCCCACCCTCTTGGGGCCCCCCAAACAATTTAAGGGGGGGGCTGCTTGTACATTTCCAAAATATAAGATAAAAAACATACAGCAACCGTGTTTTGTGTTGTGTAGGCTCCTAAGCCTACACAATCCCGGACGAGCCCAAACTCTTTAGACTCTTGAGAGTCCCATGGACTGCAAGAAGATCCAACCTCTCCATTCTTAAGGAATTCAGCCCTGAGTGCTCACTGGAAGGACAGATCCTGAAGCTGAGGCTCCAAGACTTTGGCCACCTCATGAGAAGAGAAGACTCCCTGGAATAGACCCTGATGTTGGGAAAGATGGAGGGCACAAGGAGAAGGGGACGACAGAGGACGAGATGGTGGGACAGTGTTCTCAAAGCTACCAGCATGAGTTTGACCAAACTGCAGGAGGCAGTGGAAGACAGGAGTGCCTGGCGTGTTCTGGTCCAGGGGGTCACAAAGAGTCGGACACAACTAAATGACTAAACAACAACAGGCTCCTAAGATGTACTGTATTTTTCGCTCTATAAGACGCACCAGACCACAAGACTCACCTAGTTTTTGGAGGAGGAAAACAAGAAAAAAAATATTCTGAATCTCAGAAGCCAGAACAGCAAGAGGGATCGCTGCGCAGTGAAAGCAGCAATCCCTCTTGCTGTTCTGGCTTCTGGGATAGCTGCGCAGCCTGCATTCGCTCCATAAGACACACACACATTTTCCCTTACTTTTTAGGAGGGAAAAAGTGAGTCTTATAGAGCAAAAAATACGGTAAGTCATGGGCCCCGCCTGCTCGCTAAAATATCACTGCTTTGTTCCTTCCTGTATATAGGGTGCCTACATTCTGCATGGACTGGTTGCAGGCAACATGTGCAAATGGATTTAGATACCTATTAGCTCCAACAATTACCATATAGCATATATTCAACACAAAAAACAGCAGCAATTTGTTGTTGACAAAGGACAGCTGGACATATAAAGGGCCCTATTACCTTCAGTAGCTTAGGGACGCATCAAACCTAAATCTGGCCCTGACCTCCACAGGTTCAGCCTCTTTCCTCCCTCTGTCCTCAAATTTTGGGCTCTAGCGCCAAGCAGACCTGCTCTCTGGTGCAAAAGCAGTTGCACCTTCTCCCCCTGCCAAAGACCCCTGCCTCGGTTTCCCTCCCCTTCCTGCATCATACCGCTCATTGTAAGCTCCTCGGGGCAGAGACCCGCCTCCTCCTTCTCTGCAAACACAGCCGCTGTGCAACACCAGAAATGTTATTTAAAACGACAACAGTGATAATTAACGTCAATAATAGTTGGCGATGCATTAGAACGAAGCCCAAGCCGTTGGGAATTACCTTCCAAATGAATTTGGCCTCTGGGAGCTACCGGTTGCCCAACTGAGTAGCTCAGGAGGTTAAGAACTGTGAAGAGAGAAAGTTTGCTCCAGGTAATCCACAAAGGTTTCTCATGCTAAATATTCACCGCAGGGCTGGTTTTGCAGCCGTGCGCCACACCCAGGAGGGGGAGTGGCTGTTTGCTCCCGTAGCAACCGGGCCGATGGATCGGCAAGCTCTGCACAAACTATGCAAAAAACCAGCTCTGCGATGGGAGGCGGATCCTGGTACGGCATTTGAGTTCTCGAACACAAGGTGAACCTGAAAGGACAAGCAGCCCTGCTGGATTGGGGCCAAGAGGCCTAGCCAATCAGGAATCCTGTTTCCCACGCTGGCCAGTCAGGGAAGACAACAGCCGGCCAAACGCCCGGCCTTCGATTGAATCGCCTGTTCCCAGCGCCAGGCGATTCTGAGAGGTAGACTGCCCCTGAGAATGGAAGCTCCGTTCCACTAGCAAGGCTTTGCTGCTGACCTCTTGGTTTTAGAATCATAGACTCGTGGAGCTGGAAGGGGCCACAAGGTTCATCTAAATCCAGCCCCCTGCAATGCAGGAATCTTTGGCCCGACGCAGCACTCGAACTCGTGGCCTTGAGGTTAAGAGTCTCATGCTCTCATGCTCTGAGCTATCCTAGCGTTTGATAGATAGGTTTCAAAATTTATTTTGTTGTGAAGGATGCAGTCCCTTGACCAAGGATGCAGTCCCTTGACTGCCCAGAAGGAAGAAGCCCTTCAGACAACGAGGGAAACTTGTGGAACTCCAGGCCACAAGATGTCTTAAATGGAGATTCCAGATTCTGGAGCAGTCTACCACATGTTCAGGACAGGGGGAGGACGCTCCTTGTAACTTTCCGAGAGGTGCCTGGCTCTCTGCTGGTGGGCTAGATGGGAGCCTTACTCGGCCACAAAGACATTTGTACATGGGATCGTCGAGTTAGAAGGGACCCTGGGGTCATCTAGACCAGTGTTTCCCAACCTTGAGACTCCAGCTGTTTTCGGACCACACTTCCCATCGTCCCTGACCAATGGTCCTGCTAGCTACGGATTATGGGAGTTGTAGTCCGAAAACAGCTGGAGCCCCAAGGTTGGGAAACACTGATCATTCTAGACCAACCTGTCGCGATGCAGGCTAAAATTAAATCATACATGACAGGTGGCCATCCATCTTCATTCTTTAAAACCTCCAAAAATGACTCCTCTCATGGGAGTCTGTTCCACTGTTCCTCTTACTGTCAGAAAATTCTTCCTGATGGTCTGTCGGAATCTCCTTTCTTGTAACTTGAAGCCATGGGTTCGAGTCCTACCAGTTTGCTCCATCGACCATGTGACAGCCCTTAAGGATGCGCCAGCAGCTTTGGAAACTGCAGGGGGCTCCAATCCACACAAAAAAAGAAAACTGAGTACTCCTCTTTCGGAAGTCACTGGCAGGAACTTAAAAGTGGCTTTGGCAAAGAGCACTTGGCAAGCAGCTGCTCTCACTGCGAGCCCTTGGTTGCAAGTTGCAACTCAACAAGTGGTAGGCTTGTATTTTAGAATGACTGGGCAAATATAGCATAAATTGGGTGCTGCTTGTTTGTACAGAAAGCTTGGTTAAACGCAGCAGAATTCAAATTGCATTTTGAAGTAAGCATGGCTCCGTGGGGAGAGGAGGGATGTGACCATGGTTGTGTGCCAAGTGGAAGAAGTGAAATTACACACTTTGGTTCTAATCCGCAAGCCAGCCAGGGGCTGCGCCTGTACTTCCTGAAAATGTAGATGACCAGTGTTGTCTCATTTGACATTGCCAATCACTTGCTATCAATAGCCGTTGGAAGGGGTCGCCTGAATTCACTCCCACCCACCCCACCCCAAATCCTTTTAAGCTGCACACAGGTCCTTGTATGATCAGTGGAAACAGTTGGTCCTGGCAAGTATTAACCACTCTCAGTTCCAACCTGATAATTGCCACCTGCCCAGGTTTTAACTTGTCTGAATTAATTTTAAGATGTACCGTATTTTTCGCCCCATAGGACGCACCGGCCCATAGGACGCACCAAGTTTTTTGGGGGGAAAATAAAGAAAAAAAAAATTATTTCCCCCCCCCAGGCGCTTGTGGGGCCAGCAGCGGGGAGAAGCGCTCTTCTCCCCGCCGCCCGCCTGCAGATCAGGTCCGGGGACAGCGGGAGGACGCGCTGCGCCTCCCAGCTGTCCCCGGAACTTGCGGGGCTGGCGGCCGGGAGAAGCACGCGTCTCCCCGCCGTCAGCCTCCAAACCACATCGGGAGACAGCGGGATGGTGCCGTTCCACCTCCCCGCTGTCCCCCGACCTTGTGGGACTGGCGCTGCGGCTCTCCTGAAGCCTGGAGAGCGAGAGGGGTCAGTGCGCACCGACCCCTCTCGCCCTCCAGGCTTCAGCGAAAGCCTGCATTCGTCCCATAGGACACACACGCATTTCCCCTTCATTTTTGGAGGGGAAAAAGTGCGTCCTATAGGGCGGAAAATACAGTATTTTAATGAATTGATGTCTGTTTTTAATGCATATTGTGTTGTATTTATGATGTTAGCCACTCTGAGCCCGGCCTCAGCCGGGGAGGGCGGGATACAAATAATAAAAATATTATTATTATTATTATTATTATTATTATTATTATTATTATTATTAAGATATCTGAAAACGGCAATCACACCTCCTCTCTCAGTCTCCTCTTTCTCCTCTCAGTCTCCTCTTTCCCACACCTGACTCCTTCAACCGTTCCTCACCAGGCTTGTATCTTCCTGGTTCACCAGGGGAGTGCATTGAACGAAAGTGAGCCTGAATCTGTGCTGGCTGCAAAACACCTCATTCCAGATCGGTGATCCGTGTCTTGCTGAGCCTCCCAGACATGAATCACACTCCCCTCCTTCTCCTCCTCCTTCTCTCCGGACAAGTCAAACAG
Organism: Podarcis erhardii; assembly: GCF_964252035.2. Classification (NCBI taxonomy): domain Eukaryota; kingdom Metazoa; phylum Chordata; class Lepidosauria; order Squamata; family Lacertidae; genus Podarcis; species Podarcis erhardii. The sequence goes on along the minus strand of NC_138505.1, from coordinate 3,882,723 downwards.
GTCCTAACTCATCTGCACGTTGAAAAGGCAGAGATTTCTTTGGCTGATGTCGTGTCCCAGGAACAGCAGCGGCCAGAGAGACAAAATGTGGTTTATTTTGCAGAGGGAGCGTTGTGTCTGTCGTAGAACAATGGAATCGAAGAGTTCCTGGCCAGACCTCTCTACAGAAAACATGAAATTGTCAAGGACAAGAGCGTCCCTGAGCATGTTTGGTGTGTTATTTATTTCTGCGCTCCTTTACGGCAGACAAGGCCAGAGTCAAGAGTAGATAGACATACACGCCCTGCTCACAGATAGATACCATTCACATACATAGAAGCAGAATTGTAGAGATGTAAGGGACCCCAGAGGGACGCGGGTGGCACTGTGGGTTAAACCACAGAGCCTAGGACTTGCCGATCAGAAGGTTGGCGGTTCGAATCCCCGCGACGGGGTGAGCTCCCCTTGTTCGGTCCCTGCTCCTGCCAACCTAGCAGTTCGAAAGCACATCAAAGTGCAAGTAGATAAGTAGGTACCGCTCTGGCAGGAAGGTCAATGGCGTTTCCGGGCGCTGCTCTGATTCGCCAGAAGCAGCTTAGTCATGCTGGCCACATGACCCGGAAGCTGTACGCCGGCTCCCTCGGCCAATAAAGCGAGATGAGCGCCGCAACCCCAGAGTCGTCTGTGACTGGCAGGGGTCCCTTTATCTTTACCTTTAAGGGACCCCAGGGGGTCATCCAGTTCAACCCCCAGCAATGTAGGCATCTCAACTACAGCATCCATGACAGCCATCGAACCTCTGCTTTAAAATCTCCAAGGAAGGAGTGCCCACCACCTTCCAAAGGAGCCCATTCCACTATCTAACAGCTCTTGCTGCTGTAACGTTCTTCCTGATGTTGAGTCGGAATCTCCTTTCTTGTGACTTGAAGCCATGGGTTCGAGTCCTCCCCTCCGGAGCAGGAGAAAGCTTGTTCCTTCTTCCATGTGACAGCCTTTCAGATATTTGATGATGGCTCTCATATCTCCTCTTTTCCAGGCTAAACATACCCAGCTCCTTCAACCGTTCCTCATTAGGCTTAGTTTCCAGACCCTTGATCATTTTGGTCACCCTCCTCTGCACATGTTCCAGCTTGTCAACATCCTTCTTAAATTGTGGCTCCCAGAACTGGACACAGCATTCCAGGTGGGGTCTGACGAAGGCAGAATAGAGTGAGACTATTGCTTCCCTTGATCTGGAAACTAGACTTCTGTTGATGCAGCCTAGAATAGCATTAGCCTTTTTTGCTGCTGCATCACACGGTTGAGGTTGCGGTCTGCAAAAACCACATCACAGCAAAAGGGGAGTCTCATGACACCTGAAAGACTCACCATTGTATTATGGAAGGGGCGGAGAACCTTCCTCAGGCCTGAGGGCCGCAGTCCCTTTTGAGGAACCAACCAGAGGCCAAATGTCAGTCATGGGCAGGGCCTGAGGCAATAGTGGGCGGAGCACTGCAAGTGAATTTTACTTTAGTATACAGTCATACCTCGGGTTAAATATGCTTCGGGATGAATATTTTTGGGTTGCGCTCCGTGGCAACCCGGAAGTAACAGAGCGTGTTACTTCCGGGTTTCGCCATTCGCGCATGCGCAGAGGCTCAAAATGGTGTCACGCGCATGCACAGAAGTGGTGAATTGTGACCCGTGCACACGCAGACGTGCAAACGCGGGTTGTGTTCACTTCAGGATGCAAACGGGGCTCCAGAACGGATCCCGTTCGCATCCAGAGGTACCACTGTAATAATCTAATTTCTACACAACAACAATTAAAAGTTCAGAAAGTTGAAACGGAAATAGGCCAAAACCAGAACTCGCATCAACTTTCCAAACATCTGGGTAGGTTTGTCTAAACAGCAATGCTTTTAGTGGGGCTGGGAGATATATCAATATATCATCCAAAACCAGTTTGAAGTCCATATTGTGACATCGGTTTCATAATTTCTGACCTGGCAATATATTGCAAATCGTGATGTGTGCCTCCTATGCAAAAATGTGGGGAAACCAGATTATCGCCCAGCCCTGGTTTTTAGCAGGCCCCCCAAAGACTACAGTGAAGACACTTGATATCAATAGGCAGGGAGTTCCACAGTTGACACGCTAAACAATCAAATCTTGCAAATGCAGAACAGGAATTATGTAGCAGCGCCAGTTCCACCGATCGAATTGGCCCAGGAGGCGTTTATGGGCTAAGGCGATTTTGAAGGTAAACCGGTCCCAAGTTGTTAAGGGCTTTGTATATTAATAGTGACACCTTTGAACTTGGTTCTCTCCCTGTTTCATCCTCACTAAACAACCCCAAGAGGTCGGTTAGGCTGAGAAGCCGCAATGCGACCCAAGGATGCCCCATGTCCTTCATGGCCGAGCGAGGATTCGAACTCTGGTCTCCCAGACTGACTCTCTGTCGACACTACGACGTGGGCGTTGGCCCCTAAGACACTTTGGACGGGTCCCAAATGTCGGGTGTGGAACGTTTTATATTCACAGCATCCCAAATTCTGCAGAGCCAGGATTTCGCATGGTGATTAACCCCGTAAGGTGTGGAGCACGAAACAGGGACGGAGGACTCCTTCCTGTAACCCGCAGAGCAGTGTATTATTATTTTTCCTTTGGCAGGTTCTTGAAGCCTTCTTTTCTCTGTCGCGGTTATAAACCACCCTGAGATCTTGCGACAAAGGACGGTATATATATATAAATCCAATAAATAATAATAATAAATAAATAGAATGATACAGGCTTATTTTGAACCTCCCTTGGGAATGTCTCCAAGAACCCCTGAGATTTGCAGACTGAACAGGAAAGGTCATAAAAACATAGCAAGCCAGTTTTTACCTGGTCAGAGCCACTTAGTTCACTTAGCCCACTACACGGACCGGCAGCATCTCTCCAGGGGACATTCCCAAATCTACCCAGAACCTTCTGCATGCAAGGCAGGTTCCCTTGCCCACTGAGTGACACCCCCTTCCCTTAAAAACATTGCCAAACTTTCAGCCATAGAGGTATTGAAGAAATGACTGTTTCAATACTGGCACAGGAGGGTCGAAGTCAGTATCACCCACACTGGCCAGCAGCAACCTCCCAGGATTTTGGACAGGAGTTTTTTTTCGCATAGCCCTACCTGGAAATGCCAGAAATTAGACAAGGAGCCTTCCGCACTCAGAGCAGGCTCTCTGCCTCTGAGACTCCCTTGCGAATCACCTTTCGGACTCACCTTTCGGAAGGCAGAGCCGCCTCATCGCCAACGTAAGAGCCCATCCGGCCCCACTGCAAGGACTAATTCGGGCCTCGCCTGCTCCTAAGAGGAGGTCAAAGACACAAAAGAGCAACTCTGGGGTGTTCCAAGATGCCGGCGTACAGCCTGGACTCATCCCAAACTGGTTTTTCAGCATGATTCAGAATTGGGCAGCTGGGTCCTAATGCCGTTGCAAGAGGTAAAAAACTTTTTTAAAGTAAGATATTGAGAAATAAGGACATATGAGCAGTCCTGGTGGTCAAGGGCAGTAGCCTATCTAGATCAGTTTCCTGTTATCACAGTGACCAAAGGCAATCTGGGAAGACTGCCTCTGGGGCTGGAGGCTCCATAAGTCCCTGTAACTTCACTTCTCATTGAATCATGGAGGGCCAGGCACTGAGGGCCAGCTCTGAGGGCCTATTGGCAGTTCCCTCGCTGGGTGCTTTAGCTGAGATTCCTGCATTGCAGGGGGTTGGACTAGATGACCGCCAGGGTCCCAAGTCTACGATTCTATCGTTCTATGAAAAGTGAAGGGAACCAGGCAGAGGGCCTTCTCGGTAGTGGCACCCGCCCTGTGGAATGCCCTCCCACCAGATGTCAAAGAGATCATCTTTATGACTTTTAGAAGACATCTGAAGGCAGCTCTGTATCAGGAGTTTCTAATGGTTTTTTTTAAAAAAATGTTTTTACTTATACTTTTCAAATTTATACATTTCACTAGTTTTACAACCAATATAACATTTCAGAGTTTGACTTCCTTCCCCCTCTTTCTGCGGCTCCTTAAATTTATTTTTTAATACCTTCCGCCTATCCAAATTCATTTAATTCACTCATTTAATTATCTACTTTTAAGCATATACTCTTACGAAACTGCAGGTTATTGCAATAATCCTGCGTATGTTATTATCCGTTTGCAATTTATCTGTAAATATTTGGTAAACCATTTCCATCCTTTTATTAAAAAGTTTATCTTTATTTCTTATTCTTTCAATAAGTTTCGCCAATTAAAGTTTGCTGTTTTGTGGTGTTTTTTATATTTTGCTGGAAGTGGCCCAGAGTGGCTGGGATACAAATAATAAAGTTATGATTATGGTGATGATTAAGCACATCAGAGGAGCTCTGTATGTGGACCAGGTCACTGGCCCCTAAGAAACCTGGGAACCAAGTTGAACCAAACAGCAAATAAAAATCGACACCTGAAAATCTTTTCAGTTCTCGTGCTCTTCAGCAAGTGAAACAGCTGTAGAATTTCCAGCCCGGCACCATCTTTTCTGGCCAACATTCAGGATTGTTGTTGGGGCTCCTGATGTTTATTTGCCACGATAACTAGGAATGGAGCCTCCATAGGCAGTGGCAGTCTACCTGGGACGCCACACATAGGTCTCTATATTCTCCTGTTTTGCACCCAACCCTGACCCCTAGTGTTGGCTAGTGGAGTAGCAGCACTGTCAAGTTTTAAAAGCCCTTTTCCGTCAATAAACGGCCCACTTCTTCGGCAACCTTGTGAAATGTGTATTTTTATGACATGCCACACAGGTTCGTGTGTCGGGGTACTGGTACCTGCATACCCCATTGACAGGAACGCAGCCCAGATAGGTGGTGTCCATAAAAAGGTAAAGGGACCCCTGACCATTAGGTCCAGTCGTGACCGACTCTGGGGTTGTGGCGCTCATCTCGCTTTATTGGCCGAGGGAGCCGGCGTACAGCTTCTGGGTCATGTGGCCAGCATGACTAAGCCGCTTCTGGCGAACCAGAGCAGCGCACGGAAACGCCGTTCACCTTCCCGCCGGAGCGATACCTTTTTATCTACTTGCACTTTGACGTGCTTTCGAACTGCTAGGTTGGCAGGAGCAGGGACCGAGCAACGGGAGCTCACCCTGTTGCGGGGATTTGAACCACCGACCTTCCGATCAGCAAGTCCTAGGCTCTGTGGTTTAACCCACAGCGCCACCCACGTCCCTTAGGCGGTGTCCATACTCAGATCCTATTTACAATCCTGCGCATGTTGTGCTCCGTCACGGATCAGGGCGGAAATCTCCTCCTGGGACAAAAACTTTAGCTTCCCTGCATTCCCTGGGAGGAACCTCGAACCTTCGCCACTGCACAAGCGGTTAGCAATTCAACAGGTGCAGCTGCTCTCAGTCCTGCATTTCACAGCCAAGAGAAAAAAAGGGTGTGTGTTTTTTTCTTTCTTCGTTCTATTTGTGAACCTGGCCTTTCCTTCCAAGGAACTTGAAGTGGCGTGCATTTTTTTTTCCTGCACCCCCTCCCTGTTTCATCCTCACAACAGCCTTGTGAGGTAGGTCAGGCTGAGAGACAGCAGCTGGCCCAAAATCACCCCGGCGAGGGCTTCGTGGCTGAGTGGAGATTTTCGAACCCGGATCTTGCAGGTCGCCGTCCAACGCTCACCCACCCTGTATCTTAATATCTGGTGGATTGATCATGGTGAGGGAGGGGGAATGTTTGATCAGCAGAGGATGGTGTCTGGTGTAGGTGGGGCCAAACCAAGTAGTGGGTGGAGCCAGAGCCAAAAGTGGGTGGGGCATCCTTTTCTCCCTCCCTCTCTCCTCCATCAGCTTTTCTGTCTTCTGCCCCTGTGGGTGGTCTCTCTCTCTATTTTGACTAATGGGTATATTGAGGATGGATATATAGATTTTTTAAAAATAGGTGTTTTTAAAAACACAGTATTCCTAGACATCTGATCTACCAGGAGCTGGCACAGAAATAAAAGATCAGCTATATTATAAAACAGAATGTATATTTGAGTGCAGGTTCTTTGTTTTTGTTTTTATTCATTAGAAAGTGTATTAAATCCATTTCAAACATACTCCACAACAGCATGCTAGAGACACACAGAGGCAGCTGAAGTCTTTGCCCCGCGGTGAACCCGAAATCTTGCAAAAGGTGATTATTCAGCTTCGTCTGCAGCGGCTGTCCCGGCGCGAATGCTAAAAGTCTCGTCGTACTTTCCCCTCTGGCCTGGTCCAACAGGTCTGGAAGGTTTCCCACAAAAGCCTGTCTGACCTGTTGGACCAGAGGCGACGGCAAGAAAAACAGGGTGTGTGTGTGCATATCCCACAGATAACAATGCCTGTCTCCGATCCCTCTTGAGGCAACAGCCTATCTCTGGATCAACAGCTCGCCAGACCGTTCTCTTCCCCGTTTCAACGAGCCTTGGGCTCCGTGGATCAAAACCTCTTGCTCTTAACGGCCAGTGGAACCGGGGAGCGAACAGTAGACACGAAACGTTTCAAAAGCCAGACCTGCTCTGGGACCCCCGTTGACAGAGGTCTCCCCGCGATCTAAAATATGATACCTGCCATTGCTGGATATTGTTTTAAATGTCTGCTTTTCTTTCGGGAGTGCAGTCCCATTATGTGTTTTGCAAGCTGGTCTCTGACAGTAATAATGAATTATTATTATTATGATTACATGCGGGCATCTGCTCTGTCACCCTTTGTCTCTAGCCTTTTCCATTAGTGGAGACCCTGCACTCAAGGTCTGTCTCCCTGAGCCGCAGAAACGCTTTGTCCAACCATCTCCCCGCCCAAAAACCTTTCCCCGCTGCCTCTCGTTCATCCGCGTGCGGGACCGCTTGGCGGAGAAACGTGCTGCGTGTTAGATTCCCCCACATCTGTCTGTGTGTCCGTTCGCACACACAAACACATTCACACACCCCTGCCAGAGAATTTCTCCGGGTTCAAAAAGGAGTCCGTCCAGCATCACTTCTTCCCCGGTTCGTCGTCCGCGGAGGAGCGAGCCTCGGCGATGCGGCTGAACTTTTCGAAGACGGCCTCGGCCGACAGTTTGGGGAGCCCCCGGTCGAGGGGGCACTCGTCCACCAGGCTGTTCATGGGCGTGGGGGGCAGCGGGGCGTCGTCGTCCGCGACCAGGTCGTCCCCCAGGCGGTGTGGCTTCACGGGGTCCTTCCTGAGGCCGCCGGCCCCCCGCTCTCGCTCGCAGGGTTCGGCGCCTCGGGGCTCCGGCATCGTCTTGCCGCACGGGGCTGTGGCCTCGGGCTGCATGGCGGCGGGGGCCGGCCGGTCCCACTCCCGCAGGAAATCTCGGACGACGGGGAGGACTTTTTTGCGGGAGGCGGTGGTGTTGCCCTGGTGGTAGGCTCGGACGGTGGCGTACGGGCTCTCAAGGGGAGACAAGCTCAGGGGAGGGCTGCTGGAGGTTTCCAGAGCTCGACAGATCTGGGGAAACAGAAACACAACAAGCTCGATGGTTACAGAAGATACGTTCAACACTGCAATACAGTGGTACCTTGGGTTAAGTACTTAAATCGTTCCGGAAATAAGATGGTAAATAACAAATAACAAATAAAATATTGATGTATGTAATTTTTATTTCTTAATTATATTTAGTGGTAGTATGGCTGTATTGTTTTTTGTAACATAAAATCATTCAATAAAAATTAATTTTTTTAAAAAAAAGCAATGACAAACCTAGACAGCCTCCTAAAAAGCAGAGACATCACCTTGCCAACAAAGGTCCGTATAGTTAAAGCTCTGGTTTTCCCAGTAGTGATGTATGGAAGTGAGAGCTGGACCATAAAGAAGGCTGATCGCTGAAGAACGGATGCTTTTGAATTCTGGTGCTGGAGGAGACTCTTGAGAGTCCCATGGACTGCAAGAAGATCCAACCTCTCCATTCTGAGGGAAATCAGCCCTGAGTGCTGACTGGAAGGACAGATCCTGAAGCTGAGGCTCGCAGCGCACGGAAACGCCGTTTACCTTTCCGCCAGAGTGGTACCTATTTATCTACTTGCACTTGACGTGCTTTTGAACTGCTAGGTTGGCAGGAGCAGGGACCGAGCAACGGGAGCTCACCCCGTAGAGGGGATTCGAACCGCCGACCTTCAGATCGGCAAATCCTAGGCTCTGTGGTCTAACCCACAGCGCCACCCGTGTCCCTTAAAAAAGGTGTAGTCATAGGTATATCAGTGAATCCAAATCTGAATTGTCAAATTGTGTTATTACTGTTATTCTGGTTTTTGTTGTATGTGTATTTTGTGGTTGATGTCTGTATCAAAAAATTGATTAAATATTTTTTTTAAAAAAGCAAGGCAGAGGGCTGAAAACCTCTTTCCACAAAGGGTTTTCCTGATGCAAAAAGGTTTTGTTTTTTAGCCCTTTGCCTTGCTTTTGGGGCTTTGGGAAACTCCCAAACTCCCAAACAGATTCCCGACAGCCTCGTGAGAGTTTCCAACACTTTGGTAAGCCCCCTTTCTATGTATTTATTTTTCATCGCTGTGCGTACAGCGGCAATTGTGCATGTGAAATTACTTGTGTTCCTACCTTACTTATTCAAACTTCACATTTCGCCCCCCCCCCGACCAAGACTCAAATTAGAACCACACAGATGAAATACAGAAAGCTGAAAAACAACGGTTCAAAAGTAATTAAGTCCTCGCAGAATCACGTGGCCATAGAGTTTAAAAGACCGAATCGGTTAGAAATGCATATCACGAAACGGCTGCTGTGTATGCCTTTCGCTGTTTGGATATTGCTGTGCCCTTACGACTTTCATAAACCGATAGTCAATACTGAAAATAAATGTGTGCAGCCTGGGGTCTCACGATGACAGGAGAAAGGTGTGAGAAAAGGTTAAGGAAATAAAATGAAGCAAGCAAAGAAAGAGCCTTAGCTCAGCTGCAGGCGGTTAGATGGATGGCGGCTAACAGATTGAGGTTGAATCCTGACAAGACAGAAGTACTGTTTTTGGGGGACAGGGGGCGGGCGGGTGGGGGGGGACTCCCTGGTCCTGAGTGGGGTAACTGTGCCCCTGAAGGACCAGGTGCGCAGCCTGGGAGTCGTTTTGGACTCACTGCTGTCCATGGAGATGCAGGTTAACTCTGTGTCCAGGGCGGCTGTCTACCAGCTCCATCTGGTACGCAGGATGAGACCCTCCCTGCCCATGGACTGTCTCGCCAGAGTGGTGCATGCTCTAGTTATCTCCCGCTTGGACTACTGCAACGCGCTCTACCTGGGGCTACCTTTGAAGGTGACCCGGAAACTGCAATTAATCCAGAATGCGGCAGCTAGACTGGTGACTGGGAGCGGCCGCTGAGACCACATAACACCAGTCCTGAGAGATCTGCATTGGCTCCCAGTACGTTTCCGAGCACAATTCAAAGTATTGGTGCTGACCTTGAAAGCCCTAAACGGCCTCAGTCCTGTATACCTGAAGGAGCGTCTCCACCCCCATCATTCAGCCCAGACACTGAGGTCCAGCTCTGAGGGTCTTCTGGCGGTTCCGTCATTGCAAGAAGTGAGGTTACAGGGAACCAGGCAGAGGGCCTTCTTGGTAGTGGTGCCCACCCTGTGGAACGCCCTCCCATCAGATGTCAAAGAGATAAACAACTACCTGACATTCAGAAGACATCTCAAGGCAGCCCTGTTTAGGGAAGTTTTTTATATTTAACGCTATACTGTTTTTAACACTTGATTGGGAGCCGCCCAGAGTGGCTGGGGAAACTCAGCCAGATGGGCGGGGTATAAATAATATATTATTATTATTATTATTATTATTATTATTATTATTATTATTATTCAGTGCATCTGTCTGGAGTGCAGAAGGCCAGCTGCAACGGCGCCTCTGGGAAAGGCTGCGAAAGAGGAACGCCAGATCAAAGTCCACCTCGTGGCTCCCGTCTGCAGGATGGAGGGGGCTTGCCTCCTACCCGTTGGTCGCATCCTGAGACCCCAACCACTCACCTCAATCAGAGAGGCGAAGGATGGGCGTAGAAGGGGTGGCAGAGAAATCGTCCTAAGCTGGGCTCTCTCTCTCTTGCTCCGCCGGCGTGGAAGTTTCTACGGCTGCTGATAAGAGCCTCTTATTTTAGGTCTTTTTTACAGCCCCTTTTGGAAATGAGGAAGTCAGCTGAGGACAGCAGCCCCCGGATGGCGGTGACTCACTTGTGGGCTGTACGCGACGTCAGGCAAATTCAGGAATGGCGGCCGCAGGATCTGAGCCTGCCGTTGCGATGCCAGATTAGCCTTTGTCAATAAAAGGCAGAGGGTGGGGTGGGGGGTTAGGAACAGTCCAAAAATATGCCTCCACAAAGAGGAGGGCCCCCCCCATCCGATTCTCTAGGGCAGCAAGGTCAACTCGGAGCGGTCAAAAGCCTTTTTTTGGCGCTTCGACGCAGGGCTAGCTCGGATTTTCTGGGCCGAGGGCTACTTCTGTCCTTTGCGGACCCTCCGGGGGCCACGTGGCGGCATAAAGTGGCTATATGATGCCACACACACAATGCGCAGCACATGTGTACAGCTGAGATCAGAGAATTGTGGCGTTGGAAGGGACCCAGAGGGTCATCCAGACCAACCCCCCCTGCTGTAGAGGGAACTTTCTCTCTCCAAAGAGCTCAAAGTGGTCCACGTGGTTCTCCCCCTCCTCCTTTAATCCCAACAACAACAACCCTGTGAGAAGACAGCAACTAGGCCAAGGTCAGAACCAGGGAGCTTCATGGCTGAGAGGTGATTCAAACCCGAGTCTGTCCCGGGTTCTAATTCAGCACTCTCATCACTGCGCCACGCTGTATCCCGTACAGCAGAGCAGCGGTTGCAAATGCTTCCGCATTAACTACCATGGCAATTCTCAACAACAGCCCTGAGGGTTGCTCATTTCGAAGCAGCAATTGCTTTGGAGGGGGGCGGTTAACGGAATTTACGCGGGTCCCAGAGAACCAAAGTTTAGCTGGATGAAGGTCCAGGGTTCAAGGAAAATCCACGCCGGATCAGGCCCCAAGGCCCATCCTAGACCAGGATCCTTTTCTCGCAGCAGACATCCAGCCCAGTACTGCCTGCTCTGACCGACAGCATCTCTCCTGGGTTTCAGGCAGGAGATACCGTATTTTTTGCTCTATAAGACTCACTTTTTCCCTCCTAAAAAGTAAGGGGAAATGTGTGTGCGTCTTATGGAGCGAATGCAGGCTGCGCAGCTATCCCAGAAGCCAGAACAGCAAGAGGGATTGCTGCTTTCACTGCGCAGCGATCCCTCTTGCTGTTCTGGCTTCTGAGATTCAGAATTATTTTTTTCTTGTTTTCCTCCTCCAAAAACTAGGTGCGTCTTGGGGTATGGTGCGTCTTATAGGGAGAAAAATAGTTCCTAGCCCTACGTGTGGATGCTGTCGGATACTGGACCGGGGACCTCCTGCGTGCAAAACGAGCGCTATGCCACAGAGCTACAGCTCCCCCCCTAAAACTAAAATTATAAGATTCTAGTCCTCAGGGTTCTGAATGCTGATCTGAAGAGCAATGCAGGAAGCTGCTTCCTGCGGACTCAGATCACGGTCCCAGTGGCTCCTCGGGGTTTCAGGCATGTATTTTGCTGCCCAAGGTGGAGATCCTGGGGACTGAACCTGGGGGACCTTCCCTTAGGCTCCCCCAAATTCTAGCCTGCCTTCCGGTTCCAAATAGCATTGCACCCACCCATCCCTTTTGCCTGAGCTCTACAAATGCCGCAGCCTTGACTCTGCAAGGCTCGTTTGACAACCACAAGAAATCGAGCCTTTGGGGTCATCATCGGGCCGGCTCTGTGGAACTCTCTGCCACTGGAGATCCCACAGGACAACTTTAAAACACCTGCTGAAAACTTTTCTATTCCAACAGGAGTACATCCTTCCACAAGGTTTAATTTATGTCCGTTTTTAACTTTCTAATGGATTTATAGTATGGTTTCATTGCTTTAAACTGCTTTGACATGTACATTTGTTTATGATATGGAGGTAGAAAAGCAATTTTTTAAAATAATGATGGAGTAGGGAGAGGTAAGTAAAGGGACCCCTGACCATTAGGTCCAGTCGCGGACGACTCTGGGGTTGCGGTGCTCATCTCGCTTTATTGGCCGAGGGAGCTGGCGTACAGCTTCCAGGTCATGTGGCCAGCATGACTAAGCCACTTCTGGCGAACCAGAGCAGCGCACGGAAACAGCGTTTACCTTCCCACCAGAGCGGTACCTATTTATCTACTTGCACTTTTGACATACTTTTGAACTGCTAGGTTGGCAAGAGCAGGGACCGAGCAACAGGAGCTCACCCGTCACGGGGATTTGAACCGCCGACCTTCCGATCGACAAGTCCTAGGCTCTGTGGTTTAACCCATAGCACCACCCATGTCCCGTGGGGAGAGGAGCCCCCCTAAAAAAAAACCACACCAAACCAGTGGGCAGCATCAAAGCTACAGCCAGCCTTGCAACCTGCCCAGCCTTGAAGGCCTTTCTTTGCCAGAGGCGAAAGCTGTGAGGACTTCTCATTGAAAAAGAAAGAAAGAAAAACCACCCAAAGAAATGCCCTCATTTGTATTCAACGAGGAAGGGCAGAGAGGGAGGAAAAAGGCGATTTTTACAGCTGCCTTGTCAAGGACGGAGGCTAGGGGAATTAGCTGCTTTGTGAACCATGTCCCTCGCTTGTTATGCGTCCATTAACTTCTCCCACTTCCTAATAAACTCCTTCCACGGGGCGGCGTGCAGGGGAAGAGCCGCAAAAGATATCGAGTTAAGGATAATGGTTTGGGGCCTCTTTCTTTTGCAATAAAAATTTTAAGGTCTTCTATATCTATGATAAATGTTATTTAAATGTACCAACAAAGCGCATACATAGATGTGTGGACCACGTGTCTGGAGCAGCACAGGAAGACCGTCCTGAAACCATTTTGACTCCCAAACTGACCGAATGTTTTCTCTGCAAGGAGGGAGGGCAGGAATTGGGTAGTCACCCAAAGGAATGGGCAAACTACCAGGAAAGGCAATCAGATAAGGAGGCATTATCAGATAACATGGCAGACAGGAAAAACAACAACATTCAAATTTCTGTTGTAGACCACCTTTTCTGTGGTGTAGGTATGATGTTTGTGGGGGGTGGTCTTGAGCTCCAGGGCAGGGAATTTAAAATGTATATATAAGGGCAGGCACACCTTGGTTATGGGTCCTCCTCCTTTCCTGTGTGTGAGGGGAGCACCCTGTTGCAACAGATATTATTATTATTATTATTATTATTATTATTTATTTATTTATTTATTTATACCCCGCCCATCTGGCTGAGTTTCCCCAGCCGCTCTGGGCGACTCCCAACTGAGTGTTAAAACTAATACAGCATCAATAAAGATCAGGCTTATTAGCTGCTTTGCTTCTCAATATTCTCTGGTTGGCCTCTGTTATTTTCTCCGACTGATAGAGAACCTACAAAGGGCTCTTGTGTTCCCCGTAAGGGAATAAGGGCAGATTTTTGTTTACAGTGGTACCTCGGGTTACATACGCTTCAGGTTACATACGCTTCAGGTTACAGACTCCGCTAACCCAGAAATAGTGCTTCAGGTTAAGAACTTTGCTTCAGGATGAGAACAGAAATTGTGCTCTGGTGGTGCAGCGGCAGCAGGAGGCCCCATTAGCTAAAGTGGTGCTTCAGGTTAAGAACAGTTTCAGGTTAAGAACGGACCTCTGGAACGAATTAAGTACTTAACCCGAGATACCACTGTATTACACTTTAAATGCACTGCACAGTGGAAAAGGTTTCCAAACCCACCAAGCAGCCCACACACAAGAAGCATCGCTGCCTGCAGCTTTTGAAGGCAGAGCGCAGCCATCATGCCTAGCAGCCATCGCTAGGCCTCTCCTCCGCCATAAATTTGCCCTGTCCTCTTTCAAAGCTGCCCAGGTTTCAAAGCCATCCTGTGGGAGGAAGTTCCGCAGGCCAACTCGGCGCTTCGCGAAGAAGGAATTCCGTTGATCTGTCCCCAATCTTCCAACACCCAACTTCACCCTTCAACAACCCTCCATCGTGCCCCCCATGAGTGTTTTGGAAGGTTGTGCCCTTGAGCTCTTCCCTGCCCAGGCGGGGGGGCAGAGATGGATGTCTGCATTGAAGCTAGCCTCATGCATAAAACCGACATTTATATCCGTTGCTCTGCCCAGTTTTGTCCCTGGCCCTGCCCACCACCAGCACACGGTCCCCGGAAGGCGCCGTATTCCGAAGAGGCCTGGTTGTTGTTTTTCAAACACCTCGGAGGGAATCTCTCTTGCAAAACAATGCTACGGCGGATGGGCTCTCGGCAGCTTAAAAGACGAACAAGTTTGTTGCAGCGGAAGCTTCCGAAACACAAATGCCTGTCCTCAGCAGGCAGGGAAATTTCGCAGGCAAGCGAAAAGCGGCCGCAGTTCGGAGCGAAAGGACTTCGGGGGACGGTTGGCTTGGAAGGTGAAATAAATTGGATTCCACCGGTCTGGGCACAAATAGAGACAAGGGTTCCCTTTCCCACTGCCTCCACTGGCTATGTTATCGCAAAACATCACTGAACTTTTATTCTTGCAACTGAAAAATTGCAGAGGGTTTGTTTCGCTTCTGGTTTGCTTTTTGAGCGTATTATTCACCATTTCTGATGCTTCTCTAACTGGCTGGGTGTGGTTGTGTTTGGCTCTCTCCCCCAACCCCGAATGATTGCATTACCTCACATGCAGATTGAATTAACCAGTTGCTTAACTAGAACTGATATATATGATTACTCAGCCAAGGGTTCTTTTTTTCAAGCAGGAGACAGCCCCCGAAGCACTTCTCCAAATTTAAATAAATAAGTTTTTTCCATAAAATTTATATTCCGCTTGGTGGGGGGGGAGGGGTTGGGTGGGACACACCACTAAACGATTTGCAAAAAGGATAAAACAATGAAATTATCAGTAAAGAGACGGTTAAAAACTGGCATTTAAAGCCTTCAGAAATCAGTGCTGGGCTGAAAATGAGATTTTAACGCATTTTGATGTTCTACATGTCTGGAGGGCTTGCTTAAACTTTGACCCTTTGGGGGGAAACTAAGCCAACTGGAAAGCATGATTTTAATAATAATAATAATAATAATAATAATAATAATAATAATAATAATAGAGAATGAGATTTTCCTAGGTTCTTACCACACTGCCAAATTTTCCAGTTTGAAATACAGGTTGCAGTTTCGTAAACATTCGAGGCACTTTGGAAAAAATGAAGCCCTCTGAAAATGCTGAGGACTGGGGGCTTGATCTTTTAAAAATAATAATAATAAGGGAGTGGTATAGTCTCCTAGATTTTTACCACGCTGCCATATATTTTTGTATTGAAATACAGGTTGCAGGTTTGTAAACATGCGTGTAATAATAACAATAATAATAAACATTAGTAGTAGGTTGTGCAGGAGAGAAAATTTATCCTGAGCCCTATTGGACACAGCGGCATATCGGCACTGAGCAAATGCATTCAGGGTGGTTAAAAAAGGAGGCGCCTTTAGATTCCTGCCAGAAGACACAAACGAGCTTTTTAAATACTGGCAGGGAGGAAGAAAGAAAGGAAGGAGAAAATGGAATCCGTTAACACCCTTCCTTCTTAAAGCTCTGCCTGTGCAGAAAAGAAAGCAATTGAATCAATACAGAACCGAATTAATGCAGGGCTGAGAAGGATACCCTCCGCCACTCAAAGATGGGGAGTGGGGCAGTGGACAGAGGAAAGTGGGGGGTGTAAAGAAGAAGACCCTCCCCAGAGACCCCACTTACCTTCCATCAGGCAGGCCAGGGGAAATGTGGTGTGACAATCGCGAGCATGATAGGGCTTTCTCCTGCGCACTGAACGTCCCCCCACTTAGTTAGCTGGTGATCTCAGAAACCTTTGACCGTGGTTAATGAATGACGACTGCTTTAGCAGAGGGGTGGGGGACCCACTCGCCTGCGTAAACATCCCTCCCCCTTGCCTTGGGAGTCAGCCAAGCAAGGCTCCCTTCTCTCCAGACGGATGGATGGATGGATGGATGGATGGATGGATGGATGAATAAGGACTGTCTCTCCTGCCCCACACCCCCACACCCCAGCTATGGCAACTGGGATGATCTGGGGAGAAGCAGGCAGAGGATATGGGGTGGAGGCTTTGGGGCACCGTGGAAACGTAGTGTGAGAGCTGACGGGGAGGAAGGGAGCCCAGGAAAAGGACAAAGGACTCGATCAAAATAGCAGGGATTTTTTTTGTTCGCGCATAGAAACCTTGCACGTCTCGACTTCGAACTCTGGAAGAGAAAGGTGGTTTTCGGACCGGTGGCCAATTTTGCAAGGGGGGAGTTCCAAACAGTTCAGATCCAGGGGAGGGGTGAATGTTGTTCCCTTGGGGAGGGTTAATGTGTTGGCAGCAGGTGGGGCCAAAGCGGTGGGGGTTTGTGGAGTGGGTGGGGTTTTGGAAACGGGCCATGGGTTCAGCTGCAGGTTAC
Source organism: Podarcis erhardii (assembly GCF_964252035.2). Lineage (NCBI taxonomy): Eukaryota > Metazoa > Chordata > Lepidosauria > Squamata > Lacertidae > Podarcis > Podarcis erhardii. Next base: position 3,866,253 of record NC_138505.1, on the reverse strand, counting down.
CCCGGCAGGGATCAATTGGGAGGCCTGATTTCGCATGCTTGTGTGCATCTAGTGTTTACACCATCGTAAAGAGGTTCAGAAAAGGAGGGTGGATCCGTACGAAAGGCGTTCGAGTTAAGATCAACGCACGCCGACTCAGACCCACGTAAAAACTACATGCACCGTGAACAAACATTCATTTCTAAATGCCCCAAGCAAATCAAAGTTTTTTTAACACGTATAAGAAATAATAACATTGCACAAACCCCCAATAAAACGATGTAAAACCGAAATTATTTTTTTCGGAAAAGCCAGAACGAACATAACATTATGAATTTCCCCAGGCAAGATACAGCAGCCTCTGTTAAGTAAATAAAAATCCCCTATCCGTTACTTCAGACAAAAACGTGTAGTCTTCGGTATTGAGTATATCTATCCTGTCAAAAGAGCAGATAAACGATGTGGTCTTACCCCAGCTGGACTACAATTCCCATCAGCCCCCACCAGCGCAGCTGCATGGGAGTTGTAGTGCAAAAGATCAAGCTGGGAAAGCCTGAATGGACCTCTCTAACATTTGTCCCACCAGCGTGGAAGACAGAGAGTTCTGTCCGAAACTGCTGCAATTCTACATGTTCGCCCGAGGCGAGGAACAGAAATCACGCAAGTGAATATGAGCAACACACTGGCCAACAAAATGCCCCAAAGGGAAACCTTGACGCAGGACCTGAGAACAAGAGCCACCCTCCCTTTCTGTTGTTTCCAGCAACTAGCATTCAGAAGCATTCCTGCCTCTGACGTGGAGGCAGAACCTATTGCAGCTAATAGCCTTCTCCACAAATGTTCCTAATCCTTTTCTAAAGCCATCATTGCCTCCTGTGGCAGCGAGTTCCACAGTTCAACAGCACGCTGGGTGAAGAAGGAATTCATTTTATCTGTCCTGAATCTCCCAACATTACACAATTCATTCCACAATCGATAAGAGACGCTAGAGATAAAGGAGGCTGCCTGGGAGGAGGGAGGTAAAGACAGTGAACTTGCAAGGAGAGGAGACAGGAAGACTAAAGCAATGAGGAGAGAAATTAGAAGAAGAGGAGGAGCAAAAAACTGCTCCAGCTAAGGAAAAAACACTAAGGCAAACAAGAAGGAAGGGAGTGTTGAAAGGAAGCAGCTGATCAGTAAGCGATCGGGAGGGAGATAAGAGACGCTAGCGATAAAGGAGGCTGCCTGGGAGGGGAGAGGTAAAAGCCCATGGATCCTCAGGATTTTTACACTGGGTCACCCCAAATTCACCATCAGATCACACTGAATGTCCATGGCTACAGCCTGCACCAAAAAAATCACACATCTACTGTTGTGTGGGGCCACAATGGCGTGAAAACATGGTTACAAAGAACGGATCCACATGGATCCTCAGGATTTTTGCACTGAGCTACCCAAAACTCATCGTCAAATCACATGTCTGTGGCCACAGCATGAACCACAAAAATCATACATCCACCATTTCGTTCAGAATATTTTTTTTCTTGTTTTCCTCCTCTAAAAACTAGGTACGTCTTATGGTCAGGTGCGTCTTATGGAGCGAAAAATACGGTATGTTAGTCTTGGCCAAAACAGATAGGTTTTAGCAGAAGCCGGACTGCAGCAGAATGGAAACAGCGGCGATTACAACCAATGCCGGAGGGGATGGAAATCTCTTCCTCTTTAAACACCCCTAGTTTAAAGGCGCAGGAGTTCAGAAATAAATGTGACCAGCCTATCACTGAGAAAAGGGTGGGGGCTATTTCTAACCAATGCTTTGCGGGGTCCAATATCCTGGAAATCAACCACAAGGCCCCTTGCAGCAACCTGTTGTGTTTTCTAGGGAAGGACTCGCTATTTTTTCTCTCATCCCGACAGGGCGCCATTCGAACTCACCGCTGCCTGGAGTTCCGGGACTTGGCTGTACACGGCGAGCTGCCTGAAAGGCACATTCTGCTCGTTGAAGGAGATGGTCATGGCAAGCAAGGCGTCGTAGCTCCTCTGCCGGCAGAAGGCGGACAGCTCCTGCTCCAAACCGGGACGGCGCAGGAAGACCTGAGTGGAGAGGAGGATCGTGAGAAAAGACAAGGAGGAAGGAACACAGGCACACCTGAAATGGTTTCTGGCCCCTTCCTGTGCTCACCTGTAGGTTCATGTATACGGCGCTGAGCGCAATCACAGCATTTTCCCCAGAGAGGGCCTTGAGGTCCTTCCTCAGCATCTGGTCTGTGGTGAGTCCTGGGTCATAAAAACATAAGAAGAGCTTTCCTGGATCAGGCCAGCGGCCCATCTACCGTATTTTTCGCTCTATAGGACACACCTTGTTTTAGAGGGGGAGAACAAGAAGAAAAAAATTCTCTCCCACTCTGCTCAGCGGCCCTTCAGCGAAGCGGCAGGAGAAACGGAGCCCCTTCCATTTCTCCTCCCGCTTGGCTGAAGGGGCGCTGTGCAGCTCTCCCTCTCTGCTGAAGCCGGGAGAGTCTTGCTCTCCTGGCTTCAGAAAAAGGAAGCCGAAGCCTTCGGAGCGCAGCGTGAGTTCCCACTGCGCCCTTAAGGCTTCAGGGATAGCCACCTGAAGCCTTCGGAGTGCAGCAGGAACTTGCACTGTGCTCTGAAGGCTTCGGGTTCCTTTCACTGAAGCCAGGAGAGTCAGTGCGCACTGACCCCTCTCTCTCTCCAGGCTTCAGCGAAAGCAACGCGTAGCCTCTGGAGCGTGGAGGGAGCACTCCCTCTGCACTTTGGAGGCTTTGTGTTGCTTTCGCTGAAGCCAAGGAGCCTGCATTCGCTCCATAGGACGCACAACCATTTCCCCTTAATTTTTGGAGGGGAAAAAGTGCGTCCTATAGAGCAAAAAATACGGTAGTTCAACATCCCGTTCCCACAATGGCCAAAAATGCCCCAAGAACCTTCAGGTTCCATCAGATGAGCTCTCTAGCTGGACCAGGTCAATGGCCCACTTAATCCAGTATCCTGTTCTTGCTGGGGCCAGCTGGATGCTTTGATGGGAAGCCCCTGGGCGGGACCTGAGTTCGAAAGCACTCACCCCGCCTGTGATTCCTAAGAAATGGTACAGTCATACCTCGTGTTATGTCCGCTTCATGTTACGTTCTTTCAGGTTATGTCCTGCAGCGACCCAGAAGTACCGCAAAGGGTTACTTCCGGGTTTCGCCGCTCGCGCATGCGCAGAAGCACAAAATGATGTCACGCGCATGCGCAGAAGCGGCAAATCACAACCCGCGCATGTGCAGACGTACTGCTGCGGGTTGCGCTCTTTTCATGTTGCGAACGGGTCTCCAAAACGGATCCCGTTCGCAACCAGAGGTACCACTGTACAGTCATACCTTGGGTTTAAGTAGCTTTGGGATGAATATTTTCGGGTTGCTCTCCACGGCAACCCAGAAGTAACGGGATGCATTACTTCCGGGTTTCGCTGCTCGAGCATGCGCAAATGCTCAAAATTATGTCACGTGCATGCGCAGAAGCGGCGAATCGTGACCTGCAGATGCGCGGATGTGGGTTGCGTTCGCTTCAGGATGTGAATGGGGCTCCGGAACGGATCCCATTCACATCCAGAGGTACCACTGTATTCAGAAGCACCTTGCCTCCAGCAGTGGGAGGGAGTTCCAGAGTTTAACTCTGCTCTGGCACAAAGAAGGGCTTTCTTTCGCTTGCCTTCAATCACCCAATATTCAGCTTCAAGTTTTACTTTTACAAGAGAAACCCTTTCCCCCCATCCATGCTCCCGGCACGATGCATCATCTTATTCACCTCTTACCCTATACCCTCTTTACTTGCCTTTCCTCTAAATTAAAAATAGCCCCAAGTGTGTATTTTACCTTTTCTTATAGGGGAGTTGCCCCACTCGCCCTGCCTCCAATAGTTTTGGCTGCCCTTTTCTCAACCGTTCCGGCTCTGCAATATCCTTTATGAGGCAAGACTAAGGGGGACGGAGGACGGCTCATACCTGAGACATCAAACTTGGCCCTCTGCAGGGCTTCAAAGATGACGCTTCTGGAGGGCAGATCAGGGAACTTCGACTCCAAAAGGGAAGCGTAATGGGTGTCCTTCGGGGTCACTTTGCCGGCTTCAGGGGACATGTTGACACAGTCCAGAACGATCGTACCTGCAGAGTCAAGTAAGAACCAGGATCAAGAGGCAACACAAGACAGTGCAATCCGGAAAGAATCTTTTACGTTTGCAGGTTTGAAAGACGAGAAGGGTGAGAACTGTGGTTCCCCAACTTTGGGGGGCCAACCTCCCCTCCTTGCTTCTACCCCCTAAAGGTAAAGGCAAAGGGACCCCTGACCATTAGGTCCAGTCATGACCGACTCTGGGGTTGTGGCGCTCATCTCGCTTGACTGGACGAGGGAGCCAGTGTGCAGCTTCTGGGTCATGTGGCCAGCATGACTAAGCCGCTTCTGGCGAACCAGAGCAGCACACGGAAACGCCATTTACCTTCCTGCCAGAGTGGTATCTATTTATCTACTTGCACTTTCGAACTGCTAGGTTGGCAGGAGCTGGGACTGAGCAACGGGAGGTTAGCCTGTTGCGGGGATTCGAACCGCCGACCTTCTGTCGGCAAGTCCTAGGCTCTGTGGTTTAACCCACAGAGCCACCCGCATCCCGGTTCTACCTCCTACCCATCCCTATTAAAAAGCAGAAGCGCCCAAGGAGGGCACCGAAGAGGACTGCAAAAGGAAAGTACCGTATTTTTCGCTCCATAAGATCCACCTGACCATAAGACGCACCTAGCTTTTAGAGGAGGAAAACAAGGGGGTGGGGATTCTGAACGAAACAGTGGATGTGTGATTTTGGATGTGGTTCATGCTGTGACCACAGACATGTGATCTGATGGTGAATTTGGGGTGACCCAATGCAAAAATCCTGAGGATCCATGGGCTTTTACCTCCCCCCTCCCAGGCAGCCTCCGCTAGCGTCCCTTATCTCTCTTCTGATCCCACTGATCAGCTGTTTCCTTTCAACACACCCTTCCCTCTTGTTTGCCTTAGTGTAGTATCTTTTCCTTAGCTGGAGCAGTTTTTTTGCTCCTCCGTTTCTTCTAATTTCTCTCCTTACAGCTTTAGTCTTCCTGTTTCCCCCCTTTGCAAGTTTGCTGTCTTTACCTCCCCCCTCCCAGGCAGCCTCCTTTATCTCTAGCATCCCTTATGTCACGCCCCGATTGGCAAACGATCAGCAGCTTTGTTTCAACACCCACTTCCCTCTTTAAAAAAAAAAAAAAAAAGCATGATCTGCTTTTTGCCCCTGGGAAATTCGGCTCCAGGGACCACGCATTCACTCCATAAGATGTACAAACATTTCCCCTTACTTTTTAGGAAGAAAAAAGTGCATCTTATGGAGCGGAAAATACGGTATGTGCAGGATTGAATGTAGGTATGTAGGAATATTTTTAAGGATTGCATGAAATGTATGTTTGTTTGTATATCCGTAATATGTATGTATAAATGTTGAATTATCTTAATAAAAAAAATTAAATAATAATAAAAAGAACAGAAACCTCTGCTGGATCAAGCCAACGGCCAAACAGACGGCGAAAGGAAGACCTGAGCTCTCTCCCGTCCTGCAGTTTCCAGCAACAGGTATTCAGAAGCATTACTGCCCCAGACCATAGAAGCAGAGCGAAGCCATCTTGGCTAGAATCCACTGCCAGCCTTCTCTGCCATGAATTTATCCAATCCTCTTTTTGAGAGGGAGCCCCAAAAATCTAGAGGGTGTCATGTTGCCCACCGCTGCTCTGCAGGGCTACGGATTCCCCACCTGCCAGCATTTGCCTGCGGGTTGTTGTTTTTTTAGCAAGCAACCCCTTCCCCTCATGTCGCTGCAAGCCGCTAGTCCTCACCGTGCAAGAGAGCTGCTGTCTGCCTGTCCAAAACCTGCGCCGGGCTCTGCAGGATCCTCTCCGTCACCAGCGTGGCGCATGAACCCACCGGCTCTGCCGTGACTCTGCAGGGAGGGCCCCGCTCCCGTTCCAGGGGCCGGTGGTCAATCACCTCAACAACCGCCTCGTCCAGCACTGCATCCCCACTGCAACACAGACGTAGCACAGTCAATATATGCACCACAGCATGAGCAGGTGCTGGAAGACATTTCAGCTTTGCTCGCTGCGCATCCTGTTATGAGAACGTGGCTCACCGCTTGAGTCAAAGCTGGGGGGCCACTGGGCACGCTTGCAGGTGCACCACCTGGCCAGTAGGGGGAAGTGTTAGCTGAGGGAGGGGCCAGGCCCATGGGTGTAGACAGCTCTAGTGTCCATGTGCTGCAACTGCATCTATCCCCAAACCATAGTTGTGTGCGTCTGTTGGCCAATTCAGTTCTAAGCACAGGTGGCGCTGTGGTCTAAATCACAGAGCCAAGGACTTGCCGATCAGAAGGTCGGCGGTTGCTCGGTCCCTGCTCCTGCCAACCTAGCAGTTCAAAAGCACGTCAAAGTGCAAGTAGATAAATAGGTACCGGTCTGGCAGAAAGGGAAGCGGTGTTTCTGTGCGCTGTTCTGGTTCGCCAGAAGCGGCTTAGTCATGCTGGCCACATGACCCGGAAGCTGTATGCTGGCTCCCTTGGCCAATAAAGCGAGATGAGCGCCGCAACCCCAGAGTTGTCCGTGACTGGACCTAATGGTCAGGCGTCCCTTTACCTTTAAGCATAGGGGCTGGGGGACAGGCGTGGGGTTTCCCTGGCACCCACAAAGCCTCTGAGCTCCGTCACTGCCCCCTTGGCCACCAAAATCACACACTGCTGAAGGAGGAAGTTTAAAGAGTGACGCGCTTTCTCAATTCCTCCTTCAGCTCTATGTGCTTTTCAAGGCATCCAATTAATTCCACCGGCTCCAGATTTTACCCAGATCCCTTGGAAAAGTGATGTGTGCGTTCGTGTGCACACGCCCTTTCTTTTCCTGTCTCTTCTGAGGTGTTGATCTGGGGAAAGGGGATGGAGAAGCAACAAAATTGGGGTGCTGTTCAAAAATGCTAATGCACCCACGGGGGCCTAAAAAAAGGCTGGCAATCCATAGCTCAAAAGACTCTCCTCTCACATCCAAGTCCTTTGGATCCCCTACCTCTCCCCTACTTAGACAGCATCTTAAAAAGCAGAGACACAAGGGCACAAGGAGAAGGGGACGACTGAGGATGAGATGGTGGGACAGTGTTCTGGAAGAGACCAACATGAGTTTGACCAAACTGCGAGAGGCAGTGGAAGACAGGAGTGCCTGGCGTGCTCTGGTCCAGGGGGTCACGAAGAGTTGGACACGACTAAATGACTAAACAACAACAACAACCCTCTCCACTGACCTCGGCAGGATGTGGTGGTCAACCAGCGTCAGCGAAAGAAGGCCTGCCTGCTTCAGGGTGGCAAGGTCAATCTCGTCCCGGAAGACGAGCGAACTCTCTGCGATGCGCTGCTCTTTGAGGAGGAAGGCGCTCTCCGTGCGCAGAGGGAATTCTGAGCGGGGGATGTTCAGGACCGGGATGAAGGCTGCCTTCGAGTCCGGGGCGGTCTGCGGGGCAAAACGAAAGGTACATTAAAATCCAGCTCTCTGTTACATGGATAAAGTTGCTCACGTTACCCAGTGACTGAGTACCAAAAAGAGCCTTGTAGATGTCTCTGAGCAACTGCGGAATTGGATGCCCTCAAACTCTCATTTTGTGGGGAGGAAACAAGCAGGTTTCTAGTCCTTAAGGATATAAAAACAGGCCCGAAACTGCCCGGGCAAAGCCCGACATCAGTCACAAAGGTACATAGATCATAGATCAGGAAGTGTTGGGGTATAAAGCAAGGAGACGAAAGGTATAAAGAAAAGTATTACAAAGAACCTGTGCAAGAGGCAATTAAGAAATATTCCAAGATAAGGCATAAACAGATCATGTAATTTATACACACACACACACACACACACACACACACACACACACACACACTGGTACCTCGGGTTAAGAAGTTAATTCGTTCTGGAGGTTCGTTCTTAACCTGAAACTGGTCTTAACCTGAGGCGCCACTTTAGCTAATGGGGCCTCTCGCTGCCGCCACACTGCCACCGTCCAATTTCTGTTCTCATTCTGAAGCAAAGTTCTTAACCTGAGGTACTATTTCTGGGTTAGCAGAGTCTGTAACCTGAAGCATCTGTAACCTGAAGTGTCTGTAACCCGAGGTACCACTGCATTTATATCTTTTGTCTTCTCCCTTATACCTGACCATACACAATTGTGTTACAGTGATACCTCAGGTTAAGTACTTAATTCGTTCTGGAGGTCCGTTCTTAACCTGAAACTGTTCTTAACCTGAAGCACCACTTTAGCTAATGAGGCCTCCCACTGCCACCACGCTGCTGCCGTGCAATTTCTGTTTTCATCCTGAAGCAAAGTTCTTAACCCAAGGTAAAATTTCTGGGTTAGCAGAATCTGTAACCTGTAGCGTCTGTGACCTGAAGGGTCTGTAACCCGCGTACCACTGTATTTACTTTTCCTTTTGTTGAATTGCTGGAATATTCTGTTCGTCTTGTTACATGTTCAATAAAATGATTTAAAAAAAAAAAATTTAAAAAGGAAGAAAGAAAATGTTGAGCGGCTGAGGGGCAACGTCCCTCCCCGTTCTCAGTCTTTTCTTATACAATCCACACCAAATCCAGTTCAGAGCACTCTGAGCCCAGAGCTGCCACATGGCGATGACCTCGTCGCTCCACGCCAGCCTCGCAGGCAAACGCAGAACTGCGGAACCAACCGTAGAAAGGCAGCAAAGAGGGCTCTTCAAAGGGGCAAAGGGAAATTGCTCCAAAGGGTGGAAGCGAAAGACCGACCTTTGCAAAGAAGTAAGCGAGGGCCAAAGCGGACACCATGGAGTCCAGGTCACAGGCCTCATTCCCCATCACCACGTGGACCTCCTGGTTCCTCCGGACGTGATCCTACCAAATAAAAACAAAGGGGAAATGGGAGAGGAAACGCAGAGGTTGAGCAACTGCTTTCCCTGGAGAAGATCCATTCCCAGGTAGGGCTGGGAGACTCCTGCCTGAAACCCTGGAGAGATGCTGCCAGTCCGTGCAGACAAGCCTGAGCTAGATGGAAGAAGGGTCCAACTCAAGGCTGCTTCCTACGTCTACACATTTTGCAAATGGAGACGAACGGGTGCCTTATGGATCGAGCCCAGGAACGAGAGACCTGGGTTTACCATTTGCCAGCCAGCGCTGTACTTACGCCCAGAGAAGCCTGTGTAGCCACAGGCCTGCTCCTCGGAAGGAAGATGGTTTCTGGAGGACGAGAGCGCCTGTGGTTTCGGGGGCAAAGGGGGCTGTTCTTGAGGACCTACAACGAAAGTTGTAGCCTTTCAGCGCTGGGTGCTGGGACAAGGGTCGATCTCCCGTTAGCGAGGGCAGGGTTAAAATCTCCCACTCGGTTGTGAAAACTCAGGGGTTAAGGCCGCAATCACACCAGGCATTGAAAACACACACCTCTCAAAAGAATCCTGGGAACTGTAGTTTGGTAAGATTGGTGGGCGCTGCACCTTTGTGAGGAGTGCGCTACAGTTCCCAGGATTATTTTTCCTTAGTCTCTTTCTCTCTCTGCCTAAGCATATTCCTTCCCTTCCTGCCCCCACCGATAATTTGTAAAAGGGTCACAACTCTGACACGGACACCCCCCTATTACAAACGCAAAACCTTTTGCCAATTGTGCAAGCATTATTTATCGTTTATTATTTACATAGATCTACATTTGTGCGTTGCGGTTGCTACCGGCACCCCAGTGCCCGAGTCTTTGTGTTTTCCTCCTCCTTTCCCATCCTTGTTTTCCTTTCATGTTACGCCTTTTAAGATGGTCAAATCTGAAGGCGGTCGCTGTCTTGCTTACTGCTCTGGGACGCTTTCCTGCTGAAGAGCGGAGTCTAAAATAAGAGATGGGAATACCACCAACACAAACCAGTCTCTGCCACGAAGCACCTTACACTCTTAAGTTAAGGCGGGGAAAGGGGAACAAACTGAAAGGAAGTTCATCCGTGTAGTGTAGGGGTTAGCGTGTCAGACTAGGACCTGGGAGACCAGAGTTCCAGTCCCCCCACTCAGCCCTGAAGCCAGATGTGAGCCAATTACTGTATTTTTTGCTTTATAAGACTCACTTTTTCCCCTCCTAAAAAGTAAGGGGAAATGTGTGTGCGTCTTATGGAGCGAATGCAGGCTGCGCAGCTATCCCAGAAGGCAGAACAGCAAGAGGAATCACTGCTTTCACTGCGCAGCGATCCCTCTTGCTGTTCTGGCTTCTGAGATTCAGAATTTTTTTCCCCCTTGTTTTCCTCCTCCAAAAACTAGGTGCCTCTTGTGGTCTGGTGCGTCTTATAGAGCGAAAAATATGGTACTATCCCTCTCAGCCTAACCCACTTCACAGTTGTTGTGGGGTTCAGTGAGGAGAGGGAGAAGCACGTCAGCCACCTTGAGCTCCTTAATAATTATAAATAATAATAAATTTTATTTATACCTCGCCCTCCCCGGCCAGAGCCAGGCTCAGGGCGGCTAACACCAATAAAATCACAGTAAAAACATAATAGAAGGGGGCGGGGGGGGGGAGAAAAAAACCAATTTAAAATACAGGTTAAAATGCAATTTAAAATGCAGCCTCATTTTAAGGTATCTGATAAATCCTTGGAGAAAAAGGTGAAATATCAATGCAATAAATAATAAAAGTAAATGAGGCAATTCGCCTTCTTTATCTTCCGAGGAGACTGTATCGCAATGGAAGCCTATACCATGTGCTTCTCTGAATATAAGGTTTGGATCCAATTGCAAGGTGCAACCACAAATACACACAAGGCCGCTGTGAGGTGCATTTTGGGGTGAGAAGCTGCCAAGAAGCAGGCAAGCGCTTTGCTGAAGCTTTCCCGGTTTAAGCCCATTTTCCTGGCCGCTGGGGAGACCTTGAAAGGTTTCTCTCATCTGCACAACCTAAGAGGCACCAGGTGCCGTTTCCTGGCTACTGCGAAACGCAACACGGCCCATTTGCTAAAGCACTCCAAGAGATAAGCTGGCCCAAGGTAAACTGATTTCCTCCCAGGAGCAGCCTTGAAAGCTGTGGCTGTGGCAAAGGTGGAGGCAGAGAAAACAGCTGCAGATGGTTGAGATGCAAAAAGGGAAATTAAAATCGAGGAGGGAGAGAGTGGTTTTTTTAAAAAAGAAATCAAACAGGAGAGATAGGCATCAGCACTTTGTGTAGAACATTGCTCGAGGGCCTTGGAGAAGCGGGTGCCCTTTTAGAAGCCGATCTCTCTCTCAAAGCACATTAGTCCAGCATTATTGCAGCCCATATAGGCTGATGTAGAAACATCACCTTGCCGACAAAGGTCTGTATTGTTAAAGCTATGGTTTTCCCAGTACAGTGGTACCTCGGGTTACATACGCTTCAGGTTACATATGCTTCAGGTTACAGACTCCGCTAACCCAGAAATATTACCTTGGGTTAAGAACTTTGCTTCAGGATGAGAACAGAAATCATGCTCTGGTGGCACAGCAGCAGCAGGAGACCCCATTAGCTAAAGTGGTGCTTCAGGTTAAGAACAGTTTCAGGCTAGGAATGGACGTCTGGAATGAAATAAGTACTTAACCTGAGGTACCACTGTAGTGATGTATGGAAGTGAGAGCTGGACCATAAAAGCTGATCACTGAAGAATGGATGCTTTTGAATTCTGGTGCTGGAAGAGACTCTTGAGAGTCCCATGGACTGCAAGATCCAACCTCTCCATTCTGAAGAAAACCAGCCCTGAGTGTTCACTGGAAGGACAGATCCTGAAGCTGAGGCGCCAAGACTTTGGCCACCTCATAAGAAGAGAAGACTCTGTGGAAAAGACTCTGATGCTGGGAAAGATGGAGGGCACAAGGAGAAGGGGACGACGGAGGACGAGATGGTGGGACAGTGTTCTCGAAGCTACCAGCATGAGTTTGACCAAACTGCGGGAGGCAGTGGAAGACAGGAGGGCCTGGCGTGCTCTGGTCCAGGGGGTCACGAAGAGGCGGACACGACTAAATGACTAAACAACAACAACAAGTTCAGCATCTTATGTCTCACCACGGCCAATCGGATGCCTCCAAAAAGCCTGAAGGAAGGGTGCGAGGAACACGGCCCCCTCTTTCCCCACTGCTCGCACCTTGAATTCAGAGGTACAGCCACATCAGATTCTGGTGCAGCTGGGTTAGAAACTCAGATATATACCATAAGTTAGGCGCACCGTGGACTAAGGCAGAGGTTTTTAAACTGCGGTTGCCAACCTAGCGCCCAGAAATCTCCACGTACAGTGGACGCTCGCGTTGCAAACGTGATCAATGCAGGATGCGCGTTCGCAACCTGCAGCGTTTGCAAGCCACGTCTGCTCACATGCGGGTTGCGATTCAGCACTTCTGTGCATACGCAAAGCACAATTTAGCGCTTCTGTGCATGTGCGACCGCCAAAACCTGGAAGTAATCCGTTCCGGTACTTCCGGGTTTCGGCGGTCCGCAACCCGAAAAAACGCAACCTGAAGCGGCTGTAACCCGAGGTATGACTGTAGTTGCATTTGGACCAGCGTCAGTAGCAAAAGGCGCCTGGTGAATTTCGAACGCTGGGGTGCAGCCGTTGTGGTGGATGATGGGTTCAGATACCTAGTGTCTCTTGTCTGTAACTTTTCCTCTGCCCCCACCACGAGAAGAAGAAAAAAGGAAGCGTGGAAAGATCACTTGGGTAGTCCTGGTGATTTAATAACACTCACAAACCACTAACAGGGTTAAAAATAGTAGCAACAGCTCTCTGGGTTTTGCAATGCAGTGCTTCAGCCAAGTCATGTTCACAGAAATGCACCCAGAGAATGTGTATCAGTGAGATAAATGCAGGAATTTGGGGCTAAGCAGCTCGTTTTAGATGCCCGTTCTAATTTGTGAGTGTGTTTTGGATGCCTGTTCCATGGCATTTCTCGAACTTGGGTCCCCAGCTGTCGTTGGACTACACCCCCCATCATCCCTGACCACCGGTCCTGCTAGCTAGGGATGATGGAAGCTGTAGTCCATCAACAGCTGGAGACCCAAGTTCGAGAAACGGGAACACGTCTTTGCAAAAACGTGTGTCTTAGGCAAAATGGCAAGCATGTGTCTCTTAGGCAAAACCATTTATTATTACTGAAGTACTGAATATTCTTTTCTGAAGGCTTCTTTTTTTAATTGCAAACTGACATATAAATGTGGAGACCTGAGCTTAAGATTGGAAAAAAAAACGAAAAACTTGAGAGAAACCAAAATCAACCACAAACATACATATTTTCCCATTGAAAGCAACCTCTCTAGCTAAAGAAAAGGAAGGAAATTTCCATAGACACAAACTCCCTCTATTAAAGTTTGTCAGGCTAAGGGAGACAGGTCTGAAAATTATTATTATTATTTATTGAATTTATATAAAACGAGGGTGCACTGCAAACAGCGGCAATCAGATATCTGCTGATGGGGCAGCAAGTCTGCTGATTCAGGACACGAGGTGATTTATCACCCTATCTGTGGGTTTGGACAGATCCTGGTGGGGAAGCGAGAAAGCTCTGCTTCAGCAAAGCGAGACAGCGTTTGCTCAAGATTCAGAGAGAGTGCAAAGGGAGGACTTTTCCGCTTAGAGAAAAGGCGACAGAGAGGCATGAAATAAAAAATTTAAGGTCTTATATATATAATAAATGTTCATATATGTACCAAGCAAACACATACATAAATATATAAACCACATGTCTGAAGCAGCACTCGAAAACAGCCATGAAGCCATTTTGGTTCCCAAACTGACCAAGTGATTTCTCCGCAAGGTCGAAGGAAAATGGAAAAGCCTCCCCATTGTCTTTTCCTTCACAAATCCTGTCTTAAGGGTATGTCTGTGTATGAAAAGGGTGAGCCTGTGACCTGGCTTAGGAACTAAGTATTTATCATTACAAAAGACTGGCCAGGCTCCCCAGGGTATCTGATCAAGTCACCATTAACAGGTAATCTGCCAAACAGGAGGTAAACAACGCACTCAGATTTCTGTTGTAGACCGCCTCTTCTGTGATGTAAGTATGATGTATCTGGGGGGGGGGTCTTGAGCTTCACCCCTTCTGTGATGTATGTATGATGCTTCTGGGGTGGTCTTGGGCTCCAGGGCTGGCAATTTAAAATATCTATATAAGGGCGGGCACACCTTGGTTCGGGGTCCTCCTCCTTTCCTGCGTGAGAGGGGAGCACCCTGTTGCAACAGTTCAATAAAGATCAGGCTTACTAGCTGCTTTGCTCTTCAATATTCTCTGGTTGGCCTCTGTTATTTTCTCCAACCGATGGAGAACCTGCAAAGGATTCTTGTGTCCCCCCTAAGGGAATAAGGGCAGATTTATGTTTATTACAGGTGACACGGTAGAAGCTTTGCAAATTTATGCAAGGCGTGGAGAGATGTTTTTCTCCCTGTCTCAAAACACCCAATGAAACTGAACGGTAGAAGATTCCAGGCAGATAAAAAGGGAGAATTTCTTCACGCAGCGCAGTGAAACTATGGAACTCCCTGCCACAGGAGGCAGTAATAATAACCACCAACTTAAGAGCATAAGAAGAGGCTGCTGATCAGGCCAGCATCCTGATCTCACAGAAGCCAGCCAGGTGCCAGCAAACAGGATTCTAGCGCAAGAGCAACTCTCCCTTCCTTGGGGTTCCCAGCAACTGGGCTCATAGTCACTGATGGCCATCCCTTACCAAACTACAGTTCCCATGATTCTCTGGGAGAAGTCATGGCCTTCAAATGGGCTTTATGATGCGTACACACCCTTGGCTACTTTTTTCTCTACGCCAGGCATAGGCAAACTCGGCCCTCCAGCTGTTTTGGGACTACAACTCCCATCACCCCTAGTGAACAGGACCAGTGGTCAGGGATGATGGGAGTTGTAGTCCCAAAACATCTGGAGGGCCGAGTTTGCCTATGCCTGCTCTACGCTTTGCTAGCCTAGCCGGTTGCGGTGCTGTGACTGCATTCAACAATCACGAGAGAAGAATGATTCATGTTTTAAAAATGGGGGGAAAGGAAGATACACACAATAAACTATACAGAAGAGGAGATTGTAAGCACTCAGATGCCACGCTTTGACAATGCGCCCAGCGCAGATGGCTTTTTTCTTACACAAACCAACAAAGGGGTGGGGCAGATAAATCATTTTGGCAACTGCAAATAAAACAGTGGTTGCCAAAAGGAAACAGAGGTGCCGCTCACCCCAGATTTCATCCCGAACATGAGCTCGAGGCAATGTCCCAACCCCAGGTACTGTGGTTATATGACAGGTTTGGCAAGGCACTTTGCATGTGCTCAGAAACACTCTCATTCTCCCCCCCAACAGAGCATCTTTTTTTAAAAAAAAAAGATGGATTCAGATGCCTAGGATTTTTTCTTCTTCGATTTCCTCGTAGGAAAGATGCTTCCAGGTCTGAACTTTCATGAAACTGTGAATGTAAGAAGAATCCCCAGTGGTGGTTCAGACGGAGGGCTGACACGGTTAAGCTTTCTTGCTCACCAGCAGGACATGGCGGATCCTGCCATTTGTCTTGGGCATCCAGTAATTAATGATAGACTGCCTTTGAAGCTGGAAGTTCCATCTAACTGGATCAATTTTAGATACTGTACCGCCTTTCCGTATATCAGGGCAGGCAGTCCTTTTTCAGGCTGAGGGCCGCATCCTCTCACTGAGAACCTTCTGGGGGCCAGAAAATAAGAGAGTGCAGCAATGCAACATGACTCTTCTGTAAATTTGGCTGCCTTCCAAACACAAGTCAAGAAGATTCTACATGCGCAGAGACCTCCATCTGGCAAGCAAGAGGCATGAGCAGAGTTCAAGGACACATTCCAGCCAGGCGGGAACACTCAAGGGAGGGGTGGAGCAGGGCTGGTGAGGGGTGTGGCCTGAGGAGAGTCCTGAGGGCCGGTTAAAGAGGCTTGGGGGCCGCATTCATCTGCTTGGCCTGAGGTTCCACATATGCTTAAGGGGTGGGGAGGGTTGCGAGGTGGCCAGAGACAAAGCCACCAACGGACTGATCCCCCCACCAATTTGTCTAATCCCTGTCTGACGAGCAGGCTTAATTAAACCTCAAACAAATTTTATTTGTCCTCAAACCGGCTTTCAGCAACTTGGTGCCCTCCAGATGTTGCGTGACTCCAACCCCAGCACATCTGGAGGGCACCAGATTGGGGCCTCCTTAAACAATCCTCTCATTGTTCGTTCCAGAAAAACAAGTTTTATAAACACTTACAAAACACCCGTTTCTCTTTTTTTGGACCCTCTGAGTTTAAACAACAACAACCCTCAGCCCAACAACTTTTTCGTGTTTTCCTTTTCTAACCCCTTCTCCCAATTACTAGGCTGCTTCATGGTGGAGAATCCTAGAACATCTGTCGGCTTTCTGAAAGCCACCACAGGCCGGTTCAATCCTCCCCGGAACCGAATCGTCGCTTTGAAGAACGCGGTGCAGAGCACGTGGTTGGAGCCTCACCTTACGCTCGGGCAAAGAACCGCTCTTCGTCTCAACAGCAAACTCCCTTTGCAGACGCGGAAAGTAACTTGAACTGTTCTTAGCAAAGGGCCATCCTCTTTGGGTGGACTTCTTGTTGTTGGCACCCGTCTGTCTCGAGAGACAATGGAGTGCCCCTCTGGGGGTGCAAGGTCAAACCGCTGCATTGGCAGCACTGAAGCGACCTCCCCTGGGCGCAAGCTTGGGCAGCGGGTCTGGAAGTCCTAGGTTGCCCAGATAACAAGACCCCGCTCTCGGCCTCGCTGCTGTGGTCCAAATGAAACTCTAAACAATCACAGGCAACACAAGGTTAATAATGTTCTAACAAAATATTTGTCACACGTATTATTTCACAATTCTTAAACAGAAAATATGTAATGGAGTCACAAATAATGAAAATCAATCAATTTTGCATCAACAAAATTAGAGAATGCAATCAATCAGTATCAAAGAGGCAAATCCAGTGGATGCTCGGGTTGCGAATGTGCATATTCGCAACCCGCAGCGTTCGCAACCTGCAGCGGCACGTCTGTGCACGCGCGGGTTGCGATTTGGCACCTCTGCGCATGCGCAAAGCACAATTTAGCGCTTCTGCACATGTGTGACCGCCGAAACCCAGAAACAAGCCATTCTGGTACTTCTGGGCTTTGGCGGGTGCGTAACCTGAAAAAACGTAACCTGAAGTGGCTGTAACCTGAGGTATGACTGTAATCCTTTCAACAGTCACAATCCTGTAACCGTGCAGTAATGGACGCTCCAAACATAGAGCAGTTTTTCCGGATGATGAACTGTTTTGATAGTAACTCTTCATCAGCTGGCGATAATGTAACATGTTTTCTGTTTAAGAATTGTTGAAATAATACGTGTTACAAATATTTTGTTAGACCATTATTAGCCATGTGTTTAGAGTTGTCTGTGTTGCAACACAGAGGATTTCCTTTGTTACATATCGGTGGTCCAAAGCAAAGCAGAGCAAAATATTTGGCACCAGCTGGGCTGCAGGAGTTACTGGGAGGATGCATAAAAGGCACCATCCAACCATCTTAGGGACCCCACTACGGATTTGTGTAGGGTTTACTCCTCAGATACAGAGGTACCTTGGTTCCCGAACGGCTTAGCTGACGAACAAATTGACTCCTGAACGCAGCAAACCCGGAAGTGTTCCGGTTTGCAAAGGTTTTTCGGAAGCCGAACATCTGTTTCAGCTGTCGGCATTGTTTCCGGGGCCAATCAGAAGCCGCGCTTTCGTTTCCGAACGTTTTGGAAGTCGAATGGACTTCCGGAACGGATTCCTTTCGACTTCCAATGCACGACTGTGTTGTAAACAAAAACTGCCCTTTTCCCTTATGGGGTATCCAAGAGCCCATATAGAGTCCTTACATAGGTTCCCTATTGGTATGAGAAGATAACAGAGGCCAACCAGAGAATATTGAGAAGCAAAGCAGCTAGTAAGCTTGATCTTTATTGAACTGTTGCAACAGGGCGCTCCCCTCACCCGCAGGAGAGGAGGAGGAACCCAGAATAATGGTGTGCAAGGCCTTATAAAGACTTTTGAAATTGCCACCCTGTAGATCAAGACCACCCCCAGAAACATCATACATACATCACAGAAAAGGTGGTCTAAAACAGAAATTTGAATGTTGTTTTTCTTCTGTCGTTGTTTATCTCCTGTCTGGCAGGTTACTTGATTGGATTGCCTGGGTAGCCTGGCCAACAAAGGTCCGTATAGTAAAAGCTACGGTTTTCCCAGTAGTGATGTATGGAAGTGAAAGCTGGACCATAAAGAAGGCTGACCGCCGAAGAATTGATGCTTTTGAATTCTGGTGCTGGAGGAGACTCTTGAGAGTCCCATGGACTGCAAGAAGATCAAACTGATGCATTCTTAAGGAAATCAGCCCTGAGTGCTCACTGGAAGGACAGATCCTGAAGCTGAGGCTCCAAGACTTTGGCCGCCTCATGAGAAGAGAAGACTCCCTGGAAAAGACCCTGATGTTGGGAAAGATGGAGGGCGTAAGGAGAAGGGGACGACGGAGGACGAGATGGTGGGACAGTGTTCTCGAAGCGACCAGCATGAGTTTGACCAAACTGCGGGAGGCAGTGGAAGACAGGAGTGCCTGGTGTGCTCTGGTCCAGGGGGTCACAAAGAGGCGGACACGACTAAACAACTAAAAAACAACAACGGGTAGCCTGGCCAGTCTTTTGTAATGATAAATACTTAGTTCCTGGGCCAGGTCACAGGCTCACACCCTATTCATATCTTAAATGTGCCCTTAAGACAGGATTTGTGAAGAAAGAGACAATGGGGAGGTTTCCCACTTTGACCTTGCAGAGAAGACATTTGCTCACTTTAGGAGGAATCAAAATGGTTCCAGGTCGGTCTTCCTGTGCTGATCTATGAACGCGCTTGGTTGCTACACTTATGAACATTACCATATATCGAAGACCATAAAATTCCTATCACAACTGTACAGACATATATGGATCCGCTGTCCAAAAGACCTCCGTAGCTCAGGGGTTCAGAGTGCGTGCTGACAGTCCCAGGCTCAACCCCACATTGGCATAACCCTGGAAAGCTGCTGCTGCTGCTGCCAGTCAGTGCGGAAAAACAGGGTTGCCATATTTTGAAGAGCAAAACAGGGACACAAAAGAGGACTATGGGTTGCTATGACGACTCTACCCAAGAAAGAGATATATACATATCAGATATAGACATAGCTCAACAACTTTGGGCCAAATAGTAATAATAATAATAAGGTCCAGGTTTTCACTTTTTGAAATATAGCAACCCTATTCAGTAATATAATAATAGGGAAAATGTATATGCACACAAATATGGGGGGGATGTATGTATGTATGTATGTAAGCATGAATCTCTTTTTAGGACCCACCTTGTTTCTGTAATTTTAAGCTGTTTCAAACACTTTTTACTATTGTGTTTCAATTGTTGGGCAGGCAATAAATTGTAATAATAATAATCTCTTTCTCTCATATATATATATATATATATAATGCCCTCCCATCAGATGTCAAAGCGATAAACATCTACCTACAGATAGGTAGCCGTGTTGGTCTGCCATAGTCAAAACAAAATAAAAAAATTCCTTCCAGTAGCACCTTAAAGACCAACTAAGTTGGTTCTAGGTATGAGCTTTCGTGTGCATGCACACTTCTTCAGATACGCTGAAACAGAAGTCCCCAGACCCTTCTATATAGTGAGAAGGTGGGGAGGGGTATTACTCAGAAGGGTGGTGGGAATGGGTGATTGGCAGATAGCTGTGATGAGCCTGTTGACGACTCTTGACGACTGCAATAGGTCTTACAGGAAAAAGCAAGGGGTGAAAAGGTGAAAAATGGCTTTGTCATGTATAATGAGATAAGAATCCAAGGTCTTTGTTCAGACCAGGTCTCTCCATGGTTTTAAGTTTGGTAATAAGTTGCAATTCAGCAGCCTCTGAAGTGTGCATGCACACGAAAGCTCATACCTAGAACTGACTTAGTTGGTCTTTAAGGTGCTACTGGAAGGAATTTTTTTATTTTGTTTAAACATCTACCTGACATCTGAAGGCAGCCTTGTTCAGGGAAGTTTTTAATGTGTGACATTTTAGTGTATCTTTCATCTTTGTTGGAAGCTGCCCAGAGTGGCTGGGGAAACCCAGCCAGATGGGCGGGGTACAAATAATAATAAATAATAATAATAATAATAATAATAATAATAATGATTATGATGATGCTGTAAATATGAGGTGTGCATCATATTTACAGCTCCGCCCCCAGACACACATCCCTGCCCAGGGTGACACAATTTCCTCTCATGAGAGCGTCCCTTTTAAAAGCAGCCTATATTTTTACGTCTCTATATGGCGAGGCGGGTACCTGAAGGGCGGCTTTGCGGCCTCCCAGGAAGCTCTCCATGTCCGAGCTGGCGGAGCTGGCGGAGGGGGAGGAGGCCGCCTGGCGGAGCCCGCGAGAGGGGAAGAGGAGGAGGAGGAGGAGGACGGGAAGGCTTGCTGCTCCTCCTCCTCCTCCTCCTCCCTCTCTTCTTTCTCCCGCCGCGGCCTGCTCCCTCTCCCCCGCCAAGCAGGCGGCTTCGCCGGGAGGGAAAACCAATCGAGGGCGGGGATCGCCGCGGGGCCTACATGCGGGGAAATCGTGTCGTGCTTGTGAAACCCAGTCAGACGGGCGGGTACTAACAACAATAACAACAACAACATTCTTATTTATTACTGTTTTATTTTAGAGCAAAGAGACAAACGAGCGACCGAGCGCCTTTTTTGGCAGTTAAGCGAGCGTCGTTCCCTCAGGGTGGTTTTTTTTTAAGGGGCGGGGCACGTCGACCGCGCAGCGGCGCAGGCTGATCCTGACAGGCGGAGCGGGACGTCAATCAGAGCACGGTGCGCACGCGCAGAAGAGCACTTGTGCTCTCTTCCGCCCCGCCTCTGTGCCGACAGTTGCTCGAACTTACTACAGGCGGCAGGGCCAGCGTGGCGTAGTGGCCGCGCCGTCGGCGGAAGTGACGAAATTGGGAAAGAGAATGGGGGGGGGAAGCAGCCGCCGAGTCGCAGGTTCGAGTCCCACCACCCACATTTCTGAACCACTATGGGGTTGCGTGATACCTAAAGCTCTTCTAAGTTTAGACCCGTTGAAATGGGTCTAATTAATGAATTGAGATTCATGCTGCTTAATAGACCTCGCTTAGGTGCAATTCATTTCAATGGGTCTACTCTTTGGGAGTGCCAGTCCCCATTGAATTCAATGGGTCTTGAAACATCTGAGTAAACGTGAATATTCGGGGCTGGGCTGTGTAAGCTCAAGCCAGTTGTAGTAACCTGCTCAGCGTAGACCCATTTAAATTGATGACATGCCTCAAAGACTATTTAGTTAAATATGTTAAGATAACTTAATTGGAAAAACTTGCAAATACCAGTTACAGATAGGTAGCCGTGTTGGTCTGCCATAGTCAAAACAAAATTAAAAAATTCCTTCCAGTAGCACCTTAAAGACCAACTAAGTTAGTTCTTAGTTGGTCTTTAAGGTGCTACTGGAAGGAATTTTTTAATTTTGTTTTGCAAATACCAGATAGGCTTAGGATTTAAATATGCAATGTTAGAGAATTTAAATATGCAATGTTTAAATATGCAATCTTAGGATTTAAATATGCAATGTTAGATACGTGTATCTGAAGAAGTGTGCATGCACACGAAAGCTCATACCAAGAACTGACTTAGTTGGTCTTTAAGGTGCTACTGGAAGGAATTTGTTTTGTTACAATGATATACACTGAAATTCAGCCAGGGGGATTTGAGGAAGTCAAGTAACAATGTTACTAAGATTGGATTAAGTACAATTCAGATCTATGTTTGTCTGTTTTAAAATTTTGGAAAATCAATTTTAAAAAATGGGAAAAAATTGAATTGACGACATGCCCATTGTTTTCAGTGGGTCTGCTCTGGAGTAGCACTTAGTTGCATATAACCCAATGGGGGAGTGTTGCAGCGCAACCGGGTGATGTTGCAGCGCACCCCATGCATACCCTTATTTCTGAGGAAGTGTGCATAGGAGTGCGTTGTAGGAACGTGATCCTGGCACAGTTTACTTGAGAGTAAACCTTCTTCTGGTTGCTCTGCAGGGCTGCAATGCAGGACACACACAGTGAACACAGTGGGACTTAATTCAGAGTAAACATAAATGGGAAAGAGCTATCAGCTCACTTGGGGGTGTCAGGCTAGGACCTGGCAGACCAGGGTTCAAGTCCTCCCTTAGGCTTGGAGCTGACGGCATGTGACCTTGGGCCAGTTATTGACTTGTCAGTCTGACCTACCTCCCTGGGTTGTTGTTAGGATAAAATGGAGAACCATGTTTGGAGGACAGGCAGGAAATAAATGTTGGTAAATGCAAGAAGTCCTTCCATTACACTCCTGTGTGCATTTACCCCGAAGTAAAGTCCACTGAGAAGTACCTGGGAGTCAGGAAATGTGGTTTACTGGAGAAAAAATCCCATTGAACTCAGTGGGATTTGCCTGTGTGTATATTTCAGTGCCTACACGAGGCTGCAAATCCAGCAGCATATATTCTGAAGGCAATGGCCCTAGCCTCTGAATAAACATAAATACATCTGGGCTGTCCCGAAATTCCAGCTCTGCCCCTTTAAGACTCCAAACACCCTCCTTTAGAGCTGGCCTTTTGGATTCTAGAACAGAAGGGCTTTCAAATTTCCACAAACAGTAGCATCTCTTTGCCCAGAGAGTGGGTGGGTAATATTTTGTAACGAGAAAAAGGAAGGACGACGGAGGAAGCAGCAGGTATCAAATTAAATATTTCTGGCATCTCATCCTTTCAAAAAAAATGTTTTTTCCACAATATGTATTTCAGATGTGACACAATTTGGAAAGAAACCTCTAAAAAGAGTATTTGACATGGGGTAGAGCTTTCCCCTATGTCAGCAAGCTTCTGACCCATGTGAGGTGTGAGAAAGATAGAAAGAAATTCCTTGGGCGAGAGATCTTAAGCACATATGCAGATGGGGAGTTCATCCGTTGTGCCTCTGCATGATGTTCGCCCAAGCAGTCTGCTCCGGAAGGCAGTCATTGTGACCATGCCCCTTTATGGGGCAAAATTTGTCCAGTAATTCCTGGAGAGCATGCAAGTCTTCAAGGAGGGTGCCTGTCGCCCCTCTCTCTGTGTGTCTCTGCCTCTTTCCTTCTTTCCATCCAGCCTCCCACTGGGGAATGAGTCCTCATGGTCTGTACAGCAGCCAGCTTGATTCAATTGCTGTGGGATCGCAGGAGGAATTTCCCTGTTGCCCTTCTGAATGAGTCACTGCCTCCTTCCGATCAGATTCACGCCCCCAAAAGCAAACCGTTCTCTCCCCTTGCAGTCTCCCCTTCGTGAGAGCTAAGTAACGCCTCCCATTTTAATTTGGAAAATAAGCCTTAAAAAGGTAAAGGGTAAAGGGAACCCTGACCATTAGGTCCAGTCGTGGCCGACTCTGGGGTTGCGGCGCTCATCTCGCTTTACTGGCCGAGGGAACCAGCGTACAGCTTCCGGGTCATGTGGCCAGCATGACGAAGCTGCTTCTGGCGAACCAGAGCAGCGCACGGAAACGCCGTTTACCTTCCCGCCGGAGTGGTACCTATTTATCTACTTGCACTTGGACATGCTTTTGAACTGCTAGGTTGGCAGGAGCAGGGACCGAGCAACGGGAGCTCACCCCGTCGCGGGGATTTGAACCGCTGACCTTCCGATCGGCAAGTCTTAGGCTCTGTGGTTTAACCCACAGCGCCACCCACTATCAGACCTCTTTTTTTAAAAAAAGCTGTCAGCAGCTTTGGAAAACACTGCTCTTTTGTTATGTGACCCTAATTCCTCTCCCTTTTTCCGGACACATTGCACAAGACCCCTCCAGTGCTGTAAAACCTCCGCCCCAATAGATGTCTCTGTGGGGAGGCGAGAAGGTAAACAAGCCGGTGCAAAGTGACTCTCCTTTTTCTCCGCCAGGTCTCCTCTCGTCTGCACATTTGGGGAGAGAAAAAAGAAGGGAAGGAAGAGGGAGAAACTTCGGAAGGATCCAAAACGGAGGAAGATTTGCAAAGAGAGAGGAGGAGAGAGGCCTTGGGATGAAAGCCAAAGCAAAGGTGAGCAAAGATTCCCTTGTTGCTCCACATTTGGATCTGCTTGATTCGGATCAGGGGGTGTTTACATTAGGATCCAGGAGCGGAGAAGCAGCCAGCCCCCTCCTTGGCCCACAGCCCCACTTTCTCTTCTTCCGCACCCGTCACTTTTTCTCGCAAAGCTTTCCCTAATAATATTTTGCCAGCCTTCCCAAAAACCCCCGTCCTTTACCCCCCTTGTCTTGGACCCTGGCCGGCTGTCCTGGTTGGGTAAGCAGAACAAGGCAGACACGATTTGACCCGCTGCTACGCTACACAAAGACCCCACCACCCGTCCCGGTCCTGGGTGCGAGTTCCTTTGCAAGATGGGTGTGTCCAGACTGGCAGGTTTGGCTTACACAGCCCCAGACTCTTTTAACAGGCTGTTAGCACACACTCCTTGGCCTTAAGATCATTTCCATTTACAGTATTTAATTTGTTAAGCCGTCTAACTGGCTCAGTGGGCAGTGCTTTGCATTCAGAAAGTCCTGGGTTCGGTTCCTGGTGGGCCTGAGAGACTCCCGCTCTCTCAAACTCCAGAGAGCTGCTACCAGTCAGTGTAGACAACACTGAACTAAATGGAGCAATTGCTGGATTGGTAATAAGGAAGCTTCTCTGTGTTCCTATTCAGCCGGCTCTTTATTCGGAATCATGAGGACTAGAATCTTAAGGTTATTCTTGATAATGATGATGATAATAATAATAATAATAATAATAATAATAACTTATTATTTATACCCCGCCCATCTGGCTGGGTTTCTCCAGTCACTCTGGGCGGCTTCCAACAGAATATTAAAATACAATAGTCTGTTAAACATTAAAAGCTTCCCTAAACAGGGCTGCCTTCAGATGTCTTCTAAAAGTTTGGTAGTTATTTTTCTCTTTGGCATCTGGTGGGAGGGCGTTCCACAGGGCGGGTGCCACCACCGAGAAGGCCCTCTGCTTGGTTCCCTGTAGCTTTGCTTCTCGCAGTGAGGGAACCGCCAGAAGGCCCTCGGAGCTGGACCTCAGTGTCCGGGCTGAACATTGGAGGTGGAGACGCTCCTTCAGGTATACTGGGCCTTTGAGGCTCCTTCAGGTATACTGGACCTATTCTTAGGGAGCCCTATGTCAGAGACAGAGGACATACACTGTATGCAGGAAGTCCAGCCCCCAATGGCATCCCCAGGTGGGGTTGGGAGAGGCCCCTGCAACAGAATTGTGTTTTCAGAATCATGAGGACTGGAGTCTTGCTTTATTTTTAAAGGGGAGGGCTGCGGCTCAGTGGTGAGAGCAGAAGGCCCAAGGTCCAGTCCCCATTGGATTCAAACCCAGGGCAACCTAGTCCTAGCCTAACACTAACCATTTCACTGCACTGCCATTTAGCCCTATAAATATATTTTTATTTGATTTCTATTCTGTGTTTCCTCCCAAAGGAGCCCCGAGGCAGCCTGCAAAGCACAACTAATGAAATAATATATAATTAAAGTGCTACAAAATGTAAAGTGGCTAAAGTAAAAATAACAAGAATAATATTCAGAACAGAAACGTTGAAGGAGTGAGGAGAGTGCGCAGCCCATAGGTAGCCAATGTTAGCTTGCTGCTGCTTCTTTCCTCCTCCCTCCTCCTCCCTCTTTCCTTGTGTGCCATGTCTTACTACCAATCTTTGTAAGCCGCTCAGCTAAAGGGTGGGGGTTAACATGAATAAATTTTGAGGGAACTTGGATGGGGTGGGGGGGAGAGTTATCTGTTGCAGCTCCAGCTGAAGGTGGATTTGCACCGATCCTGCTCTCCCCTTCACCTCCCTCCTGGGTTGTTTGAAACCCAGGTCCCAGCTGTTGCCTGGATCCAACCAGGCTGCAGAGCTAAGCTGTTTCCCCACCCCCACCCCCACCCCCACCCCCACCCCCACCCCCACCCCCACCCCCACCCCTAGGACCGGCTTGACAGCTTCCCTCTTGCAAAAACACACCACAACACCCACCCCAAAGCTATGCAACAACCGCGGCAACTGAGCGTTCAGTTGACTGGCGGCTGGCCATTCACCTCCCTGATCGGATCGCATGGGGAGAGGGGAGCAGCTGGCTCTGCCCTCCCCAATTTACCCAGATCCCCGGCTTTCATCTAAAAAGACGAGAGCTATAGCAGAATCATGCATTTAAAGTCCATTCATCTCCCATCTGAAGCATGTGACTTCCCCAAAGGAATCCTGGGAAGTGTAGTTTCCAACCTCACCAAGTTCCAATTCCCAGGATTCTTTGGGGGAAACCATTCTATGCTTTCCATTTATGGGGCAGAAAGGAAATATTGTTCTGTCCGATTGGGAGAGGAAAGAACGCTTCCAGCTGAGAGTGGTGGGGCCTCGGAGCGTAATATGGCCCTTAGGACCTCTCCCTGTGGCCCCCGGGGGCACACCCCTCGCCTGCCTCGCTTTGCACCCTCCCAGAGTGCTTTCTTCTGCCGTAAATACGTCCTTCCACCCTGATCATGCCTTTTACATGTTTAGATGGAGGAGAGAGAGAGAGATTATGTATGGAAGCCAGCCTAATTTGCAAAGGTACTCATGGCTCCACCCACTTTTACCTGTGGCCCCGCCCACCCCTGCATGCGGCCCCTGAAAGCCTGCCTGGAAGGGAATTCCGCCCTTGGTTGGTCTGGAAAAGACCCATCCCAATTTCAGTCCTTGGAGGTGAAAACATACATTGCTTTTAAATGAAATTCTTCCGTGGAAGCGAGGTGAAGGTGTGTCCAGGTGGAAAAATCCAGGTGTTTCTCTTACCACCCTCTTCCCTTCTTTTTTTATTGCCAGGATCCTGCCGCCCGGCTGATTTAAAACCCCTCCGGCTGAGCCGCTCTCTCTGCAAAGGCAAGCTGTCAACAACCCGCCAAACTCGCTCTAGAGACTGAGCAGCGCGTGAGTTGTGGTTGGCGGCGAGGAGAGAAAGTCAATATGCTGGGATGCCTCCGAGCGGAAGGAGAATCTCAGATCAGATGAAAATAAGATAGGGGACTGGCTGCCTCTGTTTGCGGTTGCCCAACCTCAAGGACAACAAAAGCAGGGCGAAGGTTTGGAGCCGGTGGGGCAGAGTCCGTCCGACACTTTAGGAAAGCAAAAAACAACACACCCCAATAACCTTCGTCTTCTACAGCTGTCTTTGCTTTTTTTAAAAAAAATAAACAAATAACTTTTTTTAAAAGGAAAAAACCAAACCGTCCGTGCAGCAAAATCTTTGCATTTTTATCCTATTTTTAACCAGTTTATGGAAATTTACTTCTTTTAATTTCATATATATATATATATATATATATAGGCGTGGGTTTCTTTGCTTTTTTAAAAAGATTTTTTTTGTACAAAAATAGGGAGATTTTTCTTTTTTCTTTTTTTTTTTAAAGGATCTTGAAAGATAATAATCCTTTGCGGATCTAGAAGCGGAGAGATTGAGAGGCGGTCGGCGATTGGGTTTCCTGGGTGTTAAATAATTAAATTTTTAAAGCTGAGCTGGAGAAGAGGTGGCGGAATTGATTTCTCCGTGGCCCCCACGAGAAGCAGAAAACGCAAGGGAAAAACCAGCCTGGAAAAAAAAATCAGTTTCTATTCTCATTTTTATTTCCGCCTCGTGTTTTCTCAGCAGTGCCTGACAGCCCCCGAAAACAGCAGACCCCAAATTGTTGTCCCCCCCCCTTTTAAGGTCTTTTACGGTAGCCTTTGAAAACGGGAAAGGCGACGTCGAGCGAGATCCGGTTGGGAAACGGAGGATAAATTGAAACAGGAATCTTTTCCCATCTGCTTTTTTAAAAAGTGTTAACGTTTTCTACCGCTTGGGAGAAGAAGGCGGGGAGTTGTGGGCAGAGGATCTGTACCTAGCAAACGTTGCATTTTGTCAAGGCGACTAGAAGTTTGCGAATCGCTTATTGATCCAGGGAGAAAGTGAGAGAGGTGAGTTTCTCCTGCCAAACGCCCAAATCCGTTTTCCCCTTGAGAGGCAGAGTCGGAAAGCACATTCAAACTTCAGCAGAAAGCGAGAAGGAAGCTATCATTTAGGACTCGATCCGACAGCCAGCCCGTTGGCTCGTCCGCGGTGGATGCTTGGGTTTTTATAAGGAAGGCGGCAGTAGGGGCAGCGCCGAATGGAGCCCGAATTATCCGCAGAACCATCAGCGAAGGGGGAGAATGTACCGGCCGAACCCCAAACCACAGAGGCCTCCCCGGAGGAGCGAGGCGTAGAGGACGTTGGCGCCATGTGCACCAAGGTGCCCGCCGCAAACGGGCAAGACCAGGAGGAGGCACTGAAGGCCCCGGCCTGCGAGGAAACCCCCCCGGGGGCCGGGAAGGGAGGCGAAGGTCCGGAACCCGAATCTGCGGAGTCTGCAGAGGCCGGAAAGCCGGATTCCAAAGAGCGTCCGGGAGAGGAGGAACCACTGGCGGGCGCTGACTCTCTGCCAAGCGTCTCTGACCCGGCTGATGCGCCCCCCACCGCCACTGAGCAGCCCGCAGAGGTGGCCCCCGAGCCCCGGTCTTCTCCCGCCAGCCCCCCCCAGCCCCCCGACTTCTACTGCGTGAAGTGGATCAGCTGGAAAGGGGAGAGGACGCCCGTCATCACGCAGAGCGAGAACGGGCCCTGCCCGCTGCTGGCCATCATGAACATCCTTTTCTTGCAGTGGAAGGTGAGTAGAGCTTCCAGGGTCAGGGGCAGTCTACCCCCGAAAGCATAAACTCTTATCTCTAATTCTGTAACAAATTATTGTGTTCGGTGAAGGTCCTGTGTGAGTGTCTGGAGGCGGTTGGGGGATGGAGGGCGGCTAACAGATTGAGGTTGAATCCTGACAAGACAGAAGTACTGTTTTTGGGGGACAGGGGGCGGGCGGGTGTGGAGGATTCCCTGGTCCTGAATGGGGTAACTGGGCCCCTGAAGAACCAGGTGCGCAGCCTGGGAGTCATTTTGGACTCACAGCTGTCCATAGAAGCACAGGTCAAATCTGTATCCAGGGCAGTTGTTTACCAGCTCCATCTGATACGCAGGATGAGACTCTCCCTGCCCACAGACTGTCTGGCCAGTGTGGTGCATGCTCTGGTTATATCCCGCTGGACTATTGCAATGCGCTCTACGTGTGGCTACCTTTGAAGGTGACCCGGAAACTGCAGTTAATCCAGAATGCGGCAGCTAGACTGGTGACTGGGAGCAGCCGCCGAGACCACATAACACTGGTCTTGAAAGATCTACATTGGCTCCCAGTACGTTTCCAAGCACAATTCAAAGTGTTGGTGCTGACCTTGAAAGCCCGAAACAGCCTCGGTCCAGTATACCTGAAGGAGCATCTCCACCTCCATTGTTCTGCCCAGACACTGAGGTCCAGCTCCGAGGGTCTTCTGGCGGTTCCCTCATTGCGAGAAGTGAAGCTACAGGGAACCAGACACAGGGCCTTCTCAGTAGTGGCGCCCACCCTGTGGAACGCCCTCCCACCAGATGTGAAGGAAATAAGCCGCTATCTTATGTTTAAAAGACATCTGAAGACAGCCCTGTTTAGGGAAGTTTTTAATATTTAATGCTGTATTGTTTTTAACACTTGATTGGGAGCTGCCCAGAGTGGCTGGGGAAACCCAGCCAGATGGGCGGGGATATAAATAATAAATAATAAATTATTATTATTATTATTATTATTATTATTATTATTATTACTACATACCCTTATGAATTTGAGTTTGCAATCTCTGTTTTGAGTTTGTAATCTCTATTTGAGCTTGCAATCCTTGTCAGAATACATACTTTTGAATGGATTAGTTTTTGTTACAATTGACTATTGATTTGCGAGTAGGGACCCCTCCCACTACTGAAACTTATATTGGCCTGAGTTCTTGGTGTGCTTTTTTCTTGGTAAAGGTAAAGGGACCCCTGACCATTAGGTCCAGTCGTGGCCGACTCTGGGGTTGTGGCGCTCATCTCGCTTTACTGTCCGAGGGAGCCAGCGTACAGCTTCCAGGTCATGTGGCCAGCATGACTAAGCCGCTTCTGGCAAACCAGAGCAGCGCATGGAAATGCCGTTTACCTTCCCGCTGGAGTGGTACCTATTTATCTACTTGTACTTTGACGTGCTTTCGAACTGCTAGGTTGGCAGGAGCAGGAACAGAGACACGGGAGCTCACCCCGTCGTGGGGATTCAAACCGCCGACCTTCTGATCGGCAAGTCCTAGGCTCAGTGGTTTAACCCAAGCGCCACCCGCGTCCCCTTTTATCTTGGTATATACCCCCAAATGCAGGCATTTGGAGGGAGGAGGAGGCGCACACGGGGCAAGGCGGGCTGGTCCTCTTGGCCAAATGTCCTTTATCCTCCCGAATCGCTTCTCTCTCTCTTTCTCTCTTCCTCCCTTTTCAGGTGAAACTGCCTCCCCAGAAGGAAGTGATCACTTCCGACGAGCTGATGGCTCACCTTGGTAAGTGGCAGGATGTGGCCACCATCGTTTTCACATTTCCTGAGGGCTGGGGTTGTGGTTTTTTTTGGGGGGGGGGTTTCTGGGTACTAGACAAAGGGCCACCTACCGTATTTTTGCTCCATAAGACGCACTTTTTTCTTCCTAAAAGGCAAGGGGAAATGTCTGTGCATCTTATGGAGCGAATTCGTGGTCCCTGGAGCTGAATTGCCCAGGGGCAAAAAGCAGATCATGCTTTTTTTTGTCGTTGAAACAAAGCCACTGATCATTTGCCGATCGGGGAGGGAGATAAGGAACGCTAGAGATAAAGGAGGCTGCCTGGGAGGGGGGAGGTAAAAGCCCATGGATCCTCAGAATTTTTACATTGGGTCACCCAAAATTCACCATCAGATCACATAGCTGTGGCCACAGCATGAACCAGAAAAATCATCCACTGTTTCATTCAGAATTTTTTTTTCTTGTTTTCCCCCTCTAAAAACTGGGTGCGTCTTATGGTCAGGTGCGTCTTATGGAGCGAAAAATACGGTAGTTCCTCCGACCGTGTGAAACTGCCTTTGTTCAGAGTGAGATCATATGGTACAGGGGTGGAGAAACCTGTTTTTCGTTT
Organism: Podarcis erhardii; assembly: GCF_964252035.2. Classification (NCBI taxonomy): domain Eukaryota; kingdom Metazoa; phylum Chordata; class Lepidosauria; order Squamata; family Lacertidae; genus Podarcis; species Podarcis erhardii. The sequence continues at coordinate 3,835,095 of NC_138505.1, read as the reverse complement.
TCGTTTTTGCTCAAGGGCCGCTTCCTGCTTCCGGGCAAGGTTCAGGAGCCGCATGCCGCTGGTGGGCGGGGCCAGAGGCCAAAGTGGGCGGAGCAACAAAGGCGGCTGCTTACCTTTGCATAGTCAGCTTTCTTCTCTATGCAGGCTTGTATTCAAGCAAGTTACAGATCCGCCAGAAGGGATGGGCTTAAGTTAGCCCTGTCTTTTAATCACAGCGGGTCTGATCCGTGTCGGACGAGCGTTGGACGCAACCCTGAATGTTGGCAGATGCAGGGCAGGCGAAAGGAAGGACTTCTTCCCAAAACGTGTAGCTAAACAGTGGAACTCCCTGCCACTGGAGACAGTCAATCTAGATTCCTAGGTTACAGGAGGCGTTTCTGAGCACTGTGAGAACAGGAGGCTGGACTGGGTGGGGCCCCTTTGGCCTCATCCAACAATGGCACCCTTCTTACATTATTTTTTTTTCCTTCCAAAAATTTTATTAGTTTTCACAATATTATAAACAAACAAACAAACACACAAGACAAACAAACATAAATCATAGCCTTATTGAAAATTACAGTTATTAACTTTGTTAAGTGACTTCCTCGCTTCCCCTTGGTTGAATTTCATTGCATGTCTTTTTAACGGTTTTCCAAATCCCAATTTTTATGAAATTTAACTTAAACATTAACATCCTTAGATCTTCACCTTATGGAATTAAACATATTAATTCATTACTAAACATAAATAAAATCCTAGGCCCATTAAGTATCTACAAGCTATTTTCAGTTAGTTTAACAAATTTAACTAAATAATCATTAAATTTATTCCACTCTTCCTGATACTCCTCCTCCTTCTGGTCACGGACTCTTCCAGTCAGGTCGGCTAGCTCCGAAAAATCCATCATCTTCACCTGCCATTCTTCTACTGATGATAATTCTTGGGTTTTCCACTTTTTAGCTAACAAAATACGGGCAGCAGTTGTGGCATACAAAAATAATTTAACATCTTTCTTGGGCAATTCCAAACCTGTTATTCCAAGAAGAAAGACCTCCTGTTTCGTTATAAATGTATATTTCAACTTTTTTTTCCAATTCATTATAAATCTTCTCCCAGAAGTCTTTCAGCTTGGGACAGGTCCACCACATATGATAAAAGGTTCCTTCCTTTTCTTTACATTTCCAACATATATTGTCACAGTTATGATATGTCTTTGCTAATTTCTTACGTTCTTAATGAAAAAGGTCTGTTTTCTCTCTATGCCAGGTGACTGCATCCTGTCCATCAAGCCCCAAAAACAGTCGGAAGCACTCCAGCTCAACTTTCAGCAAGTGAGTTCCTTTCTTTCCCCGCTTCTCTCATTCTCATTCTCTCTCTCTCTCTCTCTCTCTCTCTCCCCCTTTGGGCCCCCCAAGGTACTTGGCAGGTCTCTGTTTCTTGTAATAACCTGCTGAGAACTTCCACAATCTGCCCTGTGCCCAAAGCTCCCACTGCAGAGAATGCGTGCACATTAAAACCAAACAATCGAACACCAAGAAGCATCTAGCGCTTCACCACGTACCGTCGTAAAAACAGCAGGCGAGGGGAGCCGCCAGTTTGCCCCATCAGGGCCCTTTGCTCTCCCTTCGGAGAGTGAGATCAGGATACCAAGGGAGCTGAGTGCTAGGTCAGACCCAGCAGGGCTCCTCTTTGGTGGTAAGGAGTGGAACCTCCTTGGGAAGGAGCGGCCTACCTCTGAAAACTGCATTCAGAGGATACGCAAACTGCAGTATGTCTGCCCTCGCTGTGGACGGCTGTACCGCAGGTCGTTGCCGAAAAGGAGAACCCTGAGTTCCTCGCGGCCTGATCCAGCGAGGGCATAATCCCTTACAAGTAATACTATAACACCGGTCTTGAAAGACCTACACTGGCTCCCAGTACGTTTCCGAGCACAATTCAAAGTGTTGGTGCTGACCTTGAAAGCCCTAGACGGCCTCGGTCCAGGAGACCTGAAGGAGCGTCTCCACCCCCATCGTTCTGCCTGGACACTGAGGTCCAGCTCCGAGGGCCTTCTGGCGGTTCCCTCGCTGTGAGAAGGGAAGTTACAGGGAACCAGGCAGAGGGCCTTTTCGGTAGTGGCGCCCGCCCTGTGGAACACCTTCCCACCAGATGTCAAAGAGAAAAATAACTACCAGACTTTTAGAAGACATCTGAAGGCAGCCCTGTTTAGGGAAGCTTTTAATGTTTAATAGGTTTTTGTATTTTAGTGTTCTGTTGTAAGCCGCCCAGAGTGGCTGGGGAAACCCAGCCAGATGCGTGGGATATAAATAATAAATTATTATTATTATCTCTGATTAACTCATTTGTTTATTGGTGGCATTTCTGCCCCAGCTTTCCCCCCAAAGAACTCAAGGCGGTGGTACACTCATTTAATCCCCACAACGACCCTGAGAGAGACAGCGGCATGCGGCCCCGTGGGTGGATTCGAACCCTGGTCTCCCAGAGTTGAGGTTCCTTATCCCTCCCCCCCCCAAAATGCAGGCTTTCCCAGCTAGACTTTGTTCCGTCCCCCAATTTCAAAAATACCCAGCATGCCCTTCTTCCTCTCCTGCCGCGGACAGAACGTCAACGACGCCATGACGGTTCTGCCCAAACTCTCCACGGGGCTGGATGTCAACGTGAGGTTCACGGGAGTCTCCGATTTCGAGTACACCCCCGAATGCATCGTCTTCGACCTTCTCAACATGCCTCTCTATCACGGCTGGCTAGTGGACCCGCAGGTGAGGTGCTTTGTCCTCTATTTCTTCTTTCCACACGCCATCGCTTCCTAGGAGCTGAGCTTGCGAGTCGTCAGCGTCTCAGATTCCGCCGAAGGCGTCTTTGAGAGTTCGCGAGCCGAATCTCTCCAGTCTGAGAAGCGTAAATGGCACCTGCCATTCAGTCAGTGCCAGATTTACATACAGTCATACCTCATGTTTGCTTAGAATCATAGAATCATAGAGTTGGAAGAGACCACAAGGGCCATCGAGTCCAACCCCCTGCCAAGCAGGAAACACCATCAGAGCACTCCTGACATATGGTTGTCAAGCCTCTGCTTAAAGACCTCCAAAGAAGGAGACTCCACCACACTCCTTGGCAGCAAATTCCACTGTCGAACAGCTCTCACTGTCAGGAAGTTCTTCCTAATGTTTAGGTGAAATCTTCTTTCTTGTAGTTTGGAACCATTGCTTCATGTTACATGTTTTCAGGTTGCATCCCACAGCGACCCAGAAGTACCAGAAAGGGTTACTTCCGGGTTTCACCGCTCACGCATGTGCAGACGCGCAAAATGACGTCACGCACGTGCGCAGAAGCGGTGAATCGCAACCCGCGCTGTCCTTCCACTGAGCACTCAGGGCTGATTTCCTTCAGAACGGATCGGTTTGATCTTCTTGCAGTCCATGGGGCTCTCAAGAGTCTCCTCTAGCATCAATTCTTCAGCGATCAGCCTTCTTTATGGTCCAGCTCTCACTTCCATACATCACATATAGCATATATTCAACACTAATAAACAGCAACCATTTGTTGTTGACAAAGGACAGCTGGACGTATAAAGGGCCCCATTGCCTTCAGTAGCTGAGGGCTTCATTAAACCTAAAGCCGGCCCTGCGTTCAGCCATCCCCAGCTGTTGGGATATTAAATTGCAATCCGCATTTTTAATTGAAATTTTAAAAATAAGAATTGAAATTTAAAAATTTTAAATTCTAAACTGGGGTGTCCTGTGACAACCATCCACCCAGATGTTTGTTGAACTGCAACTTCCCTCACCTCCAACCATTGGCCAGGTGGGCTGGGGCTGATGGGAAATTGAGTCCCGCACTAGCTCAGGCCCCCATTCCTGACCTAAGTCTAAGATAATGAGAACAATGCAAAGTCTTCCCAACACCACCACAGTCAGTTCCACTGGAGCCCAGTGGGCTTCATAAATTTTTTTATTCCGTTTATTTATCTCATTCTTCCTCTCCCTGCAAAAAATATATACCCTATTTTTCGCCCTATAGGGCGCACCGGCCCATAGGGTGCACTTATTTTTTTTGGGGGGGGGAATAAAGAAAAAAAGATTTATTCCCCCCCCCCGAGCCGCAAAGAGCAAAGAAGCCATGACAGCAAGTGGGATGGATCCCGCTCGCTGTCCTGGCTTCGTTTTTAGCCTTGGGGCTGGGGGTCCGGGAGCGAAGGCGAGGTTGCACTCAACCTCGTCATCGCTCCGGGAGCTTGCGGGGCTGGGGGCGGGGGAAGCCCGAGCTTCCCCCGTCCCCAGCCCCCAGAACAGGCTGTTGCTCACAAAGCTTGCGGACATCTGCGCAAAGCAAGGGGCGCGCTCCGGAGTGCGCCCCGTGCTTTGGGCTGCAGGCTGCTGCCCGCAAGCCTTGGGAGCCCGGTGGGCACTACCGCAGGCTCCCAAGTCTTGCGGATAGCTCCCTGAAGCCTGGAGAGGGAGAGGAGTCGGTGCGCACTGACCCCTCTCGCTCTCCAGGCTTCAGCAAAAGCCTGCATTCGCCCCATAGGACGCACACACATTTCCCCTTCATTTTTGGAGGGGAAAAGGTGCGTCCTATAGGGCGGAAAATACGGCCTATATTGTGGGTTTGCTGCATAATCCTCCTCTGTCCTCACAACAACCCTGCAAGGTTCGGCTGAGGGGTGGGTGTGGGGAAATTGACCTAACTGGGATTTGAACCTGCCTCTTGGCCGTCGACACCCCTTGCGCCGTGGACTCCCAGACTCCAGCTCACAACCTGTTTCTGCACACTCCAGATACCAGAGGTGGCCCAGGCCGTCAGCAAGCTGACCTACAACCAGTTGGTGGAGAAGATCATAACCTGCAAACACTCAAGCGACCCTAATCTGGTGACGGAAGGTGAGGCCCGTCTGCCTGGGCTCATTCACACAGTCAAGGTCCGGGGTAACTGGTACCTGGAGGTGGGGTTGTCGTCAGCCCAGGGGTGGAGGCCATTAAGTAAGATCTGATTTGTGCTCGCTTCGGCACATGTACTAAAATTGGAACGATACAGAGAAGATTAGCATGGCCCCTGGGCAAGGAAAAATAAAATAAGATCTGGTTTACGGAGATGAGCAGCAGGGCCTGCTTGGTGGTAGTTTCACGCTTGCAGAAACTTGCTTTCCAAGCCTCATCTCTCATGGTTTTTACCTCAGGAGACCTCTCTGCTTCAGCAAAGGCCTTTTAACCATCTTTGAGCTATTAGACACCTATTTTGAACAACCGTTACATGTATGTACAGTGGAACCTCTGTTGTCGAACATAATCCATTCCGGAAGACCGTTCGACTTCCAAAATGTTTGACAACCGAGGCGAAATTGCCAGGCGGCAAAATCCATTGAAAAAGTGGAGAAACACTGCGGAAGCCGTTTGACTTCTGAGGCACCTTTGAAAACGGAAGCATTCACCTCCGGGTCATTGGCGTTCAAAAGCCAAAGCGTTCTGAAGCGTTCGACAACCAAGGTTCCACTGTATATTTCTTGTATCATTTACAACCAATGAAATTTTGAATTCTTTTAAACCGTACCTACGGGATCGCCTCTCCTGGTATGCCCCACGGAGGACCTTAAGGTCCACAAATGACAACATTTTGGAGGTCCCAAGTCGCAGGTAGTTAGATTGGTTTCAACTAGGGCCAGGGCCTTTTCAGCACTGGCCCCGACTTGGTGGAACGCTCTGTCCCAAGAGACTAGGGCCCTGAGGGACTTGACATCTTTCTTCAGGGCCTGCAAGACAGAGCTGTTCTACCTGGCCTTTGGTTTGGACTCAGTCTGACCCTTATGTTTCTCTCCCCTTATGGTCTTGATTTTTCGGCTACTTTTAAAATGAGGCTGCATTTTACATCGCATATTAACCTGTATTTTAAATTGCTCCTGTCCCCCCCCCCCATTATGTTTTGCACTGGAATTTTATTGGTGTTAGCCGCCCTGAACCCGGCTCTGGCTGGGGAGGGCAGGGTATTATTATTATTATTATTATTATTATTATTATTATTATTATTATGTGGTTGTTGTCCCACGCTGAAGACACACCTCTTTAAAACTTGAGATACATGTATTGTTATGGTTCTGGGTGGTGGGGTCAGTTTGGATGACACCTGTGGTTCCCTTCAAAACCTGTGGTCTTGCGGATAGGAGCCTGGAATCTATAGGAGGAAGCTTGCTTACCATTTGCATTTTGAAAAAGCAAGCTCTGTTGCCACCGAGACCAATGGGTGGGCCTTCCCCACTTCACCTGGCTCAATGTCGCATTATCCTGGGATGGAGAACAGTGCTGGATGATGATGATGATGATGATGATGATGATGATGATGATGATAATAATAATAATAATAATAATAATAATAATAATAATAATAATAATAATAATTTATTATTTAAACCCTGCCCATCTGGCTGGGTTTCCCCAGCCACTCCGGGCGGCTTCCAACAAAATATTAAAATACAATAGTCTGTCAAACATTAAAAGCTTCCCTAAAGAGGGCTGCCTTCAGATGTCTTCTAAAAGTTTGGTCGTTGTTTTTCTATTTGACATCTGCTGGGAAGGCATTCCACAGGACAGGCGCCTCCACCGAGAAGGCCCTCTGCCTGGTTCCCTGTAACCTCGCTTCTCGCAGGGAGGGAACCGCCAGAAGGCCCTCGGTGCTGGACCCTCTGTGAAGGCCCTCGATGTCCGGGCAAAACGATGGGGGTGGAGACGCTCCTTCAGGTATACTGGACCTTTGAGGCCGTTTAGAGCTTTAAAAGTCAGCACCAACACTTTGAATTGTGCTCGGAAACGTACTGGGAGCCAATGCAGGTCTTTCAAGACCGGTGTTATGTGGTCTCGGCAGCCACTCCCAGTCACGAGTCTTGCTGCCCTATTCTGGATTAGTTGTAGTTTCCGGGTCACCTTCAAAGGTAGCCCCACGTAGAGCGCATTGCCATAGTCCAAGTGGGAGATAACCAGAGCATGCACCACTCTGGCGAGACAGTCTGCAGGCAGGTAGGGTCTCACCTGTGTACCAGATGGAGCTTGTAAACAGCTGCCCTGGATACAGAATTAACCTGTGCTTCCATGGAGAGCTGTGAGTCCAGAATGACTCCCAGGCTGCGCACCTGGTTCTTCAGTTGCCCCATTCAGGACCAGGGAGTCCTCCACTCTCGCCCGCCTCCTGTCCCCCAAAAACAGTACTTCTGTCTTGTCAGGATTCAACCTCAATCTGTTAGGATGCCCAAACTGTGCTTTGGAGACCTCCCTGGGGGAACTAATGGGGTGTTAGTGCTGCGAGCCCCTCCACCCTATTCTCGCGGTGTAAAATAAAACTACGTATCCCAGGGACACCACCACCTCCTTTGAGCACTCAGAGATTTGGCTGCAGGCAGCAGAGTATCATTCAGGCCGGACCCTATTATTTTAAACAGCTTTTAATGCTGCGTTCTCAAAGGTTGCGGCCCACCCTGGGTCCTTAGGGTGAAGGCCGAGTAAGGAATTGAAAGAACTGTGGATCCAATTCATCATCAGAGTCAATCGCCATCATGCTTTTGCCTGCATTTCACCTCATCTTTGCTTCTTCTGCTCCCTGTTCCACCGCAACGCCCCCCGCCCCTTGCAGGCCTGATAGCAGAGCAGTTCTTGGAGTCCACGGCCTCTCAGCTGACCTACCACGGCCTCTGTGAGCTGACGTCCACGGTCAAGGAAGGCGAGCTGAGCGTCTTCTTCAGGAACAACCACTTCAGCACCATGATCAAGCACAAGGTACCCGCCCCGCAGGGCTGTTGTTTTTTAAGAAAGGTGGGCGATGTCTGGGACTGGGCAGGGGAGGAGCAATGGTGGAGACGGCCTCCCCATCCGGACCCTTCCAGGGAGCAGGAAAAGGAAGACAATATAGCTTTGCAACAGGGGTTTGAGGGAGGTTGCAGCTCAGAGGCAGATGAGGGGGAAAGCTAGGAAATTGTGGGACAACCAGAACAACACTCTGTTGGCTATTTGCAGATTAGTTGCACTGCAGAAAACTTGCTGGGGAGACCACACATTACAAGGAACACAAAATAACTTTAGCTAGGCTTTAATAACAAAAACAAAAACTCCTTCTACAGTAAATATATCAACAAGCATGACCCATCCACCAGGGTACTGAGAGAGCTAGGTGCTGCTCTTTATATACTATACCCAATTGCTGACACAGCTTAATTAACGCAACTTAGCAGCACCTGCTATACTGTTTCACAGCTCTAAAACTAGGTCACGTTATTTGCTCTGGCCCTTAAAGACATACACATCTTGTGGAACAATAATGAATCTTCAAATTTAAAGAGACCATTCAACATACCCAGCTGACACGCTGTCATTAGAAAGCATTCCAGACTCTCCATCTCCCAGAACCCGGCGAGCCTTAAAAGTAGGAGAGCAAAGAGCTCAAAGACCGAGGGCACTTGTCAGCACCCATAGAAGTGACGAAGGAGGAAGTGGGAGAGACGAGGGGTGGAGATTCACTCGGGACAACGCGATTATCCAAGAGGACCGGGAAGTTCAATAGCCTCTCTCTGTGATTAGTGCCCAAGAAGGAAGTAGATTCTCGCAAGTGGTGGTGTTTTTAAATAGTTTTATGTGGGTGGCACTGTGGGTTAAACCACAGAGCCTAGAACTTGCCAATCAGAAGGTCACCGGTTCGAATCCCCGCAACGGGGTGAGCACCTGTTGCCCAATCACTGCTCCTGCCAACCTAGCAGTTTGAAAGCACAAAGTGCAAGTAGATAAATAGGTACCGCTCCAGCGGGAAGGTAAACGGCGTTTCCGTGCGCTGCTCTGGTTAGCCAGAAGCAGCTTAGTCCTGCCGGCCACATGACCCGGAAGCTGTACGCTGGCTCCCTCGGCCAGTAAAGCGAGATGAGTGCCGCAACCCCAGAGTCGGCCACGACTGGACCTAATGGTCAGGGGTCCCTTTACCTTTACTTATGCCGATTTACCACCATCCTGCCTCCGAATTAACCAGAGCCTGTTTGTTTTCTCTCCCTGCTCCCTCTCCAGAGCCACTTGTACCTCCTGGTGACCGACCAGGGCTTCCTCCACGAGGAGCAGGTCGCCTGGGAGAGCCTGCACAATGTGGACGGGGACAGCTGCTTCTGCGACGCAGAGTTCCACCTCAGCCACGCCCTGGGCAAGGAGGCGGCTGGGGGCTCCCCGCAGGAGCAGCACCTCAACCAGAGACAGGTGGACCAGGTGAGAGCAGGGGCCGCCGAGGCAAGACCATGCGGGGCGTAAGCGCTGCCCTGGTTCACCCAATCAGTTGAAAGGGGAGGCTTTTTAGCCAATGGTAAGCAACCTTCTCACCCTCCATGCTGATTGGAGCCAATCAGAGCGAAAGGAGCCGATCCGGCCACTGAGGACGGGCTCAGAGGGTCCCTCTGGCGAACGAGGAGTTGTTCTGCATGTTCCCAAGCTGAGCATTTAGGAGCGCTGAAAATGCAATGCTTCCATTTCAAGAGAAGCATGGCTGAGTTCTGCTGCACGCAAATATAATAATAATAATAATAATAATAATAATAATAATAGGTATTGTATATAAGAAGATCTTGAAACACTCCACGTCCTATGTATGTACAAAAGAAATAGTATATTTAGCTGAAAGTAAACACACTTGAGATCTGCCATGAAATGAAAGTAAAAAGATCTTTAGATTCTCTTTCCAACCCCCCCCCCGCCCCCGAACCCTTTCTGTTAGGCATCATGTCCACTGAAATTCCAAAAAGAGAGAGAACTATTTTTATGTGTGCAACCACGGCGGCTAGAATTCTAGTAGCAAAAAAATTGGAAGGGTGAATCAATTCCTCCAAAGCTTGACTGGCAGGTGAAGATGATAGAATACGTAAAACTTGCTAAAATGACTGGGTGAATAAGAGGAAACTCAAACCAGAAAGTGTTCAAAGAGTGGGTAATATTTAAAGAATACCGTGCTTAAAACAATATTGTGGAAATGCAAATCTTCGAACAGGTTTAGATGGAATCTTGAAGACTAAAAGGGAAAGTTACAACTGCAGATAATTTCAGATATTCATTAGATATAATAAAAAGGGCGTATAGGTTAAGAATACGTTGAAAGCACAAGGAGGTGATTCAGAAGTCAAGAGAGTGTGATGTTAGTCGTTGTGTTGTTAGTTAATGTCAAGTGTTGTGGTTTTGTTTATTTTCTTGTTTTCTTTTCGTTTGTCCGTATTGTTTTCTTTCCTTTTTTGTTTGTTTGTTCTCTTATGTAAATTGTGTTGCGAATAAAATAAAATTAAGATGGAAGAAGAAAAGAAACCAGAGGGTAGGAATTTGAAGGAGGTGTGTGTGCCGTGCTCTCAGTTCACACCCACCAACTCTTTCTCTCTCCTTCCTTCCTTCCTTCCTTCCTTCCTTCCTTCCTTCCTTCTTCCATAGGACTACATGATTGCCTTGTCTCTGCAACAGCAGCAAGGGGGACCCGCGCTCAGCGACTTAGAGCTGGCCCAGCAGCTGCAGCAGGAGGAATATCAGCAGCAACAGCAGCAGCCACCTGCCGCAGCCCCCCCTGCACAGGTAACGTCCTCCCACCAACCCCCAACTCCCACCAACCCCTGTGTACGCAGCATGGCCAGCGGTCGGGGTAGAGTTAGGTAGACCCAGCATCTTCTGCAGAGCCATAGACCTGCCATAAACAGTTCTGTTACAGACCAGCAGATGCTCATGATAAGAGCTGCTATTTAAGAACAGGTGCCTGGGTTTCTGGGGGGGGGTTATAAAATTATTATTATTTATTTATTTATTTATTTATTTATTTATTTATTTGTACCCCGCCCATCTGGCTAAGTTTCCCCAGCCACTCTGGGCGGCTTCAAACAAAGATTAAAAATACATTAGAATGTCACACATTCAAAACTTCCCTGAAAAGGGCTGCCTTCAGACGTCTTCAAAATGTTAGGTAGTTGTTTATGTCCTTGACATCTGATGGGAGGGCGTTCCACAGGGCGGGCGCCACCACCGAGAAGGCTGGTTCCCTGTAACCTCACTTCTCGCAGGGAGGGATCTGCCAGAACGCCCTCGGCGCTGGACCTCTGTGTCCGGGCTGAATGATGGGGGTGGAGACGTTCCTTCAGGTATACTGGTCTCCACCCCCATCATTCTGCCCAGACACTGAGGTCCAGCTCCGGGGGCCTTCTGGTGGTTCCCTCACTGCGAGAAGGCAAGTTACAGGGAACCAGGCAGGGGACCTTCTCGGTGGTGGCACCCGCCCTGTGGAATGCCCTCCCACCAGATGTCAAAGAGAAAAACAACTACCAGACTTTTAGAAGACATCTGAAAGCAGCCCTGTTTAAGGAAGCTTTTAATGTTTAATAGACTATTGTATTTTAGTATTCTGTTGAAAGCTGCCCAGAGTGGCTAGGGAAACCCAGCCAGATGGGCGGGGTATAAATAAATTATTATTGTTGTTGTTGTTGTTGTTGTTGTTGTTGTTATTGGTATAACACAGCCATTAATAGTTTCCTCCTCCTCCTCCTCCTCCTCCTTCTCCTTCTTCTTCTTCTTCTTCTTTATTTGTACCCTGCCCATCTGGCTGGGTTTCCACAGACCAAAAATACACTAAGATCTCACACATTAAAAACTTCCCATGTCCAATCCTCTTTTAAAACCATCCAGATTGGCTGCCTCATGTGGAAGTGAGTTCCACAGTCTAACCGCAGCAACAAGGGCTTTGTCTTCGCTGAATCTCCCTTGCGTGTGTTCCTATTGATATCCAGTATCGCCAGAGAGGGAGGAAAAGTGTTCCACGCCTGACAAAATCTCCATTCCTTAACACGCCCCACTTTCTCCTCTTCCCCTGCTTTTAGGGGAGGACTCCGCCGCCCTCCCGCCCCTCCGGAGAGCGCAGGCCGCGCCAGAAGCAGGATTCGGACTGCGTCGTCCTGTAACGCCAAGCCGCGGGGGGCCCAGAGCACCCGTTTCCCAGCCGACCGATGTCTGCCGCGGAGAAGGACCCTCGTCTTCTATACGCCTCTTGCTCCGTTTTTTAAAAAAGACTGCTGTTTTTAAAAAGTCTCCCCGTTCTGGGGCTGAAACCAAAATTAAAAGGGAAAAAAGAGAGAAACTAACCTTTGGGGTGGCGAAAACCCCGGCAAACTCGTCTTCTCCAGAGTCTTTATCTTCTCCTCTCCCCACCCCACAAGTAGGGGCCCCTGTCTATCCTTCAATGGGCATTGATAAGAGAGCAGTTTGGTTGCAGGTGCAGTTGATTGGAGATGATCCTGCAACCCCAGCGAGAAGCAAGCCGGACTTTCCTTCTAGAGCCCCCTTGTTGGACTCCAGCTCCCATCATCCCTTGCTGTCAGCCCTGCTGGCTTCTGGGAGTTGAAGTCCAACAACATCTGTATTTCCCACACACACACCCTCCTCTAGGGGCTGGGGCTGATGGGAACTGGAGTTCCTGAGAGGAGCAGGATGTGTTTGAAGGTAATAATAATAATAATAATAATAATAATAATAATAATAATAATAATAATATATTTATACCCCACACATCTGCCTGAGCTTCCCCAGCCACTCTGGGCGGCTCCCAACAGAATATTAAAAACACAATAAAACATCAAACATTCAAAACTTCCCTAAACAGGGCTGCCTTCAGATGTCTTCTAAAAGTCAGGTAGTTGTTTATTTCCTTGACATCTGATGGGAAGGTGTTCCACAGGGCGGGAGCCACCACCGAGAAGGCCCTCTGCCTGGTTCCCTGTAACCTCACAGGGAGGGAACCGCCAGAAGGCCCTCGGCGCTGGACCTCAGTGTCCTGGCTGGATGATGGGGGTGGACACCAGGTATAGTGGGCTGAGGCCGTTTCGGGCAGGCATAGGCAAACTCGGCCCTCCAGCTGTTTTGGGAATACAACTCCCATCATCCCTAGCTAACAGGACCAGTGGTCAGGGATGATGGGAGTTGTAGTCCCAAAACTGCTGGAGGGCTAAGTTTGCCTATGTCTGATTTAGGGCTTTCAAGGTCAGCACCAACACTTTGAATTGTGCTTGGAAACGTACTGGGAGCCAATGTAGGTCTTTCAGGACTGGTGTTATGTGGTCTTGGCGGCCGCTCCCAGTCACCAGTCTAGCTGCCGCATTCTTACACAGCCCAGTGCTGAGGTTGTTTTTATCTACAGCTTTGCCTGGGGGGGGGGGAGGCTGGAATGGGGACAGTCCGGGGCCTTCAGGTCTCTGTCAGGAATCCAAGAGCATAATTGGAGAAGGACTTGGAGTCATTTTAAAAATTAAAACGGTGGATGGTAAAAACAACGGGTGGGAATTGAATTCCCTAAACTAGAAACAACAAAAATATTTGGGGCAGCCATGATGTGTCCGTAAAATTTTGAGGGATGGAGGAGCGGGAACTCCAGTGTGGGGTAGAGATCCAGGATGGTACAGTGCCAAGAGAATTGGTCTAGCACTTGGGGGAGGTCAGGGTTAAAATCCCCGCTCGTCCATGATGCTGCCTCTCTCAGCCTAGTCTGTCTCGCAGGGTAGACAAGAAAACACGCTCCCTTTTAGTGCATCAAGCAAGCAAGCAGTCTGCCTCTTCTAAAACTTCTGTATTGTCCCATCACGCCTGGTGGAAAAGAAGGAACGCCTCTTCGAAGTTCCTGCCCCTCACAGTTTTTGCAAATTCCCCCATTCTTAACACCCAATCTGCTGCCTGACTTAAACCGAGGCAATTTCCCAGCCTGTTTTTGAACGATAAAAGGAATCGACTGAGCGCAGCCCAACTCAGTTTGTAAAACAGGGAGGTGCCAGAGCCATTTACATCTGCCCCGAGAGTGGGAAAAAAAACCTCCATTATATGCTCAGAGGTACTTTATTATCACGTACTTCATTTTTAAAGAAAGGGTGGTGCTGAATAGGTCAGGTGGTGAAGAAAAGGTGAGCTTACCAAGACAGAAAGACCTCCAATATACCGTATTTTTTGCTCTATAAGACTCTCTTTTTCCCTCCTAAAAAGTAAGGGGAAATGTGTGTGCGTCTTATGGAGCGAATGCAGGCTGCGCAGCTATCCCAGAAGCCAGAACAGCAAGAGGGATTGCTGCTTTCACTGCGCAGCAATCCCTCTTGCTGCCTTCTGAGATTCAGAATATTTTTTTTGCTTGTTTTCCTCCTCCAAAAACTAGGTGCGTCTTGTGGTCTGGTGTGTCTTATAGAGCGAAAAATACGGTATATATTAAACTACACCGTTCCAGGTAAGGGGATGTTGTAGTTCCTGAGAAAGGCTGATAGGTTATCCTTAGCTGCTGGGATGGATGTGGGGGGGGGCCTGTGCCCCCTCCCCAGATATTGAGGGACTACAACTTCCACCAACACTGACTACAGGTGATAAGAGTCCAGCCACATCTGGAGGGCCACAGATGTTCCAGATTCCAGCTTCTGTAAATTTAAATTCAGCACAGGATCGCTGATTGGTTTGTATCGCCCAGAGAAAAATGCAGCCAGCAGTGTCCCATGGAGAAACGGTCTCTGATGTTGGCGGTAGCATCTCACCATCACAACTCATGAGCAATTAATTCCATTTTGGCCCCCAGCACAGAACTGGCTGGATGTTCGCAACACAGTTGGCATTGGCTCAGCAAGAAATACATATGGCATCTCGCTCTTTCTCCTTAAATCATTCCCAGCCCGAGCCCCCCTACTGAATAGTTCCAGAACCAACCGAGAAACAAGAAGAAATTAGCGCAAATGGAGAATCAAGATCCTCTGAGGGTGACTTTTGGCCGGACTCCAGGGCCTTTGGGAGGAAGATGTGGTTGGCTGATGTAAGTATTTGCCTGGTATTCAGAGGTAGACTGCTTTTGCACACAGAGGCTCGTCAGCAGAGGCATAACTTACAGATCTTCTGCTCTGCAAAGACCAAGCAAGGCGGTCTGGTAATTGCCATTCATTTCAGCCTGGTGGAAGATAAAAAGGGATTTTAGAAGGCTTTGCGTAATTGAGTAAGGGGCACAGCCCACCCATAATTAAGCACTTATAAAGCTCTGGTTTTCCCAGTCGTGATGTATGGAAGTGAGAGCTGGACCACAAAGAAGGCCAAAGAATGAATGCTTTTGAATTCTGGTGCTGGAGGAGACTCTTGAGAGTCCCATGGACTGCAAGAAGATCAAATCTCTCCATTCTGAAGGAAATCAGCCCTGAGTGCTCACTGGAAGGACAGATCCTGAAGCTAAGGCTCCAAGACTTTGGCCACCTCATGAGAAGAGAAGACTCCCTGGAATAGACCCTGATGTTGGGAAAGATGGAGGGCACAAGGAGAAGGGGACGGCAGAGGATGATATGGTGGGACAGCGTTCTCGAAGCTACAAACATGAGTCTGACCAAACTGCGGGAGGCAGTGGAAGACAGGAGTGCCTGGCGTGCTCTGGTCCCGGGGGTCACGAAGAGGCGGACACGACTAAATGACTAAACAATATCCAAAAGGGGAGATATTCTATTCCCCTCTGCTGACCTGAACATACATATTTCTGACAAGAGAACCCTGTTAATAATCTGCATAACGGAATCCCGGTAGGATTTGACAGAAGGTCTAGCTAACTAAATATCCCATCATGGCCAAGCAGATTAATTTCATTTAAAGACACCCCCACTTTTCAGTCAAAGAAGGTTCCCTCCTCTTACACCTCACTTAAGGAAAAAAAGATACAGCACAAAAGGAAAACAAAGCAGGAGGGAGGAGGAAATCAGCAAACTCAGGTTCTGAGTTTGCACGTCGTTTCAGGGACCGGCTGGGATGCAAAAGTTCGAGGAGGGGAGGGACTCAAAGTTGTGATGCTGATGGAGCAACCCTGGACCCCTACTCTTCCTCCCTCCATCTCTGCCCACTCCCCACAGTAAAGAAAGCCTGGTGCCCTTACCTGGAGGAAGGAGTAGAGGGAAATCCCATAATGCTTCCTGAACTCGGATCGGATGCTGAGCAGGTCGGTTTCGCTACGGGAAATCAGGATGCGGGCCAGAGTTCTTGGGCTGGTTTCTGGACCCTTTAAAGAGCAGACAGGTGAGGGTTAGGATATATATATATATTTGTAGATGTCATAGCAATCCCGTGGTTTAAGAAAGCTGGGAGAGGCAGGCACAGCCATCAAGATAGGATTGCTCTTTCTCACAGGCTAGTGAATTTTGGATGGGCTTATTTGCAAGGCTGTGGCGGAGGGCAAGCAGCACCTTTACTGGGGATGTAAGGAAGTCTTAGGGACGCGGGTGGCGCTGTGGGTTAAAACCACAGAGCCTAGGACTTGCCGATCGGAAGGTCGGCGGTTCGAATCCCCACGACGGGGTGAGCTCCCATTACGCGGTCCCTGCTCCTGCCAACCTAGCAGTTCGAAAGCACGTCAAAGTGCAAGTAGATAAATAGGTGGGAAGGTAAACGGTGTTTCCGTGTGCTGCTCTGGTTCGCCAGAAGTGGCTTAGTCATGCTGGCCACATGACCCGGAAGCTGTATGCCGGCTCCCTCGGCCAGTAAAGCAAGATGAACGCCGCAACCCCAGAGTCGGCCACGACTAGACCTCATGGTCAGGGGTCCCTTTACCTTTACTAAGGAGGCCTTACACACACAACCCCATTCCGTTCTTCATCTCGCCATCCGCTGCGACAAAATTATAACTTGCGCAATTAATTACACAAATGACATTGTCATTCCGTTATGCCACCCCGCCGATTTCGGGCACAAAAGGAAACACAGTGTGACTCTAAAGGTGTTCGTATGTGCAATAAATCATGTCTCATTTGCAATCCAAAAACAACAGCAGAGCAGTCGTTTCGCGTCTAGCCATGCCCTGTCTGCAGCCGTTTTGGTGCCCAAAACACTTTATTCAAATTCCTGGAGAAAGGGAAGGATACACTTGTGTGACAGAGCGAAAGAAGGGTGGATTAATTCTCCTCACCTTAACCGCTTGGTAGAGCTTTGTGGCAAAATAGAGAGGGGTGTTTCTGAGGATGGAGACTGCAAAAGAACATGGATTTAGAATAATAATAAACCAGTCGGATAACCAACATGTTCTCATATTGTCTCTGAAAACCATCTTCAGTTATCTGAAGCATACCCAAAACAATACTGTATGCTTGTGAAACATGGACCACTTATAAATGCCATCTCCAACTCCTTGAAAGACTCCATCAATGGGGTCTCCAAAATTTTTTACACATCACTTGGGAAGACAGGCAAACTAATACCAGCGTACTAGAAGAAGCAAAGATCACCAGGGTTGAAGCAATGATTCTTCAACATCAACTTTGTTGGACTGGTCATGTTGTGCGGATGCCTGATGATTGTCTTCCAAAGCAACTACTCTGTTCTGAACTTAAAAATGGAAAGCGTAATGCCGGTGGTCAACAAAAGAGGTTTAAAGACTCTCTCAAGGCAAATATAAAAAAATGTAGTATAAACACAGACAACTGGGAAACACTGGCCTGCGATTGCTCCAGCTGGAGAACAGTCATGGGCTTTGAAGACACTCGAACTCAGGACGCAAGGGAGAAACATGCTAGGAGGAAGGCAAATCCACACTTGGCAAATCCACACCATGATCAACTCCCACCCGAAAACCAATGTCCCCACTGTGGAAGGACGTGTGGATCCAGAATTGGCCTCCACAGTCACTTACGGACTCAGTGGCGTAGCGTGGGTTGTCAGCACCCGGGGCAAGGCAAATAATTTGCGCCCCCTAACCCGTGGATTTGCGCCCCCTAACCCGCGGATTTGCCCTAACCCCAGGTGTTGCGCCCGGTGCGGCCGGCCCCCCCTGCACCCCCCACGCTACGCCACTGCACGGACTCATTGTTAAAACAGTGTTTATGAAAGACAATCTTACTTGGCTATGAGTGATTGCCAAAGAAGAAGAAGAACCCAAAACAAGCCAATCTTTCTTTTCTAAAATCCCCAACTTTTCGGGCGTCTTTAACCACTGTATCGCAGGTAGAAATTCACCAACAACATTACAGCTCTGTGCTGGAGCAACTTGACCGGTTGACTTCCTCCTCCTCAACCAAACTGCTCTGGGTCATGCCCAGTTGGTTATGGGGAAGAAATCAGCCCACTGTATTCTCACAACCAACCCTGCGAGGTAGACTAGGCTAACAGTGAGAGACTAGCCCATCCTGTGAGCGTTTCTGTCAGAGTTGCTCCAAACCCAGGTTTCTGAGCCACTAACTATAATCTCACAGTTCCTGCTTGTTCCTGGCCAGACCTCTCTACAGAAAACATGAAATCGTCAAGGACGAGAGTGTCCCTGAGCATGTTTGGTGTGTTATTTCCTTTACAGCAGATGAGGCCAGAGTCAAGAGTAGATAGACATACACGCCCTGCTCACAAACAGATACCATTCACATGCATAGAATCAGAATTGTAGAGTAAGGGACACCAGGGGGGCATCTAGTCCAACCCCCTGGAATGCAGGCATCTCGACTACAGTATCCATGACAGATGGCCATCCAACCTCTGCTTTAAAATCTCCAAGGAAGGAGAGTCCACCATCTGCTGAGGGAAACCATTCCACTGTCAAACAGCTCTTACTGACAGAAAGCTCTTCCTGATGTTTAGTCGAAATCTCCTTTCTCGTCACTTGAAGCTATGGGTTCGAGTCCTCCCCTCCGGAGCAGGAGAAAACAAGCTTGCTCCCTCCTCCATGTGACAGCCCTTGAGATATTTGAAGATGGCTCTCGTATCTCCTCTCAGTCTCCTCTCTTCCAGGCTAAAGGTACCCAACTCCTTCAACCGTTCCTCATCAGGCTTGTTTTCCAGACCCTGGATCATCTTGGTCTGCACACATTCCAGCTTGTCAACATCCTCTTTAAACTGGGGAGCCCAGAACTGGACACAGTACAGTGGACGCTCGGGTTGCGAACATGATCCGTGCGGGAGGCACGTTCGCAACCCGCAGCGCCGCACCTGCGCACGTGCAGGTCGCGGTTTGGCGCTTCTGCGCATGCGCAAAGCACGATTTAGCACCTCTGCGCATGTGCCGAAACCCGGTACTTCCAGGTTTGGCGTGGTGCGAAACCCGAAATCACACACCCTTAAGTGTCTGTAACCCGAGGTATGACTGTATTCCATGTGGGGTCTGACCAAGGTATCTCTGCATTCATACACCGCCCCCCTCCAAGCACGACAGATAGAAAGGCTCTGTGGGGGGGGGTCACATCCAGCCCACGCCCCCTTACCTACCCAGGGTCAAGCCAGCCTCGAGGGCCTTCCCCTCTAAGTACTTCTTCATAGCTTCCTCCACGTGGAGCCCAGTCATCTTGTGGTACGAGACGAACACTGTGGGGGAAAGAAAGGATTAAGCCAGACTGCTTCTAAACATGTTAGGAATATTAGAAGCTGCCTTGTACACTCTGAAGGGGTCACCTCAAAAGCAGATTCACTGAATAATCATAGCTTAGAGGTCCTGGACCCTAAGGAAGTCAGATTATCCTCCACCAGGAACAGGGCCTTCTCAGTGGTGGCTCCGACCTGGTGGAATGCTCTGTCCCAGGAGACCAGGCCCCTGCAGGATTTAACTTCCTTCCGCAGGGCCTGTAAGACAGAGCTATTCCGCCTGGCTTTCAATTTGAACTCAGCCTGATCTTTTATTCCCCTTCCTTCCCTTCCCTCCCCCTCCCCTTTTTATGAAGATTACCCACTCTGGGATCCCACAGCTAATTCTCCCCTGGTCTCCTCGTTGGCCCAAATAGGACTAATTTAGCCAGCTAGCCCTGGTGATCATGTAATGTTTATTGGATGGATTTCCCCCCTAAATTGATTTTTCAATTCTGAATTTATTGTTATTCACATTTTATACTGTATTTTATGCTGTTTTTGTTGCATCAATTAAGTGTTTTAAATTTGTTGTTAGCCGCCCTGAGCCCGGTTTTCTGAACCGGGAAGGGCGGAGTATTGATAAAAAAATTATTTTTATTATTATTATTTATTATGAAGGGAAGAGCCCCTGAAAAACCTATTGGCTCTGACTCAGGGGCCCATGAGAACGCCGTTTTAGTGCATTGCATAGAATGCCAGCATGGCTGAACTCAACTCCTTTCCCCAGAAACAGCAACTTGCAAGCTTTGCAAACTAGACCTTGCCTCTGTTTAGATGTTGGGGACTCCGTTCGGTTAGGATCCTGATCCACTCGCTCTCATCCAACCTGCCCGGGTCGCCGCCTCCGGGACCCGCGAGGGCCTGGAAGAACCCACAGAGACACACCACTGAACAAAACAATCGCACAGTCGAAATAAAAACAGCCTTTTTTGAAGTCGCAACAGCCCTCTCTGTCGTAACAACTTAATTCAGGGATCAGTACTCAGTCCAGTGCCCAGGACCTATTTGAAGTGCCGCATGACCTATTTAAACCAACAGGCCTTGAGCTTACAAGACATGGAGTGTAGAAGCAATCCCCAGAACATGCACAGATTGAAATCGGTGCCATCCAATCGCAGAGTAACCAGAGCCTGCTCCTCACATATCTGAGGACTCAGCTACGTTAGTGAAAAAACAGCGATTTGAACGCGCTATAAACATGCAACAGAGATGGCGCTAGAGAGCAAGGAATTTAAAAAAGTGATTTTCCATAGAGTTTTTTTCCCCCCTTTTGTTAAAACAATCTAATTTCTGACTTATTTATAGCAGGGGTTTCCCTGTGTTTAGATCTACTTTCAAATTAGGGATGCAACATGTGTAGGGATACAACTGAGAGGGGTAGTCTCAGTATTAAACATGAGTAAGAACAGAGCCTCATTTAAGGAGTACACCCAGTCTTAATAGAAACTGGGGAGCCCTGAGGTTTTAGCCCCCAAACCTATGAGGTCCTAATTATCTCTGATCCAGTGCAGCCGGTTTCCCCCCAACTCCATCATTATTCATTTAACCTCACACAGCTGGAATGCGAGACAAGGGAGAGCTTTTTATCAGGGCGGTTATAGAGCTGCGATTTTTAAAATCATGTCATACAGTTGCACTCATACATACGAAACAGAGCATTTGATTATGCAAAAGCATTCCTTATCGCTGCTTCACCATCTATAATAGCATGCACAAATGCACCTCGAATCTGCACGGGCAGCTAATTCCTTAAAGCCATATTCGGTCAGCTTGATGGGAAATTTATGAGAAATTAAACACGGAGGGAACATGGGTGGAACACATTCTTTGAAGACACAGGGAGAGTTCAGCGGCAGTGTTATGTACTGAGTTGAATAGGATTCAGAATGCAGCAGTCTGATTGGTCCTAGAACAATAGGATCCAGAATGCAGCAGTCTGATTGGTCCTAGAACAATAGGATCCAGAATGCAGCAGTCTGATTGGTCCTAGAACAATGCAGCAGTATGATTGGTCCGCAGGAGCCACCCAATCATGCTCCAGATGGAAGTGAATCCACAACCTGATTGGCCTACAGGAGAATTCCGGAATTAGCCAATCACGTGGGGCCCATTGTGTAAATAATGTATATAAAGCAGATACTTTGAGGGGACTTTCATTCCTCCTCACCACCATGCGCTGAATAAAGAGCATGAAATCACTTTGTGACTCTGAGCATATTTCACTGGCGACGAAGGTGGGATCCCGCTGAGCTGACTGCCACACACAGCACCACAGCACCGCCACCTGCCGCACCGCTGCCTCGCACCGTGTATCCAGGCTTCAGCTCCGGGACCCAAGGAACTCAGAATGGCAACTGACAGCAGCTTCTCGCCGTTCAACCCAGCATCCAGAGACCGGGAAGCATACGCCTCCCGTTTCACCTTCCTCCTAGAAGCCAAAGGGGTCACTGACGAAGAAGAGGGCGATATTCTTCAGCGTCTGCAGAGAGGAGACGTTTGAAATCGCCCGGGCTCTCCTTGCGCCTGAAGACGTCGCTACTGTTCCATACAAAGCAATAATGGAACGGCTGAAGGGGCACTTTTCGCCGCAGCCCTCAGTGGTGGCTCGTCGAAATGCCTTCTACGCAAAGCGGCAAGCCCCTGGGGAAACCATAACTGGGTTTGTGACCTCTCTCCGCCAAGCCGCCCGGTTCTGCAACTTCTCAGAGCTGGAGAACATGCTTCGGGACCGCCTCGTCGGTGGCCTGAAGGATGAGAAGCTGCAACAACGCCTCTACGCTAAGAAGGACCTAACGTTCCAGGTTGCTCTGGAGGAGGCCCTGGCAACGGAAGCTGCCGAGAGGTCGACACAAGAGGCACGGCCGAGCCTGCCGTCCCAACCGAGGGTCCACCACCAAGACCTCACCGACGACTCGGGATCTGACAGGGAGGAGGTGCCCCGAGTACAGCAGCGCACTCAAGCAGCGCACAGACCAGTCAGACTGCTGCATTTTGGATCCTATTCAACTCAGTACATAACAGGCAGGATCAGGCCCAAACCTTGTTGTGTATCCTGGTGCGTTTGGCCTTTATGAACCATGGGGTAATCTCATTTTCAACGGGATAGAGACGATCTCTACAGGGCTTGCATGCATCAGAGAGATCATGGAGTCCGAATAATCTCCATTTCCAGACTTGGACGTCTCACCTGCGTATCTTGCCGTATCAAAACATAGTCAATGACCCCAGAGTACCTTTCACGGTTGCCCTGGGAGAAAGCAGAAAATCAGACGTCAATGACATTGGCCGTGGGCTGGCAGTCCTTGAGTTGGATCCAAATTAACTACGCTTTACTCCTCCCATCACAACAGAAACAACTTAAACTAGCAGTTTCTAAGCCGCTCTGTCGATTTTAATGGGCCTAGAGAACGGCCAGTTTAAGGCACAAACCACACTTCCGTTTTCCCCCCGGGAAACCCCCGATCCTTACCGCTGAATCGGAGTGGGCCTAAGGAAGTCAGATTATCCTCCACCAGGAACAGGGCCTTCTCAGTGGTGGCTCTGACCTGGTGGAATGCTCTGTCCCAGGAGACCAGGGCCCTGCAGGATTTAATCTCCTTCCGCAGGGCCTGTAAGACAGAGCTATGCCGCCTGGCTTTCAATTTGAACTCAGCCTGATCTTTTATTCCCCTTCCTTCCCTTCCCTCCCCCTCCCCTTTTTATGAAGATTACCCACTCTGGGATCCCACAGCTAATTCTCCCCTGCTCTCCTCGCTGGCCCAAATGGGACTAATTTAGCCAGCTAGCCCTGGTGATCATTTAATGTTTATTGGATGGATTTCCCCCCTAAATTGATTTTTGAATTTATTGTTATTCACGTTTTATACTGTATTTTATGCTGGTTTTTTGTTGCATCAATTAAGTGTTTTAAATTTGTTGTTAGCCGCCCTGAACACAGTTTTCTGAACTGGGAAGGGTGGGGTATAAATAAAAAATTATTATTATTATTATTATTAAATGTCCATTGGGTTTTCTTCTGACTGATGTTTGCTCCGATTTATTGCTAAAACAGCAGGGCAAAGGCAAAACTGCTCAGACCCCTAGTGTCCGATCTCACGTTCTTGCTAAGATGCAGGTAATGGCAGCATCAGGATCCACATGTTCAACAGAAGCAGAGTGTATTTGGGGGGAACTAGACAATGAGGACTAGCCACTTACCCCCTTTTATTTTCAGAGCCGCTGTTTTCCCAGAATGTTTTTACAGATTAGGCACACGAGAAGCCTGAAATCTGCCGTGCGCCCCACTTAAAATATTTCCAGTAGAGCTCTCACCAGATTTTTTTTCTTTTTCTTTTTAATGAGCCATTTTAATTGCATGCAGATAAGCTGACTGGTTTCAATGGCATGGGGTGAAAACAGCAGCTCAGAAACCTGTAGCCTGCTTCCTAGAACCGAAACAGAGGTGATGACGGCATGTTGCTTTAAAGTTTAGAGAATATATTTGCTCCTCTGCTTAGAAGACAGATTCCTTTCCTAAAACAGCCCTTCCCAATGCTGATTGCTGTAATTGCATTTTGATAATTTGATTATGTCCACTGTTGTTGTTTTTAAATGACTGCTCAGTTGCTGATTTTTAAATGAATACTTTATACTAGTTATGTCACTGCTTAGTTTTTTTATTATTATTATTAAGTGTTACATAAATTTTGCTTATAAGGCCATCTCACCCTCCTGGGCCTCTGTGAATATTTCAGACTCAGCCCCATGAGGTAAGTTGTCTTAAACTGTTTTTAATATTGTGTTTTTATATTGGAACCCACCCTGGGACCTTACAGTGAAGGGCAGGTATATAATAATAATAATAATAATAATAATAATAATAGGCCAAAACGTCTAGAGGTCATCAGGTTGATGCTTTAATACATTAAAATATTTTTAAAATACAAAAAAAACCCCTTAATTAATGATTAATTAAAGGCTTTGATTAATTAAAGGCTTTGTTGGGGGAAATACAAAACCCCAAATATTTTTGAAGTAAATCACAGGTCTCCTAACCCTTCCTTCTCCATTTAAAAAAAAAAAAAAAATTAGGGGATTTTGAAAAAAATATTGCATACAGAATGGCTTTTCCTCTGAAAAGCAGGCTAAATTTGCATCTATAACAGAAGCCAGCATGTGTTTTTTACACATATTTTCCAGCATAGCATCTCACGAACATCAAATCAGATCTTTGGCTATCACAGCCTAAGACTTCCTTCAACCCCATCTAATGGTTTTCTAAAATCATTTCCAATTCTGCATTTCATTACTATAATTATTGCCGTGTCTGAATCCTTATTTGGCCCCTCATTTGACCCCAGAGAGACAAATGCCCCAAGTGCCTCTGAATGGTCCTTTCCCCCGACTTTTACCTTGATCAAGGCATCCAGGAGACCCTGAAGGAAGTCGCTGGTTTTCGAAGCGATGTCCTTCTCGAGGTCCAAACTGAAATCTAGGCACAGTGGAGGAAACAATTTTGGATTAAAGAGAAATGGTTTTACCCAGATCTTTTGGGCTTTTGGGAGTTAAGCAACGCCATTAGGATTTTAAGCAGGAACAAAAACTGTGAGACCTATTTCTCTCTTTTCTGTTTTGTGCTGGTTTTTTTTTTAATGACCTCATTTTTTATATGCGGACTTGAGGGGCTTGTTTATGTTAACAGGATGGGGTCTAAAAGGATGCTCGGACAAACAAACAAACAAACAAACAAACAAACACCCCACATTTAAACACAAGCACATCCAAGGCAGCTTACATCAAATAACAATAATATGAAGTGCTTCTTTAAATAATCAACTTTACAAAAAAAAAAAAAAGTCCATGATGCCATCTTGTGGCGGCGAGTTCTGCAGGTTAATGATGCATTGAGCAAAGGATGACTTGCTTTCCCTCTGTCCAGAAATCTGCAGCCTATCTGCTTAATGCAGGGGTCAGCAATCTTTTTCAGCAGGGGGCTGGTCCACTGTCCCTCAGACCTTGTGGGGGGTGGGACTATATTTTGAAGGGGAAAATGAACAGATTCCTATGCCCCACGAATAACCCAGAGATGCATTTTAAATAAAAGGACACATTCTACTCATGTAAAAACACACTGATTCCCAGACCATCCACAGGCCAGATTTAGAAGGCGATTGGACCAGATCCGGCCCCCAGGCCTTAGTTTTGCCTACCCATGGCTTAATGATTTGGGGATTCTCAGAAAGCATGAATAACTCTCCAATTTCTCCAAACCAGGCATATCCACAACCTTCCACCCTTAGCTGTTCTTTAAAAGACAGGGGGAATGAAGTATATCATTTTTTATTTCGTTCCTTCTTTACCATGCTTGTAGCAACCCAGGATCTCCCGGAGTTGCTGGCTGGTTCGGGTGGAGAGGATTTCGAGAAGCGTATTTGCCTCCAGGCCCTGGAAAGAGGAAGGGCGTTTGTTGAGTAACTTTAGCAGCTTAAATGTGGCAACACTTGAAAAGGCGAGGGAGCTCAAGAGCAGCACGAGGGCGGAGAGGAGGAGACGATGCGGTCAGCTTCCAAGCTGCTAAGTATTTTTTTTATTTATTTCATAAAATGCAAATATTGATTTTTTAAAAAATAAAATAAAACCCACACACCCTCAAAGCCGTTTGCAAAAAAAAAGTTAATGAATAAAGTCACTCCTAAGAAAGATTAGCAACAATTATTTAAGATTTCCCAAAACTTAAAACAGCAAGAGACTAAAACCAGGTTAAAATCCTGGGTAGGCTAAGCAAGCTTGCCCTCTCCTCTTGCTCTTGGATGGTGCGGGATGGAGGAGGTTGTGGTTGCCTAGCAACCGCATCTCAACTCAGACCCTGGTCCACGCGTAGGACCAGGAGGAAAAGACCCGGCAAAGCCATAGTCCAATGCGTGGAGCACCTGCTTTCTTGCATGCAGAAGGTCTCAGGTTCAAATCTGGCATCTCCCTGCTGGAGAGCTGCTGCCAGTCAGTGTAGACAATACTGAGTTAGATGGGCAAGTGGTTTTTAAACATGAGGACTAGAATCTTACTTTCTGTTAACAGGAAGCTCAGTGAGAGAGCACCTGCTTCGTATGCAGAAGGTGCCCGGTTCAATTTTCCCATTCCCTGGGCATCTTCAGGTGGGACTACAAAATACTCCTTCCTTGAAAGCCTGGGGAGCTGCTGCCAGTCCGTGTGGGCAATGCAGGGCGAGGTGCACAAATGGCCTGACTGAGCAAGACAGGGACCAACGGCCGTACCTTCAGGGCCAGGTTGATTTCATGAGCATCAAACTGAGCTGCTGGCTTCAGCAGACCCGTGATCACGCCCTCTAGGTGCCCGGAAAAAGCCGCTTCCAGAGTTTTCAGGAGGTCCTGAGGAGGGGAAATAGAAATGCATTAGGAGGAGGATTAAAACCGTCTCTGAACAGTCTTCAAAGGCTGCCCCATGCAAAGTGCATTGTAGTGGACTATGCCGACTGTTACAAAGGCATTAACTACTATGGTCAGTGAGGACGCAGGTGATGCTGTGGGTTAAACCACAGAGCCTAGGACTTGCCGATCAGAAGGTCGGCAGTTCGAATCCCCGCGACGGGGTGAGCTCCCGTTGCTCGGTCCCTGCTCCTGCCCACTGGGGATGTCAAGTGCAAGTAGATAAATAGGTACCGCTCTGGCGGGAAGGTAAACGGCGTTTCCGTGCGCTGCTCTGGTTCGCCAGAAGCGGCTTAGTCATGCTAGCCACATGACCCGGAAGCTGTACGCCAGCTCCCTTGGCCAGTAAAGCGAGATGAGCGCGCAACCCCAGAGTCGTACGCAACGGGACCTAACGGTCAGGAGTACCTTTACCTTTTACTATGGTCAGTACATTTCTGGGCACAGTTCAAAGTGTTGGTGCTGACCTTTAAAGCCCTAAACGGCATCAGCCCAGTATACCATCTTCAACCACATTGTTCAGCCCGGACACTGAGGTCCAGCTCCAAGGGCCTTCTGGCGGTTCCCTCCCTGTGAGAAGTGAGGTTACAGGGAACCAGGCAGAGGGCCTTTTCGGTGGTGGCGCCTGCCCTGTGGAATGCCCTCCCTTCAGATGTCAAGGAGATAAACAACTATCTGACTTTTATAAGACATGTGAAGGCAGACCTGTTTAGGGAAGTTTTTAATGTCTGATCTTTTATCGTGTTTTTAATATTCTGTTGGCAGCCACCCAGAGTGGCTGGGGAAACCCAGCCAGATGGGTGGGGTATAAATTTATTTTTTTATTATTATTATTATTATTATTATTATTATTATGGCTGGTAAAGTCAAGATGGGCCAAAGCTGGCAAACCAACCAAAGTTTATAGAAAGCTGACACTCAGATGGACATTTGAAGGGTCAGATTGAAACCCCCTAATATAGGATTAGGTAAATGTAAAGGGACCCCTGGCCATTAGGTCCAGTTGTGACCGACTCTGGGGTTGCGCGCTCATCTCGCTTTACTGGCCAAGGGAGCCGGCGTATAGCTTCCGGGTCATGTGGCCAGCATGACTAAGCCACTTCTGGCGAACCAGAGCAGCGCACGGAAATGCTGTTTACCTTCCCGCCAGAGTGGTACCTATTTATCTACTTGCACTTTGACCTTCCCCCCCCAAAAAACTCCAGATCTAACAGGAGTTTGCTGCTTCTCATCCTCACCTGTTTTGTGAAATTCAGGAACTCTTCAGCAATTTGCTGCCTCTGTTCATTGCTCCTGTTGGTCAGTAGGTCAATGACGGTTACATATTCGACACCTGTCACAATAGACAGCAAACTTAGAGGCTAACCACTAAACCGTGGTTCTCTGTATGTGTTCTTCACATATATAAATCCCCCCTTTCAATTCTGTAACAGGAGAAGTCACATTTGTGAATCAAACACGTATGCATAACCATCCGCTTTATACAAAGGGGATCTATCGGTTTGCATCCCACTTTTCTGGCTGGAGTCTCCTGTGTGGTGCCATTTGTAAGATGCCAGGGTTATGGGTTCGAGTTC
The DNA here is from genome assembly GCF_964252035.2 of Podarcis erhardii. Lineage (NCBI taxonomy): Eukaryota > Metazoa > Chordata > Lepidosauria > Squamata > Lacertidae > Podarcis > Podarcis erhardii. Next base: position 3,806,784 of record NC_138505.1, on the reverse strand, counting down.
TGACGTGCATCAATTAAAACTCAGCTGAATGTGACGCTGTCAGACTGTACAGAGGGCAGCGGCTCACATTCAGTTCCTTTCTCACTGAGATAAAAAGTTCATTGAGCGACCTTCAGTCAAATTGCTACTTCTGAGGTTAACCTACCTCACAGCGCTGTTCTGTGGATTTGCAAAATACATATATACAGGGAAAAACCAGCAAGGACACAACACACGAATGCCACAACTGTGATTTGTTACCTTTCCCACTGACTGCGTCAAGGAGGGCTTGGACATCTTTTTCCACCTCAAAGTTCAGGTGGGGTCTGATCGTCCCCAGAGTGCCCCAAACAGCTGTCTAGAGCAAAATAAGAAACAGATGGAATGGTCACCAAAAACTCCGAAATCTTCGTGATTTGACAAGTGCCAAGCCAAGTGCTCACCTTATCTGCAAGGGGCATGTGCCTGAGGATTTCGTTGACCAAGGATCGTCTCTCGATTCCGTTCACCAGCGACATCCTGCGCCCGAAGCTGCCAAATCTGAGCTTTGGAAAACAACAGACAGGGAGCTGTTATCGCAAACTAGACAGCATGGGATGCGGGTGGCACTGTGGGTTAAACCACAGAGTCTAGGACTTGCCGATCAGAAAGTCAGTGGTTCGAATCCCCGCCACGGGGTGAGCTCCCGTTGCTCGGTCCCTGCTCCTGCCAACCTAGCAGCTCGAAAGCACGTCAAAGTGCAAGTAGATAAATAGGTACCACTCCGGCGGGAAGGTAAACGGCGTTTCCGTGCGCTGCTCTGGTTCGCCAGAAGCGGCTTAGTCATGCTGGCCACATGACCCGGAAGTTGTACACAGACTCCCTTGGCCAGTAAAGCAAGATGAGCGCCGCAACCCCAGAGTCGGCCACGACTGGACCTAATGGTCAGGGGTCCCTTACCTTTACCTTTACCTAGACAGCACAGAGAGATCCCACCTGATTTCTGTGTCTGAGATGGAGGAATCTGAACACTTACTAAAGTTTGAGCTTGAGAAAGCTCTGTCATAGCACTAGTGAAGCTGAATGCTGGAAGATTCAGGACAAGAAAGGCATTCTTCACGCAGTGCGGAATTAAACTGCGGAACTTCCTGCCACTGGAGCTGATAATGGCCACCAAGTTGGATGGCTTTAAAAAAGGACTGAAAAAAAATTCATGGAGGATACTAGCCGCAATACATGGAGAAAAGTGTTTCTCCACATGGTGGGAATGTAAAAAAGTGAAAAACTTCTGGGAAATGATATATAATGAGATGAAAAGGATGTTGAAATATACATTTATTAAGAAACCAGAAGCATTTTTACTTGACATTGTAGGAGATGATACTAATAGACAGAATTGTAAGTTGTTTTTATATGCAATGACAGCAGCAAGAATATTATTGGCACAAAAATGGAAGCAAGAAGAACTGCCGACGAAAGAAGAATGGAGGATGAAATTGATGGACTATGCAGAACTAGATAAATTAACAGGAAGGATTCGAAACCTGCTGGATCAGAGATTCTTAGAAGACTGAAGTAAATATATTAATTATTTGAAAAGCAATTGTGATGAACAGATTACGCTAGTAGGACTGCAAGAAGTTCTGTAAGGTGGGTTATTTGAAATATTACAAGGAAGCTTATGAAGAGAATTATTAGTTAAGGATAATTAAATGTAATATAGAAATTAAGAAATGCAGAATAAGTGATAAAGAACGGAAAATCATCAGAGGTGATGGAAGTCTAAAATATTGTATAAGATGAGAAGATATGTTGTATGACTGTTGGGACTGATATGTTAAAAAATCAATAAAAATGTATTTAAAAAAAGAAAGAAAAGTGTTTCTCCCTTGAAACAAAATGACTAATTAGAAGAGTCATTGTAGAAGAGTCAGTGTTAGAAGAGTCAAGGTAGATTTTTAAAAAGGGCTTCACGCAGCATAGAGTTAATCAAACCACATTAATTTCAAACGAAAATCTAAACATCTTTTTCAGTTCGTTATAGATATTTTCCCAGAATCCCACTATCTCTTTGCACTGCCACCACATATGTAGAATCCTTTCTCTTAGGTATCATGTCAGAGGAAATAAAAAGAACGGTCAGACCAATATTTATGTATGCAACTACGGCGGCACGTTATTGATTGCCAAAAATTGGAACAGCAGCAGCGTCCCACCTAAAACAGATTGGTTATCAAAAATGATGGAATACTTCCATATTGCTGAACTAACAGGGAGGATAAACGATACAAAAAGTGAATAAGGAGCGGACTATCTTTAAGAAATACATCAAAATTTATGTGGAAAAAGTAGAATTTCTGACAGATACTGAGTGAATCCAGAAAATGGTTAGAGTGAAAGGAGAATAAAGTCAAGATAGAAGAAGAGATTAAAGAAGTAATGAAATGTGTTTGAGCTGGTTGGAAAAATAAAGTAGCGTAACGAGAAAGGCTGGAAGTCAAGTCACTTGGTGGGTGTCCGTGTGGGGTAGGTGGGTAGGTACAGTGGTACCTCAGGTTACATACGCTTCAGGTTACAGACTCCACTAACCCACAAATAGTGCTTCAGGTTAAGAACTTTGCTTCAGGATGAGAACAGAAATCATACTCCGGTGGCGCATCAGCAGCAGGAGGGCCCATTAGCTAAAGTGGTGCTTCAGGTTAAGAACAGTTTCAGGTTAAGAACGGACCTCTGGAACGGATTACGTACTTAACCACTGTGGTACCACTGTATGTTGATATGTATAGTATAGGTAGGTATTATATAGAGTAACGTAGGTATGTTTTATGTTATGAAAGGTAGTATGTTGTGTACGTGTATTGTGTAAATGTATATGTATGTGTTTTATATGTTAATAAAATTTGAATAATAATTTTTAAAAAACACATTAATTTCTCTCACTTGCAACCCCTCAAGAGATCCCCTGGGACACCTGCCTAAGGTCTCACTGAGGAGGAATATGGTTTGAGACTTATCCACTTTCGGAAATTTACTCCCCCTCCCTCTCTCATTTCTGTCTTCAGGATCAGTTTGAGAAATAGTCCATTCATTCCATCAGCCTGCCTTAAACTGAACCCCAGATCCTAGGTAGGGTTGCCAACTTTCTAAAGCCTCCTGACTCCTATGGTGTTAAAGGTAAAGGGACCCCTGACCATTAGGTCCAGTCGTGGCTGACTCTTGGGTTGCGGCGCTCATCTTGCTTTATTGGCCGAGGGAGCCGGCATACAGCTTCCGGGTCATGTGGCCAGCATGACTAAGCCACTTCTGGCGAACCAGAGCAGCGCATGGAAACGCCGTTTACCTTCCCACCAGAGCGGTACCTATTTATCTACTTGCACTTTGATGTGCTTTCGAACTGCTAGGTTGGCAGGAGCAGGGACCGAGCAACGGGAGCTCACCCCGTCGCGGGGATTCGAACCGCCGACCTTCGGATCGGCAAGTCCTAGGCTGTGTGGTTTAACCCACAGCGCCACTCGCGTCCCTATGATGTTAAACAGCAGGAATTAAGCAGGTGAGACCTTTTCCCAGAGTGGAGGCAGTTTGGGTAAAAGCTTCACTCTCCCAGTCTTCTATGCATCAAGCAGAACACAAAGGCAGAGGAGCGGGACTGGTCTTTAAAAGTTGGCAACTCCCAAATGTGACTCCCCTCCAAAAAAAACCCACGTCTGAAGAACGTACCTGGCTGTTTTCTGTGTCTCTCTCCCGGACAGCACCGAGTGCCTTGTCCTACGTGAGCGGCTGGCAGTGACAAGTCACCTCCACCCAGCACCCTGAGGGAGGGCCTCAGCCGACCAGCCCGCGATAAGTGGATGAAGGAAAAACCAGTCCGGTCTGTAGCTCTCAAGCCAAGAAGTCTGTGCCTTTTGCAAGGCAAGCTGCCAAGTATCGTAATTCCTTTCTATCCCTGGCGGGGCTGCAACCAGGAACTGGAGCATCAGGAATAAAAAATGATGTCCTTCTGAGACAAACCTGACAGGTGGAGGGAACAGGTGATGGGCAGGATAGGTGTCTAAAGTGGAATAATAATAATAACAAATTTTATTTATACCCTGCCCTCCCCAGCCAAGGGCGGCTAATGCCAGGTATAAAAACAATTGATTAAAATACTACTTAAAAACAAAATTAAACTACAACATTAAAATGCATGCTCATTTCAGTAGAAACTCAAATCAAAAACTTTTTGGGGGATGAAAACGTCAAGTCTTCACCAAGGCTAACTATCCAGACTGGTCCTACGTGGGCCAGAAAAAAGCAAAAAGCAAGGGAAGTCCCCAAATAGGAGATCAGCCTCGGAAGAAGATGTCTTTATTTACTTATTTCACGAAATGGAGGCACTGCTGGACTGGGAAAACCAACCCACCAACCTGAAAGCTGCTTATGGAAAGAATTAAAATTAGGGTTGCCATACATCCAGACAAAACCAGGATTTGGCTGTCTGAAACAGTGTCCCAGCGGAAATCACCTAATGTCTGGGGAAATCCAGACGTATGGCAACCTATGGCAGAAGTGTAGGTTTTGGCAAATTTCCTTAGAAAGCTCAACAACAACTTTGGGCAAAACTGAAAAAACAACTTTTTGGTGTCTGAATTTTCCCATTTTTGGAATACAGCTGCCCTGTTAAAATGATCAGTGAGAAACGGTTAAGAACATATTATGACCATTGTTGAACAGTGTTTGTAAATGAATATAGACAGGCAATAAGAATTGTACATATAGAAAGATTTATTTGTTTACAGATATTTCATGGACAAAAATTGAAGAAGAACAACTAATATACAAAATGGATAAAGACGATGTGAAAAGTTAAAGACGACACGAAAAAGCCGGAAGGAGGAAGGAGGGAAGTCAGCTCGGAAGAGCAAGAACAAATGTAAAATATAATGTAATATGTGTATGTATAGTATGTAATTTAAAAAATCAATAAAGATCATCTTTTTTAAAAAGAGAGAGAGAGAAACGGTTAAGAACAACTATTTAAAACGTGTTCTTTAAAAAGTTAAAATCAGTGGTAAGCAGGAAAATGGACACCAACATTTTACATCTCTCGGCAGGCTTGTCTAAACAAAAATGTTGCCAAAGAGAATATGCAATATTAGTCAATTCCTTCTTTTTTTCCCTAAAAACGACATGGAAGTGAGTCATGGGCAACTTACAGCTTTCAGGAGCAGCGCCTCAACGTCTTCAAAATGCGCCAGGATTAATTGGGGCGTCACATAGCAGGACAGAGACTCAAACAAAGATGCGCTCTGCCAAACCCATATTCCCAGAATGTGGACGTCTGCAGATGAGACATGAAGACTGGAAGAATAAACCTTGCTGTGTGGGAATCCCTTGCAGACGACCGCAGTGTCTGGAGACAGTCAGCAGCGACCAGAGGAGGGATGACCACTGGGAGAAGCATAGGGAGAAGAAACAGCCTTTGTCTGCCCCGGCTGCAACAAAACATGTCTCTCCTGTAACTCTCCAACGGTGTGACTTCAGCTCAAAAGGCGCACTCCTACGTTGTCTCCCGAGACAGATGGGTGCCAGAATGGAAAGCGCACTTCTCTCGCTTCCTCCAGGCGTGTTCTGCAACGGACCATTGACACAAATAATAGCACATTAGCAGTGGATCGATACTGGGACATTCGCACAGCAGTCCTCCTTTGTGTTTGCTCTGCGATGCTTCTGCAATGTTACCAAGTTACTGCCGTCTAGAGTGGAGCACTTTTGTGGCGCAGCTCGGCAAAAGTAGAAGGGAAATAAACACACCTGGAACATATATTTTTTCCAAAAAAATTTAACAGAAAAAAACATATAAAACATACAAAAGAAAACATGCTACAATACTACAAGAAAAAAAGAAGAAGAAATGAAACTAAAAACACATACTCTTTCTAAAGTTCATTTTAAATTTCATTATTAACTGACTTCTTCAATACCCCTCTAACTGAATTTCATTGTATCACCTTATAAAAGTTCTCCAAAATCATCTTTCTACTCCAATTAACTCCTTCAATCTACTATCTTCATCTCTTTTCTTATTGACTTAGATCCATATTAATAAACAACATTCTTCTTCTAATCCTAGGCCTGTTTGGTACTTTCAAGTATTTTCTAATTATCTTATATTACAATATTTAGCGAAATAGTCTTTAAATTTCTTCCAATCTTCTTGGTGTTCCTGTTCTTTCCGACCGCAGATTCTCCCAGTCAGTTCTGCCAGCTCCAAAAACGCCAACGTCTTCATCTGCCATTCTTCTACCGTCGGTAACACACCTGGAACATTTGTCGTATGGAAGGTTGCGGGATTTCGGCAGGGGGATAAGGGGCATTCACTGATTGGAAAATAAATACAATGGATGCCCTGAAACCGTTGCAGGCAGGATCGTGGATAACTGACTTGATACCATCATCACGAACCCCGGTTATTCTGAATGCACAGTTGAAAGGATGTTTGGACGGAACCAATTCTAAGGCATCTGCAAACCCTCTAAGTGTCCCTATTTTCCAGGGACAGCCCTGATTTAGAGAAGCCATACAAGTTTCTGATTTGATCCCGGAATTTCCCGCTTTTCTTTGTTGTTGTTTAGTCGTGTCCGACTCTTCGTGACCCCCTGGACCAGAGCACGCCAGGCCCTCCTGTCTTCCACTGCCTCCCGCAGTTTGGTCAAACTTATGTTCGTAGCTTCGAGAACACTGTCCCACCATCTCGTCCTCTGTCGTCCCCTTCTCCTTGTGCCCTCCATCTTTCCCAACATCAGGGTCTTTTCCAGGGAGTCTTCTCTTCTCATGAGGTGGCCAAAGTCTTGGAGCCTCAGCTTCAGGATCTGTCCTTCCAGTGAGCACTCAGGGCTGATTTCCTTCAGAATGGAGAGGTTTGGTCTTCTTGCAGTCCATGGGACTCTCAAGAGTCTCCTCCAGCACCAGAATTCAAAAGCATCCATTCTTTGGTGATCAGCCTTCTTTATGCTCCAGCTCTCACTTCCATACATCACTACTGGGAAAACCAGAGCTTTAACAATACGGACCTTTGTCAGCAAGGTGGTGTCTCTGCTTTTTAAGATGCTGTCTAGGTTTGTCATTGCTTTTTTCCCAAGAAGCAGGCGTCTTTTAATTTTGTGGCTGCTGTCACCATCTGCAGTGTTCATGGAGCCCAAGAAAGTAAAATCTCTCACTGCCTCCATATCTTCCCCTTCTATTTGCCAGGAGCTGATGGGCCCAGTGGCCATGATCTTAGTTTTTTTTGATGTTCAGTTTCAGACCATATTTTGCGCTCTCCTCTTTCACCCTCATTAAAAGGTTCTTTAATGTCCATATTTTCATTGGAGAAATGTTGGAGTGTATGGAGTTATCCAAACCCCCCCCCCCAGCCAAAGGCAGTCCTGCATAGGAAAGTTTTTTTATGTTTTTTTATGTTTTTATATATGTTGGAAGCTGCCCAGAGTGGCTGGGGCAACCCAGAAAGATGTGGGGAGGTATAAATAGGAAAAAAATATCATTATGGAATGGGACGCCCTTATTTCAATCTGAGAAATGTTGGAGGGTATGCGTCTGTGCAACGGCCTCATTGTGTGAGCTGGGAAGATTGTTCCCATTCCGCAGGCAGGAGACTGAGGACAGGAGTTAGCAGCAGCGCCAAGACAGTGGCAAGGATCAAAACCCAGAGCAATGAACATCCTGCAGTGTCCTCAGAAAGTTCAGGGGCGATTGTTTGCTTCACCTCAACGCGATGTTGCAAAGTGGTGCATGCCAAAGGGAACTGGGTCAACGCTAGCCAGCAGCAACTCAGCTTGAGCAAGGATCATCGATGGGGAAACCGAGGACAGGCTGGGTCTTCCCAAAGAGCCCTTGAACCTCTGTTTAAAAGATAAATAGCATTTTTATTTTTATTTTTTGTGTGTGTTTACATCTCACATTTTGCGTTCATGGTTCTCCCCACCTCCTTGTTCAGTCCCCACAACAACCCTGTAAGGCTGAGAGTGAGGAGCTGGCCAAAAGTGGCAAGCAATGAGCTGGATGGCCAAGTGCAGGATTTGAAGCTTGGTCTCTCCTGGGTCCTAGTCCGACACTCTAACCATCTCTAACTCCTACATTGGTGGATAGGGAGATAGATAGATAGAGATTTTTTAAAAGCATCAAACCAGATAAGCTGGTAGGAGGCAGTTAGTCACTAGAACCACATATATCTATTTCAGTGACAAAATAGAAATTAATAATAATAATGATAATAATAATAATAATAATAATGAAGAACACATACAGAGAACCACGGTTTAGTGGTTAGCCTCTAAATTTGCTATCCATTGTGACAGGTGTCGAATATGTAACCGTTATTGACCTACTGACAAACAGGAGCAATGAACAGAGGCAGCAAATTGCTGAAGAGTTCCTGAATTTCACAAAACAGGTGAGGATGGGAAGCAGCAAACTCCTGTTAGATCTGGAGTTTTTTGGGGGGGAGGGAATCTTATATTAGGGGGTTTCAATCTGACTCTCCAAATGCCCATCTGAGTGTCAGCTTTCTATAAACTTTGGCTGGTTTGCCACCTTTGGCCCATCTTGACTTTACCAGCTATAATTATTATTATTATTATTATTATTATTATTATTATTATTATTATTATTATTTATTTCTACCCCACCCATCTGACTGGGTTTTCCCAGCCACTCTGGGCGGCTTCCAACAAAAGATTAAAAATACATTAAATGCTTATAGCACAAAGTTCCAGCTTCTGCCATCGTCAGTTGCTCTGATCAGATCAATTTCTGCTTTGTAAGCCGCTGCAATACACACACACAAACACAATTCAGTGCCCTCTGGAAGGGACGAGGAGCAAAACGTGCAGGTCAGAACTTGCCTAACCATTGTGTTGTGTTTCCACACGCAGAGATCAAGAGAAAAGGTTTATTGTAACTAAGCCCAGGGGTGGAGAACCTTCTATTATTATTTTTTAGCCTGTGGGCTGCGTTGGAAGAAGAGAAGATAGTCTCCTGGAACCTAGGAAACAATTGCTTGGGTGCCAGAGTTAAAAAAGGTAAAGGGACCCAGTGACCGACTCTGGGGTTGCGCCGCTCATCTCACTTTAATGGCCGAGGGAGCCGGCGTACAGCTTCCGGGTCATGTGGCCAGCATGACTAAGCCGCTTCTGGCGAACCAGAGCAGCGCACGGAAACGCCGTTTACCTTCCCGCCGGAGCGGGACCTATTTATCTACTTGCACTTTGGCGTGCTTTCGAACTGCTATGTTGGCAGGAGCAGGGACTGAGCAACGGGAGCTCACCCTGTGGCGGGGATTCGAACCGCCAACCTTCTGATCGGCAAGTCCTAGGCTCTGTGATTTAACCCACACCACCACCCGCGTCCCTGCAAATTTTGTGTAACAGCCATTAAAATACGACATGCAATGGTGAGCACCCAGAATTAGTATAACAAACGTCCGTATAGTAAAAGCTATGGTTTTCCCAGTAGTGATGTATGGAAGTGAGAGCTGGACCATAAAGAAGGCTGATCACCGAATAATTTATTGTTCTGAACTATGGTGCTGGAGGAGAATCTTAGAAGATCCAACCTCTCCATTCTGAATGAAATCAGTCCTGAGTGCTCACTGGAAGGACAAATCCTGAAGCTGAGGCTCCAAGACTGGCCACCTCATGAGAAGAGAAGACTCCCTGGAAAAGACCCTGATGTTGGGAAAGATGGAGGGCACAAGGAGAAGGGGATGACAGAGGACGAGATGGTGGGACAGTGTTCTCGAAGCTACCAGCATGAGTTTGGCCAAACTGCGGGAGGCAGTGGAAGACAGGAGGGCCTGGCGTGCTCTGGTCCAGGGGGTCACAAAGAGGCGGACACGACTAAATGACCAAGCAACAATTGACTGATAGACACTCCTAGGCCAGAAGGGTTTCCTTTCTGAGAGATAAACATCCACCCAGAACTGCTCTTTCATGTATGTGTGTTTTTATATTATTTTATTTCATCTCGAGCTTTAAAATGTTGTAATTGGTGTTTTGTTTTGATACTGGTCACTGATCATAATAAAATGACTTGACTTGACTTGGGTCTCCCCAAAGGAGATCTCAGTTTAGGTACTGGTCTGACTGGTCTGTTTATGGGATTCCAAGATGGAGCATTTTTCTCCGAGAGAGGGCAGTGGTCTGGATAGACCTCTGATCTGATCCAGAAGCGCTTTTCTTGGGTTCTTAAAACTGGATCAAGCAAATTTGGGAAGGAACGCCTGTTAGCCTGGATTATTAAACAGAGCCCCTGCGTCCAGCTGCAAGCTTCCAAATGAAGCAGGAGAGCTGCTGTTTCCCTGCCCAAATTGTCAGTTTCCCAGCTACTTCTGGCTGTCCCCTGTTGGAGGCAGGGTGCTGGGCTTGGCTAAGCTTTGCTATGATCCGGAAGTGAGCTGGTTTTACTTTATTACACCTTCCCTGCTTATTATCTTCACACAACAAAGATGGTCCAGGCTGACCGTCGTCTCTTCTCTTCCTTCCACCTGGCGAAATTCAAAAGTAAAGGAGTTTCTGGAGACACACAAGTAAACACTGCCAGAGTTGCCTGGTTGCATTCCTGCTGCAAATTCCTTTCCAGAACAAGAGCCAACCCTCCCACATCTCTGGAAGAGGCGAGGTGGAAATTCCTGCGCTGGCCTCCCTCGTAAGGAGCCCTGCTTAATCATTGATCCGAGGGAGCCACGCTGTGGAGTGCAAGGTCTCAAGACGCTCTCTAGACTGGGAGCCTCTCGGGGCAGAGACCTCGTCCTCTTGCACTGCACAAATGCTTAAGGGCACAGCCTGAATAACTCAGTTGGCTAGAAGGTGGCCCTGATGGTGCCAAAGTTGCAGGTTCGATCCCCTGGGGAACAGCTGCATATTCTTGCATTGCAAGAATTCTTGGGTTGCTTTTATGTTTGTAGATATAACCGGGAGACTCCTTTGTGGTGTTGTAAACAAAATCAGCCCTTTTCCCCTTATGGGGTATCCAAGAGCCCGTATAGAGTCCTTACGTGGGTTCCCTATTGGTAGGAGAAAATAGCAGAGGACAAGCAGAGAATATTGAGAAGCAAAGCAGCTAGTAAGCCTGATCTTTATTGATCTGTTGCAACAGGGTGCTGCTCCCCTCGCACGCAGGAAAGGAGGAGGAACCCCGAACCAAGGTGTGCCTGCCCTTATATATAGACATTTTAAATTCCTTGCCCTGGAGCTCAAGACCACCCCTCCTTACATCATACATACATCACAGAAGGGGTGTAACCCAAGACCACCCTCCACAAACATCATACCTGCATCACAGAAAAGGCGGTCTACAACAGAAATTTGAGTGTAATGTTGTTTTTCCTGTCTGCCAGGTTATCTGATAATGCCTTATCTGATTGCCTTTCCTGGTAGTCTGGCCATTTCTTTGAAATGGTGATTTCCCAATTCCTGAGACAATAGGAAGGTTACCTCACCCCCCTCCCTCCTTGCAGAGAAAACATCTGATCAGTTTGGGAATCAAAAATGTTTTCAGGTCGGTCTTCCTGTGCTGATCTATGTACGTGCTTGGTTGGTACATTTATGAACATTTATTATATATATAAGACCTTAAATTTTATTATTACGGTGGGGCAGGAAGCAGAAGATAACAATATTCTAAACGACAATAATGACCCCTGAACCCCAGGTATTTTTGCCAATTCCTGCAGATGCCACACACGGCCCGAATAATACGGGGCTGCCTGAAACCCCACAGAGCTGCTGCCAGCCAGTGTGGGCAATTCTCTCCTTTAAACATCCTTAAAATATCAATGACTTCCCTCCTTCTCTTTCCCTGGTTGCATATCATAAATCCCTGCATATTTTACAAAAACTAAGCCATTCAGTATTCCATTACTGTATTCCATCCATCAAAACTTAATCACACTGTTGAATTTATCTTAATGCTGCCAACGTTTTCAAGAGTACACAATCCCCCCAATGTATTCAATAAACGTTTTCCAGTCTTCTCTAAACAGATGTTCTTCTTGTTCTCTTATTCTAGATGTTAAGTCTGAAAGTTGCACATATTCTGTCAGCTTAAGTTGTCATTCTTCATAATAATAATAATAATAATAATAATAATAATAATAATAATAATAGTAGTCAGGACCTCGGTCACTTTCCAGACTGTGGGCAATTCTCCCCCCCCCATTTTTTTTTATTGGTTTTCACAATATTATAAACAAACAAACATAAATCATAGCCTTATTGAAAATTACACTTATTAACTTTGTTAAGTGACTTCCTCGCTTCCCCTTGGTTGAATTTCATTGCATGTCCTTTTAACGGTTTTCCAAATCCCAATTCTTATGAAATTTAACTTAAACATTAACATCCTTAAATCTTCACCCTATGGAATTAAACATATTAATTCATCACTTAACATAAATAAAATCCTAAGCCAATTAAGTATCTGCAAGCTATTTTCAATTAATTTAACTTAACAAATTTAACTAGATAATCATTAAATTTATTCCACTCTTCCTGATACTCCTCTTTGGGCAATTCTAATGGCCTGACCCAGTAGAAGACAGCTTCCTATTTTCCTGCCTACGACAGGCCGTTCTCCAGGACCATGAGGACCAGAAACTTAACTATTCTTTTTAAAGGAAACTCCGTAGCTCAGGGGCAGAGTGTCTGCTTTACATGCAAAATGTCCCCAGTTAAATCTCCAACACCTCCAAGTAGGTCAGTATTGACTTTAGGCCCTCTGGGGTTCTCTCTCTCTCTCTCTCTCTCCCCCCCCCCCAGGAATCTCTCCCTAAGCCACAGCCCTCACCTGTCCTGCTCCACCTTCTCCTGGGGTGCTTTTGACTGAACGGAGGAGCTCCACCAGTTAATTACGGATCATGCAAGGCAGAAAACCGGCAGCCAAAGTTTGCCTTAGCACTTTATATCCATGCTTGGAAGAGCACCACCTGTTGAACTTCAGCCTGCTAGGCTGCAGTGATAAAGGCAAAGAGAGAGGGGTCTGTGAAGCGTCTCAAAAGACCGCCAATCGTGTCATCAGCTGGGATACTGGTCAGGAAAAGTCTCCTGATGGCTAGAAACCTCTCTGTATTATGGTTATAACAACCTTAAAGAATGTTTAAATAAAATGATGGATTGATGGTATCTGGATAAATGATTTAGGATGTGTCAAGGTGTTATAAACATTTGCTGAAAAATATGGTGGGATATTTTCTCACGCTTGGAGGACTTGCAAAAAAAAGGCAGGAAATATTAGATACAAATACATACATTGATGCAAAAGTTTTTTTTTTTTTAATGTAACATTCAGTTGAAGGCAGAACTTTTCCTGCTAGGAATAATGGAATACAATTAGAAAAAGAACATTATTTCAATAAATGATCACAGCAGCGAGACTTTTATATGCACAAAGATGGAAAGAGCCATCATGGCCCACCGTGCAGGAATAATTGCTAAAATTATTGGACTTAGTTGACCTGTTTAATCAGAAAAAAAATCTTTGTCAATATTTTCTTCAGACTGGGGTCTCCTTATAGACCTATTGCATGAAAAAGAAAATGCACTTAGGATATCTGGGTTTGAGGACTGAAGAAAATATTGGTTTATACAGAGTAGAATTGTTCGGTGTTTTATCAGAGTGGATGTTTTGCATACTTCTCTGCATATAGAGAGCTATATTTATAGAATCGGAAAGTCTCTTTTTTCTTTCTTTATTTCTTTTCTTCCTCCTTTGGATTCGTGTTTTCAATTAGTTTTTTTATCTTTGTGTCTTTTAAAATTTATTTATATTTGTATCTCTTTTTATCTTTACATATTTTCTTTCCAACTTTAATAAAATTTATTGGCAGGAAAAAAAGAGAATTCTTTCTGTGTTTCGGAATGAGACACCCATCACGGTTTGGAGGAAACGGTCCTAATTCTTCTGTTACACTGATATCTCAACTTTTCTTCCCAGGAGCTCATGGTGACATAGTTGCTTCTCTTTCCTTTCCCTCTGTTCCTTTTTTTTTTTTTTAATGAATTTTATTTTATTTTAATTTATTAAATTTGTACAGCTTCATCCAAAGATCACAGGGCGGTTCACAACATAAAAATACAATTTCGAGAGCTAATTTTTGACCACATCCAACTTACCCAGGTTCATGGTTCTTACATTCCAGGTTCCTATGCAATATTTTTCTTTACAGCATTGGACTTTCCTTTCGCTTCCAGACATATCCGCAACTGAGAGTCCTTTTGGCTTTAGCCCAGCCGCTTCATCAGCTCTGAATCTACTCGTACTTGCCCTCCACTCTTCCTCAGTAGCATGTTGGACGCCTTCCGACCTGAGGGGCTCATCTTCCAGCATCATAACTTTTATATGCCTGTTGTCTTTGTCCATTGAGTTTTCTTGGCAGGGATACTAGAGTGGCTTGCCTGTTCCTCCTCCAGGTGGATCACGTTTGGTCCAAACTCTCCACTATGACCTGTCCATCTTGGGTGCCCTGCTCGGCATAGTTCATGGCTTCTCTGAGTTATTCAAGCCCCTTCGCCATGGCAAGGCAGTGATCCATAAAGGAGAGGTCAGTGTGACAGCAGTCACAAAATTAAAAGACGCCTGCTTCTTGGGAGAAAAGCAATGACAAACCTGGACAGCATCTTAAAAAGCAGAGACATCGTCTTGCCAACAAAGGTCCGTATAGTTAAAGCTCTGGTTTTCCCAGTAGTGATGTATGGAAGTGAGAGCTGGACCATAAAGAAGGCTGATCGCCGAAGAATGGATGCTTTTGAATTCTGGTGCTGGAGGAGACTCTTGAGAGTCCCATGGACTGCAAGAAGATCAAACCTCTCCATTCTGAAGGAAATCAGCCCTGAGTGCTCCCTGGAAGAACAGATCCTGAAGCTGAGGCTCCAAGACTTTGGCCACCTCATCAGAAGAGAAGACTCCCTGGAAAAAACCCTGATGTTGGGAAAGATGGAGGGCACAAGGAGAAGGGGACGACGGAGGACGAGATGGTGGGACAGTGTTCTCGAAGAGACCAGCATGAGTTTGACCAAACTGCGGGAGGCAGTGGAAGACAGAAGTGCCTGGCGTGCTCAGGTCCAAGGGGTCACGAAGAGGCGGACATGACTAAATGACTAAACAACAACAACAACAACAACAACAACAACAACAACAACAACAACAACTGTGACTGGCTCAAGGTCACACATCCAGCAAGCTTCATGCCTGAGCAGGGTTTTGAACCCTGGTCTGCAAGCTCCTGGTCTGACACTACACCAAGCAGAGGAAGAAACAGGGTGCGGTTCAGATTGCTGAGAGCGCCTGGGAACTGTAGTTTTAGGGAGTGCTTAGATTTCTGCTCATTGTACTACAATTCCCTGCTGATGAAGAGGAGAGACAAGCAGAGTGTGCCACCAGGTGGCGCTGTGGGACAGCAAGAAATAAAAAGAGCATGGAAGCAAACACCTTTTGGATTATTTCTTTATTTACAATATTTCTTCTGTATCTGCAATACATTAAAGCCCCTTATCAGGAACACGTCCTCCCAAAAAGTACTTGCTGGAAAGATGAACCTTAAACAACCTGTTCCAGAACTGGGCAGAAGATCTTCATTTCACAATATGCTACACAGATGTTGTAAAATTTCTGGAGCTTGGTAACTTTCTGCTAACACAACAACAAAATGAGTCTGTGAATTTCACAGCAATAATCCTCAACGGGGTCTCCATACGAGATCCTGGTCTGAAGATGTTTGCACTGTTTCATCAGGCCGTTTGTTTTTGCTGCTTTCAGTCGCGCCTAACACAACTTGCTGGGTGCACAATGAGGACTAGCCTCGTGCTTTATGTTGTTCTTGTTTGTTTCTACCCCGCACATCTGGCTGGGTTTCCCCAGCCACTCTGGGCGGCTTCCAACTGAATATTAAAAACAATACAGCATCAGACATTAAAAACTTCCCTAAACAGGGCTGCCTTCAGTTGTCTTTTAAAAGTAGTGGTTTATTGCCTTGACATCTGGTGGGAGGGCGTTCCACAGGGCAGGTGCCACCACCGAGAAGGCCCTCTGCCTGGTTCCCTGTAACCTCACTTCTCACAGGGAGGGAACCGCCAGGAGACGCTCGGAGCTGGACCTCAGGGTCCGGGCAGAACGATGGGGGTGGAGATGCTCCTTCAGGTCTACTGGGCCGAGGCCGTTTAGTACAGGCATAGGCAAACTCGGCCTTCCAGATGTTTTGGGACTACAACTCCCATCATCCCTGACCACTGGTTGTCTTAGCTAGGGATGATGGGAGTTGTGGTCCCAAAACATCTGGAGGGCCAAGTTTGCCTATGCCTGGTTTAGGGCTTTCAAGGTCAGCACCAACACTTTGAATTGTGCTTGGAAACGTACAGTGGTACCTCGGGTTAAGTACTTAATTCGTTCCAGAGGTCTGTTCTTAACCTGAAACTGTTCTTAAGCTGAAGCACCACTTTAGCTAATGGGGCCTCCTGCTGCCGCTGCGCCGCCGGAGCACGATTTCTGTTCTCATCCTGAAGCAAAGTTCTAAACCCGAGGTACTATTTCTGGGTTAGCGGAGTCTGTAACCTGAAGCGTATGTAACCTGAAGCGTATGTAACCCAAGGTACCACTGTACTGGGAGCCAATGAAGATCTTTCAGGACCGGTGTTACATGGTCCCGGCGGCTGCTCCCAGTCACCAGTCTGGCTGCCGCATTCTGGATTAACTGCAGTTTCCGAGTCACCTTCTGGTGTTATCTTGTGGGTCAGCAGAGCAGAGCCTCAGCCTTGCCTGCCCAAGGTCCTGGGTTCAGCTGGTAGAAAGTCCCTTTTGCCTGAAACTTTGGAGAACTGCTGGCAGACCGTGTCGACCTCGCTGAACTAGGTGAAGCAATGCTGTGACTCATCTTCCTCGAAGCAGCAGTCCAACTGGAGTGAAGGGAGGGGGAATCGGGCGTTGCCCCCTTATTTTTCTGCCCCCCCCCATGAAAGATACTGCCAGCCCGTGCAAGCACCACTGCACCAACACACTCACAAAGTCCGCTTCCTCCGCCACTCCTCTGAAGCGTCACTCAACCTGGGGCAGCTTAGGCACCAGGTGGGGTAAGCTTTGCCCCCCTCCCCAACTTCTCCTCCCCGCCCCCATGAGCTGCTGCCAGCCAGTGCTGACAACGCTGATCTACATGAACCAACGCTCTGACTCCGGCGCCAAGCTGCTTATCCTCTGGAGCGGCAAGTCCAACCCGGGGTCTCCTTAGCCACATGGGCGAGACGGGGGGGAAGCAATGGGGAAAATTGGGGTCCCCTCTCCCCATTTCCCTCACCCTCCCTCCAATTTCTTTCAGCTCCATCCTCTCTTTTGCAAAACTGGTGAGTCAGGCGTGGAAAAGGGAGAAGCTCCTTTTTTTTGTGAAAAGAAAGAATGAAAGAAAGAAAGAAAGAAGGAAAAGGGGCGCTATGGGGAAAATTGGGGTTCCCCCTCCCCATTTCCCTCAGCCTCCCTCCAATTTCCTTCCAGCTCCAACCTATCTTTTGCAAAACTGGTGAGTCAGGCGTGGAAAAGGGAGAAGCTCCTTTTTTTTGCAAAAAGAAAGAAAGAAAGAAAGAAAGAAAGAAAGAAAGAAAGAAAGAAAGAAAGAAAGAAAAGGGGGGAGCAATGGGGAAAATTGGGGTCCCCCCTTCCCATTTCTCTCTCCCTTCCCCCAATTTCTTTCCAGCTCCACCAGCTCTTTGCAAAACTGGTGAGCCAGGCGAGGAATAGAGAGAACCTCCTTTTTTTGCAAAAAGAAAGAAAGAAAGAAAAAAGAAAGAAAGAAAGAAAAGTGCGGGGGGGGGGAGGGAAAAAGAGAGAAGAGCCCTCCCTTGGGTAGGAGGGGCTCTATCCGGAATCCGGAAAGAGAGAGACCCACCCTCCGAGTGACGGGCAGGCCCCTCCCTCCCCCCCTCCTCCAAAGTGGGACAACACCCCCCTCCGCGCGCCCTCCCCCGCCAGCAAAGTGGGTGAGTCAGTGGATGGCCAGAGAGATGGATGGAGGGGGAGGGGTGGCGCGGGGACGCGCCGTGCCAGGCTCTGCCCTCGATTGCTAAGGCTTGGCTCTCCCCCCCCCCCCAAAAAAAGTGGGTTTTTTTGCGATATCGAATTAATGTTGCCAATGGCTCAGGCCAGCAGCGCGCGGGGCTGCTAACCTGATCCGTCCCGGGGCAACGTCATTTCTCCAACAACTCCCAGCCCCCCCCCCACTACGCGCGCAACCCCCCCCCCCCGCAAAAAAAGAAGGCTGCTTTTTACTTTTTATTTATTTATTTTCTGCCCCTTCCCAGCAGCAGCAGCAGCAGCAGCAGCCCCCCGCCCCCCGCGCGCTTTGGATCAAAGGGGAGGAGCAGGAGCGAAAGAGAGATTGCGCCCCCTAACCTCACCTCCCACCCCCACCCCCAATTTTTTTTATTTTAAACCAGGAACAACCCCCCCCCCCAAAGAAAAAAGAGAGAAGGGGAGATTCCGCAGAGATCTGCTAGACTTCCTGGTGCAAAAGGTGAGTGGATCCCTCGTCTTTTCTCTGTGCGCCCTGATGTTTTGCAACAAGTTGGGTATCTCTTTCCTTCTTTCCCCCACTTTGCTTTCCTTCCACGAGCTTCTCTTCAACCCCCCCCTCCAAAAAAAACCCTCCTCTCTCTTTGCAATCCTGCCCCCCCCCCTTGCTCCGGGTTCAGGAAACTGCGAGCGGAAGGAGGTTTGTGTCATGAGTAACTTTGTGGCTCCAGGCGAGGCTCCGCTTTGCGCGTTTCCATTTCGGCGGCGCTGCGCCAAAGGCGAGTTGATTCCTAATTCTTTGGGGAGGTTTTGTGTGTGTTTTTTGTTTGGTAGGGTGAGGTTTGGGGGGGGGACACACCCTCATTTATTCCCCTTTCCTCGCCCCAACTCTTCTCCCGCTTTCTCTCTTCCGTCATGTAAACAGACTATAAACCGGATCGATATCTCCCCCCCGCGCCGTCGCCACTCCCGGTTTAAAGGAAAAATACTCTTGGGCACTTTCCAGTATGTATTACTCACCGAGAAGACTCAGCTTCATTGATTTCATGGATTATTATTATTATTATTATTGGGGGGGGGTCTGGTTTCGGATCGGGGCCGAGGCAGGCTGCGATCCTCACGCCGCTTACTCGGGAGTAAGCCTCAATGGAAGTCAACGGGGCTTGCTTCCGAGTAGGCATGGCAAAAGCTCTTCTTGCAATCCAGATATACTTGGAGTAGACCCATCGCCATTAAGGGCGCACGCATTAATCGCGGGGCGTCTGCACCTCCTTACAGCAATAGCGCATCTGCTCCTCTTACCGGGAATTTTGGCTTTTTAAAGAGTGTTTTTGCACCGGATCGGGCGCGGCCTTTACTTTAAAGTAACCCCGGCTTGCTCTGCGTTTTGGAAAGGGGGGGACTCAACTCCCGACGAAGCCTGCGGGCCCCCGGCCGGTTTGACGCGGGACTCCAGGAGCGCGCTTACTCGGGAGTAAGCGGGCTCAGCGGCCCTGCACCAGGAAGCCCTGGAGCTCCAGGATCCGGAGGAAAGGGCGAGTCTGCTCGGAAGGAAGCCCCGCGGGGCCTAATGGCGCTTACTCGCAAGTAAAGGCGCGGGGGATCGGGGCCTCGGGGCTTTGAATGGCTAAACTGTTATTTGGCAATGGGGCGGATCCTTTGCGCGGGGCGCCCCTCCCTCGCTTCCCAATGACTAATTTCCATTCAGGGTTTTTTTGTGGGGGGGGGGGGGGCAGGCAGGATCGACCCACACTTCCACCCACCCCACATTGCGCACAACTCGGATTCACTTGCGGGAGGAAGAACCCCGGAGGTAATTCTCCTTTCTGTCTCTCGGAAAATTAAGAATTCTTCTTCTCCTTTTTTTTAAATTAAAAAACCCTGTTTCCTCCAGAATCCTATTATAGAAGGGGGTTTCCAGGTCTTTCTTCCCTTCCCCCAGTTTATAGGAATCCCCACCTTATTCCTCCCCCCCCAAAAAAAAACCTTTTTGCATCTATATAAAAAAGTTTGAAAGGCACTTTGTAGAGCTGAACCTTTTTATTTTTGAGTGAAGTGTGTTTTGGAGAGGAAAGGAAGAGAAATGTGTTTCTTTCCAGAAAAAAGGGTTTGTCTGACCCATTTTATTCCCACTTGGGGACGGTTTTTCCTCCCCTCTCTGGGCTGCCAGGGGAAAATAGGCTTTGTTTCGGACACTTTTGGGGGCTCGGGCGAGAACTCCCTTCAAGTAAATGTTCAGCGAAAGTAGGGAAGAGAAGAGGGGGGCAGGACAGGGAGAATTTGGTGCCCCCACCCTTAAATTTCCACCCTTTGTATCATTGCTAGCTTCTCCCTTCTCTCTTTTCTCTCCTGATTTATGGGGTCCATTGTCCCAGCCATAATGGCCCTTTCTCTGACAGCTTTATCCAAGAATCCTGTGTCTTAAAGCCATGTTTACACATAACCGCGCAGAGTTTGGGAGAGGTTCCTGGCATGCCTCTCCAAAGTGTGCTTCATCGCTGTAGGATATCAGTTTATCTTTCCCTCCAGAGCATGGGTAGGCAAACTAAGGCCTGGGGGCAGGATCTGGCCCAATCGCCTTCTAAATCTGACCCACAAACGGTCTGGGAATCAGCGTGTTTTTACATGAGTAGAATGTGTCCTTTTATTTAAAATGCACCTCTGGGTTATTTGTGGGGCATAGGAATTTGCTCATATTTTTTTTCTCCAAAATATAATCCGGCCCCCCACAAGGTCTGAAGGTCAGTGGACCGGCCCCCTGCTGAAAAAGATTGCTGACCCCTGCCCCAAAGTCTTCCTTCCTTCTCTCTTCCGCTCTTTTCTTCGATCCAGGAAGTGCCAGTCTCCCTTTTTGAGGCCTACACCAAATCTTTGCCACCCTGATGTGTATGTGTGCAACTCCCCCCCCCCCTGCAAATCGAGGGCACCCTGGCATCCCGGAACCAGTTAATGATCCTTGATCTGGGTGGGGAAAAATCTCCCCCCTCTTGAGTGTGGCCATGGCAGGCCTGTCTCTCCCCCCCCCCTTCCTTTCTGTTTGCGAAAGTACATTTGCGGCACCCTCAGGTCTGTCCAAACTAAACCGATAGTTGTGTTGTTGTTTTCTAAGGCCTTTCCCTTCCGGGGTTTTCAAAAAGGATAGCGCTGCATGCGTTTGAATACGGCACATCTGAATCTAGCCTCTGTTTGCTTTTCTAACTTTCCGAAAGGCTGGGTTAAAAAACAGAAATATTGGCGTGCCCAGTCGCCGCGTAGGATTAAATCATAGTCGTGGACTAGCATTTTTTTAAAAAAATGTTTCCGCTGCGGGATTAAAAAACTCCCCGAAGTTGCTAGCTTTCAGGCCTGCGCAGGCTGAGGCCATAACTTCATTTTTTTATGGTGTGGGACTGCACTCAGCGGACTCCCATTCAGAGTAGATTGAAATTAACCGCATTTATTAGCTTCGCCGGGTCTACTCTGTGTAGGAGTCACCCTCGGGCAGGCACCCCCAAACTCAGCCCTCCAGATGTTTTGGGACTACAACTCCCATCATCCCTAGCTAACGGGACCAGTGGTCAGGGACGATGGGAATTGTAGTCCCAAAACATCTGGAGGGCCGAGTTTGGGGGTGCCTGCCCTTGGGAGTGCTTTGTTTTGTTTTGTGCATTTATTTACTTTGGTGCAAGGATCCTTTGGCCCTCCAAGGCGTCGCTGAACTACGTTTCCCATCCTCATTCCTGGCCATGCTTGCTGGCACTAATGGGAGTTGTAGTTTGGGAGCCTCTGAAGGGCCAAAGTTCCCCACACCTGGTTTCCTTGAAAGATTTATCCATTGCTTTCTAGGTAAGTGATTTTGGGGTTTACCGTTGCTTGCCATTCGTTACTTGCCCTTATTATTGGCAAGGCTGAGCTGTGTACTGAAGTTTCTCTTGTGACCTGTTGCTGATTTCAAAGCCTGGACTGCGTGTATCCCGAATTTACCTTGATAAGACTGGGCTTTGCACCCCAGAACCTGGCAGAATTTAGCATAGAAATAGAAGATTTCTGAAGCAACTGGCAAGGGCGAGTCACCCGGTTTTCCAATTGCAGGGGACAACTTGTTTGTTTATTTTTTATGTTAGCACAAACTCCTCTTCTTTTATTAGATTTTATACTGTGCAAATTTCCTTCGGATTTCCTAAAACGCAACATTGTATTCTTAAATGTTTCCAAAATGGATTTGTTGTGCTTACCCTACTTATCATAATGACAAATCCTTATTATATGATTAACCATCAAGCATCCTTTACACAAGAAACCCTCATCTTAAGGAATTAAGTCCTCAGTATACCATTTTTATCCACATTCCATATCCATATCAGTCTGATTAATAACCATTATCACTGGGTTCGATGCAGCGTCAGTCATACTCGTGCCTAATTACTGTCCATTAATGAGTCTAAGTAGAATTTAGTTAGGTAACACCCAGAATGACTAGTCTTTACTATCATCAATCTTTCAATATGCCTGTCCTTACCTTAGAGAACAATCCCATAAAATAAACAATTACAAATCCATATTACACAATTTGTGGAAATTGCGAGGTTATCTTTCTACTCTTACATGTCTTCTGCGCTCCCAATAAATCCGAAAACCTTTTTCAAGTCAAACAGCCAGGCATAGCCTCCACATTTTAGTGAATACCTGGCCATATCCTTAGGTGTCTGTGTTTCGTCCAGACTGTAGGCTGGCTGAATTATTGGCAGCTAGCAGGCAAACAGTTCTCTGTGACAGGCAGTTGGAAACATTCGGCCTGTCAGCTCTCTGAAAACTAGCCGTTGCTTGGCCAGACTGTATATATAGTCTCTCAATGTGGTGCATGGTCTTTGAGAAGCTGTCAGCAAAGACAACCATGTATGGACCAACCATGTTCCGAAGAAGGATGTACAAAATTATTTTCTGCCTATATACAAAAAATGTAAGGCTGTCATCATGCTGCAGTTCCCCCTAGCCACCAATAGGTGGTTACGCTTTCTCCAGTATAAAAGCCTGCCATAATAATAATAATAACAATAAGAAGAAGTATTCATTGGATTTCAGAAGTTCAACAGGGGGAGAGAGGGCCCATCTGACCTCAAGTGGGACATCCACAAAACGGCCCACAACACGAAACTGGTGGGTCCGAGCTGAGCCACAGGGGATCCTCAGTAGTGACTCTCCCCAGGGCATATGCAGTAAAGGTAAAGGGACCCCTGACCATTAGGTCTAGTTGCGGACGACTCTGGGGTTGCGGCGCTCATCTCGCTTTAATGGCCGAGGGAGCCGGCGTACAGCTTCCGGGTCATGTGGCCAGCATGACTAAGCCGCTTCTGGCGAACCAGAGCAGTGCACGGAAACGCCGTTTACCTTCCCACTGGAGCAGTACCTATTTATCTACTTGCACTTTGAGGTGCTTTCGAACTGCTAGGTTGGCAGGAGCTGGGACTGAGCAATGGGAGCTCACCCCGTCGCGGGGATTCGAACCAAAGGTGGCCAAAGTCTTGGAGCCTCAGCTTCAGGATCTGTCCTTCCAGGGAGCACTCAGGGCTGGTTTCCTTCAGAATGGAGAAGTTTGATCTTCTTGCAGTCCATGGGACTCTCAAGAGTCTCCTCCAGCACCAGAATTCAAAAGCATCCATTCTTCGGCGATCAGCCTTCTTTATGGTCCAGCTCTCACTTCCATACATCACTACTGGGAAAACCAGAGCTTTAACTATACGGACCTTTGTTGGCAAGGTGATTTCTAAGAAGTGATCTTAGGATGGGGCAACTACGAGTAAGGCTTGCAGCATCTGGGTCTTTTTAATTTTTGCTTCAGGGGAAAGGTGAGCAAACGAAGCTGATGAAGTCCCCGGAGGGACAGTCCTCTTGTGCCCAGGTCCTGCTTGTGGCCTTCCCTAAATGGGCAACTGCCTGGCCACTGTGGGAATGGGATGGTGGGTTTTGTCCCGGTCCAGCAAGGCCTCTTCTCATGTTCTAATGGAACCTCCACGCCCAGGGGCAGTCTATCTTGGCGTCACGGTTCCCAGGGAGATTTGGCCACTGTAAGAGCCATAGGCTGGCCTAGAGGGGTCACTGGCCTGATCCCGGCAGCCTCTTCTTATGTCTTAGGTGTGGATGGGTGTTTGGAGGTAAAGGTAAAGGTAAAGGGACCCCTGACCATTAGGTCCAGTCGTGACCGACTCTGGGGTTGCAGCGCTCATCTCGCTTTATTGGCCGAGGGAGCCGGCGTACAGCTTCCGGGTCATGTGGCCAGCAGGACTAAGCCGCTTCTGGCGAACCAGAGCAGCGCACGGAAACGCCGTTTACCTTCCCGCCGGAGTGGTGCCTATTTATCTGCTTGCACTTTGACGTGCTTTCAAACTGCTAGGTTGGCAGGAGCAGGGACCGAGCAATGGGAGCTCACCCCGTCATGGGGATTCGAACCGCCGACCTTCTGATCGGCAAGTCCTAGGCTATGTGGTTTAACCCACAGCGCCACCCGTGTCCCTGGGTGTTTGGAGAGTTCCCTGCAAAACGAAAAAGGGTGCCTTTAGAGAAGCAGCAAGACACTGGAAGAATGGAGGCGGAAACTGATGGATTTTGCTGAACTAGATAAATTGACAGGGAAAATTAGATATCAGAAAGACCACAAGTTCACTCAGGACTGGAGAAAGTTTACGATTTATCTGGAAAATATTTGTGATGGACAGACAACGCTAGTTGGATTTAAAGAGGCTTTGTGAAGGAGAAAGGGTATTGTAAAAGGGAAAAGAGCTGTAAAGATTTATAAACTGGCAATATAATTATAAAGGAAATGCGGAATAAATACAAAAGTATGAGGATTGCAGGGGGAGCGGGGGGGAGTCAAAAATTTGTAACATATGGAATATGATTGTGTTCAAATAATTTGTAAAAGAAAAACTTTTTCAAAAAATTAATAATAAAAAAAAGAGAAGCAGGCATTTTTTGAAGTAGTTGGTGGCAGATCTGTTGGACGCGGGGAATAAATAACAGGACGGTTTTCTTGAGCATACGCTGTGCTTGGGTGGGTGGCAAACCTTTGATCGCAGTAAGGCTTTAATGCTCTTAATGGATTTGGCTTCAGTTACCTGCTTTTGCATCTGATCTTGGTTGGGGGAGAGAGGAAAATACCCGAAGGGCAAGTTTCAAAGCTTTTTGTGTATGGATTTTTCCGCACTCCTAAACCTCCCGTGTCTGAAAAAGGCCATTAGATGTCCTTCCTCCCCTTCCCTCCAGGTAAGGCAACTGCAAATGGCTATTATTGGGATTTTACCGATTGGTTTGCCTCGATAGCCTGCTTTTTTCCTTCAAAGAGCGTGGTTTCTCCGCCGCCTCATTTAATCCCCACAGCAACCCTGCGAGGCTGAGAGGGAGAGTCACTGGCCCCCCCCCCCAAGGGCTCACTCGGCGAGCTTAATGGCCAAGCTTGAACCCTGGTTCCTCCCAAATCCTGGTCCAGTCCTCTAACCACTACGCCACACTGCCTCTCAATGGAGCGGCACTTGCGGAATCGGCTCAGGTGCTTTGGAGAGCCTCCTTGGAGCAGGATGAGGGCCCCTTGTCAGGATGAGGGCCCTGCTGAGCCCAGCAATCTTGTTTACCCAATCTATTTTAAGAGGTGGGTGTGCATTACTTCAAAATGTGATCAGCTAGCACTGTGTTGATTGGGGGGGGTCTCTGCTGAATGGGGCTCCTTGCCTGTGCTTCCCCCTGCCCCCCCCCCCCGTCCTACCTTGACTGCACCAGGCGCTAAAGTCAAGAGCCCTCAGCCACTCTTGGTCTCCAGCTGCCAGTTTGCAAAATTTGCAAAGGCCAGTTTGCCAAATTTGCAAAATTCACCATTGGAGACAATAGATCTCATTTGGACAGAGTGCTGATTCTGTGTTTTGGGTTCTGCTTTTGGGGTTCCAGTTGTCCCATGTGCTTGGCCCCTGTGGGAACAGGATCCTGAGTTTGATGGGCCCTCATGGGCCTGATCCAGCATCCTACGCCCTTGCATTCTCGGGGCCCTTCTCTTCGCCAGCTTCAAATATTGCCTATTGCATAACAAATTCTCTTTCTGTTGGCACCGGTCAGCAGATGCAAATAAGTCTTATGGAAGCCGTCTGCGTCTCTTATTGCTGTGCGCAGGTAATTAAGTCTAGCATCCTTTGAAGGTGAAAAGCTTTACGTTTCGTGCTGGCCTTTGCCAGTTGGCAGCCTCTGGGCCAGATTAATGTGTTCTTGTAGCTCTCTGCCGATAATAATAATATCTGTTATTATAATATCTGTTATTATTATTAGCTGGAGGAGCACCTGCAGCTTAATCACAGGACAAGTCTCTTCGCACACAGACAGTCCCAGGCTCAGTTCCCTGAAATCTCCTGGCAGGGCAGTCAGAGAGCTATGTCCTCAGACTCATGAGGACTGGAATCGTGCTCTGTTTGGAAGAGAGGTGCTGTAGCTCAGTGGTTAGAGCACCTGCATTGCCTGCAGAAGGCCCCAGGTTCAACCTCTGGCGTCTTCAATATCTGAGGCTAGGAGCGACCCCTTGTCAGCTTTCCTCTGGGTCTGACTCACCCAAAGCCCTTCTCTGTTTGCATTTTAATTCAGCCCTCGATTCAGAACCGGGCTTTTTCTTTAAAAGGGGAGGGCTGTGGCTCAAAGCATCAGCTCTGCGTGCCGGAGGTCTCAGGTGAAAACCCGGACATCTGCAGGTAAGTCGGTGTCCCCCCCCCCCCATCCGGAACCCTGCAGAGCCGCTGCCAGCCAGTGTTGACAAAACTGAATTAGATGGAGCAATGGTCTGACTCGGTGGGAGGCAGCTCCTCATTCTCCTGTCTCTCCAGTTCTGTGTTTCTAAGGCTCCCCCCATCCCCGTGCTACCAACTCGGACTGGCAGCCTCCAGATTTTGATAGCTTTGTCCTCTTTGGAACCCATATTAAGATAGGCTGCTGAACTCGAAGGCCCTTCAGAAGGGCTCCTCTCCTGTCTGGATAGTGGAGCCTCCATGCGCAGGAGCAGTTGCCCTTAGAAGGCCTGTCGCTGTGGGAAACACACCTTTTGAGTGTCCCTTTTGTGACCTGCTTTTGAGTGTCCCTTTTCAAAACACCTGAGTCGGCCGCTGCGGTGACCAGGCCGACCCATGGTAGAAGTGCTCTTGTTTTGCTCCCGGGTCCCGAAAGCAGGGCTTGCTGTTCAAAAAAGAAATTATGTGGTACCTCCATTTACGGATGGGATCTGTTCTGGAGGTCCGGCCGTATGCCAAAAAGTCTGTACCCAGGTGGCACCCTTCTGCGCACGCACATGGCGCGATTGAGCGCTTCTGCGCATGTGCGCACGGCAAAATCCAGAAGTACACATTTCCGGGTTTGCTGCATTCGCAACCCAAAGTTTACGTATCCCTCTGGATACATAACCCGAGGTATGGTGACTGGGGGCGGCCGCCGAGACCACATAACACCAGTCTTGAAAGACCTACATTGGCTCCCAGGACGTTTCCGAGCACAATTCAAAGTGTTGGTGCTGACCTTGAAAGCCCTAAACGGCCTCGGTCCAGTATATCTGAAGGAGCGTCTCCTCCCCCATCATTCTGCCCAGACTCTGAGGTCCAGCGCCAAGGGCCTTCTGGCGGTTCCCTCATTGCGAGAAGCAAAGTGACAGGGAACCAGGCAGAGGGCCTTCTCGGTGGTGGCGCCCGCCCTGTGGAATGCCCTTCCACCAGATGTCAAAGCGATAAATAACTACCTGACATTCAGAAGACATCTTAAGGCAGCCCTGTTCAGGGAAGTTTTTAACGTGTGACATTTTAGTGTATTTTTGGTCTCTGTGGAACCCAGCCAGATGGGCGGGGTACAGATAATAAATTATTATTATTATTATTATTATTATTATTATTATTATTATTATTATTATTACCATTGTACTGTACTTTTCCATGTATAACACGAGGATTATTTATGTGAAAGTAATGCTTAAAAATTGGGGTTGTCTTATACACGGGTAGTTCTGTGTGGGGGACGGGGGACTGGTTGCTGCCGCGAGCTGGAGATTGTCAGCGGTGGTAGTGTGGGTTAGTGGTGGCTGTGGCAATGATTTGATTTGCGTGTGCTAGGAAGAGTTGTTCAGGAGGGTCAGCGGTTCTCGGCAGTCCCCCCCAAAAAGGTCAACAACTCTGGGCAATCTCCCCCCATTTTCTTAATTTTGAGTCCCCCAAAATAGGAAGCATCTTATACACAGGGGAGTGTTATACCCGGGAAAATACAGGAATATATCTGCCCGATCCATTGAAGCAGCCATCTTTTGGAAAGAGCAATGGCAAGCACATAATTTCCCCGCCTTTCTAAATTGCAAGATGACCGTCGAGGAGCCCTGGCGGACTCCCACCCTCTGAACTGAAGGCTTAGAAGATAAAACAGAAGTCAGCTGCCCCGCAAGGAGAACCCGACCTCCACTTGCCGTCCTCTGTTTCTCTCCCCACCCCACGCAAACTCCTTGAAACTTTTCCCCAAGCAGGTCTGCGCAATATTTGTCCTGGCAATTGAAACCCTTTTGGGGATTGCTCCATTGGGGGGGGGGGAAATGGGACGAGACGGGCAGAGGCTGCTGGCAGGAATGGTCTCCCTCGCAAAGTTCCTGTGCCCAGCCAACTGGTGCAAGACACGGGAACTTTCATCCACTTTCTCCTCCTCGGGGCCTCATCCAGTCCATGAGGATCAGCAGCGTGTACCTCTGAAAGAAGCAGAACTGCCAAGATTGAAATGGCTGTCTTCTGATTGGCCAAAGTCGCTTCTGCACCACCTTGCCCCCTCCCCCATGGCATGCTGATGGTGGGCGTGGCCAGTGGCAAAAGTGGGTGGGGCAAAGGGTTATTTATTTTTTAAAGATTTTTATATATATATATATATATATATATATAAATTTTTACTAGTTTTTTAACATATCATTTCCAACAATAACTAAACATACTTTTATATCTTATACATTTTTTTGACTTCCATCAATCACATCTGAAAACTTTCCAATCTGTTCACTTAATTTGCATTTCTTACTCTCACTATTACATTTAAATCTCATTCCTCAATATCTCAAATCTCAGTTTCTCAAATCTCAATATATTTAATATACTTCTCCTTACAAAAATTCTTGTAGTTCTACTAGCGTAATTTGTTAGTTACAGTGGTACCTCAGGTTACATACGCTTCAGGTTACAGACTCCGCTAACCCAGAAATAGTGCTTCAGGTTAAGAACTTTGCTTCAGGATAAGAATAGAAATTGGGCTCCGGCGGCGCGGCAGCAGCAGGAGGCCCCATTAGCTAAAGTGGTGCTTCAGGTTAAGAACAGTTTCAGGTTAAGAACGGACCTCCAGAACGAATTAAGTACTTAACCTGAGGTACCATTGTACAGTTGCTCTTCGAACAGTTCATATATTTCTTCCAATCTTCTGTAAATCTCTGGTCCTGCAAGTTTCGAATCCTTCATGGCATTTTATCCAATCCTTATTTTTAAAAGATTTTTCATATTGCTCTCTATAGCCGCAGCTGTCGCTCTCTAATGGTTTGACTTCATCCCCGAAGGCGAAACTGCTATAAGCCACAGATTATAAGCCCAGGCGTCAAATGGCTCCTTAAACCAGGGTTATAGTCGACAAAACGGAATGTCTAGTTGCCATTTTGGGGCAAGAGGGCTCAAAAGTCAGTTTTCAAATGATGGACTGACTGCGATTGGTTCTCAGTTAAACATCCGGCTAGTTCAGAAGGCAACCTTGAGCTTGATTATGAACTTAAAGAAGAAAAGTCACTTGATCCCAGGAAAGTTCATAAATATATATATATATAGAGAGAGAGAGAGAGAGAGAGGCCTATTCCGACCTGTTTTTCTTAATGGTGACACAGACCAACTGTGAGCAGGACAATGGGGCGAATGAAGACAAGTGGCAACAATTGTTGTTCGCTGCTCCTGCTCAAGGCTGCACAGAAAAGGCATTTTGGTTCCCAAAATTCATTCCGATTGTGCAGGTCATCGGACAGAATTCTACAGGGCGGGGTATTACTGTGTGAAAACAGTCCAGATTCAATGATCTCCCAGGTGGCAGAGATTTTCGCTTGGTTGCAAGGGGCAGAAAGCAGGGTGCAAAATTCGCCTGGGGCCTGGCGGATTTTGAACACTGCAAAGGCGCTCACATCCATTGTCTGCTGGATTTACGTATAAGCTAAACAAGCTATAGCTTAGGGCCCCACTCTCTTGGGGGCCCCCAAAAAATTAAAGAAAAAAACCACCTGGATGTACATTTCCAAAATATAAGATAAAAAACAAGTAAAATAAAAGCTACATACAGCAAGAGTGTTTTGTGTTGTGTAGGCTCCTATGATGTAAGTCATGGGCCCCGCCTGCTCCCTAAAATATCACTGGTTTGCTCCTTTCTATATATATAGAACGTGCAAATGGGTTTAGATACCTATCAGGTCCATCAATTATCATATAGCATATACAGTCATACCTCGTGTTACGTTTGCTTCATGATACGTTTTTTCAGGTTGTGTCCCGCGGCGACCCAGAAGTACCGGAAAGGGTTACTTCCGGGTTTCGCCACTCTTTGCCGCATGTGCAGAAGCACAAAATGACGTCATGCGCAGACGCGCCACTGCGGGTTGCGTTCTGCTCATGTTGCGAACGGGGCTCCAGAACGGATCCTGTTCACAACCAGAGGTACCACTGTATACAGCCCAAAAAAACAGGACAATTTTTGTGGACAAAGGACAGCTGGACATAGAAAGGGCCCCATTACCTTCAGGAGCTGAGGGCCTCATCAAACCTGAATCTGGCCCTGAGTTCATGCGCACACGGGGTGTCACCTGGTGTTTTGCAACCCTTGGCATCCACCACAGTTAATAAAAGGCACTAATGTGCTTCTCTTTCTCTGCCCACGCATCTTATGGGGCTTCTAAGTGAGAAGAGGGAGACAACCCCAGGCTGGTAGGAAACGTTTCGCGGAAAGAAAGATAATCAGGTGACAGCAAAAACTGTAAAAAATATTAATTAGCAGGGGCAATTAGAGTAAGATCTGTTATCTGATGATTGATGTAAACCTCAAAAATGTATTTTGTATAGTTTTTACCTCTATCTGCAGTTCATTATATTTTATTTTATTGCTACAGCTTGTGGCTGATGCAGATAAAGATTCTTTTGATCTGATCTTATGTCGAAGGATGTGTGAAGGGCTTCCACTATGAGTAATGGCGGGTGCCGAAACCCAAGCAGCAATCCCAGGGTGGATAAATAATTTTTTTAAATTTTTTTTTAAATTTAAATCAGATTTTTAAAATAATATGCTTTTGGAGGAAAAATCAATCTAAAGACAGTTTTCTATTTAAGTTACATTATATCCCAAAGGCTATTCAAGAAATAAGGATTTGTTTTAAGTTTTTCATGTGTGCTAAAACTCAGTGTAAGGTTTTTTTATTATTATTGTTTAACGACATCAGTTAACATGGATACATATGCTATAATGTTATTGTTTTAGTCAAATAAATTGTTTAAATTGTTATTAATGAAGTGGTTACTTTTCCCCCCTTCCAATAAAGGTACAGCAGAAAAGTTGTCCAAATATAAACAGCTTATTAAACCTCACAATAATTTCATAGTTATTGGTCTATATATTTCTAAGAGTATAACTGAATCAGTGATTTTTGATATAACTGTAAAAACTACTCTGAAAATGTATTATTTCAAAAACGGAACCTTCATTTGGTTGGTAAATATTAAGATTATACCAGCAAGAATAGTCTTTCTGTAAAAGAAATTTGATCTACTGTATTTTTTTGTGTATGAGATGCCCCCTATTTGGGCGGACTCCAAATTAAGAAAACGCCCCCTCAACCGTTTACATTTGGACAACTTTTCTGCTGTGATTTATTGGAAGGAGAAAAATAATCATTTCCTTAATAACAATTTATTCAACTAAAACAATAACATTATAGCATATGTATCCATGTTTATTAACCAATGTGGTTAAACAATTAAAAACAACTTAGACTGAGTTTTAGCACACATGAAGAACTTAAAAACAAATCCTTATTTCCTGATGAATAGCCTTTGGACTATCATGTAACTTAAATAGAAAACTATCCTCCGAAATTTATTTTAAAAATCCAATTTAATTTTTAAAAATCTGAGTTTTAAATATATATTTTAAAAAATCATTGGTTTTTATCCACCCTGCTTTGTGCTATCTCTCATCTGTGTCTTGCATTGGCGGACAGAACTACAGTATTCTGAGTGAGTGGGAAGGGAATTGGCTCAGAAATTCAAATAGTGCACCTTTAAAAAAGGTTGGCGGTCCACTTGCATTAAGGAGCCTATCATAAAAATGAGCTGCTTTTGTTTTTCTGGCAACTTAGCGCCAAATCGGTTGGGGAGAAACAGCCTGCTTTTTTGTCCAAAGTCGGTCAGCAAAACTATCTGTGCCTTTAATCTCCCTCTCTTTATTTCCCCAACAATAGACAATCCTGCCCTACTTTCTGAAGTAGGGGAATGTCTGATAAAACGGAGCGTCTTTTTCTTCCCTCTCCCCTCCCCTCCCTGCTTTCCTTTCATGCCTGGGTCATTTTGGGGAATGTTCCACTGCGCACAGGAACCTTTTCCTATCTAGACAGGCTGGATGCGGGTATCAAATTCGCCGGCGTTCTTTGCGACCGTGCGCAAAAAAATAATAATGCTTTATCGCCCTCGGCTCTGCGATTTGGCTCCCAGAGGCCCTGGGGAACACAAGTCTGTTTAAACATTATAAAATGAAATAACAAATTAAAAGATATCCCCCTCTCCCGAGGGCAAATGGGGACAGTTAATTTGTCAAGAGCTTAGTTCTAGGAAACAAGTGGTCCTTCTTTGTAAACAGTGGCATTGTTTAAACAGGGACACTGTGTTAAATTGTGTGTTAGCCTGGCTTTGTCTGCTGCTAGGATTTTGTTTTGCTGGAATAAAAATAATAATTATTATTATTCCGCCTCTCTCGGCCTGAGACGCTCTCTTTCACTGTGCCTTGCTGCATTTGAAAAATGCATTTTAGTGTCATTGGTTTTTGGGGTTTTTTTTGCAAATATTGAAACCTGCTAAACTGGACTCTTGTCAGAAGCCGGAGATTTTCTTAACACAGAAAACAAAAAGCAGCATATTGCAGTGGGACCTCGGGTTACATAAGCTTCAGGTTACATATGTTTCAGGTTACAGACTCTGCTAACCCAGAAATAGTGCTTCAGGTTAAGAACTTTGCTTCAGGATAAGAACAGAAATCGGGCTCCAGCGGCGCAGCTGCAGCAGGAGGCCCCATTAGCTAAAGTGGTGCTTCAGGTTAAGAACAGTTTCAGGTTAAGAACGGACCTCTGGAACGAATTAAGTACTTAACCCGAGGTACCACTGTACTCTGGATGGCATCAGGGTGGTTTAGGGAAGCTTTTAATGTTTGATGCATTACTGTATTTTAATATTTTGTTGAAAGCCGCCCAGAGTGGCTGGGGAAGCCCAGCCAGATGTGCGGGGTATGAATAATAAATTATTATTATTATTATTATTATTATTATTATTATTAATTTTGATACTGCTTCAACCTACAAAAGTTTTTGGGGAGACATTCTCCTTCGTCTGTGCATAGCTCATCACTGAAATCCTGTAAGTTTGCATTCCCCAAATGTTGTGGGCTGTTTTTTAAAAAAAGAAATAAATTCACCCTTGTTACACTTTTATAAGAACCCCTCCAGATAGGCATAACACAGTATCATTTAAGCTAATATCAGAAGAGCGTGGCTGCAGGAGTCATCATCATAATTTTTAATTTGTATACCATCTTTCTATCTTACAATACTCAAGGCGGTTTCCTGAGAGTGTGACTCAAGTGTTGCAACATCTTTGCTGCTTCCACTTTGCTGCCGGCCTCCAGGGTTGGGCCACATCTGAAGGAATCGTGTGGCACAACCGTCTCTCGGGCTGCAGCAATTTGTAGCAGTGCAGCTGCGCGGGAAAAAGCCTCTGATTGGTTGTGCCCTGGAAATGGGGTGCTGTTTGGGGTTTTTGCAGTGACATAAATGAGTTCTATTTGCAAAGGGCTTGTAGCTCAATGGGTCGGATGTCTTCTTTGCATGCAGAAGACCTCAAGTTTCAATCACTTGGCACCTGCTGTTAGGGCTTGGAAAAGCCCATAAGTCAAAGGAAAGTTTTCAGAATCATAACCTTAACGTATCGGAGAACTGGGCACAATCTAGCAAAATGAATTTCAGCAGGGACAAATGTCAGGTTCTGCACTTAGGCAGGAAGAATCAGCTGTACAAATATAAGACGGGACACCTGACTTACTAGCAGCACATGTGGAAAGGATCTAGGGGTCTTTGTAGACCACAAGCTGAACATGAGTTCACAGTGTGATGAAGCAGCAAAAAAGGCCAATGCTGTTCTAGGCTGCATCAACAGAAGTCTAGTTTCCAGATCAGGGGTCAGCAAACTTACCGCGCCTTGGGCCGGTGTCTCCAGCGCCGATCGCGCGGTGGGGGAGCGCATGCCCATACATGTGCGCGCACACTATTTCTGGCGCACTTCCGGGTCGGAGGAGCACCGGAAATAGCTTCTGCGCATGTGCACAGGCCTCCTCCGACCCGGATGTGCACTGGAAATAACGCTTGCGCATGCGCAAATAATGCTTGCGCCTGTGCACAAGCTATTTCCGGTGCTCCTCCGACCCGGAAGTGGGCAGCCGTGCAGTGCAGCACCGGTAAGAGCAGGCAGTGGGGGTCGTCGTGGGCTGGATAAATGAGTCCCTCGGGCCTTATCCGACCTGCGGGCCTTAGTTTGGGGACCCCTGGTCCAGATCAAGGGAACTCATAGTCCCAGTCTATTCTGCCTTGGTCAGGCCACACCTGGAATGCTGTGTCCAGTTCTGGGCACCACAATTTAAGAAGGATATTGACAAGCTAGAACATGTGCAGAGGAGGGCGACCAAAATGATCAGGGGTCTGGAAACCAAGCCTGATGAGGAACGGTTGAAGGAGCCGGGGATATTTAGCCTGGGAAAGAGGAGGTATGAGAGCCATCTTCAAATACAGTGGTGCCTCGCAAGACGAAATTAATCCGTTCCGTGAGGCTCTTCGTATAGCGGTTTTCTCGTCTTGCGAAGCAAGCCCATTGACGGCTTAGCGGCTTAGCGCTATTAGCGGCTTAGCGGCTTAGAAAAAGGGGGGGGAGGGAAAAAAACCCTCAGGAACTCGCAAGACATTTTCGTCTTGCGAAGCAAGCCCATAGGAAATTCGTTTTGTGAAGCACCTCCAAAACGGAAAACTCTTTCGTCTAGCGAGTTTTCCGTCTTGCGAGGCATTCGTCTTGCGGGGCACCACTGTATCTCAAGGGCTGCCACATGGAGGAGGGAGCCAGCTTGTTTTCTCCTGGTCTGGAGGGTAGGACTCGAACCCGTGGCTTCAAGTTACAACGAAGGAGATTCCAACTAAACTTCAAGAAGAACTTACTGGCAGTAAGAGCTGTTCAACAGTGGAACTGTCTCTCTTGGGAGGCTGTGTACTCTCCTTCCTTGGAGATTTTAAAGCAGAGTTTAGATGGCCATTTGTCCTGAATGCTTTAGTTGAGATACCTGCATTGCAGGAGGTTCTCTATGAGGACTAGAATCTTGGGGTTTTTGGTGGGGAGGGATTTAGCTCAGCGGTAGGGCATCTCTTTTGCATGCAGAACGTCCCAGGTTCGGTCCCTGACATTTCCAGTTAGTTCTGGGAGAGACACCGTACACCCGAAACACCTTGATAGCTGCTGCCAGTCAGTGTAGACAATACCAAGGTAGATGCAACGACTGTCTAACTGGCTTTGGGGCAGCTTCCTGTGATACTGCCATCTAGCAATTGTGAAACCCTTGCTTTAGCAGTGCAGCGATGTCAGCGAACGGAAGTCAGGGTGGCAATTAGACTAGGACCTGGGACTCGGAGTCCAGGGTTCGAATCCCCACTCAGCCAGGAAGCTAGCCGGGTGACCTTGGGCCACTCACTGCCTCCCAGATTAACCTACCTCGCAGGGTTGATGGGGGGATTAAATGAGGAGGGGGAGAGCCATGTACGCCCCTAAGCTCCTCTGAGAAAAGTCTGGAATAGAAATAAGTAATAATAATAATAATTTGTGGGATAGGGCTGTTGCTTAGGGGGAGAGCATGCGAAAGGATCCAGGAAGGGTTGGAAGAGAGCTCTCCCTCCTCAAACCCTGGAACCACTTGCCAGGCAGGCAGCTTCCAATATTCCTCTTTGAACGGGCCTTTTATTCCGAGCCAGGACTAGCATCTTACTTTATTTACCGTATTTTTCACTCTATAGGACGCACTTTTCCCTCTCCAAAAATTAAGGGGAAATGTGTGTGCGTCCTATGGGGCGAATGCAGGCTCCTTGGCTTCAGCGATAGCAACGCGAAGCCTCCGAAGCCTGTGCTCCGGAGGCTCTGCATTGCTTTCACTGAAGCCAGCAGCGCTTTCCCCCACCGCCAGCCCCACAAGCTGGGTCGAAAAGCCCGCAGGAGCTGCACACTCTTTTAAAGGGTCCGCGGCTCCTGTGGGCTTTTGCCCCACCTCCTGCAAAAGCCGCGGGCTCTTTTAAGGCTGCGCGGCTTCTGCGGGCTTTTCTACGAGGTGGGGGAATTCCCCCATGTCGTAGAAAAGCCCGCAGGAGCCGTGCAGCCTTTAAAGACCGTGCCACTCTTGGGGGCTTTTCCCCGAGGAAGGACAAGGGACTGACTGGCCGAGTCAGTCCCTTCTCCCTCCTGTGGGCTTTTGCGGGAGGTGGGGGAATTCCCCCACCTCCCGCAAAAGCAGGGAGAAGGTCTGGGAGAAGCGCACAGGCTGCGTGGGGGGGGGGAATCATATTTCCCCCCTTGATTTCCCCCTCTGAAAACTAGGTGCGCCCTATGGTCAGGTGCGCCCTATAGAGCGAAAAATACGGTATTCGTTTGTTTATTGAAACAGACGGCTTGATTGGTAAAACAAAAGCCAATATAAACTCACAGCGGTTAACAACAACAAAAAGAAACTTGCTACATGCCTGGATGTTGTCAAGTAGGACCAACCCGTGTCTGAAACCCTGGATAACTGCTGCCTGCCAGTGTAGACAATATTGAGCTAACTGGGTCAAGGACCTGCCTTGGTACAACACTGGTTCCTACTTCTGTCTTTAAACGGGTCCTGCGTTCAAAACCTTGAGGACTAGAATCTTCCTTTATCTATTGGGGATGAGCCAATAGTTCCTCTGCTTTGCATGCCTCAGGTCCCAAATTCAATCCCCGAAAGCTTGAAATCCTGGAGAGATGCTGCCAGTGCGTGTGGACAGCCCTGAGCCCTGAAGGACCCTTGCTCAAAACCACGAGGACTTGTTGTTGTTGTTTAGTCGTTTAGTCATGTCCGGCTCTTTGTGACCCCCTGGACCAGAGCACGCCAGGCCCTCCTGTCTTCCACTGCCTCCTGCAGTTTGGTCAAACTCATGCTGGTAGCTTCGAGAACACTGTCCCACCATCTCGTCCTCTGTCGTCCCCTTCTCCTTGCGCCCTCCATCTTTCCCAGCATCAGGGTCTTTTCCAGGGAGTCTTCTCTTCTCATGAGGTGGCCAAAGTCTTGGAGCCTCAGCTTCAGGATCTGTCCTTCCAGGGAGCACTCAGGGCTGATTTCCTTCAGAACGGATCGGTTGGATCTTCTTGCAGTCCATGGGACTCTCAAGAGTCTCCTCCAGCACCAGAATTCAAAAGCATCGATTCTTTGGCGATCAGCCTTCTTTATGGTCCAGCTCTCACTTCCATACATCACTACTGGGAAAACCAGAGCTTTAACTATACGGACCTTTGTTGGCAAGGTGATGTCTCTGCTTTTTAAGATGCTGTTTAGGTTTGTCATTGCTTTTCTCCCAAGAAGCAGGCGTCTTGGACAAACTCCATGGACAAAGACAACAGGCATGAGGACTAGTATCTTTCTTAATTTGGAGCGGAGAAGCGATATCATTTTATGTTGTGAACTGCCCCGAGACCTGTGGCTGTAGTTTGGTATACAAATTTAATGAATAATAGTAATAATAAATACATCGTTTAGGTGATGTCCCTTGCCAGAAAGCCCAGAGAGCCTCTGCTGGTCAGTGCAGACAATATTAAGTTTGATGGAGAAGAGACCGGGCGTGGCATCAGGCAGCAGCTTGCACCCCTGTTCCCATCACAAGGTGTTGCCTGGACATGAAACAGGTTGCAGATGTGGCTCAGAGGCTAGAAAGCAGCGTTTATGAGAGGCTTCACCTCTCTACAGAGTCATCTCGGTTGGGACGGGCTGGCTGCCGGCCAGAGACCGGACCAGCTGTGAACTCCCCACCCACAGAGCCTTCTGAGATTCCTTCCTGGCTCCTGGGAAGAGACCCGGTGTCGGAATTTCTCACCCAGCAGCGCAAAGATGTGAAAAGTGTCATCTAGCCCCAGGAAGAAAATTGTTTGAGCTGCTCCTTAATCCTCCTGTAATCTTAATTTCCTTCTGAACGGTGCTGGGTTGCACGCTTGTGAAAACAAGACGCAGCCGCCTGCAAATAAACAGGCTTGCATTTCCAGTCTCTTGGTCCGGTTGTATCTGTAAAACCCCAAACGCCCAATTGAGCCGGCCCCACTCTCTCCCAGCCCTGCCCTCTTCTGATATCCTTACGGAGCTTCCAGGCGCAGTGGCAGTCTACCTTGATTCCGACATTCTTTGAAGCGTTTGGCTGGATGTGGGGCAGGAAAGACCAATGACCTGGCCCAGCTACATGGATTTTCTGATGTTCTTGCCAGACCAGTGATGATGATGATGATGATGATGATGATGATGATTTATACCCCGCCCATCTGGCTGGGTTTCCCCAGCCACTCTGGGCGGCTTCCAACAGAACACTACAATACAATAACCTATAAAACATTAAAAGCTTCCCTAAACAGGGCTGCTTTCAGATGTCTTCTAAAAGTTTGGTAATTATTTTTCTCTTTGACATCCGGTATATAGAGTTGGAAGGGACTCGCAAAGGTCATCTAGCCCAGCCCCCGCAAAGCAGGAACCGTGGCGAAAGAATCCCCCCCCCCCAAAACGGCCACGGCTTGAAAACCTAAAACAGAGTCCGCCAGCTTTTGAGGGAGCCTCTTCCACTGTCTAACGGCTCTTACTGTCAGAAAGTTCTTCCTGATGTTGAGTCGGAACCTCCTTCCTTGTAACCTGAAGTCACGGGTTCGAGTCCCACTCTCCAGAGCAGGAGAAAACAAGCTCGCGCCATCTTCTGTGCGACAGATATTTGAAGGTGGCGTCATAGCATGACTGGAGGTTTTTAAGCAGAGGTTGGATCGATCTGTCATGGTTGCTTGAGTTGAGATCTCTGTATTTCGGGGGGGGGTGGACTAGATGTCCCTCGGGTCCCTTCCAAGTCTATGATTCTTAGATTCTCGTCTCCTCTTTTCCAGGCCAAGCTAGCTCAACTGTTCCTCATAAAGCTGGTTTTCCTGTAACCTTCCCTTGTTCTGTTGACCGGAGCAAAGTTCACCATCCTTAATCCTGAAGCCCTGGATTTCTCTAGCACCTTGGTCTTCAGATCAATCAACTAGGCGACCAGCTTGGCTATTGCCCATCTGATAATAATAATAATAATAATAATAATAATAATAATAATAATAATATTTTTTTATTTATACCCCGCCCTTCCTAGTTCAAAAACCGGGCTCAGGGTGGCTAACAAAATTTTTTAAACACTTAATTGATGCAACAAAAAATAGCATAAAATACAGTACAGTGGTACCTTGGGATGTGAATGGGATCCGTTTCAGAGCCCTGTTTGCATCCTGAACAGAACGTAAGGCGCAGCTGCGCGTGTGTGGGTCGCGTTTTGCCGCTTCCGCGCATACGCGTGGCGTCATTTTGACCATGTGCACATGCGCGAGCAGCAAAACCCGGAAGTAACATGCTCCATTACTTCGCAACCCGAAAATACTTATCCTGAAGCATATTTATCCCGAGGTATGACTGTATAAAACGTCAATAACAATAAATTCAGAATTCAAAAATCAATTTAGGGGGGAAATCCACCCAATAAACATTAGATGATCACCAGGGCTAGCTGGCTAAATTAGTCCTATTTGGGCCAGCGAGGAAACCAGGGGAAAATTAGCTGTGGGATCCCAGAGCAGGTAATCTTCATAAAAAGGGGAGGGGGAGGGAAGGAAGGGGAATAAGAGATCAGGCTGCCATTGCAGAGAGCGTCTGCAAGTGGCTAGTCCTCAAGAGAGGAGACGCGAAGCCCCACCTTTGCCCTGGGCAAACCTGCCCTGGCTGCAGCCTGGCTCGTAATGCGTCTTGTGTG
Source organism: Podarcis erhardii (assembly GCF_964252035.2). Classification (NCBI taxonomy): domain Eukaryota; kingdom Metazoa; phylum Chordata; class Lepidosauria; order Squamata; family Lacertidae; genus Podarcis; species Podarcis erhardii. The sequence goes on along the minus strand of NC_138505.1, from coordinate 3,766,451 downwards.
GATGTCGCAAGGACACGCAATGCCTGTTAATCTCTGGGCGTGTGTTAATAAATTCCCATTCTGCTTAAGTGTGCATCGCGTTGCAGCCCGATGAGGAGCAGAGTCCACTGACTGTGACCTTTGCCCGTCATGTGGGAAGAGAGATTGGGCAAACTCTCATCTTCTGTCCTCTTGCAATCTCTGCCTCCCTCAGGCACACAGACCTGCTGGATATGCAGTTAATTCCGGTTTATATCCTCTGCTTTCCTTCTTCGAACCGGCTGCTTTAAAAAATATATATATATACAAAGAGCCCTTTTAGCTGGAGCGGGTCAGTTGTCCACCTGCTCCGGCCTCCTGCTCTTGCTGTGGCCAAATGCCCCAAATAATAATAATGATAAATTTTATTTATACCCCACCCTCCCTAGCCAAGACTGGGCTCAGGGCGGCTAACACCAGGTATAAAACAATTTATTGAAATACAACTTTTATTATTATTATTATTATTATTAAATAAGTTTTATTAGTATTTTCCACACAGCAACAACAACACGAAAAGTATCGAAAAATAACAATACACAACACACAAAAACCAACATTCGAAAAACTAAAAAAGCAACAACAACTAAAAAAGACAAAACAAATCCATATCTTGCAAGTTAATAATATAAACACAAAACAAAACAAAATACAAATTAAAAACAAGATTAAACTACATTAAAGTGCAGCCTCATTTCAGTAGAAACTCAAATCAAAAACTTTTTTGGGGATGAAAACGTCAAGTCTTCACCAAGGCCAACTATCCAGACGGGTCCTAAATGGGCCAGAAAAAGCCAGGGAAGTCCCCAAATAGGAGTTCCATCACAGAAGGAAAAAGGAAAGAGGGGAATGGGATCAAGTTGATTCCAAGCCAAAGGCCAGGCGGAACAACTCTGTCTTACGGGCTCTGCGGAAAGAAATCAGATCCTGCAGGGCCCTGGTCTCATGAGGCAGAGCGTTCCACCAGGTCGGGGCCAGTACTGAAAAGGCCCTGGCTCTGGTTGAGGCTAGTCTGACTTCCTTAGGGCCCGGGACCTCTAGGGTGTTGCTATTTATGGACCTTAAGGTCCTCCGCGGGGCATACCGGGAGAGGCGGTCCCATAGGTATGAGGGTCCTAGGCCTAGAACCTAGGAATCAAGGTAGACTGCTGCTGGGCCTGGAGGTTCCATCAGAACGTGAGAAAAGCTCGGCTGGATCAGGCCAGGATCCTGTTCTCATTGCTGCCGTCAATAGCCACTCGTTTGCCTAGTCCTTGCTGTGGGTTAAACCACAGAGCCTAGGACTTGCTGATCAGAAGGTCGGCGGTTCGAATCCCCGCGACGGGGTGATCTCCCGTTGCTCAGTCCCTGCTCCTGCCAACCTAGCAGTTCGAAAGCACGTCAAAGTCCAAGTAGATAAATAGGTACCACTCCGGCGGGAAGGTAAAGGGCGTTTCCGTGTGCTGCTCTGGTTCGCCAGAAGCGGCTTAGTCATGCTGGCCACATGACCCAGAAGCTGTACCCCGGCTCCCTCGGCCAGTAAAGCCGCAACCCCAGAGTCGGTCACGACTGGACCTAACGGTCAGGGGTCCCTTTACCTTTACCTTTAGGCCCTGCCTGCCTCCCTGTGGCAGGGAGTTCCGCAGTTCATCTCTGTTCTGTGTGAATCAGTCCTTCCTTTTATCTGCCCCAAACCTTCCAACCTTCTGCATCCTCGGATCTCCGCGAGTCCCAGTGTTGTGAGAGAGGGAGGAAAATCTCCTCTCTGCCCTATCATGTTGCGTCTTCCTTGCCTGCTCTCCAAACCAAAAGGTCCCAAACGCTGGCCCCTTTCTTCAGGTGGGAGCAATTGGGACCAGGACCATGTCCGGGCAGAATTTTGCCTTTCCCAAATTGGCACCGCCGCAAACCTCTCCAGTCTTGCCCTGACTTGTGGCGGCAAATCTTAGCACGCCGGGGGCTTAATATTCAATGTTTTATTGACTTGGCGCGAAGTCACGTTTTCAGATGTTCCCCTGACCACCAGCTATCTCTTGTCTCTCTTTCCCCTGCCCTCTCAACGATGCATTTCATGTCAGAGAACCGTAGAATTGGGACCCTCAGGGTCATCTAGTCCAACCCCCTTTAGCGCAGGGATCTTTTGCCCCACGTGGGGCTCTCGAACCCACAACCCTAGGAGTCTCCTGCTATCGTTCTCGGTTTTGCCCTTGCCAAACTCTGCGAAGTTCAGCAACTGCGGCAAAATTACATCTTGACCCAGGTGGCAAAAAAGTCCGGTTTTTTTTGGACGGTTGAACGGGGTCAAATTCTGCCTGAACTGCTCCAGACCGGTCCTGTGTGGGCTGGCAGTGCCATCGATCTGTCTGCGGTGAGGTGGTGTGTCCCTCTCCATTGTAATTTTGGCACCGGGCTTTTCTCTTAATCATTAGTTCTCTGTCTTCTTATGTTCTTATTCTCTTATCTTGCCTTCATTTACTCCTCTGGGAGGCAAAGGGCTTGCAACAGGCTTCCTAAGGTGTTGCCAACCATGTTTGAAACTCAGATCTATAATCCAGTCACGAAGGAATCTCTGAGCACCGGGTTCCCCTCCTCTCCCGGTGGGGTGATGGTGATCATTTCTATACCGCTTTACATTTTGAAGAACAAATATCAAAGCAGTTTACAACACATTAAAGTGTCAAACAAATCAACCCAGAACCAAAATAAATTCAAGCTTCTCTAAGTGACATTTTGCTTTCCCCATTATTATTTGCCTCCTTAATTTATAGAGCAGAAGTACTCTAGGAAGCCAGGGTGGCGCAGCAGTTAGAGCGTCGGACCAGAACCTGGGAGGTCCGGAATTGAATCCCCACTCCGCCATGAAGTTCACTGGGTGACCTTCGTATCAGTCTCAGCCTCTTTACCAATAACCAACAACAACAACAACAATTTAATTACTTATACCCTGCCCATTTGGCCGGGCGTCCCCAGCCACTCTGGGCGGCTCCCAACAGAATATTAAAAACACAATAAAACATCATCATTAAAAACTTTACTAAACAGGGTTGCCTTCAGATGTCTTCTAAAAGTCAGATAGTTGTTTATTTCCTTGACATCTGGTGGGAGGGCGTTCCACAGTGCGGGCGCCACCACCGAGAAGGCCCTCTGCCTGGTTCCCTGTAACTTGGCTTCTCGCAGTGAGGGAACCGCCAGAAGGCCCTCGGAGGTGGACCTCAGCGTCCGGGCAGAACGATGGGGGTGGAGACGCTCCTTTAGGTCTACTGGACCGAGGCCGTTTAGGGCTTTCAAGGTCAGCACCAACACTTTGAATTGTGCTTGGAAATGTACTGGGATGTAGGTCTTTCAGGACCTGTGTTATGTGGTCTCGGCGGCTGCTCCCAGTCTAGCTGCCACATTCTGGATTACCGTGGACGCTCGGGTTGCAAACGTGATCCGTGCGGGATGTACGTTCGCAGCCTGCAGCATTCGCAACCCGCGGCAGCACGTCTGTGCACGTGTGGGTTGCAATTCAATGCTTATGCGCATGCGCAAAACGCGGTTTAGCGCTTCTGCGCATGCGCGGCTGCCGAAACCCGGAAGTAACCCATTCCAGTACTTCTGGGTTTTGGTGCGTCTGTAACCTGAAAAAATGCAACTTGAAGCATCTGTAACCCGAGGTATGGACTGTAGTTGCAGTTTCCGGGTCACCTTCAAAGGTAGCCCCACGCCGAGCGCATGGCAGTAGTCCAAGCGGGAGATAACCAGAGCATGCACCACTCTGGCGAGACCTACCTCACAGGGTCGTCGTAGGGATTAACCGAGGAGCAGGGCTGAACCATGTAGAAAAAGGTGGGATGTGAACCCAAAAATAAGCTGTTCTGCTTACCTTCTGAAGAAGGCTGGAGGAGCCAGCCGGGTGGAGATGTCAGCTTGGCACCCAGAGATCTCTACGTGGGCACAAGTGGACCTGCGCCAGCTGCAAAACGTGCCTGGCCAATTTCCAACACTGGCTGCCAAGAGTGTTTTATTTATTCTAACGAGATTGGCAGAGGGAAATCAAAAGGGCACATTGACCCAGCCACCCCCTTCTCTTTTCCTGGGGTCCTGATTATGGATTCCTGGCACTCCCAGGGCGCTGGGCTGGGTGCCCCCCCCCCCACTTTAGCTCTTCCTACAGAACCGCTTGCCTTTCATTTGTTGACCTCACCCAGAGTTCCTGTCCACTCCGGCCTCCTAAATGCAGCGTGTGTGTGGCTTGTTTCTTGGAGACGCCTGGCACTCTGAATATGCTTAGAGGCACTCTGGTTATTCCTGAAGGCGCAAGTTACTTGGGGCGTGCAAGGCACGAGGAGGAGAAAGCTTTTTCAGCCAGAGGGGCAGGTTCCTTGCGGACGACGTTCCACGGGGGCCACGTGTGGTGGTGGCCGGGGCCAAAGGTTTCTATATACTTCCTTGCATCACGGTTCAGAGGATACATTTGCGGTAATCAGAAGCACTTGAAAGGCAGGCCAGAGAGGGAGGGTCCTGGGGGCCCGGTAGGGAGGACTGGAGGCCACATTGAACTCTGCACACTCCTTGAGGACTTTTACCTGGGAAGTCTATCTTTCAGGCATGCTGAGTCCCCTTGCTTGTTCGGATAGAGGTGTGTGTGCCTAGAAACCCCTGTTGGGTATCCAGCTAAGTTCTACTTTGAGTAAACCCGTTGAAATCAATTGACCAAAGTTAGTTGTGTTGAATATTCCGCTGTTTCTGGTGCCTCTGCTCTCATTGGCTGCAACTCTCTGAAGTTGTCCCCTGGACAAAGGGAACACCTGTGTGTCTGGCCCCGCCCACTTTTGCTCACTACCACCCCCCGGGGGGGGGTGAGGTCCCTGCAAGTCAACGTGGCCCCTGAGCTGTGGGGAAAATGGTTCCTTCCTCTGGTGTAGTAGGAACACATCACTCTAAAAAAAGTCAAAATAAAGGGGAAACTATTTTGACTTTGGGACGCGGGTGGCGCTGTGGGTTAAACCACAGAGCCTAGGGCTTGCAGATCAGAAGGTCGGCGGTTCGAATCCCGACGGGGTGAGCTCCCGTTGCTCGGTCCCTGCTCCTGCCCACCTAGCAGTTCGAAAGCACATCAAAGTGCAAGTAGATAAATAGGTGCCGCTCCAGCGGGAAGGTAAACGGCGTTTCCATGCGCTGCTCTGGTTCGCCAGAAGCGGCTTAGTCATGCTGGCCACATGACCCGGAAGCTGTACGCCGGCTCCCTCGGCCAGTAAAGCGAGATGAGCGCTGCAACCCCAGAGTCGGCCACCACTGAACCTAATGGTCAGGGGTCCCTTTACCTTTACTTTTATTTTGACTTTGGTTTCTTTGACACCATGCATTCAAAGCTCTGCGATGACACTTTGAACAGGCGTGGCTTCCCCTCTCCAGGAATTCTGGGAGTTGTAGTTTGTTCAGGATGCTGAGAGCTGTCAGGAGAGAGACCCCCTATTCCAGGCACCCCCAAACTCGGCCCTCCAGATGTTTTGGGACTACAACACCCATAATCCCTAGCTAACAGGACCAGTGGTCAGGGATGATGGGAACTGTAGTCCCATAACATCTGGAGGGCCGAGTTTGGGGGTACCTGACCTATTCCCTCTCACAGAACTACAATTCCCAGAACTCCCTGTGAAGAGAGATTGATGGATAAACCGCTCTGGGAATTGCAGCTGTAGCAGAGAAACGTTGGGGTTCCCCTCCTAACAACACTCTGCACCCTTAGCCAAACTTCAGTTCCCAGGGTTCTTTGCAGGAGGGGAGACACGGGCATTTAAAGTGGTACCGTAGGGCTTTAAATACAGTGGTACCTTGGGTTAAGAACTGAATTCTTTCTGGAGGTCCATTCTTAACCTGGAACTGTTCTTAACCTCAGGTACCACATTAGCTAATGGGGCCTCCTGCTGCCGCTGCGCAATTTCTGTTCTCATCCTGAAGAAAAGTTTTTAACCTGAGGTACTAATTCTGGGTATGGGACACGGGTGGCGCTGTGGGTTAAACCACAGAGCCTAGGACTTGCCGATCAGAAGGTTGGCGGTATGAATCCCTGCGATGGGGTGAGCTCCCATTGCACGGTTCCTGCTCCTGCCAACCTAGGAGTTTGAAAGCACGTCAATTGCAAGTAGATAAATAGGTACCGCTCCGGCGGGAAGGTGAACAGCGTTTCCGTGCGCTGCTCTGGTTCGCCAGAAGTGGCTTAGTCCTGCTGGCCACATGACCCGGAAGCTGTACGCCTGCTCCCTCAGCCAAGAAAGCGAGATGAGTGCCGCAACCCCAGAGTCGGCCACGACTGGACCTAATGGCCAGGGGTCGCTTTACCTTTAAATGGGTATCTGTAATGCGAAGTACCACTGTACATGGTGTGAACATGGGCTCTAAGCCGTCTACCCGTCATCTCTCCCAGCTGGAAACTGCCTTTCCTCACTCACCCTGTTTCTATTTTCTTCATTTTCGCAGGATGTTGCAGACATTATGCAACTACTTCTGGTGGGACCGGCTCTGGCTGCCGGCCAACCTCACCTGGGCGGACGTCGAATTCAGCGAAGGCCGCGTGGCCCCGAAGTCCAGCGACTTGTATATCACCATCCCTCTAGCGTTTGTCTTCCTCATCATCAGGCACCTCTTTGAAACGTGAGTATGATGGCCTATTTGGGGTAAACCAGGGGGAAGGGGGACAAGGAGCGAGGTCCCTGCGTAGTAGGCTAGGCTGAGAGCCAGAGTCTGGCCCCATGGGGTCAACACTCAGCGAATTTCTGATTGGCTGGAACAAAAAAAGAGAGAAGCGCTTATGGAGCCTCCAGGTCCAGGGGCAGTCTATCTGGATTCCTCGGTTCTTAGGGGCATTTGGCCACCGCGAGGACAGCACGCCGGACCCAATGCACCTTTTCTGGCCTGATCCTGCTGCCAGGCCGTTCCGTCCCCACGGAAAGCTGCAAACCTTGCAAACTCTTGACCGCTCGTCCTGGGAAGGAGGGTTGGCCCTGCGTGGGCGCTGCGGATTCCTTGAGAGTTTTGGGGCAAAGGCGAGACGTTTTTCTCCCTGTGCCCGGATCCCGCGCCAAGTCCTAAGGAAACAATTGGAGGCAAATCGGGCGGGGGGGGGAGGGCAGCAAGGCTCTGGCATCAGCCTTGACCCGGCCATGGGCTCTTGGCATAATTGTGGCATTGTGTCACCTGCCAGCGGTTGACTGCGGAGGGGGTGGCAATCCTGATGAAGTCAGCAGCGCCCGCGGACTGGCCTGAGACAGCCAGGCCGGAGAATTAAAGAGCAATTATTTATCACGGTTGACCATTCCACCCCCCGCTCCTTCTCCACAGAGGATGGAGACAATCAGAGCATTGTTTGAGAGGCTGGCCTCTGTGTGTATGTTATTTTTTACAGTGCAGCAATGTTGGAGAGAGCATGAGAAGAGTTGCCATTTAGCTCTAGGATAGGCTCAACAAGGGGGGGGGTTGGGGGCAGGCTGATGGGGGGGATATTGGGGGCTGTGTGCCCCCTTGTAACAAATCCCTTCAGCACTGCAGATCTCCAGAGGCTCAGTTTAGGACGGCCTTACTGGATTCCTCTCGTAAAATTGCCCCTGAAGGACCAGGTGTGCAGCCTGGGAGTCATTCTGGACTCACAGCTGTCCATGGAGACGCAGGTCAATTCTGTGTCCACGGCAGCTCCATCTGGGACGCAGGATGAGACCCTCCCTGCCCGCGGACTGTCTCGCCAGACTGGTGCATGCTCTGGTTATCTCTCGCTTGGACTACTGCAATGCGCTCTGCGTGGGGCTACCTTTGAAGGTGACCCGGAAACTACAACTAATCCAGAATGCGGCAGCTGGACTGGTGACTGGGAGCGGCCGCCAAGACCACATAACCCCGGTCTTGAAAGACCTACATTGGTTCCCAGTACTTTTCCAAGCACAATTCAAAGTGTTGGTGTTGATCTTTAAAGCCCTAAACAGCCTCAGCCCAGTATACCTGAAGGAGCGTCTCCACCCCCATCATTCTGCCCAGACACTGAAGTCCAGCTCTGAGGGCTTTCTGGCGGTTCCCTCATTGCGAGAAGTGAGGTTACAGGGAACTAGGCAGAGGGCCTTCTCAGTGGTGGCGCCCACCTTGTGGAACGCCCTCCCATCATGTGTCAGGGAAATAAACAACTACCTAACATTTAGAAGACATCTGAAGGCAGCCTTGTTCAGGGAAGTTTTTAATGTGTGACATTTTAATGTATTTTTCATCTTTGTTGGAAGCTGCCCAGAGTGGCTGGGGAAGCCCAGCCAGATGGGCAGGGTACAAATAATAAATTATTATTGTCATCTTATACTGCCCATTATATCGAGACTCAAGAAAGGAGCTGATCGAACCGATTCTGAGGAAAATACCCCGTAGTACAGACGACTCCTATATCAGACACCTCCTAGGTGATAAAGAGCCCGAAATTAACAGGCCTGTGGCAAAGTACTGTTACGTTGCAACAAGAATAAGACGAGCAATGATGTCAGCAACGGAGTCAAAATTGTAAACATCGAAGGAACGATAACAAACAGAAGCGACATTTGAATTTAATTCTTAAGACCTTAACAGACGAAACCCGGTCATAAATATAAGCACCAATTCTGTGAATTGGCCATATTTCCACTGTTATTTGAAGCACAATACTGCTTATAATGTTGTATTTCTTTTATAAATTGCTTTCTGGTCATTGACCGTATTAAAGATATTAAAAAATTAAAAATAAATTATTATTATTATTATTACTTGATTGTAAAGCGGGGAAGCAGGGAATGAAACCATGAGATTATCTCGGATGGAGGAGGGAGACTGTTGGAAACCTTCACGTAATAATCTAAGCCAGAAACCCGGATTAAAACGCCTGGAGGTGTTCCACACGTCTGGATAAGGCCTGCCTGCACAAAGAGGTTCAGGCACCGAAAAGAATTCAGCGAAAGAGCCTGCGTGACGTCAATAGGCAGGGAGTTCCAAAGTGTAACAGGATTTCCTACAGATGCAGAGCGAGTATTAGGGGGGACTTGCAGCAGTTCTGCAGATTGGAGTGGCCGGGTGGGTTTATGTGGGGTGAAGAGGTCGGATGTCCATCTGTCCTGGATGTGGGGTCTCTACAATTCTTTGAATTCATGTGAGGCCCAGCATCTACTGGGATCCCCGATTCCGTGCTTTGCATGCAGACGGTCCCAGGTTCGAATTCTGACATCTCTAGGTGGGGCTGTGAAAGCCACCCCTCCCTGCCTGAAACCCCAAAGAGACACTGCCAGTCAGTGCAGGAAGTACTGAGCTAGATGGACCAAGGGTCCGGCTCAGTATAAGGCTGCCTCCTCTGTTTGCATTCAATTCAGCCCTTTATGCAGAATGAGGACTAGAATCTTGCTTTTTTTCCTGGAAAGAGGGCTGTAGCAACCCCCCATGACTGGACTGGAAAAAGACTCCATGCCCGAAGCCTGCCAACAAGTTAAATGTTAAATCGGTCCTACGTTCAGGACTGGAATCTTAGTATTGCTTTAAAAGAAGATCTGTAGCTCAGGGGTGGAGCCTCTGCTTAGGACACAGAAAAGTTCGGGCTCGATCCCCTTGTCTGAACCGCTGGAAAGCGGCTGCCAATCTGTCCTGAGCTGGATGCACTCCCAGTGGTTGGACTCTGTATGAAGCCAACTTCCTCCATTAATTCATGCCGCATCTGATGGTTTTGGCGCTCAAACCTTTCTCAAAGGAAGCCCTGATTTGCTGCAGAAGTCCGTAATTTTTTTTTTTTTTAATGAATATTTATTGGCATTTTCAAAAAAGAAAAACACACACACAAAAACAACAATTAAACAAAAAATAACAAAAATACAAAAATACAACTTTAAAAGAAAAAAACAGTTAAAAACACATATAATTCCAATTACTTATTTTCATATAACTTATTTCTCAGACCTCCTCTGAGAATGTCTGAGAGAAGTCCGTAAAATTTAACGGCCGTTTCTGTTTTGGCCCCGGAAACTGCTGCAGAATCCTAACATTGTGTTTCTTTTCTTTCGTCCCCTCTCTTCCCTTTCCGTTGTTCTCTTCTCCCCCCCAGATACGTGGCAACTCCGCTAGCGGCCCTTTTGAACGTCAAGGAGAAAGTGCGGTTAAAAGCCACTCCGAATCCCGTCCTAGAGAAATTTTATACGACGTCCTGTAAACACCCCAAACAGGTAACTTTGCCAGGGAAGCCATGTCTGAGAGAGGAAGGAAGTGGGGGTGTTCTTTGTATCATACATTTAAATACTATGATTCTGCTTTGAACAGCCATTACTTCCTCTCAAAGAATCCTGGGAACTGTAGTTTGTGAACTGTAGTTTGTCAGTTTGGGAGCTGAGAGTTGTTAGAAGATTCACATACCATTACAGAGCTACAATTCCCAGAGCGGTTTAACGATCCATCCCTAATAATAACAATAATTTATACCCTTCCTTTTCCCCTGACGGGACTCAAGGCAGCTTACAGATAAAAACAGGAACCGCTAAAAACATAGAGAACTCTGGGAATTTTAGCTCTGTAAAGGGAACCAAGGTTTCCTGTGTGGCGGGGGTATTGTAGTACTTTAAATGGACGGTATGACAGTGGTAGCGGTCAGGATTTTTCGCAATACGTGAGAGGAGGTTTTCACAGAGGAGACTCGAAGGTCGCCCTCTACCCGGAGACATGGAAAATGTTTCTCTCAGCTCCCTCATTTAGAGCATTTTTGCCCAATGCTCTTAAGCCAGAAAGGCTTCCAGCGTCCAGTCAATTAAAACAAAACAGTCCCTGCCCACAGGCTTACAGTGATAGAAAAGAAAAAAGGCACGGCACACGAGGAAGAAGGACAGGGAAGGCAGAGGAAAAATGTGCTCAGGTGCCAGTTTTTTAATAGTAACTCTTGCATTGACCAGCTGGCATAGAAAAAGTCCTGGGTCAGAAGGCACCTAATGGAGCTGGTCTTCTACCAGAGTTGTTGGCCCAAGCCTCTGGCTTGCCATTTCTCCCACCAAGGGGCCCAGATGAAGCCTCTTGAAAAATCAGTTGGCTTGTTGCTGGCACCATGCGGCCCGTGCCAATACTTGCTGTGGACATACGCTCTGAACTCCCAGTTGGTGCATCTGGGTAATTAAGCCTATAAAGGTAAAGGGACCCCTGACCATTAGGTCCAGTCGTGACCGACTCTGGGGTTGCGGCACTCATCGTGCTTTACTGGCCGAGGGAGCCAGCATACAGCTTCCGGGTCATGTAGCCAGCATGACTGAGCCACTTCTGGCGAACCAGAGCAGCGCACGGAAACGCCGTTCACCTTCCCGCCGGAGCAGGACCTATTTATCTACTTGCACTTTGACGTGCTTTCGAACTGCTAGGTTGGCAGGAGCAGGGACCGAGCAACGGGAGCTCACCCCATCATGGGGATTCGAACCGCTGACCTTCTGATTGGCAAGTCCTAGGCTCTCTGGTTTAGACCACAGCGCCACCTGCGTCCAAATTAAGCCTATAAACGAGAGCAAAAAGCTTTCCATCTCCTGTATGCCTTTGCCAGCTGGCAGCCCCCAAGCCAAATCTGCACCTTCTTGCATCGCAGCTCTTTCTGTCGGGATGGATGTGGGGACAGGCCGTAGCTCACTGGTGCAGCGCAGAAAGTCCCCGGTTCAATAGCATTTCCAGGTAGGGCCAGGAGAAACCTGTTGAATGGAAGATGGTTTTTCCAGAGTGAGGTTCCTCGGTTGCACCTGCGGTGTGCTCACCCCTGCAGTTTCCCTAAATTCGTCATCCCAGTGGCGTAAATTTGGCTGCAGAAGATCTCAGGTTCAATCCCTGGTGTTCTTGGCCTGGAAATGTCCCCTTCTTGAGATTCCCAGAGCTCCGGGATACAATGACCCAAAGCCAACCTTATAAAATATAAAATTTTGGGGGAATCGAAGGTCTGCAAAGTCCACCATGAAAGCAGCTTGGAAACTGCATTGGGTCAACTGAGTTCTTAAGCATAAAAAACTTCTGGGCCCAACCAGCACATCCTCAAATCAAGAAGTCTTTGCCAGGTTGGTGTTGCAACTCGAGAGGTCATTTCCCAAAGTAGGACCCCCGGTTGGAAGCTTTCATCAAAACCAATGGCTTTTTCTGGGAAGGAGGCATGCGATCCACGCACTTAGAAATCTAGTGTGTCAAGGTAGAAATGGCAAAGCAAAGCAAATGTTGCTGCTGCCTGCATTTCAGTGGCTTTCTTCCCTAAGCTCCCTCTCCTCTCTCTGAATGGGCCCCTCTTTTCCCTTCTTCTGCCCCCACAGGCAGACATCGAGGGCCTCTCGAAGAAAAGCAGCTGCACCCCCCGGCAGGTCGAGCGCTGGTTCCGCCGCCGGCGCAATCAGGACCGGCCCAGCTTGCTCAAGAAATTCCGGGAGGCCAGGTAGGCCTGCAGCACCGCGGTGCAGCTTGGGTGAATAGCAGGCTTCCCCCAGCCCCGTGCACACTTTCCCATCTGCAAAAGCATCGCTGGATTAGGGGTCGGCAGCTGGCTGCCCCAGGCCAGCTTGCCTCAACGCTCTCTGCCCGCCAAAACACTCCAGAAGTCCAATTCCCAATGCCCCTGACCATTGAGCATGCTGTCCGATGGCAGCTGGGTGCCCAGCAACACCTAGGGGGTGACAAATTCAGGCAGACTTTGCGAGTGTCACAGCCGCACGAGTCCAAGAGATTTAGTAGCCGGAGACTTCCGATAAGTAATCGCCTCCCATTGGCGCTCTGGCTCCCCCTACGGTTCGTCCGTCTCCTTGCCTCTCGCCCTACCACTCCTGGCAGACGTCAGAGGCACTCTGCACGCCCCCAGTGGCGCTCTTGACATGCCCGAGAACATGCGCTTCATTTGCTCAGGGGATGAGAAACAAGACTTTGTATTTCCTTTTCCAGTTGGAGATTCACCTTTTACCTTCTTGCTTTCATTGCTGGCACGGCCGTCATAGCTGACGTGAGTACATTTCCTCCTCAACCTAAGGCGGGAAATGGGAGTTTCCTTTTCTGTGAATCAACGGGATCCTGTCTTTTTATCCTTTGTCTCCCAAACTTGCAGAAACCTTGGTTCTACAACCTCAGGCTAGTTTGGGAAGGATACCCTACACAGGTGAGCTAAGTTTTTATGCTGCAAACTTTGCTTTTTTTAAAAAAAGTATATCTTCATATACATATAGAAACCTAAGGCTGTCATCACGCAGCCTTTGTTTTTTTGGGGGGGGGGGGAGAGTTGTAGTGCGGCGTCACCATGCTGGAGTTGCATGAAATCAGGGAGGATTTAAAAGAGAAATGGTGGTTTTAAACAACAGCAGAGGTTTGAATAAAGCTGGGTGGGGGAACACACAGAGTGTCTCTGAGGATGTGCAGAGAGCTTGACAGAGCTGTGAGAATGTGGGCCTGATGTGGCTGCGAGGGGACGGCTTGGTGAGGTGCAAAATCACGGGGTGGGGGTTGGCAATGGGGTAGGGGGGTTGGTGCGGGGTAGGCAGGGTTCGCGAGCAACTTGAGCTGGGACAGCCCTCTGTGTTCATGTGGTGTGTGCATTAGAAATTATATATACCCAACCTTTGGATTTATCTTTTTTTATAAAAAACAAACAAGAAAAATCCACAAATATCTACAATACACCATGAAACAAGGAGCACATAACTATAAACGGCGGGGGGTTGTAGCGAGATCGAGATGACCGAAATCCTTCCGCTGCAGTCGACTGCTTAGAGATACTGTGAAACATCAGGCGGCAAAAAATGCTTTTAAATAAATGAAGCTTGCCGTCAAAGAAGGCACGACACAAAAGGAAGGGAGGGATGAGGAGGGCAGAGGAAAAGAACGCGCTCCGGAAGAACAGGAGAGGTGGTCCTTTTGGTCTGATTCTGCAGGAGATTCCTTGTGTTCTTACACTTCCCTGGGATGGGGAGACCACAAAACTGGGTTTTTAAAAAATGTTGGCTGAGGACGCGGAACGACCTGGCTATATTTGAGGGTTTTTTTCTCTCTCCCTCCACCAGAACCTGCTGCCGTCCCAGTACTGGTATTACATGATTGAGCTCTCGTTTTACTGGTCCCTGCTGTTCAGCATCGCCTCGGACGTGAAGAGGAAGGTGAGTCGAAGGCTTGGCTCACGGGGAGCGCAGACGGCGTCTGGCCTTCGCTGCTGGATCTGCAGTTGTTCGGTGGAAGTTGATCTTATTTTTTTAGATTCAACAAAGTTAACAAAAAATAATAATACATTTCCATAACGAGATACACATATTATCATTGCAGGCTGATGGCAGCATAAGGTTGAGTCTTATCATTAAACTTCCAGGATAGCTAAAAAATAAGTGGGGGGAAAGTATATGAAAGAAAAATCGGATTTTAGAGGTGGAAGGGGGCCTGAGGGTCATCCAGACCAACCCCCTGCAATGTGGTACTCAAGAGAGCTCTGCTTAAACCTGTTGAAATCGAGACACAATATGAAAAATCAGTTTAAAGCAACTGGCACTCTCAGAAACACAACAGGTCTAAATACACATATAAAAATTTAAATTTAGCAGCAGAGAGGCATCAACCCTACCATGGGTTTCAATGCAGACAGATATAAAATATTTGTACAGCCGTACCTTGGTTTTCGAATGGCCTAGTTCACAAATGTTTTGGCTCCCGAACGCTGCAAACCCGGAAGTGACTGTTTTGGTTTTCGAATGTTCTTTTGGAAGCCGAACGTCTGACGGGGCTTCCGATTGGCTGCAGGAGCTTCCTGCAGCCAATCAGAAGCCGCGCCTTGGTTTCCGAACATTTTGGAAGTCTAACAGACTTCTGAAACTGATTCCATTCGACTTCCGAGGTACGACTGTATACTGCTTCTCTGACCATGAATTTTGAGCTCAGAGAGGCTCAGGAGAACACAAGTGTTAAACATTAACAAGCATTGCATTCGGTGTAGTGTTGAAAGCTCAGTAACATATAAAGAGAGCAAATAATAATAATAATAATAATAATAATAATAATAATAATAATAATAATACAGTTAAATCCAAACTCGTCTCAATTCAGAATTGAAAAAACCTGGTTTGTAATAACAGTGATCTAAGTTAACTTGGGATGCGGGTGGTGCTGTGGGTTAAACCACAGAGCCTAGGACTTGCCGATCAGAAGGTTGGCGGTTCGAATCCCCGCGACGGGGTGAGCTCCTGTTGCTCGGTCGGTGCTCCTGCCACCTAGCAGTTCGAAAGCACGTCAAAGTGCAAGTAGATAAATAGGTACCGCTCCGTCAGGAAGGTAAACGGCGTTTCCTTGCGCTGCTCTGTTTCGCCAGAAGTCATGCTGGCCACATGATCCGGAAGCTGTACGCCGGCTCCCTCGGCCAGTTAAGCGAGATGAGCTCCGCAACCCCAGAGTCGGTCACGACTGGACCTAATGGTCAGGGGTCCCTTTACCTTTACCTTTAAGTTAACTTACTGTAAAAGAAAATATATGAAACAGCCTGAAAAGATTTCTGGGGAAATGGGTATTTTCCGTTACGCTTTGGCTGATTTTTTGCTTTTGGTCAGGACTTCAAGGAACAGGTCATCCACCACGTAGCGACCATCGTCCTGATTAGCTTCTCCTGGTTCACCAACTACATCCGTGCCGGGACTCTCATCATGGCCTTGCACGACTCCTCGGACTACTTGCTGGAGGTGAGGGATCGGGTCCCCTTCTTCCCTCACAGGGGTGTAACCCGGAGCTCAAGGCCAGGGGTCCGACTCGACTTAGGGACTCTCCCCGTTCTGGACGCCTTGTGCTGCGTGCTGTCGTCGCTTCTTAAAAACACATAATTAAATGGCGGCATGTCCAGGAAGGGCTGTGGGGCTCAGTGGTTAGAGCACCCACTTCGCATGCAGAAGGTCCCAGTAGCATTTCCAGGTAGGACTGGGAATAATCTCTGCCTGAAACCCCTAACAGAGCCGCTGCAAGTGCAATTTGCTTCAGTTTTGTCGGCTGGTTTCCACTCCCTGGTCTGTCCCCCCAGGCAGTCAAAGACACTTCTCAGCCGAGGGGGGAAACACTTAGGGGGTGGAACAGGTCCAGGGAAGCGTGTGGTGTGGGGAGAGACCAGTGCCAGATTTACGTATAAGCTAAATGGCCTATAGCTTAGGGCCCCACTCTCTCGGGGAGAAAATTTAAAGGGGAAAAACTGGACGTACATTTCCAAAATATAAGATAAAAAACTAATAAAATAAAGCCTACATACAGCAAGAGTGTTTTGTGTTGTGTAGGCTCCTATGAAGCTAGCCTGCTCCCTAAAATATCACTGGTTTGCTCATTTCTATATATAGGGTGCCTACATTCTGCATGGACTTTGCATTCTGCATGGACTTTTCAACAATTACTTTGATAAAATACATATTTTGTGATGTGCAAATGGCTTTAGATACCTATTAGGCCCATAAATTGCCATATAGCATATATTCAACACGAAAAAACAGCGACAATTTGTTGTTGACAAAGGACAGCTGGACATATAAAAGGGCCCCATTGCCGTCAGTAGCTGAGGGCCTCATCAAACCTAAATCCGGCCCTGGGAGAGACCATGGGGAGACAGGTAGAGGAACCCCCACCGGCCGCATCCTGCCCGCGAGAAGGAGATGCTCCCATCGTGCTCTTCATAGCCAGAGCATCTTCCGTCTCTCGCTGCCGGTCCCGATCCCTGAGCTCAGGGCTGCCTGTAAATATTCTCTCCTCTCTCTCTGTGTGTGTTTCTGCAGTCGGCGAAAATGTTCAACTACGCAGGCTGGAAGAACATGTCCAATAACATCTTCATCGTCTTCGCCACCATCTTCATTGTCACGCGACTCGTCATCCTTCCGTTCTGGTGAGTTACGTGCACGGCGTGTGGCTGAGGTTTACCTGTTGGACGTCTGCCTGTTGAGACGCTGTTGGGAGAGAGAGAATGGGCGGGAGGGGGCAAACAGAAGCACAGAAGAGTATAGAGTGGCAAAAGGGACCCCAAGGGTCATCCAGTCCAACCCTCTGCAATACAGGAGTCGCTGCTAATGAATAAATGTGGGCCAGTTCATAGGGGAATATAATCTGCCAGTTGCTATTATGCCGCACCCATGCTGTTCCTTGAAAGGGCATTTAAAGCCCCTGGCTTACCCCAAAGAACCCTGGGAATTGTAGTTTAAGGGCGCTGGGAATTGTAGCTCTGCGAGGGGGTAAACTACCAATGTGGTTTCTCCAATCTGATTTGTCTTGATCTGATTCCTTATGTTGAATTTTATAGGATCCTGCATTGCACCATGGTGTACCCCTTGGAAATATACCCAGCTTTCTTCGGCTACTATTTCTTCAACCTCATGATGGTGATTTTGCAGTCCCTGCACATATTTTGGGCGTACCTCATTATCCGGATGGCCCAGAAATTCATAACTGGAAAGGCAAGTTGGGTTTTGGGGTTTTTTTTTTGGAACCCTTCCCCAATTTGTGTTTCGTCTAGTAGGAGGTATAAGAGAAGACCAACTCTTTTTTTTGGTGTTTGAGAGAGAGACAAACAAACCAACCCAGAGGGCAACTCTGTTTAAAATATATCTATTTATTGCGGTCCCACTTTTCCTCAAAGGGACTCGAGGTAGCTTACTTACGTGGTTCTCCGACTTTCCGTATTCTCCACAACAACCTTCAAGGTGGGCCAAGGTAAGAGACAGGCACTGCCCCCAGGTCATATCCAGTGAGCTACATGGCCAAATGGGGATTTTGAACCCTGGTCTCCCTAACCCTGGGGTCGGCAACCTGCGGCCTGTAAGCCACTTTTGGCCCGTCATGATTCCAGTTGGGCCAATGACATATTTTTCTCCAAACTGCTGGCCCAGCAGCTGATGCCACTCTGGTGGGTGGGGTTCAGTCCTGCGTTGGTTGCGGATGAGCCAGAAGCAGGGGTGTAAATGCTGCCAATTCTGCAAGATTCAGAACAAAAGCCCTTATTGATTTATTACAGGGGCAGCAAACATTTTCAGCAGGGGGCCGGTCCACTGTCCCTCAGACCTTGTGGGGGGCCGGACTATATTTTGAAGAAGAAAACATGAACGAATTCCTATGCCCCACAAATAACCCAGAGATGCCTTTTAAATAAAAGGGCACATTCTACTTATGTAAAAACACCAGGCAAGCCCCACCAATAACTCAGAAATGCATTTTAAATAAAAGGGCACATTCTACTCATGTAAAAACATGCTGATTCCCAGACCGTCCATGGGCCAAATTTAGAAGGCGATTGGGCCAGATCTGGCCCCTGGGCCTTAGTTGATTTATTTCTTGCTTGGAACAATTGCACCCAACTCTTCAGTCAAAAAGGCTCCCGCAAAGGGGGCACAGCTTACGTACAATCAAGACAGTCCCTACCTAAAGGCCTACAGTCTTTAAAAAAAAAACCACAACAACATACAAGGGGAAAGGTACAAGGAGGGATGAGGAAAAATCAAAACTCAAGCACTCATTTCTAAGGGCCGAAACTCCATTTTGGTCATGCCCTAGTGGTGGTTTGAAGTCCCAGTTTTGGGCTATGAGGTTCTGAATCACCTGATGCCATTACAGCACCAGGTGGACGGTTGTACCCACCTGTCAATATTTGGCCAGGAGGCCAACCCTGATAAGGACCTGTCCTGTGGAGCTAAAAAAGGTTGCCCTTCTCTAGCCGCTGTGCCACACTGGGATCTTCATTTTGCACTGAGGAACTGAATCCGTCTCCCTGTGACCATACACATTTTTAACCCTATTCTTGTCTTCATGAGGGCTAGCAACTTACTTTCAGGTTTTCCTCTTCCTGGTAACGGAAGCTGAGTTGTGCAGGATGCTAGATTCTGCCGCGCCCAGAAGCAATTTCTGTGGGTTAGAGCTTGGGATTTTATGTGTAAAAAAAACTGCTGGATGGCTTATCCTCAACACTTCCGTTATAAGGAAAGCCGTTTCAGGCCGTGAGTGGCTTTTAATTGCCGCAGGCTGCCCGATTACCCATCAAATTGATTTTCAAAGCTGCTTGTAGGTTTTATTTTGTTCCTCTGCACTTTTAAGTTTCATTGCAAGCCCATCTCAAGCTGCATTCAGGAAAGGCAGGACGTGAATAAATTACGGTAAATAAAAGTAACTTTAAAAAAAACAACAGCACCCTTTGGAAAGGTAAATGAGATTCTGAATATTGGTTGAATATTTCCCGTTCCAGCTCTCCAAGCAGGAATGCAAAGGATTATGTATTCAAGAAGTTATTTTCATTTCAAAAAGAAAAGGCTCTTCCACCAATTGGCCCTTAAGGTAGCTTCCAAACATCAGAAAATAATAATAACCCAGATGAATGATTGTTAAAATCTCTGGTGGGTGGGTTGGAACGAGCCTGGTATACCTAAAAGATTTTAACGACTGTGTCGGGGGAAGGATTTCCAAAAGCAGGACTACCACCAGGGTCTTAGACTCCCATCTCTCGGTCACGTTTAATTTCCTGCTCCGCTACCGCTGTCTCTTGGTCACACTTAACTTCCTAGATTAAGGTAGGTAGCCGTGTTGGTCTGATGCAGTCAAAATAAAATTAAGAAATTGTCCAGTAGCACCTTAGAGACCAAGTAACTTTGTTCTGGGTATAAGCTTTCGTGTGCATGCACACTTCTTCAGATACACATTAACTTCCTGGCTGCCTTAAAAGCACTACGTAGTACTAATAATATAATAATAATAATTTATTATTTATACCCTGCCCATCTGGCTGGGCTTCCCCAGCCACTCTGGGCAGCTTCCAACCAAATATAAAAACACAGTAATACATCAAACATTAAAAGCTTCCCTAAATAGGGCTGCCTTCAGGTGTCTTCTAAAAGTTGTTCTCTTTGACATCTGGTGGGAGGGCGTTCCACAGGGCGGACGCCACCACCGAGAAGGCCCTCTGCCTGGTTCCCTGTAACTTGGCTTCTCGCAGGGAGGGAACCGCCAGAAGGCCCTTGGAGCTGGACCTCAGTGTCCGGGCTGAACGATGGGGGTGGAGACGCTCCTTCAGGTATACAGGACCGAGGCTGTTTAGGGCTTTCAAGGTCAGCACCAACACTCTGAATTGTGCTCAGAAACGCCAATGCAGGTCTTTCAAGACCGGTGTTATGTGGTCTCGGCGGCCGCTCCCAGTCACCAGCCTAGTTGCCGCATTCTGGATTAGTTGTAGTTTCTGGGTCATCTTCAAAGGCAGCCCCATGTAGAGCGCATTGCAGTAGTCCAAGCGGGAGATAACCAGAGCATGCAGCACTCTGGCGAGACAGTCTGCGGGCAGGGAGGGTCTCATCCTGTGTACCAGGTGGAGCTGGTAAACAGCCGCCCTGGACACAGAATTAACCTGCGCCTCCATGGACAGCTGTGAGTCCAGAATGACTCCCAGGCTGCGCACCTGGTCCTTCAGGGGCACAGTTACTCCATCCAGGACCAGGGAAGTGTCTGAGTCACTCTCATTTCCTGACCTGGGTTTCTCTCCCCTCCAGGTGGTGGAGGATGAGCGCAGCGATCGTGACGAGACGGACACCACCGGGGAGGAGGAAGAGGAGTTGGAAGAAGAGAAAGCTGCCTCAGTAGCTTCAAAGAACGGCCCTCTAAGCAACGGGCACCCGGTCTTGAACAATAACCACCGGGTGAAAGCCAATTGATCGCTCGACGTCCATTTTCGGTACCCAGACCTCCTCCGCTTCCAGGGGGGACTCCCGTCTGTCGCCAGAGCCCAGATCTTTTATTTTCATTTTTGAAGCCAAAAAGAAAACAAAACTTCCTCTGGTGAGCTGCAGCTGGAAGCACAGTCCTCTGCCGCCCCACCAGCTCCTCTCTCCATCCTTGGACCCTCCAAGAACCCGAAGAAGCGCCAGGTTCATTTCAAGACGGGATCCTGAGACACTTGCCGCTTTTCTTGGGGGCAAAGCGAGCGGCCTTTTCTGGAGCTTGCAAACAGTGCTCGTTTTTCTCTTCCCCAGCACCCTTTATGTATGGGAAGAACGGCAAAGTTTTGGGAGCATGGTTGCCCTTGCCTCTTTGAGCCCCTGCCCTGAATCCACCTTGGAAAGCGGTCCTGAGACCCCCTCACACGTTGCCAATGCCCTCCTCACCCACCCAAAACCCCTCCACAAAATTGGGCAAGCAAAGAGCAACTTCTCCGCCCCACCCCAAAAAAGACACACATCTTTTTTTCCTTCCTAGCACACTCGAAAGGAACCAACACTTGCGGGGAAAGTACTCCACTTGTCAAGTTTCTAGACCTCATCGAGGCCTCTCTTCCCCGTGCCAAAGGCCCTCCTGCTTGTAAACATGTCAGGAAAGTTGGGCTCGGCTTTCAAGCCTCCTTTCCCCGACACCCCCCAGATCTGCTATATCATGGGCACAAATATTTTCTTTCCACAAGTAATCCTTTTGTGTGTGTGTGTGGAAAAAGCAAATATTTGGGGTACAAACGGGTGGGGTGTAGCAGAGGGCAAGGTTGGGGTTTCCGCCCCAATCCGCCTTCACCGCTTACGAGGACAATCCCTGCGCCTTTGCTCTGCCAGAGTTGGGAAACGGAGTCAAGCAGGCGCCATCGGTGCGGTGCTACAGTTCCCGTCTCCTCTGAGCACATCTATCCAACTGTGTCTTGATACCTTTTTAGAAACCAGGCCAGGAGTCCCACCACCGCTCCTGCCTTAACTCCAAAGCCTTTCGATAATCCGTTTTTGGTTATCGTAGAAGCCATATTACTGGCTCTGTTTTCTTAGCTGCAGCGAAACAAATGGTGAGAGGGAGATGGATAAATACGTCTTCTGGTCCTCAAGGTATCCCCAGTGCCCCCCACACTTGTAAGGCCCTGGAGTTTTGACCACTGCCTTTGCAACCCCCAGCCCGATAGGAAGAGGTTTTTAAATTGCAAAAAAGTATTTAATTAAAGAAGTGATTGGATTACGGTGAGTCCACAGGGAAGGAAATCACAGGTAGAGAGTTTTATTTTTTGGAGATCATGTTCAGATGAGATCATGGAGGATTTACTCACCTTTTTTCCTGGGTATTTTAGTTTGTTTGGGGTGGGGGAGATGTTTCGGCAAGCTAATTCAGACAGGTCAATGATGCCAGAAGGCTGAAAACTCAGTGATGGTCTTTATTTTCCTTTTCTTAAAAAAGCTTTTTCTAAACTGCACCACCTTCCTCCTGTAGAGAATTTAATTCAATGCACACCACTTCACTTTATTCCCCTGCATTCCTTCTCTTAGGAATGCAGTACTTTCCTTTTGCCCCCAACTCCACGATCCTTTTCTCATCCTATTAAAAAAAAAAACACCCACAGAGGTACACCCACTTTTATGTAGTCTACTTGCCTTTTACCACTCCCAGAGGGGGAGACGCTGATTTTTGTTTTAATTTATTAGATAGGGTTTTTCAAGCACCAAAACGAGAAAAATCTTTTGGCTTCAGCTGGAATAAAAACTCCAGAGAAAGACAGTTTTGAAGAAGTATCTGCTCTACCTGTAGGATCAAATTGCAATTATTCTTTCCCTAGCCTTAGGGCATTTGGGGGGGGGGTAGGGGGAGGTTTACAAAAAAGGACCATTAACCTATCTTCAGACCAAAATGTGTGTTTTTTTTTTTTTAAGAAAAAAAAAGTTAAAATATATTAAAACCTAAATAAGACTAATAAATTTCTGTTTAAAAAATATATCTGGTGATTGGATTACCGTTGGGAAAGTTCACACAACCAAGGGTGCTTTTTAAATGGCACAACGGTGTTTGCAAACGCTTCCAGCATAAATTAGTGGGGCAATTCCTAACGCCAACCCTGCAAGGGGGCATGTGGCCATTTGTTTTGGGACTGCTTTGGGAAACAGTTGGGGTGAGACGGGAGAAGCGAGAGAATTTACTCATAGAATCATACAATCATAGAGTTGGAAGAGACCACAAGGGCCATCGAGTCCAACCCCCTGCCAAGCAGGAAACACCATCAGAGCACTCCTGACATATGGTTGTCAAGCCTCTGCTTAAAGACCTCCAAAGAAGGAGACTCCACCACACTCCTTGGCAGCAAATTCCACTGTCGAACAGCTCTTACTGTCAGGAAGTTCCTCCTAACGTTTAGGTGGAATCTTCTTTCTTGCAGTTTGGAACCATTCAGTTGGATACATCCAATGTTCGCCCGCCTACCCCAGTCTCAGCTTCAATAAGCCACAGTAAGTCAGGCTAAAGCAGGGCTGTTCTCCCAAGGACTAAACACCATTAAAGGTAAAGTAAAGGGACCCCTCACCATTAGGTCCAGTCGTGGCCAACTCTGGGGCTGCGGCGCTCATCTCGCTTTACTGGCCGAGGGAGCCAGCGTACAGCTTCCGGGTCATGTGGCCAGCAGGACTAAGCCGCTTCTGGCGAACCAGAGCAGCGCGTGGAAACGCCGTTCACCTTCCCGCTGGAGCAGTACCTATTTATCTACTTGCACTTTGACGTGCTTTCAAACTGCTAGGTTGGCAGGAGCAGGGACCAAGCAACGGGAGCTCACCCCGTCGCAGGGATTCGAATTGCCGACCTTCTGATCAGCAAGTCCTAGGCTCTGTGGTTTAACCCACAGCGCCACCTGCGTCCCATTAAACACCCTTAAGAACTTAGAAATCAAGATGGACTTCCTCTGGACCAGGAGGCTCCGTAAGAATACCAGACGAGCCCTGCAGCTGGAGCAGGCCCAAAGGGACCGATCCAGTCCAACACCCTGTTCTCCAGATGCCCTGATGGGAAGCTCACGATCTAGACCCAAACACAGCAGCAAAACGACCCCACATGCGATTCCCTGGAACTGGTATTGCTGCTGTTTGCATTTGTCTGCCTCAAACAGACAATGGAGTATGCCTCTGGGGTGAAGTCAAACTGCCACACTAGCAGTAGCAGAGCGACCTCCCTGGGATGCAAACCTGGGCAGTGCGTATGGGAGTCCTGGACCACCCAGAACGACAAGACCTCCCCCCCCCAATGGGCCTCGCTGATGTTGTCCATAAGAAGGCAGAGCAAGACATTTGACACCAGCTTGGTTGCTGGAGTTGCAGGAATGAGGCACACAAGGCAACCTTAAGAGACTCCACATTTGTGTAGGGTTTAGTCCAAACTTTTTCAGCAGGGGGCCGGTCCCCTGTCCCTCAGACCTTGTGGGGGGCCGGACTATAAGCTGCACACCCCCACGACCCTTCCTCCACAGCACCGGACAAGCCCATAGGTCTCAGACTTTTCCCTTTTCTTGTGAGGAATCCTATTCGGAATAAGGGAATTTCCCTTAAAAAAAGGAAAATGTTGACAGCTATGGACAAGCCCCGGTGGCTGCTTACCTGTGTCTTGCGAGCGGCAGGGGCTGGCGGTGGCGGCGGGACGATGAGCGGCGTGCAAAGGGCTCCGGAGAGGGGCTGCTTAAAATGGTGGTTGCTCGAGCGCTGCTACTGCTGGCACCAACAAAGCCCAGCCTCCTTCCTTCTCTAGGCAGGGCAGGGAGAAGCCAGGAGGAGGGAGGGAGGAGGTGCCGCCGCCAAGGGAGGGGGGGGAGAGAGGGAAAGAACACGTGCGCTGCCAATCCATGCGGCGATTCATAGACCATCCGTGGGCCGGATCCAGAAGGCAACTGGGCCTGATCCGGCCCGTGGAACTTGGTTTGCCAACCCATGGTTTAGTCCTTCGCCTTTTCTTCTCCTGAACTGGGAGTATTCCGAGGCATTTTTACCGTATCGTCCATGAATTTGTCTTAACGGTTGAAACCCATCCATGTTCAGGAAGCCATCGCTGCATCGATCCCTGGCATCTCCAGGTGATCACAGAGTGGGAAAGGATCCCGAGGATCGACTAGTCCAACCCCCTGCAATGCAGGAATCCGGCTCGCAGCTGCCCCTGAGGGGGCACGGACCACTAGCCTTGAACCACACTCACACATGCGCCAAAGAGATAATGGGTTGCAGATGCATGAAACACCACCTTTCTGTCGTTTAAACCGCGCTCTGGGAAAAGCCAGCTTTTCTTTTGATAAACACACACACAGAGCTCTTCCCCTTCCTTGACTCTTGGGTCAGATGGAAAGCCCCACGGGAGTCGTATCTGGGCCCTGATCCTGAATAACCCCTGGATCAGCACACAAGATCGTTCCCCATAAAAACCTCCACGGCCCTGCCCCGTGTTATATTTTCTTTTTTTCTTTTTTTTTTTTAAAGGTTCAGGATCAGATCGTCTTTTGAAATCGAGAGTAAACATGGTTTTATTGCTTTACAACGACGAAAGGAGGGGGGGGCGGTCCTCTGCAAAACACCATACACAGAACCATGCCCTCGAGAACGCGGCGCCGAAAATGGATGAGCCCGCAAACAGAGAACAAGACGGGTGAGAAGTGGGTAAGGGGGGCTCCGCTGACCGAAAAGGGCTTTAAAAAAAAAGAACGCTTTAAAAAAATTCATGAAATACGCCCCCCTGCCTAAAAAAAGGGGGGGCAGTGGGAGAAAGAAATCTTACAACAAACGTCCACGGCATTCAATTGCACCGCAACAGCACAGAAGTTCCTTGCCCTCCACGCTGCCAACTTCGTAGTTATAGTCCCAGGTAAGTTCGGTGCCGGCTCTGATTCTCCTGCAAGAAGGGAAAAGGGTTTTGCGGTTTTGAAATGGCAGCTTAGAATGGGAGAGACTCTCTGGGTGAACAGCATTGTGACTCAGCTTCTGCTCTCCCACCTGTAAAATGGGCATAATGGGACTCGTGAGACCATGTCGTTATCTAGAGTGCAGCTGCTGCACTTGGCTGCTCAGAGTGGCTCAGACCTTGGGGGGGGGCAGACTATATTTGGGGGGGGGGGGATGAACTAATTCCTATGCCCCCTCAAATAACCCAGAGATGCATTTCAAATAAAAGGGCACATTCTACTCATGTAAAACACCAGGCAGGCCCCACAAATAACCCAGCGATGCATTTTAATTAAAAGAGCACATTCAACTCATGTAAAAACATGCTGATTCCCAGACCATCCTTGGGCCGAATTGAGAAGGCGACTGGGCCGGATCTGGCCCCCGGACCTTAGTTTGCCTACCCCTGGTATAGAGGGGGGAAAAGAGGTGACTTGCTAGAATATCAAAGTACACCTGGCCTGGGCAGAGTGGGCACATCATGACACTAGAAGCTGAAGATTGGAAGAGTAAAGGCAGATAAAAGAAAGCACCTCTTTAGTTGAACTGTGGAACTCCTTGCCACAGGAGACAAGGGATGGCCAACTTTAAAAGAGGGGTGTCGATGGCTGCCAGCCATCATGGCTACGCTCTGCCCTTGCAGCCAGAGGCAGAAACTCTCCTCGCTACCAACCACTGGCAAGTGGAATCCTGGGAACTGTAGTTTGTCGTGGGTGCCAAGAGACACCCCCCCAGTCCTCTCCCAGAGCAGTTTAACAGCCGACCCCTCTTTTCCAGGGAACTCTGGGAATCGTAGTTCTGGGGGCGGGATCTCCTAATACCACATATGAAAAAAAACAATCTTTTTATATGCAACAACAGCTGCCAGGGTAGGGATGCTACTAAGTGGAAATCTCAGGACATACCAACAAAGGAAGAGTGGATTTGTAAATTAATTGAGTATATAGAATTGGCAAAATTAACTTCAATTATGAGATACCCATCAAATCAAAAGTTAAGAATGGAGTGGAAGTATTTCAAAGATTACATGTCAAAATATTGTTCTTAAATAGTTTATAGGCTTAGAACAAAAAATGTAAGCAATAACAAAACATATAAAGAAGGAAAAATCAGAATTTAACAAAAATAATTTATTATAGAATGCAAGGGAGGAAAGGTAGAAATAGAAAGAAGTCGAATTGCTGTGGAGGGAAGTAAAGGGTGGGAGGTGGGTTTTATAATGAAGTGTATAATTATGCAGCTGTTGTAATTTAGATATTATATTTTATGTGAGGGACTCATTGGAAATTTGGGTTATTATGTATATATGTTAAGTTTCAATAAAGATCTTTAAAAATTTTAAAATAAAACAACCTAATCGCACTCAGCACCCTGGATGAACTACAGTTCCCAGGATTCGGAGGGTGGGAGCCATTGAGTGTTCAAAGTGGTGGAAGGGGGCTTTAAATCCCTGGTGCGGATGCGGCCCAAGGGAGGCTCGACCAAAGAGAGAGAAGCTGGTCTTTTTTTGGACAGTGCTTACTTGCTGGCGAAGAAGGCCACCCATGGGAAACGGAGGTCGTGGGTGTCCACAAAGACGTTCTGGACGAAGAGGTTAGGACTGCAGCTATGCTGGAAACAGAAAGGAGCAAAATCAGAAAGGCAAAACCTCTGTGCCAACTGACGTCAAGGTATTTTAAAGCTGCTTGTATCTAGCCAAAATGGTATTTAAAAGTGTGAAAGTATCATCAACAGAAGTTAACTCAGAAATGGACGTAACATGCTGAATTTCCTAAGCAGACCACAATATGCCCCGTTTTTTTTTTTTTTAAAGGAGTATCCTCTTCTTTTAACAAATGTTAAAACACAAAACTGGATGAAGATGTTTCTATGCCACCACCAACATAACATAAAAACAGCTAGAAGCTACTTTATAAAATATATATAAAAACGTTAAAAAATATAAGCATATAAATAAATAAGAAAAATTAACAACAATTTAAGATTTAACTTTTCAATTTAACTTTTGAAAAGTTAAAATAACAGGCAAAAAAAAAAAAAAAAACCACGTCAATTTTCTAAACTTATGGGTAAAAAAGTAAAGGTAAAGGGACCCCTGACCATTAGGTCCAGTCGTGACAGACTCTGGGGTTGCGGCGCTCATCTCGCTTTATTGGCCGAGGGAGCTGGCGTTTGTCCGCAGACAGTTTTTCCGGGTCATGTGGCCAGCAGGACTCAAGCCGCTTCTGGCGAACCAGAGCAGCGCAAGGAAACGCTGTTTACCTTCCCGCCGGAGTGGTACCTATTTATCTACTTGCACTTTGGCGTGCTTTCGAACTGCTGGGTGGGCAGGAGCAGGGACCGAGCAATGGGAGCTCACCCCGTCAAGGGGATTTGAACCACCGACCTTCTGATTGGCAAGCCCAAGAGGCTCAGTGGTTTAACCCACAGCGCCACCCGCATCCTGTCTAGACAAAATGTTTTTAGTAGGCACCAAGAAGAGTACGGCTGTGGGAGCCTCTTCTGGCTACAGGGATGGATTTGGAAATTCCAAGGGATTGTTGCAGGTACCACAAAGATGTCCATCTCTTTGAAGGAAAAAAACTGACAATACACAGAAACCCCCCCCCAAAAAAAACCCCAAGTAAAACACAGATAAAATTAAGCAAGCAACAACAAGGCCCACCCCCCCAAAAAAGCTCAACATCTGTTTTTAATAATAAAGGTAAGCACAGAGGGGAGGAGTCAGAATGAGGCATTTGGGAACCTGAGGTGTAGGCAAATTATTTCTGACAAGGTGCTAACCATTAACATTGGAAAAAGGTGAGAAAACAGAAGGGGGGGGCTTCTTTGATCTGACCTCCCCCACCCCCCCAAAAAATTATTCCTAAACCTCATCAGCTCTTCTTCTGCCCACAAATATCCTTTAAACATTCATCCAGTCTTTCTCTAATCTCTGATATTTCTGCCCCCCCCCGTCTTCTTGAGGACATTCCGTGACATCACAGCCGCTCAGCCAATGAGAGGAAGTTCCAAAGCGACCAAGCCAAAAATTCAACCACCAATTGCAAATCTGCTGTCTACAATATTTATCTCCCACATCTCCAGCTTTAGGTTTTCAAGGTCTCTTACAACACATGCAGGAAATCTGTTGTTATTTAGTGTTGGGCGCTGGGAACAAATCGAGGGAGTTTATTTTAGCACAGCTATCTTTAACAATCCGCTGTTTGAGAACAGAAACGCTCATATGAAGCAGTGTTTTATTGAAAAAAAAGACAACCTAAAAGTTGTTGCTGGCGTGCCTCCCTTAGCCATTGGCTGAGCTGCAGTGACATCACAGAAGATCAATGGAAATGAACTGCTGAGCGAGAAATGCCCATCACGAAATATCCACCAACAGTACAAACTCTACAGGGGAAGCGAGAGGTCGGCTTGGACGGAGGAAAAACACCAGAGTTGTGCGAGAAGGGGGAAATTTAATTTGGTACAGCATGAAGAATCTCACATTGAGGTAGCGGCCCAAGTTGCCTTCGAGTTTGGCGTCGATGATGTAACAGGACTCCTCTCCATCATAGAACTGCCGCGTGTTCCTCCGGACGGGCATGTTCTCCCCGGACGCCAGGTTGGTCGACTTGATGGCAATGCCGTGGGTTGACTTCAGGGCGAAGCCGCGGGTGGACTTGACGGCCACCTGCCTTTTCACTGGTCCTGGGAAACACCCAAGGGAGTCGACACCGTTAAAGGGAGATCGAAGAAGCCGATTTCAGATGCTCAGGCATATTGGAACAGCCTGGGCAATTCCTAGCCTGAGCAGGCTGGCTTTTCCTTCACCCACAATGCCCCCGTCCTTTAGAAACGTTTCTCCCTCCTATAGCAGATAAACGGCAGGGCCTTATTTGTGCTGGCACCTCCTTAGCATTATTCGCTCCCTTCTCAGATGTGGCGGAGGAAACCAATGGTGGTGGAGCGGTTAATGCGGAGATTTAGGATCAGAGTTTTTCTTCTCCTAGATGGGCTCCCTTCTCAGGTGGACGAGCCCCACCTGCCCCTCACGGAGGGCTTGAGACCTATCGGCTCCCCTCGCCCGGTTTGGCAGCCCAGTGGGAGCCGTTTCCTGGGGTGTGGCTGCTGTCCCATGCTGGCAGCATACGGGAGCCACAAGTGAGCACAGGGTGGGGGCCAAAAGTGGACAAGCTACCCCAGAAGGAGCATGGTGTGCCCCCCAACCGTGGCCCCACCCCCCTCCCCTAATGACCCATGCACACGAAACCAAAAAACAACAATAACACGATAGAACATCACAAATACAGCATGAATCATGCAGAATACCATACTGAAGACTGGACATTTTCATCCCCAAAAATGTTTTTGATTTGAGTTTCCACTGAAATGAGGCTGCGTTTTAATGTTTTAATGTTGTATTTTAATCTTGTTTTTTAAGCTGTATTTCAATCAGTTGTTTTTATATTTGGTGTTAGCCGCCCTGAGCCCAGTCTTGGCTGGGGAGGGCGGGGTATAAATAATAATAATAATTATTATTATTATCATCATCATCATCATTATTATTATTAGCCTGAACATAAGCCTCACTCCCCCCCCCCAAATTCCGACCATGAAAAGTTAAAGTGTGGCTTATATTCGCGACCTTACGGTATGTGGCCAGGAGCGTGGGGCAAACAGCGCCAGGAGTGCGCAAAGCTGTGGCCGCCCTGTGCATAGTCGCCATCCTCTCCCCCAAGGCCAAGAAGGGAGAGAGCAAGGAAGGGAAAAGGCCGTCGGCAATGCACCCCCCCCCCAAGTATACAGCCAGGAGCAGCGAGGAATGGAGCGGCTTATATTCCGGTATTATTATTTTTTCCTCTCCAATTTTAAAGGTGCGGCTTATATTCGGGCCAATACGGTAATTAACAAATCATCAGCAAAACCATTATGACGTATAAAACACTGCTAACGAAGCGACAACTAAATAAAAAAAAAAAGCCGTATTTTTCGCTCCATAAGACACCCTTTTTTCCTCCCAAAAAGTAAGGGGAAACGTGTGTGCGTCTTATGGAGCGAATGCAGGCTGCGTAGCTATCGCTCTTGCTCTGCTGGCTTCAGCGATGGCTGCGCAGCTTGCTCTGGCTTTTTTGGGAGGTGGGAGAAGGGACAGAGGGCAGCCCCTCTGTCCCTTTTCCCACCTCCCAGGAAAGCCAGCAAGAGCCGCTCTCTCTTTAAAGAGTCGCGCCGAATGAGCGAGCGAGTCTGTGGCTCTTGCTGGCTTTTCCCGTTTTCCTCCTCTAGAAACTAGGTGCGTCTTATGGTCGGGTGCGTCTTATAGAGCGACAAGTACAGTGAGTTGGCTGCCTCAACGGCTGGAAGCAGCAACGCTTCTGAATCTCAGTTGCCAGAAGCCGGGGGGGGGGCAGAAATTGTTCTTGCGCCCGGGTCCTGCTTGGGGCTTCCCATTGGGCCACCGTGAGAACGGGATGCTGGACCCGGTGGGCTCTGCACTGGCCTCATCCTGGAAGGCTCCCTTTTCTGTTCCTTTTTGTTATAACTTTTATTGATAAATGCAATACTTACAAACCCAAACCAGAACGCTAAACAAACTTATTATACATAGATACATACACCTCTCAACTTAAAAGACTACAAAAAAAGAAAACATACAAACTAAACATACAGACATAAATTTTGACTTCCCTCCACCTATATGCAGCATCCTTTTACTCTATAAGTTTCATCCATTGCATATTGATATATTAATACCTGAACAATGTTTTTTGACGTACTCCTTCACGCAAGTGCACTCCTCTATCAGTTTTTGGTCTGACTGGCCTCTTACCACAGCTGTAAGTCTTGCTGATTCTATATATTCACAAAATCTTAGTTTTTAATCTCTTATTGAGGGAGTTCTTTCTCCCTTCCAATTTTTTGCTGCAATCATTCTGAGCACAGCGGTTGCGTATAAGGAAACTTTTTTCCTGGCAGCAGGAATGTCACTCGATATAATTCCCAAGAGGTACGCCTCTGGGGTTCTTTTTATATGATATTTTAAGCATTTTTTAAAGTTCCTCTTGAATGTCACTCCAAAATTGTTTAATATAAAGTGGACGCTGCGGGTTGTGAACGTGATACGTGCGGGGTGCACGTTCGCAACCCACAGCGGGACGTCTGTGCATGCGCGGGTTGCGATTCAACGCTTCTGCACATGTGCGGCCGCCGAAACCCGGAAGTAACCCATACTTCCAGGTTTTGGCAGTCTGCAACCTGAAAAAACTCAACCTCAAGCGTCTGTAACCCAAGGTATGACTGTACACACAATCGCGTCCCCTCTCCCGAAACGCAGCTGCGCTCACCCAGCCCCGAAGAGCTCTTCTTGCCGTCTGGCCCCGGCTCCTCTTCCGACCCGGAGGAGATGGTCTGGATATCGTCGCTGTCGTTGCCCTGCGCCTGCCTCGCAGTGCCGCGCCCGTTGTCGCCCTCGCTGTCCGTGCTGCTGGAGAGCATCAGAACATCCTGGTGGCGGGAGAGAGAGAGAGAGAGAGAGAGAGAAGTTAACGTCTACAGCCGCCCCTCTCCTTGGCCAGCAAGGAATTCCGTTCCGGGCAGCTCAGTTTAAAGTGGGTATCGACAAGATGGAACACAAACCTCTTTTGTTCTTCATATGCCCCCCACTTGCAGGAGGTTGGACTACATGAGCCTTGGGATCCCTTCCCACTTGACAATTCTGATTCTACAATTCTAACACAAAGCTTTGTGGAAGGATAACAGCATGCCCACAGTCCTAAAAGTTCTTAAGATAATTACATCTACGGGTACCTGATGGGACTCTGTGTGCCTCTGGCTCTGAAGCAAAGCCGTCTTGCTGATCGGCCTCCGGACTCCTTCGGGGACCGGCGGGTTTGGATTGTAACCGTACAACCTGCCTGCACTGGGCACCCTGGGGGAGGACAGAGGAAGGAGTTAGCTGCTCACACAAGGATTCGCCGCAACATGCCAACAAACCGCAACCACGACGTAAATAGACAGCTGATATATGGCCGTGGTTCCAGCACTGATTTCCGCCCCGTCCCCCAATTTTATTTTATTTACTGTAATGCAAAAGTAATACTCAGTGTAAATAGAAATCAGTCCTCCCTCCGAAGAGGTACGCCACATTTCAGGATTCACGTGGCATTTCTTGAACGCACAACATAGGTTATGTATAAGATACAGAATCTTCTGTTTAACACAATATTCAGTGTACTATAATGCATTATACTAGTCCCCCCCCCCAGCATTCATTGCTTCATTTTTATATAATTTAGAACAAAAACAAATGACTCCATTAATTATTTCATTTTCTCAAGTGTAAGAAATTATGGCGTCCCCTTAAAACATTTCCCTAATGCTTGGGCATTCGGTCATTTAAACAGCATGCGGCTGTGGAGAGGAAAAAACTCTTGGCTGTTGCCGTTTTAAAATGGGGATTAACATTCTGTAAGTTTAATAGTTTGTTTTATGATAGCTGTGTCGTGTTTGTACAGTTCAGAGGACTTCTAGCCACCCTGGGATCTGGGTCAGGAGGAGGGTGGAGTTGACGCAATAAATGATAAAGAATAGGCCCAGTGTGGTGTAGTGGTTAAGAGTTCTGGACTAGGACCAGGGAGAGACCAGGGTTCGATTCCCCCCTCAGCCATGATGCTTCCAGAGTTTGACCTTCTCAGCTTAACCTACCTCACAGGTGAAACTGGCTGAAGTGACTGGATCATGTCTGAATGTTTGTCAGATGAGAATGAAAAACAACCCTCCCCGTGCCTAGAAGGCTAGCATGTCAGGGAAAAGAGGTTCCCAAAGTGTAGTCCGTGGACCACCCAGTGGTGGCCCCAAAAGGTTAGCTCAGGTGGTCCGTGGCATGCTGCGTTAAGCACTCATACTGATTTTTAACTGTGTTTGCACTGCTTGCCTTCATTCTTAAGACTGTATTTTATTGTATCGCAATTAAAATTCTGCAGAATGAAAATGGTAACGCAGTACAGGAAATAAAAGCAGAAGTAGAAATACAATTAAACATAACATCTAGCACTTGCTACAACAGGCAGAAAAGTCCCTCCGTGATATTCCATTGGCCTGTGGTGAACAGGGGTTTGGGGAACCTCTGAGCTGTATCCTTTTGCCCCTGCCCTTGACATGCTAGCTTTCTGCTTGCGGGGAGTTCTTCAGCTGGTAAAAGGTTCAGAAACACTCCCGACTCTTTTCCCAAAGGAGACAGAAATCCAGGAGCAGCCACAGCTGGCCCAAATTACCAAAAGGAAGAGAAGAGCAGAAGGGGGGGGGGGGGAGAGAACTTACAGCAGAGGTTTGCTGTGGTCTTCGGGTTCCTGTGGAAAAGAAGGGCGAGAAAGAGCAAACTTTAGCAAACATTTAAAGGTAAAGGGACCCCTGATCGTTAGGTCCAGTCGTGGCCGACTCTGGGGTTGCGGCGCTCATCTCAATTTATTGGCTGAGGGAGCTGGCGTACCACTTCTGGGTCATGTGGCCGGCATGACTAAGCTGCTTCTGGCAAACCAGAGCATCAAACGGAAACGCCGTTTACCTTCCCGCCGGAGCGGTATCTATTTATCTACTTGCACTTTGACGTGCTTTCAAACTGCTAGGTTGGCAGGAGCAGGGACCGAGCAACGGGAGCTCACCCCGTCGTGGGGATTCGAACCGCCGACCTTCTGATCGGCAAGTCCTAGGCCCTGTGGTAACCCACAGTGCCACCCGCGTCCCTAGCAAACATTTAGGCAGAAATATTTAATAAGAGTTGGCCTGCATTGCAAAATATAGTCCGCTGCCCCCACCAAGGTCTGAGGGACTGTGAACCAGCCCCCTGCTGAAAAAGTTTGCTAACCCCTGAGGAAAACCCCCTGCGATGCAGAAATCAAGGGTGTAGGCCATGTGTTTCCAAACACGACAGAGAGGGCCACCAAAAATCTATCCACGAACGCCGCAGGGGCCATTTCCTCGAGAGGAACCGTACCTCTTTCTTCTTCACCTCCATCCCGAAATCGTCCCGGCCTCCCGGCGCCGCCTTCTCACCATCCGGTGGCTCGGCCTTTGCGGCCTTCGCCTCGCCCGCCTCATGTGTGCGAAACGAGGAGCGGCTGTCGTTGTCCTGGAAGCCGTCGGCGTTGGAGCTGAGCCAGGAGGCCACCTTGTTTTTTGAGGTCTCCTCCGAGAGCGGGGGCTTGCAATGGGTGGCCTCCTCGTGGCTGGCCTGCCGGGCCAGGCCCGAGTCCTTGGAAGCCGTCTCGGAGACGCCGTTCTCCCGCTGGCCCCGCGTCTGGCGCCGGGTGGCGTAGCTGCGCCAGACCGAGCTGGTGCTGAAGTCCTCGTCCTTGCAGAAGTTGTCATCCGAGCTCTCATCGTTGGACTCCTCCTGCTCCTCCGAGCCCGAGTTCTCGTCCTCGTCGTCCTTCAGGTTGACGCCGCTGCTGTCCGAAGAGCACTTGGCCTCGCTTTCGTAGCCCTCCTTCGAGTTCTCCACGCTCTCAATGTGGTCCAGGTTGGCAAAGTATTCGTCGCCCATCTCCAGGCCCTCCTTGTCGGCAAAGTCGTCCGTCAGGATTTTACCTGCGGGGCAGCAAGGAGAGAAACAGTGGGGGGGGGGGGAGAAAAAGAGAGAGACCCTCAGCTCTCAGCTAGGTAACATAAACCTTTACAAACTCATGACACTCCCCTTAATTGAAATTGAAATACTATTGAAACTGAAATACTTTATTGTC
This sequence comes from Podarcis erhardii, assembly GCF_964252035.2. Classification (NCBI taxonomy): domain Eukaryota; kingdom Metazoa; phylum Chordata; class Lepidosauria; order Squamata; family Lacertidae; genus Podarcis; species Podarcis erhardii. The sequence goes on along the minus strand of NC_138505.1, from coordinate 3,731,116 downwards.
ACTTGTACAACTTGTATAAGTTCTGTATAGTTAAAGCTCTGGTTTTCCCAGTAGCGATATATGGAAGTGAGAGCTGGACCGTAAAGAAGGCTGATCGCCGAAGAATTGAGGCTTTTGAATTCTGGTGCTGGAGGAGACTCTTGAGAGTCCCATGGACTGCAAGAAGATCCAACCTCTCCATTCTGAAGGAAACCAGCCCTGCGTGCTCACTGGAAGGACAGATCCTGAAGCTGAGGCTCCAAGACTTTGGCCATAAGAGAAGACTCCCTGGAAAAGACCCTGATGTTGGGAAAGACGGAGGGCACAAGGAGAAGGGGACGACAGAGGACGAGATGGTGGGACAGTGTTCTCGAAGCTACCAGCATGAGTTTGACCAAACTGCGGGAGGCAGTGGAAGACAGGAGGGCCTGGCGTGCACAAACCACAAAGAGTCAGACACGACTAAACGACTAAACAACAAAACAACTTGTATACAGTGAGATTACAGGAGCACCCCCCACTCAGCTCTCTTAGTCTTAATTCCCCTCGTTTACTGACGCACACCCACTAAATCCAAAAGTCAGTTGCCCTGTTGTTATTTTTTCTTTCAGCAGCCTAACAGCCCATGGATAGAAGCTGTTCTTTACCCTGTTGGTGCGACTAATCATGTTTCTATATCTTCTGCCCGAGGGCAGGAGATCAAGAAAGTGTCGGCCAGGGTGTGAATCATCCCTGAGAATTTTCCTCACTCTCCTGAGGCCACGTTCTTCCGCTATTTCATCCAGCGGATTCATGGGACAACCCATAATATCTTGTGCTGTATTCCCCACCCTCTGTAGACACTTCCTATCAGTTGGTGTCAAACCAGTGTCCCACACCATGATGCAGTATGAAAGGACAATTTCTATCATGGACCGGTAGAAGGAGATCATCAAATGTTGATTGACATCGTTTCTTTCGCAATATTCTGAGGAGATGGAGTCTCTGTTGGGCTTTCTTAACCACCTGGATTGTATTTATTTTCCAAATAAGGTCTTCACTCAGATAAACTCCTAGGAATTTAAAGGAAGAGACTCTCTCCACAGCCCTCCCCGATGTACAGCGGGGCTAGCTAACTGTGAGCTTGCGAGTTTATACGAAGTTTATAAAGCTGAAAATAGGAAGTTTATAAAAGTACGCACAGAATGGGGAAAGCTTTTTCTTGCCTCGCTTACGACACCAGATCACCAAACCGCTTGTCTCGCCTGATCCGAAAATTGGTTTACTTTCTAAGAGCTCCAGATCTGTCTAATAAATACCTTATTGTTCAGCTGTTAGCTGCTCCTGAACTTGTTATAGCCAGACACTGGAGAACTCTTAATACAGACCTTTTTGAAGCACTGTCACAGACACAAGGCAGCATTCTTACGGATAAACTAACAGAATCTCTGTACTGGAAGAAGATGCGGAACTTCCTATACAAGGTGGTTTAATTTTATTGACTATGCTCAATTTATTTCACATGCTTGCTTCTCATGGGACACTGGAATGAGACATCTGTTTTGATTTCTTCTCATGTACAGCATCTGCATTCCAGTGTACTATTCTTTAACACTATCTCTGTACTTCGGGACGGGGGTTGACATTACGCTTATTGTTTCTTCAGACCTGCTATATCTGAAAATCAGTAAAATATGAAGGGTGAGGAACACTAAAACTTCTGGATGTCCAATGAAGCTGAGTATTGGAAGATTCGGGACAAATAAAAGGATTTCTTTTCATGCAGTGCAAAGTTAAACTATGGAAGGCAGGAGGCAACAATGGCCACCAACAATGTGGTTTGCACGTTAACACTAAACCATGGTTTGCTTAGCCCAGGTGAGGTTTATTTGAACCATGGTTTGTTTAGCCTAATTGTGGCTCATTTGAACCATGGTTTGTTTAGCCCAAGTGTGGCTCATTTGAACCATGGTTTGTTTAGCCTAATTGTGACACATTTGAACCATGGTTTGTTTAGCCGAAGTGTGGCTCATTTGAACCATGGTTTGTTTAGCCTAATTGTGACGCATTTGAACCATGGTTTGTTTAGCCGAAGTGTGGCTCACTTGAACCATGGTTTGTTTAACCTAATTGTGACTCATTTGAACCATAGTTTGTTTAGCCTAATTGTGACTCATTTGAACCATGGTTTGTTTAGCCTAATTGTGACTCATTTGAACCATGGTTTGTTTAGCTGAAGTGTGGCTCATTTGAACCATGGTTTGTTTAGCCAAAGTGTGGCTCACTTGAACCATGGTTTGTTTTCTGCCAGGGAACCACAATGTGAAGCCATAGGGTGCTGTTAGCTTGTGAACCACAGCTTGTTTCAACCATGGCTTGGCGCTATGTCCACGTGCAGCAGCCTTGCTTAATCCCAGTTCCTTTGGCACGTGAACGCTGCTCTTTGGGGCGGCTGCCTCGCAGATGGAGAGGCAGAGGCCCCAGGCCCGGCGCCCTGTACCTGCGTAGATGCAGACGAAGGAGCCCCTGGCGATGTCGTCCAGGCAGCGGATGCCCCAGCCCTTGTTCTGCGTCTTGAAGAGCTGCAGCCGGACTTGCAGGCCGTGTTGCACCAGGCGGTTCGTGCACATGTTCCGATTGCACTTGCAGCGCTTGTTGCACTCGTAGACGCTGGCAGAGGCCCAGGAAGAAGAGGGGAGAAGATGCAGGGAGAGTCAAGCATTGGAAAGGGCAGCTTGCTGGGCCCAGAGAGTGCGCCTGCCTCACCCATCTTACAAGAAGAGACGGCAACGTTCCCAAAATCAGGAAGCTGCCTTGATCTCGAGCCAAGCCACTGAGGCCCCTCTAGTGCAGGGGTCAGCAGACTTTTTCAGCAGGGGGCCGGTCCACTGTCCCTTAGGCCTTGTGGGGTGCCGGACTATATTTTGAAAGAAAAAATGAACAAATTCCTATGCCCCAGAAATAACCCAGAGATGCATTTTAAATAAAAGCACACTTCTACTCATGTAAGAACACACTGATTCCTGGACCATCCGAGAGCTGGATTTAGAAGGCGATTGGGTCGGATCCAGCCCCCAGGCCTTAGTTTGCCTACCCATACTCTAGTGTCGACCCAACTCTGCAGGGGGCATTCCTGGCCCTACCTATAAACCCTAGGAACGGGGTCTGGGACCTTCTGCAGGCAAGGCTGGTTCTCTGCAACTGAGCTACAGCCCTTCCTCTAAAAAGAAAGAAAGATTCTAGTCCTCATGCTTCTGGGTGAAAGCTGGTTTGGAGTCCAGCACTGAACGGACTTCCTCTTCGGGCCCAGAGAGTGTGCCTGCTTCACCTTTCTTGGTAACAAGGGATGGCAATGTTCCCAGAGTCAGGAAGCTGCCTCGTACTCAAGGCAGGCCACTTGGTCCAGGTAGGTCAGTACTCCTGATCTAGTCCTCTTTCGGCAGAGGTATTTAAGCAGACATTGAGCTACCATCGGTCAGGGATGCTGGAACCATGTCCTGCGCTCATCAGGCAAGGCGGAGGAGAATCAGGAACCATCATGGGAGGACACAAACAAGCATACAATGTCCGCCCAAAATTTGCTCTCCAGGAATTCCCTCCCCTTGTGGTTCCTGGTTCCTTCTTCTGGAACAACAAAAGACAAGTCCCCTCCATATTCCCAGCAGCCTTTCAGACCTCTGGGGATGGCTTGCCATCCTCTCCTCTTACGCTACTCCTCTCCAGGTTAAAAAAGATGCTTTTTCTCATACAACTAGGGCTTCCCAAAACCACTTGCAATCCTGGCTGCCCTCCTCCGGTCGGGCAGCAGAGCAGGGCATCACCTTGCCAACAAAGGTCCCTATAGTTAAAGCCGTGGTTTTCCCAGTAGTGATGTATGGAAGTGAGAGCTGGACCATCAAGAAGGCTGATCGCCAAAGAATAGATGCTTTTGAATTCTGGTGCTGGAGGAGACTCTGGAGAGTCCCATGGACTGCAAGAAGATCAAACCGATCCATTCTTAAAGAAATCAGCCCTGAGTGCTCACTGGAAGGACAGATCCTGAAGCTGAGGCTCCAAGACTTTGGCCACCTCATGAGAAGAGAAAACTCCCTAGAAAAGACCCTGATGTTGGGAAAGATGGAGGGCACAAAGAGAAGGGGACGACAGAGGACGAGGTGGTGGGACAGTGTTCTCAAAGTGACCAACATGAGTTTGACCAAACTGCGGGAGGCAATGGAAGACAGCAGTGCCTGGCATGCTCTGGTCCAGGGGGTCACAAAGAGTCGACAACTGAACGACAACAACAACAAGAAGCTTACCCTGTGGGGAGGCATTCTTCCAGTCTCTTGTACTGGAACCCGGCGTTTGGGTTGGTCTGGCCCCCCGGGGTGCAGGCGGTCGCTTGGATCGTGAGCTGGTGGCAAGCGCATTTGGACCTGTCGAGGAGGAGGGGGGAAGTGTGGGGCTCAAGTCAGGAAACCAAACCCCCGGCTGTAAGGCCAGGGAGCGCCCCAGGGGTCTCTGCACAGCAGCGTCAGAGCGGTTTGCAATCCCACCTCCCGTTCAGCTGGAGAACACAGCCAGAACAGCTATTTTAAGAATTGGCGCCCAAGTTCAGTTCTGAATTCTTTCCATCCCTTTTCCGTTGCCTGTCGGGTCTTTAATTTAGACTGTAAGCCTGTGGGCAGAGATTGCCATCTTTTTAACGGATGGCACATAAGTCTCCCTGGGAACCTTTGCAGCTGAAGAGCAGGGCAGAAACTCTCCAAATTAACCGAAATAAATAAATCAATATATTGTAGTCGCATTTATGGATTTAAAAGGTGTCGTGAGTCACTTGAGAGACCTTCCAAGTTACAAGCAACAAACGAACCCAATCCTAATTCCCCCACTGCCACCAGGTGCTACATAATACCCACTCCGCGTTTGTTAGGGGGGAAACGGGATTACACACGTGGGGGTCAGGAACACAACCCCCACGCAAAACAAGTCATTGCTGCAAATAACTGCAGGGCCCTCCAGCTGAAACAGGGTCCTTCCCACCCACCGGCCAGTTTGGGGGAGAAGAGGAAGCCGCTCACTTATTCCGGCACCCGTCCTCGCAGTCGCAGCCCACCAGGAAATCGGCGCCGGTGTTGATGTAGACCCCCTTCCCGGGGATCCGCTCCTTGCTGTAGGCCACCTGGGGCGGGGCGGTGTTGTCGATCTCGTTGACGCAGGAGAGGGGGACGTCCTCCTTGCTCATGGTGATGTCGGGGATGTAGTAGAAGGGCTTGTAGGGCTGGAACTTGCGGTCCACCAGGACGTAGGGGTCCAGGCAGAACATCTCCAGGAAGAGGAAGTCGCAGTTCGTCTCGAAGAGGTAGCGCTCCACCTCCGCCATGCTGCGCAGGCACAGCCCGCACGGCGTCTTGTAGATGACGTGGAAGCCCGTCTTGCGGTTGATCCGCCGGCGGGCCGTCATGCGGCGGAAGTCGTACAGCAGCGGGACCAGGAGGGGGTTCCGGCTGCGGTGCTGGTCGGTCTGGAAGGGGCGCGTCCGGGAGAGGCAGGTGTAGTTGCAGACGTGGGGCAGGTAGAAGAGCTTCTCCACAGGAGCCCGGTAGGTGGGGTCGTTGGGCACCCGGTCCATCATGCCGTAGAACTGCGGGGTGGGGCTGCTGGAGGGCTGGGCGCCCGAGAACCTTCCGGGGAGAGAATCGGGGTGGGGTTGGGGGGAGAGGGGGACTGGCAGTGAGCACAACGGGTGCAGCTGGGGCAGGATCCACCCACCCACACTCAATCGCAGGGTACCACTGATGCCCCCCGCTTTTCAGCCTCCGTTGGCCTGCACAAAGCAGAGTTACTCATTTTGCTGCACTTCTATTCTGCTGTTTGGATTTGGATTTGATATCCCGCTTTATCACTACCCTAAGGAGTCTCAGAGGGGCGTGGGTGACGCTGTGGGTTAACCACTGAGCCTCTTGGGCTTGCCGATCAGAAGGTCGGCGGTTCGAATCCCCGCGACGGGGTGAGCTCCCGTTGCTCGGTCCCTGCTCCTGCCCACCTAGCAGTTCGAAAGCACGTCCAAGTGCAAGTAGATAAATAGGTACCGCTCCGGCGGGAAGGTAAACAGCGTTTCCGTGCGCTGCTCTGGTTTGCCAGAAGCAACTTAGTCATGCTGGCCACATGACCCGGAAGCTGTACGCCGGCTCCCTCTGTCAGTAAAGTGAGATGAGAGCCGCAACACCAGAGTCGTCTGCGACTGGACCTAACAGTCAGGGGTCCCTTTACCTTTACGAAGTCTCAAAGCGGCTAACATTCTCCTTTCCCTTCCTCCCCCACAACAAGCACTCTGTGAGGTGAGTGGGGCTGAGAGACTTCAGAGAAGTGTGACTAGCCCAAGGTCACCCAGCAGCTGCATGTGGAGGAGCGGGGAAGCAAACTGGTTCACCAGATTATGAGTCTACCACCCTTAACCACTACACCACACTGGCTGATGATGATGCTAAGTCAAAGTCCACTTTGATGGCTTGTTTTCTCTTTGCCAGGCTCAGTCTGTCTCCTGAACGGAGTACGGAACAGCAGTAACTTACACCAACTTAACTTAAACTGGTTTCCTATACTCAGGATTGTTCTGTAAGTCTCTGTCTACCTCTGAGGCTAGAGACAAGAGGGGGGTGGATTTGAGAAGATGAAAGGATGCTAACAGTATGTATGCCCATCCCACTTTTGCCTCTGGTAAGTGGATTTTGCTGGGTTTGTTTGTACAAAAAGGTAAAGGTAAAGGGCCCCTGGACAGTTAAGTCCAGTCAAAGGCACCTATGAGGTTGTGGAGCCGAGGGAGCTGACGTTAGTCCACAGACAGTTTTCTGGGTCATGTGGCCAGCAGGACTAAACTGCTACTGGAGCAACAGAACACCGTGACGGAAACCAGAGCGCACAGAAACGCCGTCTACCTTCCCACCACAATGGTACCTATTTATCTACTTGCGCCAGTGTGCTTTCAAACTGCTAGGTTGGCAGGGGCTGGGGCAGAGCAGTGGGAGCTCACCCCGTCGTGGGGATTAATAAAAAGTAGGCTTCCAGCTTTAGACTTTCTTGTTTCCCCTGCCCTGCCCACCCAATGCACAGAGGCTGGCAGAGTTGCCATGGAGTAGACAGGACGAGCAAGAGATGGCGATACGGCTATTTACGTTCACTGCTGCATGTGGTTTCAGAACTCTGACACTCACCGGAACTGCTGGGTCACGCCCGTCTTGCCCACGGGAGGCGTTTCGCTCAGGATGGGGGAGGTCGGGGAGGGCGGCCCCGATCCCACCGAACCGGGACGCAAGAACGAAGTGCTCTTCTTTGCCACCTGCTGCTTCTTGGCCTGAGCGAGCTGGCTCTCGAGGCTTCTGCGCCGAAAGGAGGAGGGCGAGAGATTCAGTACAAAACTCCCAAGGTTAAGGAAGGAGGCAGAAATGGCTGGAGAACGCCAGGCAATTGTTTCTGTCCTAGGAGTCCAACGCCCATCATTCCCAGCAAGTGCGAGCAGTTGTTGTGGATGATGGGATTTGGAGTCCAGGGTTGTAGGGGAAGACCAGCATCATCCGTTCCAAGGAGTGGTGGCTCCCCAGGGTCTCAAGTGGAAAGGCTGCCCTCATCATTTGTGACTTTAGCCTTTTAGCTCATAGCTGTCAACTTACAGATTTGAAAATAAGGGACCAGCAGCCTCGAAAATAAGGGATCAGCAGCCAAAATAAGAGATGATCACCCTGGCAAGGGTGAGCGGGCCGTTGATGAGGTATCCATCCAATTCCAAGCACAGGTATGTTCAACTTCTGAGCCTCTCTGAGCCAAAGGCAGAAAGCCCAGCCAGCAGTCAAATGAAGCCTCCAGCGGTGGTTCCCACAGCGCAGCAACCCAGCAAAGGGGATGCAGCAAGGAAAACCACCGTCCCCTCTCCGCTGGGAAGCGCAGAGCAAAGGCGAGTCCCCAGGCAACGCGGCCAATTTGATTGGCACAAGGCATGCAAGCTCCACCCCCCAGTCATTCTCAGACTCCTCATTGGGTGAGCAACGCAGCCAAGCAACACAGCTGGAGCCTCCCTCCTCCCTGGCCGGCTGCTTCCTTTGAAACCCGGGAAATTTAAGGGACATCATCAATCTGGGACAGCAGCGGGAAACGGCGCTGGGGTTAGGGAATTTCCCGCCAAATAAGGGACGGTTGACAGCTATGCTTTTAGCTGAACACACCAAACCCAAGACTGCCAGCCTGCAGACCTTGGAGCGATGCCACTTTGCCCGCCGGCGAACAGAGCAAGCGATAACCCTCCCAGGCTCCCCATCGCGGAGCAATCCTCAGCGACTTACTCCACGTCAATGAACTGGGGAGAAACCGGCTGGGACATCACAACAGGCATTGGCAGAGGAGGTTCCACGGGCTTGAACTGTGAGCTGGTCCCTGTTAAGTCGTGCGTGTACTGGACGACCGGCCCTTTGCTCCGGACGGCCCCTGGCGGGAGAGAGAGAGAAAGGAAAAGTTTAGGATGGGAGAGGAGCTTGGAGACAGAGGCGGGCAAGTCGATTTCACACAGCTGTGTCCCAAAATGTGGGTCCGTGCTTGTTATATTTTTTTTTCTGGTTCGGTTGCAAATTGCTTTGGGGAAGGGATGCACAAATTTAACGAACTTAAAGGACACCCTTCCCCTTGCGTTATCTCCCCTCCTCATTCCCGACAATGCGGGTCACAGGCAATTCTCAGAATGGCGCTCAGAAAGACAGGAGGCGGATGGCTTTACCGACGTTCGGGCGAGTCCTCATTTGCCCTCCTTGCTTTTTCTCCAGGGTGGAGGCGGTGGAGGTCTTCATGCTGAACATCGGCTCCAGGCGGGTGGATCCCCGGTAGATCCATTCACAGCGCTTGTCATCCTGGCAGTGCGGGGAGAGCAAAAAGGCACCGTGGCTCAGTTCCCTCAGGGAGGGTCAAGGGATTAATACGCACATACAAGTTTAGCACTCTTGGTCACACTGGGCTTCTGGTGCCGTACACCCTCCTGTCCTGCAGGGGGAGTGTGTCAACACAAACACACACACAGTCCAGTGGTACAGCAGTAATCTTTTGGTCACACTGGACTTCCTGTGCTATGTACCCTCCTGACCTGCAGGGGGAGGTATGTACGCAAACACCCGCCCCAGCACCCATCTCTTGGTCACACTGGGCTTCTGGTGCGCTACATCCTACTGTCCTGCAGGGGGAGTGTGTCAACACCCCCTCTCAGAAGTCCAATGGTAAAGCACTAATCCTTTGGTCACACTGGACTTCCTGTGCTATGTACCCTCCTGACCTGCAGGGGGAGGTATGTACGCAAACACCCGCCCCAGCATCCATTTCTTAGTCACACTGGGCTTCTGGTGCGCTACATCCTACTGTCCTGCAGGGGGAGTTTGTACACCCCCCCCAAAGGCCCAGCAGTTCAGCACTTGTCTCTTGCAATCGCTGGGCTCCTACTGCTGTTCACCCCCCTGTCCTGTAGGGGAGCAGGCGCAACGAATCTCGCGTCCTGGGAAAGACGCGCAAAGGGCAGCGGACCCCCCTTGTATTCCGACAGAGAGATAATCCAAAGCAGGCAAGGAAGGGTGAGCGATACCTTAGCGGATCCTACCAGGAAGAGGATTTTCACCAGACTCCCGTCCACTTCTTCCACGCGGGACTTCCACCAGGTCCCCTCCCACTCGGTTTTGATCAGCTGGCCGCTCTTGAGCAAGACCATCGGCCGGTTTGGGTACGCCGTGACGTACTCCTCAATGAAATCGCGGCACGAGATGTCTTCTATGTCCTCCCACGACTTCTTGACTGGTGGAAGGAAAACACACAGATTGCTTTTTTTTTTTTTAAGGAAAGTATTTAAAAAAGGAATTTTTCCCGCACGGAACACTTTTCAAAATACTTCTCTTGCTTTTCCAGCTTTATCATCCACACAAAGCAACTTAGAAAGGGAGGCTCTCGCCTGGCATCATCATTGCATGTCTTTAGGTGCCAGGCAAAAAACCCTCATTTTTCATCAGGCCTTTGGCTTTTAATTATCTATATGGCCAGGTTTCCCAAACTTGGTTCCCCAGATCTTTTTGGACTACAATTCCCATTATCCCTGACCAGTGGTCCTGCAGGGAATGATGGGAGTTGTACTTCAAAAAGAAGAAGAAGAAGAGTTTGGATTTGATATCCCGCTTTATCCCTACCCGAAGGAGTCTCAAAGCGGCTAACATTCTCCTTTCCCTTCCTCCCCCATGACAAACACTCTGTGAGGTGAGTGGGGCTGAGAGACTTCAGAGAAGTGTGACTGGCCCAAGGTCACCCAGCAGCTGCATGTGGAGGAGCGGGGAATCGAACCCGGTTCCCCAGATTACGAGACTACCGCTCTTAACCACTGCACCACACTGGCTCTCAGATACCCTGATCTGTGGCCTTGTTGTGTAGTTTGGATGTTTTAATGCCATCTATATCTACACACACACACACACACACACACAGTAAATGCTTCCGCTGCATGTTTTCCAATTTTCTCAATTGAAATTGCTGCCCGCCCTTTGCGCCTTGGTTGTTGAATGTTTCGGAAGTCAACGGTCTTCCGGAACAGATTACATTTGACAACCAAGGTACCACTGTGTGTATATACATGGGAGCAGTGCTTTTTTCCCCTAAGAAAATGTTTAGGGGTACTCTCACTTTCCTATTCATATTGAAATACTGCCCCTCAATGAGGCCAAACTTAAGATTCACAAAATGTTTAGGGGTATGCGTACCCCTGCGTCCCCCCAGAAAAAAGCACTGAATGGGGTGTGGGTGTGTATATATGTATATGTGTATATATGTCTGTGTGTGTGTGTGTGTGTGCTGGTTTTAGTGTACTGTATGTGCTTGTTTTTTTGCTGAAACAGTTGTAAGTTGCTTTGAGTTGCCTAGCAAACTTTAGGGATGCAAAGCTGCTACCGTCTTTCCCTTACTGTAATGCTGCTGTTTCAGTTAACTGACATCTTCCTCTACACACACAGTTTTTGTAAAAAGAGGAGAAAAGCCTCACACCCTCAGAAGGCAGAAGAGACACATGTTTAGATAAATGAACAATCGGACTGAAACAAACAAACTCACGAGGCCTGCAGATCAGGTAGAGCTCTGGCTGGACGACGTAGGAGGCGTAACCATCATCGAAGAAGATGAGGAACCTGGGAGGGAGGGAAGGGGGGAGGAAGCGCACAGTTAAACAGCAGGACTCAGTCCCAAGGATTCTAGCACAATTTCTTTCCTTTAATGCTTTAAATAGTTGTCTTTATCCATTTTTCTTTTACTGGTCATTTCATTGTTTTATTCCTTTTTGCAAACCACGTCCAAGTATTTTGCTGTTGCTGGTTTTTTTTTTTTTGTTTACAGTCAAGTGACAGATGCATTTTTGGAAAGAAACAAGTGTTAGGGGAACAGGGTTTTCGCAAATCCTTCCATAACCAAAAATCCACACACCCATGACGCAGGTGGCACTGTGGGTTAAACCACAGAGCCTAGGACTTGCCGATCAGAAGGTCGGCGGTTCGAATCCCCGTGGTGGTTTAAAAAAGAGATAAAGCAATAAAAATTTTCAGTAAGGAAAATTAACAGCAATCATTTAAGACTGAAAACGGGTTAAAACTTGCATCAAACTTTCTAAACAGGGCAGGCTTGTCTGAACAAACATGTTTTTAGCAGGCGCCAAAAAGGAGCACAAGGAAAGGGCCTGCCTGCTGCCAATAGGCAGGGAGTTCCAAAGTGTAGGAACTAGTCTACCGTGCAAAAAAGGTAAAATCGGACATACTTTGCACCGCCCACTTATTCACATTGCTCCACCCACTAATGAAAATCTACATTCCACTTGACTGTAATGAAACCTCAGAGCTGTTTTTTACACAAAAATAAGGCAAAATAGGGGATTAAAAATCAACGATAAAAATTCAGTTAAAAGCAGGTCGCTGAAACATTCAACAGCAAACTTTAAAAAAAAAACCTGAGAACTTTTACGTGTCTGGAGGGGCTGGCCTGAACAAAGATGTTTTCTGCAGTTGCCCCGGCCCCTCCCGATGCCCTGGCAAGTGGCCCCCACAAAACTGCCCAGAAGAGAACGTAGCCCTTGGGCTTAAAGGAAAAAGTTCTCCGCTGTTGCTGGCCTGTCTCCCGCTTTGGTCCTGCTTCTCTAAATGAATACAGTCATACCTCGGGATGAATACGCTTCGGGTTAAGCATTTTCAGGTTGCTCTCCGTGGCAACCCGGAAGTTACGGAGTGCGTTACTTCTGGGTTTCGCCGCATGCGCATGCGCAGACTGTCAAAATGACGTCATGTGCATGCACAGAAGCACTGAGACATGACCCGCACACGCGCAAACACGGGTTACGTTTGCTTCGAGATGCGAACGGGACTCTGGAACGGATCCCGTTCGCATCCCGAGGTACCACTGTATATCGGAAGCAATGATGCACATTCATGTGTTAACTGGCCGGGAAAGAACTGCAATGGTTTCTTGACCATAAAAAGGGAAAGGTAACACGCTCTGACGCGCCCGCCCCTCAGACCTCATCTTGTTCTTGGCGTTGGGCGTCTCGGCCACGATCCCGGCATAGAGCCACATCTGGTTGCCGTCCTTGTACTTAGCCACCACCCGGCTCCCAACATGGAGCTTGTCGGCCGAAGGATGGTAGTCGTAGGCGATGTGGTTCCCCGAGAGAAGGCTCTTCCCTTTGTTGTCGAACTTCACCTTGTATTTCTTCCCAGGGCCTGGGAGAGGGCGAAAGGGGAGGGGCAGTGGCTGAAAAATGGGGCGACCCTGGCTCGCAACTTTACAATATTGTCCCATTCAGAACAATGAAATTGAAAAATCTACATAAGACATTCAAAACCCCCTAAAAACTCTGAAACCCCATTTTAAAATACAATATACTCCTATAGAGACTCCTTATACTGCATTTAAAACCAAAATCGCATTTGGATAGTAACTGTTTCTCAGGCGGCTAGTCCTGGTCTTTATAACCCTGGACCTTCTTCCAGAAGGCAGAAGCTGAAAGAGATCATTTCCGGGGTGCACACTATCCTGCGCTATCTCTGCAGCTTTCTTATGGCACCTGGAAGCGTAGATTTGATCCAAGGTGGGAAGAGTGCACCCAATTATTCTCTCCACAGTCTTTACAACCCTGGACAGCATTCTTTTTTCCCTGACCGTGCAGCTCCCAACTTTTTTCCATTCCAGCCGGTCATTACAAATAGGGGTCAATTTTTAACCTAAGCTTTTTTGTGGGGGAAGAGTATTAGAAGTGGCGTGGCAGTTATTGGGGGGCACAAGATCCTTTGCTATTCAAGTAGACAGACCCCCAGATGGCTCTCTTCCCCCCAAACCCCTCGCTTCTTTCCTTATTTCAAAAAAATACACACAGCGCTCGGCTGTTTAAAAATGCAACCTCAAAGCCGTTTACAAAAACAGATGGTATGGGATTAGCGATAAGAAAAGATAACAGCGATAATTTAAGACTTTCAAAAAGACTGAAAACAGATTAAAACGTGCACATCAGATTTCTAAACTTCTGGGTAGGTTGTCTAAACAAGCGTGCTTGCTGAAGTGAGTAGACAGAAAGCATCAAAAGGCTGGGAGTTCCGAAGTGTAGTTGCTGCCGCCATAAAAAGAACGAGATGTTACAATTGCAGAACGGGCATGATGTGGTATCCATAGCAGCGCCTGTTCTGCCAATCCTGGTCAATCCTCACAGCTGGGCAGCCACCCACCTGTCAATCATCTGGCTTTTTTTTTTTGTTTGCCACCTCAACGGTTTTCAGAACACCCTCTCCAAATGCTGTCTCGCCCTGCGTTTTGAAGAGAGAGGAGCTTCTGCAGATCCGACAGTCAGCTGACCAGCAGTGCCCCTAAACACCGTCCCAGGCAAGTCTCACCAACACCTGCCCGCCTCACCTGTAGTTACCGTATTTTTCGCTCTATAGGACGCACCCGACCATGGGACGCACCTTGTTTTAGAGGGGGAGAACAAGGTAAAAAAATTCTCCCCCTCTCTGCTCAGCGCCCCTTCAGCGAAGCAGCAGGAGAAACGGAGCCCCTTCCATTTCTCCTCCTGCTTGGCTGAAGGGGCGCTGCGCAGCTCTCCCTCTCTGCTGAAGCCGGGAAAGTCTTGCTCTCCCAGCTTCAGCAAAAGGAACCCGAAGCCTCCAGAGCGCAGCAGGAGCTTCCGCTGCGCTCTGGAGGCTTCAGGTCGCTATCCCTGAAGCCAAGGAGCTTGCAACCGCTCCACAGGACGCACATACATTTCCACTTAAATTTGGAGGGGAAAAAGTGCATCCTATAGAGAGAAAAATACGGTATATATTCCAGCTGAGATCAGGCAGGCCCACTCTCCCTGCTGAACTTTCGGTGCCTACTGAAGACCTTCCTAATATACAGTGGTGCCCCGCAAGACGAATGCCTCGCAAGACGGAAAACCCGCTAGACGAAAGGGTTTTCCGTTTTGGAGGCGCTTCGCTAAACGAATTTCCTATGGGCTTGCTTCGCAAGACGAAAATGCGGGTTTTTTCCCCTCCCCCCCTTTTCTAAGCCGCTAAGCCGCTTATCTGCTTATCTGCTAAGCCGATAAGCCGCTAAAAGCTGGTAATAGCGCTAATCCGCTAAGCAGTCAATGGGCTTGCTTCGCAAGACAAAAAACCGCTAGACGAAGAGAATCGCGGAACGGATTAATTTTGTCTTGCGAGACACCACTGTATCCCAGGAAACATTTTAACTGAATTCTGGTGTTATCAATTTCTGTTTCCGCAGCACACCCTCGCACATCGCTTAGTGGCGAGTGCACATGAGAGGCAAGCTCTAAGTAAATAAAACAGTGCAATCTTTGGCCAGCAGGCTGGCACACTCACCCACAGTCTGGATGGCGATCAGGGTGCCCTTGTGCCAGGTCTTTGTCCGCTTCTTCCCCAGGACGCGGTCTCCGACGGACAGGTCTCCATCATGGGTGAGCTCGCAGCCGGGACTCACCTGCTGCGATCCTGCAAACAGGCAGAGGGGGGAGGATGCTTGAGAACCATTTCCTTTAGACCCTTGTGCTCCAGATCTGTCACTGCTGTCATTATGGGATGCTCTGCCACGCGACCTGGAGGTCTGCTCTGCGACTGTGTGGATCAGGGTCAAAAAGCCTCTGGATCTACAGTGGTACCTTGGAAGTCAAGTGGAATCCGTTCCGGAAGTCCGTTTGACTTCCAAAACGTTCAGAAACCAAGGCGCGGCTTCCGATTGGCTGCATGAATCTCCTGCAGCCAATCGGAAGCTGCGTCGGACGTTCGGGTTCCAAAGAACGTTTGCAAACCGGAACACTCACTTCCGGGTTTGCAGCATTCGGGAGCCAAAACGTTCAACTAGCAAGGTGTTCAGGTTCCAAGGTACGACTGTATTTGCAATTTTGCAGTCCTCACCCAGAAGCATCTCGCTCACGCTCACAGAACTGCCAACAGAAGACTAGAGAATGTTAAGTGATTGCTTCTTCATTCACCCCAAAACTATTATGTCTACCCTTGTCTCTGCAGCTATCCTTCTGAAATTTCTCAGGCTTCAGTGCTCTCTGGAGGGATGACCTTGCTCCAGTTCTGGCCAAAGATAAGAAAGTTGAAGACAGATTGCGAGAGACAGAGAGAAGTTACTGCCAGGAACTTGACAATAAAATGCTTGAGCATTTCTGGTCGTCGTACCCCATAATTGTTTACTAAAAAAATGCTGATGTTTTATACCCAGATTGGCAGTTCTTCTATGCAACATTCCTTGTGCATTTGGATTTGTGTCACCAGTCATAAGCAGAGCTGTATTATATTATGTGGTTTTATATATTGATTTTATTCTGTGAACCGCCCTGAGACCCCTGGGTATAGGGCGGTATATAAATTCAATAAATAATAATAACAGCCCTGCAACCTACGAAGTGCCCCAGACTGAGGCCTCCCCCCTCACAAACAGCCAAATCAGGATCTGAATCATATCTTCTGGCCAGTATATGCCATGGATGCAAACCAATCACAAGGTTCCCTTTAGCCACACACACACTGGCAAGTGGACTCCAGAGGACTGACCACCCCAGTGTACACAGATAAAAATGGAGCCCTGAAAAGCTGAAGCCAGCTCACATATTGGACCACTGATATTTTTTCGCGCACAACTACCCCTGTAGGAATCCAGGCCATCCTTTTTGTTCACGGCGTCCATGAATTTCTGAACATCCTGCGCAGACTTCCTCATTGCAGCCATGGCTTCCCGAAGCTGCAGACAGAAGGGACAGGCATCTCTTAATTCCCTCCTTTTTAAATTTTTCCCGGGAGAACAAAACGAGCACAGGACTCGAACCCGGAACACCAAGAGGTGAGCTTCTCTTGGCCCGCTATGCCATCTGGATGGTTGGTCATAGAGGGAGAACAGGAGGGCCCTTTTTGGACTAGCAGAGCTGAGGTGGTGCTCTTGGGAGTCATAGGTAAAGGTAAACGTAAAGGACCCCTGACCATTAGGCCCAGTCGTGGCCGACTCTGGGGTTGCAGCGCTCATCTCGCTTTACTGGCCGAGGGAGCCGGCGTGCAGCTTCCGGGTCATGTGGTCAGCATGACTAAGCCGCTTCTGGCGAACCAGAGCAGCGCACGGAAACGCCGTTTACCTTCCCGCCAGAGCGGTACCTATTTATCTACTTGCACTTTGAGGTGCTTTCGAACTGCTAGGTAGGCAGGAACAGGGACTGAGCAACGGGAGCTCACCCCGTCACAGGGATTCGAACCGCCAACCTTCTGATCGGCAAGTCCTAGGCTCTGTGGTTTAACCCACAGCACCACCTGCGTCGTAGAAACATGGAATTGTGGAGCTGGAAGGGGAGCCTGAGATTCATCTAGTCCAGAGCTTTCCAAACTGTGCGTCGCGACACGTTAAGTGTGTTGGCTGCAGTTTGTATGCGTGTTGCACGAACTCTCCCTGCACTTCTCCTGGGGCTGGAAAGGCTTGGTTTAACCTCCAGTTTGCCAGTAAAACTGAATCACTGTGTCACGAAATGATGCAAAACTGAATTCCTGTGTCGCGAAAGGATGAAAAACCAGAATTACTGTGTCGCGAAAGGATGCCAACCTGAATTACTGTGTGGCAAAAGGATGCCAACCTGAATTACTGTGTCACAGAATGACACATGTCCAAAAAGTGTGCCACCAACTTGAAAAGTCTGGAAAGCTCTGATCTAGTCCAAGCCCTTACAATGTAGGAATACACAGCTATCTCCTACAAGGACCCAACCTGCAACCTTGGCATTATCAGCAAGCTGCTCTAATCAACTGAGCCAGCAATGCCCTTGAAATGTGGCATAGTTACAGACATAGCTTGCTGCGCATGTTCAAGGTGACCCCCTTCCCCTGGCAGTTTCCCCACCCACCCAGCTAATTCTCCCTGCTCCCAGGCAGCAAACGGAAAAGCACCCAGTGGCAAGGAGTGACAGCTGGTGGGAATCAGCACAGTAAGCTTCACCCAGTCATCAGACCCAGACACCTCCCCTTTTGTGAACGCACATGCCTCTCCCTTGAACAAAGGGGTGCTGGAACCTTCAGTTCCCAGGATTGGGGCCCCAGGCCCTGAGGGCACCTGCTGAAGCTGGGCAGGGTGCAGGAAAACATTTATCTATAAGATCTTGATACTCAAGTGATTTCCCACCACCCAAAAAACTCACCAACTTCTGATCCTTCGCCATTTTGTTACTTGCATCTGCTGTAATTAAAAAAAAAGTTTAGATGTAAAAAAAAGCCCTTACTTCTAGGAAGTATCTATAAGCCTGCCACCCATTTCAGATGAGTTATAATCAATTACAGTGGTACCTTGGGTTAAGAACTTAATTCGTTCTGGAGGTCCGTTCTTAACCTGAAACTGTTCTTAACCTGAAGCAGCACTTTAGCTAATGGGGCCTCCTGCTGCCACCGCATGGTTTCTGTTCTTATCCTGAAGCAAAGTTCTTAACTCGAGGTACTATTTCTGGGTTAGCGGAGTTTGTAACCTGAAGCGTATGTAACCTGAAGCGTCTGTAACCCGAGGTACCACTGTATTGTGTGTGAGGGGGAATATGCACCTGATTTTCAGTATACATCCTCCACCCTCCCCATTCCGTTTCCCTTTAGTGCTGTGTTATTTACATTGTAAGCACAGGATGTCTATTTACATAGTAAGCAGAGGATGTCTTTTTACCAATTGTTGCAAGCTGCTCTGGGAGCCTTTATCGGCTAAATAGTGAACTAAAAATGCTTTGTTTATCTATGCATATATTGTTGGCTTCCATCGGTCTCAAGAGACAGTGGAGTGTACCTCTGTGGATGAAGTCAAACCAATGCATTAGCAGCACCTAAGCCCTGGGACACAAGCCTGGACTGCTCAGACAAGCCCCCCACTCCTCAGCCTCACTGATGTGGTCCAAAAGAAAGCAGAGCAATACATTTGGCACCAGCTTGGCTGCAGGAGTTGCCAGGAGGAGGCGCACAAGGTCCCATCCTACCGTCTCCGGTTTCGTGTAGGGTTTATGCCTTAGTCTTTTCTTCTCCCAAAGATATCCCGCAAGACAGCAGAGGTTTAGGATCAGAGTTTTCATAGAATCATAGAATCCTAGAGTTGGAAGAGACCACAAGGGCCATCGAGTCCAACCCCCTGCCAAGCAGGAAACACCATCAGAGCACTCCTGACATATGGTTGTCAAGCCTCTGCTTAAAGACCTCCAAAGAAGGAGACTCCACTACACTCCTTGGCAGTAAATTCCACTGTCGAACAGCTCTTACTGTCAGGAAGTTCTTCCTAAGGTTTAGGTGGAATCTTCTTTCTTGTAGTTTGGAACCATTGCTCCGTGTCCACTTCTCTGGAGCAGCAGAAAACAACCTTTCTCCCTCCTCTATGTGACATCCTTTTAGATATTTGAACATGGCTATCATATCACCCCTTAACCTCCTCTTCTCCAGGCTAAACATGCCCAGCTCCCTTAGCCGTTCCTCATAAGGCATCGTTTCCAGGCCTTTGACCATTTTGGTTGCCCTCCTCTGGACACGTTCCAGTTTGTCCGTGTCCTTCTTGAACTGTGGTGCCCAGAACTGGACACAGTACTCCAGGTGAGGTCTGACCAGAGCAGAATACAGTGGCACTATTACTTCCCTTGATCTAGATGCTATACTCCTATTGATGCAGCCCAGAATTGCATTGGCTTTTTGAGCTGTCGCGTCACACTGTTGGCTCCTTCTCCTAGATGGACTACCTTCCCAGGTCGGCGAGCCCCACCTGCCCCTCACTTCCCCATATGCATATAAGGCATCAGAAGACATCTCAGAGCCTCAGGTCCTCCAGATGCTGCTGAACTACAACTCCCATCATCCTTAGCCTTCCAAGCATAGCTAGGGCTAATGAGAGTCAGTAGTTCAGCAACAGTTGGAGGACCAAAGATCCCCCACACCTGGTCTTTCTTGCTTGACTCCACCAGGCGCCTAACCTGAATCGATGCTCATGACGTCGTCGTCGTCGTCCTCATCAGGGATCTCGATCACTTCCATGGGCCTGGATGCATCCTCCTCGTCCGAGTCAGTCTCCAGATACTCCAGGCCCAGGTTCGCATATATGTCCTTGACTAGAACTTCACATTCACCCACAGCCCTGTTGGGGTAGCAAGAGGAGAGAGAGAGAGAGAGAGGAGAAGAAGAATTGGATTTGATATCCCGCTTTTGTCAGCATCGCCCTTGAGCCAGTGTCACCAACTGGACTCATGCACTTCAACCCCGACTGGGCTAGGCGAGCTGGGTAGCACTTCCAGAGACCACCTCCTTCCAACTGGAACAGGTCAAAGTGCTGTGGACTCACAGCTTAGAGCCGTGAGCACCGGATTCACTTCCACAATACAGTCGTCGCACAGCAGAGTATAGCAGAGTCTAGCAGTGTATAAACCACTCGGAGAGCAGCTCTGTAGAATATCTTCTTTTATTCTATAACTACAACTATGATACAAAACTATATACAGAGCTAAATAGGTCTAAGCATAAATGAATGCTGCACTGAGTGTCTGCAGCTGCTCTTAGCAGCAACCTTATCTCTACACACGATCTCTAACACTCAGTCTCTCTCTCTCTCCGACACACTGACTGACTGACTGACTTGGTGCTGGAGCTGAATAAGTAGAAAGCAGAACACTGCTCCTCCTCTCTGGAGAATTAGCAGACTCGTCAGGAGATTCTTGGATATGGGAGGGGTGAAATCGCCTCAGCTTTATCCCTACCCGAAGGAGTCTCAAAGCGACTAACATTCTCCTTTCCCTTCCTCCCCACAACAAACACTCTGTGAGGTGAGTGGGGCTGAGAGACTTCAGAGAAGTATGACTGGCCCAAGGTCACCCAGCAGCTGCAGGTGGAGGAGCGGAGACATGAACCCGGTTCATCAGATTACGAGATTACCGCTCTTAACCACTACACCACACTGGAGAAATCAGTGTGTTGGAGTGTCAGACTATAGTTTGGAAGACGAGGGTTCGAATCCTCACTCAGCCATAGAGCTCACTGGGTGTGATCTGGGGGGGGGGGGTGTCACTGCCTCACAGCCCAACCTACCTTACAGAATACATGATAAAGCTATTTTTAGCCATCTCACCCTTTGCTTTTTCCTGTAAGACCAATTCTAGCACATGCTAGAAATGTGCTAGGAGGAAGGCACGCTTGGCAAATCCACACCGTGATCAGCTCATGCCCGGAAACCAATGTCCCCACTGTGGAAGGACGCGTGGATCCAGAATTGGCCTCCACAGTCACTTACTGACTCACTGTTAAAACCGTGTTTATGGAAGACAATCTTACTCGGCTACGAGGGATCGCCAAAGAAGAAGACGACCAATTGCAGTCATTAACAGCCGTCAACAGGTTTACCACACCTATCTGCCAATCACCCATTCCCACCACCCTTCTGAGTAATACACCTCCCCACCTTCTCACTATATATAAGGGTCTGGTGACTTCTGTTTCAGTGTATCTGAAGAAGCGTGCATGCACACAAAATATCATACCAATAACAAACTTAGTTGGTCTCTAAGGTGCTACTGGAAGGAATTTTTTGTATTTTGTTTCGACTACGGCAGACCAACACGGCTACCTGCCTGTAACTACCTTACAGGGTTGTTGAGGGGAATTCAGTGAGATGGGGGGGAACTATGTACACCACCTCAAGGTGAGATATAAATTCAATAAACAAACAAACAAATAAGCTATTACGGGAGAACCAGCTTGTCAAGGAAACACAGAACCTTCTCACAAATGTTTTAGGTTTGCGGAGGTTTTCTGACACCCCACTTTACTCCAAACCAAGATGCCCTCAAGGCGGCCTGCCACACACTTAAAACTAATACTCCAACTATGATCAAAAAGGCACCACAGAATCATAGCAGTGGAAGGGACCTGGGGATCGTCTGATCCAAAACCCTGCAATGAAGGAATATGCAGCTGTCCGTTACGGAGATCAGGCCTGCAACCTTGGCGTTATCAGCCCTGTGCTCCAGCCAACTGAGCTAATGAGCATCTAACAAAACAACACCCTTGCCTGAAAACTAAGTTAAGAAAGCATTGGCAACAGAGCAAAATTATTATTATTATTATTAATAATAATAATAATAATAATAATAATAATAATAATTTATTATTTATACCCCGCCCATCTGGCTGGGCTTCCCCAGCCACTCTGGGCAGCATTCCAAAAAAATATTAAAATACTGTAATACATCAAACATTAAAAGCTTCCCTAAACAGGGCTGCCTTCAGATGTCTTCTAAAAGTCTGGTAGTTGTTGTTCTCTTGGACATCTGGTGGGAGGGTGTTCCACAGGGCAGGTGACACCACCGAGAAGGCCCTCTGCCTGGTTCCCTGGAACTTGGCTTCCCACAGGGAGGGAACAGCCAGAAGGCCCTTGGCGCTGGACCTCAGCATCCGGGCAGAATGATGGGGGTGGAGACGCTCCTTCAGATATACAGGACCGAGGCCGTTTAGGGCTTTAAAGGTCAGCACCAACACTTTGAATTGTGCTCGGAAACGTACTGGGAGCCAATGTAGGTCTTTCAAGACCGGTGTTATGTGGTCTCGGCGGCCGCCCCAGTCATCAGTCTAGCTGCCACATTCTGGATTAATTGCAGTTTCCGGGTCGCCTTCAAAGGTAGCCCCACGTAGAGCGCATTGCAGTAGTCCAAGCAGGAGATAACCATGCACCACTCTGGCGAGGCAGTCTGCGGGCAGGTAGGGTCTCATCCTGCATACCAGATGGAGCTGGTAAACAGCTGCCCTGGACACAGGGCACAATAGGAAACAAAAACTCAAGAAAACGATGAGCATAAAATGGGGGGAGAAAATGGGACTTCAGCTCCCCTCAGCATGTCCAAAAGTCAGGAATGCTGGGAGCTGCAACTGAGCAACATCTGGAGGGCCAGAGGTTAGCCATTTCTGCTTCAGAGACTGTCCTGCACAGGAGGGTGAAGTATTCACCGGCAGAAGCTTTACACAGGAAATGCAAGCATTATGCAGCAATCGAACCAAACCTAAACCGGGGGAAACGCTTTCATGCCTCCACACCCCGGCTTGCAACTTACTTCACAGCGTTGTCCAGGAGAATGTCTACCCGGGCCACTTCATCCTCCTTCTGCTTCACGGTCTCCGCCACGCCCTCCAGTTGCTTCTTACGCTGCGCGATGCGCTCCGACTTCTCCAGCTCCTCGTCGATCAGCTGCTTGAGATCCTCCAGGGAGATCCCTAGTTCCTCCAACACCTCTTGCTGCAGCTCCATCTCTGGGGACTCGGCCATCATGGCAGAAACTGAGGTTGTTCAAAAGAAGGAAGCGTTCAGACGTGGGGCACCCAAAACATTGTTCAGCCCTTCCCCTCCTCTTCCCTACATTGTTCCCAGAAGCATTCAGTTTAAAACACTGCCAACCATCTGAAGAGAAAAGCATGTACAGTGGTGCCTCGCAAGACGAAAATAATCCGTTCCGCGAGTCTGTTCGTCTAGCGGTTTTTTCGTCTTGCGAAGCATCCCTATTAGCGGATTAGCGCTATTAGCGGCTTAGCGGCTAAACAGCTATTAGCGGCTTAGAAAAAGGGGGGGAAGGGAAATTCGTCTTGCGAATTTCCATAGGGAAATTCGTCTTGCGAAGCGCCTCGAAAAACGGAAAACCCTTTCGTCTAGCGGGTTTTTCGTCTTGCGAGGCATTCGTCTTGCAGGGCACCACTGTATGTTTATATTTAATAAACTCATATAGGTTGCTTCTCGGGCAAATGGTGCCTCCTGAAGGCGTTTATGAACTATAAACCAGCCATACACAATGAAACCAGGCCAAATGGAATCTCATCGACTTATTTCGAACGGTATGTAACGCCATCACAAACCAAACGGCTGTAACTCAACCTGCTGGCATCAGGCTATGTGCAGCTTCTGTGTGTGTATCTTGTATCTCCTCTCCTGACCCAATCAGGCAGTGAGAATGTCAGAAGAGCCAGGCTGCTGGACCAGGCCAAAACCCCATCAAGTCCAGCATCCTATTCGCACAACAGCCAACTTACCGTATTTTTCGCTCTATAAGACGCACCAGACCACAAGACGCACCTAGTTTTTGGAGGAGGAAAACAAGAAAAAAAATATTCTGAATCTCAGAAGCCAGAACAGCAAGAGGGATCGCTGCGCAGTGAAAGCAGCAATCCCTCTTGCTGTTCTGGCTTCTGGGATAGCTGCGCAGCCTGCATTCGCTCCATAAGACGCACACACATTTCCCCTTACGTTTAGGAGGGAAAAAGTGAGTCTTATAGAGCAAAAAATACGGCAATTCCTCTGGAAACCCAGCAAGCAGAGCCTTAGGGCAAGAACACTCTCCACACTTGCAATTCCCAACCACTGGTATTCAGAAGCATACTGCCTGCGACAATGGAGTGAAGCACAGCCGCTGTAGCTAGTAGCTACGGATAGCCTTATTCGGCATGAATTAGTCCCATTCACTTTTCAAGCTGTCCAAGCTGGCAGTCACCACTACTTGTGTGCTTCTTCACAGTTGGGGAACAAAATCGCTTTCCATAGCATTCTCCATTGTCTGTTTAACATAGCTTTAACATATTTATTTATTTATTTATACCTGAAGGAGCATCTCCACCCCCATCGTTCTGCCCGGACACTGAGGTCCAGCACCAAGGGCCTTCTGGTGGTTCCCTCACTGCAAGAAGTGAACTTACAGGGAACCAGGCAGAGGGCCTTCTCAGTAGTGGCACCCACCCTGTGGAACACCCTCCCACCAGATGTCAAAGAGAAAAACAACTAGCAGACTTTTAGAAGACATCTGAAGGCAACCCTGTTTAGGGAAGCTTTTAATGTTTAACAGACCATTGTATTTTAATATTTTGTTGGAAGCCTCCCAGAGTGGCTGGGGAAACCCACCCAGATGGGCGGGGTATAAATAATGAATTATTATTACAGTGGTACCTTGGGTTAAGGACTAAACTCGTTCTGGAGGTCTGTTCTTAACCTGAAACTGTTCTTAACGTGAAGTACCACTTTAGCTAACGGGGCCTCCCACTGTGGCTGCGCCGCCACAGCACGATTTCTGTTCTCATCCTGAAGCAAAGTTCTTAACCCGAGGTAATATTTCTGGGTTAGCGGAGTCTGTACGCTAAAGTGTATGTAACCTGAAGCGTATGTAACCCAAGGTACCACTGTAGTATTATTATTATTACCTCTTATGGAATCAAATTCCATAGTTTCTCTTTGTGAAAAAGTCCTTTCTTTTCACAGGAGATAATAATTCCCACCAACCTGGATGGATTTTAAAAAAGAGGACTGGGCAAATTTGTGGAGGAAGAGAGGTCTATCGATAGCTACTAGCCATGACGGCTGTGCTCTACCACCAGTCAGAGGCAGCAATGCTTTTGAATACAATTTGCGGGAAACCACTGAAAAGGAAACGGGCTTGCTGGACACTGTGAGAACAGGATACTGGACTAGATGGGTCAAAGGCCTTCTTATGTTCCTAAATAACTGAAGTTTAAAACCAGAAAATATTTTAAACAATTACCTACATAAAACGCTTATCCCGGAAAATATTAACGACATGAATAGACCCATGTATCCCTCAAACACGGAGGGACACGGGTGGCACTATGGGTTAAACCACAGAGCCTAGGACTTGCAGATCAGAAGGTCGGCGGTTCGAATCCCCATGACGGGGTGAGCTCCCATTGCTCGGTCCCTGCTCCTGCCAACCTAGCAGTTCGAAAGCACATCAAAGTGCAAGTAGATGAATAGGTACCGCTCCGGCGGGAAGGTAAACGGTGTTTCCGTGCACTGCTCTGGTTCGCCAGAAGCGGCTTAGTCCTGCTGGCCACATGACCCGGAAGCTGTACGCCGGCTCCCTCAGCCAGTAAAGTGAGATGAGCGCCCCAACCCCAGAGTCGGCCACGACTGGACCTAATGGTCAGGGGTCCCTTTACCATTACCTATCCCTCAAACACGGCCCCCTGTTCTCTTTAGGGGATCACATCCCTTTGGAACAGCTCACACACTTGTCCCTCCACTAAGGGATCAAAGTATTCTCCACATTCAGGCTCCAAGTCTCTTCCAGCTAGTCACATTCTGATGCAGGAAGCTTTCCTACCTGGGAAGTTCCTCTGCTCTAAGAGTAACAAAATTAAAAGACACAAAATTAAAAGTCACAAAATTAAAAGATGCCTGCTTCTTGGGAGAAAACCAATGACAAACCTAGACAGCATGCTAAAAAGCAGAGACACCACCTTGCCGACAAAGGTCCGTATAGTTAAAGCTCTGGTTTTCCCAGTAGTGATATATGGAAGTGAGAGCTGGACCATAAAGAAGGCTGAACGCCGAAGAATGGATGCTTTTGAATTCTGGTGCTGGAGGAGACTCTTGAGAGTCCCATGGACTGCAAGAAGATCCAACCTCTCCATTCTGAAGGAAATCAGCCCTGAGTGCTCACTGGAAGGACAGATCCTGAAGCTGAGGCTCCAAGACTTTGGCCACCTCATGAGAAGAGAAGACTCCCTGGAAAAGAGCCTGATGTTGGGAAAGATGGAGGGCACAAGGAGAAGGGGACGACAGAGGATGAGATAGCTGGACAGTGTTGTCGAAGCTACGAACATGAGCTTGACCAAACTGTGGGAGGCAGTGGAAGACAGGAGGGCCTGGCGTGCTCTGGTCCAGGGGGTGACGAAGAGGCGGACACGACTAAACGACAACAAGAAGAGTAATGGTCCCCTGAGATGGCCCTTTCCTCCCTCACCCCCAAATCCATCTACTCTTACCCCACCCCCCACATGCCACTTAGCCCTAAATAGATTCAACCACCTTTCCCCAGC
This sequence comes from Podarcis erhardii, assembly GCF_964252035.2. Taxonomy (NCBI): domain Eukaryota; kingdom Metazoa; phylum Chordata; class Lepidosauria; order Squamata; family Lacertidae; genus Podarcis; species Podarcis erhardii. The sequence goes on along the minus strand of NC_138505.1, from coordinate 3,704,795 downwards.
AATACATCCTCTAAGAAAGATGCACCCCTATTCAACCCCTCTCTCATTCAGCCTCCCTCTTTCGCACACAAACACCTCCGAAAGAGACACCCACTCCCACCCAGTGGTCCACCATCCCTTCTCAAATCTGGCCTCTCTCTAAACCCCTTTAGCTTTTGAGAGCATGCCAATGTCTTTCCCCAACAACCTGCACGTCTAATGGAAGCCCCCCCCCCAAGTCAAGCCCTCTCCACAATTTGTAGCAACCCCAAACCCCCAATTTCAGTCTGCCCCACTCACTTTTGAAGGCATGTCCCAGTCTCACCATTCAAGACCCCCACCCCCAAATTCACCCCCCAATCTGCAGCACCCACCCCAAATCCAGCCCCCCACCCACCTTTGAAGGCCTGCACCAGTCTTAACATTCAGCCCCCCCCCAATTCAGCCCCTTCCTACTCACTCCCCCCCCAATAATAAAGTCCCTCCCCTTGCCTGACACACAGGCCCCTCCCACCTTTGCAGCCCCCACCCCACCCCCAAGTTCAGTCTGCCCCACCCACTTTTGAAGGCATGCCCCAGTCTCACCATTCAAGACCCTCACCCCCCAATCTGCACCACCCACCCCGAATCCTGCCCCCTGCCCACCTTTGAAGGCCTGCACCAGTCTTAACATTCAGGCCCCCCCCCATTCAGCCCCTTCCTACTCACTCCCCCCCCCAATAATAAAGTCCCTCCCCTTGCCTGACAGACAGGCCCCTCCCCCCTTTGTAGCCCCCCTTCCCAAAGCTCCAGCCCCCCCATACCTACCTCTCCCCCTCCCCCCCCCGAGGGGCCAAAGAAAAGGGGGGGAATTATTTTCCTTGGAACCGGGCACTTTAGGATGGACCGGAAGCCCGGTCAACGTGCTTCCGGGGGCGGGGCCACATCGCATATCCCGAGGCTATTTCTTTTAGGCCACACCCACCGAGCGGCCGGCCGGCAGCTGTGCGCATGCGTGGCGGGAAGGCGGTTGCCGGGAGGAGATCGCGAGGAAGCGGCCGGGAAGCTTCTCACGTCTACGCATGCGCCTCAGGAAAGAGGCCCACCCCGCCGCTGTTTGGGCTTAGCGCGCATGCGCGGCGCAGCAATAGCACTTGCATAGGGAGAAGGCTTCGGATGCTCAATTGGGAAGCAGGAGGCGGAAAGGCGCATGCGCCCTAGGGGTTGCATGTCTTTTTTCTTTTAAAGGGCCAGTGGCCTATTTTTCCCACTTCAACTCTTAACTGGGATTTGTGCAACTTTTATTTAAAAAATAAAAACCAGCGACACAATCCCGTTAGGATGATGATGATTTAAGCGGCCCCACCCTCCTTTTCTCCAGGTATCTCAAGATGCAAAAAATGAACAGGAAAACATAAATCACTCCAGAGTCAAGAAGTGTGACTTTTTAGGTAGGAATTTAATTTTATATTAACATAATCAGGTTTGTTTTCGGTGAGTGGGTGAGGTAGATATAAATATACATGCGAACAGTTTCACACAAAGAGGGAAGCTGTAAATCTGTGGGTGAAGGGCGGTATACAAATTGAATGAATGAATGAATGAATGAAAACCCTTCATGACCAGCAGTCAAAATAATAATTTTCTTCCAAGAGAACCAATAAATGTCCGCTGAAGCTCTCCATTCATTCTGCTACACTTTTCACAGCATGAAAGTAGCTTTTCTTATAGCACAAGGCGTAGCAAGTTTACTCCAAAGGAAACAAGCATCGTTTCACTTTCCAAGGGTCGTGGGAACTGCCGTGAGGGGCTGCCTTGGATAACATCAGGGCACTTTTACAGCACAGTGTCAGAGGCCTTGAACTCTGCGCTCGGCATGGATTTGTATCTCAGCCTTCAACCTGGCGCCCTCGAGGTGTTTTCTACTACAACTCCCATCAGCCCACCCAGATAGCATGGCTGTTTTGAACCTCAACTCCCAGGAAACAGGGCTGTGCTGATGGCTTGCTATAAGGCAGCATTCCGTGTTCCCATTAAATCAGCCCTTTATTCAGAATCATGAGGACTGGAATCTTCATTTATATTTCAGGATGAGTACTTGCTTTGCAAGCAGAAGGTCCCAAAGAATCTAGGAATCTAGATAGACTGCCACTGGACCTGGAGGTTCCCCCGAAGAACATAAGAAGAGCTGAATCTTGTTCTCATATTGGCCAACCAGATGCCTGTGGAAAACTCACAAACAGGACTTGAACATAACAGCACCCTTTCCCCTGTAGTTTCCAGCAACTGAGATTTGTGGCTCATAGCCATTGATAACCTTATCATTCATGAATTTGCCCAGTCTCACCAGGTTGGCAAAGACTGCCATATATTCTCACCGCCATCCTCAAAAGGACCGAAACCGTTTCCAAACATTTCAACAAGACTTTAAAGTGGAAATCTTCCTCCTAGGCTGCGTGTGTATCAGAACTATTTTTCAACTGTTTATACGTTTAGAATAGTTTTACACACAAAACGGCTTTTAATTGTTTTCATATCCATGAAACCAGGAAAGTGGAACTGTTTTATTCCCTGCAGGTTCCTGGAGTGTCTCTCTCTCTCTCTTGCAAGTAGGTTTTATGATTGTACAGTGGTACCTCACAAACTTAATTCATTCCGGAGGTCCGTTCTTAACCCGAAACCTTTCTTAACCTGATGTACCAGTTTAGCTAATGGGGCCTCCTGCTGCCGCCGCTGCACACTTACCACACAGTGGTACCTCGGGTTACAAACAGTTCAGGTTACAAATACATACTTCAGGTTACAGACTCCGCTAACCCAGAAATAGTACCTCGAGTTGAGAACTTTGCCCCAGGATGAGAACAGAAATTGTGCGGCGGCGGCGGCGGCAGAACCCGATTAGCTAAAGTGCTTCAGGTTAAGAACGGACCTCCGGAACGAATTAAGTTCTTAACCCGAGGTACCACTGTATACTGTTTTCCAATTGTACATTTGATTGCAACCCATGCTGGGAATCTGTCCGGGAACCAAATCAGCCAGAGGGCAGATCCAGACTGTACATTTAAAGTACACTCAATGCACATTTTTTAAAAAACCATGAATTCCTCCAAAGGATCCTGGGAACTCTAGTTTGTTCAGGGTGCTAGAAATTGTAGCTCTGAGAGGAGGAAGAATGGCAGTTTCCTAGAATTCTTTGGGAAAGTAGTGCTTTAAATGTCTGGCTTGGATCTGACGTCAGACAATGCATTTTGTCCTGAGCTTTCCATTGCTTCTTGGAACAGGGGAGAACTACTATGGGAATTATGGAATCAAAGGATCATAGAGTTGGAAGGAATCCAGATGGTCCAGTCCAGCAGTGGAGCAAGCAAGAGGAAGGATTAATACTGTTAAGCGTCTGCTTTCCATCCACCTTTATTTTCCACCTTGTCTCTCCCCATCATGGGCGCTGCTGCGTGCTGATGGACGCTGTCAGTCAAGCTGCTCCTCCTCCCAAGTCGAGGTGGGGATGGCGGTGTAGGGGTCCACGATGAGCTTTGCACAGCGCACCATCATGAGCATCAGGAAGAAGCACATGAGTGAGAGGAAGCCGATGCAGATTCCCTTGTCCACATCCACGAAGGTCTCTGGCGTGGGATTCTCCATGGGGCCGGCGGGGCAGCCTGCTTCTCACCAGCCGGGCGAAAACATGTCTGCTCACCTGTGGGGAGAGAGAGGCAGGATGGTGTGGGGCCATCTGGGTTCAGACCCCTGGCCGTACATTCGTGTGTGGGGGGGTGAATAATAGAATTGTAGAGTTCCAACCCCTTGCAATGCAGGAATCTTTTGCTAAGTGTGGGGCTCAAACCCATGACCCTGAAATTAAGAGTCTCTACCCACTGAGTTAGGGACATGGGTCTAAAGCACGGAGCCTCTTGGGCTTGCCGATCGGATGGTCGGCGGTTCTAATCCCCGCAAGGGGTGAGCTCCCATTGCTCTGTCCCTGATCCTGCCAACCGAGCAGTTTGAAAGCACGTCAAAGTGCAAGTAGATAAATAGGTACCGTTCCAGCGGGAAGGTAAATGGTGTTTCCATGTGCTGCTCTGGTTCGCCAGAAGCGGCTTGGTCATGCTGGCCACATGATCGGAAGCTGTATGCCGGCTCCCTCAGCCAGTAAAGCGAGATGAGCACCGCAACCCCAGAGTTGTCCGCAACTGGACCTAACGGTCAGGGGTCCCTTTACCTTTACATACCGACTGAGCTTTTTTATTATTATTATTATCAAACCTTTATTAGGCATTATGCAAATAAAACCATAAAAGAGAAAATAACATATAAAAACCTTGAAATGTATATAAAAAGGCAGCAGATGATTACATACATATATATATATATACATATAAAATCAGTGGTTTCCCTTGTTAATCTGCTCCTTGGAGGACTGCTGCCAAAAACTCAGCTACCCCCGCCGTTACCCTTTGGTCAGCGTCGGATAGGTAAAGTCCCACGCATTTACCTTGCTGGGGTTCCAGACCACCCGAAAGAGGGGACAGCACGCGTTGACGGAGCGTACTGTGCAATGGGCAATGAAGGAGAATATGCTCTACAGTGTCCGGGACATTCATAGAGCATCTGCAGAATCTCTTGTTTCTAGGAACGTTTTGATATCTTCCCCTGACAAATGCTGAGGGAAAAACATTTAAACGGGCCAGCATAAAAGCCCTACGTTGGGCTGGGATTATTAATTTAGTGACGTAATTGGCTCTACTATCTAAGATATTTAAATCATAGAATGTGGGGGAGCAAATTTTGTTTACAGCTGCCATAATATTTTGTCTCGACATCCTTTAGTCTAGTTAGGATATTATGAAAAATGTACTGCTCATTAGAGTTGTACAGGGGCTCCAGCTCGATGCCTAAAGATTCAATCTTTTTTTCGAGGTGCTGATACCATCTTGATTTATAGGAGTCTTTGAGCAAATCAGCGAGCAGACTTGATGGAGGGCAGCGAAAGTGGCAGCGTAACCAGTACTTTATTGAGGTGGACCATGCCCAATATTCCAGTGTGTGTATGCCTATTTCTGCACACATTGTTTCATATTTGATCACAGCTGGGAGTCCAAGAATACGTCTCAAAAAGCTGGAATGAATTTTTTTTAAATCACTGTTATATGCTTGGACCCATAGCGGGATTCCATAAAGTAACTGGGATTGCACTTTTGTTTGAAATATCTGAATGGCCGCAGGAATAAATTGATTACCTATCTGATAATAAAAACGGGCAACTGCTGATGAGGTGCACTTTGCCTGTTTTATGGCATTTGTGCGATGGGTTACCCACCCTAAATTGCTCTGGAATAAGATTCCCAGATACCTATGGATTTTCACTTGTTGGATTTCTTGCCCTCTTATTTTCCATTTCTCTAATTTCCAACCATTCGAGAAGACCAAAATTTTTGTCTTCTCATAATTTATAGAGAGTTTGTTACATTCGCAGTAAGAGATCAGTGAGGATATAAGACGTTTCAGACCCAGGCTCGTTAATGATAGTAGGACAGCATCGTCTGCGTATAATAAGAGAGGAACTGGCTTCTGATTAAGTTTAGGGGCTATCATATTTCAGGCATGTGGGACACCCAGCCATCCAGATGGTGCTGAACTACAACTCCCATCAGCCCTCGGAAGCCAGAAGACAGGGAGGATGGGATATGTAGTTCAGCAACATCTGAAATGCCTAGTGACACCCCCCGAACCCCTGCACTTGTTATATTTAGAATCTTAGAACAGAAGGGTTCAAAGGAACACCAGAGGCCGTTTTGTCTAACCATTTGGCCACCCAAGCTCTGTTTAAAAATCTCCCAAGGCCAGTACTGAAAAGACCCTGGCTCTGGTTGAGGCCAGCCTAACCTCCCTGTGGCCCGGGACCTCCAAGATGTTTTTGTTTGAAGACCGTAAGTTCCTCCGTGGGACATATCAGGAGAGGCGGTCCCGTAGGTACGAGGGTCCTAAGCTGTATAGAGCTTTAAAGGTTAAAACCAGCACCTTAAACCTGACCCTGTACTCCACTGGGAGCCAGTGCAGCTGGTATAGCACCGGGTGAATGTGATCTCGCAGCGAGGACCCCATAAGGAGTCTCACCACAGCATTCTGCACCCGCTGGAGTTTCTGGGTCAGTCTCAAGGGCAGCCCCACGTAGAGCGAGTTACAATAATCAAGTCTGGAGGTGACCGTCGCGTGGATCACAGTGGCTAGGTCAAACAAAAGACACTGCAGATGCAGGGGAGACAGAGAAGTGGTACGAAGTCAACCGGATTTGGCTCCTACCGTACGTTTGGAATCTGATGACACAGAGATGTCCCTTGTAAGTTGGCAAGAGATCTGCTGGTTATCCTTCGTAGCTGATCTTAACCACTGGGCAGCTCCAGCTCCCCTCTGCTGTAGCCCAAAGGTATCATGAATACTTCATCAAGTTGGGGTGGCATCACGTTTCAAACGCTCCCGGTAATGAGAGCAACATGATCTCTCACCCATTAAATTGTACCCTCAGTCACTCAGCCAGCATATCTTTCCATGTGGGGTTTCTTTTCCTGTACAGTGCAGTACCTTGGTTCTCAAACTTAATCCGTTCCGGAAGTCTGTTCCAAAACCAAGGTGTGCTTACCCATAGAGAGTAATGCAAAATGGATTAATCAGTTCCAGACTTTTAAAAACAACACCCAAAACAGCAATTTAACATGAATTTTACCACCTAGCGGGACCATTGATCCATAAAAGGGAAGCAATAAACAATGTACTGCCAATCAGTCAGTCAATCAATCAATCAATCAATCAATCAGTAGCTGAACTGGGTTCCACACAGTCACAAAAACAAAACAAAAAGAGCTGCAAAAACAGAAACACAAAATAAATAGCAAAAACAGACAGACCTCAGCGTAACACTTGAAACGGAAGCGTGGTGTTACGATATGGATGCAATGCAGCTGCAAAGTGCTAGCACGTTTGGCTTCCAAAAAAAGTTCGCAAACCAGAACGCTTACTTCCAGGTTTGCAGTGTTTGGGTTCGAAGTTGTTTGAGTAGCAAGGCGTTTGAGAACCAAGGTACCACTGTAAGGGCGGGGGGGGGGGGGACGGACAGCTGAGGAACAGGCCAGGTTCCGGCCCCACCACCCTGCTCGAGGGTCCTGCATCGTGGGGGGGTTGGGGTAGATGACCCTTGGGGTCCCATTGAAATAAAAAACTAAGGTCTTATATATATAATAAATGTTCGTGGATTTCCCAGGCAAACATGTACATAAATGTATGGGCCACATGTCTGAGGCAGCACAGGAGGGCAGTCCTGGAGCCATTTTGGCTTCCAAACTAACCAAATGTTTTCTCTGCAAGGTCGAAGGAAAAGGGAAAAGCCTCCCCACTGTCTTTTCATTCACAAAACCTGTCTTAAGGGTATGTCTGTATGAATAGGGTGAGCCTGTGAGCTGGCTCAGGAACTAAGTATTTGTCACTACAAAAGACTGGCCAGGCTCCCCAGGGTATCCAATCAAGTAAGCATTAAGAGGTAACCTGCCAGACAGGAGATAAATGACAGGAGATAAACAAAACCCTCAGATTTCTGCTGTAGACCGCCCTTTCTGTGATATATGTATGATGTTTCTGGGGGTGGTCTTGGACTCCAGGGCGGGCAATTTAAAATGTCTATATAAGGGCAGGCACACCTGGGTTCTGGGTCCTCCTCCTTTCCTGCGTGTGAGGGGAGCACCCTGTTGCAACAGTTCAATAAAGATCAGGCTTACGAGCTGCTTTGCTTCTCAATATTCTCTGGTTGGCCTCTGTTCTTTTCTCTGACTGATGGAGAACCTACAAAGGACTCTATAAGGGCTCTTGTGTTCCCCATAAGGGAATAAGGGAAGATTTTCATTTATTACAGAGTCCAACTCTACAGTTCTGCGCTTCTGTCAGCATCATGAGGAGCCAGGCACAGCCTTGAAGGTGAAGGTGTCATTAAGATCAAGGGTGGGGAATCTTTTTTTGCAACTTTCTGGGTTGAACAAAAGGTGTGTATACAGAAGGCTACCTTAGTGTCACATGAAAGTCACAGGTTTCTCTCCGCTCAGGTGAGGAAGAAGCATTGCCACACTTCAAGCACACATTCTGGACAGGCCAAAAGTGCTCTAGGAAGGTGCAGAGCCAAAAAGGGGTTTGGCCTGGAAAGAATTTCAGAACAGAGAAAGCCCAGCCTTGAAGTTCCAGTTCCCTGATTCAAATGACATAGCCTCTAAACATGTGCAGAGTGCATTCGCAGCAGGACTGAGGACTTGCTGATGCAACCAAGACTCAGAGGGCTGTTATTCTAAGCACGCTGCCTTGAGATAACTACTCCTTTGAGGTTGGCTCAGATGACATGCTTGTTCCTGTGTACCAGAACTCACTGCAGTGAAAAGGACTGGTAGTAGGAGCAGGACAGATCAGAATGGAACCTCTGTGTGATTTCACCTACATTTCATCCAAGCCTAGTGCCTACAGGTTAGGGACGTGAGTGGCGATGTAGGTTAAACCACAGAGCCTAGGGCTTGCCGATCAGAAGGTTGGCAGTTTGAATCCCTGGAATGGGGTGAGCTCCTGTTGCTCGGTCCCTGCTCCTGCCCACCTAGCAGTTCGAAAGCACGTCAAAGTGCAAGGAGATAAATAGGTCCCGCTCCAGCAGGAAGGTAAACGGCGTTTCCGTGCGCTGCTCTGGTTCGCCAGAAGCGGCTTAGTCATGCTGGCCACATGACCCGGAAGCTGTACGCCGGCTCCCTCAGCCAATAAAGCGAGATGAGCACCGCAACCCCAGAGTCGGCCACGGCTGGACCTAATGGTCAGGGGTCCCTTTACCTTTTACAATGGTACCTCAGGTTAAGTACTTAATTTGTTCTGGAGGTCCGTTCTTAACCTGAAGCACCACTTTAGCTAATGGGGCCTCCTGCTGCTGCCGCGCCGCCGGAGCCCGATTTCTGTTCTCATCCTGAAGCAAAATTCTTAACCTGAAGCACTATTTCTGGGTCTGTAACCTGAAGCGTCTGTAACCTGAGGTATCACTGTACTAAGATTGCAAGTCTCCTGGAAAGAGCCCCCCCCCCATATGTACAGTAGTTACAGAGAAAAATAAGCAACCTTCTGTGTGTTAAATACAACTATTGAATAGTAACAACTTTGGAATAATACTTATTACGTATTGGAATGAATGAATGAAACGCACCCATGACGTCACACCTGGAACCCCGACCTTTTTACAAAATTATATTAAAAGCCAAGCTGACGGCATCGTCCCCACCCCTCCTTTTAATTTTTCAATTAAAACCAGCCCTGCCGATGGTGTCACACCCAAAAAAACCCTTTCCCGCTGAAGCCACGTCACTCTGTGAGGTCACCCGAGATTCCCTCCCCCGCCCCGCCCCTTTAAACTACGTCACTTTGACGTCATCGCATTCCCCTTCCCGACAACGCGCCGCGCGGGGAGCCCCTCGGAACCAGCCTTTTCTTTTCCCCAAGCCCCGCCCCTATCTATAAGCCCCGCCCTTCCCTGACCCCCGCCCCGTCAGCTGCCTTCGCGGGAGGAGAGAGAGGCGAGGCCACGCCCCCAAGGGAGGCCGCGCGCCAATGGGAGAGCCCTCTCTCCCCGCCTCCTCGGCCACGCCCCCTCGCGGGGCTCGCCCGGAGCTGGAGCGGCCGCCATCTTGGAATTGACGCTTGGCGAGAGGGGAGAACTGAGGCAGGGGCGGGGGGGGGGAGAGCGGCCTCCCTCTCCTCCTGTCGCCATGGCAACAGCCGCTGCTAACCAGGGTGAGTGGGGGGGGGAGGCAGAGGCCTGGGCGTCGGGTTGGTGGGGGGGGGAGCGGGAGGGGGCTCACGGTTAGGGGTTGGGGGGCTGGAGCGGCTTTGGGGGGAGGGTCTGGGGGAGGGGGGAGCTGTGGGGAGGGGGCAGCACGAGGTAGGTGGGGGGAGGGCTTGGAGTGACAGGAGGGGAGGGGGCGGAGGGATGGAAGGGGTTAATGAGGGGCTCAGGGGGAGGGGGTTTTGGGGGGGAAAGGGAATGGGGGGAGTGAGTTATGAGTTGGGGGTCTTAGTGGGAGAGGGTTTGAGGGGGATTTGGGATGGGGAGGGTGAGACTGGGGGTGGAAAGGGGAAGTAATATAGTAGTAGTAGTAGTAGTAATAATAATAATAATAATAATAATAATAATTTATTACTTGTACCCCTCCCATCTAATAATAATAATAATAATTTATTACTTGTACCCCTCCCATCTAATAATAATAATAATAATTTATTTGTACCCCGTCCATCTGGCTGGGTCCCCCCCAGCCACTCTGGGCAGCTTCCATCAAAACACTAAAACACAATACCCTATTAAACATTAAAAGCTTCTCGAAGCAGGGCTGCCTTCAGCACAGGGTAAGGGGAACCCATGGGGCTCAGAGATACAGATTTGGGGGCTTAGACTTGCAGTTTGAGATAATGGAGAGTTCTAGGATGAACGTGTCTGTGAGCAGGTAGGGGTTATAGATTAAGGATGACTGTAGGTGAATTGTGGGGAGTGGGGGGGCTACATGGAATCATGAGATATTGGGGGGAAGGTTCAGACGTAGAGGTTTGGGGGAGCTGAAGCGAATCTGGGGGCCACCCCTGCAGAGGGGAGTTTCTTTGGGATGGCGGAGTGTGTGGCTTGACTGGGGGTGTGGCCAAAGGGTTCTTAATAGCATGGGGAGCATAGGGTTATAACTGGGGCAGGGGCTTGGAGTACAGTACAGGTAAGAATTTACAAACTTGACATGAGCCAACAGTGTGACGCGGCAGCTCAAAAAGCCAATGCAATTCTGGGCTGCATCAATAGGAGTATAGCATCTAGATCAAGGGAAGTAATAGTGCCACTGTATTCTGCTCTGGTCAGACCTCACCTGGAGTACTGTGTCCAGTTCTGGGCACCACAGTTCAAGAAGGACACTGACAAACTGGAACGTGTCCAGAGGAGGGCAACCAAAATGGTCCAAGGCCTGGAAACAATGCCTTATGAGGAACGGCTAAGGGAGCTGGGCATGTTTAGCCTGGAGAAGAGGAGGTTAAGGGGGGATATGATAGCCATGTTCAAATATATAAAAGGATGTCACATAGAGGAGGGAGAAAGGTTGCTTTTTGCTGCTCCAGAGAAGCGGACACGGAGCAATGGTTCCAAACTACAAGAAAGAAGATTCCACCTAAACATTAGGAAGAACGTCCTGACAGTGAGAGCTGTTTGACAGTGGAATTTGCTGCCAAGGAGTGTGGTGGAGTCTCCTTCTTTGGAGGTCTTTAAGCAGAGGCTTGACAACCATATGTCAGGAGTGCTCTGATGGTGTTTCCTGCTTGGCAGGGCGTTGGACTCGATGGCCCTTGTGGTCTCTTCCAACTCTATGATTCTATGATTCTATGATTCTAAGAATGACTTGAGGATGCTGTGGCAGTTGTGGGCTGAGAGGGGAATGGGGTGGCTCAGGGCTTGGAGTGACGTAAATGAGCTGGATAATAGGGTTCCCCTGAAATAACACATTTATCGTGAAATCAGCTTTTGGGCATGACAACACTTTTTTCTGCTGCAGACTTTTCCTGGGTACCCCTTTGGAAAAGGTTTAGTTGGAGTTAGGATTTGACGGGGGGGGAGTCTTGGCTTGGGGAGGGGGCACCGCCAATGGAAATGACCCTTTTCTTTATTAAGGGATTAATAGCTGACCTTTCTCTAAAAATGAAAAGAAAAATATTGACTGATTAAATACACAACACAAGAAAACGTGATGAAATTTAAGATTACATTAGGATCAAACAAATAGAAAAACACCCCCTTGGCTGGATGATTTGGGGATGTGGGCGGACGACAAGGGTGACTGAGCCGCAGTGCGCTTTCTGGAATGCAAGAGCATTTAGGGAGACACAGGAAGGCGACCTATAGATTCATGCACAGTCTGGGTGGGGGGAGCTCTGCAAGCCAAGAAATCGCTTGGTTTAACCATTAATGATGGTGTGTTTTCTCCTGTTAGGGGTGCAAAGTGGAGTAGGGCACGTAGAAGTGAGGGGAGGAAGTTGGGATTCATTGGCACAAAATCTCAATGTAGTGCGTATAAAACTACAGGTAGATTTTCCTTGAGTGTTTCTACTACATATTTCATCGACTCTGATATATTTAAATGCATGGGACTTAGAAGCAGGGGGAGGCATGAATTGTGAGGTGTGGAGAAAATTGTCAATGGTTACTAGCCATGATTCCTGCCAACCTAGCAATTCGAAAGCACATCAAAAAAAAGTGCAAGTAGATAAATAGGTACCGCTCCAGCGGGAAGGTAAACGGCGTTTCCGTGTGCTGCTCTGGTTCGCCAGAAGCGGCTTAGTCATGCTAGCCACATGACCCGGAAGCTGTCTGCGGACAGACGCCGGCTCCCTCGGCCAGTAAAGCGAGATGAGCGCCGCAACCCCAGAGTCGGCCACGACTGGACCTAATCGTCAGGGGTCCCTTTACCTTTACTGGCCATGATGGCTTGCCGTGCTGAGCCTCTGATTTTGAAAACCGATTTCGGAAAGCGGGTTTCCCAAAAGAGGCAACTGGGTGGCTGCAATGAGAACAGGATGCTGGCCTCGATGGGCCATTGGCAAGATCCAGCAAGCTCTTCTTAAGCTCATTGGGTGACCTGCCAGCCTGACCTACCTCACAGGGTTGTTGTGAGGATAAGATGGGGAGAACCCGTTTGGCCACGCCTTTGGTTCAGCGTTGGATTTTTGCAGCAGCAACTTTGAAGGGGATGTCAGGTGTCTGCAGGAACTGGTCCTCAGACCCAGAGAGCTGCTTGTTTGCCACTTGCCCTAGTTGCCTGCTAACCTTTTGTTGAACCCAAGAAAGGAAATATTTCCGTAAGGGCATCTGCATAAAGTTCATCAGGCAGTTTATATTACTCTAGGCAGTTTCATTTCAGCTGGCAGGTAGTGCTTGAAGGCAGGGACTGCCCCTGGTGTTGCCTGTTGAAATTGGTAGGACGTAAGGCAGGGTGGCGCTGTGGTCTAAACCACAGAGCCTAGGGCTTGCTGATTGGAAGGTCAGCGGTGCAATTCCCCACATTGCTTGGTCCCAGCTCCTGCCAACTAGCAGTTCAAAAGCACACCAGTGCAAGTAGATAAATAGGTACCTCTCTGGCGGGAAGGTGAATGGTGTTTCCGTGTGCTGCTCTGGTTTCGCCAGAAGCATCTTAGTCATGCTGGCTGCATGACCTGGAAAAACTGTCTGTGGACAAACGCCGGCTCCCTCGGCCGGTAAAGCGAGATGAGCGCTGTAATCCCAGAGTCGTTTGCGGCTGGACTTAGCTGTCGGGGGTCCTTTACCTTTAAGGCAGGGAGACCAGCAGTAGGTGGTGCTAGAGCAAATTCTAGTTTTGTCTCCTCCCTGTTGAGTTCTGTCTATAAGGGGCAACTCAGACCAAGGAGGAAGCTGATGAGACAGTGGACTGGCAGCAACCAAGAAGGCAGGCTGCTGGCAGAAGTTGGTGAGGCACTGCCCCATTGGCCTAGATGGACCAGCTGCCTCCTCAAGAGCTGGAGATGGTGGTCTCCCTGTCTCTATGGCATGTCTTCTCTGAGAATAGACGTGTAGGATGAAGGACATAGGCCTGCTGGAAAATGGTGGTCCTCCCGCCGTTATGGAGGATGGAAGATGGGGAGTCACCAGGGCAGAAACGAAAGGAGAGGACATTGCCTTTCAGATATTTTGGACTCTTAACTCCAATTCCCAGAGTGGTTTAGCACTCAGTCCCTCATCACAGGGAGCTCTGTGAGAGGAATGGTGGGGAGGGATATCGCCTGACCACTCCTGGCGCTCTTAAGAGTTCCCCTCCTTGAGTGGGCTTTTGGTCTTCTGCTTTTTCCCCTTTCCCTGCGGGGAAACCTTTCATTTTCAGCAGACTCCTTCTCCACTGTCAGCTGCAGGCAGAAAATTGATTTTATTTTATTTTTTCAATTCGTAAAAGGGTTGTAAGGAGCAGAACTTAGACTGGTGTTGCGTCATTGCTGCTCTTTTCCTGACTGCCTTTCTGTTCTGGACAGTCTCTGAAGGCTTTGTACATGAATATGATCTTATTAACTCTTCGCAAAAAAAAACACCCAGAGAAGCAAGGCAGGGAGATTGAAGCCCCTAAGAGCACTTCAGATGGTTTATGGCTTGTTCTCTGAGTTTTACAGCCTTGTGGTATTAATTAGATCGGGCCTGCCTCAGAGGGAACGGAGTCCTGAGAGAAGCCTGCAGCAGGATTTTAAATTATATTTGTGGGTATTGTTTTGTTCTTTTCCGTGAGTGCCTCGGCATAAAACATGCCATGCCCGTGATGCGCTTTTATTGCTCCAAGAGTTCTTCCATCTGTGGCAGCCCAATTGAGTCAACGGTTTGTTATTTGAGGGGCAAATAAGAATATGAGAAGAGCCTGCCGGATCGGGCCAGTGGCCCATCTAGTCTTGGGTCCTGTTCTCACAGTGGCCAAATGCCCCAAAGAAATTAGGAATGGAGGTAGACTGCCTCTGGACATGGAGGTTCAATAGGAACATCAGGAGAGGCCAACCAGATGCCCCAGTGCTCAAAGGCAGGACCTGAGCACAAGAACTACTCTCTCCTGCCTGCGGTTTCTAGCAACTGGATTTCAGTAGTGTTGCTGCCTCTAACTCTGGAGACAGAGCCTAGCCTTCTCCTTAATGAATTTGTCTCATTCCTCTTTTAAAACCATCCAAGTGGGTGATCACCACTGTCTCCAATGGGAGAGAATTCCATAGTTTAACGCGGCGCTGCATTAAGAAGTACTTGCTTTTCTGTTTCCCTTTTCCCTCTGTTGGGCATCTGGGGCCAGGAGACTTTGGGGGCTTCCAGATGGGTGTTTCTTATGGGATGAGTGCTCACCATTCATTCAAACTGGAGTTGTTTTGTTGTTTCGCAGGGTCCACACCATGTCATAAAACCTTCCCTTAAATAAATAAAGCCCCTCCAAGGCAACACCCGTTGTTGTCTTTTTGTGGGAGCAAAATCCATAATTCTGCACTGTGCGAAGAAGTCCTTCCTTCTGTCTGTCCCAGATCTTTCAGTATTCGCACAACCCCAGATTGTGACTAAGTGGGAACGATGAGCGACTTTGATCCTGACATCGCCTTCTTAAAAACCAGACACATTTCCCCTTCGAGTTGTGCATGTTTTCTCTCTGGTGTCCAGTGTGTTTTCTTCAGAGAGATGTGCCAGAAAGTCTGGTACTTCCATCCTGCTGTGGGTGTATGTAGAAGGCTCAGCTCTGGCGATGTGGTGTTTGTCTGGCAAGCCAGCCAGTCGACAGAGCAACCCAGAGCAGATGTCTGCTGCTCTCTCGGGATGATGATGATGATGATGATAATTTATTACCGTATTCTTTGCTCTATAACTCACCTTTTCCCTCCTAAAAAGGAAGGGGAAATGTGTGTGCGTCTTATGGAGTGAATGCAGGCTGCGCAGCTATCCCAGAAGCCAGAACAGCAAGAGGAATCACTGCTTTCACTGCGCAGCAATCCCTCTTGCTGTTCTGGCTTCTGAGATTCAGAATTTTTTTGTTCTTGTTTTCCTCCTCCAAGAACTAGGTGCGTCTTGTGGTCTGGTGCGTCTTATAGAGCGAAAAATATGGTATTTGTACCCCGCCATCTGGCTGGGTTTCCCCAGCCACTCTGGGCGGCTTCCAACAAAATATTAAAATACCATAATACATCAAACATTAAAAGCTTCCCTAAACATGGCTGCCTTCAGATGTCTTCTAAAAGTCTGGTAGTTGTTCTCTTTGACATCTGGTGGGAGGGTGTTCCACAGGGCGGACACCACCACCGAGAAGGCCCTCTGCCTGGTTCCCTGTAACTTGGCTTCTTGCAGGGAGGGAACCGCCAGAAGGCCCTTGGTGCTGGACCTCAGTGTCCAGGCAGAATGATGGGGGTGGAGACGCTCCTTCAGGGATACTGGGCCGAGGCCGTTTAGGGCTTTAAAGGGATGATGCCTCACTTCCCCTCTCGTCTTTCCCCCTCTCCTTCCAGAAATGGCACCGGATGTCCCCTTGCTGGGCTCTGCTTCAGGGACGCCTGGACCCGACGCATGTTCTGGAGGGAGCATTGTCCAGAGAGCAAACAAGCGCAGGACAGGGTAAGGGTGGCTCCGGTGGTCACTTGGAATGAGGATGCTCCCCGGGGTGGGGGCTCCCCCCTTCCAACCCAAGGGCCGCATGTAGCCTTCTGGCGTCGTGGATACAACTCTCCCTTTGCTCTATCGGATTCATCCCAGAAGCCAGAAGTTTGTCTTTTTAAGAAAGCTGATTCTTGAATAGCAATTTAACAAAGAAGAAAGAGGCAAAAAATGAAGAGGAGCTTTAAAATAGCAAAAACAATCCATCAGCTTACATTAAGAATACAATAAACATCAGTACATCCATCTTAAATAGCCAGCCAAAATAAGCCAGCCAAAATAAGTACACCTACGAGACTGATGCGTTTGTAGGAAGTGTGTTCAAATGTAGCCAGGGCTGGTGAGATTCTCAAGACCATTTTGTGATAGATAGCCTTCCAAATTCGAAGTTTTAAGCTTCTTGGCTACCATGAAGGCTCACAAATTCCACTTTTGCTGTCCTGCCCTTTAATCTCCATGCTACAGGAATGTAGTTCAAAAGTACATTAGCATCTGCAAATATTTTTGCTGGTACAGCAAGCCCACAACCTACACACATTTAACTTGTGCGCATTCAATTTTACACACTTGGCAAAAAATAAAAATAAAAAGTGGACAGGCATCTGAGAAAAAAAGACTTGGGCATTCCCACCCACCGTTGAACCCAGTGTGCTTTGACTTTAAGTAATTTTTGGCTTCAGGCGCAATCTCTGGAATGTAACCCCTGCGCAAGTTGCGGGCTTACTGTACAAAAATTGGTACGGGCAGCAACTTCAGACATTTCTCGTACGTGCACACGAGCCTCCCTCCTTCCATGCAAACAGAAGATGGCATCACAGTTCAGCAGACACATCCCAGCCAGGAAGAAACAGTTGAAGGCACGAAGCAGGACTGTGAGGGGTGTGGCCTATTGGGAGAGGGCGTGGCCTGCAGGAGGGTCTCGGAATCCAGATAGTGAGGCCAGGAGGGCTGCATTTAGGCTTCCCGCCTGTTTTTAGAATTTATTGGGCGCATTTGTACCTTACTCTTTAGCTGAAAAGTTTCTCAGAGTGGCTTACATGCTATCCATTAAAACAAGGCAGTCTCTGCCACAGCCTTACAAAAAAGCCTGAGACACAAGGGAAAAGGGACGGGGAGGGAAAAGGGGAAAAATCAAACTCAGGCCCCAATTCTTAAATATCTCCTCCATTAATGACCAATTGCTGGCACAATTCAGGGGTAGGAGCAGGCGCCAGATGGAGCTGGGGTGTCGGCAAAGCTGTTGCAACAAGCCTCTTCCCATCTCTCCTGCTGAGGCAAAACCAGCTTGGTGCCGGCCCCCCCCCGATATTGTTGGACTACAACTCCCATCATCCTTTATTGTTGTCCTTGCTGACGTTGGGGCTGATGGGAGCTGGAGTCCAAGAACAGGTAGAGGGCCCGTCTTTTGCTGCCTCTGGGAAGAGTTTTGGGATGAGTTGAGACCAGGCCAGGTGGGAGGAGGTACAGTAAACCCTACATCTAAATTTCAACATCCTTGGAGCCCTCTTGAGTTTTAAGACTCTACTTGGCTTTCATTTTCTTCACCTGCTGTTTGACTTGGGAGTCCGAGGGTGAGGTTTGTTGCAGCTGAGATAACAGTGGTTCTTGCTCTTGTTCTCCAGGCTCGATTTTGATGACGACGGAGAAGGGAACAGCAAATTTCTCAGGTGAGACGGACTTCCAGTGGCAAGGGGCTTGGGGACTTGTGCTGAGCCAAAGCGAGAGAGGGATCCGTCTTGTGAAATAGAAGGGAATGGGACTTGGCTGTGCAAGAGCTGAGGTCAAATTCTTTTCTCTCTGGTATCCCTGATTGGCTGGGATGACTCGTGTCCAGTGCAGGAAGGATCTCCTTCATTTACAGAAGGCTTCGTTTTGCCCTTAGTGATGCCAGTGCATAGCCACACTTGATAGGCTACATAGTACAGCAATATTGTCATGTCTAGCGGAAGATCCCTGATGAGCATGGCTACGTAGAGCTGCAACGTTATAATATCTTAAGAATGATATGTTTAGGCTGGAATGTGTGTGGAGTCTGGCGACCGAGATAATCAAGGGTCTGGGAACCAAGCCTTAGGAGGGACGATTGAGGGAGTTTGGGTATGTTTAGCCCGCAGAAGAGAAAACTGAAGGGTGATAAGATAGCAGTCTTCACATATCTGAAGGTCTGTCAAATGTAAGATGGATTAAACTTATTTGCCACTGCTCCAGAGGGTGGGACCTGAAGCAGTGGGTTCAAGTTAGAAGAAAGGAGATTCCAGCAAAACATCTGGAAGAACTTTCTGAGGGTAAGAGCTATCTGACAGTAGAACGGACTCCTTCAGAAGGTGTTGGGCTATCATCCATTGCAGGTTTTTAAACAGAAGTTGGATAGCTTCCTTTAGCTGTGATTCCTGCAGTGCCGGTGTTTGAACAAGTCGACCCTTGGGGTCCCGTCCAAGCCCACACTTCTGTGATTCCATGATCTAGCCTGGGATCCCTGATGAACTAGGCTATGGAGTCCTGCAACACCATCTCATCCCGTATGGGATCCTGATGAGCTACGGCTCTGAAACAGTCACTGTTCAAAAGCTTAATCTCTTCAAGCCAGTGTCGTTGTCAGTAGGAGATCCAGGCTAGCCGGTCTTCTGAGCATGTATTTCTTAGCCAGTTAGTTGGTTTCAAAAAATTTATATACCGCTGGGCTGTAAAAACCTCAAAGCAGTTTACAAAAAGGTGAATCAAGAAAAATTCACCACCATACTTTCTTTTCAAAAGAAGGCGACTAAAAGAAAAGGACTGTACAAAGCGCCCATATGGACCCGAGCTGCTGTATTTGCAGATAAAATATTTTCATATAAAACATTTATATTGCAAATAAAAAAGAATATTCTTCTTCCAAGAACGGTGACTTGCCAAGACTTGGAATTCTAACGATCGGAATGAAACAGTCTCCCAAGTCTCAGCAGTTGTGGCCCAGGCCGTTGTCCAAAGAGGCGCAGTCTGTTCCGTGCTGTTCGAAGCTGCCCTTTTCTCATGTCTTCCTTCTCCCAATTCTCCTAGGTGCGATGATGACCAGCTCCCGAACGACAAGGAGCGGTTTGCTAGGTAAGGCTTCCTCCAGCGCCTCTGCCCTGCAGGAGCCATTGAGGCCCAGGCGCTGTACCCTTGTCATTTGCCACTCACCTGAGCTCCAGGTGGCCTTTCATCCATCTCTGCCCTGGCTCGAAGCATCCCATGTAATCCAGCCCTCCTTCCCTCCCTCCCTCCCTCTGCGCCTTCTCCCGCCTCCCAATCCCTCCGAAAACTCTGCCTTTGAAACAGCAAAGCAAATAGCCTCTTTCTCAAAATTTGGGGTGCAGGGGGTGGCTGGAGTAATTTTCACTTTGTTTTTAAGCACGGCTAATTAAAAGAATGCAGCTGCTCTTTCGCGGGGGGGGGGGGGCAGCAGACTGCAAAGCCAGGGTTTTAAAAATTATTATTACTTGTTGGTTTTTTAAATGGCAAAGCTCTCAGAGCAACTTGCTCCAGGGAGGAAAGAGACAGAAGGCAGGCACTGGGTGGGGAAACGGAGGCAGGAATAAAGGGCTGGGGAGAAAGAGAAGGCAAGCACCAGGTGGTAAACTGAGGCAGGGGTGGGATGGGAAGCTGGCGGAACCTGGGCGTAAATAACAGAGGGAGGGAGGGGCCTGATGGGAAAGTGAGACATAAGTTTTTTTAAAAATTAAATCCCGTGGTTTGTTTGGACCTGCCACACTGTCTCAACAGACAGGTCAAGGAGTTTGCTCATATCCGCTTGCCTGAGGTCAGGCTATTCTTTCCGTTAAATTGCCACATACCGGCAGCCATCCAGCGACTTCTTTTTAATCCCTGCACAAACGTCTTAAATTGGAGGGGGGATTTTTCTTCCTGTTCCTCTTCTTCCTCTTCAAAGATAAGCATCTCTGACTCGCTGGCGAGAGAAACTGTTGCCCGCAGTGACTTTTAACACTCGCCTGCCTTGCGCAAACCTGGTTCGAAGTGAGGCCATTTTGCTGTTTAAAGGTCAAAAGCCGATCTTCTTTCTTCTTCCTTTTTTTTAAAGCTGGGGAGCTCGCCCCCACCATCTGCCTGCCATTATCTTTGGTGCCTGTCAGATGCAGGAAATCTCTCTCTTAGGGGGCTGAGCGCTGTGAGTCAGCAGGAGGAGCCAGTCAGCCTGGACTCTTTGCCCAGATCCGAACCTAGCCTCAAAATGCTTTCACTGATGATTCTGGCTTGATTCACCAGTTTTCAGCATGGCAAAGAAGTCCTTTGTGGTTTGCCCAGTAAGACCAGGGCATAACCTCCACCTCCTGCATCTGGCCTGGTCCAGGAAGGATGAAAACGGAAGTACAGAACGTTGGCAACTTGCACACATTAAACCTGTGCAGTTTCAACCTTTTGTGGTTGAAGGCCGGCCGGGTGAAATCACGCAAATTAAAAGCACGCAAGGTTCTTCCTGCATGAAAAGAGCCTTTAAGCTCCCTGACTTGCTTTCTGTGCAAGGCCCTCTCGGTGTGCCAGCTGCAGAAGCGCGAGATTTCGTGAAAACTCAGGATAGGCCCACAAGATTTCGCGAGAGCAACCCAGAGCCGGTGTTCCAAGCAGGCCTTGCCTGGTAAGCAAGGCGAGAGACCGCAAAAGCTCTTTTTGTGCCAGGTTTTCCTGGTGTGGAAAGAGCATATAAACGCTCTGCCTTGCTTGGCGGGCCAGGACTTCTCAACACACCAGCTCCAAAAGCCCAGGGGTTCTGGCGCAGGGATGGCTCCAAGGGTTGGAGTATACATGTTACCATGTACGCACAGAACACTTGGAACCGAACCCTCACAAAAGATGCCATTGTACCATATCATCCTTGTTACTTATTAAGGTGTATCTTCCACCCTACGAGCTGGGCCCGTCCCCCAGCTGCACCATCCATCATGTTGGGATCACTCGGAGGGTTATTTACTCCCGTCTTCAAAATGGGTGCCCTCGTGCAAGGTTGGAATTCATGGGGGATTTCAACACCCCTGGTAACAAGGACTTAGCTCAGGGATCAGCAAACTTTTTCAGCAAGGGGCTGGTCCACTGTCCCTCAGACCTTGTGTGGGGCCGGACTATATTTTGAAAACATATATATGAACGAATCCCTATGTGCCACAAATAACCCAGAGATGCACTTTAAATAAAAGGACACATTCTACTCATGTAAAAACACGCTGATTCCTGGACCGTCCGCGGGCAGGATTGAGAAGGCGACTGGGTCGGATCCGGCCCCTGGGCCTTAGTTTGCCTACCCATGACTTAGCTACCTTGCTTAGTACAGAGACGGTCTTTTCCGATGGGGAGGAGGTTCGGATGAATGAACTGAAAGGACTGTAAAAGAAAACTTTTGCTTTTGAAGTGCTTCTTCACACGGCTCAACTGTGGCACTTGCTCCTACAGTTGAGGGCCGCCAACTTGGATGCCTTCAAAAGAGGATTAGACAAATTCAAGGAGGAGGAGAGTGCTATCGATGGCTCCTAGCCACAATGGCTATTCTCTGCCTCCACACTGGGAGCCAGCCATGCGTCTGGATAACAGTTGCAGGAAACTGCGGGGGCCGGTGGGGAGCTGCTCTGGTGCCCAAGTCCTGCTGGCGGCCTTCCCACTTGGGCATCGGGTTGGCCAGGATGCTCGACCAAATGGATCACTGGGCCTGATCCAGCAGCCAGGCTCTTCTGGTCTCCCTATGTTCTTCTTCTTATTCATTTTGGTATTTATTTATTTTTATCCTGCTCCCAGAGTGGCTTACACATCGCTTTTTAACACCTCTTCATTTTCATCTCTCTTTATCGTTTCTGTTAAATATTTTTGATTTTGTAATGTAAAAAGTATAACTTTTTTAAAAAAAGATTTAACAATCCTTTTTTTAAAGAAAGACACAAAAACTGAGTGGGAGGGAGGAGGAAAAATACAGGCTTGGGTTCAGGTTCTTCGTTGCAAGTTGATTACTAGCCGAGATGCAGTGGGAAGCAAAAGAGGTTACTGGCGCCCAATGCAATATCCCTGCCTCCCTTCGTAGCTGTTTGCCTGCTGGGGAAGGCAAGATTTCTGCTTCTCAGTTCTGGAGGATTTTTAGATTTTGAGAAGGGGTGGAGATTTCTCTGTTTCCTCCTCCTCCTGACTTGCAAAAACCGCTCTGCTGGATTTGCATCAGTCGTTTGGGGGTGGCGGAGGGGCGTTTCTTTTAAAGCTGCAACCCAGGTTTCCTTCCCCCGCCAAATCTGGCTTCAACCCAGTTTTTTTAAGATTTGAAAGTGGGAAGTGGCAGGGCTTAAAAGGCAGTCTGGATGTTACCACTGCTGTTTTAATTGGATAATTATTTGGGGGAAGGTCTGCAGCTTCAGTGGCAGAACACCTGCTTTGCCTGCAGAAGGCCCCAGCATCTCCCAAGGTAGGGAGAGGGAAAAATCCTGGTCTGAGACCTGGAGAATCAGGGCGGACAATGCTTGGTATAAGGCAGCTTCCTACGTTTCTATTTTTAGCTGGTCCTTCAGAACCATGAGGACTAGAATCTTAGCTCAATAGTAGAGCACCTGCTTTGCATTCAGAAGGTCCCAGGTTCAGTCCCCACTGGGGTCATCTTGGAAAGATTCGCTGCCTAAAACCCTGGAAAGCCACTGCCAGCCAGTGTGAACAGTACTGAACTAGACAGACCAGTATGAGGAACATTCCTGGCCTTTCCTGTGGTTTGGTTTCCAATATTCCCCCAGGCGATTTGGACAGCGCTGAGGGGTCTGGCATTCCTTTGGCAGCGTGGATATTTCATGTGGCTCGGTAACCTTCCTTGGGTGAACACTTTTAGGCTACTTGTTTTGAACACGTCCTTTATTGTCCAACTATATTTTGTATTTTGTGACATTCGCAAGTTGCTTCAGGACTCCTTTGGAAAGAGACAGTCATTTTAAAAACTAACAGGAGGCAGTGGTTGAACCAGTTCCACCACAGGTTAAGAATTAAAAGCCTCAGATTTTTTTTTTCCTTTTTAAGTCTTCATGCAGTGCTGCAAAACCGTAACTAATAGCCAATCAGTTTCCCCACTGAGAACTTCCCATTCCGTAATATTATTATTATTCATCATATAAGTATCCCACCTTTCCTTTTTGGGATTTGGGAATGGTGTTCATGAAAGCTTGCCTTTGCACTTCTCAACCCACATGGCTGTGTCTTGGTCAGCAGCAAGGCGCTCTGCATGCTCTCAGAGGCCCTCTGCTTCTCATGCCTTGGCATGTTGCAAGGGACGTACAGCTCCCCTAGTATTAGAACCAAGTCCTGGGGCTTACATTCTAGTGAGCAGCTCCAGCCTGTGGAACTGGCAGTGTTCCAGGTGCCACGTAAATATTTGCTCCACTCTTTTGGTATGGCAGCCCCCACACTTTGGAACTCCCTGCCTATTGACGCATCAGGCTGGCGCCTTTACTGTAGTGTTCTTGATGTCTGGTAGAAACATTTTTGTTTAGGCAAAGCCTCTCCAAGTACATAGACTTCTGTGTGGTTTACTCTGGGTTTTAGTTTAGCGCACACACACAGATTTTCCCCTCCGATGCTTTGTTTTATTCTTTTTGTAACATGCTTTGAGGTTGAGGTTTAGTATTGTTTGTTTTACAATAATGCTCTCTGTATATATAGTGAAATAAAAATAAATAAATATATACATACATAGTGTCCTTTGTGGGGTCCTGCTGTGCCACCTAACTCGTCCTTCACTTGCTCCACACTATACTCTGGCCAGACTTTCTCCTCTTCTCTCACCTCTTGTTTTTTCTCTCTCCACCCTCATCCGTGTCTCTAACACGGTTTGTAAGCCCCTCTGGACGGAGACCTTTTCCTCTCACGCAGGGCATATAGCACCCAGCCTGCAGCTGGTTCCAGAATGCCAGCAAAGTCATGACACCCCCCCCCCACCTTCCGCTTCTTATTGCAGATAAATTGGGTCTCCTGTTACATTCCCTTCCCCCACCCTCCTTTCTTTTATTCCCCGTTACTTTAAAATACATTTTTTTCCTCCCCAGTTTTAGCTTAGCTCACCCCTTTTATTTCCAGGTCTGATGATGAGCAGAGCTCAGCGGATAAGGAAAGACTGGCCAGGTAGGAGAATGGAGATTTGGTTGTGTGTGTTTTTTACTTAAGCATGGCAAAGCAGAGCTCCTTCTCCTCCTCCTCCTCTTTTCCTCCTCTGTGACACCCCTCCCCGTCCACCTCCTCTTAATAGTCTCCCTGCCCTCACCTGCTTCCTTCCTTAAATCGAGGTCTTGAACCCAAACACGAGACTTACCTGAAAAATCAGCACCTTTCCTGGTTTGGTTTGATGAACGGCATGTTTGGCTCTTTCAGAAGCAGGGTGGGTTGCCAAATAAGGGCAAGGGGCTCAGCAGCAGCATTCAAATGAACCCGGGTTCATTTCCCAGTTCCAGGTGGAGCTGCAAACGTTTCATGCCTGAAACCCTGGAGAACTTCAGCAGGTCAGTGTAGACAAGGCAGAGCGAGGGTCTGGCTTTGTAGAAACCCTTCGTTCAGAGCCATGAGGACTGGATTCTTACTTTATTTTAGGGTAAGGGCTATAGCTGAGTTTCAGATTACCTGCTTTGCATGCAGAAGATCCCCGGTATCTCCAGGTAGGATCAGGAATGGCCTCTAAGTCTGAAATCTTGAGATGCTGCTGCCAGTCAGTGCTGACGATACTGAGCTGGGTGGACCAGTGGGCTGACTCTGTATAAGGCAGCTGTCTTTGTTCCTGCTCTACTGGCTTATGACGAAGCCGGCCTTTGTGAGGGGGGTCGGCAGCTGGTATCGCTTATGCCTCATCTGGCTGCCCAATCAACAGGGGGACTTGATGGCAGGCTGGTTTTTTAATGGGGCGACCAAAAGGACCTTGGCTGCCACTTCTTAGCCGAGGTGGTCCTCTGTCAAAACTGGGAGGCAGTTATAGAATTGAGTTGGAAGGGACCCCCGAGGGTCATCCAGTCCAACCCCCTGCAATGCAGGAATCTCAGCTAAAGCATCCATGACAGATGGCCACCCAACCTCTGCTTAAACACCTCCAAGGAAGGAGAGCCCACCACTTCTAGTGGGAGTCTGTTCCACTGTCAAACAGCTCTTACTGTCAGAAAGTTCTTCCTGATGTTTCGTCGGACTCTCCTTTCTTTGTAACCTGAAGCCATTGCCCCCCAGAGCAGGAGAAAACAAGCTTGTTCCTTCTTCCACGTGACAGCCCTTGAGATATTTGAAGATGCCTAGCATATCTCCTCTCAGGCTCCTCTTACCGCCAGTCCAAAGCCGCCGGCCCCTTGATTGCAATGCTTGGGGTGGGTGGGTGAGAGAGACATTTAACCTACATTAACAACAGCGCCACAGGTAGCAGCGGCAAGCACTTTTAGAATCCTTTTTATTTTTTGCAGCTTAATCTTGACTTTGGTGCTTGAGGTGGCACCTGAGCCTGCTGAGCGTGTTGAGACTCTCTCCCTGCATCTACGTGGAAACTTTTAAATTTATTTATTGGTACCGTGCCCTTTCAGTAGAACTTGTGGGGTTTCTGTTGGGGCATCTCTGGTTGGCCGCTGTGAGAATTGGACGCTGGACTAGGTGGGACCCCCTTGGTCTGATCCAGCAGCCAGGCTCTTCTGGAACCTCCAGGTCCAGAGGCAGTCTATCTCGCTTCCTAGGGGCATTTGGCGGCTGTGCAGATAGGATGCTGGACAAGACAGGCCTCCGCTTTTGCGAGAATCTACGGCTGGACTCTTTTTCTTTTACTTCCAAACTGCCCGCAGCCTAGAAGAGCAAAGTCCCACCCGATGCATTGTGTTGAAGTCTTTCTTCAGGAGTTGGGGGAAGGCCTTCAGATGGTTTTGCTGTGGGGTAAAGTCATAGGGATGGCGCTGGCAAGGTGAAATTTCCCTCTGGGCTGGTTCAGAGGGAAAAGCCACAATCCACAATAGATCCAGCAGATAGCAAGCACAGAGGCTTGGTCCAAGTAGGATAATAATCCTGAACATAACTGAGAGCTAAAGATTTGTCATGTCCAAACTATAGCAGAAAGCGAGTTGGAATATTGGGAGTATAGAACCCAAGGCAGGTAGAGAGAGAACAGCAACAGTTTCTGCAAGGTTGTTTTTCTGTAGCATGTGTGTCTGTGTTAACAGCATTTCAGGACAATAAAGAAGGTCTAGAGAAAAGCATCTCCTCCAGGTGTCCTCCAGGTGTTCTTGAACTCCCAATGCGCATCAGCCCCTGCCAGGCTGGCCCAGCGGTCAGGGTTGATGATGACATTGCTGGGAGTTGTAGTTCAACAGTTGCCTTGGAGAGCCACCCCATTCCCTGGGCCAAAGAAGCCTCCTGGGGCTGCAGCCATCTCCCTCCCCCTTATGTCAGGTGTGGGGGAATCTCTGGCCCTCTGGATTATGCTGGACTACAACTCCCATCATCATCATCATCATCATCATGCCTGGCCATTGGCCATGCTTGCTGATGGGAGCTGTAGTTCAGCAACAGACTGGGAGCCATTGCGGTGCAATGGTCCGTGTTGGACTAGGAACTTGTAGAGACCTAGGACCTTGTAGAGACCACTTAGCCACGAAGTAACCGTAGCCAATCGCTGCCTCTCTCAGCCTCACCTACCTCACAGGGTTCTTGTGAGGATAAAGTGGGCGGGGGGGGAGAGCCATGTACTGTGAGCTCCTTGGGGGAAAGGAGGTGGGATCTAAGTGCAATCAATCAATCAATCAATCAATCAGCAATAAATAAACAGCTGGAGGGCCAAAGGTTTCGCCACACCTGGTTTGGGGGGAGGAGAAGGCTCTTGAGGAGCTAAAGGATTTATTGTCAGGTGTCAAGATTCTCAGCTTTTTGTTATAACAAAAGACGGCAGGCTACCTAAAACCTTTTTTGAACTAACTGACAATATGGATTTGATTGACATATGGAGGACAAAGAACCCCTTAGGTAAAGAAGGAACCTTTTTTTCCGAGGCTCACCTGTCATGGACACGAATCGACCAAATATGGACAACTAGAGGACTGGCACCTAAGACTAGAAAAGTGGAAATCTGCCCAAGAACCTGCTCCGACCATAATGCCTTGAAAGTGGAATTGAGACTCAATTTAATCGGTTCTTTTAGATGGAAAATGAATGACACCTTATTAAGAGATCAGGAGATTGTGAAGAAGGCCCCAAAAACTCTAAAAGACTATTTTGAGATAAATTTAAATACCACGGTGGAAAAAAGAACAATCTGGGACGCAAGTAAAGCAGTTATGAGAGGGTTTCTGATACAACAAAATACGATTAAGAAAAGACTCTGGAATGAAAAGAAGGATAAGATATTGGAGAAAATAAGAGAAGGAGAGAAAAAATTAAGATCTAGGCCAAAGTCGAAGGAGGTGCTGAGAGAAGTGAAATTTTATCAAGCACAATATTCGAAATTGATAAATCAAGAGGTTGAATGGAAAATTAAACAAATGAAGCAAAGATCATTTGAATCAGCAAATAAATGTGGGAAAGTGCTAGCATGGCAGTTAAAAAAGAGACAAAAATTAAATACAGTTACAAACCTAGAGATTGAAGGGGGAATTGTTCAGAAACCAGAAGAAATTAGAAAGTGTTTCCAGAGATATTTTAAAGAACTTTATGCACAGGGGCCACAGAAAGAGTTTGAGGTGGATCAATTTTTAAAAATTAATGGATTACCAAAACTACCTCAGGAAATGAGAACAATCCTGAACTGCAAAATAACACAACAGGAAATTGAAGGTGCTATCCAGAATTTGCAATTAGGCAAATCTCCAGGCCCTGATGGACTCACCTCCAAATATTATAAGACTTTGAAAGATTATTTGATACAACCTTTGATGGAGGTTTGTAACCAGATCATGGAGGGGAAGAAGGCACCGGAAACGTGGAAAGAAGCTTTCATCACATTGATACCCAAATCAGAGACTGAAAAGACTCAACTTAAGAACTACCGTCCCATCTCACTCCTAAATGTGGATTATAAAATTTTTTGCGGATATTCTGGCAAGTAGGTTTAAAAAAGTACTTAATGGAGTGATTCACAAGGACCAGGCGGGCTTTCTCCCTGGCAGGCATTTGTTTGACAACACCAGAAACATCATTGACATCTTGGAACTTTTACAAACAAATATCAATACGAGAGCGGTGTTAATTTTTATTGATGCGGAGAAAGCCTTTGACAACATATCCTGGATGTTTATGAAGAAAAACTTGGAAGGGATGGGAGTGGGACGGGGGTTTAAAAATGGAATAGAAGCAATTTATTCAGAGCAAAAAGCTAAACTGATAGTGAACAATGTGGTGACAGAGGAGTTTAAAATTGAAAAAGGGACACGACAGGGGTGCCCCTTATCCCCCCTTTTATTCATTTCAGTCCTGGAGGTGCTTTTGAACATGATTAGGGAGGACCGGTTGGTACAAGGAATCCAGGTCGGAGTGAAACAATATAAACTGAAAGCATTTGCAGATGATTTGGTTTTAACATTACAGGAGCCAGTATCTAGTACAAAAAGAGTTTTAGAACTGATTTATGAATTTGGTCGGGTGGCGGGATTTAAGTTGAACAAGCAAAAAACTAGGGTTTTGGCTAAAAATTTGACACCTACAGAAACAGAGGAGTTTCAGAAAGAGACAGAACTAAATGTGGTTAAAAAAGTGAAATACCTAGGGGTTCATTTGACCTCCAAAAATTTGAATTTGTTTAAAGATAACTATGAAAAATGTTGGTCGGAAATCAAAAGAGATTTGGAAATTTGGTCAAGATTGAAACTTTCCTTGCTGGGTCGAATTGCAGCTATAAAAATGAATGTATTGCCGAAAATTTTATTTCTGTTCCAGGCCCTACAGATCGTGGACAAAGTGGAATGTTTTGGAAAGTGGCAGAAGGATATTTCTAAGTTTGTCTGGCAGGGCAAAAAGCCCCGAATAAAGTTTAAAATATTAACTGATTCGAAAGAAAGAGGGGGGTTTGCCCTGCCGGACTTGAGGATGTATTATGAATCTGCAGCCTTCTGCTGGTTGAAAGATTGGTTTTTGTTGGAGAACACTGATGTCCTGGATCTGGAAGGGTTTGACAATGCTTTTGGTCGGCATGCATATTTGTGGTACGACAAGGTTAAAGTTCACAGATTGTTTAAAAACCATATTGTCAGAAGAGCAATATTTATGGTCTGGACTAAATACAAAGACTTATTAGAGGGTAAGACCCCGAGGTGGCTATCACCGGTGGAGGCTAAGGCCCGAAAAAGACTTAATATGGAGGCCTACTGGCCGAAATATTGGGAAATAATTGAAAAAACTGGAGACAATTGGAGGTTGCAGAGCTTGGAAAAATTAAAAAATAAGGTGCGAGATTGGCTACATTATGCTCAAATTCAAGAGGTTTTTAAAATGGACAAAAAGGTTGGGTTCCAGGTTGAAAAATCGAAACTAGAGACGGAATTGCTAGAACCAAAAACTAAGATACTTTCGAGAATGTATAACTTGCTGCTTAAATGGAATACACAGGATGAGACAGTTAAATCTGCCATGATAAAATGGGCACAGGATATTGGGCATAACATCATGTTTGAGGACTGGGAAAGGTTATGGAACACCGGAACGAAATTCACGGCATGCAATGCCTTGAAGGAAAACATTATGAAAATGGTATACCGGTGGTACATGACCCCAGTCAAGCTTGCTAAGATATATCACCTGTCTGACAATAAATGCTGGAAATATAAGGAGGCGGAAGGGACATTCTTTCACCTCTGGTGGACTTGTCCAAAAGTGAAGGCCTTCTGGGAGGTGATTTACAATGAGTTAAAAAAGGTATTTAGGTATACCTTTCCCAAGAAACCGGAGGCCTTTCTTCTGGGCATTGTGGACCAGAAAGTGTTAAAGAAGGATAGAAATCTCTTTATGTACGCTACCACAGCAGCAAGAATTCTTATCGCAAAGTATTGGAAGACACAAGATTTACCCACGCTGGAGGAATGGCAGACGCAGTTGATGGACTATATGGAACTGGCTGAAATGACTGGCAGAATCCGAGACTTGGGAGAAGAAACAATGGAAGAGGACTGGAAAAAATTTAAGGACTATTTGCAAAAACATTATAAGCTGTATGAATGTTAAGAAAATGCACGATTTAGGAAACTCTAGCTTCAGCAACTTGATTAGGTGAAATGAAAACTAAGGTACAAGAAATAAGAGGTGGAATTATGAAATAACTTTATTATGTTTAATTTAAATACATAAGAATTGGGACATAACATTGTGAATCTAGAAACATGATAAATCGAAAGATACAGTAAGTTATGAAACAAGGTAACAAATTGCTGATGTTTGTACTACAAAGAATGCAGGGTTTGGAGGATGTGGGGAAGTCCAGTTGGTTTGTTAAAAAATATTAAGGAAAGTTGGACTCTTTATACTTTCTCCTTTTTTTCTGTTTTCTTTCTTTTTTCTTTACTCTGTATATCTTTGACTATAAGAAAAGAAACTTAATAAAAATATTATATAAAAAAAAAAGATTCTCAGCTTTTTGTGGGCGCCCAATTCAGCCAAAGCCAAGATCTCCCATGGTTACTCTGCGAGTCGCACTAGTGCCAGGCCCCCCCAACTTCTTGTGCAGAGAAGGGATGTAGGGGGGAGCACTGGCGAGGAGTTCTGCAGAGAAGCCCGTAAGTCTGCTCTGCAGAAAAGTTGCTCCCTTTTTTTGCTTCACTTGGTTCCTTTGTGTGTTTGTACTGGGAAGCACAAGATCCCAGCCAAAGGTTCCCAAAAATTAGCTGTCAAGATGGACAATTCCAAGCCTACTTTTTTCCCATGAAAGAAAAAAAATACTTGTTCCGTCTTCACTCCACCATCCATCCAGTTCCATCTCCCATTCCACGCTTGCCACACATCAGACTCATTGCGTTGCCTCTAACCCGGTTTCTTTTTTCCTTGGAGGAAGCCCAGTGTAATCTTTTTTTTGGAGGGGAGGAGTGTTGGGAGGGTGGCTTTCACAGTCCGACCTGCGAACGTTTCCTTTAAAGTGGCCTGTTACATCCTTGCCACGCCTGAGGGCCTGGTTTGCACGTAACAATAACTGTGGTTTGTTTAATCACAGGTTGACTATGCATTGCCCCAACAAACCGTGGTTTTCTTCTCCAAAGCTCAGCTTGTTTCTCAGCTACTGAGATCCAGAGGCAGCCTGTCTCAATGCTTAGGGGCTTTGGCCACTGTGAGAGCAGGGTGCCAGACCACATGGGCCCCCAGTGGCCTGATCTGGCAACAGGGCTCTTTTCATGCTCTCAACTGCTGTGCCCTGTGAGCATCCCAAAGGCACCTAACTGGCTGCCAGTTGCCAGAAGCAGAACCCAGCGCCCGATGGTCCTTTTGGCTCCAAGAGCTGCTTCTATGGTTGTTCCTGTTTTGAAGCGGCCGGAAGTTTCTCTTGCACCTTTCCTGTTGCATGTCCAGCATGAGAGTTTTGCAGCCTCTAACCACGATTCCTGGCCCCGCATCCATTCCTTTCCTCCTCCTCCTCCTCCTCCTCTCGTGCGACCGTGCGCAGGGTTGGCCACTGGAGCCTTGTGAACTAACCGGCCTGCCTCCTTTCACCCTCCTGCCGACCTGCAGGGAGAACCACAGCGAGATCGAGCGCCGCCGAAGGAACAAGATGACGGCCTACATAACGGAGCTGTCAGACATGGTCCCCACCTGCAGCGC
This sequence comes from Podarcis erhardii, assembly GCF_964252035.2. Classification (NCBI taxonomy): domain Eukaryota; kingdom Metazoa; phylum Chordata; class Lepidosauria; order Squamata; family Lacertidae; genus Podarcis; species Podarcis erhardii. The sequence goes on along the minus strand of NC_138505.1, from coordinate 3,672,913 downwards.
CCTGGCCCGCAAGCCTGACAAGCTCACCATCCTGCGCATGGCCGTCTCGCACATGAAGTCCCTGCGGGGCACCGGGAACACCTCCACTGACGGCACCTACAAGCCTTCCTTCCTCACTGACCAGGTACAGGCTGTTAGATTTCTGTTTATGCCACTGTGCAGTTTTTGGAGTCACAAGACTCTGTTTACATTCCAGACTGTTGGAAGTCAAACGGGAGACGGATGTTGTTGGTTTCCTGTTTCTTTGTCTCAGTTCGTTCACTGACTCTCACAGAGAGAGGATGTATATTCTTTTCTGTCTGCGTAGTTAGAAATAACACCTAGCAGTGTAGCTTATATTTCTCGTCCTTCTGCTGCCTGGATACTCTGCGTAATGAGGGAACGTGCTTGAAGCCTCATCAAAGGCTTAGGTCGTTAATCACAGTCGGAGGAACATCGGAGGAGGAGTAGGTCGGCCGTACAGAATTCCGACACAGGCGTCTGTCTATCCCCACTTAACGCGGGGGTTACGTACAGGGCCTCCATGTGCGTAAGTAGGGAGCACCCTCTAAACTCCCTTTAAACGCCCTCTGTGCCGTGCTTTCTCCAACCCAGAGCAAATCCAAAAATATCCATAACTAGAACTGAAGTTCTGGGGCCTCCAGGAGGCTGGAGGATGTGTAAATAAAAGTGGCAGCAGCTGCTGCTGCTGCAGCTGTTAGGCAGAGAGGCTGAGCAGCCTAAACAAATCCCTGCTGTGCCTCTGGTGCCTTTGGGGCTTCCTCCGCCCTCCCTGACGTCCTCTTTGGGCTCTCCTTGTGTGCCACAAGGACTTTCCGGCTCGCTCCCACTATTTCCAGGTTTGAATTGAATTGGATTTTCCCCCAGTGTATGTTTGGTCACATGAGAGTCGAGCATCCTGGACCGCTGGTCCTGCTACCTAGGGATGATGGGAGCTGTAATCCAACAACGGTTGGGGACCCAAGTTTGAGAAACGCCAGTGAGGGTGTCGGACTAGGACCTGGGAGAGCAGGGTTCAAATCCCCACTCAGCCAGGAAGCTCACTGTGGGGGGCCTCGGTTAGGCCAGTCACTGCCTCTCTCAGCCTCACCTCCCTCGCAGGGTTGTTGCGATGATAAAGTGGAGGAAGAGGAAAACTGTGTTTGCCACCTTGAGGTCCTTGGAAGAAAGGCGGAGTACAATTGTAATAAATGATTTTCCACGTAAGGCTGGGAGAGACTTGCTCTCTCAATCCCCAGAGACCCCTTGGGGGCAAAGTAGCTCCCAATGTTCCTATTCAGAGTCATGAGGACTAGAATCTTGAGTTTATTTTTCGGGAGCCATGCCTCGGGGGTAGAGCACAGGCTTTGCATGCAAAAGGTCTCAGGTCCAATTGCTGGCATCTCCAGGTAGGGATGGGAATGCCTGCTGCCAGTCAGTGTGAACACTACTAAGCTTAATGCTCTGCCATCTCTATCTCTCTCTCTCTCTCTGCAGGAGCTTAAACACTTGATTCTGGAGGCGGCCGACGGGTTCCTCTTCATCGTGTCCTGCGAGACGGGCCGGGTGGTCTACGTCTCCGACTCCGTGACGCCCGTCCTGAACCAGCCCCAGTCCCAGTGGTTCGGCAGCACCCTCTACGACCAGGTGCACCCCGACGACGTGGACAAGCTGCGGGAACAGCTCTCCACGTCGGAAAACGCCCTCACGGGTGAGCTCGGCTGTCCTGCCACCACCATCCCAGTCACCGCATGTCCTGTAACTTCCTGCTGAAATCCTGTTGACATTTCATAACCGTGGATGTCCCGGGATTTATGCTTCGCCCTGCTTTTTAGCGCAGGAGTGCCCCCCGTTCCGCTCAGAATGGCAACAATGCTTGCCAACCTTGGGGAAGCAGAACCCAATACCACTTGCTAGAAAACCACAAGAGGGCAGAGTTGCTCTTGAACTCAAGTCCCGCTTGCAAGTTTCCCACAGGCACCTGGTTCGCCACTGTGAAAACAGGATGCTGGACTGGACGGGCTGTTGGGCTGATCCAGCTCTTCAGATATTCCTATTGAACCTCCAGATCCTGAGGCAATCTATCTAGATTCCTGGGTGGTTTGGGTCATTTGACCGCTGTGAGAACAGGATGCTAGAACTAGATGGGCCCCCTGTGCTGGGCCCGGGGGTAACCCTTGAAACACAGTCCAGGACCGGTCCAGAATCCAAAGGTTCTGCTGGGAGTCAGTCCGACAGGGCCAAGGCAGGAAACAAGGCAAGGACAGGCACAGGATCTCAGGCAGAATCTAACATACCGCAATATTGCTCCCACAACCTGGGACGGGGTCCAGCCGCCTTTTATCTCTGTCAGGGTAACGGCCGGTCCTGATCCCCCGGCGACTCACCTCCCTGTCTCACCCAAGGCAAGCACTCCTCCTGCGAGTACTCAGGTCTCTCCTTCTCTCAGACCTCAGTTTCTGCAGCTCGGGAGACATCGGTGGGTTACTAGACCCAGAAGCTACCTCCGCCTCTCCTGACCCAACCGGTAGTGGAGCAGCTGTAAGTGATGGCCCAGCTGGAAGCAATGAGGTCATCTCTGCATCTGGAGCCAGGGCAGGCTCAGGCCCCTGATTCAGCCCAGCTGGTGCTTGTTGCAGGGGAACCTGTGCAGAATGGGACTCTTCAGTATCAAGCCCCAGACTTGGTTCAGATGATGCCTGAGGCTAAGGATCTGGTGCGGACTGAGACTCCTCTGGTTCTGAGTCCGAGCCCGAGTCACAGGCCATCACACCCCCTTTGGTCCTGATCCAGCAGGGCTCTTCTGAGGTTTTTACGTTGCAGAATACTGCTGTTAGGGGCTGGCAAAGTGCTGGTGAGGGTGCATTGGGGGGAAGAGGGCTGGAGTCTAACTTGGGAGAGGCAGTCCATGATCTGGGGGGACCTGTGTCAGCCAGGAGGCAAGAGTCGGAGGCAGGGGAATCTCCAGAGATGGAGGGTGGAGCACAGAATGGGTCAGAAGAAGAGGAGGAAGGCAGGTCAGGCAAGTAAAGAGTCCAGTGCTTCCCTATTCTCCCCCGAGCCACTGTCTCCCAGAACCAGGAGGGAATTGAAAAGGGAGGAGCAGGGGAAGTTTCCACGCAGGCATAATCTCCAGCTGTGTGCGCACAGCCCATCGGGAGCAGGTACATAAATTGGAGGTTCCCTGTTGCTGCAACTGCTCCATAGGGCGCAAACCAGAGAATGCTAGTGCATGGTTACTGGAAGCCATAGAAGCTACTGTAAGTGTCCACTTTTGACAGTCAATTCTTAACTGTCTGCCATGTGCATTCCTTTTGCTGGGGAGTGCAAAAAAAACCCAACAACAACCTTGAAAGGTAGGTTTCTCCTGAGCGGAACTGCCCTCGCATTTTTGACTGTGACAATGACGATTTCCTGTTTCCCAGGTCGCATCCTGGACCTGAAGACGGGGACCGTCAAGAAGGAAGGGCAGCAATCCATGCGGATGTGCATGGGATCCCGGCGGTCTTTCATTTGTCGGATGAGGTAGGACGGGGCTCCTCGGTTCCGCGTACAAAACCCACATGTCGTTTCTGCGTGAGCTGGGCGTAAATAAGGACCGCAATCAAGGAGAAGTGTCAGGGCCTGCTTGGGATGCAGTGCCAGAGCATGATTTGTCAAAACATGAGCCCAGGATCACTTGAAGCTATCTTATACTGAGTCAGACCCTTGGTCCATCTAGACCAGTGCTGTCTACACTGACAGGCAGAGGCTCTCCAGGGTTCAGGAAGGCGACATTCCCTGGCACTGAGTATGGTTCTGGTTGTCTGACCATGTTAATGGGTACTATAGAGCTGGAAAAAGGGGTTAGGGAAGGGCAAAGAATGAAAGGATCCAGAATGCTGCAGAGGCTGCAGTAACTCCTCTAGCAGAATCTATGGCTTTTTAGTTTAGGAAAAAGTGAGAGGGACAGGCTAAGAGGCCTTGGTGTGATGCAACAGTACGCTATGGTGCTTTGGAAGTGTATTGTAGCTACTGTATTTACTCGAGTCCAATGTGCCATCAAATCTAATGCGCGCTTCAATTTTCAGAACTGTGAAACCCAAAAAAAGTATTTGCCGGCAAATGTAAATGTGCCATCGAATCTAATGCGCGCCTTAATTTTCACAGCATAATTTGGCCAAAAAAGGTGAGCATTAGATTCAAGTAAATACGGTAATAAACACATTGTTGAACCTTCAGAAAAGGAGACGTTGTTCAAGGCCATGTTTCTGTTAAGAAATGTGCCAAGCAACGTAGTGTATTAAGAATTTACTTCTACACCACTGGTTCATAGCCAGGTCAGGGAACAAACCTTTCAATAAAAATGCAACCCTGAGAAAATCCAAGCAAAGCTTCCAATAGGGACCCGGTTTATGTAGAAAATCTATTGCGCAGAAGGACAGCCCCACTAACCACTTGTTCAGCGAACTGCCAAATCTGTATATCACTAGTATTATTATTATTTTAAAAGCCTCCTGCTATAAAATATAAATGGATTGGGGAGATGTTAATTCACACACTCGACGCTGCTGTGTGGGTGAGGAGGAAGGAGAGAGTATTATTAATATTCAGTTCATCAGTTGCCTGATCTATAGCAGTCTCCAGGTGACTTACAGCAAATTTAAAAACATACAGGGTCCGGGCAGGGCAGGGCTGGGGGTTCCTGCTCCAGGTTTCTCCCCTTCAGCCTTAAAAGTCCCCAGAAATGGATGGCAACTGCATTGTTTTTGAATAAAAGTTTCTGGCAACCACAGGAGGGGAGAGGGCTCTTGTCCTCAATTCCTGCTTGTGGGGTTCCGCCACTGCGAGAACAGGACGCTGGACTAGATGGGCCCCTGGCCTGATCCAGTAGACTCTTAGCTTCATGACCAGAAGCAGCCACAGCATGGCTTTTGGGAGTGCTCCCTTGCCAGGTGGCATGGAAGCAAATCTGTGTAGTTCTGCCACAAGGAAGCAGGCAAAGGGCTGTGGGCCAGCTTGGTCCCTAAGCGAAGATACCAACGTCTTGCAGGGGGCGGGAGGAACCAGAATCTTTGGGTGAAAGTGGAAGTAACGTGAGTTTGTTTCTGTTCTTCGCTCCACAGATGCGGCAATGCCACGGTGGATCCAGTCTCCATGAATCGCCTCAGCTTTATGAGAAACAGGACCCGGTAAAACTGGTTGTTCAGGGAGCCAGGGCTTGGTTGGCTGATAAAGGGTAGCAAGCAGCCCAATGTTAGCTTCATGTGGCAAAGTGGAGTAGTCAAACTCTGATCTTCCAGGTCCTAGTCTGATACTCTAACCACTATACCACCGCTGCCTCTCACATTTGTTTAATCAGTGCAGGGGGTAGAGCTGATGTTTTTGTTGGCAGGTTGCCTTGCTGAGAGTTCAGGTGGACTCTCATCCCCCCCCCACCCCCGCACCCCAGTAAGATCAGCAAATGCAGCCCTGGCAACATATTTCTCTCTGCTCCCTCCTTCCAGGAATGGGTTGGGTGCTGTGAAGGATGGCGAGCCTCATTTTGTCGTGGTCCACTGCACAGGCTACATCAAAGCCTGGCCACCGGCAGGTAACCTCACCTGAATGTCTCATTTTTGATGTTTCTGCTAATTCATTTATTTCCTGTTACTTTGAAGTCCTGTTCTTCTAAAAATAGTTATAGGGTTTTTATCAGGAGGGCGGGAAGTCTGGATGATGTTCATGGGTCCCTTCCAGGCCTGTGATCTTGTATCCAGTGGGTTTAGAGTCTAGTAGAAGAGGCCACTGAACTGCCCAGACAAGTTTCTTCACAAGATTCCAGCTTTAGCTGGCCGCTGAAGTACTGCCATTTACATGTCTTAAAGAGCTGGTTTGGTTGCCATAGAGATCAATGGGGGGGATCTTTCCCCACCTTGCCTGTCTGTATGCCAAGTCATCCTAGGCTGGAGAACGATAGGCCAGGGGGTGCTCTGTGTGAAAAAAAAAGAGAGAAAATGTGTGCATGTGTTGGCTGATGCTGGAAGCTGGAGACACACAGGATTGTCCTGCTCTGTTCTGGATCCAAAGCTACAATTTGATAATCTTGTTGGGAACTTAATGAGGAGGCAATATCTGCTGGAGTTTTAATGCTGTGAGCCCCTCCATCCTATGCTCAGGTTGCATCTATGCTTAAATAAAGCCATGCATCCTAACTTGCTCAGATTTTCTTTCCCTTGTTTTCATTTTTCTTCTACATAACTGTCAATTATCCTTTCTGAGGTTCCTTCACTTCCCTCTTACCCTCATCTTTCTTTTTTTTAATTCACTAGCAATTTTTTTAAAAAATTACTGCATCCCTTCTCTTCCCCTCTGTCAGTTGTTTTCTCCCTCCTTTCCCATAGCAAGATCCCCACTAATTTTACCCCGCGAGGGTTTCCACACGGAGACCCCCGTTTTCAATGGCTTCCAATTACCCCTTGGTTCAGAAGTGTTTCACACAATGCTGGTCCCTCTCTACCTCCACCAAATTTCTCCCACTGTACCAGCCACATGGGGTCAATAACATATATACCGTATTTTTTGCACCATAACACTCACTTTTTTTCCTCCTAAAAAGTAAGGGGAAATGTCTGTGCGTGTTATGGAGGGAATGCCTACGGGTGGCATGCCTACGGATTTTCCTCCTCTAAAAACTACATGCGTGTTATGATCGGGTGCGTGTTATAGAGCGAAAAATACGGTATTTTTAACCCACTAAGACCAGAACCCACCTTTGAGAAAAGCCTGTCCTGGCTCTGAGCTCAACTCCTCCTTCTTGCCATCCACAGGGGTCTCCCTCCCAGATGACGACCCAGATGCTGGGCAGGGGAGCAAGTTCTGCCTGGTGGCCATCGGCAGGCTGCAGGTGAGTTAGCCTTTCCCTCAAGCCCCAAAAGGACGCGGGAACCAGGTTGCCATCGATTGCTGAGCCTTCTTTGTACCTTATTGCAGCAGGTGTCCTTATCTGAGAGCCTCAAAAGCCGGACCACAATTGCTGTCCCCTGTGTTGCTCCAGGGCAGGGCTGGCAGCTTGCCTGAGGCCACTTTCGTAGAATCATAGGAGAGTTGAAAGGGCAACCCAAGGGCCATCTAGTCCAACCCCCTGCAATGCGGGAATCATGGCTAAAGAATCCCCGCGAGATGGCCAGTTTGGTGAGCGCATGGCAGAGATTAGGGCCCAGTCCCTCGCCTCTCTCAGCTCTTAGGGAGAAGAGAAATAAGAGAAATAATCAGGGGCCTTCCGCAGAGTTTCCTGCCTCCCCTTACTTGCCAACTCGCCTTCTTACGGGGGAAAGGGCTGTCTCTCCTCCAAGCGGGAAGCCCAATCCCTCCTGCCTAGCCCCCTCTCTGTAACCGGCCCCTAACCTCTTAGCGTCTCCCTTCCCTTGCAGGTCACGAGCTCGCCCAGCTGCGTGGACATAAACACCGTGTGCCAGCCCACAGAGTTCATCTCGCGGCACAACACCGACTGCCTCTTCACCTTCGTCGACCACCGTTGCGTGGCCACCGTTGGCTACCAGCCACAGGTGCGGGGAACTGGAGGAGGGGGTTCCCAGCAAGAGCTGGGTGCACATTGGCTCCCTGGGTCCAGGCCAAAAGCCCGCTTAGTCCAGCATCCTGGACAATATCATTTATATATAAGTTAAACAGTGCCGGGGCTAAAATACACCCTTGCTTAACTCCCTTTGTGGCTTGTAAGTTGTCCATTTGTAGAGCAGCACGCCTTTCATCACAGTATCATTGTATAAGCATTTAATCAAGTACAGCAGTCTTTTGTCTATATTTGAGGAGTTCAGCTTATCCCAGAGTCTTACTCGCAAAATTGAGTCGAACGCAGCTTTCAAATCAATGAAAGTTGCGTATAGCATAAGGTTTCCCGGGGACAGTCCCCCGATTTAGAAATCAGTCCTCTGACAAAATCCTATCATTCCTACTGAAGTTGAAAAGTGTCCCCAGATTCATTGAAAAAGGTAACCTGCCTTCAGCAGTGACATTCTGACTCTTTCTCTCTCTCCCCGCCCCCCCCCCCACAAAAAATTAGGAACTCTTGGGAAAGGATATTGTTGACTTCTGCCACCCGGAAGACCACCAGCTTTTGAGGGACAGCTTCCAGCAGGTAAACCAGCCATGAGTCCATGACTGATTCAGCCTGGCATCTGCGCAACAACCCAGCACACACCCCTTGGCAAACACATTTTGAATGCCGTCGGAGCAGGCAGGGGGAGCCTTGGGCCCTCCTGAGGTTGCTGAACTACAACTCCCATCTCCTCCCTGGCCGTTGGCCACGCTTGCCGTCAGGGCTGGTGGGAGTCGTAAGATCCAGAGGTTGCACACATGCCTGCCTTACAGACCAATCTGTTACCTGGTCTGGAGCACAAACTTCAGGCCATCTTTCCAGAGCCCCGGGAGGGAGGGAGGGAGGGAGGGGAAGCTGGCTTTTCACGACCTTCACAGTCCTGCATTCCACCCCATAACCATCAACATCTGTGGAAAATGGAAATAAATACCTGTCAGGTGCCCCAGCGCAAGCTTGCAGAAACCACTTTTTCAGCTTGAGGGCCACATTCCGTTCTTGGCAACCTTCTGGGGGCCACATGCCACTGGTGGGTGGGGCCATAGTCAAAAGTGGGTGGGGCCAAGAACGTAAATTTGAGTTCTGTAGAATAGATTGGTTCCTACACACACACAGATGCCTCTCTGTCTTCTGTCCAGGTGAGCGAGAGGCAGGATCAGAGTTCGAGGAAACATCTCCAGCCAGGCAAAACCGTCTTTGGGGGTGCAAAGCAGGGGTACTGAGAGGCATAGGGGAATCCCTGCCCCAGGGAAGGCAACCTCCAAAATCCCAGGCAAGGAGGAATTGTAGCCAGTGCTGGCATTAAAAGAGGGCAGGGAAGTCGCAGCCCCCAACCCAATCTCATCTCTTGCCCTAGCCCCCTTTGCTGGCATCTTTTAGAAAGTTGAAGTTGGGGGGGGGGTAATTTTGGGAAGCTCCAAAGTAGCAGAGCTTTATTTGGGGTTCTTCTGATCCTGGGTCTTAGGGTAAGCGCTGCTCTTTCAGGAAGTGCATGTTTTGTTGGGGGGGGGGGTCTTTCCTTTCCACCCCTCTGCTGTGGCTGCTGCTGTTGCCGGCGTAAAACCAAACCAAAACCCCACCCCACCCCCGTTTTTCCAGGTGGTGAAGTTAAAAGGCCAAGTTCTGTCCGTCATGTTCCGTTTCCGGTCCAAGAACCAAGAATGGCTCTGGATGAGAACTAGCTCCTTCACCTTCCAGAACCCCTACTCAGATGAGATAGAGTACATCATCTGTACCAACACCAATGTGAAGTACGTACACGGGGACCCCCTGTGTCACCCCCACTGGCAGCGGGGCCTGCTCTTTTGCTGTGTCCTTGAAAGACTTGCAGGGCGGAGGGGGCTTTGCAGTCTCCCACCCCAAAAAACTCCTCCTTAGCTTCATTCCAGCCTCTTTTTAAGCAAAATGCATTAAAATAAGTTTCTGCTTCTGGGTTGTCAAATCTCCTTTGCCTTTTTTTGTTGTTGTTGTTCAGTTGAACCCCAAGACCTACCAGCCAGATGCAAAATTAGGCAGGGCACATTCACTTTTAAATACAACTTTGGAAAGTCACAGCTTCCCTCAAAGAATTAGGGAAAATATTATTTGTTAAGGGTGCTGGGAGTTGTTAGGAGGCCCCTCTATTCCCTTCTCAGAACTACAATTCCCAGAGTTTCATGGGAAAGAGGGATAAGCCTCTCTGGGAATTGTAGCTCTGGGAAAGGAATATGACACTCTTCCTGAACACTCTCAGCATCAACTACAGCTCCCAGGATTCCTTGGGGGGGGGGAGCCATAGCTCTTTAAAGTCGCATCACCGTGCTTTAAATTTATGGTGTGAATGTGGCCTTTGGGTACCCGATGCTAGTCCTATGCAGAGTGGGCTCACTGAAATCAGTGGACAGGCTAACGTAGGTCCATAGATTTCCATATGTCTGCCCTGACTAGAACTTAGTTAGCTGCCACCCTTAGAATTAAGGAGCAAGGAGCCTCCAGAGTGTAGGGATTTGTTTCCAGTGCTAGAGGTCACAGCTCTTTTGCACACACACAAAAATCTGCCAACTATGAGTTCAGATTTCTTCATTTTAGCTGCCTAACCTAGGTGGGAAAACTTGCTTTTTCTTGCTCTGGGGTCAGAAACCCTTGTTGATCTACTGCAAAATTGCCCTGAGATCTCCCCACAGATCTCAGTCTACTTTCTGCCCTTCCCTTGGTCTAAACCGCCTGTCTGCTCTGAGTATCCCCCTCTTTTGCTCTTGATTGGACAGGCTGCTGTGATGTCAGGGAATACGCTAGCCTTAATTGGAGCAGACCTACAGAACCTGACTACCTTGGAGAACATAAGAAAAGCCTGCTGGATCAGGCCAATGGCCCATCCACAGCAGGAGGTTCATTAGTTTCAGTGGGTCTGCTGCTGAGTAGGACTGGAATGGGATGTGACCCATAATGCCGCCCCCCTCAGCCATCAGGACACCAGCTCTCCTCTTGGTCTGCCCCATATTGTCATGTTGGTGTCATTTCCTTGAGTGAATCCATACATTCACCATCCCTAAATCTGAAACTGGGACACATTTGCAGGTTGAGCTAAAGACTAAGAATCATCTCCAGCTAAGTTTTACTGAGAGTAGACCCATTGAAATGAATGGAACTAAGTTATGTTGATTGATTTCAGTAGCTCTGCTTTGAGTAGCGCCAACATTGGAGACTGCTCTCAATTTTCTGCCCACTGCCCATCTTTCAGTCTATTTTAAAAATAATTTTGTGGTGGTGTGGAGGGGTGGGTGGCCTCTGAGAGAGTGTTGTGGCAGTCGGCTTGAGTAAGCTTTTGCACAATCTATTTCTGCCCCTTCACTTGGGGGTGGGGAGAACCCCACACACCCATACACTCATCCATCCCATTTCCATATACCAGCTTCAGACGGGGAGCTTCAGAGAAATCAAAGCCAGATTTTGCATTTATTATGGAGTCGCTTACGTAGAACAGTGTAATGTGTTTTGTTTTGTTTTTAAACTGATTACAATCAAGCTTTAAAAACAAACATGCCTGAAATTTCTCAAAATGCAGATTTAAAACCAACAGATACATGTAAAAAGAATTGTGTGTCTGGGGTAGCGAAAAAGACTTTAGCAGGTGCCAAAAACAGCCTTAAGAAGAGGGAGGTGCATAAAGATCCCCTGGCTCACTGGAATGCTCTGAGGGTTGCGATTGGCTCCCTCCGATCCCTGACCTTCCCTTCCCCGATGACCCCCCAGGAACGCCAGCCAGGAGTCCCGGCCTGCCTTGGCCAGTCAGATGCAGCGGCCCCAACTGGGCCCAAACGCCAGCCTGCCTTTGGAGATGAGTCCTGCCCAGCTGGCGACGAGGTAAGTGGGGGGCTGGCTGGAGTCACCCTGGGGCCCTTTGCTCTGTGAGGGGTCTATTCCAAGGCCCCCTGGGGCATGTAGGTGTCGGAGCACCTTGTAAGCTCTGCTCAGTTCCTCTCCCTGCTTTGTGTCACTTTCCTCTGACCCACGACCGGCTCCTAACCTCTTAAAATGGCTTGCGTTTCAGGCAGCAGGCAACACAGCCAACAGACGTCGACGTGGTCCCTGTCAGGGAGAGCTTAGCCAGTTACGACCACGCCCAGGTAAATCGGCAAAGGTTCCAAGAGTTTCCAGCTCCCTGCCCTAAATTGAGACCTGGCAGAGGGCACACACAAACACACCCGCTGACACGGATCACTGTGTCCCTCCTTTGGCAGACCACACACTCCACTGGAAGGAACTCATGGTGCTCACCTCTGTGGAGTTGCCAGTCGCCATTGGCGACTAGAGGAGTCGTTCAATACAGGACTGCAGTGGCATGAGAGGAAGAAATGACTTTTTTTTCCATAACTCCCCTCTTCAGCCATCCTTCAGCCTGCCCCCTTTGCATGCACACAACTGAAAACATAGATTTTGTGGAGTGGCAATCCAGACAGGATTCTCCCACCCTGTCCATTCTCATTTAAGTGGCATGTTGCAGGATTTATGTTAGAACACACCTAGATTCCAATCCTTGCTCAGCCGTGAAGCTTATTGGGGTGTCCAGGGGCCCAGTTGCCATCTCTCAGCCTAACCCACTTCTTGGGGTAGTTGTGAGGATACAATTAGGGGAGGAGGAATGGGGTATGGTGCCCTGAACTCTCGGGACGGGGTGGGGGATGGAAATGGAAATAAATCCCTGGGCTTATCACTTATTTAGTTGTGTGTGCACATGTTGACACCTGCAGATTGTATCCAACATTAATCATACTCAAGACTCTGCAGTTAATGGGTTTGACTGACCTTAGGCACGTTGATTTCAGAGGATCTACTCAGGAGTAGGATTGAGCTAACTGTGCAACCCTGTGTTTGCTCATCTCCTTCCAGGCTGCCGTTCAACCGGTGGCCACCACTGGCCCGGACCATGGTAAACCTCTGGAGAAAGCAGAGAGCCTCTTCAGTCAGGAGCGGGACCCTCGCTTCAGTGAAATTTACAGCAGCATCAGCACAGGTGAGAGGGTTGGGGTCGGGGGTGGGAAATCAGAGCCGGTAATCAGTAGCCATGTCAGTCCATCCCCTGGGAGAAAAAAAGAGAGAAATCTTGGGGAACGCCAGAGGTCGCAAGTTCAATCCCCAGGGGCATATTCAGGTAGGGCTGGGGACGTCCGACCTCACCTGAAACCTTGGAGAGGCGCTGCCATCAGTGTCGACAGTCCTGGGCGAGATGGGCCCAAGCAGCCTTTTTGCTATAGCTTCCTATGAGTTGGATCCAGCATTAGTCCTGCTAAGACCAGGACCCCTTGAAATGAACAAAGGTAGTGGATTTGTTCCTTATTTAGCTGTTTAATTTATAAATCCTGCCTTCTCCCCAGGCCGGGACTCAAGGTGACTTACACAAGTTAAAATGGCACAGAGAATGTAGAAGAAGCTAAAAGCATATTTTAAAATAGTTTGTTTAAACTAGAGTGGAATGAAAATAGCATAAAGGCAGATTGAAATATAGATAATAAAAAAGCAGCACGGCAGTGTCAGAAGCCCTTTCCTTAAAAACAGTCATTCCCAAAAGCCTGTCAGAATAAATTTATCTTCATCTGCCAGCAGGAAGGGCAAGGAGAGAGCCAGTCTCTTGGAATAAAGCCCATTAGTATCAGTAGGTCCTCGTTGGATACCGCCCAATATCGCGTTCTTGGGTGGCCAGGTTGGGGCTAACCATGCTTCTCTCTCTCTCTCAATCAGACCAGACGAAAGCCATCTCTTCTGGCTCTCTGCCCGCCAGCCAGTCCCTCTTCTCCCAGGGAAGCAGTTTCATAGCTCCTCGTCCCACCGAGAACTTCAGGTGAGGTCCAAGGGATAGTCTTAAGACTCCTGTGATTGGCTGAGGTTCCTTTTCAGTTTAGCCCAGCCTCTGCAGTGCAGTGGTTAGAGTGAGTGATGATTCAAATCCTCACTCGGCCACCAAGCTCACAGTCTCGCAGCTTAACCTACATCAAAGGGGGTGGGGGGACCACGTATGCCGCCTTGAGCTCCTCAGAAGAAAGGCGAGATAGAAACTGAGTGAACAAATGGAGGAATGAATGGCATGCCAGCTCTCTGCGTGCCTCTTCAGCCACACTGGCCTTTCCTCCCTTAACTCTGCCCTCTTCCTCGCCTCTGTAGGAGCAGCACGATGGTGCCCCCCGTGAACGTCATTCAGCAGCAGCTGCCCACAGCACCGCATTCAGCCTCGGCGGGGCAGATCCTGGCCCAGATCTCTCGCCACTCCAATCCTGATCAGGTCTCCGGGACCACGTGGGCTTCAGGGACGACACGCACGTCTTTCACTGCCCAGGTAGTTTTTGTCTTTTTCCTACAGACCATATATATGGGCATCCCTGGTCCGAAGTGGGCTTAGCCACAGTTTTGTGTCGAATAGTCACAAGCTGCCGTGTCTGCTGGAGAAGCTGGAGCTGGGCCTGGTTTAGGAGTATAGGAAGCTTCTGCCTCGTAGAATCATAGACTTGTAGAGTTTGAAGGGACCCCTGGTGGTCATCTAGTGCAACCCCCTGCGATGGCAGGAATCTCAACGAGATTGTACATAACCGACAGCCATCCAGCCTCTGCTTAAAAATCTCCCAAGGAGGGACATTTTTTTCCTGCAAGGACATACACTCCAGCTTCCCGTAACCTACCAGTTGCTTTTTATTTATCTGCTCACTGCTTAAATTTCTTTTTCGTGCTCTTCTAGCAGGCGGCTTCCCATGCTGTTAAGACTCGGCCGCCTTCCTTTGCCATGGGCACCTTCCAAGGCACCCCGTCCTCCTTCAGCCCCATGTCGACACAAGGCTCCACAGCTTCGCCAGGCGGGTCTGCCTACCCAAGCCTTGCCAGCCGCAACGCCAGCTTTGGTGAGTGTTCCCCACCGGGTTTGGAAGTTGCAAGCGGTGATCCTTCTGCTGAAGAGGCAGGACTCTTTCGCCGTGCAGTTCCTCGTTCTGCAGAAGCAACACTGAAATGATGGGCGTGTATGTTGAGCACAGCGGGAAGGGCCGGAGCTCAGCAGAAGAATACCTGCTTTGCTTGCAGAAAGTCCCAGGTTCAAATCCAGGCACCTTCTGCTAGGGCTGGGGAGACCATGCCTGAACGTAACAAGAGCCCACAAGGGCCGCCTCTCTCCATATGAACCTACATGGACCCTGGGATCATTATCTGAGTCCCTTTTTCATGTGCCTCCTCTAAGAGAGGTCCAGAGGCTGGCAACATGACAACAGGTCCTTTTCTGTAGTGGCTCCCTGTTTGTGGAATGCTCTCCCCAGGGAGGCCCACCTGGCACCTTCCTTGCATATCTTTAGGCACCAGGCAAAAGCATTTCCCTTCAACCAAGCCTTTGGCTGATTAATACTCTACATCCTTTTAAATGTCTTTGTCCTGGAAACAAAAGCATAATCAATTTTTTGAAATAATTTTTATTGGTTTTACAAAATAAATCACGATTAACATTTTTCAATAAAAGAAAAGTTTAAAATAAAACAAGATTCTCCCAAATCCTAGAGGACTCCCCTCCTCCCCTCTGTGGGTGCTTTAAGTTTCTTAATCAACTGCATATTAGAGTTCATCCAAATTTCAGTTCTCCAATATGTCCAGTCTCTGTAACATTGCAAGAGTTATTCAGAGCATGCCATCAATTGCACAATCATTTCATGGTTGCCGGGAACAGTATCTTTCAGTCTTCCAACAGGAATACTTTCAAATGCTTCTTGAATGTCAATAACAAGGGAGACAGGCTCACCTCACAAGGGAGGGCATCTCCTGTGAATCCACCTGGGATCTACCTTCTGCCCCACTTCTGATTGCTAGACCTCTTTCTGCAGCCCAAACAGGGTGTTTCCGCCCACCAACTCCTTCTAAGCCAAACCAGTCAATCTAGACCAAAGCGTGTTATCAAGGGCATGGGGAAAGAACAGTCTTGTCTGCTACACTCGGTGCTAACTGCATTTTTGTTCCTTTCAAAGCTGCTGGAGAGAGCGGGCAGGCCCCAGCCCCGTTCCAGCCCCGGGCAGCGGAGGGGGTCGCTGTGTGGTCGCAGTGGCAGGGTCAGCACCACGGACAGAGTCCAAGCGAGTCGCACACCCAGCAGCCACCACCAAACCAGTCGGAAGTCTTCCCGGTCAGTCAACCTCCCCTCTGCCACGATTCCAGTAACGTTTCCTGCTCCCCGTTTTATAAACAGAGGCCAAGACGCCAGTGATCCTCTTGCTAGGGATCCAAACCAGGATTTAAACCTACGGCAGCCGACTCTATTTCCCCATCTTTGATTTATTTAAAAGCACTGATAACCCAAGAAGCCGCACTATACTGAGCGAGACCGTTGGTCCACCTAACTCAGTATTTTCTACACAGACCGGCAGCAGCTCTAGATCCTCTCACAGCACCCTTAACAAACGACAGTCCCCAGGATTCTTTCTGGGAAGCCATAACTATTAAAGTAGTATAAAGGTAAAGGTAAGGGACCCCTGACCATTAGGTCCAGTCGTGACCGACTCTGGGGTTGCGGCGCTCATCTCGCTTTACTGGCCGAGGGAGCCGGCGTACAGTCCGGGTCATGTGACCAGCAGGACTAAGCCGCTTCTGGCGAACCAGAGCAGCACATGGAAACGCCGTTTACCTTCCTACCGGAGCGGTACCTATTTATGTACTTGCACTTTGACGTGCTTTCGAAGTGCTAGGTTGGCAGGAGGAGGGCCAGAGCTCACCCCATCGCGGGGATTCGAACCGCCAACCTTCTGATCGGCAAGTCCTAGGCTCTGTGGTTTAACCCACAGCGCCACCCGGGTCCCAAAAGTGGTATAAGGGTGCTTTAAATGTATGATCCAGAAGGGATCTGAGTTAATACAGATAAAGGTTTTACATAGCACATTTGAGGGTGGGGTTCATTTTAGGGGGCGGTGTTAAATGTTTGCAAGTAGGAAACCCTTCTCCTGCATTCAGGAACCACTTTCTGCCCGTCCTAGAAGATACAGTGCACTGTCACCTAAGCAACGATAATTTCATTCTCATTTTCGAATTCCCTTTCATTTACAGGACATGTTGTCCATGCTAGGGGAACAAGGAGCCAGCTACAACAACGAAGAGTTTCCTGAGCTGAACATGTTCCCCCCCTTTTCGGAATAAGGATGGGAAAAGATCTGTGCAGATGGTGCAGTTTCCCCTGGCCCCCCGTGTAGCGACGCAGGGAGGGAGGAGCGTTTGTCACTCTCCCCCCCCCCACCTTTCTAACTTCTGTCAAAGACTGCCAAAGTCTTCCTACTTCTGGGAAGCAGAAGCGCTGCAGGCGAAGCGTCGCAGAGGGAGTCCGGCTCGTTCCCAACTTGGGTGGAGCCTCCGGCGAGGCCGCTGTTTCCCTCCTTCCCGGCAGACTTGCCGCGAACCGGTTGTGTTTTGGAGAAAGCCACGTGTGCAGAGTCCAAAAGCAGTCGCGAGGACTTGGGGAGCCCGATGAGTGGACGATGCTCAGTGTGCGATCATCAGGGATTTTTAAAAGCTCAATGGGTGTTTGGTTTTTTAAAAAAGAAACACCCTACGCCATAACCTTTTATACATATATACATATATATATAAATATATCAAAATTGTATTCTTGTTTATACGATGTCAGGGAATGGGGGCAGAATTTGCCCCCTGAAATGATGCTTAAAGTGCTGTGTAATTCCGTCACCTGTGAACACCCGAGGCATATAGAGGAACTCGTTGCCGCGCACTCGTTTCACTAGCGTCCGCACTCGTGTGTTCAGGTCTTGCACGTTATCTCCCTCGAGCAGTGTTAATGAAATGGAGGGGTCTGCCTGCCCCCACCCCAACTGTTCACCCTGCTGGGCTAGCAACTTTCTCAAGTGCCCCCCTTTCCCAGCAGCTGCCAAGCCCCCCACCAGGGCTTGAATGCTGTGTATGTCTTTAGAGCATTGTGCTTTCCCCATAATGTATAGGGGAACTGGGATTCCAGTCGGCACTGGGAACAACAAGGAAGTTGGGGGACATTGAAGCTGGCTGCACCTGGCTAGTCAAGGAAAAAGTAGGCATGGCTTGTCCTGAAGGAAGCCTTCAGGTTCCTCTGTTCTCTGGAAACCCAGACAAGCAAGTGTGGTGTTTGCCTTCTGGGATGATGAGACTCAAGGTATCCACCATTGAAGCTGGCCCTGTTTCCTCCCATAACCTGTGCAATTAAAAGTGGGCCTCGCTCATTAGCGGAACCCTCTTGGCTTCCTTTTTTCTTGTAACGCTTCAGGACAGGGGACACTTCCAAGCCATAAAAAGCATCCGTAGCACAAAAGCTTTTTGTTGTTGTTGCATTGTTGAGGATTTTGGGGTTCACGTGGGTCCCCTTTGTGTCCACCCCTCTCTTAATGTGAAATGGGACAGGGCTGCAATCTTCCCCCGGCGCTCACACAATTCTGGAAACAAGCAGATTTAATCTGAGCAGGTTTCCTGTCCATCTGTTGTTTCTGGTGATGTCTTCCCCTCCCCCCCTTCTTCAGTGGGGGGTAAAGAACACACATACCTGTCTCTCCCCCCCCCCAATCCAGGCATCATCCTGCTCACCTATTCTAGGGGGTGGGGAGTAAGAATTGAGATGAGACGATGGGAACCTTGTTCTGGAGATGTGTGATAGTCATCGAAATATACTTACATTTGTCATGAAGCCTGAATTCTTGGAATCTACCACTGTCTTCTTTCATAACTCTCAGTTGAAAGTGGGGTGCACCCCAGGCTTGGAATAGAGGGGAAGACTGTTCCTCTCGTGTTCCAGAAGTTATGTATACGATATTGAATAGTGTAACAATGCAGTGCTGTCCTTTCTGAGAAGGAAAAATGAAAGATCAGGATAAATTCTTTTAAAAACCCACAGCGATTCTCATTTCTATCTTGCAAAACTCAGCCATTGCTTGCCAAAGTGCAAGGATTGATCTCCCGGCGTCCCAAAAATATGGCACCAACCACTTTGCGATTTAAAAGCAACAAGAACTTTTTAGTAATGACTGCATAATTCAGCATCTGGATAATTTCTAGTTCTTTCCCCCCCTTTTTGTGTACTTTTTAAAAAATCAAGTTTCTGGCCCTCATGATGAAGAGGACCAGCTTGATGATGTCTGTGGGCCCGTATCTCAGAAGCATTTTACTGTTTTTCGTGTCAGCCTTTTGTCCCTTGCCCTGGCTTAACAGAGCAATTATGCAAAATAAACGATATGCCACATGTTTTATTCATGATGTTGTGCTCAACTTTGATGAGAAAAGAGTTTCTTTTTTCCTGAATTTCAGCTGGTGGGTTTTAAGCATACGGGAATATGGTCAAAATATGATATGATATGGTCAAAATATGATATGGGAATATGGTGTTTTCCCCAGGGCCAAATTAACTTGGACCACTGTGCCATCTCAGGCTCATGTGCTGTGGGATAGACATTGGGATTCAGAATCTCATGAGGCTGTGCTTTAGGGTCTGTTTCCAGAGATGGGGCGTTGTGGGGGGTGTCAGTTGACCAGTACCTCAAAAACAGTGTATTCCCGATACCTTGAGGATTAGGATCTCCCCCAGCTTTCCTGGAAATGCCACAGGGGATTGGATTTGGGGCCTTCTGCATGCAAGGCAGGTGTCCTGCTGCTGAGCTGCAACCCTTCCCTGTACCCATGATGCTCCATGACTCACAAGGCACCCTGAGTATGCATTCAATGGGGCACAGGCTGGGAGTAAGAAAGAAACCTTGGTACATCCATCTCTCCTGCCCAAAAGCCTGAACATTGCCCACCTCCCCACCCCAATGCCACTTTACCCATAGTGCACTGCGCTGCAGCCCACCCCCACCACCCTTATCACTGAGCTACTTGCAAGAAAAAATAAAGTAAGATCCCAGTCCTCATGGTTCTTAATGAGATTGGACAAAGGTTTCTTTTTTTTCTAGCAGACCTGTGAACTGGCAGAGACACTTCTGCAGAGCCAATGGCTCGCTTACGTAATAATCCATGGTTCATTACACTGGGTGCTTTCCCCACAACGGCCAGAAACGAGGAGCAGCTTGCCCTGTTTCCTGGTACTCCCAGGATATATTGCTTCTATATCTGGAGGCTCTATTGTGCATAAATAGCTATCAGGAGATCTATGTAAACTCATTTAATCCTTTTTTAATAAGAACCATTACTTCCCTCTCTCAACAGAGAAAAAAATCGGTTTGGCCACGCTACATTTAACCTCCGAAGAATCCTGGGAACTCATTTGTTAGGGGTGCTGGGAAACGCAGCTACAGTTCCCAGGATTTTTTTGGGGGGGAGCCTTAAATGTATGGGGTGTAGGGCAGCCACAGCCTTTCTTCTACATGGACACAAACCATGTAGCAGCTGCCTTACACGGAGTTGGAAGGGACCCTGTGGCCATGTAGCCCACCCCCTGCAATGCAGGAATATTGGTCCATTTCACTTAAGGATGCCTACTTTGGCTGGCTGGCTCAGGTTCTCGGGGGGGGGGGGTTATTTCTAAATCTGGAACTGCCAGTGATTCAATTGCGGGCTGTTCCACACGCTCAGCTGGTGCCCTCCCTCAGATCTCTGACGCGGTTACAGCCTTAACACTCACCTAGCTCAGGTAAACATGCAATGCCATGATGACAGAGCAGCTACAGCAAAAGGCCTCTCAATTCTGCTCCCAGTCCCTAGCTCAGTGTCTTAACCACTACCCCACACTGCCCCAGAGCATCCCCCCGCCTCCCCCCCATCTCTCAGGCTCCTGCTTCTGCCAGTTGAAGAGTTGAGATGCCTGCAACTGATGCTTCTGGCCAGGAGTTAAACTTCTCTGCCTTTTTCTTTTTACATCACTGGCTTCTGAGTAGCTGCCTCCGCAAAGCCTGTATCAGAGGTTAAGCTCTGCTTCTCTCACCCCTTTTAAAGTTTCTGCCTCTGTGATGCTGCAGGGTGGCTCTGAAGAGGCCCAGGGACCAGAATAATAATGAGGACAATTTATACAATTCCTACAATCTACTGGTGTGCAGAACAGTATATATTGATTTACTTTGGCCTGTCCCACCAGGGAGTGCTCTTGCTTCACTTTCACATTCAGGTGTGTTTACACAGAGTTCCAAGAGACCCAAAAGGGTCATCTAATCCAACCCCCTGCCATCATGGCACCTTGAATGGGGCCCAGAAACAAACCGGCAACCGGTGCAGCCGCTTTTAAGATGGGTTATGTGAGATCTAAACAGAATCCCAGCCAGTAGTCTGGCTGTGGCATTTTGGACCAATAGACCAAATCTCTTCCCCACTGCCACCGCCAAATTCAGCCATTAAGCTCCGATAGGGGCAACTTCGGCCCATCCATTACTGCCTCCCATCCTAAGCTACCTCACAGGGTTGCTTGGAGGATATAGCGCCCCCTCAAGCTATTTGGAGGAAAGGAGGGATACATGTGAGATAGTTTAGCAAACTGGTATGTGTGTGTGTGTGAAGAAGCAGCTCAGATTTTGTGCCTAAAGAAAACCACTTCATGGCTTGCAGCAAAGTAGTCAGTTCCTCCTATGACCCATTTCCCATTTCTTTTCGGGGGGAGGGAACCCACCACCAGCAGCAATATAGTCATAAGTTTCCCACTTCCTCCTTCCCACCCCCTGCTTCAGCTGAAAAGGCTCCTGTGCTTTTTATAGTTGTGGTGGAACCAACAGGTGGAGCTTTTGCCCAGCAGAGCAGCTGCCTGGGTTGAATGGTCTTCCTGCAGAGGGAAGTATGCTAGAGGGAAGGGGAAATGGGTCCTGCATTTGCACTCACTAAGCTCTGAAAGAGTAGCTCTGTACGTGCTCACCAGCCAACACCAACCCCTGCACATCTTTGGGAACTACGATTCCCAATGGCTGGGACTGACGGGAGCTGTAGTACCACAACATCAGGAGGGTACTTGGCTGCGGTTTGCATTTTAAGGAGGACTGTAAGATCTTAAAACCAGGTCCCTGCAAGAAACAGACTTAGCAGCAGGTCCAGGGCAGCAGAAAAAGACAAATCAAGAACTTCTTCATGTCTCACTTAACAAAAGGATGGCTAGTCTGTGACACTCCCAATGTGATTTTGTCATTGTTTAATGCATTTGTATATTGGCTCCCAGTTCATTTCTGAGCACAATTCAAAATGTTGGTGCTGACCTTTAAACCCCTAAACAGTCTCGGCCCAGTATACCTGAAGGAGCGTCTTCACCCCCATCGTCCAGCCCAGACACTGAGGTCCAGCTCCAAGGGCCATCTGGCAGTTCCCTCACTGTGAGAAGCAAAGTTACAAGGAACCAGGCAGAGGGCCTTCTCGGTGGTGGCACCCTCCCCAGTGGAACGCCCTCCCTTCACATGTCAAGGGGATAGACAACTGCAGACTTTCCAGAGACATCTGAAGGCAGCCCTGTATCGGGAAGCTTTCATGCTGGAAGCCACCCAGAGTAGCTGGGTGAAAGCAGTCAGAGGGGTGGGGTATAAGTAATATTATTATTACTGTATTATTATTATTATTATTATTCCCAAATTGGGATCCAAGGCAGCTTACAACATTTGAGGACAAAAATACAAAGCAATAAAAACAAGCTAGTTAAAAGCAGTGATTATAATGAATCAGAACACGTTTAAAACTAGGTATTAAAGCACAGCCTGACCTGACAGCAGCCCAGTGATCAGCATCGCCTGCACCTCATGCTCAATCTAGACACATCAAAGAAGCGTTTCAATTAAATGCGTGGCAAACTTTGTATGAGAAATCGGGTTGGCAAAAATGGAACTCCACAGCGCCATCTGGCGTCGCAGTGTTAGAATGCATAAGCAATGAATATAAAGCGTTTCTTCTTTGCCAATGTAGCTGAGTCCCTTGTTTCCAAAGGTCTGTTTGAACAGGAAGATTTCGCTCAGCCTGCTGGCGGAAAGAGTGAGCGAGGAGGGAGCCAGCCTCAGCCTGGCCTCTCTTGGGAGGGAATTCCACAATATGGAAGCAGCCGCAGAAAAGGCTCTCTCTTCTGTCATGCTTCTTATGTCGATGGGGTCAAGAGAAGGTGGTTAGACTCCAGCTCCCATCAGCGCTGGTGCTCAGGTTCTGCTTCTGGGATCCCCAATGGGGCACCTGGATGCCCATGGTGAGAACAGGAGGCCGGACTAGATGGCTACAGTATTCTTCTTATGCCAACAGCAGCAGCCTCAAAGAGGCCATAGCAGTTTGGGAGGTCTTGCATCACAAAATCTGCTTCCCTGGAAGATCAAACTTCTTGTGATAGAGGAAAGAAATGGCAGAACATACTAGGGACTCAGCCACAGTCAAAAAAACAACACTTTGAATGTGTTATGAACATGCAACACCAGATGATTCCAGAGAGCAAACAAATTTTCTATGCAGTATTTACATAGGTTCCCCCCCCCCCTTTTGTTATAACGATTTAATTTCTGACTTATTTATAGCGGTCATCTAACCTCCTCACAAACAAATTAGAACGAAGGCTCCTGAAATAGTTAACATCATCTTGTTAGGATATTTCCGTTCCACCTTAAAAGGGAGCAGGCTTTGTGAGTCACAGAGTCTGCGTATTTCCTGTTCACAGGAAGTATATATTTTGTCTATTGCTTTCGTTTTCTCTCTGTGTACCTGAGACATCAACGCAGGCAGTCATGTTTTCTTTGTTCTGACCAACGCTGAATAAAGTTGTAAATAATGCTCTCCTGCGTGCATCTTTCGCTGTGCGAATTCTGCTGATAGAGCGTGCATCAGCTCTGGAATGTGACAAGCTATTTCTGGAGCTCGTGTCGCTAATTGAATGATACTGCGTGTCTACGGGAGGCCGATGGATCGTCCGGAATCGACGTGGGGTCATGATGGACTCTGTCTCCCTGGCAGTATCCCAACACATCTGACATCCCTGCAGACACATCAGGATAAATGTTTGATAAAGATGTTGTCTGGAAGTGGCTTTATATGGTCACTGCCAGCTAGGAAGCCTTAATCTAAGGCAGCAACCATTGCTGGACCTTGGCACGTCGAATCCCGTCTGTTAATTAATAATTATGCCTTGTGTAATTCTGTCTGCTCTGAAAATCAACTGCTGCCTCTGGCAAGATCTGCAAAAACAAGCAACCCATGGGCAGCTGCCAGATGTTAGCAAGAGTCATGCATCATGGGAAAGGGAGCCTCTTTTGCACCTGCATCTGCAGGTGTGGGCGACTGACATCTTAACTTTCCACATGGTTTCATTGTAAATGCACGCAGGTGTTATTTTCTGCTTCTGAATCGAGTCCTGCTTCTGAAATGCGTCCCCCAAAGAGATTTGGGCCAACCAACCTGGTGCTCCCAGCTGTGCTCTACAGCCATGTTGGCCAGGGGTTATGGGAGTTGTAGTCCTCAACAGTGGCGTAGCGTGGGTTGTCAGCACCCGGGGCAAGGCAAGTAATTTGTGCCCCCTAACCTGTGGATTTGCGCCCCCCTAACCCGTGGATTTGCGCACCCTAACCCCCAGATGTTGCGGCCGGTGCGGCTGGCCCCCCTGCACCCCCACGCTACGCCACTGGTCCTCAAACATCTGGAGGGCAGCGCATTGGCAAAGGCTGGATGTAAGCTGTTTGCAGTTAGGCTCTCCTTTGCAAATCAAAACCTCTCTGGTTTGCTGTGCTGCCAGAATTGTGGTTTTCTGCAAAAAGAGCACATTCCTGACGTGAAGCTGGTGACTCAAGTCATATCTTTTCATTTAAAATACCCCACCTCCTGGTTTTCCTTCCTTCCTACCTAAACTTTTTTAAAAAAGATTTAATTCAGTTTTGCATACATAAGCTTGATTTCAGGGGCAGGAGACATTCTTTTCAGCCCACAGAGGCCAGATCCCCTCATAGGGAACCTTTCGGGGGCCACATGCAGTGGAGGGCAGGACCAGATGCAGTGGTGGGCAGGGCTGGGAACATAAGTAGATGGAGTCATGGATATTACTCTTACCATGCATGGCTATATTTAAAAAATGCAAAACTCAGAGATTTCTACACCACCACCCCTCTCTCCATCTTCCATCCAGGTATGCAAGAAACAGTCTAACCATTCAAGGATGCCTTCCAGTCAAGGGAAAGCACTCATAGGATCATATACTCATGGAATTGTAGAGTTGGAAGGGCCTCCCAAGGGTCATCTAGAGCCTCCTCCAATGCAGGGTCTCCAGGAGATTGAGGGTGGGGTGTGGCCTGGGGTGAGAGGTGTGGCCTCAGGAGAGCCCTGAGACCGCATGCGGCCCCCAAGCCCAAGGATCCCACCCCTATGGGGTATTCATTCATTCATTCATTCATTCATTTGTTTTCTAATTTCTGTGTATTGTGTGCTGCCCTCTCCCAAAGCATCCATGGCGCCAACACAACATAAACCCCAAGCAGCCATTGTGATCAAGAAAAGCAGTCTGAATTCTGAAATCAAATTCTCATTAGCCTGGCTTCCACTTCATTTGCTTGGGAAGCTAGATGTGACTCTTGCCTTCTCTGTGTCATGTGGGGCCTTACGAATCTCCAGTTGGAAATTCCCTGTTATTCATACATATACACACATGCACAAGCATTGACTTATGACAATTTTTAGCAAATCAAAGTGAGCTCAAGGTCAACTGCTCATCGCATTTCTGCTGCTGTAGGTTTTGGTGCCCTGTGCCTGCCCAACCCAGAATTTGGAAGGGATGGGGCTGGGAAATAACAAAACCAGCTCCAAATCAATCCCCAAATCTCCTTTTCAAAGCCAGCAGGAGAAACAGCCTTGATTGAGATTCTACTCTTTTATCTCTGCAGCTCTGAACACACTGAACAATCGAAGGCAGCTTGCAGAAATATTCGAGAAGAAAAATGCAAGATAGATCCTCACAATGTCGCTATGCTAAATGGCAGAAACTCAAATAAAGGTGTGTGGGTTGTGTCGCACGAGGCCATGATACTCTGGGGCAAGCAAGCCTTATTTCATTTCTTTATTCTTATGTTTATATCCCGTCTTTCCTCCAAGGAGCTGGAGGCTGGGTCTGTGGCTCTTTCTCCCTCTCCCCATTTCATCCTCACAACAACTCTGCGAAGTAGGCTAGACTGTGAGACTGGCCCACGGTCACCCAGTAAGAGCTTTGTGGCTGAGTGGGGAGTTGAACCCTGGATTTCTCAGGTCCCCCCAGCCTAACACTCTAACCAAGGCACCACACTGGCTCTGAGAGACAGCATATCAAAGATTTGCATTGGGTCAAAAGAAGCCCAGACAAATGCTTTACCTCTTCCCCCTTCCCACCTACCCCTCCCCAGCTGCCTGAGTATAGTTTTTTTTTCCAAATGGTATGTTCTCAAAACAGTTTTTTTCCCAATTCCATGAAAAATGAACACAATTCTGGGAAATGGTATTGCTTTGATGCCTTGCTATATCTTATTAAGAACATAAGAACATAAGAACATAAGACTAGCCTGCTGGATCAGGCCAATGGCCCATTTAGTCCAGCATCCTGTACTCACAGCGGCCAACCAGGAGCCTGTTGGAAACCTGCAAAGCAGGACCCAAGCACAAGAGGACTCTCCCCTGCTGTGGTTTCCAGCAAGTGGTATTCAGAAGTATTGCTGCCTCCAACTATGGAAGCAGAGCAGAGCCATCATGACTAGCAGCCATCAGAAGTCTTCTCCTCCACTAATTTTATCTTCTATGCTGTTTAACACCTACATGAAACCACTGAATGGGCTTATCCAGAGTTTTGGAGCACATTGTCAGCAAAATGCTGATGACACCCAGCTCTGCTTGTCATTTACATCTGCAGGCGAAGCTGTGGATGTGCTGAACCAATGTCTTGCCTCAGTGCTGAACTGGATGAGAGCCAACAAACTGGGGTTCAATTTTATTGTACTATTTTATTGTTGTTAGCCGCCCTGAGCCCGGCTTCGGCTGGGGAGGACGGGATATAAATAATTTATTATTATTATTATTATTATTATTATTATTATTATTATTATTAGACAGAGGCACTTTTGGTGGGTGACACACTCCCTCTGAAGGAGTAGGGATGCAGCTTGGGGGTTCTTCCGGATCCATTGCTGTCACCTGAGACTCAGGTGGCCTCGGTGACACCGAGTTCCTTCCATCAGCTTGGGTTGATGGCCCAGTTGCGCCCCTATCTACTCCAGTAACCTACTAAACGTGTTATACGTGGGGCTGCCTCAGAAGATGGTTCAGAAACGTCGGCTGGTACAGAATTCAGTGGCCAGGTTGTTCACCGTAGCAAGATGGTTTGAGCATATTACAACGATCCTAGCCTGACTACACTGGTAGCCAATTAGTTTCCAGGCCCAACTCAAAATGCTGGTGTTGACCGATAAAGTCTGAAACGGCTTGGGACCGCGATAACTCTAAGTGGACCACCTCTCCCCATATGAACCTACCCAGACCCTGTGATCATCATCGGAGGCCCTCCTCCATGAGAGATCTGGAAGGTGGAAACATGAGAACAGGCCTTTTCTACAGGGGTTCCCCTTTTGTGAAATGCTCTCCGCAGGGAGGCTCAACTGGCACCTTCATTACATATCTTTAGGCACCATGCAGAATCATTTCACTTCAACCAGGCATTTGGCTGATTAAACATTCTATAGCTTTTAAAATGTGTTTCTGGGAGGGGGCGTTCTCGGTCTGTTTTTGTTTTATTATGTATTTTGTATTCTTATTTTGTATTTTGTTGTTCTGAACTGCCCTGAAATCTTCAGATGAAGGGAGGTATACAAATTAATTAAAAAGCAATAATAAATATATAATAATAATAATAATTTGTCTAATCTTCTTTAAAAGCAATCTAGGTTGGCAACCATCATTGCCTCCTAAGTTTCACAGTTTAACTATATGCTGCATGAAGAAGGACTTTTACTGTTCCTTTTGCAAAATGGGGTTTGTGTTATTAGCGAAGCTAGTTTAACGTTTTGAAAGTACCTAGCAAATTTGTTACTTATTCTTTATTAGGTTACAGCTAACTAAGCTCTACTCGGAGTAGATCCATATCCCTCTGCTCTGAGCAGGAGTAGCACTGGATTGGAAACTGTTTTTCCCACCCACTTCCCGTCAGAGCTGAAGTTCCGCCTGAGCCAGCTGGAAAAGTGATGTGATCTTTGCCAAAGGATCATGTGAGGAAGTTGATCCTCTTCCCGCAACTAGGCCTCCCGACTCCCAGCTCCCCTCGTTCTCTTACCACGGGTCGGTCTGCAAACCTGAGTAAACTTTGCCTGAGACAAACAGCCCAGATTTTCCACCGTCTGGCTAGACTTCCTCAAAACCAGCTCAGCATAAAGCCAAGCAGCCTGCGGGCATTCGTCCACTCAGTTGCAATTTTGGGGTATTTTAAACAGCAACTTCTGCCCTGCAGACCTGCCCTTGCAAGAGAACTTTGGTGGCTAAGTTTTAACTCAGGTAAGGACAGCTGTAGAAGGGAGGGGGTGACTGGTCTACCAATTTTGGTTTCTGCCTTTTTCAGTCTTGTGCATCATTTCATGATTATTATTATTTTTAAAATGCATTTTAGCATGTATTTCAACTGATAAACATATTTTTGCATGCATTTTTTTGCCTAATATACACATAGTTTGCAGGGAATTTAACGTAATACATTTGATTGCAGCTTTCACTAAACTGCATTTTTATTCATATGAATTCTTATACTTGTTTGGGAGATTTTGGGGTTGCATATCTTAGAATCATAAAGGACTGTGAGGATTATCTAGTCCAGCCTGCTGCAGTGCAGGAATATGCAGCTGTCCCTTACAGAGACTGAACCTGCAAACTGGGCATTATCCACACCATGCTCTAACCGACTGAGCTATCCAGCATCAGAGAAATGCATTGCAAAATCTGGAGAGCGGTCAGTTTTGAAGGATGGCTGTGTTTCAGTTTACGTGTTGTTTTGAGAGAAGCACAAATGATGTGGGTTTGCATTGAACATGGGCCAAATCAAAGATGTCTCCTCCATCAACTAGAGTGCTTCCCAACCTTGGGCTTTCAGCTGTTTTCAGACTACAATTCCCATCATCCCTGACCACTGGTCTTGCTAGCTAAGGATGATGGGAGTTGTAGTCCAAAAACAGCTGGAGGCCCAAGGTTGGGAAACTCTGAACTAGACGAACCTTCTAGGGTGGGAAGTGGGTGGGGAAAACTCTATGATCTATGATCCCTTCATCCCTTATCAAGGCTCAAACCTTCCTTAAGGCTCAAACCTCCCATCAACCCTAACCAATGTGGCCGATGGTCAGCGATGGTAATCTAGACCTGCATCATCTGGAGGGCAACATGTTGGCCATCACTGCTACAGCCTTGCGGTGGTTTGTCAGTCATCTAAATCAGGCATGTAATGGGGGGACCTTTGGTCCTCCGCACATTTTGCTGAGAGACTCCTCTCTGGCAACCTGGAGATCTGTTGCCAGCCAAGGAACTAGTGGCCCAACTCAGGATAAGGCAGCTGCTTCCTATGTTCCTCTTTAAATCAGCCCTTTCTTCAGAACCATGAGGAATAGAATCTTACTTTATTTTGGGGGGTGGGAGGAATAAATATCCCCTTTAGAGGCCCAGTCCTATCTCTAGGAAGGGCTGTGAAAGGCTCCTGTCTGAAGCCCTGAACCTACAGGGTTCCACTGAGATTTAGCTTGCCCCAGTTTTTCGATTTATTTTTTTTACTCCCTATGGAGCTGAACAAAGGTAACCAGATCTTGGTTTTGCTGAAAGCGATGACGTATGGCGCTGTTTAGAGTATTAATGGGAACCAGCTGTGGCGCTGCACGTGACTCTTTTATCTTCCTAGTCCTTTCAAAGGACGGGTTTTGGGGAGAGAGAGAGGGGAAGGGGCTGTAGAAGACAGAAAAATAACTTGTTTTCAGCAGAAGTGCCATCCAGGTAGGTTTTGGGAGGAAGCAGTCCAGGGCCCCACCCGGCAGAATGAGGGGGGACCCCAAACTTACCAAGACCAGTTCACTTCTTTTTGAACTCTGCAAACTTTACCAATCTAAAGAGCTGGCCTTTCCTCCAAAGAGCTCAGGACAAGCATACATGGTTTTACCCAGTCAACACCCCTCCTCGTGTTATACCTTACAATGACCCAGTGAGGTCAGTAAGATTGGCAGATGAGGACTGGCCAGAGGTCCCACTCTAAACTTCCTGGCTGGCTGGCTGGCTGGCTGGCTGGGTTTGATCCTGTGCATCCTTACTCCCAGTTCAGATCCAGCATCCATTAAAAGCGTGTGGCTTCCTGCAAAGGATCCTGGGAACAGATGTTTGTTCCAGGTGCTGGGGATTGCAGCACTGTGAGGGCTACGCTCCAGTCGGCAGGATTATTTGGGGGAAGCCATGTGCTTTAAAGGGACGGTGTGTATGTGACCTGATGCTTTCCTCCCTTCCTCATCCTTGCCCTCCTTTCTCCCATTCCAGGATGTTGTGGACCACCTTCATACTAGCTGCCCTGTTGCCAATAGCCAAGGCTACTGATGGCTCTCCTGATGGAATGCTGGACTCTCAGTGGGAACTCTGGAAGAAAACCCACAGGAAGGAATATAATGGCAAGGTAGGGGGACTGGGCAGCAAGGCAGGAAGGGGCATTGGCCCTAGCTGGTTCTGGAAATCCTCCTCAAATCTTTGCGGAACAACTCTAGTGGTTGCAAGATGGGCCGCTTTTTGTGCAGCATTGCGAGGAACAAAGATCTACCTCTCTGCTAGCAACAATTTGTTCACGCAGAGGGAATACCTGAAATTGTGCCCTTTGCACACAATAGAAACCGTTTCTGCTCCCTGCAGAACAGCAGGTGGTCAGGAGGGGTCCAGGTGAAACCTGGCTTCTGGAACAAGGGCCACCAGGGCTTGTCCTGTACATTAAGATCTTGAACTAACCTTTCGTCTTTTTGTAACCTACAGATGGATGAGGTCTCCCGGAGGCTTATATGGGAGAAGAACCTTAAATACATCAACACCCATAACTTGGAATTTTCTCTGGGAAGGCACACCTTTGAATTGGCTATGAACCACCTGGGAGATATGGTAGGTAGTGCAAGTGGTGGAAATTTGCTGGGGACATCTGTGCAGCGAAATAATCCAAAAGTGAAGATTGGTAACCTTTAACTTGGGTGGGGGGATGGTGGTAACTGCCAATATTTTAGCTGACCAACCTCATGCAAAAGGCTGACTTATTTTTACATCCACTTGCCTCCGCTGCTAATCCGGCTTCACTTCTGTTACCCTCCACTACCTCCTTATAAATGTCTCCCTGGCCTCGTTTCAGAAAAGCCTAGTAACCTGGGACACATCTAGAAGTTATTTTTACAGCACACGTATGACGATTCATGTTTATGATGAATATCCAGGCTGTGACACGTGATCCTAATTTCAATACTATTTGCACCTGCAGGCGTTTCAGGTGGTCACACCGCTTCATTTCCAATCAGTGCTTATCCCTGTAACTTCTTGCTGAAACGTTTCATGCCAGTAATATTCTAGTGTTTGTTTCGGGTTATTTTGTATCCACACCCTTTGTTGCGCTATCAGCCTGTCTGGGCAACAACAGCATTTGGGGGTAATCCTATTGCGTACCACTTAAAGACTACAGAGTTAAGCAGAATATAAATAGTTGGAAAAAATGAAGAATGCAACTCACAGAGTACAAATGCATCCATCCACCTTTCGCTCGCTCGCTGTTTTTCCTTCTCCAGACCAGTGAAGAAGTTGTTCAGAAGATGACGGGGCTCAAAGTCCCTTCCTCACGCAAACAAACCAACGACACCCTCTACATCCCAGACTGGGAAAAGAGGGTTCCTGACGAAATGGACTACAGAAAGAAAGGCTATGTTACTCCAGTCAAGAATCAGGTAAAAATCCTCATCTCTTTTTTCTGTTTACAGCTTCTTGCTGGGTGGGCCTTAAGTCATCCCTGCGTGGCTTGTGCTGCTGTCTGCTCCTTCCCTTTGGCCCAAGGATCCCACTTTAGACAAAAGGAGGGTCTTCTTCACACACACACACACACACACACACACACGCGCGCGCACGCACGCGCACACGCACACACACTGCACAGCATAGTCAAATTTGCTCCCACAAGAGGTAGTGATAGCCACCAACTTGCATGGCTTTAAAGGAGGATTAGACATATTCACAGAGGAAAATTTTTTAGCTATTGTGTGTGGGTGGTTGTGTCTTTATGCTCCTTCAGAACCACGCCGGGCTCTTTCGGGAGGAAAGACACAAATAATAAGCATAAATAATAATAGCTTTTATTCTGTTTGGGGAGTCTTGATAATGACTCCCAAATGATAAAGATAATAAAGAAGAATTGTGTTTTGGGAGCCATGGTAATGACAATAAAGAGTAATTCTGTTTGGGGAGCAATACTAATGATAATTAAGAAGAATTGTGTTTTGAGAGCCGTGGTAATGATAATAGATGCTAATTCTGGTTTTGGGAGCCATGGACTAATCCAATCATACTGTATACCCAATGCAGAGATGCAGAAGACTTATTCACCCTGGAGCACAAGCAAGGCCAAATAGCACGCCGTTTTGGGGAAAGGCTGTTTTGATCACAACCGCTTCTCGTTTTGAGTTTATTCCCCCTTCTTTCTTGGCAGGGCCAGTGTGGCTCCTGCTGGGCTTTCAGCTCCGTGGGCGCCTTGGAGGGGCAGCTCAAGAGGAAGACTGGCAAGCTGCTTAACCTCAGCCCACAGAACCTGGTGGACTGCGTCACCGACAATGATGGCTGCGGGGGCGGCTACATGACCCATGCCTTTGAATACGTGAAGGAGAACCGAGGCATTGATTCGGACGATTCCTACCCATATATCGGCCAGGTAATGGGAAGCCTGAGCTCCAAACCAAAACTCTACTGCTCCTCTGCACAATCCTCCATGCTCTGTATTCACCCGCTCCTGTTCATCCACCTTGCAGGATGAAAACTGTATGTATAACCCAACTGGTAAAGCTGCCAAGTGCCGTGGTTACAGGGAGATCCCTGAGGGGAACGAGAAGGCCCTGAAAAGAGCTGTTGCCCGGATAGGCCCCATCGCTGTGGCCATCGATGCCAGCCTGGCCTCCTTCCACTTCTACAGCCGAGGTAAGAGAGGATGGACTACTGCAGCAAAATGGGAAACAATAATGCATAGATTGGGGGAAAGTCAGCATAAACGTCCATAGATTCATGGCAGTTACATAGAGAAAGGCACAATATTTGGGGAAATGGCATGCCAAACTGTATAAGGCAAAATATTACACACTTTTTAAAAAACAATTAACTGCATTTATAAGGAGCTCAAGGCAGCATCTACATAGTTCTCCCTCTCCTCATTTTACCCCCACAACAACCTTGTGGCTGAGGGGGATGCTTAACCCTAGACTTCCTTGTCCTAGTATGACACTCAAAGCTTAACAACAACCCTGTGTGGTAGGTTAGGCTGAGAGGCAGTGACCAGCCCAAAGTCACACCCAGGGACCACCATGTGGCCAAGTGAAAGGATTTGAACCCTGGTCTCTTCCAGGTCCTAGTCCAACAGTTCAACCACCACACCACACTGGAGAAATGCACGGTACAATTTTGGCATTTTTCTGTAAGGTGAACTTTTTAATTTTAAAACACATACACACTATGCAGGAAAGATCTGCAGTAGCTGAATTTAAGACTGGAAAAAGGAGGCACTAAAACCGACTAATTTGTCCATCCCGTTTTGAGAACCACAGACAGAGTTTGCGATAGGCTAAACTGAGTCACACCCTGCCCCTTCTGGTTTCCTTAGGTGTGTATTACGACGAGCAATGCGATGCCAGCAACATGAACCATGCTGTCCTGGCCGTGGGCTATGGGACTCAGAAAGGCACCAAGCACTGGATTGTTAAAAACAGGTACATATCTGAAGTTTTCTAAAAGTATGTCCAAGAATGGTGGGTTTGGGGAGCTCTAATAGGTGGCTAAGAGACTTTAACTGCGAGGCTGGAAGGAGGACAAACATCCACCATCTATCAGCCAGTGGCCTGAATATCCCCTTGCCCTTTCTATATTTAGACTTGTGGTTTGTTAAGGACTTGCTGGGAATTGTAACTCTGAGAGGGGTAAACTACAGTACCCAGAATTCTTTGGGTGAAAGAATGTGCTTCAAATGTGCTTTAAAGATACAGCGTGTACAGAGCCTCAGTATATGGCAGATTCCTATGTTTCTTCGACAGTCAGAGGCAGATGCTTGTGGCTTTCCAAAAGGAATCTGGGTGGCCACTGTGAGGTGGCTGGACTAGATGGGCTCCCAGTGGCTTGATCCAGCTTTTTTGATATCATAGAATAAAAAAATTGGAGTTGGAAGGTACCCCAAGGTTCATTTAGTCCAACCCCTTTGCAGTGCAGGAATCACAGCTAGTTCATACATCATGACAGATGGTCTCCCAACCTCTTTTTAAAAACCTCCAAGGAAGGAGAGTCCACCGCCACCTTTCGTGGGAGTCTGTTCCGCTGTCAAACAGTTCTTACTGTCAGAAAGTTATTCCTGATGTGGAAGCCCTTTAGAAATTTGAAGATGGTTATCCCGTCTCCTCTCAACCAGGCTAAACATAACCAACTCCCTCAGCCGTTCCTCATAAGACTTGGTTTCCAGAAGATCAGCCCTCCTCTGGACATGTTCCAGCTTGCCAGGTCCAGAGGCAGGCAGTCTAGATTCCAAGCTTTTTGGGGGCCTTCGGTCACTGTGAACACAGCTTGCTGGACTAGATGGGCCCCTGATAGGCCTGATCCAGCACCCGGCTTCTTTGGTACTCATGGGCAACTCCTGCACATGAAAATTGCATCTCTACACTCCTGACGTTACTGGTCCCAGGCGATTTTGGCTTTTGAAAGCAGTCACCACCGCTTTAAGTAGAAGCAGGAAATGAATAGATACCCAGAGCAGATGAAACAAAACAGAAGTGACATCTCACCTGCCTGGTTAGCTGAATTTTCTAATGTGTTGGCTGACAGAGAATGTTCATCCATGTTCTTACTCTCTCTCTCTTTCTTTCTTTCTTTCTTTTTCTCTCCCTCTCCTCCCTATAGCTGGGGGGAAGATTGGGGCAACAAGGGCTACATCCTGATGGCCCGGAATATGGACAACGCCTGCGGGATTGCCAACCTGGCCAGCTTCCCAAAGATGTGACCAGTCCATGCATGCACTGCCACACCAGAAGTGGCCCTCGTGTCAGCAAATGGCTGGCTTCCTGAGCTGACATTAAGGAGCACTAACAAGGGACTTCCGTGAAAGCTGTTTTGCTGCAATGATATAGGCAGTTGTCTGTGACAGAATATTAAAAAGCTTTCTTTCATTTTCATTTTTTTTAAACACAAAATGTCTCTTGGTTCTTCCTCTGCAAGAAAAATGGGAAACTTGCTAATATTAGGAACACATTCTCTCTCTGCCTCAACTTCAATGCCAATACAAAATCCAGCATAGATTAATGCAGATCTTTTTATTGAGCTGATTCTTGGATCCCAGAATGAAAATTTTCCCAACGCGAAAGAGCCAGGGTCTCTACACTTGGGTATTCCTCTCTTATCCAGGCAAGTGAGAAGTGTTTTCAGAGTGTAAGGACACATCCCAGCAGGGCAACAACCTACAAGGGGGGGATGCAAAGCAGGGGCTGATGAGGGGTGTGTGACTTGGTCTTGAGGGCCAGATAGAGAGGGCTGAAGGGCCGCATTTGCTCACTGCATCGGAGCCTGAGGTTCCACATGCCTGGTGTGTGCAAACCAGGGCATCAGAACATCCTCAAGCAGAGAAAGCAGGAAGGAACACACAGAGTAGATCGCTCAAGCAAGTGAGCCAAGCCACAGCCTCCATGAATGACCAGTCCTGGTGAGGTGGAGCCCACAGTCAGGAGGATGCAAGATCCAGCAGGCGTGCTAGGTCATATTTTGGGTATGAAGCAGCCCAGCAAGGTCCAGCAATCAAGTGAACAAAGGTGGTCAAGGACAGAATTTTAAGGGACTCAGAGAAAGCTCTAGGAGCAGGCAACTTGCTAAAAGAAAGTCTCAATGAAGTCCTTTTTATACTCCATGAATGCTTTTTGTGTGCATTATCTGCTTGGGCCAGCAGGGCTAGAGGAGTGTGAGGCCTGGAGGTGAAGAGGTGGTGCTTCAATGACATCTTGAAGGGGGCAGCAGTCTCTCAGGGAGCGAGTGGGGGAGTGGTCTCAGGTTGACTCAGTTGCTGCCACTGGATCGCTGCTACAGCTACAAGTTGGGATCATAATGACAAAGAGGAATTGGGGTCCAGTCCATCTAGCATCCCATTTCCAATTCAGGTCAGCCAGGTGCCCCTGGGAAGCCCCCAAAGCAGGGCACAAAGGGACCAGCTGTCACCTGCCATCTGCCTGGTATTCAGGGGTATAGTGCACCTGCACTTGGAGGCTTGATTTCAGTCTTGGCAATTGGCCATGGATTTCCATGAATTTGCTCAACCTTTTGGATTTTTGAAAAAGCCATGTGAAACAGTGGCCACCAACCATGGTGGGGTGGGGGAATTTCCCAAAACTAACAATGCCTTGTGTCAAAGAGTTTTCTTTTGTTCTGGATTTACTAGCAATTAGCTCAGTAGCAGAGCTTCTGCTTTGCACGCAGAAGGTCCAATCCCTGGCATCTCTAGGTGGGGCCAGGGAAATGTCCCACCTGAAACCCCAGAAAGCTATTGCCAGTCACTGAAGACAATGCTGAGCTTGTGGGACAAACCACCTGACTCAGCATAAGGCAACTTTCTCAGTTCCTATTCAAACTGGCCGTTTCTTCAAAACCATGAGGTTGTTGTTTTTAAAGGAAGGGCTGTAGCTCCGTGATAGAACATCAGCTTTTCATGCAGAAGCTTCCATATTCAAATCCTTAGGGCTGCGCTCCTAAGTGAGATTCAAGTACCAGGCCTGAACATGAGTGGGAAACAAGCATGCCATCCTGTCCTTCGCTGCAGGGAGCAAAACTTCTAGACTTGGTCCAACTTGGCCTGGCTTTTTGAAATGTTTACCATTTATTTATTTTTTTAAAAAATTCTATACCACTATGCCATTTAAAAAGAAATAAAAGAGGTTCACAGCAATGAAACATGAAACCATAAAATAATTTTTTGTTTTGTTTTTTTAAAAAGAGAGTTAAAAACAGGCATCAATTAACCATTGTGCAATGGCATATTCTTAATTTCCTGCATAGGCCTGGCAGAATAGAAAAGTTTTCAGCAGGTGTTTAAAAGTTGGCACAGAAGACACCCTGGTTTCTTCTTGTTGTCAAATGAGCCTTGCCCACTTGGGGGATGACCAACAACATTCCTGCAGATGAACTCGGCGATTGAACTGGGATATATAAGGGTTCAGGTGGTCCCTGAGGTTTCCTAGACCTGAATTGTTCAGGCCTTTGCAAGTTAAAACAAGGACTTTGAACCTTCTGTAAGGGTGCAGAAAGCATCAGTGAGCTCAGGAAGAGAAAACTGGCAGCAGCTGGGTCAAGTTTTGGTTCTCCTTTCTGGTGATTACAGGAAGGTCACCAGCTGAATTTTGTTGAGTGCAGTGACTTGGGCCGCTTTCAACTCAAGAGTCAGGCCCCAGTGCATACGTGTGGGCGAAAGAGGACCTTTCGCTGTGGCAAGTGTCAAAAACCACTTGTTCCCTCAGCCCAGCTGCTTCTTCTACAGCAAAGCCAAATTCTTACAGTCTCTGGGTTCGACATGACCCAGCTCCCTCCATGCCACACTAAAGTTAAACCAGTTTATATTCCCATGGCCCACCAAATTCTAGGGACTCCTTCCTGCTTCAGGTTTTTGAGAGGGGCTAGAGATCTTTTATGGGACGCGGGTGGCGCTGTGGGTTAAACCGCAGAGCCTAGGACTTGCTGATCAGAAGGTTGGCGGTTCGAATCCCCGCGACGGGGTGAGCTCCCGTTGCTCGGTCCCTGCTCCTGCCAACCTAGCAGTTCAAAAGCATGTCAAAGTGCAAGTAGATCAATAGGTACCACTCCGGCGGGAAGGTATACGGTGTTTCCGTGTGCTGCTCTGGTTCGCCAGAAGCGGCTTATTCCTGCTGGCCACATGACCCGGAAGCTGTACGCCGGCTCCCTCGGCCAATAAAGCGAGATGAGCGCCGCAACCCCAGAGTCGGCCACGACTGGACCTAAGGTCAGGGGTCCTTTAGAGATCTTTTATAAAGGCTTCTCCACATTCCAGCAAAGTCGATTGACTCCTTGCCTGACCTCCTGATTGGTTTCTTTAGCTGTGATTCCTGCACTGCAGGAGATTGGAGAAGATGACCATTAGGGGTACCTTCCGATTCTACCATTCTGTGATTATAGGCTTGGGAAGCCTGGCTGGATCAGGCCAAAGTGGGTATATGTTACTCAGAATCCTGCTTCTCACAATGGCTGGTCAGATGCCTCCAGAAAGCTTACCAGTGTCACATAGCCATCACAACTCACAACTTCTGAGAGACGTCTGCATCCTAAATTTGTGCCATCTGTGTACATCACCAATATCAAACTAGAAGAAGGAAGGCCAAGGAAGAATCATGGCTCAGTGGAAGAGCGCGTGGTTTGCAAGCAAAGGTTTTGGGTTCGATCCTTGATGCCTCCAGAAAGGGCTGGGAAAACACCTCATCTGAAACCCTGGGGAGCTGCTGCCAGTCAGTGTTTACAGCACTGAGCTAGATGTGCCAAGGGTCTTATTCAGTATAAGGCAGCTTCCTCTGCTCCTAATAGATTGACTCAGGGAGGACAGATCTGTTACTGGTTACTTGTACAGTACTAGTAACTTTACTTGTTTTACTTGGATTAGGGATGGGGGAAGAATTTGGATTGGGTCACATTTTTCAGTGAGCTCCCCAGGTCACACTTCCCAAACTTGGTACACAAACTGAGATGCACCTGTCTTTCAGAATCTGCCCATCTCCAAATTTTGCAGTGCAGTTCTCCAATCAAAACTGTGTGCATTAGGGGAAAGTATCTGCCTACAAATTCAAATATTAGTAGGAAATGACCAACAATGCATTGTATTATGGAAAATTGCATTTTAAAAATGTATGTATTAAGAAAAATGCTGACAGATATTAGTGAGGACTTAAAAAAAAACCCCATTGCAATTGATGCACAAATAATTGTAAACTAAATTCAGTACAGGAAAAAAGGAGAGACACCGAGAGGAACTGAAATTGACAGATTCATCCATTTCTAATCTGGCTTGATCCAGATCATCTATCCTTCAATGTGTTTCGCAACTAGTTTAAATCTTAATAATATAAGAAAATGAAGGACAAAGTGCGAGACTGGTTACATTATGCTCAGATTACAGAAGTTTTTAAAAATGACAAAAAGTTAGGGTTCCAGGTGGAGAAATCGAAGTTAGAAACAGAATTGTTAGAACCAAAGACTAAGGTATTATCTAGAATGTATAACTTGCTGTTAAAATGGAATACACAAGACGAAATGGTTAAATCGGCTATGATAAAGTGGGCGCAGGACATTGGGCATAACATTATGTTTGAGGATTGGGAAAGGTTGTGGACCACTGGGCTGAACTTCACCGCATGTAATGCTCTGAAGGAAAATGTAATGAAAATGATATATAGATGGTACATGACCCCAGTTAAACTTGCCAAAATATACCATTCGTCTGATAATAAATGTTGGAAATGTAAGGAAAATGAAGGAACATTCTTTCACCTCTGGTGGACATGCCCTAAGGTGAAGGCCTTCTGGGAAATGATATATAATGAGCTGAAAAAGGTATTTAAGTATACCTTCACTAAGAAACCAGAAGCCTTCCTTCTGGGTATTGTCGGCCAGAAGGTGCTAAAGAAGGACCGAACATTCTTTTTAAAAAAAAAAAAATATTTATTAGAGATTTTAAATACAAATGCACCAATAATAAACAATCTTACTTCTATCACAACGTAGTTTCATCACTTCTTTGGACTCCCTCACATCTCCCGCTCCCATTTACATCATTAAAAGGTTTTTCCAAGCAAATTTATCAACTTGTTTACGATCTTATATTCTCTCATTTAAGTATAATCTAGCAATTCTCCATAAAATTTATGTTTTCTTTAATCTCACTTATCATCAAATTCAAAATCTAATTTAGTGGTGGCCAATTTTTTATAATCTAGCATCCTTCTTAACATTCAACCAAATTACAATGTTTTTGTAAATACATCTTAAATTTCTTCCAGTCTTCCTCAATCCTCTCTTCTCCCAGGTCTCGGATTCTGCCAGTCATCTTAGGATGCACAAATTTTTTGATATTGTGTTTATGTTTATTGTGTCCATAAACACAATATCAAAACAGCCTTTTGCACCAACCAAAAAATAGCCAATATCCTCAGAAACCCCAAGGATAAAATCCAGTTGGAAAACCAAGGGATCTATGAAATACCCTGCAAAGTCTGCCCAGCCACGTACATTGGACAAACAAACAGACGAATAAATGCACGTATCGCAGAACACAAGAATGCCGTCAAAAAAGAAGAAAAAACTTCCTCTCTTTTCCAACACATGAAAGAAACAGGACACGAAATTAATTTTGCAGATTCCAAATTGCTCTTTAACACGGAACATCACCACAAGAGAATAATCATGGAAGCCATCGAGATAGAGAAACACCCTCACAACATGAACAAGCGTGACGACACATCCCGCTTGCCAGACATCTGGAAATTAGCCCTCCCCACAAAAACTGACACCAGATCCAGAGGCACACAGAACGCCAACACCAATCAACCACACCAGACCCAAACCCAGACCCTCTCCACAGATGAATTACAGACACCATCCAGTAGCCAATCCATGGTGGCACCTCCGGATGCTGCACCCCCCTGCAATCCCTACACAGATCTGGCTGACACAAGCCACAAAACCACAGCTCGCCCCTATACACGAAGCCAAGCCAGAGCACAACTAAGTACAGTACAGCCATCTTCTCAGGAAAACTCTTCACAAAGTTCAAGAGGTCAAGACACAAAGACTTTAACAACTAATCCACACCTAATGACCCACCTAAGTGGTACTCAGGATATCACTCAAGAAATCACTCAAGATATCTCTCAAGTAATTAAGGAACAAAAGAAGAAAAGGCACACTAGCCTGGGAACTTCCTCTCTGCCCAGAACATTGGAGGCTATACACCACACCCCCTCTACAGTATTTATAGGAACTCAAACACTGAGATCCTGCTCTGTTCCAGTAACAAGAAGCCGAAAGCACCAGCCTGAAGATGACGAGTGAGACCTCGTCGAAACGTCGCCTAGACACCCCAACTTTTACACGGGAAGACACCCGAGGACACCAAAACCAATATATATATATATATATATATGCAGGTATATATATATATATATAAATCTTAATAATATAGACACACATCCAGCGGGGGAAAGCAGCCCAGGTACTGGTTGTGTGAGCACAATCTGTGTAGAGAGAGATGCAGATGCAGAAAATAGATGCAGGGCATCCTGTGAAGTGGGGAACCAAGCTAAACTTTCCTTGTTTCATAATCTCCTAGCAAGCCTGAAGATGTAACAAATCAATTCACAGTCATCTTGCATGCTCAGATTGCTCACCATTGTAATGAAAGCAAGGCACTTCCTTTATTGGGGTGGGGAGGCTCATGTGACATTGAGCATAAGAAATCGAAAGTAGCCTTTTTATCAACAGCATGCGGGTGAAGCAGGAGCAGTGTTGTTGAAAGGTTCAGCCAGAGAAACAACATAAGAAAGGGGCTCCTGGAACAGGAAGGTTTCTTACACCCTAAAGAAGAGGTCAAGAGAGAACACCCAGCCTCAGCCTGCTGAAAGACATTCAGGTAGGTATTTATAAGGAGAGATTGGAGAAAGAGATTTTTTTCTCCCCTTTACTGATCTCTTTCGGAGCAATTGAGGAAGTAACTTTATTTTTTCTTTTACAAAAGGGTGTAGGTCCATTAAGAGAGGAGGGCACCCTCCAAAAGGCTGAGATTCTCTCTCTCTCTCTCTTTATACACACACACACACACACACACACACAGTGGTTTAGAAATGCTTTTAAATAAGTAAAATAGGGGTAACTTTTATTAGGATCAACCAAAAAACAAATAAAAAAACAACAACAACCCATAAACTGTGGCCAGCTTTTAGGCACTGCAGAACTCTTTATTGGGCAAAATGTTATGGAAAGGGAAGACTATTCAGGTGAGGTAGGTAACAAAAGGAAAGTTGGAAAAGGAGGCTAGAGGTTGTTGTTAATTTTATTTAGTACCTGCCCTTTGCCCTAAGGTCCTAGGGTTGCTCACAGTAATTCAAAAAACAACAATTTATAGCATATGAATATTTGAGGAATAGGGTGGGTCCTAAAATATACACATAGCCACGAGGGCTGGATATAGACGGAGCTTACAGTGAAGACTGCAGGCTATGTTTCTCCCAGGTGCTGAAATACCAGATTAAGAACAGAAGAATGGCATCTCAATCTCCAAGTGGTGAGAGATTCCAGGGGTTCCAGGTGCTTACCCAGGATTCACCTCACCCTGGAAGGCACCTGTCTTATCGCCATGACACCAGCAACCCCGTACTTACCAGCTTTCTGTGTCTGCCTCAGCAGGATGGAACTGTGGGCCTGTGTTTTCCTGGCATTTGCTGCTGCTGCTTCGTCATCTGCATACTGGGAGAAGGACCCCACACTCAACAGGCACTGGGAGCTTTGGAAGAAAAAGTATGGCAAAACATACAAAAATGAGGTATGGGCACAAGCTGTCGGCATTGGAGCTTGGGTGCAGAAATTCCAGTCCACCTTGGAAGCCGAACGCCTTGCCAGTAGAACGTTTTGGCTCCCGAATGTTGCAAACCCGGAAGTGATTGTTCCCGTTTGTGAACATTCTTTGGAACCTGAACGTCCGTTGCAGCTTCTGATTGGCTGCAGGAGCTTCCTGCAGCCAATCGGAAGCCGCGCCTTGGTTCCCAAACATTTTGTAAGTCTAACAGACTTCCAGAATGGATTCTGTTCGACTTCTGAGGTACCACTGTAGTTGTAAGCCCCACCAGTTCTAGGAGCAAGCAAGTAGCAGGAAATCAAGAGGTGTCAGAGGGTTGTCTCCAATGCTAGTTCTACTCAGGGCAGACCCACTGAAAGCAATGAACCTAAGTTTGTCATGTCCATTAATGAGTCTGAGTAGGACTAGCACTGGATACAACACAGAGATGGTTGCCATCAAGGGCTAATTTAGAACTGCTATCCAGAGCCTTTTGAGGACTGAGTCTGAGGAAGATGCTTCAGCAGTTGTGGCCCTACAGGTGGGTAACTTCCGGTAGCAGACA
This sequence comes from Podarcis erhardii, assembly GCF_964252035.2. NCBI lineage: Eukaryota > Metazoa > Chordata > Lepidosauria > Squamata > Lacertidae > Podarcis > Podarcis erhardii. Next base: position 3,630,103 of record NC_138505.1, on the reverse strand, counting down.
AAGAGGTGGTGACGGTGAGAAGCTGCTGCAAGGTGGTGGGAGGACACAGCTGTGTGTGCCACACAACCCACCTAAGAGAGCCTGCTGCTGTCAGTGTGATAAAGACTATGCAAGTCCAGGTGGCCTCTGTACATGGGGTGTAGTGAGGGAACCATCTTGTCCGTCTCCATAGACAGGAAAATGTGCTTAGCATAACCAAGTCTGGGTCAAATGACTGAGCCCACACAGAAGGCTTTGAAAGCCTTGAGACAGAATAATAATTCCAGGGGTATCAGGCCAGGTCTGCAGCAAGGCCAAGTAGTCAAGGCAGCTGGAGTGAGAGCCAAGATAGTCCTAATGCAAAGGCAGCCCGGTCTGATAATGGAGTAGGGGAGGCAGACTTGGGGCCCTTGTGATGTTGCTAGACCCCAGTTCTCACCAGCTCCAGCTGCTAATATCGGGGGAGGGGGCAGGCACTTGAGTTCCCCATTCCTGTCCTAGAGAATACAAGCAGACACTAAGTAAATATAACAGTTCTTTGATCAGTTAGAAAACTGAAGCAGAGGTCAATAAACAGCACATATCACAATAATAAGCATAAACTTCTGCAACATCCTCCACCATGGGCTGGCTGTGGGCAGAAACCAACAGACCCAAAGGACCGATTCTGTTTGTACAGATAGTAATCAGCAACTCTGATGTAGTGGGATACTTAGGACTCATCCATACTTACCTTTTGCCCTGTGCTTTTTTAGGCACAGGTCCACACTTTCCTATTACCTAGTCTGTGTCTGAGCGTTTTCCCTCACCTGCCACTGTTTTCCCCAGGAAAACCCCATCTTTAATGCTGAATCAGAGCAAATGGTAATTTGGGCTTTCTGTGGATTGACGTTTGTTGATTCAGCACTAAGTGTAGATGTGACCTTAGTTGCAGGCATTGGGATAAGTTTGGGTTGTTCGTATAGATATGGCAGTATTGACCCAAACTTTAAATTGAAGGGTGAAAACAGTCTTATGTTAGTTTAAATAATAAATACATTTTGGTATGTTTTAATTATTGATAGTTTGCCTTATGACAACCTTAAAATGTTATTATCTTCACATAATCAAACTCAAACTGAGTGATTTGTGTGATTGCCGTGTTATGCTTTGAAATGATGTAGCATTTGGTTCTTATTGGAATGATGTATCAATCAGCATTTTTGTTTTTCTGTCATGTGAGCCACTTCCAGCACATCTATATGAAAAAGTTGCATATAAATTTATAAAATAGCAATGGTAATAATAATAGATAATTTCCCCTTCATAAACAATGTGAGCTTCTGCATTTTTCTTTTTTTTTAAGAAAGAGGAAGGTGGTCGACGTATGACTTGGGAAAGGAATCTGCAGTTTATCATGTTGCATAACCTCGAACATTCGCTGGGGTTACATTCCTATGAACTTGGCATGAATCATCTGGGAGATATGGTTAGTAAACGAATGTTTAACATGATTGATGGGTATGTTGGTAATTCTGTCATATTAGAATATGCCACTGCTTGAAACCAAATAACTGGAACTGGTTGAATCAACTTCCTGCTGGGATTGAGGAAAACTACAGCAATAAAATTTTGAGAGAGGTGGAAAATTTTCATTTCATTTCTAGGGTTTCTCCTAAACATTACTTTTTAAATGTGAAATAGGGGAGGGGAGTCCAATTCATACGTAGATTTCAGTATTAACATTTTCATCTTACTGAAGGAGGGTGCTTTAGCTGTGTTACAGAGCTAGCACCGAGTAGTGGTGGGTTGGATTTAATGAACTTCAAAATCCCGTCCAACTGTGAAATATAGTATGACAGCAAAATTCTGCATATTACTAAGGATGGAGGAGAAATGCAATTCAGTATGCATTTAAGGGTGAATCTATGAAATTCACACCTTCCGAAATAATATGCTAACTAAAACAGCTATCCTCCAAAATCTGCACTTATGCGAATGTTGTCATATAGTTCTCCAACGAAACAATGTTTACAAAAATGCATATATCAGGGGTAAAATGTACTGAGAAAGGAAGATGTGAATGAAAATAACACCAGAGAAATTGTTTGCAAAAATATGTACTGTAGTAAACAAAGCATATAAAAATGTGTTTATTAGGAGGAATTTGATCTAAAATACTCACGAATTTTTATGAGGATTTAAAAAATAAATAAATCACAAATTGCTTGCAAAATGTGGATAACTGAATTTAATATTGGAAAAATGAGAAACTAAGAGAACCAAAACTGACAGGTCCTTCTATCCCTAGTCCTTACCCACCTGAGGGAATGAACCCTTTACAAAAAGAATGTGAGTGATTCTTACTTTTTATTAAGTGCATCTATGTTCCTTTTTGCATCTTATTGAAATCCATGAAAGTTTCTATGCCATAATAAAATTGGTAGTCTTTAAGTTTCCACAAGGTTGCATTTGCTTCATGAAGCTATCACCTAACACAGCAACATCTCTGGAATATGTTCCTTCATGTAGACCAGCGAGGAGGTGACTGCTATGTTGACTGGGTTGAAAGTTCCTGACTCACGCATGCACAATTCAACATATTATGTGCGAAGTCTGGGAGTCCTCCCCAACACTGTAGACTGGAGGCAGAAAGGGTGTGTCACAAATGTTAAGAACCAGGTAAGAGAGCATCTTTCGGCATTTCCAGATCATCACTGTCTTTGGGTGGGATTCAACCACACCTCAGCAAATTCAAATTGTGCAGTTAAAGCTGATTGCGAGGACTTGCACAACAACAAGCTTCCAGAAAAATCAGACTTTTTGCGATAAGGAAAGTGATTGGCAAGTGCACTGGAAAGTGTGGGGAAATGCCTGCTACAATGTTGTCTAATCTCGCCACAAGCAAATGAGAACGAAAGCTCAATGAACGGGTCATCTGGAACTTAGCAATTTCTTCCTTTGAAACTGATTCTCTCCATTTTAGGGTGCATGTGGTGCATGCTGGGCCTTTAGTGCTGTTGGGGCCCTGGAAGGCCAGCTAAAACTCAAAACAGGGAAACTGGTGTCTCTCAGTGCACAAAACCTCGTTGACTGCTCCAGTAAGTATGGAAACCATGGGTGCAATGGAGGCTACATGGAGGCTGCCTTCCAGTATATCATAGACAACAAAGGCATTGATTCGGAAGCTTCCTACCCATATGAAGCCAAGGTTTGTCTCATTTAATTTAGATTGAATGTAAACATAAAACACTACAGAGTGCATCTGCAGATTTATTTCAGAATATATCCTGTCATGATTGCTAGCAATGCATTAGAGACTGTCGCAAATAAATTACGTTTATTGTACTTACATACAAAGACGTACCTCTTCTAAGATGGTATTTGCTTATTGTATGCGTGCATCATCTGAAACAAAGTTGTTCTTTTTTCTTCTTCAGGAAGATGGTTGCCTTCACCTGAATATTTGTGTAAATTAAAACCAGTGCCTTAGTTGCCAAATCAGCTAAAATTATTTGACTTATTTAACTAAGATATAGATTAATATCGTTATAACAACATTAAACAGGTCAGCGTAGATCCAGCCCTGGTGTCAGCAGTAGTCACTACTGCACACCTTTTAAAAACCTGCTACCCACAAGGTGGGCCCCTTTGATCTGATCCAGCTTCAGAATTCTTCTTAAGATCTTATACTGTTAGAGAAACCCATGGAGGCCAAAGAAGCAACTTTATCTTCTTTTTCTTTCAGAATGGAACGTGTCACTACGACCCCTCTGCACGAGCTGCTACCTGCTCTAAATATGTTACTCTCCCATATGGAGATGAAGCTGCCCTGATGGATGCCGTAGCCAATGTTGGCCCTGTATCGGTTGGTATAGATGCAAGTCTAATGTCATTCTTCCTATTTAAGCGAGGTGAGTTCTACCGTGCTTCCCTGCAAATATACTCTGGATAGACTCATTGGAAATCGAGGGACACAGAGAATTCTGATGGAATAGGAGCACAAATAGCCAGCTGTTCACTACTTATTTGTTTCATGTCTGGAGTGGAAATCCATCCAGTAAATACAAACAGTATTAGCTGTTGTTGTTTTTAGTCTGTGAACAATATATACAGTAATCGATGACTCTCTCTTCTCCACCCCCCCCCCATTTTTATTATATTTTGTTTGCATGGAAATGAATGGCCTTCACATTTACAAGTAAAGTCACTTTTTTTGGAAGCCGAACTGCAGTGGAACCAAAACAGCACTGCATAAGATGAACATGGGTGGGCACCAAATTCAGTGCTTTCTTTCATGCCCATCAAAACTAGCTTAAGTCCACTAATTTCAATGGGTCTACTCTGAGTATGACTTAGTTGGATTCAACCCTCTTTGGCATGCAAAGAAGCAGACTTTTTTGCTATCCCAGTGAGGTCAACCATTTTGTGCAGGCAAGTTGTTCAGACAGGGCTGGTTGTGTGTGTCTGCATGCATGCACACAGATGAACGGTCTTCTGAAAGCCGCAATTTTACCTTTCCTTCAAGAAATTATTCAATTGGGTGTGATCCTTGGCAATTCCTTGCTGTTCTCTCCATAGATACTTTTCAAGCTTTCCACAACCTTGACCCATTTTTAACCCCAAACAGCAATGCAGGACCCACTAAGAACAAATAAATTATGCCTTGTGTTATTCTCACGTTTACTGTTGGCCTGTCTAGAACTATTCTTCCCTCTCTCTTGCTTTTGTGTACCAATCTCCTTTTCTCTCCAGTGCTGATGTGACCTACATTTAGTTGGTCCTGAACCCCACCAACTGAATACCAATAGGCTACATAACTTCCCAGGACATTACTAACATTTTCTCAAAACTCTCCCTTACCAAAACATCAATGCCAAACGTGATATTGAGTTAGGTTACTACTCTAGTATTATTACTTCCTCCCCCCTCCAATTAATATCACATTATGATTTTACCTTTGCATCTTTGATATCTGCTTCCCCCAACGTTGTTTGCAGAAGGGCTGTAGCGCAACAGTACAGCACCTGCTTTGTACGCAAAAGGTTCCAGGTGCAATCTCTGGTGTCTGCAAGTAGGACTGGGACAGACCCCTGCCTAAAGCCCTGGAAAGCTGCTGCCAGTCAGTCTAGATAATACTAAGCTGGATGGACCAATGGTCTGAATTGTTATGAGGCAGCAAAGGCTGGCCCTGCTATTTGGCAGAGTGATGCAGGTGCCAAGGGCAACAGCAACCCCCACTATTTCCCCTAGGTTTTCTGACTTAGCCTGCTCTGTGCCCACAAGGCTAGCCTGACACTATAGTGGAAGATGTTAACAGATAACCACTGCTGAGGTAAGATTCAGCTACCAACCTGATCCGATTCTGTACCTGGGATCAATGGGTGCCATCTCTTCCTTCTCATTTGGCAGCCCTGAAGGCAGCTTCCTGTATCCTCTTGGTGGAATATAGCACATTTTGTTGACCCTAAACTAGGAGGGCTATTTTTCAATAGCAACTTTCATTTGCTTCAGTTTCAAAAATGTACCATATGCTCATACACACCTGAAAGTGATTCTTTATCCTTTTTATGTAGGTGTATATGATGATCCAAAGTGTTCTCAGCATATAAATCATGGAGTCGTCGTAATTGGATATGGAACAGAAGAAGGCAAAGAATATTGGCTTGTGAAGAATAGGTAAGGATACCCTTTAGGGAACCAGCTGCTAAGCCAGCATTGTATATCAGTGAGTCCACTGCCCATCCATTTTGAGACACTTTAGTCTAAAAAAGGCTTCCTCAAACTCAGCTACAACTAATCCAGAATGCGGCAGCTAGACTGGTGACTGGGGGCAGCCACCGAGACCACATAACACCAGTCTTGAAAGACCTACATTGGCTCCCAAGACATTTCTGAGCACAATTCAAAGTGTTGGTGCTGACTTTGAAAGCCCTAAACGGCCTCAAAGGCCCAGTATACCTGAAGGAGCGTCTCCACCCCCATCGTTCTGCCCAGACACTGAGGTCCAACGCCAACAGCCTTCTGGCGGTTCCCTCACTGCGAGAAGCAAAGCTACAGGGAACCAGGCAGAGGGCCTTCTCGGTAGTGGCGCCCGCCCTGTGAAACGCCCTCCTGTCAGATGTCAAAGGGATAAACAACTACCTGACATTTAGAAGACAAACTTGAGGGAAGTTTTTAGTGTGTGACATTTTAATGTATTTTTAAACTTTGTTGGAGGCTGCCCAGAGTGGCTGGGGAAACCCAGCCAGATGGGCGGGGTACAAATAATAAAGGTAAAGGTAAAGGTACCCCTGCCCGTAGGGGCCAGTCGTGTCCGACTCTAGGGTTGCGTGCTCATCTCACTTAAGAGGCCGGGAGCCAGCGCTGTCCGCAGACACTTCCGGGTCACGTGGCCAGCGTGGCGAAGCTGCTCTGGCGAGCCAGCACCAGCACAGCACACAGAAACGCTGTTTACCTTCCCGCTATAAAGCGGTACCTATTTATCTACTTGCACTTAGGGGTGCTTTCGAGCTGCTAGGTGGGCAGGAGCTAGGACCGAACGATGGGAGCTCACCCCGTCGCGGGGATTCGAACCGCCGACCATACGATCGGCAAGTCCTAGGCACTGAGGTTTTACCCACAGCGCCACCCGCATCCCTCTTACAAATAATAAATAATAATTATTATTACAATTCCCATCATCCCTGACCACGGGTCCTGCTAGCTAGGGATCATGGGAGTTGTAGGCCAAAAACATCTGGAGGGCTGAGTTTGAGGAAGCCTGGTCTAAGCATTGTTCTTCAACCTTGGGTGTTCAGTTGTTGTCAGGACTCAGTGTTTAGCTAATGGGAGTTTTAGTCCAGCAACATATTGGGGCCCAAGTTTGGCCCATGTTACTGGAAGCATCCGTAACATGAGATATTAATGCTACATAATTATTTTTAGTTCCTTACTGAGAATCGTAAGACCCTTGAAAAGCCCCTTGTTCACAATGAAAGTGTTAATTATTTTCCTAATGTCTCATTCTCTGTTATTTCAACAGCTGGGGTCTAAGTTTTGGCGATGAAGGATTCATTAAAATTGCAAGGAATCATGGGAATCGCTGTGGCATCGCCAGCCAGTGCTCCTATCCACTAATCTAGAGAGGATTTCCAGCTCACAATGGATTGTTCGTCACTGAAAGAACAGCCATTAGGCAACTAATCTTTAGAGTTTTTAAAAAATCAAACTGCTCTGTTTTAAGAAGAGTGATTGGTCTCCAAAGGCAAGGTCTTCCTGTCAGCTCCACCTGGTAGATCTGAGACAAGCAGCCAAAATGATGATTTATCCTGGTTTATCTTGGTATTTGCTGAGCATCCCTTGGGCGCTGTGGGGCTTAATCAGTTAATAATGTAATGTCTGTAGTCCTGCTCTGAACAGCCCAAGCTTTATGTAATTGCCGGATAGTATCACTGTTACAACCTCAAGGTATGTTGGAATAAAAGCTGTGTCAGGTAAACACAGAAACAAACAAAAACCTTCTGTGGCTCCAGAAATGGCAAGCAAGCCACTTTACAATGATGGATGGGGAATCCTTTTGTCAGCCCGAGGGTCACATTTCCTTCTGCATAACCATTAAAGGCCGTATACCAGTAGTGAGCACTGGCAAGAGACAAAAGTGGACAGGGCAACACATGCAAATGTTACCCTTTGCACAGTAGGCTACAGTTTCTACACTTACATTTCTCCATCCTCCATCCAAATAATCAAGAGGCATTTTTTCTGTTCAAAGACACATTTGCAGCCAGGCAAAAACACCCGAAGTGCAAAAACAGGGCCAATGCATGAATGTGGCCTGAGGAAAGTTCTGAGGCCCAGAAAAAGGGTTATGGACTACTTCTGGAGACAATGCAATAATACTAATACTTGATGATTACTTGTTTTTGATATGGGTTAAGGCCACTTTAGTTGGAACCATCTTGGTGGAAAAGGCAGAAATGTGGATTTATTACATAATTCTGGAGTGGGTGAATAAAATGCCAACTCAGCAGGAAAGGGTGGTGATGGTGATGATGATGATGATTTTGGTGGCATGCAAACAACCTTTCAACCTGGTTGGAATTTACGGTGAGTGAGTGGAGAAAAAAGGCAGGAAAGATTCCAGGGGAGTCCAAAATTTTTCGCCATATTGTTTTTTATTGCTTTGCTTCATAAAAAAAAGAAAAGGAAAATGTATATATACACACATACAGACAGAAAAAAAATAAAAGTACAATACAATATAAGAGACAAAGTAAGAATAAAATAGATAAAAAAGAAATATATATATATATACATAAACTAAATATTTACATCCACCACATATCTTGGTCTTTGCTTTCTAGACTTCCTTTAGCTACTCCCAAAATCGTTCGAAGTAATACTTTAAGTTACACATTTCTTAGTCTATATTGTCATTATATCTCTTCATATACATTTCTTAGTTTATATTTTCCTCCTAAATTATTTAATCTCCTATTATCTTTCGACAATAACTCTTATTTTTTCACAGTACGTCTCTGTATCCCTTTAGCGTTATTTTCCCTTGGTTAATGAATTCCAGATAATCTACATATTTTCCCCAATCCTTGGTGAACTTTTGGTTTTTTGTATATCTTACTTTACCTGTGAGTCTATCCAATTCCATATAATCTAACAGCTTTGATCTCCACTCCTCCACCGTTGGAGTTTCCTGCTTTTTCCACATCTGGGCCAGCATTACTCTTGCCGCTGCAACTGCATAATATACTAATTTACAGTCTTCTTTTCTTATCTCATGACCTAAAATACCTAATAAAAAGATTTCTGCTTTCTTTGAAAACGTATATTTTAGGATCTTCTTTAATTCCGTGTAAATCTTTTCCCAGAACTGTTTCACTCTTCCACACTCCCACCACATATGGTAGAAGGAGCCCGCACTAACCTTACACTTCCAACACTTGTTATTCACCTTATACATTTTCGATAGTTTCATAGGTGTTAAATACCACCTGTAAAACATCTTCATTACGTTTTCTTTTATCGTTATACATGCCGTGAAACTAAGTCCTTCCTTCCAGAGTTTCTCCCAATCTTCAAATAGTATATTATGTCCTACATCCTTTGCCCAGCGAATCATCACACACTTCACTTCCTCATCTCCTAGATTCCAATCTAGCAATATCCTATACATTTTCGATATAATTTTCTCTTCTTTATTTATAATCTCTGTTTGAAACTTAGATTCCTTCTCTCCATAGCCTCTTTCCTTAAAGTCCTTTCTGAACATTTGATTCACCTGGAGATGGTGTAGCCAATCATAAACATATTCTTTGACCTGGTCGTATGGACGTATCTTCCAATTCCCCTCCTCTTTGATTATTAACTGATTATATGTTGCCCAGTTGCTTCTCATATTGGTAGTCTTCACACACATGACTTCCAAAGGCGAAAGCCAATGTGGTGTTTTCGGTTCCAGCAGATTTTTATATTTTTCCCATGTTTCAATTAATGGCCCTCTAAAGATATGGTTCCTAAAACCCTTATATATTTTCCATTTATCCCGCCATAAATAGGCATGCCAACCGAAATTGTTGTCATGGCCCTCCAGGTCAAGTAGTTCTCTGTTCTCTAACTTTACCCAATCTTTGACCCAACATAAGCAAACCGCCTCATAGTATAACTTTTTATCCGGCAAAGCGAAACCCCCTCTTTCCTTTATATCTGTTAGTAATTTGAACTGTATCCTAGGTTTCTTTCCCTGCCAGATATATCTCGAGAGCACTCGCTGCCATTCTTTGAAGATTCGGCTACCTTTAATTATAGGGATGGATTGGAACAAAAACATCAATCTTGGAAGCACATTCATCTTGATCGTGTTGATCCTTCCCCAGAATGACAATTTCAGCCTTCTCCAAATTTCCAGATCTCTTTTTATTCCCCTCCACGCCGGTTCATAATTGTTTTTAAATAAATCTATATTCTTAGGTGTTATCCAGATGCCTAGATATTTCACTTTATTAACCACCTCTATTTGCGTTTGCTGTTGAATTGTTTCTGTTGATTTCTGATCCAAATTTTTACTTATTATTTTTGTTTTATACTTATTTATTTTGAACCCTGCTACCTCTCCAAACTGATCTAGTTCTTTTAATATTTCTCCTGTCGCAATTGTTGGTTCTTCTGTCATTATTACTACATCATCTGCGAAGGCTTTGATCTTATATTCGTTCTTTCCAATTTGCACTCCTTTTATTCTTTGGTTCTGTCTTATAGAATTTAATAGAACTTCCAAGGTCAATATAAACAAAAGCGGGGAGAGTGGACAACCCTGTCTTGTTCCTCTTTGTATCTTTATCTCTTCTGTTACTATATTATTGATAATCAGCTTCGCTTTCTGATCTGTATATATGGCTTTCACTCCATTAAAGAAGTCATTTCCCACCTCCATATATTCCATATTTTTCAGCATAAAGTCCCAAATAACATTATCAAATGCCTTCTCGGCATCTACAAACATCATTATAACCTGTTTGTCAATTCTGGCAGATAGGTATTCTAACATGTCAATTATAATTCTTGTGTTGTCTCTCATCTGCCGACCTGGCAGGAATCCTGCTTGGTCCCTATGAATAATTTCTGATAACAACCTTTTCAACCTTTTTGCCAGGATCCCTGCGAATATTTTGTAATCTATGTTCAACAGTGAGATTGGTCTATAATTTTTGACCTGGGTTAGATCTGCATCTTGCTTGGGGATGAATGTAATAAATGCCTCTTTCCAGGTCTCAGGGAGTTCTCCTTTCCTTAGAATATTGTCTATAGTTTCTTTTAGAGGTCCCACCAAAATGGGTTTCATCTCTTTATAATAACCTACAGTAAATCCATCGGGACCCGGAGCTTTTCCCCTCTTTAAGTCTTTAATTACATCTTCTATTTCATCACTTTCAATGGGAGTATTTAATCGTTGTCTGTCCTCCATTGAGATTTTCTGCACTCCTTTGTCCTTCAGAAATCTCTCTATTTTCCGGGGAGTCCAAAATTTTTCAAAGAGTGCCAGATTTGATGAAGTTTACCCCAAGTTGTTGAGCTTTTTTGGGGATTGAAGTGTACCACAGGGGCCGGATTAAATCGACCAGCAGGCAAAAGTGGGTGGGACAGCACATGTAAATATTACTTTTGCAGAATAGACTTAATAGTGTCTACACTTAACACCTCTCTATCCTCCATCCAGGTAAGGAAGAGGCATTATTGCTGTTCAAAGACACATTTCCAGAAGCAAAAACACCCAAGGTGCAAAAACAGGGCTATTGAGTGTATGTGGCCTGGGGAAAGTTCTGAGGGCCAGATAGAGAGACTTGAAGGGCCACACCCCTAGCAAAAGTTCATGAAAGAACCTGGAATCAGGGACGGCTCTACCATTGGGTAAAGTGACTCAAAGTGTTAAGAAAGGACAACAAATTGTTGTTTATTATCCTGCATTGTAGGGTATTGGACTAGATGACCCTTGTGGTCCCTTCCAACCCTACAATTCTATTATTCTTGTGGGATTTTCTGCTCCAGGTGCCAGAATATATTGGTCGGCCTTTGGGATCATGCACCTTGACTTGGTATGGAAGGTGCCATTGGTCATTCCACATCAGGCTGCAAAATATCATGGGCTGTTACTGCTTGGATTTTTGTAAGGAATGTGTGTGCATTGCAAAGGTCAAGCTATGTTTTCCAAGGACGTGTATATATAGCTATTGCCAGCTAATGCCTTCGCTTCATTCTGAACATACAACACATTTGCCAGGACATACTTTGAATTCCCAGATTTGGCTATTGCACAGTGTTAAGGAATAATAAAGTACATTTGAACACCACTGAATAATCACAACCACTCTGGACACATGGAATTCCAGGTTAAACTAACTTTTAAACAACTTTGAGCTCTAATGCCTCACAGTAAAGAAAACTGAGCACTCTCCTCTTCATTCAGTATCTCTGAGGAACAGTTATTGGATAAATTTCCCTCCTCACATCTACCATATATCTCTCTACACACAAAAATACCCTAACACCCTTTTTTACTCCCCTGGTTTAGACATTAACCTTGTTCCTTCAAAAATATGCGTGAAAAGACTTTCTTTGTGGAAGGTGTGGCATGAAAGAGCCGTACTTGACTTTGCCCTGTTTTCAATGTCAGTTTAGCAGAGGAGGTAAGCAGGTAATTGAGGAAATGTTCTCTGAGGATGCGCAGAGTGTTTTTTCCATTCACCAGTGGGAAACTGGCCAACTTGGAGACACAGATACAAGGAAGGCCTTATAGGGTACTCAACCAGCACAGCCCATCTCCTATTCAACTACTCTTGACTTTATAAAATAATTGCTGTCTATATCTATATCAGACCTAGGGTAGGGTTGTCTTGAGCAGCAATCTGATCTGTAGCTAGGGCAAAAATAATTTGAATTCCATGCCATGAAAAATGTCACATTCTGATTTCTGTTAAAGGTGGAGAAGATGCTGCTATACATATTTTTTTCTGACCAGTTTGCAAACATATTAGCCATGAAGGAGGTTGAGGGCAGTCCCTCTGAGTATGTGGGCATGAAGTGTACATATATATGTCCTTAAAAGTGTATTTTCCCTTGTCTAAGAGGGGGCTGCAGCGCCTCTCCACCGAAAAAATATTCTGTGTGCTTTTAAAACCATGCCTGGCATGAAATTTTAAAAAGGCTCTGCTTTTCCTGTCATGAAGATGTTAACTGGTTGGGGAAAGCTTCACCCGGAGAATTTCTGCCTGCCAGACAATTATAGAAAGGCATAGAGCTGGGGGTGGGGAGAAAAAGGTGATATTTCTTTTAAGTGAGACATGGTTTCAAAGAACAATGCCATTTTTTACTTACACCCCACTTCTGTTAAGGAACTATTTTAAAACAATAAGGGGTTGTAGCCAGCTCAAGTTCTACTCAGAGTAGAGCCATTGAAATCGATGGAAGCAAGTTAGGTCTATTAACTTCAATGCGCCTGCTCTGAAAAGAACTAGTATTGAATGCAACCCAATAACAATTATTTTTATTTTATTTTATGAGATTTATGTCACTTGAGTGTAAAAAACGAATGAATCTCAGAGCAGTTTAGAAGAATAAGACAATGAAAGTTTCAGTAAAATTTAAAACTTCCAAGAATAGTTAAGAACTATGATAAGGTAAAAACCACCAGATTACAATAGTGATTGGTGGCGATTTGCTTCTGATAGCGTTAAAAGTTACCACAAGATGGGGACCATCTTGGTGGAAAAATAAAAGTGTGGCTTTATTAAGTAACTCTGGAGAGGGTAAATAAAATGTCAGCTAAGGAAGGAAAGAATTATTGCTGTTTACAGTGTGCACCCTTCAGTCTGAATAGGTTTTGCCCTGAGCGACTGAGTTGGGTCGCCTGAGGTGTGAAAAAGGCGGGAAAGTTCAGGCGGCGGAGCGGGAAGGGCGACTGTCCGTTAAACCGTCGACGTCGGAGGAGCGAAAAAAGGCGGGAAAGCGGGAAGGGCGCGCGCGCGAGGAACCTAAAAAATCCCCGCTTTTTGCTGAGAGGAAAAGGGATTTTGAAAAGCGTGTGGGAATCGCCATGAAATAGTTAAAAATAAAACAAAATACGACAGTCTGTACATATGATGTAAGGGCGTCTGTTTTAAATAAATTAATATCCCAGAATGAATTTTATTTAATGTAATGAGAGGTCGTCTGTTTACAAGCACGGACGTCCTAAATCGCCCCCCCCCAGGGCAAAAAAGCCCCATCGTGCGCTACATGGCTTGGCTGTTTGGAATCGCCTCAAGCTAGACGTGGTCTCTCACGAGTGCTTCTGCACCTGAACTTTCCCCCATTTTATATATTACACTCCATCGTAAACCTCAGGGCTGCTGCTGCCAACTTCCCAGCTGACATTTGCAGCTGGGCTCTTAATGCCCAGAGGCTGGTGGATAATATGCGGGGGGAGGCGAGCCTTCCCTCACCCTATACTTTTCTTACAGATCTAATTTGCTCCCCTCGTCCCTCCCGAGCTTCAGTGTTGTTTTTCCTCCCTCAATGGAGTAAATAGCTGGGGTGTGTGTGTGAGGGGACAATTTCAATCGGGAAAACTGGGGAAACTTTGGCTCGCTCGATATTTTGCTGGACTACAACTCCCATCACCCCTCGTCTTTGACCATGCTTGCTAGGGATGATGGGAGTTGTAGTTCATCAACATCTGGGCAGCTGCTCCCCACACTAAATCAAGTAAATAAATTTTAAAAACCTTAACTAACTGAACAATTCCAGCATAGATAGCTTTGTTCTCTCCCCACCCAACATAAATCCTGGCTATGCACATGGCAGGGAGCAAAGCTTCCACATTCCTGATGTAAGAGGTAATATGAATGCCCAGATGGGAAAGAGGAGCCATGTTCCTTTTTCCAGGAAGCTACAGGGGGTGGGGATGGGGGGGTTCTAGCCATAGCTGTCAACCTTCCCTTTTTTGCTGGAAATTCCCTTATTCCAGCGCTGCTTCCCGCTGCTATCCCAGATTGTTAGATATCCCATAGACCAGTGTTTCCCAACCTTGGTTTTCGGACTACATTTCCCATCATCCCTGACTAAAGGTCTTGCTAGCTAAGGATGATGGGAGTTGTAGTCCAAAAAACAGCTGGAGACCCAAGGTTGGGAAACTCTGCCATAGACTGTCCCCTGGACAGGTGAGGCTGCTGATCCCTTATTTTCAAATCTGAAAATAGCTATGAAAATAGCTATGGTTCTAGCTGGGTGTTTTTTTTTTTTGTCCTAGGTGCAGCTTCCAGAAGGGCACCAATGAGGCCCCCAGCCTGTGTGCATGCATGTGTACGTAAATAATAATAATAATAATAATAATAATAATAATAATAATAATAATAGTAATATCTTTATTGTCATTGCCCCCTCTCGGGGACAACGAAATTACTTGGCTGCTCCATCTACCCAGGTAGGGCACTCCACTCAAAATCAGAACAACTATAAAAACACTAATTAAAACAATACAGTATAATACAGCGAGGAAGATTAGATGACTTTCAAAGTCCAGGTTTCCCATTCAGGGCCGAGATCGCTCTGGAGAAGAAGCTGTTCTTGAGACGGCTCGTTCTTGTCTTCATCGTCCTGTATCTCCGTCCCGACGGCAGGAGCTCAAAGAGACAGTGACCAGGATGCGATGGATCTTTCACTATGTCCAGTGCCTTCCTCTGGCACCTTGTGGCATAAATCATAGGTGTCAACGTTTCCCCTTTTTTAAGGGACATTCCCTTCTTCCAAATAGGATTCCTCGCAAGAAAAGGGAAGAGTTGACAGCTGTGATGTCAATGTGTGGGTTGTGTGTGCCAAACTGGGTCTTTGACCCAGGTGAAATAAAGCCTAGCTTTGCCCCTGCCAATAGCGGGTGGTGGGGCCAGAGGCAAACATGCAGCGGATCTGACTCTTGCCTTTGAGCAGACGGGCAGTTTCTGCACACACACAAAAGACCAGAGTGTTCCTGCGCAGACCCACACATTTCTCCTTCCTTGGAGGTTTTTATTTATTTTATTTTTAATATATAATATTTATTCGTATTTCAAAAATAACACAAAAACAAAAAAATAACAAAAAAGAACACAAGTACAAAAATACAAAACTAAAAACAATTAAAAAACAGATAAAATTTCAATGGCTTATTTTCTTTTAACTTATTTCCCAGACCTCCTCACACCTCCCCTTTTTGTATTCCAATTCAAATTATTAATTCAACAAATCCTTATTATGACATTATAACTTATTATATCTTATTTCTCAACCTATACATTACAACTGGGAACCACTTAATTTCTGTCCAACATCATTCTAATATTCATTAATTTTACAATGTTTCTGAAGGTAGTCTTTGAATTTCTTCCAGTCTTCTTCCGCCGACTCTTTTCCCTGGTCTCGGATTCTGCCAATTCCTTGGAGGTTTTTAAGCAGAAGTTGGGTGGCCGCCTGTCATGGAGGCTTTAGTTGAGATTTCTGCATTGCTGTGGCTTGGACTGGATGACCCTCGAGGTTCTTTCCCACTCTGATTCTCTATTTATTTATTCCATAAAATTTATATACTGCTGAATTGTTAAATGAAAAGCCTCGGTGATTTTATCGTTCACCCAGGCAAGCAAGAGGCATGCACGGTCGTCACAGGTCAAAAACACATTTCAGCCAGGCCAAGAGCACTCTGGGTTGTATCCTAACTCAGTTCTACTCAGAGTAGACGGAAATGAATACATTGAAGCTAGTCATGGTCATTAATTTCAACAAACTCTGGTTACTACCCTCAAGGAGCGGGCAGGGCAGGGCAGAAGAGGTATGATCCTGGCTGGGAAAAAAATACAACCAATAAAATATAGTCTAAAACTATTAAAACTCTTCATCTGTGATATTAGAGGCAACATAAAGCGTTTTAATAATATATAAATACATATTAAATAAATAATGAGTTCATTTTAAACCAAGTGGGGCATTTTATAAAAAGAGAATACTCCCAGGAGCAACAAATCTTTTTACATGATCAGTCATATGTTAAATTTAGAAACTGGAATTTCTCACCAAAACACTGTATATACTAACACAACATTTTTTTATCAACAGGTGTCTGAGAAAGGACAGGAAATATGGCAACTGCTCAGAAGCAAAGAACCTCTCTGGTATAGTTCCATTTCAAAAATTTAATTTCTCTTACCCTTTAATAAGTTGTTGTTGTTTTTTACAGTAATTATATGTTTACGGTAACCATTGTGTTTAGATCAACTCAGTATGATGCACAGAAGGTTGAAGTGAGTTAGGCATTTGCATATTTATTGACATAATAATGTGTAGAGCTATTCTGAATCCATGCTCTTCTTAATTCTTTCTTCTTTACCTTTTAGAGTGCAATAATATTTCCCAACAAAATATCAACTGAGCAGCAATCTCTAGTATTAGTGAAAAGACTTCTGGCAATAGCTGTATCCTGCATTACCTACCTAAGAGGGATATTTCCAGAAAGTGCATATGGAACAAGATATATTGATGGTAACGGCTTTTCCAAAAAGAGCAAACTTTCTCGTGTAGCTGATAAACACACCGGACTGTGATCTTCAGAAGTTACTACATAGTGATACCCCAGAAAAAGTACCTGAGCTTTAAGCTATTATTATGTATTTACTTATAAACATTTGTGACCTGCTTTCCAGCAGAACATCCCAAAGCAGGGTGTAATCTCAAAAAACAATAAAACCATGCAATCAATATAGGACCATCCTTAAAATATGCAAAAACATGTAATGAAATAATGATTTGAAAGTGCAAGGTTATTGTTGCAAACTGCTGTTGAGTGATTCTCCCTTTCCATTCTGTGCTTGTGTAAAGAACAGAAAAAGTTGTCAATAATAGCGTCATCCATGTTGCAATTAAGATTTATCAAATGTATTTTGATTGTATTTTAAGACCTCTGTGTGAAAATACTGCGGGAGGATAAAAACTGCCCTGGCTCCAGTCAGCTGGTGAAATGGTAGGTTTTTTGTGGTTTCCACTTTGCAAATAATTAGAGAATAGGTCCTTAGCGCAGGGAGCTTACAGTCTGTAATTCAACATGAGAAAACAGATGAAGGGAAATGGAGTCAGGTTTGAACAAGGGAACAAGAGGTGACATATATGTACTTAGGTTTGGTACTATGTGCTGCCCCTATCTGCACTATACCAGTGTTCAAAACTCCCGTTGTTCTAGGCACATTTTGCGACAGGGAATTTCATTAGCGTGAGCCGTTTCTGAGCTCTGGGCGCAGTGCTGTGCCTAAGATTTCATATTAAAATGGCAGAGTGGAAGGAAAGGAGGACCTTTTCCTCCCCACTTCCAGCCACTCTCTGAAGACTGGAGATGAGACCCTCTTAAGAATATTAGGGGTGTGGGCAGGAGAATCATAGAATCATAGAGTTGGAAGAGACCCCAAGGGCCATCGAGTCCAACCCCCTGCCAAGCAGGAAACACCATCAGAGCACTCCTGACATATGGTTGTCAAGCCTCTGCTTAAAGACCTCCAAAGAAGGAGACTCCACCACACTCCTTGGCAGCAAATTCCACTGTCAAACAGCTCTTACTGTCAGGAAGTTCTTCCTAATGTTTAGGTGGAATCTTTTTTCTTGTAGTTTGGAACCATTGCTCCGTGTCCGCCTCTCTGGAGCAGCAGAAAACAACCTTTCTCCCTCCTCTATGTGACATCCTTTTATATATTTGAACATGGCTATCATATCACCCCTTAACCTCCTCTTCTCCAGGCTAAACATGCCCAGCTCCCTTAGCCGTTCTTCATAAGGCATCGTTTCCAGGCCTTTGACCATTTTGGTTGCCCTCCTCTGGACACGTTCCAGTTTGTCAGTGTCCTTCTTGAACTGTGGTGCCCAGAACTGGACACAGTACTCCAGGTGAGGTCTGACCAGAGCAGAATACAGTCGCACTATTACTTCCCTTGATCTAGATGCTATACTCCTATTGATGCAGCCCAGAATTGCATTGGCTTTTTTAGCTGCCGCGTCACACTGTTGGCTCATGTCAACTTTGTGGTCAACCAAAACTCCTAGATCCTTTTCACATGCACTGCTCTCAAGCCAGGTGTCACCCATCTTGTATTTGTGCCTCTCATTTTTTTTGCCCAAGTGCAATACTTTACATCTCTCCCTGTTAAAATTCATCTTGTTTATTCATCTAGAAGGACTAGACCATGTGAAAAATGAACATAATATTTTAGCTGCAGTTCATTTCCAGCTTTGTATTCTTGTTATTTTAAAAAAGCATGCCTAGACTTTCCGTTGTTGCACCCTGAACCTAGATTTAAGGTGCCATATAGCTCCTAGCTTTCTTATCTCAGTTTCTAACACTGCACTATATATTTAAAGCAGTATCTTACCACTTTAGACAGTCATAGCTTCACCCAAAATATCCTTAGAACTGTAGTTACAGTAATTAAGGGTGCTGAGAATTGTTAGGAGACTCCCCGTCCTGCCATACCCCTCACAGAGATTCTTAGAGTTCCCTGGCCTGGAAAGAGGGATTGATATTTAAACCACTCTGGAAATTGTAGCTCTGCGATGTGAACATTTCACTGGACTCTTTGAAAGAATCAATGACTGTTTAAAATGGTATGATACTGCTTTAAATGTATAGTACAGATGAGGGAATGGAAAGGCTAGAATTTAAAGGAAGTAAGAGAGGTGGCACGATGGGAAACAGTTTCAGGCTTCAGAAGGACTAAGAGAAGAACAAAAATGTCATTTGAGAGAGCAGAAGAACTTCAGACATTTCAGAGTGATAGAGCTGGAGGATAAATGGTTATACTGTAGGTGGGGATTTTTCTGGGGAGAAGAGTGGAATGATAAAGGGGCTTGTGCAGGATTCGGGAGTGGAGAGGAAGGCATTTCAGAGATTTAAGGGACAGTGGTGTGGCCAAAGCAGATTTTGGCTTCAGGGTGCTGGCTAGAGATGAAAGTTTTGTGTTTGTGTGTGTGTAGTTGAGGATTTCACTCAGTGTAAATAGGAATCCAATTGCTGTCTTTGGCAGGCCCATAAAATAATGGTAAGCATTTAATGAAGAAAAGCAGGACTGAAAAATTGCACAATAGATACAGATGAATGGGATTAAAAAACCCAAAATGCATATATTTGTGTGAAGCAGTAGCATTTTATGATTTTTACAGGATGCTGGGATGCTATGATGCACTGCAGAAAAAATATGTAAGTTAAATATGGTTTTATCTTTAATGAGTAACTGCATTCACAGATTCATCTTAGCAATTTTCATTATAGTAAACACACTCTAATGCTTTTAATTTCTAATTTATTTTCTTTATTGTTTTGGGTAAATAGCTCAGATTAATCGTCTTAGCGGTAAGTTTAATATATATACATGTCCACATTTCAAAATTAATTAATAGTTCATATGCTGTATTGTATTTGCTATTGTCCTGATTATGTTGTTTATCTTTTAAATACAGGTCTACACCAATCAGGAAGATCCTCAGGTAAGTTTATTATATTGCATTCATAAATGCACATTTTATATTACAGATGTTTTGTCCTGGATCAATACATACTTTTTGTGAAGAGACTTGCTGAAAGAGACACATGTCGACAAACGTGGATTGTAAGATCATTCAGTGCATCTGACAGTGACCACTATGAAAGATCAAAGGACACCTCTAATAGAAATCATTAAACAGCCATTTGAAGGGAATGGTTTCTGAAATTTACTGTAATTGGACTATTTTCTCACCATCTCTACATTCCAACACCACCTCCTTTTCCAAACACTAATCTGAAACCAGCTTTATAAAAGTGGTGGATTCAGACTGGGAATACATTGGGGGAAAACCAGCGGCTGCGGTCCTCATCTAATTCATCCCCTTGGCTAAAGGGGTAGGGTGGGGAGGAAACTTCAGGAGAGCCAATCACTTCTTGTCGAGTTTGACTCTTCCTTTCTTTGGGAACAAGGGAAGAGTGTATCAAGTGTATATTGCTGAGGTGGGAACCTGTGGCAGTCCAGGTGTTGCTGGACTACAACTCCCATCATCACAGATGATTTTCCAGGCTGGCTGAGGCTGATGGGAGCTGGGAGTCCAACAGCATCTGGAGAACCACAAGTTCTCTTCCCCAGGCATATCCCTTGCCACAGAAAAGGATAAAAAAATCCAGCCACTAGGTGTCACTCTTCCTCTGTTTGATGTGATACAGTGGTACCTCGGGTTAAGTACTTAATTCGTTCTGGAGGTCTATTCTTAACCTGAAACTGTTCTTAACCTGAAGCACCACTTTAGCTAATGGGGCCTCCCGCTGCTGCCGCACCGCCGGAGCATGATTTCTGTTCTTATCCTGAAGCAAAGTTCTTAACCTGAAGCACTATTTCTGGGTTAGCGGAGTCTGTAACCTGAAGCGTATGTAACCTGAGGTACCACTGTAATTAGAATAATATTAAAGAAGATGAATTCTACATATTAAATGTTGCAGCCCAAACTTTACGGCAATCTTTTCTCTTATTATTTGCTTCTGCTGACCCTAATTCCATTAGAAAACTGTGCATTTTTTTAAAAAAAGAATATCCAAATGATCACAAAGGAACGCTGGTAATGAAAAAGGGATTAAAACTGGATTGCAGTACTTAGGCCAGCATCAAATCAAACTCCATGATGAAGGACATTCCATTTTTTTATACTGATGATGTTTAAAGAAAGTGGATCTTTCTTCCATGAAAGTGAATGGTGCAGGGAAGCCTTGAAACAAATTGCTGGTTTGGCTTGTGAATTGACACTTTGGGTGGCCTGGAAGCTATCATTAACACCCACTCTGGATGAAGTCTAATTAAAAAAGTCAAACCCAGCCTTTCTGTCATCTAAGGCTCTGAAAGAAATTTCAGTCCAATGAGTGGTATCCAGCTAGGTTGAAATTGATATACATAAGTTAGTCATATTGATTAATTTCAGTGGGTCTAGGACCAACACCAGATGCAACCCATTGCGTTCAGTAGTGCAGTTAAGTATCCATATTGCTTGTTCACTTTAGATACAATGAGTTTAAAAGTATTCACTATCAGTATACATTACTACTGTGAGCCGAAGTGCTTAGATTCAGATTGTGGAGACCTGGATTCAACACCTCACTCAACCATGAAACTCACTTCAGGACCTGTCACTCTTGTTCTTCCTCACTGGGTTGTTGTGACAATAAAACGGGAAAGAGAGCCCATGTCCTCCACTCTCAGCTTACTGGAGGACATTCAAAGGCGGAGGATTTGTTAGACTTGGTGCTGCCTTCTACTTGCTGTTTCCAATTTTAGGCACTTGATACGTAACTACTATGTTTTGTGTTTAGACTGTTACAGAGTGCTACCAATTTAAGTTCAAATACAGCGATCAAGGACCATCTATGGATTTCACAAGGTATTCTCTCCTCTCCTACCCCACTGTTTTCATCAGGCAGTTATACAAGACATTTCTCTGCCAGGCTGTTTTAGCAAGCTGAGAAAAGCCAACATGTATTCTTTGATTCTAAAAACTGGATGTTAATATGTCCCTGTGTTCACCAAAGAGAAGGCATTTAATTGCTGCAGAGCAAATGCTCAATAACAATCAGCCCTCAATTGGTTTCTAGTCACATTTATTAGAAAGGCTCAGGAAATATTATCAAATAGCAAAATGCAATTTTATCGGTTCCCAATTTCTCCTGTACCTAATGGATTTGACTTCTAGAATATAGATACGGTATTTTAAACAATTGTCTTCAGCGTTTTCAGCCCATGACCTACCTTTAACCCAAACATGCATTTTAAAATTTCTTAAATACTTTACCATGTGTTTGTATGTGGGGAGTGTAATGCTACCATTGTTATCTAGTTTAGATCAGGCTCAGAGTCAATAGTGGGTCCTGACTGCTTTAAACCATGGTGGGCTGGGGCATGTTGCTTAGAGAGATCAGGAGAGTGGAGGATGGGAAGAAGGAGAGTAAAGCCACTCTTTGTGTCTAAGGGCTAGGGATGTAAGAAGACTTCTGTTTCCATTTCCAGTATTGCTAGTAGAGGCACCAGCTGCCCTTGCTTTCAAATAAGGGATGGTTTTGTTTTTTTCTAGTAAAAACAATGGAAGTAATTCCAACAACACGTGCGCAAGCACTAAGAAAGCTAGTATCCTGATGCTACGAAAGATTTATGTCCTGATGCAGAACCTGGGCCCTCTGCCTGGTGATGTCTGTCTGACGATGAAGCTGTTCTATTATGATGAAGGTACCATTTCAAATTTTAATTCTGTTCAACATCAATATTTCAGAATAATTGCTGATGAAACAAATGTTTCCCATTATGGAATATCACCAACTTTCCTTTTTAGTTACGCCTCCTGATTACCACCCTCCAGGATTCAAAGAGGGTCATTGTGAAGCAGTGGCATTCGAGGGGGAGCCTATGTACCTAAGTGTTGGTGAGGTTCCAACCCCTTTTCATACGATGAAAGTTAAAGTGACGACGGAAAAAGATCGAATGGAGTGCGTCGATGCAGACTTATTAAGGCAAGGGAAGGCACTGACTTCCACAAAGCCACAGCATCCTGATAAAATGGATGTAAGGGTTTGAAATTTATTTTTATAGTTTTGTAATGATGTATGGAGTTATTATTATTTGAAATTTTGACAGTATTTGCATTGCCTATCCTTAACAAAATGCTTTTACAGGTACATTTCAGCTTTGTTGAAGATGTTCTTGTTTGTGTTCTTTACACAGGAAGATTTTATTGCAGAAAACAGAATGAGGGAGCAGAAAAACACACACAGGGTTCCTCATACTAAAGGTACACAGAGCATATGTTATCTAGGAGTGTTTTGCTTTCATATTGGCACACAGTGATGTGTTCTCCATGGCAACACCTTTTCTGCACACCTCTTTAATTTTATGAAACTGTGCCTGACACCCTGCTCAGGGCTTGGGTTAGAAGATAGGAACACAGGAAGCTGTTAAATACCAAGACAGACCATTGGTCCATCTAGCTCAGTATTGCCTACACCGACTGCCAATGACTTTTCAGGGTTTCAGGCAAGAGGTCATTCCCAGCTCTTCTTGGAGATGCCAGAGATTGAACCTGGACATCAGATGCTCTACCACTGAGCTACAACCATTGCTTTATAGAAACATAGGAAGCTGCCTTAGACTAAGTCACATTCATTGGTTCATCTAGCTTAGTACTGTCTACACTAATGGGCAGTGGCTCCGCAGGATTTCAGGCAGAAATTGTTCCCATGCTTACCTGGAGATGCCAAAGATTGAACCTGGGACCTTCTGCATGCAATATGTGTGCTCTACCACTTAGTGATGTCCTTTCCTCCAAGAATGAACCTTCCCACATGTTTAGACTATTTTCACATCCTGAACTTGCAGTGACAGCAGGGGAGGAAGGACCACATTCCTCACAGTTAATATCTCCAGCAGTTTTTGTCTCCTTAGCAACTGCCTGCACCTTCTGGAGGAGGCTGCCTCTCACTCAGAGAAGACTAGAGCCTTGTCAATATATCTGTCAATCCTCTTTTAAGAACATTCTACTTATGTACAGAAATATAAACTCTTTGTTTATTCAGTGTTCTGAGAATTTTTACAATTTTCTTCCAATGCCATTCCCAGAACTTAATTTAGTGTGTGAAGAAGATGAAGACATGAGGATAGAAGATAGCCAAACTTTCTCCATCAATAGTTCTCAGGTATAAAGCTGCCTTTTTATTCTGTACCAATGTTTTGTTCTCATTTAGTTTTTTAGACTTACTTTTTTGTGGCTGGATAAATGTTTACTAGATTTAACAAGTGCAACACAATCTGACAATTAGCGGAAGAGTTCCTGCAAAATCTATGTAGATATTGTTTGTATGGGTGTATAATTGACAAAATCACATACAAAACTGTGTAAGTATGTTTGTCCTCATTCCAAGAGCCCAAACCAAAGCTATTCTCTTTTAAAAAGCTGTTCTCTTTGTTTGTTTAACTGTTTTTAGGTGGAACATCTAATTAATAAGACATCAGAACTTGAAGTAGCTGAGGGAAAGACCCGAAGTGGAAGGAAGTTTAAAGGCAACACAGTTAGTGTCATTTTAAAAATAATTATTCTGTTGCATGATCTGACTATTCTGTTGCATGATCTGAATGAGATAAAAAATTTAAGGGATGCATAACTTAGATTTTTACAATACAAACCCTGTTCTTTAAGGCTTAGCTCATTTTTCAGGTTACCTCAATTTTGTTACTGTTGCGCAAGTTGGAGTCAGGATGATTATTAATTTTATTATTTTTAATAATGTATTCATTTATTTCCATAGCATTTCCCCCGCAATAGTACTCCAAATGCAGTGCCTTAGTTATCCTCCCAGCAAGCTTGTGATTTTCGTAAGGCCACATGATAAGCTGCACAGCTGAACCCAGGTGCTCAGCATCACAGCCCAGATTTCTTCTCACAGCTTCATATTGAGCTCTTGGAAAATATTTGATTTAGGCTCCAGTGCCAATGCCATGCCATTGCCGTGTTCATGTCCAGCTTGTTTGGGCACTAACTAAGGCTCCTTCAGATGCCCTTTTTATCCTGATTTGTTTGCAGGGAGGTTATATACCTCTTCCCATCAAATGATCATTCATCCCACACTTTTTTCGTGCATTTCCCCATCATGTTCCTTACCACAAAGGGTCTGCTGTCTTTTTAAAGTGGATTTGTTGCTCCAGAGTGCTTTAAATCAACTTAAATTGCATAAAGCTAAATTCCTGATATGCCATTGAATCCGTCCCACAAAATAATAACAGTCTGGAGGTAACCTAAACATTTATTATAAATAGTAGTAGCACCAGTAGGGCAGCATATTCATTAGTTTATTTTCAACAATAAAATACCAGAGCTTAGCCTTTGTGAAAGACAGAAAAAGATAGAGAAAGCTATTGTTGTCCATAGCAAGATTTCGAGGAAGGAAATGTTAAAAATGTAAGAAGCTGAGTTTTGTACATGCTGCAGGACTAGATTACTACAAGTTTTTGATAGTTTGTGCTTCTAAGGAGGCCTTGGACTCTGAAACCTAGGAAGAAAGTTGCATGAAACCATACAACCCAGAAGGTCCTGCGTTTGAGCTGAAAAAGTTTTGTAAAGATTTCAGCTCATCTCTTTTACAGACACTGTGAGGGACCATCCCCACGCTCTGTCCATCAGACTAAGTTTCTTTCTACCCTCACTCCTCTCCTAGTTTCGCTCTGTTCAGTACAGAAACATACCTTCGTAGGCATCTGCCAGTTGCTTTACTGACATTTTCACCTTATAGACATTGTGGGGGAAGATTCCACCAGAATCAGCATCTTAGGAAATGCCCTTCAGATGTACAGCGGTCAAAGTAAATCATAATGTTGTCATGACCAAGCTAAGACTTGCCCTTACTGTCGCCACTCTTAAAGAGTCCTTCATTAATTTTTTAACACACGTTGAGGAAGAGTAGCAGCCTACGGATGCACAGCACGCTTCTTAATAGCCATCTGCAGACCTCTCTCCTGGAGCTAACGGTTCTTCTGTCTCTGTCAAGGGTGACAAGGGAGGCAGCAACAGAATTCAGTTAGCAGCAAAGTGTCCCAGAGAAACCCAGAAGAGAAGAAACTCAGAATCGGGCAAGCCAGTAAGTTCTTTCCATGCATTATGAGGAAAGTAACAAGAGTTCTAGCTGTGGGTGCCCCCATCTCCAGTCTTTATCAATCCAACATTTCTATGCAAAACCAGAAGCCTTGGTTTGCCAGTTTTTTGTTTAGGGGCAATTACAATATTGGAAAATTAGGTGATTTTATAGGGCTGTCGTCCACTGTGTTTTCACTCATGTCAGTCCTGTTGATTTCAGTGAGACCTGCTGTGCAACCTTGCCCTAGGCATGTTTACTTGGTGAAGTCCCACTGTGCTTCATTGGGTTCAAACGGTGCCTAGGACTGTGGCCTTAAGTGGACAAAATGATGCCTTCAATTGCAGCCATTATAGTGAACAAATGAGGCTGCACAGAACAAAATGTGGTTTGTGGAGGTGGGATGTGTTTCTTTCTTCTGGATTCTCCCTCCCAGCTGGAGCCTCAGAAGGTGCTGGCTGTCACCCAGTCTGCATCTTCAGAGCTTCCCTTTCACAGGCAGGGAGGCTGACCAGAGCAGAAACAGCAGTTCCCAAAGTGAGAAAGAGGCAAATAACCCAGGGATGCCAAAACAATTGCTGAGAGACAGTTTAAAATATATGTCTCTTCATTACAACTTGTGCAATGAGGACCCTCAACAACCGCTTATGTTGCAAGACAGCTCCAGGAACCAGTATGGTGACATCCTTTTCCTACACACAAGTTTTTGCTTTTTCTGGATTTGCTGTTTTTGGCTCTGCTAGTTAAAGTTTGGTTGGAGCTAAGGTATTCCTGGCAGGTGTGAGTTCTATGGCCTGCTTTTTCATAACCTGTTTACCCTGAGATCTAGGACAATGGTGAGTATTACCTGCTGTTAGGGATGGGCAAGTCTGACAGTTTTGGTTTCCCTCAATTCCCCTCATTTTTTTCCAGCCTTCAGTTGATTTCTCCACATTTCTACATCTCCAAAGACTGAATGGAGAGATGGTCGGCTGGAGCCTGCACTACCGGGTCTTTGCTCTACCCCCCAGCCGGCAGCCGATTGGGTAGCCAGGGAGGGGGTGGAGCAACAGCCAGCAACCAAAGGGGGTGTCACCCTGGCACGGGAAGCCCATGCCGAGTCGCAAACCCCGCCCACTGCTTGGAAGAGTGAGCGTTAATTGTGAAATTCTTTTTTAAAGTCCTCATGAAAATTTATCTGCATTTCAGTGCCAATTTCTTCTAATATACACATTTGGGTGGCGCTGTGGTCTAAACCACAGAGACTAGGGCTTGCTGATCGGAAGGTCGGCGGTTCGAATCCCCGTGACGGGGTGAGCTCCCGTTGCTCGATCCCAACTCCTGCCAACCTAGCAGTTCAAAAGCACATCAAAGTGCAAGTAGATAAATAGGTACCACTCTGGTGGGAAGGTAAACAGCATTTCCGTGTGCTGCTCTGGTTTCGCCAGAAGTGGCTTAGTCATGCTGGCCACATGACCTGGAAAAACTGTCTGCGGACAGACGTCGGCTCCCTCGGCCAGTAAAGCGAGATGAGTGCCGCAACCCCAAAGTCGTCCCTGACTGGACTTAACTGTCAGGGGTCCTTTACCTTTTTATATACATTTGCAGAATATACACATTTTTGCAAAGCAATTTTTCCTAACATAATGCTCTTTTGTATGTTCTTTTCACTAATTTGTGCACTTTTATGCACTTTGTCCCAGTGTATCTATTTTTGTGTATACTGGGGAATACCTGTGCATAATATGTGCACTTTGACACGGTGTACACAGCTTTGTACACAATACTTGGCTGGAGAACAGCACTGCAAAATCTAGAAGAGGTGGGGGAAATGTCAGGCTGGATGGATGCAAGGCAGGGTTAAGCCTGTGCTCTGGGGAAGATGGAGCTCTGAGGTTTCTCCAGCAAGGTACAAGCTGAAACTGAGACCTTATACAGTGGTACCTCTGGTTACGTACTTAATTCATTCCGGAGGTCCGTTCTTAACCTGAAACTGTTCTTAACCTGAAGCACCACTTTAGCTAATGGGGCCTCCCTCTGCTGCTGTGCCGCCGCCGTGCGATTTCTGATCTCATCCTGAAGCAAAGTTCTTAACCCGAGGTACTATTTCTGGGTTAGTGGAGTCTGTAACCTGAAGCGTATGTAACCCGAGGTACCACTGTATAGCAGTAGTAGCAGCAGCAATAGCAGTGGCAGGGACAGTCTAATTGTTATAGCCATCTGTGCTGCAAGATGCTGCTCTACTTAAAGGACCCGGCCTTCAGCACTGGTCTCCTACTGTGATAAGCAGGGGAGCTACAGGCCTTTCTGAGTCTTTTGCAGGGGAGTCCTCTGAGACCGAATGGCAGTGCCACATCCTCAGGCTGGGGCAGGAGCGCACTGGTCCAGCAGGTTCATCTGAGAGTGCTTCTGGGGCTGGCCCTGCATGCCCTTTCCCCTTCTGCTTCAGAGTCCTTGTTCTCATCCCCTGCAGATGAGGAATCTGATACCAGGGTCAACATGACAGCCTGGTGCTGGTGTCAGGCTTTGGGGCGGGGGGGGGGGGAGGCTGATTTACAATTATGCTCAGTTAAAGTGCATAGTTCCTATTTGATCACATAGAATTGAAATTCCCATTTGATCAATGACATATCACAGATGCATGGTTTATAGGGCAATTGTAGCAAACCCTTCACTGAAAAGCAGCAGAGAGGACACAAAGTTCTTTGTTCTCTGTAACTCAGCATCATTGGGCTCTACCTGACAATATTTAGGTGCATTAGAGTAAGTCAGTATGTTGATTTTAATGGTTCTACTCTGAGTTTGACTAAATAATACTTCATTGTCTTTTTAAAAAAGGTTTACCATCTTGAATTCTTTTCTGGTGAAGACTCAGTTCCCAAACGGAGAAAAATTAGTGAACCAAAAGAGCGGATTTAGATATTGGCTTCCAAATGTTTATTATTTCCCGTTTCCCCCCTCCCTAGAATGTTTTTCTCATTATACCAAGTATTTTGATGTTTTAGAGGGGGTATAGTTTAACCTGTTAAAACCATCCAACATTTTACAGTGCTTTTATTTGCAGTTAAGAGTGCAGGCTTTTAATTCAGGTAAACGTAAAATCTAGTCTTGTAAAATTTCACTTGTCAACGTGGATAGAGAGCTGCTGCTTTATCTGAGGCCTGATTTAAATGTAATATTGGGCGTGCAAGAAAATATACCCATGTGGCATTTCATGTAGTCAGGCTCACATTAAATTTGGGGCTCTGAGCTGTTACCTGTACAGTGTGCCCAGGCAATGAATCTCAAGTGTGCTTAATGTTGCATGCACAGGCGAAATGAGACCCAACAGCAGTTTAAATTGGGCCAGAGGGAAATGTCCTTAAGAACAAACTATGATAAATGGATTCCAAATGGAAAACTTTCAGGCAATATTATTACTGCCATGTGAATTAAAAGAAGGAAAAAGCTAAAGGTTTGTAACTCAACCTCCTAGATTTTGGGACTGCAACTCCCATCAGTCCCAGGGCTGATAGGAGTTGTAGTCCAAAAAATGGGGGGGACGGGACACCAGCTTGGGGAAGGATGTTGTAACCAGTAGCCTCATCCACAGAAAAAGTTAATCACATCTAAGTACTGTGGAATGAGATCTCACAAAATTGACTTTAAGCCCCATGGATTCCAACAGTTCTTAGGCACATCTTACTTTCTCTGGAGCTAGCAATTAACTTTTAAAGCATTTGTTACTTTGTTTTCTGTTACTAGAAGTGTTATAAAAAAATGTAGAGAAAATGTTTAAAAATTTTATGCTATATAATTCTTGAAACATAATGGAAGTATGACTCGAGAACATATTGATTTCTGATTAAATGTTTATAGAGGTCTGCAGTGCATGTGCTTTGTTTTAGACCTTCCAATTTTATAGCCACAATAAAATATTTACAACTTGAACAAGCTGCCTCTTTTCAGAATGTTTGTTTTAAATGTTGATTCCTGCCTCATCACTGGGTCTTCCCAATCTTTCTGTGATTGCCACGTTCATTTTCAGAATACTGTAAAGAAATAACTGATATTTTCGCAATAACTCTTTGGAACCTTACTCCACAGGAAGCAAAATTATATGGCATCCAAAGATGATTGTAGTAAGCGGTGGCATCTAGTGCCACAGTCATCTTCCAATAATTTATTCTCTGGATGCCACAAACCTCATACAAAATGATTCATTGGTTATTTGGGTGGGGGCACCATGGCTAACAGACAGCATCCTCAAAAATAGCACCAGGAGTCCTGGTTGGTTGGTTTTTATTGGGTTTTGATATTGTTTCTTGGATTTTATATTGTTAGCCAACGTGGATGGAAATGCAGGATATGCATTTGCTTAAATAAGTGGGGGGGGAGGGGCATTCCTTCAGCTTCCAGGCCTGGCTTAACCTGATAAGCAGGGAAAAGACTTCTGGCCTTGTACGGTCTGCCATTTTGAATGCCATGGTGAAGTAGGAATGGGGTAGAAACTCAGTTTGGTTCACATTTTACTGCGAGCATACCTAACACTTTCTAAAATAATAGCTGCGTTTTGGCTCACTTACCTTTTGAAATTCCCACTCCTCCTAATTTTGCAATGCAGTTCTGCATCTGTGCACAAAAATGTGTATATTAGTGAAAATAACCTAGAAAAATCTGCAGTTGGAAAAAATTGCTTCCAAAGATGTGCATTTTGGAAAAATGCATACAAAACAGTTGGGAGAAATGCAAACTAAAATGTTGGCATATCTTAAGGGGCTTCTTTAAAAAAACAAAAAACCACACACATACACACAAGCTGAAGGAGAAATATGGATAACTAAATTTAGGATTGGGAAAAATAAACTGAAATAGATAGATTGCAATTCTTTAGCCAATGAATCAAAGCTGGAGGGAGACTTCTAGGCATCTAGTCTCTCCTGCTCAGCGCACAAAATCCAGATAGCTGTCCAGGATCTGTTCCCTCCAGCAAGGGAAAGCCCAATCTCTACAAGTTGTAGCAAAATTTCAGGGTGTTCCAGGCACTCAGCCATTGTTGCATTTCCGTTGGGAAAATCGAGGCACAGCCGAGGCTAGTGTCTTGTAAGAAATACGGTTTATTTTACACATCTTTACACCTGGAGTCTATGATGCGCTGCAGAATATCATATCCCAATACAGTGGTGCCCCGCAAGACGAACGCCTCGCAAGACGGAAAACCCGCTAGACGAAAGGGTTTTCCGTTTTGGAGGCGCTTCGCAAAACGAATTTCCCTATGGGCTTGCTTCGCAAGACGAAAATGTCTTGCGAGTTCCTGCGGTTTTTTTCCCTTTCCCCCTCCCTTTTTCTAAGCCGCTAAGCCGCTTATCAGCTGATCAGATAAGCCGCTAAAAGCCGCTAAGACGCTAATAGCGCTAATCCGCTAAGCTGTCAATGGGCTTGCTTCGCAAGACGAAAAAACCGCTAGATGAAGAGACTCGCGGAACGGATTAATTTCGTCTTGCGAGGCACCACTGTAGTGTCTCTCATTGCACCTCAAAGCTTCAGCATTCTTGGGTCCAATGCAGCAGTCAGTCATGCCCCCCCCCCCCCAGTCTCTCGGTGCAGCCTCCTCCAGCCAATTGCTGCATGGAGTTCTGGCCCATCCTTTCCAAAAGCTGCTGCTCAAGACCTCGTTTTAAAAGACACTTTTTTTTCCTGGCAACCTTCCCCTTCCTTGTCTGCTGCTGAATGTCTTACCTGTTGTTAGGGTACTGACTGTTCTATGTTTATTAATGGCTGCACATAGCCTGCCTTGCCAGGCTTGTCTGGCTCCCCAGCATAGGCCAAGTACAGGAATTTCCATGTTTGGCAGAGTTTAATCAAACCATCATTAATTCTAACTTTTGCTAATTCTACCAGAATCTATAACAGTATAAATGGAGAATTCCTGGATGCCAAGATCCAAGTTGGGGTCAAGTGCTCTTTGGTGAGAGAACCCCAGCAGAGATTTAAAGTCACAAAATATGCTGCAAAGTAAAGCGTGGAAATATAGACTGTTAGACTTTTAAAAATATGGCCTTGTGAGTGAGTTCCAAAATAGTCCCATCTTTCCCCAGCAAAAAGAAAAAGAAAAACACCACACGCGAGGTAAGTTAAAAACAGTTTACTTGCAAGCTCTCCAAAGGACAGATTCATGTGCTTTTCCACACAGCATTCAGAAAAAATTGCATAGGCTGTGTAAAACTTGGCTTCGTTATAGTGATGAAAGTTCCTAAATTATGGACATAGGAATATAATAATAGTTTGTAAGAGCCATGCGGTCTGAGCTTGCAGCAACCAACTCAGACCTCTTTACATGCTGAGCTCAGGTAAAATTAGTAGTATTGCCTTTTTATCTTGACAGGGACTCAAAGTCTTCATTGAGAGTGAAAGTGCATAAATCTGTGTATTATATTTGGCTTAATAAAGAAATATATTAAATCAATTAAGTGTGTATATTAAATAAGATTAACTATATTGAGAACACTTTAATTTACGATATACGATATCTTTATTGCAACCAAGGTGAGCCAAGCGTGCCAGGACAGCTTATTTCATGGTCTTCCCCCTGCATACGTTAATTCGACTTAAGTATGTTGGTTACAGGAGGCTGGTTATCCCACACATTGTTTCTTTAGGCCAGTGATGGTGGCCCTTAAGGGATCTCTATCCGGCCCTCGGGACTCACCCCAGGCCACACACCATAGCTGTCAACTGTCCCTTATTTGGCAGGAAACTCCCTTATCCCAGCGCCGTGTCCCACTGCTGTCCCTTATTGATGATGTCTCTTAAATTTCCTGGGTTTCATGTTCGCCCGGCTCGGGATGGAAGCAGCGGCTCGGGGTCTCCGCTGCGAGAGAGAGTGCGTGCACAGGCTGCTGCGTCTCCGTCTCTCCCTTTTCCCCCTCGGGTGCATTGTGAGGAGACGGGTGGCGGTGGGCGGGCAGGCAGGCAGCCCCTCTCTTGCAAGACTTCCGCCACGCTGCCAGGGGAAGTCGCAGGCGGCCTGAGGGAGTAGGAAGAGGGGATGGGGAAGGATGCAGAAGGGCAGCGCTTCAGCGGCCGTGGCGCTGCCGCAAGCACCTCATGCCAGGCTTGCGGGCGGTGTGGGCAAGGGTCTCTCCCTCCCTCTCTCTCTTGGGCGGGGAAGGGCCGATGGAACTCCTCGCAGCAGGACGACGGCAGCCCCGACGTGCTGCTTAGCATCTCCTCCAACCTGTGCAGCATCTTAATGTTGTGATTTCCCCCTCTGCATCCCTTTCATAACTCATTTTTTATAAATCATTTGTCCATCCATAGTTCAAATTTTTACAAGTTTTCTGTCAATCCTACCAATGTATGTAACTCTTTACAATAGCTTTTCAACTAAATTATAAACTTTCCCCCTTCTTTATTAAAGAGGTCCTCTTCCTGGTTTCTCATTCTGCCTGGAAGCTTTGCCATCTGGACGTCATTCATCAGTTTTGTCTGCCACTCTTCTTTAGCTGGAGTTGTAGACCCTTAGGATCATCTAGTCCAACCCCCTGCTAGTGGCAGCCAAAGCAGCATGGCTCCATCAGTGGCAGATTTCTGTATAAACTACGTAAGCAAAATCCCTTATTTTGGCTGCTAATCCCTTATTTTCGAGGTTGCTGGTCCCTTATTTTCGAGGTTGCTGGTCCCTTATTTTCAAATCTGTAAGCTGACAGCTATGCCACACACTTTTCCCACACCTCATGCACAAGCTTGCAAGCTTTTCCTCAACCTGAATGTGCACCTGTCCTCTTGATAATGCCCTTTGCTTGCCTGGAAACCTGTCTGCAGAAACTAGCCTCTGGTACAAAGGTTTAAAAAATCAGCATTCATTACTCTGCCCAGTTTTGCCTCTGGCTCCATCCGCAAACATGTGGCCCCCAGAAGGTTGCTCAGGCGAGAATGCGGCCCTCGGGCCCCACTTTCAAACTGTTCTTCCTGTTCATACAATTCTCCCAGTGTTCAACTGCAGTCAGTCCTTCCTATAACTTCAGCCCATTATATGTCATTTTCTGCAGCAGCGGAAAACGAGATTTGGTCCTCATCTTTGTGACATCCTGTCTGGTAACCTGAAGCATCCTATTGCCAATTTATCCCTGGACTCTGCGTCTTCTCTGGGATGAATGTTCCTTCAGCCTTTCCTCAGTCTCCCTTGTCCCCTGACAGAGCTACCATTTCCAGAGTTCCCTAGGAAGAGGGACTGGTTGTTAAACCACTCTGTAAATTGTAGTTCTGTGAGGGGAATTGGGGTGGATTTTCTCCTATCAACTCTCAGCACCCTTAATAAACTACAATTCCCAGGATTATATGGCTGGTGAAAGCCACAACTTCTATAGATAGTGGCGCCCACACTGTGGAACACCCATCAAATATCAAAGAAATAAACAACTATCTGACATTTAGAAAGCATCTGAAGACAGCCCTGTTTAGGGAAGTTTTTTATGACTGATGTTTTAATGTATTTTTAATCTTCTGTTGTCATGTGCAGCCCATTGTGTAAATAATGTATATAAAGCAGATACTTTGAGGGGACTTTCATTCATTCCTCCTCACCACTATGAGCTGAATAAAGAGCATGAAATCACTTTGCGACTCTGAGTATATTTCACCCAGCCAGATGGGCAGGATATAAAAAATTATTATTATTATTTAGTATAATAGGGCTTTATATGTACGGCACAGTTGTGGTCAATTTGGAGGGCCAGTGCCATCTTTGTCATCTCCTCAGCGGCCACAAAATTATTATAATTGTTACCCGCCCTTCCCCAGCAAGTCCCAGGGCAGGTTGCGACAAATAAAAATTATGAAATTAAAAACGGTTCAGCCAAATTAAGGTCACAGGAATAGGGTGGGTCCTGAAAAAACATGCATCTCAAATGTGCCAACGGCCTTGGTAAAGATGGCTTCCAGCAGCGACCAAGAAGACAGTGAAGGAAGGGGTTGTCAATTAAGACCCTGGAAGCCTTTCTTATTTTCCCGCCTTTTAAAAAATAAACCTTAGCAGGGTTACCGGCCGTTCCCTCTCCTCACAGTGACAGCCCAGGCAGGCTAAAGGAAGGTGGCCAGTTCCCCTCTTTCTCTTTTATCAAGCTGTAATGTGGCAAGAAGCCTATTTTGGTTTTAAGCGGTATATAAATTAATAAGCCATAAAACAGTCAAAGCCAAAAGGGCTGCGCTGAGGCGCTGGCGTCCGAAGCACAGAAACAAAATGGAGAAGGGACAATGGCTCCCTGTCTCTTGACCCGAGCAAGCAGCTCCTGAGACTAGGGGCCATTCCTCTCAGGAATAGATATCTTCTTCTTTTGTAAAAAAAAATTAATTTCATTTTATGACGTACATCAATCGGAGAGAATATTTCTAATAACAGATGTAAACCAAACCAACACCATAGAATAGGCATGTAGAAGAATTGCAGTCACGTATGGATTAAGTAACAAAGTCCAGATCGTGAAAGGAAAGGAAAATAATGGTCTTCGCATAAAGAAAGAAATACGGTTTTGTGCTATTTGGCTGCCAAGTCTAGTTCCAGATTTGCCAGGCTTGGGACAATGGTTGTCTTGAAAATGATGGTTCTGCAGTATTAGTGATAAAGGAACATCAAATTGTATAAAAAGTGCCTGGGGCTTCTAGTCCTTGTCAAAATCTCAACTGTTCATAAACCGTTTTGAGGAACAAAGCATAAAGGGGGGGGTCTCTGGATCATTAGACACCACACAATATCTTATTTATTATATTTATATATGATATATTTATAAATATATATTTATATCCTGCCTTTCCTCCAAGAAACTCAAAATGGCATACATTTTGTCTCTCTCTCCCCTTGTTATGCTCCACAACAACCCTGTCAGCTAGTTATCTTTATGGCCAGGTGGGGATTTGAATCCAGGCCTCCCAGGCCCTAGTCAAAAAAGAAGGAAGGCTGCCCTGTTGGCATATAAAAAGCAGTTTCAGAGGGACTGTCATGGCCGCTCCTCCTCAGACATGACAACTTAGCCTCTCAGGCCCAGCAGAAGTTCCTGAGGAGAAAAATTCGGCCACATTTCTGTATCCACTTATTGAGTGTTTTCTGTTGCGGGTGACCTCAAAGTGATTCACATTTATAACAAACAACTTCTATACAGTACTGCGTAAAAATAATAAAATGGGAATATTGCCTCTCAAAGAAGCTCATGTCAGTATAAAGGAAAGAGCCTCATCAGAAGGCTTTAAAATTCAAAAGGCTCTAATGGAGGAGAGGGAAAAGGAAGAGCAAATTATGGCCTGTTTGTGTGTGTGTGTATATACACACACATACATATACATATACACACACACACACACACATATATATATATATATATATATATATATATATATATATGTTTGTGTGTGTGTATATTTACACACATACATATACATATATACATATATATACATATATATATATGAAAGCATATATATATATATATACACACACACGCACGTATTTTTCCGTGTATAAGATGCCCCCATGTATAAGACGCCCCCTATTTTGGGGGACTCCAAATTAAGAAAACACCCCTCAGTACTACCCGTGTATAAGACGAGCCCCAATTTTAAACCTAATTTTTTGGTTATACACAGAAAAATACGACATGTGTGTGCAAGAAAAAACAAAGTACAAGGCTTGCTAATTTGTCGTTTTAACTGCCACTGTTTCACCTATGCCTTGTTAGATGGTGTCCCTGACAGATGGCTACTGTTTTATGCTTCAATATGTTTTTACACTTTCCATTCTTAACTACTTTGGGCCGGACAGGCAATATAAAAATAGAAAAATCCATTTAAAAAAGAAAAGGAGACCCGAGTTCAATTCTCCGCTCCAGCTAAGAAATCCACTGGTTGAGCTTGACCTCCCATTTTATTACTGCATTGCAGGGGCTGTTCTGGGGGGAAAGGGGGTTCCCTGAAGCAGCAGAGAGCCAGCGGGTTCTCCAAGACGGGTGAACGGGCAGGAGAATAGCAAATGAGGAGGCAAAAATATCAGGAAATCTTAATTCAACATATAATTGCGTTGTTCTTGTTTGCAGTCTTTAAAGTGGGCACTGGAAAAGATGCTTTCCTAGGGACACAGTTGTCAGCCCAGAACAAGCATATTCTCCTGGGGAAATGTATCCCTGCGGCAGAAAGTGGATCAGGATCCACTGCGAGATCTCATGGCCGCCCGCGGGTCGATCTGGAAGAGTTGCTGGCTGACCCCCAAATGGTTCAACAAAAGCTTTTTTAAAACGGGTGCTTTAAATTGTTCCGCCCCACACGGAACCCTGAGTGGTGGCGAGAGGCAGGATATAAATTTTATTATCAATGGAAGAAATAAGGCAAGAAGGAAGAGACACCCACGCTTGCCCCAGTTAGGTGGCTTTAAATAAAGCAGAGAAGCAGTTAAACTGGGATTGCGAGATCCATTCTCCCATTTTGCATCCCAGAAGTCAGAAGGGCACCCCAAAGGCCATCCAGTCCAACCCTGTACAATGCAGAAATCCTGGCTGAAAGAATCCCTGACACATGGCTTTAGCTGCTGGATCTTGAGGTTCAGGTGGAAGCAAAAGGAGATCTGTCGAGTCCGAAAGTCCACCATCTCCCTCCTTAAAGCCTTCAGGGGTTTTGTTTTCAAAACTTATGTCTGAATATAAACAGGGAAGGTTTATAAGGGAAGCATAAGCGGTAGCTGATTCGCCGGCATCCCCTGGTGGGCTGGGAATGTCTCCAAATTTGAAACCCCGAAACCAGCCCTTCATCAGAAGTGAAAATTTACGTTATTTTTAAAGGGAAGGACCAAAATTCAGTGGGACACTGGTCCTGGGTCCAATCACTTCTCTGCATAGGACTAGGAGAAAAACACTTCCTTAAACCCTGGAAATCCACTGCCAGTCAGTGTAGACCATATGGAGCTGGACGGGCCAATGGTCTGACACGATACACAGCCTAGGACCCTCGTACCTACGGGACTGCCTCTCCCGATATGCCCCATGGAGGTCCATAAATAGCAACACCCGAGAGGTCCCAGAGAGGGACACGGGTGGCGCTGTGGGTTAAACCACAGAGCCTAGGACTTGCCGATCAGAAGGTCGGCGGTTCGAATCCCCACGACGGGGTGAGCTCCCGTTGCTCGGTCCCTGCTCCTGCCAACCTAGCAGTTCGAAAGCACGTCAAAGTGCAAGTAGATAAATAGGTCCTGCTACAGCGGGAAGGTAAATGGCATTTCCGTGCGCTCCTCTGGTTCGCCAGAAGCGGCTTAGTCCTGCTGGCCACATGACCCGGAAGCTGTACGCCGGCTCCCTCGGCCAGTAAAGCGAGATGAGCGCCACAACCCCAGAGTCGGCCACAACTGGACCTAATGGTCAGGGGTCTGCTTTACCTTTTTAGAGGTCCCAGGCCCTAAGGAAGCCAGATTAGCCAGGGCCTTTTCAGCACTGGCCCCAGCCTGGTGGAACGCTCTCTCTCATGAGACCAGGGCCCTGCAGGATCTGATTTCTTTCCGCAGGGCCTGTAAGACAGAGTTGTTCCGCCTGGCCTTTGGCTTGGAATCAACTTGATTCCCTCCCCCTCTTTCTTTTTCCTTTCTCCTCCTGTAAAGAAGCTGCATATTAATGTTTTAATGTTGTATTTTAATCTTTTTAAATTGTATTTTAATCAACTTGTTTTTATTATTGGTTGTTAGCCGCCCTGAGCCTGGTCTTGGCTGGGGAAGGCGGGGTATAAATAATTTTTTTAATTATTATTATACAAAAGGAAAACAGGGGCGGGGAGGGTAGAGGAAAAGTGGATGCAACATGCACTGGGCGCAGCCTGCAAAACCTTCCATCCTATGCAAACTTGATGAAGAGGGAAAAAGAGGGAAGGAGGGAGAAGCCCTGCTTTGCATTCGGGGAGAGGGATTTACTCCCGAGTAATCTGGCGCAGGACGTAGATGCAAAACCCCATCCCACCCCCCAAAAATCTTGCAATCCCTAACCCGGCATGCAAACATCCGCGCAGGCGCCTTAACACCTTTGCTTGGACACACCTCCTTCTTTCCCGTGGTGCACACCAATGTTGTGCATGTGTGTGCAAAAAGACCATTGGTTCCTGGGCCTTGGAAAGCCAGCCGCGCTTTCCTCCTCTCCATTGGTTCTCTCTGCTGTCAATCCCACTAGCTCCTCCCATCCTTTTTTTACTTAATTAATCGTGCCCCCCTCTTTTTTTCCAAGTTTGTCTGTTGAAACAAAGGGAGGCGTAAAACCCGCCTTCCCAAGGAGCCTATTGGGGAATTCCTTTGCAGCAGGTCTTTTCATTTGCCCTTTGCATACACACCAGGGTAGGTTTCCCAGGGAAACCAGGAAGCTGATGTGCTGGGGGTGTATATTTTTACTCCTCCTTTCCCTTTCTCCTCCTCCCCCTTCCTTTTTGCCGATGAACCAGGAAGTAAAGTTTGCTCAGCTTAGGATTCCCCAGTTTTCCCATTAAGAAGCAAGCGAGCAACTTGAGCAATAGGTGGAGGAGGAGGAGGAGGGGAGAACAGGGCATTATTACAGGTGAGTCTGGGAAAGGACTTTCTAGACGCGATGAAAGCCTTGGCACCCTTGGGTGCATAAAGGAACAACCCCCCCCCCTTCGTTTTAATGTGTACATTTTGAGAGGTGGGCGAAGGCAGTGGCTTTCTGCCCCACATCTAGGAATTAAGAGGGGGAACCGTAATCCTGATTGTGGTGGTGCACTTGATAAATCTTGATTATGCTGCTGTGTTTGCTTCGTTGTTTAGGCTACAAGCCGCTTTGAGTTTAATCTTAACACCCTATTTTAAAGAGGGTATAAAATGTAATCTTATAGCTGCGTCTCTTCTTAAAATGACCTGTTTGCAACGTGTTCGAGAGAGAGGTGGCTGCTTACGGTTCCAATCCCTTCCTTGCTTCTTCGGCCCCACGCCTCTGTTCCTTTTAAATTTTTATTTAGTTAAGTGATTGTATTGGTTCTCATAAATGCATACCGAAATATAACCAGACAGCTAAATATAATCTGTACCTGTTTAGCTGCAGTTTGAAACAGTAGAGGTTTGAGTCCTAGGCTAGGGCCTAGGAGAGGACCCCAACACACAGTTGTGAAGCTTCCTGGGCAAATTCGCCACCAAAGTGCGGGGAGAGCTGTGTAGGCCAGCTTGAGCATCTTGAAGGCAAAGGTGATACCTCAATGCAGTAAAACTGAATATATTTTTTTAGCATTTTTATTCCAGCAGGGCTTTTGATCGGATTTTGATTTTGTGATTAAGTGGTATGCAAATTGTTGCAATAAGTGACGTGTTAAAAGTGTGAAGTTACACATGCACCACTCAGTTTAATTTGTGGGTCAGGAAAAGCTACAGTTCTTTAGAGGCACAGGATGTGGTGTTACCTACCCACCTCGTGTCTAGTTTGTGCCAAGCAGAAGCAGTGGTTTTATGGTGAAATGGAAAGAAAAAACAGGCATGTGTGCAACCTTATGCTATCTATGTTTACTCAACAGTAGACGTCAGTATATACTTCTCTCAGAAAGTTTGCAACACTAACCCAACTTACCTGAGAATAAGCCCCCTTCACTTCAGTAGATGTTCTGAATAGGCATGGTTGTTCATTTATTTTATTTATTAATTGCATTTATGTCCCACCTTATTCCTCCAAGGAGCTCAAGGCTCCTCCCCCCACCCCCATGAATCCCCACAACAACCCTTTGAGGCAGGTTAGGCTGAGAAACAGTACCTGTCCCCCAAGGTCACACGCAGCTTCATGGCCGAGTGGAGATTTGAACCCTGGTCTCTTCCAAGCCCTAGTCCAAGACTCTAACCATATACCACACTGGCTCGGTTAGGAGGGCAGCTTCGGCGTTTGTAAAATTGCTGCTTTAGATTATTTTTATTTTATATTGCCTGTCTTAATAATTGCATATCCTTATGTTATCTTTGCTGCAGACAGTTAGGAATGCTGAAAAACGAGGGGTTTGCCTGAGGATGTTTTGCAAGACGGTGGTTTAGTATGAACGCTATTCCTGTGTCTGTTATTTGCTTTCAGTAGCTTTCAATATTGAATTTTAAATTTAGCTCATTTTAGACTGGCCACGACTCTCCAGTCTCATTTTAGACTGGCCACGACTCTCCAAGCTGTACTTTTCCACTGGTTGAACCTGGGACCTTCCGCACAAGCCAGATCTTCTGGCTTTGAGCTGCAGCCCTTCTCCTAACCATGCAGTGAGATCCCAGCCCTCCTTGTTCTGAATACCTAAATACATAGGAATCTTTCTTATCCCGAGTCAGACATTCAATCCATCCAGCTCATTATTGTCTACACTGACTGGCAGCGTGGGGTTTCAGAGAGAGAGTGATTTCCAGCCCTACCTGGAGATGTTGGAGACTGAACCTGGGGTTTTCTGTTGGCAGAGCAGTTTCTGTGACCCTGAACTGTGGCCCTTCCCCTAGAAACCAGGAGCATCACAAAGAACTATTTGCAGGAGATACATATATATCTTTCCCCCCTCTTCTCTCTCTGTTCCTAGGCACGACAGAGAGACCATGACGACGTTAATTCACCGGGGGCGGCGCGCAGATGTCGGGCGAAACGTTGACAAGCGGCTGGAGGGTGAGGAGGACTCCATACCAGACAAGAATTTGGGCGAGGAAGACTCCGGAGACTCCAAAGACATCCGCCTCACCCTCATGGAGGAGGTGCTGCTCCTCGGCTTGAAGGATAAAGAGGTACAAAAGCCTTGTTGCTGCATTGATTAACCGCCCTTCAGCAGCAGCTCCCAAGGAGGGGTACAGCAATTTAAAATTCAGAATTAAAAACAGAGCAGGTTGCAGTTGCAGGAACAGGAACAGGGCAGGCACATCTCAGGGGTCAAAGAGCTGCATCTTCAGCATTTGTCGAAAGCTGCATCGTGAAGATGCCAGATGCACCCCGTTTTACCCTCACAACCACCCTGCAAGGAAGGCCAGGTCGCAAGACAGTCAGCAGCCTAGGGTTGCCCAGTGAGCCTTCTGGCTCAGTCAGAATTTGAACCCTGATCTCCCAGGTCCTAGTCAAGCACGCCTAACTGCTATTGACTGGCAGAAGGTAAGCTCAGTGACTCCTTAACTGCACAGTCAGCTGGGGATCTAGAGGAGAAGAAATCTGAGATTCCCTGGGGAAAGCAACCCAGCATGTATGTCCTGAGAAGGTTTTTATTACTATTTATCTTATTTGTGAGATTTCTTACCCACCCATTCACCGTAAGGTCCCAGCGTGGTTTACAGCAATATAGTATGCAATTATAAAGACAAATAAAACCACGCTATTCAAAACAGGACGGTAGAAATTAAGCAAGACAGCTTGCCTGTCAAAGGTCAGGGTGGAGAGTTGTGTCTTCAGTATGCACCGCTTTCTCTTCTGCATGAGATTATTTATGGGAGAAGGGTTGCAGTTTAGTGGTACAGCTTCTGCTTGCATGCGAAAGGTCCCTGCTTCCATCCTTGGCATCTTCAGGTAGGGCTGGGAGAGACCTCCTTTCCGAAACCTTGGAGAACTGCTGCCAGTCAGTATAGACAATGCTGAGGTAGGCAAACCAAGAGCCTGACCCTGGATTAAGGCAGCTCCTTTTTAAAATTAGCCCTTTCTTCAGAACCATGAGGACCAGAACCTTCCTGTTTAGGGCAGTGGTAGAGGATCTGCTTCGCTCACAGAAGGATCCAGGTCCAATCCTGGCTAAGCAGACCAGCGGCCTGACTTGGTATAAGGCAGTTTTTTATTTATTACATTTATATCCGAATTTTCCTTAGGTTAGCTCCCTCCTGTTTTTACCCACACTGCACCCTATGAGGCAGGTTAGGATGAGAGATGCTGATGGACCCTGTGCTGAGTGTGGTGTTAGAATCTGCATCTTCCCAGTTCTAGCCTGATACTCTGACCACTACACTGCACTGCCGTAGTGGTTAAGATAAGCCAGAGACGTGTGGGCTGTTCTTGTATGAAATTTGAGGAACCAGAGTGAAGACGAGGTGTGTGGCGAGAGCCAGATTGCCAGTGTTTACCGGTGTTGGGATTCAGTTGATTTGAGCCTGTCTCTTATTGTGAACAGAAAAAGCTGGGCATAATAAGTGTCTGTATGCACACTGGCAAACATTTTGCCAGATTCTCTCCCCTTGTTCTGGCCCAGAATGTTGGATATCCTTTAGTCCCGTCCCCCCATTATATCCCACCAGAAAAAGAGAGTTTCTTGATAGTTTTTAATGGCTCCCCATTTATTATGGCATAAGATTTTGTGAGGTGCATGAAGTTAGCAAAATATATGCGCAGTGTGTGTGAAAAGACCATAAATTGTGATCCGTTCAATCTGAAAAGTTTACATATCTACAGGGTAAGCACAGTGGCCATCGATTCCAGTGGTTATTGGTGATAGAACAGAATCTCTTCATATTTATGTATTTGTGGTTGTTGATTTTAAAATAAATATCCTGTGTTATCATGCCAAAACAACAACCCTGGGCAGCTGTCAAAATACAAATGAAATAAATAATATTGTAAAGCAGAAATTCAAAACAGTAACTAATAAAACTCCAGAAGGTTGCCAAACAGCACCAAGGAGACAACCAGCTATGCTCAATTAATACCCGTTGCAAGTCAGAGAAGCTTGGTTTCAGCAGTGTCCGTAAACTAATTGAATCAAGCTTGTGGACAGATTCTAGTTCTGACAACATAGCTGTGATTCGTGAATTACAAGGAATTGGAATAGATGACCCTTAGGATCGCTTCCAGCTCTACCATTCTATGACTCTGTGATTTTTCGCAAGGATTGTAACTGACTTTGCCAGGACTCTTTACTTACTTTCTTTCTTTTAGCAGAAATTTATTAGAGGGCAGTGTCCATGATGGAGTAGGAGGAGTGCATTTTAAAACCAGTTCCGGACTGATCCAACTGGTATCTTTACCATTTATACATTGGTTTCAGTTCTCTTCCTTTTTTGCGGAAAATCCTCTGTCCAAAGGTGTGTCAGCCCTGCACCTGGGCAGTCCTTGGTTAGTAATTACTGAGGTAAACCGGTTTGGAATTGCTCCTTTGCACAGCTTTCTACAGATACTTGTCGAAGCTTTTGCCACTGATCAGGTCTAGCGACATACACCTCCCACCTCAAAAGAGGGTGTAAGTTGCGAGTCATATCACAGGATCGCTGCTGCCCAGGACTACTCTTCAGAACTGCTGGACCATTGGAGCTCTTGTCATGCAGTTGCCAACCTTCTGTTATATTGTACTGAGACATTTGTAGTGAGCGAGAGAGAACCTTTGTCTTGACTGAGTCCACAATAAATAGAAGCCGGTTTGGCGAGAAACCAGTAAATGTTAGGTTTTTAGAGCCTGCCAGAATCTAAGAAGAGCCCTGCAGCTGGATGGAGGCCAGAGGGGGCCCATCTAGTCCAGCATCCTGATCTCACAGCGGCCAATACCGCAAAGAACCTAGGAATCTAGATAGACTGCCCTTGGACCTGGAGGTTCCATAAGCACACTGAAAGAGACCTACTGGATCCGGTCAATGCCCCATCTAGTCCAGCATCCTGTTCTATAGAGAGGCCAGCAAGGAGGACCTGAGTGCAACAGCAACTCTTTCCACTTGTGTTTCCCTGTGGAACGCCCTCCCATCAGATGTCAAAAAAATGAACAACTATATGACA
Organism: Podarcis erhardii; assembly: GCF_964252035.2. NCBI lineage: Eukaryota > Metazoa > Chordata > Lepidosauria > Squamata > Lacertidae > Podarcis > Podarcis erhardii. Next base: position 3,585,328 of record NC_138505.1, on the reverse strand, counting down.
TTTAGAAGACATCTGAAAGCAGCCCTGTTTAGGGAAGTTTTTAATGCCTGATGTTTTAATGTATTCTTAATCTTTTGTTGGAAGCTGCCCAGAGTGGCTGGGGAAACCCAGCCAGATGGGTGGGATAGAAATAATAAATTATTATTATTTCCCAGCAGCTGGTGTTCAGAAGCCTGCTGCCTCCAACTCTGGCTCAGAGCAAAGCCAGTGTGTCCAGTAGCCTGCTGATGGCCTTCTCCTCCAGGAATCTCTTTAACCCTCTTTTAAAGCCATCCAGGTTGGTGGCTGTCACAGCTGCTTGTGACACCATGTAGACCTTGCTGGTTCGTGCCTTGGCTGCACACGATTTGACTTCCCCTCCTTTGTCCTGCTTAGAAGGATGGTCACATCGTTCTGACTTTTTAAAAGATGCACCCCTGTCTTTGGAGTCCCTGTCTTGGCGTGCAGACATAGGGTACAATATAAGCACTGCAAGGAGAAGGGGGAGGGAATAAGCTCTGTCAGGGAGAGCTGCATTTGCTTGCTAGTCCATCCAGACATCCCTCGCCTAGATTACAATAATATCCTGATTCATACTGTAAGTGACTCCTTGTCCTTTAGGGAACCCTTTTAAATGAAGTTGTGGCGTCAAGACTCCAGCTGCACCTGTCTTGTGACTCTTTCCCCCCCAGGGCATGAATTGTAGGAACTGATTTGCACGCTCATGCTGCATTTATATCGTAGGTGGTTGACTTCTGCTGTGGGGAAGGGCCATAGTTTAGTGATAGAGGATCTGCCTTCAAGCAGAAGGTCCCAGGCGGCATTTCCAGGTAGGGCTGGGAGGGACTCCTGCCAGAAATCCTGGAGGGCTGTTTGCGTAGAAATATTTAGCTGGATGGACCAACAGTCTGACTCAGAATAAGGCAGCTTCCTCTGTTCCTAGGAGCTGGCCCAGGTTGTCTTACAACAGCATATTTAACAGCATCAACCCCCCACTACCTTTTTTGCAATGGTGCAGGAACAGTAGCCCAGGGCACCCATCACACTTAAGCGTAGTTAGCATTAGCCACAGTTGGATGTCTTTTAATCTTGGTTAATCCAGACATGGAGCCAGGGGAGCTGACACAACCGTGGCTTGTTTAGTACAAATTAATTCCTAACCTGGTTTGCAAGTTTGCTCCAGACCCATTTCACCAGCTGGTTTGTGGCCAGTCCTTAATTCTCAGTGTAGGTATATTGACACAACATTTCCCCATGGTTAGTGAAACAAACCATGGGCAACATTTCACCGTGGTTAGTAAAACAAACCATGGTTTTAAGTGTTAATGGTCTGATTTCTCACAAAGCACTGAGCTTAAACTATGGCTTAGCAAGGGTGCATAAGGAGAAATTTGTGGCAGATAGGCTTCCTAACCACCCCTGTTACTGCCACGCCACCAGGAAGCAAAGCAACTGAAATGAAGGTTCCCGGCTAAATCCCAAATGCTTGAGGGAGTGCAAACGTCTTTATTGTCCTCTCAAACAGGTTCAAGGAGGAACACAGATAGTTTTGTGGCTGCAGCCAAAAGGGCTTTGGGTGATCTCCAAAGCTGCCTCCTTAGATTTTACAGGCACCCTCCTTGCTGAACTTTAGGTACGAACAAAAACTTCCTTATTCCAGCAGGCATCTTGAAGTTTTGTAGCGTTTAGGATGAATTTTAATTGTTCTTATTTTCTTTTTTATTATCTACACTGCTTAGAGATTCTTAATGTTAAGTTGTATATAAATATCTGAAACAAATACATAAACTAAGCTTTACGCTGGGTAGACCCTGAGTGTGGCTGACATCATAGTAGAAATTTTATCTTCTAGGGCCACAGAGCAGTGTTTACCCCCTTTCCTATACTTTCAACAACCCTTTGAGGTAGACTGGGCACCAAGATAGTGACTTAGCCTGAGGATTAAGGCAAGATGTGCTTATTCATTGCACCTGCATGAGCTGTGGGACAACTGAAATGTGTTGTGCCAGGGTTTGCCAATGTTGTTGCTAAGTCACATCCCCCTTTGGCTGCATCAACCGGGGATGATGGGAGTTGTAGTCCAGCATCACCTAGAGGGTCCCTTGTTGGCTATCCCCGTGTTAAGCAATAATTGATCCATTTTGACTGGGCTGCAGACACGCATTCATTTAAAGTGCCTGACTTCCCCCCCAAAAACCTGGAAAATGTGGTTTGTTAATGATGATGGGAATTGTAGCTCAGTCAGGGGTAAACTACTATTCCCCCAATTCTTTTTTGGGGGGCAGAGCCATATGGGGGCTACACAGCCGAAATGTGATTCACTTTGGAGCTGCAGCTGGAGAGAGAAGTGCGGCTCAGGCACCCCCAGAAGATCTGGAGCGATTTGAAAGTGGCACTTCTGCATTTGATTTAAAGCCCTGGTCTTGCCGGAACTCTTGATCCGTGTTTGTTTTTCCCGTCCAGTGGTTTGACTCAGACTGGTTCTTCAACTTCATTTCCTTTGCTGGGGCGAGGCATCATTCCGGGAGTTTAACTTACTGACTTTACATCTAAGAGTTGAAGCACCAGTACCGGTGTGGCTGGGGGCCTTTAAAAAAAAAAAAAAAAAGACTTTGGAATTATCCTTGGTCCCCACTCTATTTGCTGTCGGAGTCTGTGGTCCTTAGCATGCATACTTGTAGGTACACGCCAATAAAATTAACAGGTTTTATGGCCGAAGTAAAATAGATTTGGGTAGAGTGCAATTTCATTTCTGTGCTTTTCAGGCCTATTCTGAACCGGTCTGGTGCAAGAATGCAGATTGTAAAGCTGTAATTTGAACTATCATTCTTGAAATTTAGAATGCCAGTGTCAGAATTAATATCTCAAATTCCAAAGCCTTTTTTTTTTTTAGGTTTTTGATTTCCACAATAAATCTTTAATTGAGGCATACCTTTCAGGTCTTTAGTAACATGATATTGAGTTTTTTGTGGTGTTGCACAACCACAGAGTAGAACCGTTGAAATTAATGGACATGACTAGCTTGCTTCATTGATTTCACTGGGTCTTTTCTGAATAGATGGATGCAGCCCATCATTATTCCTTATAGCACACCCTTATAAAGAGTCCAGGACAGCCAGCAGCATCTAAAAATGCAAAATTGAAAAAAAAATTAAGTCATAATCTAAAATACATTGGTGAGACAATTATATCCATAATGCCACTTTTACTATGCCCCCAAACAGCTGCAAAAATAAATAGGTCTTGAGGGGACAGCTGAATTTGTACAGAGACATGTATGGGTGGCATTTGCCTAGTTTTGTTACTAGAAATCTGAATTTTAGCTTTACAATTGAGGCACCAAGTTCCATTAAAAAAACCACATCCATCGTGACTCCTTGGCAATGAGGACTAGAAACTTGCTCTGACCCCAGAATGGAAGCTGAGCCTGTCACAGTCAAAAATTCTGCACTGACATTGAACATACACAGCCTCCCTCTTTGAGAAGACACTCCAAGAGGTTTCTTTGTGATACCTTGAACTGTTAAAATCCAGCCGAACCCACAGCCACTGATGTCACAGAATTTGTTTGCATAAGAAATAAAACTCCTGAACTTCAGGCTGCTGTCTGTATCCTTGTGAAACGTCCACAAAGGTCATGGGTGGAAAAGAGACTTTCTTTGGTCTTTCCAATTACACTCTTATCCAGCATGTTCTGCTATGAGGAAGTGGAGGGTTGTTTTTTTAAAGGTAAATAAAGGCCTGATTCTAGCTGTTAAATGGTTGTGAAGGCAGGGTGTCTTGCGTAAGCTTAACCATATTGGAGTGAATAGGCTTTTAAAATGCCACACTTTTTTTTTTTTTGCTTTTTGCCTAGGCTGAAACAAGCGGTGTAGCTGTTGAAATAATGGGCTGGGTGTTTGCGCAGGAAGCGCTGCCTTCCATCTGGCATGCTGCAGCTCCTTTTGGCTCAGCACCTCCTCTCCTTTTTCTGTAAAGGAAGACTTGAGTTGTTCTTCAACTTGGAACAGCTTCATCAAAAGTTAATCCCTAACTGGTAGAAGTTTGGATTGGAGCAGTGTGTGTGAGTGAGTGTGTGTGTGTGTGTGTGTGTGTGTGTGTGTGTGTGTGTGTAAGTCCTCCCTTCCCCCAGCCCACACCTGGGTGATCAAAAGACTTTTTAGCTTAGAAAGAGGTGGCTTGATAGAAGTGTATAAAATTATACATGGAATCCCCCCCCTCTTGTTACAATAAGGACATCCAATGAAGCTGTATGTTGGAGGATTCAGGACAGATTAACGGAAGGACTTCTTCACACAGTTAAACCATGGAACTCGCTTATACAGGAAGCTGTAACAACCACCAACTTAGATGGCTTTAAAAAAAGGATTAGAATTCAGCGTTTCTCAACCTGTGTGTCTCCCCAGATGTTGTTGAACTACAACTCCCATCACCCCTAGCTAGCAAGGCCACCTGGAGTACTGTGTCCAGTTCTGGGCACCACACTTCAAGAAGGACACTGACAAACCGGAACGTGTCCAGAGGAGGGCAACCAAAATGGTCAAAGGCCTGGAAACGATGCCTTATGAGGAACGGCTAAGGGAGCTGGGCATGTTTAGCCTGGAGAAGAGGAGGTTAAGGGGTGATATGATAACCATGTTCAAATATACAAAAGGATGTCACATAGAAGAAGGAGAAAGGTTGTTTTCTGCTGCTCCAGAGAAGCGGACACAGAGCAATGGTTCCAAACTACAAGAAAGAAGATTCCACCTAAACATTAGGAAGAACTTCCTGACAGTAAGAGCTGTTTGACAGTGGAATTTGCTGCCCAGGAGTGTGGTGGAGTCTCCTTCTTTGGAGGTCTTTAAGCAGAGGCTTGACGACCATATGTCAGGAGTACTCTGATGGTGTTTCCTGCTTGGCAGGGGGTTGGACTCGATGGCCCTTGTGGTCTCTTCCAACTCTATGATTCTATGATTCTATGAGTTGTAGTCCAACAACATCTGGGAACCCACAGGTTGAGAACCGCTGGATTAGATAGATTCCTGGAGGAGAACAAGGCTATCAGTGACTACTGTCCACAGTGACTGTACTCTCCCTCCAGTGCTGGAGGCAGTGATGCTTCTGAAAACCAGTTGCTGGAAGCCGTAAGAGGTGAGACAGTGCTCTTGCGCTTGGGTCCTGCTTGCTGGTTTCCCCTTGGAGTATCTGGTTGGCCACTGTGAGAACAGGAGGCTGGACTAGATGAGCCCTTGGCCAGATCCAACACATTCTTCTTATACTCTTGGAATACTCTTTGAAATAGACCTAAGTTAGCTATATCTGATGCCTTTTGGTGGGTCTGCTCTGAGTTGTTTAACTTTGGATACAGCCCAAAACTTTTATCCCATCTGTTCCGTGAAAGAGACGAAACAGCAGCATAAAACAAGCATCACCAGCGCCACCCTTCCCAAAAAAAATCTCCGCTCAAATTAGTTAATGACAGCCTTGACTAATAATCCTGCCTTTGGTCACCTCTAAAGTCTGTGACTTACACCAAACCACAAGCTCTTTATGGCTCGACCTTGCAGTTTTTTGCATGTATCTTCTTGGGTCTTTGCTGATGTCCATTCCTAATCTCCTCCTCAGGGCTACACGTCCTTCTGGAACGACTGCATCTCCTCCGGCCTCCGGGGCGGCATCCTCATTGAGCTGGCAATGAGGGGAAGGATACAGCTGGAGCCACAGACTATGAGGAAAAAACGACTGCTGGACCGGAAGGTGAGAGGGTTTTTCTGTTCCCTGGCCTCCCGAAGGCTGTTTGTTAGGGCCTGTTTCAATGCACCTTTGGGCGCCTGGCAGAAGTCTTTGTCTCTCGCTTTTTTTCTGCCTTCTAGGTCCTCCTAAAGTCAGATGCCCCGACGGGAGACGTCCTCCTAGACGAGACGCTGCGGCACCTCAAAGCCACCGAACCTGCCGAGACAGTGCAGACGTGGATTGAGTTGCTGACAGGTGAGGGCGGGGGTGTTTCTGAGCACTGCAGGGCTGCTAAGCCTTTGGGGCGTCTACAGATTCCTTCTCATTTTAAGAACTTACATGCCTCTTATAACAGAATCTCTAAGCGCTTGACATTGTATATATCAGTAAAATCACAAACGAAAAAAGTCAGTACATGATACCTGGATAAATAGGAATCCAGTAAAACATTAAGCAAAATATTAGGAACACTGAAATTATGCCTGTGGGCTGCTACAGTGCTCTGAAGAAAAAAGCATAGTGACCTGTGTTCAAACCCTAAACTGTGGTTAATCCCCTAAGTACAGTGGTACCTCGGGTTACATACGCTTCAGGTTACATACGCTTCAGTTTACAGACTCCGCTAACCCAGAAATAATACCTCGGATTAAGAACTTTGCTTCAGAATGAGAACAGAAATTGTGCTCCGGCGGTGCGGTGGCAGCGGGAGGCCCCATTAGCTAAAGTGGTGCTTCAGGTTAAGAACGGACCTCCGGAACGAATTAAGTACCGTATTTTTCGCTCTCTAGGACGCACTTTTTCCAACTTCAAAAATGAAGGGGAAATGTGTGTGCGTCCTATGGAGCGAAGACGCCATAGCCCCGCGACCCTCTCCTGGCTGGAGAAGTGACACGCGGCTATGGCAGGAGCCTCTCCGCTGCGCCTTTCCGCTGCTCCCTGACCTGCTCTTTGGGGCTGGTGGTGGGCTTCCCCCCGCCAGCCCCAAAGAGCAGGTCGAAAGGAACCTGAAGCCTGGAGAGCGAGAGGGGTCGGTGCACACCGACCCCTCTCGCTCTCCAGGCTTCCAAGGTAGCTGCCTGAACGCACCTTAAACGGCACCTTGTTTTAGAGCGGGAAAACAAGAGGGGGAAAATTCTCCCCCTCTCTGCGCAGCGCCTCCTGCCGCTTCACTGAAGGGGCGCTGGGCAGAGAGGGGGAGATTTTTTTTTCTTGTTCTCCCCCCTCTAAAACAAGGTGCGTCCTATTGTCCAGTGCGTCCTATGGTGCAAAAAATACGGTACTTAACCAGAGGTACCACTGTATTACCTTTTGAAACAAGCCAGCTTCACAACCCATCGCCTTCCCCCTCGCTCCAGTAACGTGGAGGTGGGGAACCTGTTTTCTGCAGGCTGAGAGCCACCTTCCCTGTAGGCTGCCTTCCAGGGTTCAGGTGCAAATAGTGAAATGCAAAAGTGGATGGTACTGTAGGCTACATTCCAGTCTCTTCCTCCAGGTGAACAAGAGACCCTGTCACAGTTCAAGGTCACATCCCAAGCAAAAGCACTTGAGGAGGATGTGAAGCGAGGGCAGTGACGGGTTTGGTCTGGGGATAGTCCCAAGGGCTGGAATACAGAAGCCTCACGGGCCACAGTCAGCCCCCAGACAACACGTTCCACTACCACCACCCCCGCTGCCAAAATTGGATGGGCATAAGGTGTTAGTGCAAAATTCTGTAGCTAAAGTACAACCACCTCTCAACCAAGTTTGTATTATAGGTCATCTTTTGTAGATTATTGTAATATGAACCTGAGCAAATCATAGGTTGAAAGACATTCCCATACCTATAATAATAGTAAATAATAATAAAAAAAATTTATACCCCACCCTCCCCAGCCAGAGCCGGGCTCAGGGCGGCTAACACCAATAAAATCACAGTAAAAACATAATGGGGGGGGGGCAAAACAATTTAAAATGCAGGTTAAAATGCAGCCTCATTTTAAAAGTAGCCGATAGATCAAGACCATAAGGGGAGGAAAACATAAGGGTCAGACTGAGTCAAATTAAATAAATGAATTTGTTTGCTTTAAAAAACAACAATCTGTAGCTAGAGTGAGCTAAAACAGTGAGGACTAGAATCTTTGTTTATTTTTAAGGTAACATATGTAGCACAGTAAATGAGCATCTGCTTTGCACACAGAAGGGCCCAGCTCAGTCTCTGGCTTCTCTTGGTGCAGCTGGGAGACACTTCCACTCGCAACCTAGCAGGCCACTGCCAGCCAGAGTAGACCGCACCGAGCTAGATGGGCCCTCAAGGTCCTGACCTTGTTGCTGACATTCTTCCTCGCCTCCCGCAGGTGAGACCTGGAACCCCTTCAAGCTGCAGTACCAGCTCCGCAACGTCCGGGAGCGTATTGCCAAGAACCTAGTGGAGAAGGGGATCCTGACGACCGAGAAGCAGAACTTCCTCCTCTTCGACATGACCACCCACCCGGTCACCAACACCACGGAGAAGCAGCGCTTGGTGAAGAAGCTGCAAGAGAGCGTCCTGGACCGGTGGGTCAATGACCCCCACCGCATGGACAGGCGGACCTTAGCCCTGCTGGTCCTGGCCCACGCCTCTGACGTGCTGGAGAACGTCTTCACCAGCCTGGTCGACGAGAAATACGACGTGGCCATGAACCGGTCCAAGGACCTCATGGACAGAGACCCTGAGGCGGAAGCGGCCAAGGCGGGGGGCTCAGAGATGATCTGGGCTGTGTTGGCAGCCTTCAACAAGTCCTAAAATCTTCCCGAGTCGGGCGAGGCTGTTCTGAGTGGGTTTGGCCCTCGTTTCCTGTTTAGGACTGAACCTTTTCCGTTCTGTGGAATCTTCCCATGCTCCTTAGCGGTGGGCATTGGTGACTTGCCGCGCCCGTAGCCGCCACCACAGATGTTGGGCATGGCAGGCGACATTCTGTTACAGGAACGCCTATATCTTCACCACCATCTCCTCTTCCTCGGATTCGGAGACTTGTTAGGTTGCAAGAACGAGCAAAGAAGTTTGTGCACCGTTTTCTCCTTCCCCCTGGAAACACCCCCCTGTTCCGTTGTCCCCCCCCCCAGTTTAAAATGAAGGTCTGTGTCTGCTAGAAGTGGAGTGAGCCGCCTCTTTCGTTTATTTCAAACTCTTTTCTCCCCCTCCCCCCCCACTGTTTTAGGGAGGAACAAATTACAATGTGCATTTGGGATTTTTGTTTTGTTTTGTTCCGTTTTTTTTCTCTGTGTGTTAAATCTTACAATCCCAACCTCTGTTTTGCCCTGTCTCGTTTTTTCGACCCAGTTTTCCCCTTGTGCTGTTTATTCCTTGTGTTCTGCTGAAAAAAAACCATTACAGCACAAATCTCTATGCAATCTCATGTGTGTTATTTTTTCCCCACGCTTTTGATTCTCAGGGTTCCACTTCCTTCCCAGTGGCAATTTGTTTATAAAGTAGGCAGAGAGTGCCCATAAACTGGTGGTGTTCTGTGTGTTCTGGGCTAATGAAAAGCCAAGTGTTGGATCAAGACTTAGTTGCATTGATTGAAATCAATGAAATTTTAATTTAAAGTCATAAAAACATCAGAAGAGCTCTGCTGGATCAGGCCAATGGCTCATCTGTTCCGGCATCCTGTTTTCACAGTGGCTGGCCAGGTGCCTCAATGGGAAACCCAGTAGCAGGATCCAAGCACAAGAGCACTCTTTCCTCCTGCGGTTGCCAGCAGTTGGCATTCAGAAGCACTGCTGCCTCTTGGTTGCGTTAAAATCATTACTTTTCACAAACATTTCAGTGCTGCTCATCTTATTCTGGATCCAGCCCTGAATTTATGCACCCACAGCCAACCGCTAAATTCTTGGGACCTGCGCAGATTATGCGAACAGGGCAGATTTGCATGATTTCTTTATATAATTTTATTCTGCTTTTGATTGTTACATAATGGATCCCCTTCCCTTAACCAGCAGCCTTCCCCAAGACAGGCACCCTTCAGATATTTGGATCTCCCGCAATCCCTGACTCGGCTGTCTTTGCATGGTGGGAGCTGTAGTTCAAAACACCTAGAGAGGCACCATGCTGGCAAACCAGGACCTATACAGTGGTGCCTCGCAAGACGAAATTAATCCGTTCCGTGAGGCTCTTCGTATAGCGGTTTTTTCGTCTTGCGAAGCAAGCCCATTGACAGCTTAGTGGATTAGCGCTATTAGCGGTTTAGCGGCTTTTAGCGGATCAGCTGATAAGCGGCTTAGGGCTTAGGAAAAGGGGGGGAAAGGGGGAAAAACCCCGCAGGAACTACCAAGACATTTTCGTCTTGCGAAGCAAGCCCATAGGGAAATTCGTTTTGCGAAGCGCCTGCAAAACAGAAAACGCTTTCGTCTAGCGGGTTTTCCGTCTTGCGAGGCGTTCGTCTTGCGGGGCACCACTGTACTCTTAAAATCTTCTTCCGTCATCTTCCTGGCTTCTGAGACTTTTAGCTGTTGCCCATACGCTATAGGTCGTGTTTTTATGGTCATAAGATCTAGAAGCTTGGTTTTGTTTTTAAAATGAAACCAGACATTCCAGCCAACTGAACTCCATACAGTGGTACCTCGGGTTAAGTACTTAATTCGTTCCGGAGGTCCGTTCTTAACTTGAAACTGTTCTTAACCTGAAGCACCACTTTAGTTAATGGGGCCTCCTGCTGCCGCCGCGCCGCTGGAGCAAGATTTCTGTTCTCATCCTGAAGCAAAGTTCTTAACATGAAGCACTATTTCTGGGTTAGCGGAGTCTGTAACCTGAAGCGTGTGTAACCTGAGGTACCACTGTACTCTGATTTGGCAACACAGCATGATACGTGCAGCGTTGCTGATATTGCATCTCATGTTGGCTAAGTACTGTAAGAATTGTATTGGACTAAACGGACCTTTGTTCTAATCCTGCAGTGCTTTTATGGAATCAGAGAATCATAGATTTGGAAGGGATCCCAAGGATCCTTTACTCCAACCCCCTGCAATGCAGGATCTTTGGGGAGAGCTCTGTATTCAGAAGTGTGGGTTTAGGAGCCTTGAACCACTTGTTGGAATTAAGTGTTCGAAGCTGCTCCAGGCAGAGTGAAGCTGTTGGTCTGTCTTTCCCAGAGTCCTTTCTGAATTGCCACAGGTCTCTAGGGTCTTGGGCACACCCTTCCCAAGATCCTTTCATCTGCAGTGTGTGTCCTGCACCCAATGTGCTGTGACCTTTCCCCCAAAGTTGGGGAAAGTTTCCTCCACCGCTGGAGGGAGCAATTTTGCTTGTGAATCCCAGTTGGTGGAAACTGCAGAAGGAGAGTCTGGCTGGCTGCTGTGAGAACAGGATGCTGGCCTAGGTGGGCCACGGGCCTCATCCTGCAGGCTCTCCTTAGGATGAACCAAAAGTAGCTGCCTGAAGAGAGAATCCGATCCAACCATTGTTCTCTCTTCCATGGCCTGGGATGTGGCTCTTGAGCAGAGGAGCTATTTCCTGGTCTAGCTAACAGAGATCCTTTTTATTAGGCCATGCCTAGGAGCCTTCTGCAATCCAAGCATGTGCTCTGCTATGGAGCTGTGCTTACCCACACCCTGCTGGTGTAGAGAGAGGGCCGACCATCACGTAAAGAAGGCTGCTCCAAGCTTTAGTTGGGTTGCCAAAATAACCCATTAATGTTCCAAGCCTAGGCTGCTATTTTGGTTGGGTATATTGTGATAGGTGTAGTGGACACTCCATGCCAAGATTAGCCAGTGAGATGACACCTGGATGGTTTGGACTCCAATTCCCATCAGCCCCAGCTAGCATGGCCAGTACCCTGGGATGATGGGAGTTGTAGTTTAGCATCACCTGGAGGCACCTCATTGGCTACCCTTGCTCTGTGCAATGACATTGCTTGCTGGGTATGTATTATACCAGTTCTTGAGGAGCAGCACAGGTTTCCTTTATGCTTCTGAGTTCAGTTACAGATGCTTCCTCTGACACCTGCCCAGGTGTTGAGTCGCCAGCAGGGCCTCCACTGCTTTGTGACGTTTGTGGGGTGGCAGGGCGTGAGAGGGTCTTAACGGTGGTGGCTCCCCAGATTGTGGAATGCCCTTCCCTCTGGCCCCATCGCTTCTTGTACTTTTTGATGTTGGGCTGAGGTTTTCACCTTTCTTCTCCTTTGAAACGATGGAAGGTGAGACACGATGCAATTGTAGTGTATCATGGGGCAGCATGGTGAACGACAGGCCATAACTATATATAATAAATGGCTGTGCTTTGAGTCTTTCAGTGGGACTCGAGAACTTGTGGCACCCTCAGATACAGTAGGACTTCATCTCCGCTCAGGCTAGGGGATTGCAAATTAGGTGAGTTTGTTGGTGGAGATTTGCTGTTGGAAATTCCACCTAGCAGTTTGACTGCCTTTCTAAAGGAATTTTCCTTTTTGAGATTTTATAAGGAAGCATTTTTTTAAATGCAGGTGCTTCTGTTGAGGAAACAAACACACACACACACACACACACACACACACACACACACACACACACCCTCTGCCCATTAAATGTAAAGCACTGCATTGTATTTGAATTCAGGACGTTTACTTTTTGTGAATTAACATTTCACCACAAACAGGTACAGGATGAGGTATCCAAGAAGAAGGAAAAGAAAAGAAAAACCTTTGGTATAAAATGTACAGCTGCTTCCTTTTTTTTCCTTTTCATTTTCTCGTTTACAGGCCAAAAAAGCGACTTTGGTTTTCTCTCTTTTTAAGTTAGCTCGGTCAACAAACAAAGAAGAAACATTCAATTTATTAATATATAGTAATGCACTGCTTTGATTAAAAACATGACCACGTCACTCAGCTTACACCGGCCAGGGAGCGGGGAGGGGAGAAGAAGAAAGGGCTTGTGGGAAATGTATCGGCGTTTGTTAGGTTGCCATCTTTTTCCTTCCTTCAGACAAACTTCTAACTTCTCTGTACCTTTCTGAAAGGCAGGTGAAATTTCTCCTTGTCTGGAAAAGCTGCTCTGGTGCTTTGTCTGCCTGTTATTAAAGGCACAGGAGCAATTGTGAAATTTGGAAAAGATGGCAAAACGATTTGCAGGGTTGCCATTTTTTAAACAAAACTTCATTTTCTCTCTTTTTTTGCCAAGTCGGGGCTCTTTTCTTCTTCTTTAAAATGAAGACATTATTGTGCAGGGTCTGGATTTTTAAAATATATATAATTAAGGTCTCCTGGTTTGCAGCTGTTTTGGAAGCAGGGAGCTTTTAAACATCGAAAGAGATTATCAAAGCCAGAAGGCACCTTCTGAGGTCCCAGAGCTCAGAACCAGGGTCAGGCTATGATGCAGAGGAGAATTAACTAGTGGAGCAGTCAAACGATGGAGAAAAAAACTGGTTTCGAGAAAGTGTCCTTTTGCCATTTCAAAGTCTGACTCTCAGAGCTGTGTCTCTTAAGAATTGCGGGAATCGGAATTGTGGAGTTGGGAAGGGCTCCTGACGGTCATCTAGCCCAACCCCCTGAAGTGCAGGAATCACAGCTAAAGATTCCCTGCTGGATGGCCGCCCAACCTCTTGCCTTGATGTGGCAATGTTTGGTTTCTCTGACTAGGCCAGCGTCACACCTGTCTCGAGCACTCCAGGTGTCGTGCACAAAGCGCAGTTGTAAGTTTTCCAAAACGCCACAGGTATTGCACTGTGTCCAGAATACACCTTGCCACCCAGTGTGCTTTGTGTTTTGAAGGTAATTCTGGTGTGCGGTAGGAGGGGAGGGGGGCAGCTTTGCATCATCGGTGAGACGTCAAAGAAAATCTCCTCCTGTCTGTATCCGCTCCCTGATCTGCCGCATCGTAAAGGTAGTTTTTATTGCAGTCACCTGTCAATGCAGGTCTGCACGCCAAATTCCACTGGCTCACCCACAACCTAAAACCAATACGGTGTTTGTGTATCCACTGGAGTGCTTTGTTAGCAAAGGCTACATTCGCATGCATTTAAAGCACCCTCGATACTGTTTTAAAGTGTCATGGCTTCCCCCAAAGAATCTTGGGAACTGTAGTTTAAGAGTGCGGGAGAGCTGTTAGGAGAAATCCCGGAGCTGCAATTCTCAGGGTGGTTGAATGATCAATCCCTCTTCACAGGGAACTCAGGGAATTGTAGCTCTCTGAGGTGAAAGGGGGGGGGTTTCCCTAGCAACTCTCAGTATGCTTAAAACTACAGCTCCCAGGATCCTCTGGGCGCAGCAGCGGCTGCTTCAAGTGCCGCCATAGAGCTTTCAACATGTGGTGTGACTGTGGCCTTGCTTGAATTGGTAGATTTTGTCAGAGCAGCCGGCTTGGGAGCTGGAGGCAAGACCAGCCCAATACTTTTCCTTTTTGGTGCCTGAGCTGATGGGTCAGGAGGGCCACCTGGACTCAGGCCTCCTCCATCACACCTGAGGACACATGCAACTCTGTCCCCCGTTGCCTTGCTGCTGCTTCCCCCTCCACCCTACCCCCTGCAATTGCCAACTGAGGCCTCTGCCCCATGATAGGACCGGGAAAACCAGTACGTTTTCTCACACGCAATAAAACCCCCAAACTGACACGAAGTGGAAAGTGTGCAGATTGCATAAACATCTTTCGACGGGATGACCTGGGCTGCGCTCTGTTTCTTCCTATTTCTTCCTAAGCCACAGAGCTGCTAAATTTTGGAACAGGGACGGGTGGACAAAACCTCGCTGCGGCTTGCTTTTTTTTTTTAAATAAAAACTTTGTGGCTCAGCATCTGTTCAGAAGGCCCTTCCAGCTCCTAACCCTGTGGCATAAATACTAAAGTGCATTTATTTCTTCTCGACAGCACCTGCATGGATCGTGGTAGCGGGGAAAGGGGGTTTGGGTTGTGTCGTGGCAAATTCGGGGATGTGGTCGTTCCCTCACAGCAGGAAAAGCCGTCTCCCTCTCTGCCCGGCGCAAGCTGAGAGTTTCTGACACGAAACAGAGTAACGTTTTTTTCCCTTTTTTTTTTCTTTTTTGAGAAGCCATGCAAAAAATAGATAGAAATATATCTATGTCACGACACACGCGCCCACCTTTACCCACGCATCCTCAAAACACATGCTCACCCACGCGGACGCACAAAAGACTTCCTTTGCAAAACGAAACAAACAAACAAAAATCATCTTTGGTATCGTTTTCGGTGCAAGAGACAAAGTGAGGTAGAAGTTTCTTTTCGTTCCCCCCGCCCCCCGCCAGCAAATTTTGTCAAATTTCAGACAGTGGGAACACCCAATAGGGAAACAGGGAGGAGGAGGCAGTGACCAGTGGCGCGATGTTCTGGCAGGAAGGGGAGGAGCTATCCTTGCACCCACCCACCCGGGAATATGTTGTCATGTCAGCAGCCAATCAGAGAAAAGCAAAAGCCGGTTATGGCAATTTCACCTAGGAGGGCTTCCAAAGCTAAAATAAGTTTCATTTGGTGTGGCCCAAGAGAAGGGTTGAAAATGCACCCCCTACATTATTTGAGGAATCTTTAAGACGGATGGGAGGTGTTTTTCCACCTGAGGGGCCGCATTCTACTCTTGCTGACCTTCCGGGGGCCGCTTGCCAATAGTGACCAGAAGCAAAAGTGGATGTAAATGGCTTTGTACAACTGGCTGATTTCTGCACACCCTTTCCAGCCCTCTCTAGAGAGCAGGGGTGGCCTGGAGAGGCGTCTGAGGGCCACATAGAGAGGCCTGGAGGGCCTGAGGTTTCTCACCCTGCCTTACAGATAAAGGCAGGTGGGACTTGGGTGTCAGCTTCTGGAAGAACTTGGGGAAATCGCTCTCAGAATGTGCCGAGGCGTGTTGTGAGAGAGAACAGCTCTTGTTGTGCGTAAAATAATGGAACAAAAGTTCCTTCGCCTGCAGTGGGGCAGGCACACCTGGAAACTTCAGGTCAGCCCTGGAGGTTTGGCCACCTGACCAGCGACGGAAGCCCCCCAAGGTTGTAAACAAGGCCTAAGTCAAAACAGAGAAGAACCAGACATTCTGGTTTGCGGCGGGAGGTGGGTCTGGTGCTACAAACACAAATAATCCATTTCAACTACCGTAGATTCTGGTGTATTAGGCAACTGGGTGTATAAGGTAAAGGTAAAGAGACCCCTGACCATTAGGTCCAGTCGTGACCGACTCTGGGGTTGCAGCGCTCATCTCGCTCTATGGTCGAGGAGCCGGCGTTAGTCCGCAGACAGCTTCCGGGTCATGTGGCCAGCATGACTAAGCCGCTTCTGGCGAACCAGAGCAGTGCACGGAAATGCTGTTTACCTTCCCGCCGGAGTGGTACCTACTTATCTACTTGCACTTTGATGTGCTTTCGAACTGCTAGGTGGGCAGGAGCAGGGACCGAGCAACGGGAGCTCACCCCGTCGCGGGGATTCGAACCGCCAACCTTCTAATCGGCAAGTCCTAGGCTCTGTGGTTTAACCCACAGCGCCACCCGCGTCCCTTGGGTGTATAAGATGACCCCACCAAATTGGCAGCTGCCAATTTGGGGGGGTCAACTTACATGCCCAGTCTTATACACGGCAGCTTCGCTGGGCAGCAGCCCACCACCCACTGTTGCTGCCCAGCGAACCCATACCCGGCATATAAGACGGCCCCCGACTTTTTAGAGGATTTCCCAGGGTTAAAAAGTTGCCTTATACGCCAGAATGCAGGAAGTTGCCATGCAGGAATCACAGCTGAAGAATCGCTGGCAGTCCTCAGCTTGCCGGTCCATGAGTTTACTTTCGAAATCACCTGAAGAAGGGGGGACACCCTTTCTGTGTAAGTTACAAACTGCCGGTATTTGCTTGCCCCCTGCTGGTCCAATGAGGCAAAAGCCAGAGATGCCCAGGGATGCTACAGGCGGCCCTCAGACGTCTCCAAGGCTGTTCTCTCTCAACACACCATCTGGGAACGAGCACTTTGAACATGCTTTGTGTTATGTACTGAGTTGAATAGGATTCAAAATGCAGCAGTCCGATTGGTCCTAGAACAACAGGATCCAGACTGCAGCAGTCTGATTGGTCTGCAGGAGCCACCCAATCCAGCTCCAGATGGAAGTGAATCCACAACCTGATTGGCCTACAGGAGAATTCTGGAATTAGCCAGTCACGTGGGGCCCATTGTGTAAATAATGTATATAAAGCAGGTACTTTGGGGGGAACTTTCATTCCTCCTCACCACTATGAGCTGAATAAAGAGCATGAAATCCACACTCGACTCCGAGTATATTTCACTTTGAATCTGAAAAGCTTCAGCTGGGCCTGTATCAAAGTGGATCATTGGTAGGGCTCTCCATTTTTATCACCCCCTCCTGCCCCAGTTTGCCCACATTAGTAGCAGCTATGCTAATTTCCACACCTTGACGTATTTTGCTGGCAGATTGAGCTGCTCTTCAAAGGCACAGGTGTGGGCAGGGTAGGGCTGCCGTATTTCAAAAAGTGGAAACCCGGACACAAAAGTTGTTGAGGGTTTTTTGTGTTTTGAGATTTGCAAAAATCTCAAAACAAAGGACATTACAGCGATTTCCATCCGGACATTGTTTCTGGCTATGTCCAGGAAATTCTGGACACTGAGGTCCAGCGCCGAGGGCCTTCTGTCATTTCCCTCGCTGCGAGAAGCCAAGTTACAGGGAACCAGGCAGAGGGCCTTCTCGGTAGTGGCACCCGCCCTGTGGAACACCCTCCCACCAGATGCCAAAGAGAACAACAACTACCAGACTTTTAGAAGACATCTGAAGGCAGCCCTGTTTGGGGAAGCTTTTAATGTTTAATAGGTATTTTAGTGTTTTGTTGGAAGCCGCCCAGAGTGGCTGGGGAAACCCAGCCAGATGGGTGGGGTATAAATAATAAATTATTATTATTTATTATTATTATATATGGCAACCCTAAGGCTTTCCCTGGTCAGTGGATGGCCTTTATCACCAGCCTGACAAAACTGGGAGGAAGGCACCTCATTTTCTGTGCCGTGAAGTGCCCTGCCCATTTTGGGTGCTGGTTCCACCCACTCCTGGCAGCAGCCCCGCTCACCGCAAGCATGAGGCCCCCGAGAGATCACCCCAGAGGCAATGTGGCCCTCGACCAAAAACATTGGTTTTCTCCCCTTGTATTGAGAGGGAGGCTTTCAATTCAACCCCTCTTGGTTAGCCTGGGATTTGGTACGTTGTATTTCTACTACTCTTCCAGATGTGCAACATATTAGACGGGTTTCCTGGTTTGCTTTCCCACGGTGGTGGCAACCATGGATGCTCCCATCTTTTTAAGCCTTGCCGCTTTCCCACTGAAAGAGGAAAAATGGAAAATAACCTAGTTTCTCCCCCATGCCTCCACCGCCAAACACACTTCTTTTTCCCCTCTCTCCACCAGATGGCACTGCCTCCTCAATAGGAACAACACAGAACAAGGTCTCAGCGGGGAAACATACGCAGAAAGTCTTTGGAATAGCCTTGACCGTAGACGCCGTCCTTTGCCTGGGAAACAACTTCCTTGCTCTCCGCCGTCCGGTTTTTGACATAACCCTCCTTTTAGGTCGCAAAAAACGTTTGCTCTCGTTTAGGATCCGGCTAGTTTCTGCCGCGAGGTCAGATCCAGAGAGGAATGAAACCGTAAAGTCGTATTACACCCCCCCCCGCACCGCCCCCATCCTGGTTTTCCCCTTCCCACTTAGCGCATTGGCCAAGCGCCCTTCCGCCATTTTGTCTCCTGGCCAAAGGCCATCCTGCCATCTTTGGTGTAACGGAGGGTCGGGGGACGCGGGGGGCCGGAAGGTGCAAAAGGGAGGCCCGTTACGCTTTGGTGCAGGTGACGGCCGAGGAGGGGTTGGTGGCGTGGCCCCCCGAGGACGGGGAGCGGCCCTCCTCCATCCACTTGTCAAGGCTGCGCCTCCGGGCATTCATGAAGAAGTTGCTGACGGTGGAGAGCTCCAGTCCCAGCTGCTGGGCGATGGTGATCTGAAGGTCTTTGGAAGGGCGCTGGTTCTCGTGGAAGATGGCGTGGAGCGTGCGGCGCTGGATGTCCGTGAAGACCAGGCGGTGGCGCTTAGGGACGTGGTTTCGGTCGGCTTTGCCTTGATCTTGCTCTTTCCTTTTGCAGGCTGGTGGGGGGCAGCAAAACGGAGAAGCAAAGAGAAAATGAGAAGGCGTTCGTGACGCACCGTAGGGCCAGATCATTGGGTCCTCTCACTCAATGTGGCCCCTGGGGCCTTTTTTGGCCTCCCCCACCCTTGCAGCCCTTCCCCCAAACCAGGTAAGTGAGGTGCTGGGCTTTGGGAAGATGGTGTGATGGCTCTGGCAGGGCCCTAGAGTCCTCCCAACTCCTCCCCAAAGCCCGGTTAGTGCTTTCCCAGTTTTGGGAAGGAGGTGGAGGGGCTCGGGGAGCCTGCCAGAGCCTCGCGCAGGGCTGGATCAAGACCTTCAGAGGCCCTAAGCACTTAAAAGATTTGGGTGGCACCTTTTACCACTTGTGGTGGAATTGTAAAGAAATAAAGGAATTCTGGGGAATATATAATGAGCTCCCGTTGCTCGGTCCCTGCTCCTGCCAATCTAGCAGTTCAAAAGCACATCAAGTGCAAGTAGATAAATAGGTACCACTCTGGTGGGAAGGTAAACGCCGTTTCTGTGCACTGCTCTGGTTCGCCAGAAGCGGCTTAGTCATGCTGGCCACATGACCCGGAAGCTGTACGCCGGCTCCCTCGGCCAGTAAAGCAAGATGAGCGCTGCAACTCCAGAGTCGGCCACGACTGGACCTAATGGTCAGGGGTCCCTTTACCTTTACCCCATGTGGTGGAATTGTAAAGGAATAAAGGAATTCTGGGAAATATATAATGAGCTCCTGTTGCTCGGTCCCTGCTCCTGCCAATCTAGCAGTTCAAAAGCACATCAAGTGCAAGTAGATAAATAGGTACCACTCCAGTGGAAAGGTAAACGCCGTTTCTGTGCGCTGCTCTGGTTCGCCAGAAGCGGCTTAGTCATGCTGGCCACATGACTCGGAAGCTGTACGCCGGCTTCCTCGGCCAGTAAAGCGAGATGAGTGCCGCAACCCCAGAGTCATCCACAACTGGACCTAACGGTCAGGGGTCCCTTTACCTCTAACTTTACCACATGTGGTGGAATTGTAAAGGAATAAAGGAATTCTGGGAAATATATAATGAATTGAAAATAAATGTTTAAAATAAGCCTTTTTGTTAGGAATTGTAGGTGCAGAGATACCGAAGGAACAGAAAAGACTGTATATGTATGCTGCAAGGATATTGCTTGCCCAGCTGCAAGGATATTGCTTGCCCAGAGTTGGAAAGACAACAATGTCCCCACCAGAGTGGACTGGCAGATTAAACTATTGGATTATGCCATTGGTATGAAAAGTTGGACCTCCCTGATCTGTCTGCACTGATCGGCAGTGTTGTAGACAGGGAGCCTCCCCAAACCCCCTTCCTGGACATGCCTTTTCAGGGATTAATCTCTTCTGCATGCAAAGCAGGTCTCTGTTCCTGAGCTACAGTCGTCCCCTTAAAAATAAACCAAGTCTCTAGTCCTCATGGTTCTGAGGAAAATGCTGAGAAACTGTGATATCGGAAGCTGTCTTATACTGAGTCAGACCTTTGAGCCATTTAGCCACGTATTGTTTACATGGCCTGGCTGAGGCTCTCAGGAGTTTCAAACAGAAGCGTACCCAAATCCTGCCTACAGATGCCTTTTCAGGCTGTTCCCTTAAAAACTGAGCTAGACGGATTTGGTTCTGTGTTATGGCATCCCTCTTTAAACCAGCCTTTCCAAAGGGGCCAACGCTTTTAAAGTTTTCCTTTTAAAGGGGATGGTGACCTCAAAAGAACGTAGCTCTCTTGTTTTTAATGCCTCTGTTTAATTGCATGGATTGGAGGAGGAGGAGGAGGGAAGAAAGGAGGGAATTTAATGCCAAATCAATAGTTCTGGTGACTGAAGTCTTCCGTCTCCATCCCTCGCTCAAAAAAAACCCTCGGCTCCCTTCCGTATAGCTTCCCCCCTCTAAGAAAACCCTGCTTGGTTTCTGTCCTGAGTGTGCCTCCCGGTAATGTAGGACTTCCTGGGTTTCTTTTGTGCCGGAAGCTTCCGGAACAGTCGAGCAAGGTGGGGAAACCTCCTCTTCTCCCCCGCCCCTCACCCCCAAAGGGTGCAAGCATTTATGCAATTGGGGTGGTTTATTCTGAGTGCAAAGCGAGGTGATCTTCGCAGATGGCAAATCTCTGCCAATATGGCAGGCGACATTTTGTTTTTGGTTTTTGCTGCCTGAGGTTTTGTTTTTTAAATGCTTTTTATTGGTGTTTCATTTACCGTATTTTTCGCTCCATAAGACGCACCTGACCATAAGACGCACTTAGTTTTTAGAGGAGGAAAACAAGAAAAAATATTCTGAATGAAACAGTGGATGTATGATTTTTTTGGGTGCAGGCTGTAGCCATGGACATGCTATGTGATCTGATGGTGAATTTGGGGTGACCCAATGCAAAAATCCTGAGGATCCATGGGTTTTTACCTCCCCCTCCCAGTCCCTTATCTCTCTCCCGATCCCACCAATCAGCTGCTTCCTTTCAATACTCCCTTCCCTCTTGTTTGCCTTAGTGTCTTTTCCTTAGCGGGAGCAGTTTTTTGCTCCTCCTCTTCTTCTAATTTCTCTCCTTATTGCTTTAGTCTTCCTGTTTTCCCCCTTTGCAAGTTTGCTGTCTTTACCTCCCCCCTCGCAGGCAGCCTCCTTTATTGCTAGCATCCCTTATCTCCCTCCCCGATCGCTTGCTGATTAGCGGCTTTGTTTCCACACCCACTTCCCTCTCTGTTTTTTTTTTTTTTTTTAAAGCATGATCTGCTCCAGGGACCACGCATTTGCTCCATAAGACGCACAGACATTTCCCCTCACTTTTTAGGAAGAAAAAAGTGCGTCTTATGGAGCGAAAAATACGGTAATACAAACAAACAAAATACAGTAAAATTCAACAATCATTTACCCACATTCTTTCCCCACACTCTGCTGAGCGTTGACTGACTTCCCTCCCTTCAACAGGTTTCCTTAGGTCTGTCACTTTTCCACAGTTTCTTATTGTATCCAATCCTATCTACATCGTAAGATTTATTTCAGTCCTGCCAGAGTCTTCAAATTTCTACAGTTCTTATTTATGTACTCCATAAATTTACTCCAATCTTTTTGGAATTTTGCTTCCTCCTGATTTCAGATTCTACAGGTCAGTTTTGCTAGTTCCGCATAATCAACCATCTTCGTCGGCCACTCCTCTATTGTTGGTAATTCTGGTACTTTCCATTTGGGGGCTAATAAATAACCTTTGATCTGCTTTTTCTATTTCCTCTCCCATCAAGCCTAGCAAGAAAGCTTCCGGCTTTTTTGGGAAAGTGTATTTAAATATATTTTTCAATTTGTTATAAATCTGTTCCCAAAACTGTTTCATTTTCCCACATGTCCACCTGGCAGGCGACGTTTTGACGGGGCACCCTTAATGGACAACCATGCAATTGCTGAAGAATAT
This sequence comes from Podarcis erhardii, assembly GCF_964252035.2. Classification (NCBI taxonomy): domain Eukaryota; kingdom Metazoa; phylum Chordata; class Lepidosauria; order Squamata; family Lacertidae; genus Podarcis; species Podarcis erhardii. The sequence goes on along the minus strand of NC_138505.1, from coordinate 3,563,174 downwards.
TAGGAGAACTAATATTAGAAGAGCTAATTAAAGAACCTTTTATTGAGGGTGAAAGAGGAGAGCGCAAAATATGGTCTGAAGCTCAACATCAAAAAAACAAAGATTATGGCCACTGGGCCCATCACCTCCTGGCAAATAGAAGGGGAAGAAATAGAGGCAGTGAGAGATTTTACTTTCTTGGGCTCCATGATCACTGCAGATGGTGACAGCAGCCACGAAATTAAAAGACGCCTGCTCCTTCGGAGAAAGGCGATGACAAACCTAGACAGCATCTTAAAAAGCAGAGACATCACCTTGCCAACAAAGGTCCGAATAGTTAAAGCCATGGTTTTCCCAGTAGCGATGTATGGAAGTGAGAGCTGGACCATAAAGAAGGCTGGTCGCCGAAGAATGGATGCTTTTGAATTCTGGTGCTGGAGGAGACTCTGGAGAGTCCCCTGGACTGCAAGAAGATCAAACTTATCCATTCTGAAGGAAATCAGCCCTGAGTGCTCCCTGGAAGGACAGATCCTGAAGCTGAGGCTCCAAGACTTTGGCCACCTCATGAGAAGAGAAGACTCCCTGGAAAAGACCCTGATGTTGGGAAAGATGGAGGGCACAAGGAGAAGGAGATGACAGAGGACGAGATGGTGGGACAGTGTTCTCGAAGCTACCAGCATGAGTTTGACCAGACTGCGGGAGGGAGTGGAAGACAGGAGGGCCTGGCATGCTCTGGTCCAGGGGGTCACGAAGAGGCGGACACAACTAAACGACTAAACAACAACAACAACATTAGGAGAGCTCTCCATCCAGTCCAAAATCTTGTTCTCACAGTGACCATAAATGCCCCAAAGAACCTAGAAATCTAGAGGTGAAATCCCCCAAAAGGATGTTCCTTTTTTTCTGTATGGCACAACAGCTGTGAGAATATTACTAGCGAAGAATTGGAAGAAACAAGATTTACCAACCATCAAAGAATGGCAGATGAAGATGATGGACTATATGGAACTTGCCGAACTGACTGGAAGACTCTGAGACCAGAGAGAAGAGATGGTGGAAGACGATTGGAAGAAGTTTAAAGAATATCTGATAAAATATGTTAATATTTAAATCTTAGAATAGCTTTGGAAGTGCATATAGGCTCTAGGGTTAGTGTATTTTAAAACAGTATTATTTGTAAGTGATAAAATGTGAAGATTTTTATGGTAAAAGTAAGCGTGATTAAAAAAAATGGTTAAAAATTATGATATATGTAAACTGCTAAAGACGAGGTAAAATGAAAATCAGATAGGGGGGACTTGGGGAAGCCCACCTAACAATGTTTAGAAAAAATAAGGATAAGACAATAATTTGTTTGTATTGTTTGTATTTTCTGTTTGTGTTGTTTAGTTGTGTTATAAAATGAATAAAAAATTGGGGGGGGGGGGGCGGGGACTGACTGGGAACAGTTATGGACCACCGGTTTAAAGTTTACGGCATGCAATGCCTTAAAAGAGAATATTATGAAAATGATTTACAGGTGGTACATGACCCCAGTCAAGCTTGCAAAAATATATCATTTGCCCGATAACAAATGTTGGAAATGTAAGGAGACTGAAGGTACATTCTTTCACCTTTGGTGGACATGCCCAAAGATTAAGGCTTTCTGGGAAATGATTTATAATGAGATGAAAAAGGTATTTAAATATACCTTCTTGAAAAAACCAGAGGCCTTTCTCCTGGGCATGGTTGGCCAATTGGTGCCAAAGAAGGATAGAACTTTCTTTATGTATGCAACAACTGCAGCAAGAATTCTCATCGCAAAATATTGGAAGACACAAGATCTACCCACCCGGGAAGAATGGCAGATGAAGATGATTGATTACATGGGACTGGCAGAAATGACCGGCAGAATCCGAGACCAGGGAAAAGAGTCGGTGGAAGAGGACTGGAGGAAATTTAAAGACTATTTACAGAAATATTGCAAAGTTAATGAATGTTAGAATGATGTTGGACTGAAATTAAGGGGTTACCAGCTGCAATGCAAAGGCTGAGTATTAAATTAAAACAATTCATATTAAGTTACAATAAGAATTTGCTGAATTATGATTTGATTTGGAATACAAAAGGGGAGGTGAGAGGAGGTTCGATACATAAGGTAACAGAAACAAGTGATTGGAATTATATGTGTTTATTTTGTTTAAAATTGTGTGTTCTTGATTTCTCTGTATTTCTTTTTTTGTGTATTTTTGTTTCTTTTTTGTGGTATGTAAGTTTGTATTAATTGGAAACTCTAATAAATATTTATATAAAAAAAATTGGGGGGGGGAAAGAACCTAGAAATCTGGGTAGACTCCCTCTGGACCTGGAGGTTCCATAAGAATGTCAGAAAAGCCTGGATGCTGGATCAGGCCCAAGGGGGCGGGATGCTGTTTAGTTCAGCATCCTCGTCTCACGCTGGTCACCCAGATGCCCCAAAGGGAAACCAGTAACAGAATCCAAGCGCAAGAGCTCTCTCTTCTCCTGCGGTTCTGGTATTCAGAACCATTTCTGCCTCCGACTGTGGAGACAGGGCAGAGCCATCTTGGCTAAAAGCTCTTCCTTCCTCCATGAACTGGTCCCACCCTCTTTTAAAGCCATCACTGAAGCCTCCTTTGAAGGCACTGGTAAAAGGTAAAGGGACCCCTGACCATTAGGTCCAGTCGTGTCTGACTCTGGGGTTGTGGCACTCATCTCGCTTTATTGGCCGAGGGAGCCGGCGTACAGCTTCCGGGTCATGTGGCCAGCATGACTAAGCCGCTTCTGGCGAACCAGAGCAGCGCACGGAAACGCCGTTTACCTTCCCGCTGGAGTGGTACCTATTTATCTACTTGTACTTTGACATGCTTTCGAACTGCTAGGTTGGCAGGAGCAGGGACTAAGCAACAGGAGCTCACCCCGTCGCGGGGATTCAAACTGCTGACCTTCTGATCGGCAAGTCCTAGGCTCTGTGGTTTAACCCACAGCGTCACCCGTACCCCACTGGTAGGAGGCGCAAATTTTTCAATTTCAGTCTCTCAATTCAAGTGCAGATCTCCACATTTCCATATGAGTTTGCAAAGGAGAATAAAAGTTAAGTCCACATGGAAATTCATTCCATCAGTGTGAACTTCTCTTGCTAGACACATATTTGTATGCAATTTTGCCTGATGTTTGTTTTCATCCCCCAAAAGTTTTTGATTTGAGTTTCTACTGAAATGAGGCTGCATTGTAATGTTGTGTTTTAATCTTGTTTTTAAGTTGTATTTTAATCCATTGTTTTTATACCTGGTGTTAGCCGCCCTGAGCCCGGTCTTGGCTGGGGAGGGCAGGGTATAAATAAATTATTATTATTATTATTATTATTGACATACCTGCACAAGCAATTTTGTCCAACACAATGCATTTGTGGATGTCATTTTCCCTAATATCTTTTTTTGGGGGGGCACACATACCCTAGCATGTGCATTCCTGAACCTATCACTCAGCTGGAGGAGGGCACGATATCATTCAGAGATAATTTGGGAGGATGGCTGTGTTTGGATTTTTGGTATCATTGTGTGATGGCCTGGGACACGGGCTTGGACTCGGAGCCAGAGGAGTCTTAGTCCGCACCGGATCCTTTGCCTCAGGCGGCAGCTGAACCATGTCTGGGGCCTAATCCTGAAGAGCCCCAGTCTGCACAGGTTCCCCTGCAACAAGCACCAGCTGGGCCGAATCAGGGGCCTGAGCCTGCCCTGGCTCCGGATGCGGGGATGACCTCGTTGCCTCCAGGTGGGCCATCACTTACAGCTGCTCCACTACTGGTTGGGTCAGGAGAGGCTGAGGCGGCCTCTGGGTCTAGTAACCCATCGACGTCTCCCGAGCTGCAGAGACTGAGGTCTGAGAGAAGAAGAGACCTGAGTACTCGCAGGAGGAGTGCTCGCCTTCGGGCGAGACAGGGAGGTGAGTCACCGAGGGATCAGGACCGGCCACTACCCCGACAGAGATGAAAGGCTGTCGGACCCCGCCCCAGGTTGCGGGAGCAACGTTGCTGTTTGCCAGAACCTGCCTGAGATCCTGTGCCTGTCCTTGCCTGGTTTCCTGCCTTGGCCCTGTCGGACTGACTCCTGGCAAAACCCTTGGATTCGGGACCAGACCTGGACAGTGTTACTCGGGTTACCCCTGGGCCCAGCACACGTTTTGCCAAGCGAGAATGAGGCAGATCTGCTTTTCGCTGCGACCTGAATTGAATTTCTCCACCATTCCTACCTTGAGGTAGGAAGGGGGCCAACTTGGGAAGCTTGGAGAGGGAAAGGAGGAATTTGAGGACATTGAGGGGCAAAAAGCAGTGGCGCCCCTTAATGGTGAAGGCTAAGCATCTCCCCTCACCCCCATTACCACCATTGGTGGTATAAAGTGTCTGGCAGTGTCTGGTTCCCCAGACGTTGTTGGACTACAAAACCCATCACGCTGGCCATGGATTATGGGAGTTGTAGTCCAATGACATCGGGGGTGGGGTCCCAATGTTGAAGAACAGTGGTGGATGTATAGCGTTCTTCTTGTAAGAAAACACTGTTCCTTGTTGCGCTTGATTCCATGGGATGAGACCCTCCTTTAACCTGTAGCTTTGTGCAAATATGGTTGCCAATTATTTACCGGACCCTTGGAGAGTTAGTGGGTCTGTTAACATCCATAAAGCCCATACACCAACAACTTCCAGATTGTGGCAGACTATGTTCTCCAGCAATACAACTATGTAAATATATATATATATATATTGCTGGGGGGGGCAAGCTGCCTCCTGGCCCCTTGTCAAAAGAGCACTGCCAACCTATCTTGCTGCCGTGAAAAGTTTAGGCCTGCCAAATTCTGTGAAAAGCACAAGAGCGTCCAGACCCTTATTCTCCTGATCAGTTGGCAATCCCTCGCCTGCATTCCCCCCATGGCGTCTTTTGACAGCTGCCAGAAATGGACAGAAAATGGAGGTGATGCACACACGAAAAGCAAAAGAGGATAGGGAAGGGAAGGGAATGAGACGGCAGTGCTAGCAGCCACCTAGGTCCATCATAATATTAAAACAAGATGTAATTTTGCAAAGCTAAGACATTATTAAGCAACCTGGCAAAGGGTCTCCATTAACATTTAATGGGCTGAGATTTTACGGCCCTGTATTAAAACCTTGCAGGTTTTCTTATTTCTAAATGAGTCTTTTATTTTAATTAACAATCTGCAGGAGAACTTTTCAGGATGGCTTGAGGGCGATGGCTTCGGCAGGAGGGCTTTTGTGTGGGCAGGAAATGTGTGTGTCTGATAGCACAGATTTCTGTCCCAACTTTATCCCAGTGTCAATGTTTACATCTAAAAGGGCCGCTCAAGGAAAGGAAAACCATTTCACTTGGTAGCTCGCCCAAAGGCCGGAAGTTAGATTTTTGTACAACGTCTAGCACACCGTTAATCTGTTTTTCTATATCCAGTTGTATCCTGTATGTCTTTACTAAGGGAAAGTGCCTGGCATTGCTTGGGAATCCCGAGAAACCAACCAAACCAGGGCAGTTTTGCAGTCGGTGGTAAGAATCGGGGCAGCTTGGATAGTTTCTGTCTGCCATCTTGATTCAAAATGGCGTCCAGTTGTATCCAAACATTGATGAAAACCTGTTCCTTGGTGTCAGGAGCAGCCTGAAACCCCAGAGAGCCCATCTACAATGCTGTCCAGGGTGGTAAAGACTGCGGAGAGAATAATTGGGCGCACTCTTCCCACCTTAGATCAAATCTATGCTGTCAGGTGCCATAAGAAAGAGGCAGAAATAGCGCAGGATAGTGCGCACCCCAGAAATGATCTCTTTCAGCTTCTGTCTTCTGGAAGAAGGTACAGGGTTATAAAGACTAGGACTAGCCGCCTGAGAAACAGTTTCTACACAAATGCAATTCTGGTTCTAAACGCAGCATAAGGGGCCTCTCTATAGTATAGTGTATTTTAAAATGGGGTTTCAGAGTTTTTAGGGGTTTTTGAATGTTTTATGTAGTTTTTCAATTTCATTGTTCTGCATGGGACAATGACAATAAAGATATCGTTTATATCAACAGTACTGAGCTAGGTGGACCAGGGGTCTAACGCAGCATAAAGCAGCAAGCTTTGTATGTTCCTGTTTGAGGCAGCACTTGAGGACTAGAAACTTGCTTTGCTTTTCAAGGGAGGGCCGTTGCTCAGTCTAGCAGCCACTTTGTGCTGCCTGCCAGTGTTGACAATACTGAACTAGATGGACCAAGGATCTGACCTGGTATATAGCACCTCCTTATCTTCCTTTGCTGTCGTCCTTAATTATGTCTATTATTATTTTTATACCATGTTACATTTTCCCTCTCATTTTTTTTTACAGCTGCTTTGGGTCTTTTATTTTTAATTTTTAAATTGTGCTCCAAATAATGAACCAAATAAAAAGAAAAGAAAACTCACTAGCAATGGGAGCAAAAAACACCAAACAATTAACTTTTTTTAAAAAACAGTCTTAATTCATTAACAGCTTTGCTTGTCTGCCTGATGGCCTTTGTTGTGGTCTTGCGCTGGGTTTTTTTTGGGGGGGGGATGTTTGTGGTTTACTTTTTCCTGCTTTCTAAACATTTTATTATATGTTAAGTGTACAACGCAATTGGGATCTCCCTCGCTGCCTCACCCACCTCCTTATAAAAGTGTCCAAAAAAGATTTTAAATGGGACAAATGCAAATCAGATTGCAGCTGTGGCAGGTCCCAGGGCAGAGGTAGATGGACGAAATTAGGAAAAGGGGGATTATAAAACGTGGATAACAGATATCAAATTAAGTTCTGCTTACAGCAGACCCACCGATATTTACGAAACTAAGTTAACGGGGACGAATTTCAGTGGATCTCTTCTGAATAGCACTGGCGACAACCCAGTCACAAGTTCACACCTCCGTATTATATCCGAATCGTATGCCGTCCCACAAGACCCTCTCCTACTCCTTACAGTCAGCATGCAAATATTTCAAATCAGATCAATTATAAAAGAAAACAAAACAGCAGAGATGGGACAGTCCCAGATCAGAGGTACCAGAGAGAGAAGGGAAGAAATGAAATTTAATAATAATAATAATAATAATAATAATAATAATAATAATAAAATGTCTTTTGGCACGAAGCGACGAGGCTTTTCATTTTATTTCATTTTTTGAAGAAGCCCTAATCTGTATGGCGTATCTGCCTTGCGGCCCTGAAACGTGACAAGCCCCCTTCACTCTCCCGTCTTCCTCCTTCCCTCTCCACATCTTCCCTGAGTGGGCTCAGCTCAGCTCCCCACCTCCACCCCCTGCCTCTCCACTGCCTGCACGCTGATAGAAAATATTGATCAGATCCAAGCTACGCCAGCTGCATTAACCCTTGCTGGGAGGGAACGGCGGCACGCCTGCACCGAGGAAAAAACGAGACGGGGACCCCATCCCCTCGCTCTTTGGGAAACACGGAGTGGGGGCGACTGCCTATTATTTTAGGGGAGAGCTAGCAAAGCCACTGGGGACGTGGGCGGCGCTGTGGGTTAAACCACAGAACCTAGGACTTGCCGATCAGAAGGTCGGCGGTTCGAATCCCCACGACGGGGTGAGCTCCCGTTGCTCGGTCCCTGCTCCTGCCCACCTAGCAGTTCGAAAGCACCTCAAAGTGCAAGTAGATAAATAGGTACCGCTCCAGCGGGAAGGTAAACGGCGTTTCCATGCGCTGCTCTGGTTCGCCAGAAGCAGCTTAGTCATGCTGGGCACATGACCCGGAAGCTGTACGCCGGCTCCCTCGGCCAATAAAGCGAGATGAGCGCCACAACCCCAGAGTTGGCCACAACTGGACCTAACGGTCAGGGGTCCCTTTACCTTTACCTAGCAAAGCCACTGAGGGAGGAAAACGTTTATACAAAACATAATAGATCAAGCCCGTGGCCTGTCGAGTCCAGCATCCTGTTTTCGCGGTGGCCAGACAGATGCCCCAAAGGGGAACCCCACAAACAGGGCCCAAACACAAGAGCTATTCTCCCTTCCTGTGGTTTTCAGCTACTGGCATTCAGAAGCAACTATGGAGTCAGAGCAGAGCCATCATGGCTAGCTATAATCCACATTACTCATCCGTAAACGTGCCCAGTTCTCTTTTAAGTGATTTCCCCAGTTCAACTACATGTTGCACGAACAAGTTATTTCTTTCCTCTGTCCTGTTCAGCTTCGTTGGCTGTCCCCCTGGTTCCCAGAGTTACGAGAGAGGGAGAAAAACATCTCCCCTGAGTAATAGTGAGTGAAATGTTTGCCTTTTTTGAACCGTCTGCCGATGGATGGGCTAGGCAGAAAATATCCAGGGTCGCAGAAGCAAGCGCACAGGTTAGGCCGCAGCGGTTCTCAACCTGTGGGTCCCCAGATGTTGTTGGACCACAACTCCCATCCTCCCTGAGCTCTGGCCTTGCTAGCTAGGGGTGATGGGAGTTGTAGTCCAACAACATCTGGGCACCCACAGGTCGAGAACCGCTGGGTTAGGGGGAAGCAGGACCAGAGGAACCTCTCAATGGCAATTCCACGTAAGCTTGCGCTGCCAGGTGAATCTGGAGCAGGGCTTGGGCCTGATATTGGTGTGGGAAACGGACAAGCAGGGTTGTCCAGAAACTGACAGGCCAGGCATGCTGGAGACTCGGGTCTCTGATTATTTGGGCTCTGCTTTTTTGGAGGTGATGCCTGTGTCTGGTTGGAGAGACTCCATCTAAAAGCTGCATCCTTCATGAACAAGGCGCCATCTGCACTTTAAACTTAAAGCAGCGTCATCCCACTTAAAACAGTCACAGCTCCTCCCCCAAAGAATCCTGGGAACTGTAGTTTGCTCATGATGTGGAGACCTGTTAGGAGACCCATCCCCCCTCACACAGAGCTACAGTTCCCAGAGTTCCCTGGGAAGAGGGGTTGATCTTTAAACCACTTTGGGAACCATAGCTCTGTGAGGAGGACAGGGTGGTTTCACAACCCTTGGCACCCTTAAACTACAGTTCCCACTTTTTTTTGAGGGAGGGAAGCCATGACTGCAAAAGTGGCGTGATTCTGCTCTAAACGGATCGTGAGGATGGGGCCTGAATCTTGCAGCAAGGCAGCCACACACTTGGACCCCATCTGCTCATGCAGCAATTTGTGTGAGGCCCCATGAAGATTGTCCGTTTCGGTTCTCCCACTTTCTCATTTTCCCCCAATGTTAAATTCAGTTTCTCCACATTTTGCAGCAATTTGCGGATTTCTTTATTTTTCATCCTCCTGAGAATTCACCAGCATTTGTGTGCGAATTCCTTCTAACGAACACGTCTTCGTGTGAAGTTTTGACTAATGCACACATTTTTCCATCTTCCCCCAATATAATGAATATATACATGTTCTTTTCACTAATACCCTCATCTGTATGCCCACTTTGCCCTAATAGATGCATTTTTGTTTGGAGAGCACTGCTGGAGAATTTGGGTACTTGTGAATTTTGACAGATGGCTATGTTCTGGATGCAGGTGGCGCTGTGGGTTAAACCGCAGAGCCTAGGACTTGCTGATCAGAAGGTCGGCAGTTCGGATCCCCGCGACGGGGTGAGCTCCCATTGCTTGGTCCCTGCTCCTGCCAACCTAGCAGTTTGAAAGCACGTCAAAGTGCAAGTAGATAAATAGGTACTGCTCCGGCGGGAAGGTAAAAGGCGTTTCCATGTGCTGCTCTGGTTCGCCAGAAGCAGCTTAGTCCTGCTGGCCACATGACCCGGAAGCTGTACGCCGGCTCCCTCGGCCAGTAAAACGAGATGAGCGCCGCAACCTCAGAGTCGGCCACGACTGAACCTAATAGTCAGGGGTCCTTTACCTTAAATTTTGACAGATGGCTATGTTCTGGTTTGTGCATTGTTTGCAAAAGTACAGCTTTGATAGAATTGGCTTTAAATGAGAACAGAGTTGAATTTCTCTCCCCATGCCCATCATGCTGATTCTGTTAGAAATTTAAAAATAGCCAACAGTCCCCTTTGCGGCTGCCAAGTGATCAGCCACCTGCCCATCCAGCTCAGATTATTCTTCCTATTTTTATTTTTATTTTTATGATTTCTCTATTGAATGTGGTTTGTATCACTTACTTAAACTTTCTCCAAGCAGATGGAACAGTGTGTCCAGTCCTCTAAATGTCAGAACCATGCACTTTCTTTGGGGGGGGGAGGGGTTATAAAATATTCTTGAGAGAGATTTACAACAGAGATGGAAAACTCTGTGCCCCCTCCCCTTTTGTTGGACTACAAGCAGCGAATCCCGAGTCTGTTAAGTTCACTTTCTATTCAATTGTCCTTTGTCCCATTTCTGCAACTTTTTGCAGATTTCTTTAAAAAGGTCCTTACGAAAATTCAGCAGTGTTTTCATTTCTCCTAATGAGCCTGTTTTTGTATGCCATTTTTGCCAAATACGGATGCTTTTGCAAGCGATTTCCCCCCAGGCTGATGCATTTTTCTGCATGCTCTTTTCACAAATATATATGCGTTTTTTAACACTCTTTCCTCCACAACGTATGCGTTCTCCTACACATTATTTGGTTGCAGAACCACATCACAAAATTCAGAGAACTGTGACCATCAAAGGATCGCTATGTTTCAATACACATGTCAGTGTGATTTAGGGAGATTTGCTTTAAAATCTGAACCAAATTTCTCCTGTATCCATTAACTCCAAGTCTCATTTGCCCTGGGTGGAAATTAGAGTCCAACAACTTCAGGAGAGGCACTGATCTGTTTGTGCATCCCAACAACAATTGGGTCAAACTGGAGGTGGGAAAATCCAGAAATTTAATCTCTCTCTCTCTTCTCCCCCCTTCCTCCAAACACAAACATGCACATTTTGGGCACAGGGTTAAAACCAAAAAGGGGCAATTTTGGGCCATTCAAAACAGGGGGGAAAATCAATGTTTTGCTTTGCAGAACAAAACACCCTGGGGAACGGAACAGAGGGGATTCTGGGGGAGCACACTGCTTGCTAGCTTGTGACTGTGTCTGCCGCAGAAAATAAAATCAATGACTTCCCCTTATATGAAGTCCCTCAGTAGGTCGAGGGCGGGGGGGGGCAGAATAGAACGGTTTGCCTTCCCCTACCGCCCCACCCCAAACAGCTGCTCGATTCTGCGTGGAGGGGGAACAGGAGATTGCCCAGACTTTTTAACTGAGCTTTTTGCACACACACAAAGACCCTGGACAATGGGAAATGCTTCTGCGGCCACCATGATATTAATAGCCAATCGCCGTGCAGTTGGGCTCTCGACAACATGGCCGACCCATCAGGAAAACGTCCCCGAATCTTGACATTCACGCTTGCTTGCGCTAATATGTTCAAGCGCTCCATCATGTCACAGCAGGCCTGGCCCAACTGAACCGAATGTGCAGAATCCAAACGGTCCTACCCCCCCCATTGCTCATTAGGATGGGGCCCGATCCAACACTGACTGCCGCTCCATTTAAAATACATCCCCGCTGCCCCCTCTAATAATCTATTGACGAAATCCTGAGAACTTGGCGCGGTTAAAGGGATTGATTAAAGCTTAAAGAGAGCTGTGCTTCTGCCTGTTTACTCAGGAGTAAGCCCCAACTGGGTTTATTGGAGTTTAATTCTAAGGAAGCCTGCCCAGAACCGCTCTTGGCTGGTTTTTGTGAAAAGGCAGGCCAAGTGTTAAGAGCACACCTGCTTTTAATTTTGGGGCAATGATTTTGAGGCCGGTGGTGTCGCTACAAAGGGGGATGTCTTAAAAATCGTTAAAGGGAGCCTTTCTCTTCTAAAAAAGCAATGGGTGGCTGCTTCTTTTTTTATTAAAAAAAAAGCAAATTGTACTTTTAAGATGCCTCCTTCACTCAAACTCTCTGCTTTTAACAAACGAAGTGTTAAGCTTTTAGAGAGCCATGGGGAGAGCTGTGATTAAAAATAAAATAGAAATAAGTCAGTCACCAATCCTGAGGTTTGGGGGGAAATGCACAGGATTTAAACTTTCTTTTAAAACTGAGTCAGTCTCAGGGTTAAAAGGACAATGGACTAAAATTTAAGTAAATTCGTTGACCATTCGTAAAATAAAAATAGTTATAATTGTGTGTTTTGCTTGCAGTATGTGTGTGTGCATGCTTAAAATCACTTTTCTACACAAATGTTCTCATTGCTTCCTTTGACACTTGTCCTCCCATTACAAACTCCCATTTGTAAAATTAAAAAGAGTGTTCTTTTACCTCTTTATACCACTGGCATTATCATCCAGCCAGTCCTAGAAAACAGCCCTGGCCTGAGGTGGGAACGGACAAATCGGTAATTTTTAATTTTTCTTACTTAACTCATTTCAGTTTCCTGCATTTCCACATCAGTTTGCAACAAACAAATGAAAAAAAAACCCCTGCTAAAAATTTGTCGAGTGCTTTAGTGCAAATTTCTCCCATTTTCCCCTTCCTTTTCGCAAGCAAATAATTCTCTATGTTCCCCGAATATATGGCATCTTACAGCACACACACGACTCTATTTTGGGGCAGGAGGACTGCCTTGCAAAATTCAGAGAAGTGCAAATTTCAAAGCATCGATGTGTTTTGGTTCGTGCGTTGTTTTCGGGAAGTGCAAGCCAATTTCTCCCTCCCCACCATCCCTGCCTGACAGTAAGACCTAGTGGTGGGACTCGCTTGTAAGTCGCACCTTGCGTAGCATAGAGGCAGTGCTGGTTTTTAAAGGAGGGGCAAATGATCTCTTCCCCAAATCAACGGGAGGCACCGGGATGGGCTCGTTCCTCACGCAGCTTCACTGCTGTTCCTCCCTCCCTCCCTCTCTCCCTCCCTCCCTCCCTCCCTCCCTCCCTCCCTCCCTCCCTCCCTCCCAGGAAAGCCCACTTCCAAACGCTGCCTTGGAACTTCCTGCTGCTTCGGGAAAGAGACACAACGCGTCCGCTGGCTTGCCTGGGCCCCCTTGGACATCCCAGCGCGTGACCGTCCTTCTGATGGATCCATCACCCCGTGACAGCTTCATTAGCTCCTAACAAGCCAGCGGTCGCTCTCTGCCGGCGCAGGTGACGAGGCCCCTTGCTCTGCCAGGGAAATGGCACTCGCGCAGGGGGAAACGGAGCGTGGTGGAGACACCCAGGGTGCCAGGGAGGGTCACCGAAGGATGCCGTCGAGAGAGGGGGCGGGAAACGGCGGCCTGGTGTTTAAAAATCTGGTTGCTGAAAGGAGATGTGCCAGCATTGAGTAGGAATGAAAAGCTGCTGTGTTGGTTGTCTTTCAAAAGTCTAAATGCACCCAGTGTTTGGAAAGAGACAGGCTGGCTGGAAGCATGGTTGCAGCGGTTAGAGGGTCAGCTTGGGTCTGGGGAGACCAGAGTTCAAATTTTCATTTGGCCTTGGGTGACCTTGAGCCAGTCACTCTCATATGAGCAGAAGAAGAGCCCTGCTTGCTGGATCAGACCAGTGGGCCATCCTGTTCTCACAGCGGCCGACCAGGTACAAGCAGGATCGGAGCCCAAGAGCAGCTGTCTACTCTCTTGTGGCTTCCAGAAACTGGTCTTCAGGAGCATTGCTGCCTCTGACTTTATAAATTTGTCTAATCCTTTTTTTAAAGCCATTTACATCAGTGGCCGTCCTGTGGCAGTGAGTTCCATAGTCCAGGGGTCCTTTCTAGTAGGCGCTCTGCCTCAGCTTTAACCTTGCAGGGTTGTCACAAAGATAAATTAAGCACCCCAAGAACAGAAATGCCAAAAATATGCTGGATAAATTGGGTGTTGGTGAGGAATTAAAGCTCGACTGTGTGTTCTGATTTACCACGGACATTTGCTGTCCCATTTTGCCTCTTAAGAGTCTGAGGATTTTTTTAATGAACGAGACTTGTCAATCAGGTTTCAGCCTCACCTCTGGGTACTTTGAAGCTGGTTTTCTTGGTTAGGGGGATGGATGCGAATGAGCACTAGGGTGACACACAGAAATTGTGAGGCCTTGTCCCTGCACACCCAGCACAGGAAAGGTATGTTTTTGTGCTGTCAGTTTTAACAGATTTTTGGGCCTCTCTGTGTGTGTAATATCAAAAGCAGAGACATCACCTTGCCGACAAAGATCTGTATTGTTAAAGCTATGGTTTTCCCAGTAGTGATGTATGGAAGTGAGAGCTGGACCATAAAGAAGGCTGATCACCGAAGAATGGATGCTTTTGAATTCTGGCGCTGGAGGAGACTCTTGAGAGTCCCATGGACTGCAAGAAGATCCAACCTCTCCATTCTGAAGGAAATCAGCCCTGAGTGCTCACTGGAAGGACAGATCGTGAAGCTGAGGCTCCAAGACTTTGGCCACCTCATGAGAAGACTCCCTGGAAAAGACCCTGATGTTGGGAAAGATGGAGGGCGCAAGGAGAAGGGGACGACAGAGGACGAGATGGTGGGACAGTGTTCTCGAAGCTACCAGCATGAGTTTGACCAAACTGCGGGAGGCAATGGAAGACAGGAGGGCCTGGCATGCTCTGGTCCAGGGGGTCACAAAGAGGCGGACATGACTAAACGTCTCAACAACAACAATAACAATATCAAAAGCACAAACACTCTTCTAGCTTTGAAATCTGCCCACATTAGGCATTGTACATCAACTGTGCAAAGTTAATTCCTAATCTGTGCTGGGAAGACGAGAGAGAGACTTTAAGCAGTGATCCACAATGAGGAGGGTTATTTTTTTCTTCTTTTCCATCTCCCCACCCCCCCACCAAATCTATGCAAAGTTGGAGTCTGTGACGTGATTGGGCACCAGTGGTAAGGACCTGCACTCTGAAAAGCCATCTCCTGTCTAAATAACATATGGCAGTCTCCAGGACTATGGTACCGCGTGGCCATTAGAAACCTGGCTTTTTTAAAGAACTATCCAGCCTTCGCAATTCAGGATTAAGCTATGGATAAACATCAGCCATTCAATTTTCTAACACGCTTTCCAACGAGCAGTTGGAGTTTACAAGAGGCTGGTGGTTAAGGGCATGTGGTGTGAGCCAAACACTGTTCACACCTTGGTTGAACCAGAAACCACAGTCTGTGCCCGGGAATAACATTGCTATCTCTAACAGGATAATATAGGAACCTTGTCTGATTACGGTATTTTCAGCATCCGTGTTGGAGGGAATTCAATATGTCTAGCCGAGCAAAGTTACATGATAGCCAAATATTTGAAAGGCTGTTGCATGGACTATGTGAGCTTTTAACAAAATGGCACCAGTAATTGGGAATATACCCTTCCCACTTAAATCAGACAGGCACCTGCGGTGCTGACCATTTTGTCACCCACTGAAAATGTTTTTGATTTATAGAATCGTAGAATCGTAGAGGGGACCCCAAGGACAGAAGCGGATTTAGGGGAGCACAACCTGTTCGGTCGCACTGGGTGCAGAGCCTCAGGGGCACTGCAGGGGGCGCCACAACTGTGATATAGAATGGAGTGTGAGAGGCGGGGGCTGAATTTTGCAGTTCAGTTTGAGACCCAAGGTCTGCCACTGCCAAGGATCATCTAATCCAGCCTTCTGCAGTGCAGAAATGACAGCGAAAGACAGTGTTGGCAAAACTATAACCTGTCAGCGAGTTTAATTCTATCTGTTTATGAACACCATCAAAGCCAATCTTCTCTGACTTAAAACTGGGGTTTATTTGAGAGTAGCTGGTGGTCTTCTTGGTGCTGTTGGGCAAATCTTTTGGAGTTCATCGCGTTTGTTTTTCCCCTGATGCATTTAGTTGTTTTGAATTTTTGCTTTAAACTATTATTTATTTCTTTTGCATTTTTAGCTGCCCAGGGTTGTGGTTTTGGCAAGTTAACGCAGGATATTCGTTTAAAAATCAACAACCACAGATATATAAGCAGGAAAATTCTGTTCTGTCACCAGTGTCTGCTGGAATATCTGGTCACTGGGAATATGTAAGCTTTCCACAGATTAAACTGATTTTATTTTATTTTATGGTATGTATTTGTGTGTGTGTATATGTGTGTGTGTACTATACACATACTTCATGCACCTCAGAAAAGCTTATGCCATAATAAACAGGAAGCCGCTAAAGACTATTTAAAAACCTCTCTAATAAGAACAATTTTTGTAAAGCTCTCAGCCTGGCACTTGCCGCAGACTCTCTTTGCTCTGGCTCCTGAAATTTCACACAAGAACTGCCCCAAATTTCTAGCTTATCTTTACGGCAGTGCAGTGCAGTGGTCAGAGTATCAGACTAGAATTGGGAAGATGCAGATTCTAATCTCACACTCAGCACAGAGCCCATCAACATCTCTCATCCTAATGGGGTTTCTAGAGATTTTTATTTTTTATCATTCAGTGATTTTCTTCGTATTTATGATTTTCTTCATTTTACGATGTTTCTGTAATGGTTTGATTGTACACTGCCATGCTTGCCTTTTTTAAAGAGTTGGTGGTTTATAAATAGTCTTATAAATAAGTAAGGAGAGGATGGAACAAAACCGCCCACTGCTGTTTCAGAAGGTGAGACCCAGCAGAGAACGATTTCAGCTCGGCATTAAGAAGGGTAGAATTTGGGACGCCGAGGGGTCCGCTTCCTGGAAGAATGATTTAAACAAACATGAGAAGAACTTATTGAAGCTACAAGCTGTTTGACATGGACTGTGTGGGTCTCTCCTTCATGGAGAGTTTCCTGTCTTGGCAGGGGGATGAAGAAGAAGAAGAAGAAGAAGAAGAAGAAGAAGAAGAAGAAGAAGAAGAAGAGTTTGGATTTGATATCCCGCTTTATCACTACCCAAAGGAGTCTCAAAGCGGCTAACATTCTCCTTTCCCTTCCTCCCCCACAACAAACACTCTGTGAGGTGAGTGGGGCTGAGAGACTTCAGAGAAGTGTGACTGGCCCAAGGTCACCCAGCAGCTGCATGTGGAGGAGCGGAGACGCGAACCCGGTTCACTAGATTACAGGTCCACCACTCTTAACCACTACACCATGCTGGCTGAAAACCTACCAAACCCACACCTTACGAAACAATTCACCAACACAACTACCCTTTGACATTTGCACTTCTCTGAATTTTGCGGGTAAGCGAGACATTCTACCCTCCCCCAATTTCCAACAGTTCAGAAGCACCGCTGCCTCTGACCGCGGGAACAGAGCACAGCCATGGTGACCAGTAGCCGCCATAGTAGTCCGTATAGTTCAAGCTCTGGTTTTCCCAGTCGTGATGTATGGAAGCGAGAGCTGGACCGTAAATAAGGCTGATCGCCGAAGAATGGATGCTTTTGAATTCTGGTGCTGGAGGAGACTCTTGAGAGTCCCATGGACTGCAAGAAGATCCAACTGATCTGTTCTGAAGGAATTCAGCCCTGAGTGCTCACTGGAAGGACAGATCCTGAAGCTGAGGCTCTAAGACTTTGGCCACCTCATGAGAAGAGAAGACTCCCTGGAAAAGACCCTGATGTTGGGAAAGATGGAGGGCATAAGGAGAAGGGGACGACAGAGGACGAGATGGTGGGACAGTGTTCTCGAAGCTACCAGGATGAGTTTGACCAAGATGTGGGAGGCAGTGGAAGACAGGAGTGCCTGGCGTGCTCTGGTCCAGGGGGTCACGAAGAGGCGGACACGACTAAACAGCAACAACAACAACAGCCGCCACTAGCCCTACTCTCCTCCGTGAATTTGTCTAGTCGTCTTTTAAAGTCATCCAAATTGGGGACCATTGCTGCCTCTTGTGGGGGAGAGATCCACAGATCAACTATGTGATGTGCGAAGAGGCCTTTCCTCTTATCTGTCCTCGATCTGCCAACATTCAGGATCGGTTAAAGGCGAGCTAAGTGATCTTGGAAAGGAAAGGAAAGGAAAGGAAAGGACGCCTTTTTAATTTCCCATCAAGGCAATGCTTGGCCATTATATATCATTTGTGATGGTCAGCAGAGTGAAGCCTAGGTTTATGGTCATCTTTTGACAGGGCATGCCACCACGCGGGAAATATTATTAGAATAACAGTGTCTCAGCATATCTAAGTATAGAGACATTGATTCCTTTGGTCTATCCTTTCCACGGGGGGGGGGGGGATGTCTCTCCTCCCTCTCCTCCCTCTCCTCAGACATGAGCTCATCTGGCGCGCTGGGCAGACCCAACTCTGGTTCTGGATTTGCAGGAAAAGAGCCCTGAATACCCAAGGTCAAACCCCACCTGGAATACTGTGTCCCGTTCTGAGCACCACAATTTTTTAAAAAAGGACGGCCTGGAATGTGTGCAGAGAGAGAGACCAAGAGGATTACAGGCCTGGAAACCAAGCCTGATGAGGAACGGTTGAAGGAGCTGGGTTTGTTCAGCCTGGAAAAGGGGAGACTGAGAGGTGATTTGATAGCCATCTCCAGATATCTAAAGAGCTGTCGCATGGACGATGGAAAAAGCTTGCTTTCTCCTGCTCAGGAGGTGAGGACCTGAAATGGTGTAGAGTCATACCTCAGTTACAACACCTCCAGGTTGCGTTTTTTCGGGTTGCAGACCGCTGAAACCCAGAAGTACTGGAACGGGTTATTTTTGGGTTTCAGTGGTCGTGCTTGCGCAGAACTGCTAAATTGCGCTTTGCGCATGCGCAGAAGCGCCGGATCGCAACCCGTGAGTGTGCAGACGTGCAGACGCGGGTTGAGAACGTGCATCCCGCACGGATCACGTTTGCAACCCGAGTGTCCACTGTATTTAAATTACAAGAAATGAGATTTTGACTAAACTCTCTGATGGTAAGAGCTGTTTGGCTGCGGAACCGACTCCCTTGGAAGATGGTGGTCTCTCCTTCGCTGGAGGTTTTTGAGCAGAGGTCTGTTGGCCATCCGCCAGGGATTCTTTAGCTGTGTTTTGGCATTGCGGGGGGCTGGACTAGATGAGCTTTGGGGGTCCCTTCCCACCATAGGATTCTATTACAAGGAATGTGAAAGGGGCAACAGCTCTGCTGTGTGTCTTTTGGTGGTAACACGCGAGTGCCTGCGTGTTGCGCCAGGACTTTGGGGACCCGAGTTCAAATCCCCACTCGCCTTTTGCTACATGTGACCTTGGGGGCAGCCACTATCTCTTGGCCTAACTTACCTCACAGGGTCATCGTGTGAGGATAAAACAGCGAGGGGTGTGGCGGGAGGCAGGAGTTGGCAGGCAGTGCTATAAGGAAGCAAGCCAGAAGGCAACTGTGAAATATCAGGTTCAAGTCCCCCTTCATTGGTGGTCTGCGTTGTTACAGGTCAGCAAATGCCTCTTTGGCATTCATTAACCCCTGCTACCATTAGAGGGGGGGGGGTCCATTTGAGCAAGTGGGGCGCTGCCCCACCAACCTCAGTCAGCCCCCACCTGGCTATCTTCCTGCTCAGCTTTGTCTCTGTGTTGCCCCTTGGAGAACTCAGCAGCTAAGAGGAGGGTGGCAAGAACTAGGGTGAGCTGATTCCACCTGGCCATTGGCTCTGGCGCCCCCTACTGCCTGGCTCCCTGCTTTCTGCCCTACCAGTCCCAAGGGGCACCCTTGCCTGCTACATTTCTACAGGTACAGGAAACTCCCAATTCATGCGCATTTGAGTCACGTGCAACTGGGTTCATGCGCATCGCTGCAAACCTGGAAGTGGCACTTAAAGAGGCAGAAACGCCCATGCCCCCCCCCCATGCAAAAATTGTGTGAAAACTGTGCCTAGCAATCCCAAGAGCCTTTGCAAGTGCAATCCCAGGAGCACCTTTGAGGCCTATGGAGAGTTGGAGAAAGAAGGTTTGGAGGGAGTCTGGTAAGGAGTCTGGAAAGGAGGTTTGGAGGGAGTCTGGAAAGGAGTCTGGAAAGGAGGTTTGGAGGGAGTCTGCTGGGTTTTTAAAAGGGTTTCTCAAGAGTTTCCAGAGAGCTTCTGCAGTTTTTTCAATGGTGCTCCCAATATACGCAATTTCACTCAAATGTGCGGTGCCTGGGAATGTAACCCCCACATAAATGGGGAGTAGCCTGTACTCGTAAAAATGCTTTTGCCTTGCTTTTTGAACCACAAAGGAGGACCCAAGCCTGTCTCAAGAACCTAGCAAGAACCCTCCTGAATGACACAGAAGCCCCATCAAGTCCATCATCTTTCTTCCCAGCACAGGCCAATCAGATGCTTGCAGTAAGCTTACAAGTTGGCCATGAAGGCAACAGCCCCTCCTCCATGGGGGGGGGATAGAGGTTATTTGAGGGTAGACTGCGCCTGCACATGGCCGTTCAACTGAGTTGTGGACAGACCTGCAGTCATGATTATTTTTTAATCCCAATTAAACCCAGCGTATGGAAGTGAGAGCTGGACCATAAAGAAGGCTGATCGCCGAAGAATTGATGCTTTTGAATTATGGTGCTAGAGGAGACTCTTGAGAGTCCCATGGACTGCAAGAAGATCAAACGTATCCATTCTGAAGGAAATCCGCCCTGAGTGCTCCCTGGAAGGACAGATTGTGAAGCTGAGGCTCCAAGACTTTGGCCACCTCATGAGAAGAGAAGACTCCCTGGAAAAGACCCTGATGTTGGGAAAGATGGAGGGCACAAGGAGAAGGGGACGACAGAGGAGGGCGAGATGGCTGGACAGTGTTCTCGAAGCTACCAGCATGAGTTTGACCAAACTGCGGGAGGCAGTGGAAGACAGGAGTGCCTGGCGTGCTCTGGTCCATGGGGTCATGAAGAGTCGGACGCGACTAAACGACTAAACAACAACAACAAGGCCAGCGAAACTTCTGCCCATCATCCTGTTTTCTGGCGCCAAATCCCTCAAGCTCACTGTTAGTTGCATGAAGAAGGATGCTATCTTTTTGTCTGTCCCGAAACCTTCCAACCGTCTGTTTCATGGGTTAACCCAGAGCTCTAGAATTCTCTGCCCTGCCTTCTGCCTTTTCTACACTACATACAGTTTTAAAATTTCTATCCTGCCTGCGCTTCATCACCGGTTTTTTGTCTCAACTAAAAAGCCCCACACACTTTAGCTTTCCTCTATAAAGAACAGGGACGGGGAGAGATATCTGATTCCGTCTGCACTGTAGGCAGTCCTACCTAATTCATATTTTCCAAACCCAGGTGCGAATTGAAACACAGCCGTCCTTCAAAATTCGCACTTTTCTGAATTTTGCAGTGCAAAAGTAATGGGTGTGCAAATGCATATGCTTGTGTATCTGGGGACGTTAATGTCAACATTAACTTTCAAATTTTAAATTGGGAAAGTGCAGCTTGCGGGGGATTCCACAATCAACACAATCAGCATTGCAAGGGGTTCAGCTAGATGACCGTAGGGGAACCCCCTTCCACCCCTACAATTTAACACCTTGTGCATCCAACTGTTTACTCAGAAGAAATTACACCACCCCACACATCCTGTGTAGTTTTTAATGCTTTGCTTTCAATCCTGGGCAAGTCTACTCAAAGGTAAGCTCCCACCACCACCACTGCTGCTTCTGCTACACAGGGCTTATTCCCAGCCAAGATGTCTGAGCAGGATCACAGCCATATGGCAAAACCTTAACCTTGTCTTCTTAGAAGTGAGCCCTACTTATTTCAATGGGGATTACTCCCAGGTAAGTAGGGTTAGGATCACTACCCAAGCCCTGCAACTGAATTGTAAAATGAAATCTCCTTTTAACAGCTTTCTCCAATTTTCTTTCTTTGTTACATATATGTATATATAAAAACAGCATCCTACTAAACCCAACAGCTCCCATATTTTAGATACGCTGGGGGGTGGCTATTATTCTAAATAGATTATCCATCTCAGTTTGCCCTTGAATCATGAGAGCTAGAGGCACGGAAGAAGAACAGAGCAACGTGTGTTTAGTGGCAAGGAAATTTTTCGGAGGGGGCAATTCGACGCTTGCAGTAGCATCCAGTAGAGGCCATGGGGAAATATTGGAGGGAGGCTCGGAACAATACAAGGAAACCAGGAATATAACCACAAAGAATCTGTGGACAGATTTCCCTATTTATTGGGCAATCTTACCCCAACCCCCCAACTCCAGCAAACCACTCTTACAGATATTGGATCCGACTCTATTGCAAAAAGCCTAATCAATAGCCGAGATTCATATTACCCAACAATAATGGATCTGAGAGGGTGATTATTCATTCAGCACTCCGATATTCAGGACTTAACAGTTTTCAAGAAGTCGCCATAATGGTGACCTTTTGGCTCTTTCCTCCCTCACGCCCCTCTCTTCGTTTTTTAAATATATATATAAAATAACTGTGAGGGTTTACTTCCACACTCAGCCATCTGCACCCGCCTCTCTGTGATCATGCGAGTGAATGACAGTTTGCAAGGCCTGGGGGGGGGATGGCACTGAGCTGCAGCCCAGCACCCAAACACCCACACGGAGGCATTTTGCAGGCCCCAATGAAGCCTGGTGTTGTGGTCAGCCTCTAAAGAACCGGCTGAGGAGGGAGCGCTGGGTTCGATCTCCTCGCCACCGTCGTGGACTTCCCTTGGGTTTGCCCATGGCCGTGTGCGGATCCTTGCCTGCGGCTGGGGAATGGCACTCAGTGGGGCTCAGGGTCCCAATGTCCTCCTTGGCCATTGGCCATGCTTGCTGGGGCAGATGGGCGTTGTAGTTCAACAACATCTGGAAGGCCAGATGTTCCCCACACCTGGTCTGGAGCTTGGGGATATCCCAGGGGCCTGACGAACCTGGTGGCTTGCACATTCAGGCTGGCGCCAAAAGACTTTGACTCCATCTTTTCACCCTGGCAACCCATCCCAGCCTGTGGCCTGGAAGGCTGGGTGCAGGATTTCGGAATGCCCCCAGTAACCCAGGCTGGGATGCCGCCCTCCTTCCAAGCCCAGTCCTGTCTCTCAGTGTAAGGACATCAGGAGAGACCTGCTGGATCTGGCCAATGAGGGCCCCTTTAGTCCAGCATCCTCTTCCCTCAATGGCCAACGCCCCTGATAACATACAAATCTAGCTAGACTGCCTTTGGAGCTGGAGGTTCCATAAGGACATCAGGAGAGCCTGGCTGTGATTTCCATTTCCCTATCTCAGGACATGCCAACAAAGGAAGAGTGGATTTGTAAATTAAGTGAATATATAGAATTGGCAAAATCAACTTCAATTATAAGATATAAATCTTATAAAGTTAAGAATGGAGTGGAAGTATTTTGAAGATTATATGTCAAAATATTGTTCTAAAAATGATATGTTAATAGGCTTAGAATAAAAAATGTAAGCAATAACAAAACAAAGAAAGAAAGAAGGAAAAATCAGAATTTAACAAAAATAATTTATTGTAGAATGCAAGGGGGAAAGGTAGAAAGAAATATAAAGAAGTCAAATTGCTGTGGAGGGAAGTAGAGGGTGGGAGGTGGGTTTTATAATTAAGTGTATAATTATGCAGCTGTTGTAATTTAGATATTATATTTTATATGAGGGAATCATTGGGAATTTTGGTTATTATGTATATACGTTAAGTTTCAATAAAGATCTCTGGAAAAAAATCAAAAAAATCAGGAGAGCCTATGCTGCTGGATGAGGCCCAAGGGTTCCCATCTAGTCCAGCACCCTGATGTTCCAACTGGAAGCCCAAAAGCACAACCTGAGTGCTTGCAATTCGCAGCAACAGGTCTTCTCCAGAGGGGCTTTCAAATTCCAGCGGTGCCCTGTGCAACACCAAAATTCGGTGCCCGATCCTGCCTCTCAACTTCCATTCAAAGTCATTGTCGCGGTGCCCTCTTGGATCAGCACCCGGTGAGGGCGGACCAGTCACACTCCCCAAAATCTGCCTCCGTCGCTGGAGGGAGCACACAGCTGTTGTGGCTGGTAGCCACTGACAGCCCATCCTCCTTCCTGAATTTGTCTAATCCTCATTCAAAAGTGGGTGGCCATAGCTGCCTCCTGTGGCGGTGAGTTCCACAGTTTAATTGTGTTCTGTGTGAGGAAGAAGTCCTTCCTTTCGTCCCCAAGCCCAAGGTGTTCCTCCTTCGAGGAGACCCTTGGCAGGTCTGTTGTCTCAGCAGCCAGGCCTAGAGAGCCCAGCGATGCTCGACTCCCATGCAAGGGCCTGCCTAGAGCAGTTGGGGGCAGCCCATCGCATTTCGCCATCTGAAGCAAGATGGGAATGTGCCGTCTCCTGCCTGCCCCCCGACTGCCCCCCCACCCCACGGCTTCCACCGCACGCTGGAACGCAACCCCGTCGCCAAATTCAGCCAGGGAAGAGCACTGAGCAAGGCTACGGCCATGTCTTCACCACTGATGGGGTGAAACTCAGCAAGAGGGTGGTTTCTGCTGCCAGCGGAAATGGACGCGGCTTCACTCCACCTAATGGGTGGTCTGGCTCTGTTAGCAGCGGTTCCCAAGTAGGTAGTGCCACCGGAGGGATGGGGGGGTGGGATTCCCTAGTGGGGAGCTAAGGCGCAAGGGGGCAGCAGCGGCTCCAGGAGACGCCAACGCCCAACAGGCTCTGGAAAGCCGATAGCGCTGGATCCAGTTCATTCCTTCTGCTCACTTAATTAAACCAAATAGTTTTGGTTGGGTTTCGAATAAATGTGCAATTAATTGTTCCTCTTTTGAACTCCCTCGGGAGATGCTGGACGCTCCTTCCTTGGAGGTTTTTCAGCAGAGGCTGGATGGCTGTCCGTCATGGATGCTTTCGCTGAGATTCCTGCATTGCAGGGGGTTGGACTAGATGACCCCAGGGGGTCCCTCAGGGGTGCCAAATTGAATTAAAAAAATGGGGGGCCTAGGTAAGGCCCAACCCACATAACCGACCACAAGATTATGAACGACACACCATTTGAATGGCAATGTGTGTCAGCTTGGGGAGGGGGCTGGCCCCCTCAAATATTTTATTGGGGGGGGGGGCGGAAATGACTGGCAGAATCCAAGACCAGGGAGAAGAGTTGGTGGAAGAAGACTGGAAGAAATTTAAAATCTATCTACAGAAACACTGTAAAATTTTTGAATGTTAATGACGTTGAAATGAAATGAAGTGGTTCTAGTAATAAGGTAAAATAAGAATATGCAAGAATGGATTGATATTAGATGAAAAATTGAAGCTATAATATGTGAGGATATATAATTAAGGGTAAATTAAGAGGGTATGAATTTGCTGAACCAATTTTTAAATGGAATACAAAAAAGGGAGGTGTGAGGAAGTCAGGAAAATAAGTAAATGAACGGTGAGAAATTAAAAAGAGGGATTTTTATATTTCTTTCTATGTTAAATTTTGGTTTTTGTATTTTTCTTGTGTTTTTTGTTTATCGTTTTGTAGCTTTTTTTCTTGTTAAAAATTTAATAAAATATCATTTTAAAAAAACCACAAATATTTTATTGGGGGGCAGCCGGAAGGGATTTTGGCCCCCTAGGAATGGGCTCCTATGCTCCCCTACAATTCGGTGAGTCAATGAATTTTATTGGGCTACCATCTTCCTTTGTGGGTCATGCAAACTGCTGTTCTGTACAACGCTTTTATTGGGGTAGCAGACACAGGGGATGAGTTTGTGGAACCGAGGGGGCAGCATAGATGTCAACTTTTCCCTTTTCTTGTGAGGAATCCTATTCAGAATAAGGGAATTTCCCTTAAAAAGAGGGAAATGTTGCCAGCTATGGGGGGCAGTGGCCCTGAAGAGGTTGTGAAGCCTTGATAGATAGGGTTGCCATGTCTGTCGAGGACCTTGAGGGGGGGCGGCAACAGCCCCTCCTCACTTCCTTGTATTGTTCCAGCCTTGCTTGCTTCCCTTGCTTGCATCTGGGGGAGGGTGGGGGTCAAAAATTATCTTACCTTCTAACCTTAAAGCTGCCATCCTCTGGAACTCGGGCTCCTGCAGCCACCTCCACATCCTCTTGAAGGTCTCCCTCCCGGACTTGAGCTTGCTCCAGGGCTTGGGGTTCCTCAGGAGGTCCGAGAGGGTGCCCTGCGACCGGCAGAGGACCCTCTCGGCGAAGATGGCTTGGGGGATGCTGTAGCGCTTGAGCTCCGCGATGATCCTCTGAGCCACCTCCTTGGTGTTGATCTCCTCCAGCTGGCTGGAGAGGACGGTGGTCTGGGTGGCGATGGGCGGGTTGGGCCGGGCGTTCATCTCCGCCCGGGGGTGTCCGTAGGGGGTTTGGCCCATGGCGTTGGGAGAGGCCATGGTGGAGTTCTGCGAGGGGGACATCTCCCGGGAGAAGTGCTGCTCCATCCTGCCAAACATGGCGGCCGAGTGCGCCTCGAAGCCGTTGCCCAATACCATCTTCTCGTTGCCCAGGGGGGCGGAGGAGTGGCCTGCATAGTTGTGCATGGGGCCCAGCTGCGGGCTGGGCAGGGAGGACAGGCTCTGCCCCATGCCGATGTCCTTGGGGTAGGGGCTGTAGAAGTTCCCCCCGGCGCCCAGGCCCCGGTCCTCCCGCATGAGGGTGAAGCTGCCGATGACGTTCCCCATGGGGAGGCACTGGTGGTGGTGGTGGTGGTGGTGGAACTTCTCGTGCAGGGGCTGCAAGGGCGTCAGGGTGGTGTAGCTGTTCCCCGCCCCGGCGGAGGGCGACTCCCCGCCAAAGCCCAGCCCCGGGTGCAAGGTGGTGGCCAGGGCGTGCTCCGCCCGGTGGTACTCGCTGCCCTCCAGGACGGAGGCCACCAGCGACGGCCTCTGCAGGGCCGAGTGCAGGGCCCGGCTGTCGCTGTGCATCAGCTCTTGCTCCTGGATGGACATGTCCCCACCGTTCTCCAAGCTCAGCTGGACGTTCATGGTGCAAGACCCCTGGCCCTAGGCCATCATCTTCCCATCCGTTGGGCAAACCGGGTCTGAAATCTCCAGCTCACCGGGGCTCTGGGAGGATGGGAGCCGTGGGCTCTGGAAGGTGGTGGTTGTTGTTGGTCGGTTGGTTGGAGAAGACCAAGGTGGTGTTTCTTACCGTCCTTGAGAACCTTCAGTAGGACAGAAGAGCATCAAAACATACAAAAGAGCCTGGCTCCTGGATCAGGCTCAAAGGCTCACCTAGCTCAGCTCTAGAGTAGGTGGGCCTTTGAGGAATCTAGATAGACTGGCTCTGGACTTGGAGGTTCCATACAAGCATAAGGAAAGCCCTGTTGAATGAAGTTGCAAGGTCCAGCTCCCGGTTAGTTCAGTAGCCAAAAGCCCCAAAGAATCTAGCTCAGGCATAGGCAACCTCAACCTACCAGATGTTTTGAGACTGCAACTCCCATGATCCCTAGTGGTCAGGGATGATGGGAATTGTAGTCCCAAAACATCTGGTGGACCGATTATGCCTATGCATGATGTAGCTAGACTGCCTCTGGACCTGGAGGTTCCATAAGAAACCTGGAAGAGCCTGCCTGCTGGATCGGGGCCAAAGCAAAGCCCATCTCGCCCAGCCTATCAGTGGGCAAATGCCCCATAGGACCTAGGAATGTGGATAGACTGCTTTTAGATCTGGGGGTTCCTTTGGGATATTGGTAGAGTCCTGTGGCTGGTTCATCTGCTCCAGCATCGCGGTCTCGCTGGGGCTGGGCAGATGCCCACAAGCAAGACCCAAGGACAGCAGCAACACTACCAGCAACGGGCACTGAGAGGCAATCCTGAGATGGGTGAACTGCTGGTCTGATTCATCCCAGGCCAGTCTACCCTGTGGGAGCCTTCCTGGGTCAAGTCGAAGGAAGCCCACTTAGTCCCTCATCCCATCCTCTCCTTGGTCAACCAGGTTCTTCAATGGGGAGCCCACCTGGAAGGACCTGAGGGCCACACATCTCTCCCCACCTGCGACCCCCAACACTGGCATTCAGAGGCATCCTTCCTCCAACAGGGGAGGACACAGCCATTGGGGCGAGTGGTAGCCATGGATAGCTGCCTCCTCTACGAGTTTGCTTGGTCCTCTTGGAAAGCCATGCAAGCCAGTGGCCGCCACCACTACAGAATTTGTGGGCACGAATTCTGCAGTTTCGCTATGTGCTGGGAAGTAGCTGAGGGGCACACAGGCATGGGAGAATGCAGCCGATTTTTAAAGAAGAAAATGCATTCATCAAGGATGCCAAATTAAGGATGCACTGGTCAAACTTCAAAGCTCATTTGTTCCCCCCTTTTTGCACTCTCAAAACAGGTAGATCCTCATCAGAAATTGGTGTGGGTGGGGGAGAGACTGTCCAGAGATGCTCACGGCTTCCAAATGCAGAGGACCCCAGAAGCTCCTTGCCCCACAGGTAAAGTGGTCTTGGCATTCCCCACTTCCTGCACACAAAGCAAGGGACACTGCCCGCTCTGCCCCGTCCAGTTCAAGGTAGATTTGGAGATCAAGAGGCAGATTACGAATTGTAGCAAAGAAATCACACACCCATCTTCTCCATCCCTCTGCAAAAGTCCGAACGGCCCTCCCCTCCTAATTTTTATAATTAATAATAACAATTAATTAATAACAGGGGTCATAATTTATGTGCCTTACCTAGTGTCAAGCGTTGTATTTTCTGAGCATTTTGGAAGCACGCAGGGCTGTAAGAAGGTTGTGGGGGGAAGCAGAGCAAGAGTGAAAGAGAAGAAGAAAAAGAGAAATTATTTTCAAACCTGAGCGTTTTTCAAAGAAAGAAAAAGCATCTTGACCAATTCTGCTTCTTCAAAGGCATTTCCTCCCCCCCCCCGAGCTGCTTGCCTCCCCCCTCCCTCTCCCTCTCCACCTTTTGCTGGTGCTTAAAAAATAAAATAAAAATAAAAGAGGGGGGAAAGGCACTTCCTGAACGCAAAGAGATTCAAACTCCCTCTTTTGGTCAGAAATTAAAAACCCATCTGCATTTCACACTCCTCTTAGTCCCCCCCCCTTTTCTTTTTTTTTAAAGTCCCACTCTCTTCAGATCTGTCAAACTGACTGGCTGCAGGAATTGCTGAGGATGTCCAGGAAAATCCCTCATCAGATGCGTGGAAATCTGTTTTTTTGCTTGTTGCTTTTTTTAAAGGCCGGTGTCCATTTAATTTTCAGTTTGTTTTAGAATCGGTCCAGCTTCAACTAACCTCTTCCTTTGTCTCGTTCTCTCTCTCTCTCTCTCTCTCTCTGCCTTCCTCCAGAGAGCTCTGCCCTGCTTGCTGCTTTTCAGCCCAAAGCCACTGGTATCGATTCCACAACCCAAACCCTCTGCTTCCCTGCTCTCCCCACGTCACCAGCCTAAAAAACTGACAGATCGCAATCAGGAGCCAACCTGATTTAACCCAGTCAGCCCTGGACCCAGAAAGGAAAAGAGAGAGAGAAAGAAAAAGAGAAAAGAGAGAGGTTGAAAACTGAGGCTGCTGTGGAAAGGGAAAGGGGAGGAAAGAGATGTTCGCTGGTGCTCATCAGTGCCACTGTTGACACTGCCGTTTTGCGGGCGGCTTAGGGTCAAGATCCTCTGCCATTTAAAAGGAAAAACATTGCATCCCGACAGATTTGCATGATGTGCGGAGAGAGATATCAGATGCTTATCTTGGTCTGAGTTTGGCGCCTGGCCATTTCGACGAGGTGAACTTTGGGAAGGGCCCATCTCCAGGGACTCGGCTCCCTCCCCTGGCCTGGTGGCTTTTAAAACCAGCACCTGGGGTTCACCATCTAAAACCAGAACTCAGAAACCCAGAAAGAGGCCTGCCCAGATCAATGCAAAGGCCCAGTTTCCTGTTGCCAATGGTGGACAGCCGGATAATTATTGGTAAGGCCACCAGGAAACAAACCACCACCCCATTGTCTGCTTGCTTCTGGGATCTCGTCGTTGGAGGTAGACTGCCCCTGAGCCTGGATGTTCCACCTCCGTGCATTTGTGTTCATCCTCATATTTAACCCATACATAACCCAATATGAATCATCGTTTCATATTGCAGCAACGAACTCTACAAAGCAGGTGTGGATTTGTTGACAGATCTATTTCCCTGTCTGTCTGTCTGTCCTGAATCGACTGCTTGCTAATTTCTGTGAGAGCAAAGAGAATACCTCTCTTTAACATCTCCTTTATGTTGCATTTAGGGCGTCATTGGGAACAATCAGTAAACAAAATAAAAACGAGGTTTTCCTTAAATATATCCCTCCTCTGGATATTATATAGAGCTTCACTTTCTCGGCTATGCTAAGCTACGTAGGAATTCAGATCACTGTTATTATAAATCAGCATTGGCTGAGTGCTCTTGATCTCCCCTTTCACAAGCGCACAGTAGAATTTATTCAATTTTTTTCCTCCCTGTGGCAAAATCTTTCCATAGTCCTTTTCCACCCATGAAACAAACAAAACGCAGGCCTTCTTCCTCTCTGTTTATGCGGATATTGGTCATGAGGAAAGAGTGAGCAGCTGAATGGAAGCATGTCCAAACCAAGTGACTTTCTGTAGTCGAATGACAGGAACACAAAATGCAGAAGTGTGTGTGTGTGTGTGTGTGTGTGTGTGTGTGCGTTTTAAGAGGCTGGGTATTATGGGATCAATTATAGAATTTATTGACTGTATTCATACAGCCCACCCGATAACGTATATACTGTAGATAGCTTATAGATAATAGATATTATAGGGGTAGGGTTTTTTTTGTTAGATGTGTAATATATCTATATCCATATAAATATATCTATATAAATATATCAGTGTGATTTCTAATAGGATAACAGAATAGAAATACATCAGAATTGAAGAAAGAAAATGCAGATTAATGTGTCCAGACAAGCTCATATGTTGATATTCATACTTAGTGAAGATAGATCCGAAGATAGAGAGAAATTCGGGAGTGAGGTTTGCTTGTATTAAGAAACTTACAGCAGGTTATGACCAAAAGCCAGTGGTCCCCAGAGTCGACTCGTTGAAATTCATGTGCACGACTGATTTACATCAATTAATTCTGGTGGGTCTACTCTGTGTAGGACTAAGTGGGAGGCAGAGTCTTTATTGGTCTTAAATTCCATGATGGTCTTGGTGGTTTTAATGCACAAGGAAGGAATATTACTAATTAGAAAGGGTTGATTGACTCTCTTTTTTTAATAGAGGGCTCAAACTGTAACAAAATGTGGGGCACCGGGGATTAAAATCCTCCGCCTAAGATCTGGGAAATCCTGGCTGTGGATAACATCTCACGTCAGTTAAAGGCTACAGCTAATCCCAAATTTACAGATGACTTTTATAAGCATGGTTCCCGAGCGCATTTTGTTAATAGCCACATTTTAAAACTGGGTACACATGTGATTTCCATTTTTAAAAAATGAATGAATGTACGCATATATGCAACTTGCTCTCCATCCAAATCTGTCATCAAACAGAACAGTAGCTCTATTAATCTGTGCATCCTATATTTAAAAATGGACTGATAATATCGATACAGTCGGTGCAATATTCAAAGCATCCTAGGGGTTACTTGATATTTTTCCACCTTCCTGTTTCTTTATGCAGATTTAATTGCGGGTTAGCACATATTAAGGTGCCGTTTAAAGAAATAAACAGTTCTGCAATGACACACGGGGCTATTCTCCGAGGGCAGGATTCTGCTCCTCCTAGGCGAGTCACTAGACTAAGCCGAATCATAGGCGGGCCTGCATCTGTTTACAAAAAAACAAACAAAACCCTGCTGTTTCCTCAGCAGCAATCAAACCTGCAGCCTTTCTCCAGTGCTAGGAGGTCAGACCCCTAGGCTGGGTGTGGGCAGTGGGGGGGGGGGAAACCTTTTTAAAAATGGTACTATTTTTGAAACATCTCTGCTACCTTCTCCACAAAGCAGGTAAGCTTAGGGAGTTAATCTTCTGTTCATTCTGCAATTGTGATTTTTTTTTTTTTAAATATAAAAAAGGAGATTCAAAACCCAGGCTTTTAAAAAAATATATAATAAGCCATAAAGTAGCGGTGAACAAGACCACATCCCCACATTTTGGAAGCCTGGGTTGGGCGAATTACCAAACAGGAAGATGTGCCCAGTGCACTCTTATAAACATGCAAAGCTGTGGCTCATCTTGGCGGCTTTTAAATGTACATACCCTCATATATATATATATATATATATATATATATATATATATATATCTCAAAGCCTCTGCCCTCCAAAAACATCCTCAGGGTGATTTAGAAGACACACACGCCAGAGGAGCAGCAACACTTTCAAGAGCCGATCCCAACAGGCCGAATCCTGAACCAATGGATTCAAATTACAAGAGAGTCCGACTAAACATTAGGAAGAACTTTCGGGCAGTAAGAGCTGTTTGCCAGCGGAAAAGATTCCCGTGAGAGGTGCTGGACTCTCCTTCCATGGAGGTCTTTATACAGAGGTTGGATGGCCATCGGTCAGGGATGCTCGAGCTAAGATTCCTACACTGAAGCGGGTTGGACTAGATGACCCTCGGGGTCCCTTTCAATGCTACGATTCTGGGAACAGATCCACTAGAGCCATAATCTAGTCCAGTGGGAACCTCCTGCTTAAAGCAGAAGATGTCCTCTGCTCAAACAGCTAAAATTTGAGACCAGCTTTCTAATAATAATAATAATAATAATAATAATAATAATAATAAAAAAAAAACAACTCCATTTTAAAAACCTCTACCTTTCCATGGGAGGGAGCAGTGTGCAAGCTTTCTGATGACACAGAACTCTAGATGGGTAGGATCAGAAGCTTCTGCTCAAGAGGCTTTTTCTTAATCTCAGGGCTGAAATATGTGGGTTAGGCATAGCTTTCAACGTTTCCCTTTTTTTTTGAGGGAAATTCCCTTATTCCGAATAGGATTCCTCGCAAGAAAAGGGAAAAGTTGACAGCTGTGGGGTTAGGGGGTGTGCCCACTGCAGGAATCACTCTTCATTCAAAACGGGTTTGCACAAACAATGTCTTAACATCGCTCAAAACGTCTTGCAATTTTTGTACGGCTCATTTGTTTTTCCAGGATCAATGGCATGGCGTCTGCAACTAAAAAAAATACCGTCTTTTTTGCTCTATAAGACTCACTTTTTCCCTCCTAAAAAGAAAGGGGAAATGTCTGTGCATCTTATGGAGCGAATGCAGGCTGTGCAGCTATCCCAGAAGCCAGAACAGCAAGAGGGATCACTGCTTTCGCTGCGCAGCGATCCCTCTTGCTGTTCTGGCTTCTGAGATTCAAAATTTTTTTTTTCATGTTTTCCTCCTCCAAAAACTAGGTGCGTCTTATATTAAAAACTAGGTGCGTCTTATATTAAAACGGTATATTAAAACCAAGGGGAGCTATGTCATGGCCTAGATTTGAGAACGCCTTTGCTGGACCAGACTAAAGGTCCATCTGATTCGGTCAGGTGCTTCTGAAATGGCAGCAAGTCCAGGCCACAAAAGTTTCAGTCTTCCCCTCTGTTGCTTTGTCCTTAGCAATGGCTACTTGGAGGCTGAGTACTCCTGTATACAGGAGATCTACCCTCTGTGATAGTCGAGGGCGATAGATTCCCTCCACGAGCCCTTCCGCTCTGCTATGGGGCACCCCATAGTGTGGGGGTGCATGGCTTCCAACTGTAAGGGGTTGGTATGTGGGTTGTCCAAGTCTGCATCGGGGTCAGATTGGACATCCTCACAGTGTCCCCTCTGACTGCTTTGGGAATTGGGAAATTAATAATAATAATAATAATAATAATAATAATAATAATAATAATTTATTTATACCCCGCCCATCTGGCTGGGCTTCCCCAGCCACTCTGGGCAGCTTCCAACAAAACATTAAAATACAGTAATGCACCAAACATTAAAAGCTTCCCTAAACACAACTTGTTTAGGACATGCAATTTTGATCGCTTACAGAATGTTTTGCTGATGCCTCACCTCTGCCGAGAGAGGAGACCACCAACGCCAGGCAAGGAGGAAACTCAGTTTCAGCCCACTGAAATGACTGGGTCTAAGTTAGTTGTGTTGATTGATTTCAATGGACCTTGACATCGTATACAGTCCACCAGTTTTTAGATTTCTTAGCTATTTCATTACTAACCCCCCCCCCCCCGTGTATATTAGCAGCATTCTTGGGGGCTGGGGGTTGGACTCTCCTTCCTTGGAGGTTTTTAAGCAGAGGTTGGAGGAACATCTGCCATGAATGATCTAGTTGAGGATCCTGCAAAGCAGGGGGTTGGACTAGATGACCCCTAGGACCCCTTCCAATTCTAGGATTCTGTGATTCTATCATTACACACACAGAGAGAGAAGTATCTTCAGGGCTGCATCACATGTGAATTCGACCAATGAGCTGTCCTGAGATCCTTTATTTTATTAAAGCAATGCCCCCTTTAGGATAAATATTCTCGGGGCAGCTTAATACAATAAAAGACTGAAACAAATTATACCAAAACAATAATGAGATTTATTTATTTTTAAGGGATGATGTCGACCTAGGTGCTTTAAGAAATAATCGCATCAGGTTTCAAACGCAACAGGAACAACCCCTCTCTAACTTTTATGAAGAGGGCTGGTTATTTAGGTTGGGAGGGGAATCTTTCCCTACTGAATTCTGCTAATTTGATCCTGGGGGGGGGAAATATCCACCCCCTGCGCAACATTTATCTGATTTCCTCCCTCCTGCGTACAGGTGCCTGCTAAAAAACATTCCTGTTTAACCAGATGCTTAACAAGCTTAACCAGATGCTTAGAAAGTTGAGGAAATTTTAATCTGTTTTAGTATTTTAACTTCTGTATGTTTCAAAGGATAACTGTGGTTTTTGTTTCCTCAATTCTATTGCTTTATATTTTTGTAAACTGCTCTGAGGAGTGGGTGGGTGTGTTTACAATCAAGTGGTGTATGAAATAATGAAATATGAAATAACTTTATGAAATAAATAAAATAAAAGATAGATAGCTGGGTGGGTGGATGGATGCAACAGGTATGCTGATTCTTCATTCCAGCTTTCTTGAGATCATGGTGCCTATGATCTAGGTGAGTAAATTGAGGGCTAGCAACATGAGCAGGTGCGACACAGCATAAAATGACAACTGCCTTGCTTGCTTAAGCGTCCGTGCTCATTGGTCCCCATACCTTGTGACATCTTTCCTCGTTTTAAGAGATGGATGCAACCCACTGCAATTCCATGACTCCGGCTGCAAGCACCAAATAAACAATTGTGATTTGAATCCTGCCTAAGCCTCAGACCAGCCATGTAAATTTATTCAAGCCACAATTGTTCATCCTAAATCGCCACACCTGCTTTATGGGTAGGTGTGCATTGCTTTTAAAGGCAGATGGGTGGCCATCCGTCATGGATGCTTTAAAAGCTGAGATTTCTACATTCCAGGGGGTTGGAGTAGAGGACCTTTGGAGGGTCCCTCCCAACTCTATTATATATACCCCCACCCTTCCGGTGATTTCAGAGGGGCTTAGTAGATCATGCCTGTGATCTTTGATGCTCTGAACTCTCTACTTTTATTTCAAGCTAAGCGCTTTAGCAGCTGATGGATTGTGTTGCTGTGCACACTTGTGGTGCAGGACTTTAAAAACACAGCGTGTCAGTGCATTGTTGTGCAAAGTGCAAAGTGTTGGTGCTGACCTTGAAAGCCCTAAATGGCCTTAGTTTAACTATGGGCTCCTTCAACAAGTACTTTCTTGTACTGAATTGAAATTGTAATCCTTACATTTTTTGCAGGTAGAGGTTTTGGCATAGAAGCTAAACCTTCTTGAAAGATCTGCATTGGCTCCCAGTACGTTTCTGAGCACAATTCAAAGTGTTGGTGCTGACCTTTAAAGCCCTAAACGGCCTCGATCCAGTATACCTGAAGGAGCGTCTCCACCCCTATCTTTCTGCCTGGACACTGAGGTCCAGCGCCGAGGGCCTTCTAGCAGTTCCCTCCCTGCAAGAAGCCAAGTTACAGGGAACCAGGCAGAGGGCCTTCTCGGTAGTGGCCCCCGCCCTGAGGAACGCCCTCCCACCAGATGTCAAAGAGAAGAACAACTACTAGACTTTTAGAAGACATCTGAAGGCAGCCCTGTTTAGAGAAGCTTTTAATGTTTGATGTATTACGGTATTTTAATATTTTGTTGGAAGCTGCCCAGAGTGGCTGGGGAAGCCCAGCCAGATGGGAGGGGTATAAATAAATTATTATTATTATTATTATTATTATTATTATTATTGCCGTGGGCTGGACTACACAAACCTTTGGGTCCCTTCTAACTCTACAGTTCTGTGCTTCTATTAATCTGGAAGTCTAAATATTATGCACTGCTAACAGTTTATAAACAAATTTTGGGGACATGACCCCCAGGGTCCCATGCCCTCTCCTCGCCCCTTTGTTATGTCCTAACATTTAAACTGTAAGTTCTATGGATGCAGAGACCTTTAACAATCTAGCCTTGCACGCACAACCCTTTTCTCTTGACCATGGCTCGGTGCAGAATCCCAGAGGTTTCTGTAGGCTCTAAAACAATTCTCCACCCAGCAGTGACTGGTGTCAGTAGTAGGATCCCCACCATTTATTTTAATTTTAATCAAACCGATGGAAGAAAGGGGTTAGGGAAGGGCCAATTCAGTCATAAGTATTGTGGACTCACTGTGGAAGGAAAACTATTATGGCAGGGCCTTTCGTCTGCAGATGTAGTTCAAGCACTGTCTGTGTCGTTTACCTCCTGACTTGATGAAGAGCTCTGCGGAACTCACAAGCTTGCAAGCAAAGCCAGAATATGTTGGTTGGCCTAACAAAAGATATTCCCATAATAGGTACGATATTTGAGCGTTTTCCGCGTCTTTTGTGGAGGAAGGACGAAGCTTTTCTAAGGAGCTGTCCAGCTCATTCGGTGCTGAAAGGAACCGGATTTGCTCGGGTTCCTTAGAAATCGCCGTCGCAGAGATATTAGGTGCGAATCTCTCTCTCCAAAATATTATTATAATTGGTTTGTTTGTTCTTTTAACTTCAGCTATCAGTCTTCCCAGACCTTTACTCTACTCGAATTGTGTTCGGATAGGAAATTTTCTTGTAAGTAGCAGCACATTCTAGAATACGTAATACACTGCGGTTACAGTTTTATAGCTTGCAACAATACTTTTTCCAGCAAGATTGAGAAAGAATTCAGCTAGGACCAAACGGCACGGGGATGGCTCCATCCCAGATTATACCAAAATCTCCTCTTCTGGAATTCAGTGAGGGGGAAAATGCACGATTATTTTTTTTAAAAAAAATGTTCCCAAACAACAAAATCACCGGGTACACTTCCATGCTTCCCCCCTAAATCTTATAATTTGGCATCCAAAGGTAAAACAGAGGTCTAGACTGGGAAAGGATTTTAAAATATGGGTGTTTGTTGTTGTTGTTTTTGCACAGAAATATCAGTGGCCTCTTATTCTTTCCCTCTGTGTGAGTGAGTGAGTGTGTGTGTGTGTGTGTGTGTGAGAGAGAGAGAGAGAGAGAGAGAATGAAAATTGCGTTTCCTGGAGCGCAGAATAAGAAATTAATATGCCCCCCCCCGCATCTAAAAGAAAACTATTGTTATAAATATGGCTTTAAAAAGGCATAGATTTTAAAGATTTGATTTTAGATGCCTGAGCTTCTCCAGAGATCTGTGTGTGTGTGTGTTTTAAGAGAAGGCAACGCAGTGCTCCTATTATAAGTGGATGCAAATTCAGCAATCAATGAATAAGAGGACAGAAGAAAATGTGGGCATATAGTTCATATTCCAATTTAACCTAATTATGAAACAACAGCAGACGCTTTGCAACTCTGAAAGCCCTCCCAGGGAATCCGAGGCGGCTCCTACATAACTCTTTAAATGGAGTTGTCACATCAATTTGAATTTTTTTTTAAACTCCCTTGGATAGAGTTTAAAACACCATTTGGTTGATTAATTGTCTTTTATTGATCAATCTGCTATTTGGCAGAGGGACACTGTTCGCTGCATAGATTTCAATACATTTCCCAGTCATTAGAAGACACCAAATACTCTTGATTCTTTAAAATATATATACATATACACACATACTGTATAGATACACACACACGCATATACTGTTTGATCCCCGCCTCTCGTTTCAAGAAAAACTGAGCAAGAAATATATATACAGTCCCATCGTTCACTCTGCGGAAATGAAGACGCCTATAATGCAATAGGAGACCCTTTTAACAGCAGGAAAATTGCATTATATCAGTTTAGTCTTTC
Source organism: Podarcis erhardii (assembly GCF_964252035.2). NCBI lineage: Eukaryota > Metazoa > Chordata > Lepidosauria > Squamata > Lacertidae > Podarcis > Podarcis erhardii. The sequence continues at coordinate 3,525,265 of NC_138505.1, read as the reverse complement.
CCCCCTTCTCCTCCTTTGCAGGGCTTCAGACAAATCACTTGCCCGTTTTTAATGAAATGCAAGTCAAATTTACTGAGAGGCTTAAAAAAAACCACCTGACGTGCAAATCAAGTGATTTATAAAGGGGGAGAATTATTTCTCCATCCTAAATTTCACTGGACCAGATTTGGGGGGGCAACACTGATTGTTTTTAAGGACAATAAAAACCTCCTGCTATTTAATATTTCTCTTTCCCTCAGACTCCAGGCAGACACCATATTTCTCTCCCCTCCCCCCCCCCAACTAATCGAAAGAGGAGAGAGGTTTCAAAATAAATAAAATATACCCGCCCTCGACTAATGGCCGAATTGCTATATTTAAAATATCTCATATATAAACACACACCACATATCGATGTCCCAAACGTCTTCGGAAGCTCTGTTAACAGAATATATTTTTAAGAAATGAAGAGATCATTAGAAATGCGAGCGTGTCAGACAGACGCATTTATTTTTTAATTCCACAATAGTTTGAATTTGCCACGAAATTCTTTTGCACCAATCATTTGGTCTCGAATCACAAAACACTGTAAATAATCTGGGCAGAATGAGCTGGGGTGGAGTTATATATATATATATATATATATATATATATATATATATATATATATAATTATTGGTGGTTTTTCTTTTTTTCTTTTCCAATCAAGAAATCCAAGTCTCTCCGAATCTATATCTATATATCTGTGTTTGAACTTTGGGATGAAAAGAAGAAGAAAATATGATTAATGCAGGAGGCATCAGAGGAGGACCTCGGTGATATTTCTCCCCAGGAAAAATCTGCCCACGCTGGCAATTTTCGTCCCTAAGTGCTCTTTTTATAGGAGAACTGCGGTCTCTCTCTCTCTCTCTCTCTCTCTCTAAATGTATGCAAAATCTATTTAATGGAGATCTTCCTCCCCGCCCCCCCCCCCACTCCCAAAAAAGAAAAGAAAAAGAAAAAACAGTTTACATTTTCAAGGTATAGAGAGATACAAGTTTATAAGCACCAGGTCGATTAAAAAGCAACTCCTCACTAATACGCCTCCCCTCCAAATTCAGCACAAACAGGATCCATCAGCTTACACAAAAACAGCCGGTCAATACTGGCTTACTCGAGAGCAAGCCCCGCCATCCGGTGGCTCCACGCCCAGGATCGGGAGCCTGCTTTTTAAAAAGGCTGCGGTCCTGATCTGCGCTCTTACCTTGGGAGTAAGCCTCCCTTTGGACCGCAATGGATCTTTTTACTCCTGAGTAGGCGAGCTAAAGGATTGCACTCTTAGGGCTCAGATCCCAGGCCCCTTTGCCTCCCTTCCACTGAATTCAGTAGCGTTACTTCTGAGTAATCGGGGTCCCCTGCAGAGGATTCTGTCGCACCTGGATGGGGGGATATTGAATTTAAAGCCATAGCTTTGTTCTAATGGGGTTGTATTCGAGGGAGTTTATTCATTGAAGTGAATGGTCAGCCATGTCTGTTAATTACTCTGAGCACGGCCAGAAATGGGTGTCCTGATTCTTATTACTATTACTATTCTTACATTAATAGAAGCGACCACGACTGGGAAAAAGCCAGACACAGTTATTCAGAGGGGCTTAATGGGTGTTTACTGGCTTAAAGTGTTTGTGTGCATGTATATACAACCATCCTTACACGTTGTTGTTGTATTTCAGAGTTGATCGAGGCCACGAAAGGAGGATTTGAACCCACGACTTTCCCCTGCCACTAACTTGCCGATGAACTATGCCCTGTTAAAAAAATTAAATGGGAATGAAAATTCCCCCCAAAGGTCCTTGCTGGATCAGGCCCTAAACAGTGACAGATTCATAAGACATTGGAGGGGGCGGGGGAGTCGGTGGAGTTTACTCCAGAGTAATTCTGCTTTAGGCTCGCAGCTGGAGGGGTCCTGAAACGGCGTTGGAGCCGCGGTTGCCAATTTCCCCCCTTCCCACAAGCCTCTCCGCTCCCATACCCTTTTCGCAGGGCCTCGATCCGCAGCAGTTCGTGTCGGACTTTCCTCCCTGCGGAGAGGCTTCCTTGCTATAGACCGAGCTGCCAGTTATAAAGGAACACAAGAGCCGGCCAGGGCGTTTTGTCCTGGTCAGTTGGCAACCTTGAAGGCAGTCCAGGCGTCATATTCAGGGGAGAACCCTATTTTTCAAGCGCACTCCCATCGCCTGGACGGTAGCTCCTACTCACGAGGCAACGGGGGAAAAGATCACCATCTTGCTATTATTATTATTATTATTATTATTATTATTATTATTATTATTATTATTCCTGGCAGCGGATTCCCGTGCCTTTCCCATCTGCCTAGCAGGCAGAAATCCAACAGGTTGCAGCTGCCCTCATTCCCCTTCTGGGCGGGGATGCTCACCTGTTGAATTTGCCTGTTACGAGGCTGTGAGACGCACAGAGTGGACACAACGCAGTCATTCTAAATCAGATTTCCGGGGCTATTTTTGACCCCAGCTGTAGAGTCCAAAATCTATTTATTTTAATTTTTAGAAGCCCCCCCACCCTTTAAAGAGCGTTAATTGTTCATAAGCGTTCTGCTTTTGAACCTATCTAGTTTTTGGAATTAAAAAAAGAAGAAGATATTTTAAGGTTATTTCGAGGTCCCGATTTTAGGGACACACATATAACTCTTCTGATTCATTCATTACTATAGCTCCCCGTTCACTTTCACGGTATGTTAGTCCTACTCAGAGTAAACCCACTGTAATAAATGGATTTAAGTAACCTGGTTGATTTCAGAAGCGCTACTCTGGAACGTGGTTGACAAAAACAACCCCAAAACATTAAAACGAGCGGACGTGACCAGCTGGAGTCCATTCATTTCAAAGGACCTGCTCTATCTATTAGATACAAGTAGGTCTCTGCCTCTAGCCGCTTACAATCTTAACATTCCTCCCAGGGGAGTCCACGCGGGTCTGCTTTGTTTACAAGACGCGGGGTCGAGATTTGCTTATCTCTGCATTATATAGGGCAGTTTAAACACATCAGTTACTTGAATACCCTCCAATCCTGACTAGTCAATAAAAGCAGAGATCAATAACGCCTCGGTTTTATTACGGAGAGAGGCCCCCGATCCACCCGTGCATGTTTTCACTCGGAAATAAACCCAGCCAGGTGGGTTTCAAACAGCCACCCCGAGGTACATCTTTCCCTCGACAGATCCGCCACGGAGGAAAGGCCTTCTTCTTTCTCCCCACAGGGGGCAAGCCTGCCCAATGGGGTCTACTCGGGAGTAAGCCCCTGGGCGACGGTCCAAGGGCTACTCCCGAGTAAGGGTGCGCTCAGGACTTCGGCTCGGGTGCTGCCAGGGCCCCCTTAAGGGAGACCCATGGGAACGGATTCGGATTTACTCCCGAGTAAACAACCGCAAGGACCGTGGGGCTTATTTAAGCGCGCAAGGGTTTGAGTTGGGCGGCAGGGAACTCTGTTCAGCGCCACCCTAGGAAGGTCGATCCACTGAGATCCGTGGGGGTTACTCCCAAGAAAGGCAGCCTAAGATGGAAGCTGCGGTCTCTGCCCCGCTGCCCTACACAGTAAGAAGGCAATTTGCTCTTGGGTTTGCAGGGCGGGAGACATATATTTAAGACACATTGTGCCATAGCGTAATCTCTTACACTAACCCATTAGGGTTCCCCTTGCAAATATAAAATTCGATAAAGCACAATATATTTTTCATTAATAGGTAGCGCAGGTGTCAGGATTGGACCTGGGAGAAAGCAGCGTCAGCCGTGAAGCTCCCTTCCTCCAACCGTGGCTCAGTCGCTTTTCCTCTCCTACCTCACCGGGCTGTTGTGGAGGTCAGATGAAGAGGAGCAAAAGATGGGATAGGAATGCAATAAATAGATAAATCCAGTGGCTGTCCTGCTCCTCAGAGGAGACCCGTTGCAGTCAATGGACACGATCCGCTTAGGCCCAGTCATTTCAAAGGGTCCTCTCTTAGGAAGAACTCGCTTGGCTACAACTCAATATATTGACTGACAAACGCAGCGCCGGTTTACGGAGCGACGTGGCTGGTGCAGCAAAGGTCCTCGCCCCGCAACGCCTACAGTCGGTTGAATTAGCAGGGGGAGAACTCGGAGGGGAGGCGATCAGCCTAAGCCAATGCACTTACATTGTAGGACTTGGCAGAGGGGGGGTCGCTGCGTTGGTTGCGGCAGAAGCAACGAAGAGCCTTGTGTTAACCCTAAGGCGGGCGCATTTTATGAGGTTATTATGTTTCCAGGGCTTCCTCGGACGCATGGAGCGTTAACTTGGTTTGAGAGATAGAGAGACAGACAGACAGACAGAGAGAGAGAGAGATAGCTGAGGCTTTTGTGTAAACCGCCTGGTCATAATGAAATAAAACTCAGGAAAAAATGGCATTTATTAACATGGCCGTTTCCCCCGTCTCCCAAAGAGTTTTGGATATCACCAACACCTCGAGTAAGAGAGAGATTTCTGAACCGGGGTCGGGGAGAAATCCACTCCTAAACAATTCGGGTGGTGGGTAGGGGGGCTGGCCTGCTGCCTGGCTTTTATAGGCCTGCGTTGCTTAATTTGGGAACTGAATCCCACCTGAGAAAGAGCTTTGTGCGTCCCGGAAGCTTGCTTACTCTTCCCTGCCAACAACGCGCATCCGCGGAGACAGGACTGTCTTTGCTTGGCGCTGATTCCAACTAGCTGGATGTTTTTAAAATACTGCGTGTTCTCCGAAAGAATGGATGAGCCCGTTTTATTGTTTATCTCAAGTTCCAAGCACGCCATAGATCCGGTAAGAACCTAAGCCTTGCAAAGTAGACCCTTTATTAACAACAACAATAATTCCTTTCCATTGCAGCGCAGAGGAAGACGCTGAAACAGAGTCTGGCCTCGGGTCATTGATCTGAGCTTCTCCTTTATCCTAATATTACCTTTTTTGGTAAATATTTTTAATTTCATTTCACATTGTATAGAAATATCTTAATGCTACTGATCAAATTCCCCGACACCCCTCATAACTAGAATAATTTGCCCATCTCCTTTAAATCTATGGGAAATTTAATAATAATAATAATAATAATAATAATAATAATAATAATAATAATAATAATTTTTATTTATATCCCGCCCTCCCCAGCCGAAGCCTGGGGCATCGCGGCAGTTTTGCCAGCCGACGTGCTTCCCAGTACAAACATATGGTGAGAATTCTGAGTTTGCATGCATAGGATCGCCACGTAGCGCAGCACGATCCTATGTATACTCTCTTGCAGGTTGCTACTGCATGCCTTGGAGACCTCCTCCCTTTACTTAGCGTTCTTAGGATCGCAGCCTGGCGCTGTGATTTACCATCTAGAATTACGAAGTCCGGAAATAGCAACGCCCACTTTCCTTTTTAAGAAGCCTTAATCAAATAAGGGAATAAATTATCTCCAAGCACGGGAGGAAATTTTTCACAGCTCCTAAACCTTCGGAGAACGACGGATGTGGCTGGTCTGTGTCTCTGTGTGCGTGCGCGGGGGCGCGCGTTTCTAAAGAGGGAGAAAATAATAATAATAATAATAATAATAATAATATCTAAACCTGATTAAACCTAATCAACATTATTCAACCTATTCCCAGAAGTATCTCCTCCATGAAGTTTCCCTCGCAGAGAAAAGGAAACGGAAGAAAGGGAGATTGAATTAAAATCCCTGGGTTTGCCAACGCCTTGACAGGCGGAAAGGAGAGAGAGAGAGAGAGAGAGAGAGAGAGAAAGAGAGAGAGAGAGAGAGAGAGAGAGAAGCGGCTGTGAATCATTTTGCATTTAAAAACCGCGAGCGCCTTTTGCAAAGGGGGACGGATTTTTGCAGAGAGTCGGCTGGGTCCCTCCGCAGCCGCCGTAGGCGCTCTCCAAGGTGCTGAGTAAGCGGTGAAATTAACAATCTCCCTTTAGCCAAAGAGGGAAGGAGAAATGAAAAAGGAAGGTGAGTCCACGGTACTCCACTGGGCAGTCCCGTAGGATAGCTCTCTCCCTCCCCTTCTTTTTGCTGGTGTATTTCCACACACCCACACCCACACACACGCGAGATCCACGATTCTTATGGGAGTTTAAAAGTTGACTTTTTTTAAAAAAAGGAGCATCCTCATCTGTCCCCCCCTTAAGTATAAGGGGAGGGGGTTAATTCACAAGGTGGGCTTTTCAGGTGCAGCTCTCTCACACACAAACACATATTAAAGCACAAAACCTTCACATCTCAAGGACTTTACGCTTCTAATTTTGTCTGTGGAGATATATATATATATATATATATATATATATATTTAATTAAAAAAAAGAGAGATGAATATGTTTGGAAGCAGAACTTGGCTTGCAGCCTGAAAGCAGGGAGGAAATTCTCCTGGGCTTCTAACTGAATTTTCTCAGGGTTTTCTTCCGAGTAAATCTGCAATAGGTCTTTCTGCTTTGCTATGATTTTAAATTTTGGTTGGAGGTTTTTTGTTTTTTGTAAGAATCTCCCCTTCTCTTACCTGGGAGCAAGCGCCACAAAAATCAGTGAGCCTTACTTCTGAGTAGACTATATTCATGTCATGTTGCAACCTAAAGCGCAGGATTCTGAACCACAGCATCACACCTCCTTCTCTATCTAAAGCCCTGAATAACTGAAACAGGTGTGCTTTTAATATGTGTCTTAAGGGGGAAAGAGGATCTGAGTAGGTTCCGTGGCTCATATCCACCTTTCTTTTTTCCACCCCAAACTGGCAGGTCAGAAACCTGTTCAGTACCTTTTTGTTTTCCTGCATTTATCTCCTTCGTTTCTTATTGATTGCAATGTGTGCATAACACACACACACACACACACACACACACACACACACACACTGGGCAGAGGAGAAAAAAGATAATTTGATTAAAAGCGTTTGAGATCTCCCCAATTAGAAGACAGGAAGGAGGTGTCTGCTAAGGCAGCATGAAGTTACATATTGGAGGAGGCTCTGGGAGATATTTCCAAAGTAGTAGCAAAGGGGCCCTGTCTCTCCTCAACCTCAGAAGTAATTTTAGAAGGGTGTGTGTATGATTCTATAATTTCTGACTCACATACACAAAGTATTTTCCTTTCCGCAAGTTTCTGCATGCAAGAGAGAAATGAACGACTCTCCCTTTTCAATATCAGGAGCAATTTAAAAGGGAGATTGTATAACTCTCACCCACAAACACACCACTTTCCCTTTCAATGTAAGTGTGTGTGTTTGTGTGTGTTTGTGTTCGAGAGACAATTCTCCCTTTCTAAATCAAGAGTCACTTGAAAGGAGTGTATATATGAATCTGTGTTACGCACAGATTAAAAAAACCCGCAAACCTCACCTTTCTGAAGCCCCGTTTTTAAACCAACATTTTAAAAATGCCAGCTTTGTTTATTTACAGATCAATCAGAAGGTATTATTCAGCCACAGAGCTGTAAAATGCTTACTAGCCTTGTCTCCACCCATAAAACGCCGTTAGGTGAGCCTTCCTGGCTCTCTAGTCATCCATCCATTTGCACACTCATTATAAACGCCAAATCACAACTAGCACTAGTGATTCCCCACGAGCTAATTCACAGATTCTGTAGAAAGGGAGGAGGCACATTATACTAATAAAATATGGCCTTGTTTTAGAAAACTAATTTGGGTGGGATAAGGTGGGTGGGCAGAAGCAACAGAATGAGCTTTGAAACAGGTAGAATTTCTTGGAAGAGATCACCTTGTTGATTAGGGATGAGCTGGGAGGAAAGTGTGTGTGTGTGTGTGTGTGTGTGTGAGAGAGAGAGAGAGAGAGAGAGAGAGAGAGAGAGAGAGAGAGAGAGACTGAGATTGTATCTCCCTCTCTTTGTTCGCTTTCTCTAAAGGAGACCTACAAGATAATGAAACAAATTAAAGGGATGCTATCTTAAGAGTTGGATCCAGTACTAACCCTACTCAAAGTAGACCCATGAACACAACTCATTTCCCATGGGTCTGCTATATGGGTAGAATTCATTTGTATACAGTTCTGGAACAATTAGCTTGGGGACCCAGCCCAGTCTGTGTTCTGTATTGTAAGACGCGCTTACCAATTTTAAAGGAGTTTATTGCTGTTGCAGAAGGATGGGAGAGATGCTCGATTCTTCACCCTGCTCTCAAACCAGATTAGGTCAGCCCCAATGTATTGACGGCTGAATATAAAATATGACAATTTTTCTCCAATGCTTCAGTTCTCAATAGCAGGGAGATTTTTCCTGCCCCTTGCAAGTCAATCTGTTTGTCTATCAATGATCTCCCTCTCCGAAGATTTTATTAATGCAAAAAGAAAAAAAGGAAAGAAAACCCTGCCTGGAAATTAATTTAATTGTATTTGAATGCACTAAGACTGGCACCGTGTAATCGGAACCCTGATTGGCTGGGGAAATTTCATCAAACACACACACAATTGTGTCGAAATGGATCATCAAGGGAAATCAATAGGACCAAAAACACACACACAACATTTATGAGTGCCGAATTAGATTTTTGGACACTTCCCAATCCTGAGAAAAGCCCAGGATTTTCTTCAGTGTGTGAGAGGTTTGCAAAGCCCCTGAAGAAACACAGACACAACCAGTAGTGTGGAAGACTGAATTTCCTCCCATTCAGGTCTCTGCTTTTTGTTTGGTGAGATATATGGTTGACACCTGTCCTGTCGCGAGAAGCAGTCAGAGATTGTACGCAAAGTCCCTTGAACTGTGGCTATGCCAATGGAGATTATTTGTTCTCTTGCTGGAAAAATGCAACCAGCCTCCAGCCATGTTGTAGGGAGATGGTCTTCTTGACCCATTGTGAGAGAGAGACTGGGGAAGAGGAATGGAAGCAGGTTTATAATCAACCTTAGGAACCAGCCCAAATCCAGAAAGTGGATTTATTTGTGTGTCAAGGGAGCAAATCTGAGTGGAATGACTCAAGTGATGAGTGAAAGGAGCTTTTCACATGCTCAGAGACCCTTCCACTATTAAGCTCCACTGATGTTGAATTCAGTAGGTGTTTTAACTGTGTCTCATTTGTGGTCTAATGATTTAAAGGGGGGGAAAGGGGTGTGTGTGCAGGCCTACAGTTAAGAGTATAAGAAAAGCCCACTGGATCAGGTATATGGCCCATTTAATCCAGCATCCCATTCTCACAGTGGCCAAACAGATATAATAATAATAAGAAATAATAATAATAAATTTTATTTATACCCCAGCCTGAGCTGGGCTCAGGGCGGCTAACACCAGTAAAATTACAGTAAAAACATAATAGGGGGAAAAAACACAATTTAAAATACAGGTTAAAATGCAATTTAAAATGCAGCCTCATTTTAAAAGTCAAAACCATAAGGGGAGGGAAACATAAGTTTCAGACTGAGTCAAAACCGAAGGCCAGGTGGAACAGCTCTGTCTTGCAGGCCCTGCGGAAAGATGTCAAGTCCCACAGGGCCCTAGTCTCTTGGGACAGAATGTTCCACCACGTCGGGGCCAGTACTGAAAAGGCCCTGGCCCTAGTTGAGACCAATCTAACCACCTTGCGACCTGGGACCTCCAAAGTGTTGTCATTTGTGGACCTTAAGGTCCTCTGCGGGGCATACCAGGAGAGGCGGTCCCGTAGGTGCGTGGGTCCTTGGCTGCGTAGGGCTTTAACGGTCAAAACTAGCACCTTAAACCTGACCCTGGACTCCACCGGGAGCCAGTGCAGTTGGTAAAGCACTGGATGAATATGATCCCGTGGCAAGGACCCCCTGAGGAGCCTTGCTGCAGCATTCTGCACCCGCTGGAGTTTCTGGGTTAGCTTCAAGGGCAGCCCCACGTAGAGCGAGTTAGAATAATCAAGCTTGGAGGTGACCATTGCGTGGATCACTGTGGCCAGATCAGGGCGAGAGAGGTAAGGGACCAATTGCTTGATATGGCGGAGATGGAAAAATGCCACATTTGCTGTGGCTGCAACCTGCGCCTCCATGGAGAGGGAGGTGTTGAAGGTCACACCCAAGCTCTTGCCCCAAAGAGAAAACCACGACAGGACCTGAGCACCAAGGTCCTGCAGTTCCCAGCGACTGATATGGACTCAGAGAATAGCCATTGTGACTGGTAGCCACCGATAACATTCTCCTCTTCCACAAATTTGTCCAATCCTCCTTCAAAGCCATCTAGGTGGCTGGGCCATCTCTGCCTCCTGTGGCAGGGAGTTCCACTGTTTAACGATGTGTTGTGCTATCATCGTCGCTGACCATTGGCCCATGCTGCCTGCTGGGAGTCCAACAACATACGAAGAGCCACAGGTCGCCCAATCCCTGCCTTGGGCTGGAGAGGCAGACGATGAACCTGTGTGGCTTGTGCCCAGCTCCACGGTTACTATACATCACTGGAGAGAAATGCATTTTTAAAATAATAGCACTGCAATTAGCAGTTGGGGGGGAATGAAAATCCCCCCCCCCCCGTCTGTCCTGACAGATCCAGATCACCAGCAAACCCCACAGTCTGTGAAGCTCCCTGCTTTCTACACTTCCTTTCTCTTCCAATCATTTCTGGCTCATCAGCATGTTAATGAGAAGCTGTCCTAATTAATAGTTTCCATCAGGAAAGCAAGAAGATATGATGCTTGCTGTCGATCATTTCCCCTCTCCTCCCCCCACCCTCAAAGCCCCCACCCCACCCTCCGCTCACTCCATTGCGACCAGCTAATGAAAACAAATACTCTTGATGGGTTCATTTGACAAGCCAATTTAATTATTCCCTAAACCAGATATGAGCATTTCCAGAGTGGAAACGCCGGGAGATTCATTCATCTCACCCTTCTCCTTCTGCTCCTCCTCCTCCTCCTCTGCCTGGCGGTATTTGGCGAGGAGAAAGGTGAGTTTTGTTTCCTGTTAGTTTGGGGATGTGGTCATGCAGGTGTTTCCAGGCATGACAAATACAGGTAGGCAGGTAGACGCAACTTGCGTACGCAGGTGATCGCCTGCATTTTGCTCAGACATGTGCTGGTGTCAGGCAACGTCAATGTGTGGGAAAAGCCTTAGCTTAGTGGCAAAGCATACGGAAGGCCCCAGATTCAAATCGTGGCCTCACAGAATTGTAGAGTTGGGAGGGATCTAGTCCCACCCCATGCAACGAAGGAACCACAGGTAAAATCCTTAAGACTGAGGGTAGAAGCCGCCCCGAATGACAGATCTGCACCGCAGCCCCACTGACACAAACAGGAGCTGTGCAAGATTGAACAGGTGGATCTCCAAGGAAAGGGACGTGTACCTGTTGGATTTCTGCCTGTCCAATGGCTACCAACAGCAACTCTGCCTGTGTGCTGCTTTTATTGACTCTGTGTAGATCTAGACTGCTATTGGGCTTTGCATTTCTTTTAACCTAGCGCTGGCTCCTGTTTGTACTTGGTATTTTGGTTAGCCGGACATTAGCTAGCTTTCAAATTCCAAAAGCATTCTTATTTCAGGGGAAGGGGGAGTTTGCCGTAAAATGGCAAGGCAAAGAAACGTGGCACCGTGGCATTGAACACTTAATCTGAAACTCAGATTTTGAAGTGTCTGTCAAAATGGAGAGTGGTTTGCTCCTTATTGAGAAAACCTGGCTTGTGGTTCTTTGGTTAAGAACCAAGCACCCAAATGTTCATCTACCTGTCAAGAATGCATCTGAAGGCTTTTATCCAGGTGGCAGACCTAACTGGATGGAGTGATGTTGTAAGAAGAGCTCTGCAGCTGGATCAGGTCAAAACCCCATCATAACCCAGCAACCTGTTTCCACAGTGGCCAGCAATATTATTCGTCTCCACTTGTGCTGCTCACCCTCCGGTATTCAGATAGACTGCCCTGAGCATGGAAGTTCCATACAGCACAATGGTCTCCAAGGTGAATAACCGCCTAATTACCTTTTTGAAAGCAATTTGAGCTGGCATCTTGTGTCTGGGAGTTCCACAAACACATTACATTTCGGGAAGAAGGCTGCCCTGGGTTTTATTTTTATTTATTTCTGATCATTTATATACCGCTTTGCTGAAAACAAACAAACAAACTTCAAAGCAAACCAACCCAACCTCAAAGCGGTCTACAAAAAGAATAAAATGATGGAATTATCAGTTTAAAATAAAAAGGCCAGTTAAAAGCAACCATTTAATACATTCCAGAATGAGTTAAAATCAAAGATAAGCTGGAAAACCAGATTAAAACGCGTGACCTCATCCTGCAGATGTAGTTAGGCGTGCCTAAAGAAGGTTTTTAGCAGGTGCCGAAAAGAGTTCAGTGAAGGCCCTTGCCTGGCGTCAAGAGGCGGGGAGTTCCAAAGGAAATCAGCCATGAATCAGCCTCACCAGCTGAGTATTCTCAACACGGACCAGCAGCACTTCTCCAGGTTTCCAGGCGGGAGACTCTCCCGGACTGTCCTACCTGGGAATGCTGGGGTTTGAACAAGTGGCCTACAGCGTGCAGAATGCTTGTTGCTGACCTAGGTTTCTAGTCCTCATGGTTCTGAATAAAGGGCTGGTTTTAAGTAGGAACACAGGGAGCCCTACCTGGACTGCTTCCCCATCACCCGCCACACCTGTGGCCCCAGTTCTCAGAGAGCCTCGGGTGGGGGCTGCATGCCCACAGAATCCCAGGCAATGCGTGGGGGTCCTTTGGTGTGGTGGGTTGACAGATCCCTGTAGCTCTAGGGACCCCCCCTTCACATCTGTTTGCTTCCGCCTCCAGGATTCCTCCAGCTCTCCTGGCCTGGGGGTCCAGAGTTCAAGAGGACGGGTCAGGCCAAGGGGCTTTAATAGCCCCCCGCCAGATGCTGCCCACTGAAACCTCTGCTTCCACCACCATGGCCCCACCTGGCCTCTGCCTCTCTCCCCACACCACCCAAATCCCAGTGGCAGTGACCTCTGGGTCTCCCGCTTGCCCGCCCAATCGGCTGCCCCTCCATCCTCGATGCAGCGGTCGCCTAGGCAACCGTATCTGACCCCGGCCGGCTCCAAGGACCGCCCTATCGATTGCCAAGATAATAAATGGACAGCCAGCGACGTGCCCCTTTCCAAACAGCCAGGCTACCTCTGATCCATGTTTTACTCTTTTTCTGGTGAATCTCTTTGATGGGGTCTCGGGGAGGTGTTTTTTTTTTTCCCATCCTCTGTGTAGGGAGGAGAGGTAATTGGGTTAACTCTTTATGAGCTCCAGGGAGGGAGAGGTTTCGGGTAGGCCGAGGTCTCAAGGAGATGCCAGAGGTCATCCGGAGGGTCTGCGAGATGCTTGGGAACCGGAGCACGGAGGCTGCGGAAGGCATTAAAAATGCCTTGCCGGATTTGGACCAGAGGCGTGTCCTGCTTCTCACGGTGGCCAAATGCCTCTAGGAATCTAGGTAGACTGCCTCTGGACCTGGAGGCTCCATAAGAGCATCAAAAGAGCCTTGGATCAGGGCCCATCTAGTCCAGCTAACCATATGCCCCAATTGGAAGCCCACAAGCAAGACCCAATCAACTCTCCCCACTTGGGCTTCCCAGCACCTGATATGATTTACTGCAACAGTAGAGGGAGAATATAGGACTATTGGCCATTATTGATGGAGAACGGCACTGCAGAATCCAGATTCTGAGGGATGGCTGTGTTTCGGTATTATATATTGTTTCAGAAAGTGATAGGTAAAACTGCTTTTAAATGCAGAATAAATCAGATTTCTCCCCATCTCAAGTGGGCTCCTATGGGCCCAGTTACAGTGGTACCTCGGGTTACAGATGCTTCAGGTTACAGACTCAGAAAGCTAACCCAGAAATAGTACCTCAGGTTAAGAACTTTGCTTCGGGATGAGAACAGAAGTTGCACAGCGGGAGGCCCCATTAGCTAAAGTGGTGCTTCAGGTTAAGAACAGTTTCAAGTTAAGAATGGACCTCCAGAACGAATTAAGTTCTTAACCTGAGGTGCCACTGTACTAGAGCAGGGACAGAGAACAGGCGGCTTTTTAAGGTTTCGGTGGTCGTGATTGCTGGCAACATCAACCTTGCTGTGTGGGAATCTCTCGCAGATGACCGCAGTGCCTGGAGACAGGCAGGTCGGACATTCATAGCAGTGACCAGAGGAGGAATGACCGCTGGGAGGAGGGCAGAGAGAAGAAACGCCGTGGGGCACCTGCAGCAGCAGAACCGGACACCTTCATCTGCACCCAGCTGCAACATAACATGTCTCTCCTGTATCGGTCTCTACAGCCACAGCAGGCGCTGTAACTCCAATGGTTTGACTTCACCTCCGAAGGCACACTCCTCCATTGTCTCACGAGACAGACGGATGCCAGCGACTACAACTCCCATTGGCGGGTGGAGCAGTTTGGCGACTTTGGACACTGGACATAGCAGCCTTTACAGATCACCCCTCCCTCTTTAGAAACCCAAGAGAGAGCAGCCTCCTTGGCAGGACACTAATAATAATAATAATAATAATAATAATAATAATAATAATAATAATTATTATTATTATTATTATTTATACCCCGCCCATCTGGCTGGGCTTCCCCAGCCACTCTGGGCGGCTTCCCAAAAAATATTAAAATACTGTAATACATCAAACATTAAAAGCTTCCCTAAACAGGGCTGCCTTCAGATGTCTTCTAAAAGTCTGGCAGGTGTTGTTCTCTTGGACATCTGGTGGGAGGGCGTTCCACAGGGCGGGCGCCACCACCGAGAAGGCCCTCTGCCCAGTTCCCTGTAACTTGGCACATCATTTATATGGGAGAGCGGCCCCCCCAAATCAGGATGACCAAGGATAAATCTTGGAAGAAATGTTTGACGGGGCCGTGGCACAAATGTTTGCCGCTCTGGGCTCTCCGAGATGCTGGTTCTCTCCCCTTCTACTGATGAGCAGGCTGCCTCCCAGAGCTGTTGAACTAGTGGCCCTGTCGCTTCTCGCCCCGAAAGTGGGCGAATGGCTGCTACACGATCCATTAAGGAAGAAAAGGACCGTGCTAAGCACTTAATTTGCTGTGTGGGGATGAGCAGCCCTCGTCCATTTAGGCCTCGCCACTGGAGGGGGGGTGTTGGAGCCCCGGAGTGGGGTGATGTGGGGAGGAAGGGGGCCCCAAGCATATGACCAGAGTGGCACTCTGGAGATGAAAGGGGCAGCCAGAAAGGTAAGCTAATGGACGGCTCAGGAGAAAAAAGACAGGGTGCCCCCCCATCGCCTGCAGGAAAATGGCACGAGGCCCACTTCAAGGCCCCACTTCAGCCGGCTCCGAAGGCGAAGCGAACATCAAAACTTGCCCTTCGAGAACAAAGCCCTCTCAGAGGCCTTTTTGTGGCTGTTCTGAAGAGCTTTCCAGAGAGGCCACCCAATCAGACGCTCTCTCTTCCGCCTG
The DNA here is from genome assembly GCF_964252035.2 of Podarcis erhardii. NCBI lineage: Eukaryota > Metazoa > Chordata > Lepidosauria > Squamata > Lacertidae > Podarcis > Podarcis erhardii. The sequence goes on along the minus strand of NC_138505.1, from coordinate 3,509,951 downwards.
CTCTCTCGAGGTCTCTTTCTGTCTCCTTCGCTGCCTCCCTGGAGTTTTTTTCATCCCTTCTCAGCGCCTGCTCTTCACGGACACCCCCTGCCCCCTTGCGATAGTGGCAAGAGTGTCGGGACAGATGCTTGCTTGTTCCCTTGCCACCAAAGCAACCTGTTAACTCCAGGCGAAGGATTTTGGGTACTTCAGCTGGCCCTGGATGCTGCAGCCTGATTGCTGGATTAGGACCATTAAGGGGAAGGGTAGGCAAACTAAGGCCCGGGGGCCAGATCCGTCCCAATCGCCTTCTCAATCCGGCCCGCAGACGGTCTGGGAATCAGTGTGTTTTTACATGAGTAGAATGAGTGCTTTTATTTAAAATGCATCTCTGGGTTATTTGTGGGGCATATGAATTGGTTCATATTTCCCCCCAAAATATAGTCCAGCCCACCACATGGTCTGAGGGACGGTGGACCGACCCACGGCTCAAAAAGGTTGCTGACCCCTGGTTAAGCGGAACATGTTGCTTGCCTTGTTAAAACAGCATCGTTGGCTGGGGGGCCATTTCCAGTCACTAGTCAAAGTGCAGGTTATGACCTGCCAAGCCCTTTGTGGCTTGGGTCCAGGATACCTGAAAGATCGTATCCAGCAATGTCCAAAGTCCATTTCGGGGGCCTAATCCAGTCAGTCGGTTTAATTTGGCCCCTGTGGCAGTTTATTTCCTGGAGTGAGATCCTAAAAAAACCTCAACAACTCCAACCCTAAAAAATGGTCAACGAATGGTCAACAACTTTGGTCGGCCCCCACGACCCTTCACGTCATCAAATCTGGCCCTCTTTGAAAAAGGTTTGGGGGCCTCGACAAACTTGCCCGTGCCAAGATCCTCAGGTGAACACCCTTCTTTCAGTCCCATAAGCATCAGAAGCACAGTTTGGGGTGACAAGAGAGGCAGAGCCTTTTCCGGGGCTGCTCCCGAATGAAATTCCCTCCCAAGAGAGTTTTGCCTGATTCCCTCCTTTCCTCCTTCCACCTACGGGCCCAGACCTTCCTCTTCAAACAGGCCTTTGGAAACTGACGTGCAAGCAATGCTGTGAGGGAAGCGGTACTTTAATTGCTGGCTTTAAATGTGTTTTAATGTATTTCAAGTAGGGTTTTTTTTGTTTGGCTTTGCATTTAAAAATGCGTTTCTAAATGTTGTAAACCACCTTGAATCCCAACTTGGGAGAAAGGCAGGATATGTATGTATGTATGTATGTATGTATGTGTATATATATATATGGAATTGCCATCGTCTTATGTTCTGCATCTACAGTCGGAGGCAGGATACTTGCTAGGATCTCCTCTGCACATGCTCAGAGGCAAGTTTGCATGCTGGTATGGGAGCGGCCGAGGGCACTGCTCGTTTCCCCCCTTTCTATGAAAATGTTTAATTGCACCATTACTCCCCTTTTAAAAAATAATAATAATGAAAGTGTTTAATTGCTCAAAGCGGTTTCCTGCCCGCTGCTCAGAGTTTCCCACTTTGGCTCCCCAGCCTACTGTCTCCGTTGACAAGGGACAGCCATGGAAGCAATGAAGGCGGAGCCAATGCAGAGCCCGGAAGATTCTGATTGGCCGGGGGAGGAGCTGGCTGCATTGGCTGCTGGAAGGCCAAGACACGATCTGGTGAGGAGGTGGCGCATACGGTGACAAAATTTGGGAGCATTATGAGTGGAGCCTGGAGGACTTTGTGGGCGGAGCTTGGTAGAATATGATGAATTTCAGACACACACAGTGGTGGTACTAATTGGGCACAGATTTGCTGGTAGACAATCCCCGTTTCCAAAAAAAGTCTCCTGATTTTGCCATTTAAAAGCAAGCGAGCATATTGCGAACCTGTGACTTTAAGAAGCCCAATCGATCAGCAGCCAAAGGGATTGTGACCTCTGAGTCGCTGCGAGGTTAAAGATCAGTGGTCCCTTCTGTTGCTGCAAGGGCCCAGAGTCCCCACCAGATGAGCTAATTAGAGGCACGCTTTTGCTCAGAGGGAGGGGGAATAACGAGGAGGTGACACGTTTGTGTGCGTGTGAAAGAGAGAGACAATGTTCAAAAATTTTTAAAACATCTGTGCTTTTCCTGCATAGCAAAGCTGATTTGAGACACTAGTATCCAGAGGATATCAGTGCCACAGATCCCATGTGCATTATGTAAGGACAGGGGAAGGAATTAAGTTCAGCTTGCACTGAGAGGCAAACTTCACCCAAGTCATACTTTTCAAAGCAAGACATAGGCAGCATCCTTCGAAATTTGCACGCCTCCAGATTTTGCAATGCAGCTCTCCGGCGGAGATGTAAAAGAACATATTTGAAGTTTGCATATAAATGCCTGCACCGGTGGAAAATGTTGTGCCGGAAGTGCATTGCATTAGAACGAATTGTTTTGCAAAGGAAAGGTATGTCTTAGGGGGGAATGCATACAAAAATGAGTATGTTAGGAGGAATTCACACTAAAGTGCTGATTGTTATCATCATCGTCATCAGTGATTTATTCATTGCTTTCCAGACCACTGTCTCAAGGAGATTTGCAATAAGATAATTTTAAAAAGCAGGTGAAATCACGAAAACAAATACATTTAAAGCAAGACTAAAAGTCTAACAACTGGGCCCTTGTGGTACAAACCCAACTTTCACGAGGACGTTAAAAATATATATAAATCACAAATTGATATAGAAATGTGGAGAGCTAAGAGTGGAAAAACAAGAGACTGAAATGGATTGATACTCTCGCTCCCAACTCCAAGGTGAAAATAATCCTGACTCTTCTAACTCTCTATAACTTGCAGACAGAAAAATCAGTTCTACGTGCGCCCGTGTACACATGGATTTTTAATCATAACAAAAAGCCTCGTTCGCTTAAGAGGGAACAAGCCAGCCTGTGTAAATATAGCTATACTCTGCATAAGAGGAAACTAAATTCAGGACTGGGCAACGTCTGTGTCAGCGCTCTGAGGTATCCATATTAGGCATCTCTGCAATAGATACCCTTGATTTCCCTGATTTGTTCTAGGCCTGGGGTAGAAAAGGCTGTGAGCTCAGCACAGCACCGAGATGTGTGAGCTCAGCACAGCACTAAAATCGCTGACGGGGAGACTCACCCTTCCGGCCACCTGGGGCAGTCCAGATGTTTGGGATTACAAGACCCATCAGCCAGCATGGCTGGCTCAGCACTAGGTTGGCAAAGGGCGGCTTACAGATTTGTTTTGTTTTTCCTTGCAAAAAAATAATAATTCCACCATGAGGACTGGAGACTTACATTTCACTTGCGGGGGGAAAGAAAAAAAAGACAGGAAGAGTTTCGGAGAGGGAGATGTGGCCTAGTCTACACATGTAGCAGAACAAGGTAGCAGAATCAGGGACTGTTGCTCAGTTAGTAGAAAATCTGCCTTGCATTCAAAGTTCGTGGGTTCGATCCCCAGCTAGGCTGGGAAAGATTCTGTGCCTGAAACCCTGGAATGCTGCTGGCAGTCAGCGCAGACAAGCTGAGCTACTTGGACAAATTTGGCTTGCTCTTATATTACACCCCAGGGATGCGGGTGGTGCTGTGGGTTAAGCCACAGAGCCTAGGACTTGCCGATCAGAAGGTCGGTAGTTCGAATCCCCGCGATGGGGTGAGCTCCCGTTGCTCAGTCCCTGCTCCTGCCAATCTAGCAGTTCGAAAGCACGTCAAAGTGCAAGTAGATAAATAGGTACCGCTCCGGCGGGAAGGTAAACGGTGTTTCTGTGCGCTGCTCTGGTTCGCCAGAAGTGGCTTAGTCCTGCTGGCCACATGACCCGGAAGCTGTACGCCGGCTCCCTCGGCCAATAAAGCGAGATGAGCGCCGCAACCCCAGAGTCGGCCACAACTGGACCTAACGGTCAGGGGTCCCTTTTACCTTTATATTACACCCCATTCTATCGTCTCGTGATTTGAGCCCCTACTCCCTCCTACATCTGTGTTGACCAGCAGGCCTCACTTTTGCAGCCCAAATATCCGTGCTCATAGGGACTAGAAACTTGAATGACGGGTACTCCCTGCAGACTCCTGCAGACGGGTACTCCCTGCAGACTCCTGCAGCAGAGGAAATGCAGAAGTGTTACAGGCGCACCGTCTCTTTGCAGCCCCACAGCGCCGCGGCTAATCCTGAAATATGCATATAGGATAACGAGAGACCCCCTTATGGCTAACCTCGCCCTGTGGCGGGCGAGGTTATCTGAACGAAAGCCTGAAGCTCTGTAGAGTTAAAGGGGGGGGGGGAGGTTGTAGGGCAGAAAATACATGATGAAAAGAGGGGAATGAACCAGCAAGAGAAGGAATACTCATCCGGAATAAACAGTGTCTGATATTGATTTAGGCCTATGGTTAGGAGGAAGAATGTGAAATTGCCGCGGAGTCCTGAGTGGACAGCAGGCTTTGGCTGAGCTGATCAATAGCCCAATACATCAGTCGTAACCATGGAAACCCAGGGCTGGAGATGGGGTGTGGGTAATGGAGGTGTGGGGAGAGGAAAGGCCGCGGGGCGGGTGGGGGGGGGAGGAGGCAGAGAAGAGAAGCTTCATCCAAGCTTCTCAAAGAACCCTATTCCTTAAGGACAGGTGTTTGTATGAACGGCAAGAAGCAGGCTATAGGGAGAAAGAGTGGGAGGGGGTGAATGATTTTTGGGGTGGGTTCTGCTCCCCATTCCTAAACTGAATTTTTAAAATATATTTTGGTTCTGCTTCATGTGATATAGGTCAAAGAATATATAAGCATTTCAGATTGGGGGCTCAAAGGACATCAGCTTCTGGGTTTCACAGAACTCCTCGTCATGACCTGCAACAAGCATCCTGGGAGGCCCAGAGTCTTGCCCATTTGTATCCGGAGCTAGACATAATGCTGGTTGGTGCCTGAGCTTCTAAAAAAGGGAGAGACTTTTCAAGCGGGATACAAGCTTGCCCAGGAGGTGTGCTCCCCTGGCCTTGAAAGCTGCTATCCCACCTCACTTGACTGGAGCACCTAAGTTGGGGGAGACTCTATAGGCAGGTGCAAAATCCAAACTCTGCAGCCACATGCAAAAGCGATCGGGGTGGCTGCTCCTCAACTTTGAGGCATGGATTGAAAGAGGACTGGGCAGGAAGCATTGCTCTGTCCACGACTGTCACCTCAGGAACGGGCAAATCTCTTGTGGGTGGTCAATTTCATCTCAGGGGTGGTCAGTTTCACTTGGTTTCCATTTCTCACCTTTCCAAGCTTAACTGACTTGCACATTTCTGCATCAGTTTGTTTTATTCATTTCCTTCAATTTAGGTGAAGGTGACCCGGAAACTACAACTAATCCAGAATGCAGCAGCTAGACTGGTGACTGGGACCAGTCCAAGACCACATAACCGCCAAGACCACATAACACCGGTCCTGAGAGATCTGCATTGGCTCCCAGTACGTTTCCGAGCACAATTCAAAGTGTTGGTGCTGACCTTCAAAGCCCTAAACGGCCTCGGCCCAGTATACCTGAAGGAGCATCTCCACCCCCATCATTCTGCCCAGACACTGAGGTCCAGCTCTGAGGGCCTTCTGGCGGTTCCCTCCCTGCGAGAAGCCAAGTTACAGGGAACCAGGCAGAGGGCCTTCTCGGTAGTGGCACCTGCCCTGTGGAAACCCTCCCATCAGATGTCAAAGAGATAAACAACTACCTGACATTCAGAAGACATCTTAAGGCAGCCCTGTTCAGGGAAGTTTTTAATGTATGACATATTAGTGTATTTTTGGTCTTTGTGGAAGCCGCCCAGAGTGGCTGGGGAAACCCAGCCAGATGGGCGGGGTACAAATAATAAATTATTATTATTATTATTTACATAGCACTTGGGGAGACCCTCAAAGTGGTCTACAAAGATTTGCAATGATGGTGACGATTTGCCTAACACACACCATTTTTGCCATCGGTTTCCCCTAACACGACTCCATTATTTTCATTAATGTTTGCGGATTTTAATGCACACTTCTTAAGAGATGCTGTTTGTGTACACATTTTTCCGGGATGTGTGTAAAACTGCAGTGTAAAATTCAGAGTATGGCAAATCTTGAAGGAATAACCGAGATTTTGATCAGTGATTATTTTGAGGAGTGCAGATGAGGCAGGAACTCATTTTTCTCCCCCATTCCCACCGGTCGTGCTTCCTGCATAGAACCTCCATGCTCAGGAGCAGTATAGCAGTGAAGACCAGATGCTTGGGGACAACCAAGAGGGAGGATCTGCTTCCCTTCTGGTCCGCTTCCTGAAGGCATCCGGTTGGGCACTTTTGGGGGGCGGGGGGGGGGGCTGTAGGGAAGGCTCCAGGATGCGATAGACCTTCCTCCTGAACCAACAGGGCTCTTTTTAGAGTAGGAGAATGAGTCACTGCTAGGAGCAATCTGAGATGGTCAGTATTTAGGGAACTGTTTTGGTCACGGTGGTTCTTTAAAAGCTTAATGGATGTTAATGGGAAGGGATCTACATCAACAGCAGGATTTGGGCTTTTTTAAAGTTAGCGGGAGCTGAGGGGATGACTTGCAGTGGGGCCTCCCCACCTAAGTTCCTCATAACTGCCCATTCTGTGATTAATCTCAGGGAGAAAGCTGTGGGTTACAATGGGAATTTTCAAAAAGGTAGTTGCAAGATTTTGGGGGTGAGATTTTCATGGGGGTCACAATCGGGGGGGCGGAGTTTTAACTTCCCCCCCTATTGCACTTAAGGGGGCGGGACTTGCACTTATTTATGTATTTATTTTAACACTGCCAGCCTTGCACACATTCCTCATAATGTGCACTTAGGCCCTGAGCATCTCCCGTTATTAGGAATCAACAGTAATCCGTAACAACTGTACTCATATTTAGAAATGCCACAACTTGAGATTGCACCCGCTTAAATAAACCTCAACCTATCAACCGCATGTGGCGCAGTCTGCAGAACTGCACAGAGATTTGAAGGACAGAGATTGGTTTTGTTGCTCTTTTATCATGCATGCATCTGTTGCCCCCCCCCAAAAGGGGGCGGAGAATAAACCCACCATTGTTGTGGAAGAGGCATTGTCCCCTGTGTGAGAGAGAAGGCAGGGAAGGAATACCTCTTTTTTAAAAACAAAAGGTATTCTACCTGCATGGCAGAGTAGAGGCGTATACCTCTTCTAAAATGGTATTGGAAGAGGCATTCTCATGTCTGTGGGAAGAAGGAATCTTTCTGCCCGTTTTGTTTCTGTTTACCGCTTCCTTTTTTAAAACAATATCGATTTGTTGACCACATTAAAAATTGCAAACATAGCAAAAAAGAAAGAAAACAAAGAATAAAAAATGTAAAGCATCACGGCCAGGAAGGACAAAAGTACAAAGACGTGGGACGCAGCTCTACAGGGATAATCAAGTATTAACTTGTGGAAATATTCCCTTTACAAACAATAAGGATATATTTTTTAAAAAAAGTATTCTTCACCTGTGAGTTCCATCGTTATTGAGAACAAAGGTTCTATAAAGTCTTAAGAGAGCCAGACGTTTGCATATACTTCCATAAATATAAGATGGTGTTGGAAGAGGCCTTCCTAGTGGTCGTGGGGGGAGGTGCGATGCCTCTTCCAAGGTGGTGTTATAAAAGGCATACCTGGGTCACAGGGAGTACCTGTTCCCATACATTGCTTAAAAAAATACAGTTTAAAAAGAAAAATGTGTACTTTGTTTTTTCAGACCCACCACCTACTTAATCTCAAGCAGCTTTCAAGTTTGTTGAAAGAGTTTTAACTTTTTGCTATTTATTCGCAAATCACCTCTGTATCACACTTCACACCTTGAAGCAGGTGTGTTTGTGTCTGTGTACACACACATATTTATTTTCCTCCATTTATGTTCCACCTCTTTTTCTCCAAGGAACTCAAGGTGACGGACAAAATCCCCCCCCCCCCATTTTATCCTTACAGCAACCTTGTGAGGCAGGTTCGGCTGACATACACACTTACCTAATATATCGTTTAAGCGTCGTAGCCTTGCATTGCGATAGGCCTTGAGCCTCTGTGATAATAAGCCATCGAAATTTCAAAATCGGACAACGTACTAGCGATCAACCCCAGTTGTTGGGTGCAGATATCCACCCAGGACTACTCAGCACCCCTGAAAGTATGTATTCGAGGTGCTGAATCACATATAGGTTTGCCCAAGTGTGTGCTGAGGAAATAAGTAGCTTTGCTCCCCAATAATATGTCCCCACAAAAATGTAGGAAAGACAGAGAGATGTATAAGTAAATGTACCAGATGCCATAGAAGCCTCATGTTGCTACCATTTCCCCCCCTTACCCTGCACTTCAAATCTTAAAAATGGCCTGAAATTTCACAGCTGAAGCATTACCTTCCCCCATAGGCACGATGTCAAGGAAATAAACAACTTTCTGACTTTTAGAAGACATCTGAAGGTAGCCCTGTTTAGGGAAGTTTTTAATGTTTGATGTTTTATTTTATTATTATTATTATTATTATTATTATTATTATTATTATTATTATTATGTTCCTCTGTTGGATTTTTGCAGATTGAGTCTCTCCCTCAGTCAACAACTTTCTATCCCAACCAGGCCTTGCAGGACAATTGTTTCTGGGCAACCTGGCTTGACGCAACCCCTGCAAAGTTTTTTGGGGGCTCTCGCTTGGAAATAAATCAGCGGCTCTTGCAGCAGGAAGAAGGACGCCCCCTGCTGACGGCCACAGGCAAAACCTCTCTCACCACAAGGCCTACCACAGCAGCACTTGTGAATGCGATCCCAGGAGCCGTGAAGCCACACATACCAAGAGAAAATAAGAAGAAACGAGGGCGTGCACCATCTGAACTATGCAAGGATGCTGACACGGCGCAGTTTAATTCACGTGGCTCAGCCAGCCCCCCTTCCCCTCCTGTCACCCCGGCAAAACCACCCACCTACCTGGGCCTGGGATGAACCTGGAAGGAGACTCAGCAGCGTGGGACTGGCTGGCGGAAGGCAATGCGCAGAGGATCCAGGTGGAGAAGAAGGCTACAAGGCCGAGGACCGACAGAATCCGGCTTATATACGGCAACGAGGCTAGTCTGCCGGTTCATCTCCACTCATAAAAAAACAAAAAACCAACCCTAATGTTTAAACACACGCAGACAAATGAACACACACTCACTCACTTGGTCCTCCCGGCAAATTAAAACAGCTCCGGCGTGGGGCGTGCGTGCGAGCGAGTGAATCTTCGAGACCCAGAAACATATTGCAGGGTTGGTTATTGATTTTCATTCTGCCCCCCCCTCCACCCCATCCCCTTCTAGCAGATCAATGCAGCCCCAATCAATAAGCCGAGCAGGAGATTCACCCATGTGGTACACACTGGAACACGCTCGCTCTCGTTCTTTCTCTCTCTCTCTCTCTCTCTCACACACACACTCACTCCATATGCACGCCGAGAGAGAGAGAGAGAGAGAGAGAGAGAGCTGGAGCTCCAGATGACAAGGGCACACTTTGGTTTTTGGAGACGTGCCGGTCCCACGCTGGGAAGAAATAATAATAATCCACGCTTCCACAATTCCCAGACAAACAGGAGTCTGCTTAATTGACACAAATGTGAGCAGTGTAGGCCCTTCTATCCCAGCGAGGGCCATATCCTCACACTGCACAGTGGATCTGGGGCACCATTAAAACAGCATATTATTTTATACCCTGCCTCTCCTCCCTAAGGAGACCAGCAAGGTGGCATTGTTCTCTCTGTCCCCGTCCCATTTTATTCCGAACAACAACCTTGCAAGGTAGGTTAAACAGAGAGAAAGTAACTGAACTGAGCTCACCCAGTAAGCTTCATTGGGGGTTTGAACTTGGGTCTCCCCAGACTTTGCCTGATACTCGAGTGTCCAGCTTCGTGCCCCCCAGATATTGTTGGACACCAGTTTTTTCCTTCTTCAAGGCATACAGTGGCTGGATACATGATTTTTGAAGGTGTTAGGGAAATGGAATGGGGGAAACAGTGTACAACCACCTTGTAAGTTGTTTTTAAATGGTGGTAATGTGTGCTTCTAGACATACTTTAAAAAGGGGGTGTTTCCCTTTTAAACATCCACTGGGAAAACAAGACGGACTTAGTCCCATCTCTTCTGATAACTGAGATGGGCCAGTCTTTGGTGGCTCTGTCTGTTCCTACCAGAGAATCAGTCAATGTCCCCTGACCCGTCCATTGTTAAGTCAAGGTGTTAAGGAAGGCCTGTTTGAGGTTGCGGCATCACGGATGGCTCCAAGGAAGCTGCTTCCTCCTGTTTGCCCTGGAAAGTCAGTTGGGGCCTCCAGCACCTCTGCTGCAAGCACCACGGACAGCTCCGAGAGAGAGACACTTTCTCCCTGGGGAGTGTGACAGCCTGCCCTTTCCCAAGCTCCACCCTCATGGCCCCAAGACTGTGGACCTTAAGGAACCAAGCCTATTATTATTATTATTATTATTATTATTATTACCCCACCCATATGGCTGAGCTTCCCCAGCCACTCTGGGCGAATTCCAACAAAATATTAAAATACAGTAATGCATCAAACATTAAAAACTTCCCTAAACAGGGCTGCCTTCAGATGTCTTCTAAAAGACAGATAGTTGTTTATTTCCTTGACATCTGATGGGAGGACGTTCCACAGGCCGGGTGCCACCACCGAGAAGGCCCTCTGCCCGGTTCCCTGTAGCCTCACTTCTCGCAATGAAGGAACAGCCAGAAGGCCCTCGGAGCTGGACCTCAGTGTCTGGGCTGAATGATGGGGGTGGAGACGCTCCTTCAGGTATACAGGACCGAAGCCGTTTAGGGCTTGAAAGGTCAGCACCAACACTTTGAAATGTGCTCGGAAACGTACTGGGAGCCAATGTAGGTCTTTCAAGACTGGTGTTATGTGGTCTCGGCAGCTGCTCCCAGTCCCCAGTCTAGCTGCCGCATTCTGGATTAGCTGTAGTTTTTCAGTTTTGTCTTTCAGTTGGAGGAGAATGAGGAACAGGATAAGTATCACTCAGCTGGGAAGGAGTCTGAGACAGGAATCTGAGCTTAAGCTTCTTGGATTCAAGCACTGCCTGTCTGACGGCCACGTCTGCCCAACAGCACAGGGAGCAAGTTCAGCAGGAGACCCCGTAGAAATCTCTGGGATCCCCAAGTGGGAGAATAATGTGATCCACTGCACATTTTCCCGCCACACTTAACCTAATTCATACTTAGTTTATCTTTTGGTTGCTATTTTGTTAACGCCATTTATATTGTTTTATATATTATAAATGCTGTCATGATTTGTTAATCATATTATGTGATGTTTCCTTTAATTCTGATGTTTAGCTTATGTTCTATTTGTTGCTTTGTTTATAGTATTTTATAGGTTGTAATGGTTTTACTGGTGATTTTTTTCCATTATTCTGTATGATTTGTATTGTATTTGGGATGTTCTATGTATGCTCTACCATGTTATTCTTATTTGTTGTTTGTAAGCCGCTTTGGGATTCATTTGAGCGAAACGCAACGTGTAATAAACCAAATCAATACAGGAGCCAAAATACAGCCATCCTTTGAAATTCACGCTTCTCCGAATTTTGCAATGCAAGTGCTTCAGAGAAGCAACATGTACAATAAGTACAAATACAGGGGTGTGCATATAAATGTGTAGATTAAAGAAAATAAAATTACAGAAATGCATTGCGTTGGGGAAACAGCTTTGCAAAGGTATGTCTCTCAGGCTATATTGACAAGGGGGGGAGGGAATGTACATCATGATAAATCTTCCCTGAAATTCTGGTTTTGAGAATTAAAAAACAAATAAATTCCAAACTGATGTGGAAATGTGGAGAACTGAACTTTAAAAGAGTGAAAAATTGAGAGAAGCTAAAATTGTCAGAAATTGATGGAAATTTGTCAGATATCGGAATCTCCCACAAAAAAATCAGAATGAATTATTATGCAATAGTTGGCGTCGTCCGATCTCCCAGCAAACAAGCACTCAATAAAACAGGTCGTTTATTGTTCTTTGTAAAATGGGAGCCTTTGCTGTCCTGACCAACACAGTGCTAGATTTGGCTCACACATCTCACCTGCCTTGTGGGGTGTTGGGTGGAGGATTTCGGCAGAAAACTCCTCCGAGATGATAGATAGATTTCCCACCCACCCCAATTGTATTGATTTAAAGAGCCATTTCAAGCAAGTCTTCCAAACTATCTCACCCCCAAGGATCTTAAAACGCCTGACAGTTTTTATTTGGGCCCTCAATCTCTTTTAAAATTTGTAGTAGTCCGCAGCGCTTGCGTGTTTGCAAAGCAGGGAAACAAACGACCAGATTAGATTCAGCCGAAGGTCTCCTGGTGAGTCTATCTCTCGGTCTCACTTTTCATCTGTTTCAAAACTCATGCTACGATTTCCTACATGGAAGGAAACACACTCCCATGTCGGAAACAACACACAAACTCCCACGTATACAAGTAAGGATGGATAAATCTGTCATGTTCTGTTTACTAAGTTTTTCATTTCTCCAGTCTTAAATTCGGTTCTCCACATTCCTGCAGCCATTCTCAGTGGAAAAGAATTCTTCTGAAAATTTCCCACTGTTTTGGTGCAAATTTCTCCTAACAAACAAATTTTTGTGTGCAGTTTTGACTGAGATACACATTATTGCAATTGCCCCAATAGACTGGATCCTTGTACATTATTCCCATTAGCGTATTCTTTTTCGTTCATATTTCCCACTAATATATACATTTTGCACATGGTGTTTTGTTGGCTAAGTGCATTACAAAATTCAGAGAAGTGTGGATTTCAAAGGATAACTGTGTTCTGGGTTGAGAAGTGCAAATGAGGTAGTTTCTCATTATGATGCAAACAAATCAGATTTCACCTCCGTCACTATGTACAAACCTCATGCAAAACATTCTGTGTGTGAGGGGGGGGTACGTCTTGGAACAGAGAACTTACTCTTTGCTCATAACACTAGAAGTAGTGTTATGAACGCTGGAAGCTTCACGACAGATAAAAGAAAATCTTTTGTTTTGTTTTTCCAAGCTAGATTTTTATTAACATATAAAACACATACATATACATTTACACAATACACGTACACAACACACTACCTTATTTTCATAACATAAAACATACCTACATTACTCTATATAATACCTACCTATACTATACATATCAACCTACCTACATACCTACCCCACACAGACACCCACCAAGTGACTTGACTTCCAGCCGTTCTTATTACGCTACTTTATTTTTCCAACTAGCTTAAACACATTTCATTATTTCTTTAATCTCTTCTTCTATCTTGACTTTACTCTCGTTTTACTCTAATCATTTTCTGGATTCACTCAGTATCTGTCAGAAATTCTACTTTTTCCACATAAATTTTGATGTATTCCTTAAAGATAGCCCCCTCCTTATTCACTTTTTGTACCATATCTCCTCTTATCCTCCCTGTTAGTTCGGCAATATGGAAGTACAGTGGTACCTCGGGTTACATATGCTTCAGGTTACAGACTCCGCTAACCCAGAAATAGTGCTTCAGGTTAAGAACTTTGCTTCAGGATGAGAACAGAAATTGTGCTCCGGTGGCGCAGCGGCAGCAGGAGGCGCCATTAGCTAAAGTGGTGCTTCAGGTTAAGAACAGTTTCAGGTTAAGAACGGACCTCTGGAACAAATTAAGTACTTAACCCGAGGTACCACTGTAAGGTAAAGGTAAAGGGACCCCTGACCATTAGGTCCAGTTGTGGCTGACTCTGGGGTTGCGATGCTCATCTCACTTTACTGGCCGAGGGAGCCGGCGTACAGCTTCCAGGTCATGTGGCCAGCATGACTAAGCCGCTTCTGGTGAACCAGAGCAGCGCACAGAAACGCCGTTTACCTTCCCACCAGAGCGGTACCTATCTACCTACTTGCACTTTGAGGTGCTTTCAAACTGCTAGGTGGGCAGGAGCAGGGACAGAGCAACTGGAGCTCACCCCGTTGTGGGGATTCGAACCGCAGACCTTCTGATCCGCAAGCCCTAGGCTTTGTGGTTTAACCCACAGCTCCACCCGCGTCCCAATATGGAAGTATTCCATCATTTTAGATAACCAGTCCATTTTAGTTGGAACGCTGCTGCTTTTCCAATTACACACAGTACACAGTTAAACTATGGCACCCACTCCCATTGGAGACAGTGATGGCTACCAACCTAGACAGCTTTAAAAGAGAGTTGGACAAATTCATGGAGGAGGCGGCTATTGATGGCTACAAGCCACGAAGGCGAAGGTCCTGAGCACTAGTCGCTGGGAAGAGTGTGCAGAAGGGCAGAGTTCTCTTCTGTTTGGGTCCTCCTTGCTCCTTTTGGACAGGCATCTGGTTGGCCATTGTGAGAACAAGATGCTGGACTGGGTGAGACATTGGCTTGATCCAGCAAGGCTCTGTTCTTCTGGAAACTCCAGGTCCAGAGGCAGTCTATCTAGATTCCTAGGCTCTATGGGGCACATGAGCGCTAGAACAGCAGGATGCTGGAATAGATGGGCTCCCATTGCCCTGATCCAGCAGGCTTTTCTTATGATGATGTTGTTGTTGTCGTTTAGTCGTGTCCGCCTCTTCGTGAGCCCCTGAACCAGAGCACGCCAGGCACTCCTGTCTTCCACTGCCTCCTGCAGTTTGGTCAAACTCATGTTCGTAGCTTCGAGAACACTGTCCCACCATCTCGTCCTCTGTCGTCCCCTTCTCCTTGTGTCCTCCATCTTTCCCAACATCAGGCTCTTTTCCAGGGCGTCTTCTCTTCTCCTGAGGTGGCCAAAGTCTTGGAGCCTCAGCTTCAGGGTCTGTCCTTCCAGTGAGCACTCAGGGCTGGTTTCCTTCAGAATGGAGAGGTTGGATCTTCTTGCTGTCCATGGGACTCTCAAGAGTCTCCTCCAGCACCAGAATTCAAAAGCATCCATTCTTCGGCGATCAGCCTTCTTTATGGTCCAGCTCTCACTTCCGTACATCACTACTGGGAAAACCAGAGCTTTAACTATACGGACCTTTATCGGCAAGGTGATGTCTCTGCTTTTTAGGATGCTGTCTAGGTTTGTCATTGCTTTTCTCCCAAGAAGCAGGCGTCTTTGAATTTCGTGACTGCTGTCACCAAAGATTTATGCCATTTCTTATGTTAGAAATGGCATAAATCTTAGCGGTGGTATGGATTGGTTCTATTAAGTCAGGGGTGGCGGAGCCTTTCTCAGACTGGGGGCCCCCACATTCCTTTCTGGGCAAGCTTTCTGGGGCCACATACCTATGGGGGCAGAGCCAGAGGCAAAAGTGGGTGGAGCAATGAAGATATATTTTACCTTTGCACAGGAGACCAAATTGTACATACACCCCCGCACACCCCTCTCTCTGCCCTCCACCTGGGCAAGCGAGAGGCATTCAGAGAGCTCAAGGACACACCTCTGCCCTGCAAAAACAAGGAAGGGGCGGAGCAGGATCCATAAGGGGTGTGGCCTGAGAAGAGGCGGGGCTTGGGGACAGTTTCAAAGGCCGAACAGAGAGAATTGGAGGGTCATATTGTGGCTCTGATCTGCGTGGGGTGGTTGCCATCGGAATCACTCTTTACTCCTATGTGAGGTGGGGAGCTGCTCATTGGTGAGGAAAAAATACTCTGCACATGCTCAGAGGGCTTTTCTCTGTATCTGGGCAGAACCACAGATGAGAGAGGGTGGTTCAGCGCATGCAAGATGAATTTTCTACAATGCGGAATCATCCGGCAGCAGCGGGGGACACAATTGTGCAGAGAAATTTCGTCACCCCATCTTAACAGCGTCCTTAATTTTGGCTTAGAAGCGCAGAAACTCCCTGCAGAAAAAGGAACGGGTTCTGCTTGAGACATGGGAAGGTTAGAAAAACAAAAGGCACCCTATTTCATCTGGGGAGATCTCTCTGTCTTTTTCTGTGTCTTCCACCTTGCTGGATATTTTTTTCTTCCAAAAGAAAAAAAAAATTATACACACACACACAAACACACACACATATATATATTGAGCGCTCCCCAGCAGCCAAGAACTTTGGAGCCATCTAGCAAACAGCCCTAATTCTTGTCTTTCCCGTTGCCATAGCTGCAGAGCAATTCCGGGTGTATTGATGTCCCCCCATTGATCGGTGTGATGGTGCGGTGTCTGGACATGCAGCACAGCCATTGTGCCCGGGAAGCTGACAGACACCAATCAATACCGCCCAATCTCTCTCCTGCCGCCCCCCCCCCCGCCATTACCATCCCAACCCCTCTCTCTCCCCCCCCCACCCCCAGAATCCTCTTTTGTGTTGCTATCACCTTAGGTAAGGAAGTGAGGGAGATCCCACACCTGTGATTTGGGCCTGGCGGTAGAGAAACTTTGGGGTTTTTTGGGGGGGGGGGTCATTTTAGAAGCGTTCCGTGGAAGGGGTGTGTAGTTCTGTGGTGGGACGCCTGCTGTGCCTGCAGACGGCCCTGGGTTCATATGCAGGTAGGCTAGGAGAGACCCACGTGTCAGAATCGTGTTTTCAGGGCCATGAGGACTGGAATCTTGTTTTTTTTTTCTAGGGGAGGGTTGCACTGGTGGAGCACAGGCTTTGCATGCAGAATAATAATAATAATAATAATAATAATAATAATAATAATAATAATAATAATAATTTATTATTTCTACCCCGCCCATCTGGCTGGGCTTCCCCAGCCACTCTGGGCGGCTTCCCAAAAAATATTAAAATACTGTAATACATCAAACATTAAAAGCTTCCCTAAACAGGGCTTCCTTCAGATGTCTTCTAAAAGTCTGGCAGTTGTTATTCTCAAAACAAAACAAATTCCTTCCAGTAGCACCTTAAAGACCAACTAAGTCAGTTCTTGGTATGAGCTTTCGTGTGCATGCACACTTCTTCAGATACCAAGGCTCGAAAGCTCATACCAAGAACTGACTTAGTTGGTCTTTAAGGTGCTACTGGAAGGAATTTGTTTTGTTTTGACTATGGCAGACCAACACGGCTACCTATCTGTAGTTGTTATTCTCTTTGACATCTGGTGGGAGGGCGTTCCACAGGGCGGGCGCCACTACCGAGAAGGCCCTCTGCCCAGTTCCCTGTAACTTGGCTTCTCGCAGTGAGGGAACCACCAGAAGGCCTCAGCGTCCGGGCAGAACGATGGGGCCAGGTTCGATTCTCCACATCTCCAGGAGAAACCCTGGAGAGCCACTGTCAATCAGTGAAGACAATCTGACTCCTCTGTGGGAGGAGCTGCCTCTGTTTCTGTTTAAATCAGCCCTTTCTTCAGAACTTCATGAGGACTGGAACCTTAAGGGAAGGGCCATAGCTCGATGGTGGAGCACCAGCTTAGGTAGGGGGCTTAAAAGAAGCAGCACCCTAAATCAGGGGTGGTTAAGCACTCCACCTAGAGCAGGGGTGTGCAACCTTTAAGACAAAAAGAGCCACTTGGACCCGTTTCCGAAGCAAAAAAAACTGGGAGCCGCAAAACTCGTCATTATAAAAATAACTTTTTTGTCACTTTATTATTTCTTTGTTTGACCCCTCAGAATTACTCCTCCTCATAGAAATAAACGTTAAATTAACAAGTTACCTTTTTGTGTGTGTATGTTCTTCACTCCCCTTCAAAACAGTGACCAGCGTACATGCCCCTTACAATCGGGCGGGCGGGCGGGCGGGAAGGTGACGTCAGGACGGTGCGTGACTAACACACGCACCGCCCCCATGTGACGTCACAGCCACTACAGCGCCCGCCACAGTGGGGAGTGTCGGGGCGCATAATGCGCCTCCTCCCCTCGCTAGTATCCGCCCCGGAGCCGTGGCAAAGGTGTAAAAGAGCCACATGCGGCTCCGGAGCCACGGGTTGCAGACCCCTGACCTAGGGGGTGCCTCAGAGGGTCCCAAAATACGTCACACCTTTCCCTGCCCTTTGCCCACTGATTTCCCTGCAAAGGTTTTCTCTTTTTGCTGCTGCCTCTGCCAAAAACCCTGCACTTTGCCTCCACCGCCTTCCCTCCCAGCGACTACGCAGCTGCTAACGATGTTGCTAATAATAACGAGCTGCACATTAAAAACCCATCCTCGGCTTTGGAGTGGCTGGCAGCAGCAGCCGGAGAGAGCCTCCCCCGCCGCACTTTCCCAAGAGCCATCCAGAGAGGGGCCTTCGACGTCAGCCGGGATGCGAGGCGGTGGCGAAGCTGGAGGTGTTCAAAGGATGAGCTTAGGCCAATTATGCAAGGCTTTCGCCCACACACTGAGATCAGATTCTGCGCCGATTAATCCCGAATAAATGCCTCTCCCCGTTCCCGTTGCTTAGAGCACCTGCTTTGCATGCAGAAGGTTCAATCCGGTTCAATCCCCGGAAACTCCAGGTGGAAGGACCCGTGCCTGAAACCCTGGAGAGCCTCTGCCAGTCATGGGATTGTAGCGTTGGAAGGAGCCTCGTGGGTCATCCAGTCCAACCCCGAATCTCTTACCCAATGTTGGGCTCGAACCCACAACCCTGTGACTTATCATGCTCTAACTTAGATTATCCTCAACCAGGGCCAGGGCCTTCTCAGTGTTGGCTCCGACCTGGTGGAATGCTCTGTCCCATGAGACTAGGGCCCTGCAGGATTTAACCTCCTTCCGCAGGGCCTGTAAGACAGAGCTATTCCGCCTGACCTTTAATTTGAATTCAGATTGATAGTTTATTTCCCTTCTCTTCCCTCCCCTTTTATGAAGATTACCCGCTCTGGGATCCCACAGCTAATTCTCCCCTGGTCTCCTCGCTGGCCCAAATAGGACTAATTTAGCCAGCTAGCCCTGGTGATCATCTAATGTTTATTGGACGGATTCCCCCCCCCCCAATTGATTTTTGATTTAATTGTTATTCATGTTTTATACTGCATTTTATGCTGGTTTTTTTTGTAGCATCAATTAAGTGTTTTAAATTTGTTGTTAGCCGCCCTGAGCCCAGTTTTCTGAACTGGGAAAGGTGGGGTATAAATAATAATAATAATAATAATAATAATAAATTTTATTTATATCCCGCCCTCCCCAGCCGAAGCCGGGCTCAGGGCGGCTAACAACATCAACAATCAAACCATCAGATAATCACACATTCTAAAAAATATTACATTATAAAAATCAATTAAAATCAAATTAATGGCAACTAATTAAGCAAGATTCTAAGCAGGTTGCCAGAGGAGGGAGTCAGGCTGCGCCCTGACCAAAGGCCTGGTGGAACAACTCTGTCTTGCAGGCCCTGCGGAAGGATGTCAGGTCCCGCAGGGCCCTAGTCTCTTGTGACAGAGCGTTCCACCAGATTGGAGCCGCAGCCGAGAAGGCCCTGGCTCTAGTTGAGGCCAGCCTAACCTCTCTGAGGCCTGGGACCTTGAGGATGTTATTATTTGCAGACCGTAGGTTTCTCTGTGGGGCATACCAGGAGAGGCGGTCCCGTAGGTACGAGGGTCCTAGGCCGTATAGGGCTTTAAAGGTTAAAACCAGCACCTTAAACCTGATCCTGTACTCCACCGGGAGCCAGTGCAGCTGGTATAGTACCGGTTGAATGTGATCTCGCAGCGAAGACCCCATAAGGAGTCTCGCCGCGGCATTCTGCACCCGCTGGAGTTTCTGGGTCAGTCTTAAGGGCAGCCCCACGTAGAGCGAGTTACAATAATCCAGTCTGGAGGTGACCGTCGCATGGATCACAGTGGCTAGGTCAGGGCGAGAGAGATAAGGGGCCAACTGCTTAGCTTGGCGGAGATGAAAAAATGCCGCCTTTGTTATAGCTGTAATCTGCGCCTCCATAGAGAGGGAGGTATCGAAGATTACACCCAAACTCTTAACGGACGGTGCTGGCACTAATTGCACCCCCGCAAGAGATGGGAGTTGCCCCCTCAATCCCATATCATCCCGCCCCAGCCAGAGGACCTCTGTCTTCGAAGGATTTAACTTCAACCGGCTCCCACGTAACCATCCAGCCACAGCTTCCAGGCATCTCGCCAGTGTATCGGGGGCCGAGTCAGGATGGCCATCCATCAACAGATAGAGTTGGGTGTCATCGGCATACTGATGGCAACCCAGCCCAAAACTCCGGACAAGCTGGGCGAGGGGGCGCATAAAGATGTTAAAAAGCATCGGGGAGAGAATCGCACCCTGAGGCACTCCACACACCAAGGAGTGGCGCGATGACAATTCCCCCCCGAGCGCCACCCTCTGTCCCCGACCAGAGAGAAACGAGCGCAGCCATTGAAGGACTGTGCCCTGGATTCCCACGTCGGCAAGGCGGTGGTCCAGGAGTTCGTGATCGACCATGTCGAAGGCTGCTGACAGATCTAGAAGAATCAGCAGCCCCGACCCGCCTCGATCCAGCTGCCTACGGAGATCATCTGTTAGGGCGACCAGAGCCGTCTCGGTCCCATGACCAGCACGGAAGCCGGACTGGAATGGATCCAGAGCAGATGTTTCATCCAGAAACCTACCAAGCTGTTCAGCAACCGCTCTCTCAATCACCTTACCCAGGAATGGAAGATTCGAGACCGGGCGGTAATTGGATAGATCTAAGGGATCTAATGATGTTTTCTTTAAGAGCGGACGCACCACTGCCTCCTTCAGTTCCCCTGGGAATATCCCGGTGCCAAGGGACAAATTGATGATATCCCCCAGGGGGGCCCGCACCTCGTCTGGACACGCTCTAATCAGCCATGACGGGCACGGGTCAAGAGGACAGGTGGTGGGCTTTCCAGCTTGGAGGAGTCTGTCCACATCGGCTGGAGATATCCGGTCAAAATGGTCCAATACTGGGCCCGAGGACAGTCGAGGGGCCTCCAGTTCCTTTATTGTATCCAAATTGGCAGGGAGGTCATGGCGGAGCAACAGGACCTTCTCCGCAAAAAAGCTCGCAAATGCCTCACAGCTGTGTGTCAGATTGTTATTTAAATTTGGCTGTCCATCAAGGGACGTTAAAGACCGAATTATACTAAATAATTGCGCCGGGCGAGAGCTAGCGGATGCAATGGAGGCCGAGAAGTAAGACTTCTTAGCGGCCTTCACAGCCATCTCATAGGTTTTCATAAAAACCCTATAAGATGTTCTTGAGGCTCCGTCACGGGCACCCCGCCATACTCGCTCTAGCCGTCTGAGGTCCCGCTTCATTTTCCGAAGCTCCTCGGTAAACCAGGGAGCCCGGTTTCTGCGGGGTCGCAGAGGGCGCTTAGGTGCGATCTCATCGATGGCTGCCAGGAGCTGGGTATTCCAGCCCTCAACAAGCTCAGTCAATGAGTCGCCAGGGAGAGCAAGGTCCCGCAAGGCTTGACGGAATCTATCAGGGTCCATCAGCCTCTGCGGGCGTGCCCAAATCGGCTCGCCACCTAAGCAGGGTGGGGGTGGAAAGTCAATCCTGGCTTTCAGAGCGTAGTGATCAGACCATGGCACCTTCATCGAAGGAGACATGATCACATCTATACCGGCACCAAAGATCAAATCCAGCGTGTGGCCTGCTTGATGTGTGGGGCCCGAAACAAACTGGGAGAGCCCTAGTGTCGCCATGGAAGACACCAGGTCCAGAGCCTGTGAGGAGGGAGCGGCATCAGCATGGAAGTTGAAGTCTCCCAATACCAATAGGTTAGGGAACTCCAAGGCCCAGCCGGCCACCGCCTCCAGCAGGCCTGACAGGGTGGCTGCTGGTGCGCTAGGTGGCCGGTACACCAGCCAGACAGCCAAGCTCTCCTCGGAGCCCCACACTAGGCCAACACATTCAATGCCGGGGATCGATGGCGATGGTAGAGCCCTGAAAGAACAATCTTCCCGGATTAATAATGCCACCCCTCCCCCCCGGCCCACAGTCCGTGACTGGTGGAGGACAGAGAAACCCGGGGGCGCCATCTCTCGTAAGGTAACAGTTACCCCTTCGCGCACCCAGGTCTCCGTCACACAAGCCAGGTCGACCCCCTGCGAGGTAAAGAAATCTCGCAGGGTGGCGGTTTTGTTGCCTATAGACCTGGCATTGCACAACACCAGTGAAGGAGGTGAGTAATCCTTGCTCACCCTACCCTCGTCTCTCGGGATGGGGCGCAGATTGGAAGGGGTACGAGCATATCCGTATCTCGATCC
Source organism: Podarcis erhardii (assembly GCF_964252035.2). Classification (NCBI taxonomy): domain Eukaryota; kingdom Metazoa; phylum Chordata; class Lepidosauria; order Squamata; family Lacertidae; genus Podarcis; species Podarcis erhardii. Next base: position 3,487,906 of record NC_138505.1, on the reverse strand, counting down.
CCTTCGCTTATAACATCTGCCCCCACCGCCATACCTCCCTCGCCCCTCCACGGTAGCAATCGCACGCCTCATAGTAACCTCCCTTTACAAAATCAAAAAACAAAACAACCAAAAACAATTGTGCCCAAACAAAAACCAATCCCCACCCCACTCAATATCCCACCCCAAAACAGAACAAGATAGAACAAAACAAGAATACATAGATAAAAACCACCATTCATGGTGGTACAACAAAATAAGCAATAAAACACGTTTAAAACACATTAAAATATATAAAACATCTTTAGCATTTGCTGCAGCAGCACCGTCCTTAAAACTATCAGGGAGGTGAGCCTGGGCCCCACCCCCTAGGCCAGATGGAGTTAGCCTAAGGAGGGAGAGGCCTTACACTCCAAGCACTCACGATGCAGCAGCAGCAATGTCCCTGGCCTCAATGAGGCCTCTTAAAGCCGTGGCGGAGGTGAGCCTGGGCCCCGCCCCCTAGGCCAGATGGAGTTAGCCTAAGGAGGGAGAGGGAGAGGCCTTACACTCCAAGCACTCACGATGCAGCAGCAGCAATGTCCCTGGCCTCAGTGAGGCCTCTTAAAGCCGTGGCGAAGGTGAGCCTGGGCCCCGCCCCCTAGGCCAGATGGAGTTAGCCTAAGGAGGGAGAGGGAGAGGCCTTACACTCCAAGCACTCACGATGCAGCAGCAGCAATGTCCCTGGCCTCAGTGAGGCCTCTTAAAGCCGTGGCGAAGGTGAGCCTGGGCCCCGCCCCCTAGGCCAGATGGAGTTAGCCTAAGGAGGGAGAGGGAGAGGCCTTACACTCCAAGCACTCACGATGCAGCAGCAGCAATGTCCCTGGCCTCAATGAGGCCTCTTAAAGCCGTGGCGAAGGTGAGCCTGGGCCCCGCCCCCTAGGCCAGATGGAGTTAGCCTAAGGAGGGAGAGGGAATTTATTATTATTATTATGCTCTACCAAGTGAGCATATTTATTATTATTATTATGCTCTACCAAGTGAGCATAGGGATGCGGGTGGCGCTGTGGGTTAAACCACAGAGCCTAGGACTTGCCAATTAGAAGGTCGGTGGTTCGAATCCCCGCGACGGGGTGAGCTCCCATTGCTCAGTCCCTGCTCCTGCCAACCTAGCAGTTCGAAAGCACGTCAAAGTGCAAGTAGATAAATAGGTACCACTCTGGCGGGAAGGTGAACAGTGTTTCCGTGCGCTGCTCTGGTTCGCCAGAAGTGGCATAGTCATGCTGGCCACATGACCCGGAAGTTGTACGCCGGCTCCCTCAGCCAATAAAGCGAGATGAGCATCACAACCCCAGAGTCGGCCACAACTGGACCTAATGGTCAGGGGTCTCTTTACCTTTACCTTTACCCACTCTGGGATCCCACAGCTAATTCTCCCCTGGTCTCCTCGCTGGCCCAAATAGGACTAATTTAGCCAGCTAGCCCTGGTGACCATCTAATGTTTATTGGATGGATTTCCCCCCTAAATTGATTTTTTATTTAATTGTTATTCATGTTTCATACCGCATTTTATGCTGTTTTTTTCTAGCATCAATTAAGTTTAAATTTGTTGTTAGCTGCCTTGAACCCGGTTTTCTGAACTGGGAAGGGCGGGGTATAAATAAAAAATTATTATTATTCTGCTCTACCAACAGAGCCATCCCGACGGGTCAGTGTAGAAGATGGACAAATAGTGTGGGGGCAGATCCACACGGTGCGTTCAAAGAGTGTCCAATGTGTGCTTAAAGCACATGACTTCACCAAAGAACCCTGGGAACGGTGCTTTGTGAAGGGAGCTGGGAATTGTTGCCAGAGGCGTATCTAGGCTCATTTGCACCCTTGGCAAGGAGATGCGTTGGCTTCTCTAAAGCCGTCATCTAAACCCTGGCGAGGGGGGCCCAGAGAGTTGCTGCAATAGCCCGTGCCGGTGACTGGATGCCTCCACCGAGGGAGTGCGCAGGCAGCGTTGACCGACTCCTAGCCACTCCAAGCAAGAATGGAGAGGCGTGGTTGTTTTGCTCCTCCCTTGACCTATGCCCTTGGTGGGGGCCAACCTAGCTACGTCCCAGATTGCCACTTTGCAAGGGGCTGAGCACAGTTCCCAGGATTCTTTTTTGGGGGAGGGATCATGTGCTTTTAATGTGTGGCGACAATAACGGACCAGCATAACAAGCTACAAGAATCTGCTGAAATGGCGCGGTTGACAAATAGCCTGAGAGGCAATTCGAAACAAAAAATTATGAGAAAGTGGGACAGATATAAGATATATGCTCAAAAATACAGTTATGGTTCACTATCTATGCTAGCGTTCGACTGACGTTGGAGACTGAGTTGAGAAAGAAGACCAAGGGTACGTATTGATATAAGAATGTATTAGATAAAATGTAAAGAAATATACAATAATACGAGTACATTCATTTGTAAAAAAGGAATATACAACGGGATAGACAGGAAGTCCAAAGTGTTGGTATATACAGTGGTACCTCGGGTTAAGTACTTAATTCGTTCTGGAGGTCCGTTCTTAACCTGAAACTGTTCTTAACCTGAAGCACCACTTTAGCTAATGGGGCCTCTTGCTGCTGCCGGCTGTCGGAGCACAATTTCTGTTCTCATCCTGAAGCAAAGTTCTTAACCTGAAGCACTATTTCTGGGTTAGCGGAGTCTGTAACCTGAAGCGTATGTAACCTGAAGCGTATGTAACCCGAGGTACCACTGTATATGATTTTGGAATAGTTTTTTGCCCTTGTTTTTTCTCTTTCTTTTAGTATATAAACTTTGTATACATGTTGAAAATTATAGTATAATAAGCCTTGTGATATGATAATGTTTACCGATGTAACATAAGAACTTCAATAAATAAATAAAGTTCTAAAATAATAATAATAATGTGTGGTGAGGATCTGAAAGAGAGCGATAGGCATGTCTAGTTCACCGTTCCAGTTTCCCCAAATATTTCCCTCGGTTTGGACCTCCCCCCACACAGCTGCGCATGGAGGCAAGCCCCCTTCCTCCTCTTAACCCCCTAGCACACAGTGGCCCCTTGCTTTGCAACCAGAAACCTTGCCTGGCTTGGATGCCCCCCCCAATTCAACTCTGATGACTTGCTTCCCTGGAGGGGGGGGGGATACAGAGGGGTGTAGCTAGAAACCAGGCTGTTGCTCAGATGTAGTATTTATATCCATTGCCCTGGGCCTCAGCCACCACTGAGATGTGGCCCCCAGCAGGTTCCTTGGGAGGTAATGCGGCCCTCAGGCTGGAAAAGATTCCCTGCCCCTGAGACAGAGGGAGGCTGACCTCACGACTGGGGAGTGAAGGACTCCCTTTCTATCTCTCTGTCTCTCTCTCTCTCCACTTACAGATCGAGCTAAAGCGAAAAGCCCAGGCAGAGATCCCTGCCTGCTTCGAATTATTGAAGGAGTCTAAATTTAGGAGCTCGGCAGAGCCGCTGTTTAGCCGCTTGACTCAACGTTGCCCTGAATTATTAACTCCACTTTCTATCTGCCTGGTTGGGCTTGCCTGGTAGCCCACTAATAGATGCCTTTTAATTTGTGTCTGTCTCAACTCTGGGAGGATGAAGTTTCTCATTTTGGACAACGGGAAACCCCAGCGTTCCAAAAGGATGCTGGCCCCCTCTTGTGGAGGATCCTCCAGCTGCAGCCCTGAAGAGGAAAAGGGCTGCCGTGGCGGATGTTGGAAGCTGCCTCATAACACAACTCAGATGGTAGCTCAGTATTGTCTACACTGACTGGCAGCAGCCCTGCAGGGTTTCAGGCAGGGGTTTCTCCCAGCCTAGTGTTGGGATGCCTGGGACCAGGCTTAGGATGTTCTGCGTGCAAAGCAGATGTTGTTCTTTAGTCGTTTAGTTGTGTCTGACTCTTCGTGAGCCCCTGGACCAAAGCACGCCAGGCCCTCCTGTCTTCCACTGCCTCCCGCAGTTTGGTCAGACTCATGCTGGTCGCTTCGAGAACACTGTCCCACCATCTCGTCCTCTGTCGTCCCCTTCTCCTTGTGCCCTCCATCTTTCCCAACATCAGGGTCTTTTCCAGGGAGTCTTCTCTTCTCATGAGGTGGCCAAAGTCTTGGAGCCTCAGCTTCAGGATCTGTCCTTCCAGTGAGCATTCAGGGCTGATTTCCTTCAGAATGGAGAGGTTTGATCTTCTTGCAGTCCATGGGACTCTCAAGAGTCTCCTCCAGCGCCAGAATTCAAAAGCATCCATTCTTCGGCGATCAGCCTTCTTTATGGTCCAGCTCTCACTTCCATACATCACGACTGGGAAAACCATAGCTTTAACTAAACGGACCTTTGTTGGCAAGGTGATGCCAAGATGCTCTGTCAGTAAGTGGTGGGCCTTCCCCCTAAAACAACGCAGGATTCCAGTCCTCATGGTTCCAGACAAAGGGCTGGTTTAAAGAAGTTGCCCTTCTACTGAGTCAGGCCATTGGTCCATCGATCTCAGAATTGCCTACACTCACTAGCAGTTGTTCCCTGGGGTTTCAGGCACCTCTACCTAGAGATGTCAGCTACTGAACCTGGGACCAACAGCTATGGCTGTTCCTTTGATGAAATTTCATTGAACCTTTTAAATTAAAAAATAAAAATAAAATTGGGAGCATGCTTCCTGGTTACATAAGGCAGAATCAGTAAACATCAGGCAAATTTCGCTAAGCGGATGTTTAGCTGCACATGCCTGCTATAAGGAGTAAGGAGAACTTGTTTTTGTACGTTTGCAAGTTGACGTTGTTATACTGGGCACACCTCCCTCAAATAGCAAACTCGGCTGTTCAGCACCGACAGAACTGGAGGCAAAATGGGGCCAGTGGGGTGGCAAACAGCCCCTGTGCCGGCGAGAAAGTGTCCTTTGTTTTTACTTTGTAGGGTAAAATGCAGTCAGAGTATGTTCCAAGGCCGCTTCTTCATGGGGCTGTCGGTCTGAAGATATTTGTAAAAACTTCTTTCTTTTCTCAGACAAATCAAAGGCAGCAGAGCCAGCGATTAAATGCAGAAATATGTGGAGGTAAAGATGGCAAAGTGGGTGTCTCTCTGAGGAGGGAGTTATGCTCAGAGGATATGCACTCTGCATACATGCTCAGAGGCATTTTGGCCTGAGGTCAGGGGGATGGAGACTAGTCTGCTGGGCACTCTGCATATGCATCAGAGACATCTTGACCTCAGGTTACTTTAACACATTTGGTATGTGCATTTAGCCCAGAGGTCATGGTTAAATTGCCTTTTCCTGATGGGAACATGATCTCTGCATGCTCAGAGGCACCTGGACCTGAGGTTATTCAAACAAACTTGACCTACTCAGCGGACAAGCCCTCTGTACACCCTCAGATCCACTTTGGCCTGAGCACTTTTTATTTTTTTAAACCACTAACTCTGCTGCCTGGAAACGAACACTCTGCACGGGCTTAGAGGCACCATTAGTAGTAGTAGTAGTGATAATAATAATAATAATAATAATAATAATAATAATAATAATAATTTATTATTTATACCCCGGCCATCTGGCTGGGTTTCCCCAGCCACTCTGGGCGGCTTCCAACAAAACACTAAAATACAATAAACTATTAAACATTAAAAGCTTCCCTAAACAGGGCTGCCTTCAGATGTCTTCTAAAAGTTCGGTAGTTATTTTTCTCTTTGACATCTGATGGGAGTTCCACAGGGCGGGTGCCACTACCAAGAAGGCTCTCTGCCTGGTTCCCTGTAACTTGGCTTCTTGCAGTGAGGGAACCGCCAGAAGGCCCTCAGTGCTGAATCTCAGAGTCTGGGCAGAATGATGGAGGTGGAGACGCTCCTTCAGGTATAATGGACCGAGGCCATTTAGGGCTTTCAAGGTCAGCACCAACACTTTGAATTGTGCCCGGAAAAGTACTGGGAGCCAATGTAGGTCTTTCAAGACCGGTGTTATGCGGTCTCGGCGGCTGCTCCCAGTCCCCAGTCTAGCTGCCACATTCTGGATTGGTTGTAGTTTCTGAGTCCCCTTCAAAGGCAGCCCCACGTAGAGCGCATTGCAGTAGTCCAAGTGGGAGATAACCAGAGCATGCACCTCTCAGGCGAGACAGTCCGCGGGCAGGGAGGGTCTCATCCTGCGTCCCAGATGGAGCTGGTAGACAGACAGCTGCCCTGGAAACATTTACTTTTAACACATTTAGCCCAGAGGTCATGGTTAAATCTCCTTCTCCTGATCTCTGGATGCTCAGAGGCACCTGGACCTGAGGTTATTCAAACAAACTTGACCTGCTCAGCAGACAAGCCCTCTGTACACCCTCAGATCCACTTTGGCCTGAGCACTTTTTATTTTTTAAACCACTAACTCTGCTGCCTGGAAACGAACACTCTGCCCGGGCTCAGAGGCACCTTGACCCCATGTAAGTCACTCTGTAGACCCTAAGTCGCATTGGGCCAAGAAGTATTTTTTTAACTAGCACTCTGCACACGCACAGAGAGATGTTGTCATGAAAAAAACCTTGTCCTTCGGGGCAGGCGAATAAACACTCTGCGCATGCTCAGGCACCTATTTCCTCAGGCGCCCGTTGGTTTGCCAATCCACTCTTACGATTGGATTGGCTCTCTTGCCAATTGATCCCTCCCGAGGTCATAACCGGCCGCTCCCTCATTGGCCCAACGGGCCCCCTCGCTTATTTCTATTGGCTACAGAAGATGCCCGTCTAATTCGAACGTCTCGCCTCCCGCTCGTTTCCCCCCTCCTTGTTCTTTCGGCTGTCCTGTCACTCGTCGGACAAAGCCGCACCCGATTGGTCGGCCGAGACGCCGCCCGCCTCCTGGCACTCGGTTCCTGATTGGGCCCGAGATCCGCCGCTCACGTCAGAGCGGGGGATGGGGCGGGGCCAAGCTTTAGAAAGGGGGCGGTGGAGGCGGCGGCCATTTTGGCTCTGCTGTGGAAGAGACGGGAGAGAGCGGCGAAGAGGGCGCCGGAGCAGGAGCGCCGGCCTCGCCTGGCCCCAGCGCCTCACCGTCTCGCCCGCCTGCCTCTAAGCCCAAGGCCCCGTCATGTCTGACCCGCTTGGCGGCGGCGGCGGCGACGCCCGTTCTGACGAGACGGGCGAGGAGAAACAGGTGAGGTCGGGGAGGGGGAGCGAGGGAGAGCTCTGTCTCTGGTGTGTGGGTCTGAGTCCTGATTGGTCCGCCGGCTCTCGAAGCTGCTTCCGATTGGTCGCTCCCGAGCGATGCTCGGCGCTCATTGGTTGGCGCCTTCCAGGCAGGTGCCCTTTCCGGTATGGGAGGCCGTTGGAACCATAGAGATTCATTCTGAACTTCCGGCTTTTTTCAGCAACCCCCCCCTCCCCCAACCTGGATTCTCTCTCATTTGGGCATCTCTGTGGTTAAAAAGCCGCTATTTTTAATTATGCCCTAAAGAAATGCATAGTTGACACTGTAAAGGGAAGAGGGGATTTGTCCGTTGCTGGGAGCGCGTTGCCGTTAAGTCGACCAAAAATGTCACAAAACTGTGCAAGCTTTTGGGTCTCCCAGATCTCTTCGTGAGCGTGAAAGGCAGGGCTCTTCCTGCACATGGCTTTCCCGCTGAGGAGTTTGGAGGGGCTTCGCTTGCACGCTGTTTTGTAACATTTCGGCTGGCCTTGTTTAGTCGCTTAGTCGTGTCCGCCTCTTCGTGACCCCCTGGACCAGAGCACGCCAGGCACTCCTGTCTTCCACTGCCTCCCGCAGTTCGGTCAAACTCATGCTGGTCTCTTCGAGAACACTGTCCCACCATCTCGCCCTCCTCTGTTGTCCCCTTCTCCTTGTGCCCTCCATCTTTCCCAACATCAGGGTCTTTTCCAGGGAGTCTTCTCTTCTTGGCTGGCCTATTAAAAGTAATTGGGGATGCGGGTGGCACTGTGGTCTAAACCCCTGAGCCTCTTGGGCTTGCCGATCAGAAGGTCAGTGGTTCAAATCCCCACGGCAGGCTGAGCTGTCGTTGCTCAGTCCCTGCTCCTGCCAACCTAGCAGTTCAAAAGCACATCAAAGTGCAAGTAGATAAATAGGTACCACTCCAGCAGGAAGGTAAACAGCGTTTCTGTGCGCTGCTCTGGTTCTCCAGAAGCGGCTTAGTCATGCTGGCCACATGACCTGGAAGCTGTACGCTGGCTCCCTCGGCCAGTAAAGCGAGATGAGCACCGCAACCCCAGAGTCGGTCACGACTGGACCTAATGGTCAGGGATCCCTTTACCTTTACTAAAAGTAATGTTCACATGTGAGTAAGGAGCTCAGGAAAGCTGTTGATGCCCTGGTTAGCTTGGTATTGCCCTAAATATGCATTTTGACTGATTTTACATTTGAGTGGAAATCTAGTTCCATTTGAAACCGGAAGAACATAAGAGGAGCCTTGCTGGATCAGGCTGAGGACCCATCTAGTCCACTTCTTACATTGGTCAACCAGATGCCTGCTACGGGGTACCCCCAAGCAGGGCTTGAGCACAAGAGCAACTCTCTCTCCCCTCCCATGGTTCCCAGCAACTCATCTTCAGAAGCATTGCTGCATCTGAGTGCGAAGGCAGAGCCTAGCCATCATGGCTAGTAGCCACTAATATAGCCTTATTTTCCATAAGTTTCACTAAGGACTGGGATGGTGAGTGACTAGAAGAAATTCTTAGCTCTACATCTTGAAAAACGGGAATTGGTTCAGCTCTTAAAGTAGAGAATCATGGGGTACAGATTCCATGCTCTTGAACTTGGATCATTGAGGGGGGACATATTTGAGCTAGGAACTGGGGAAGGGGAACAACTGTAAAGCTGGTTTTCAACCTTAGATGCTAGGAAACTGTGCGATACCCATTTGCAGACATGCTTTCTGTGAATTTCTGTAACAACTGGCCAATCTTACTAGGACTGTGTTGCACGGCTACTGCGCCAATGCTGGTGGGTGTGAAATAGAATGGCGAGGCTTGTGGGACCTGTCACTCTCATAGAACAGGAGTGGGAAACATCCCGATATTCTCAGAACACAGCCCCCATCATCCCTGCCAATTGACCATGTTGGCTGCTGGGAGTTGGAGTTCAAAACATCTGGAAGATGTCAGGTTGAGAGAGAGGCTGCCCTACATGCTTTTAAGACTAGGGCCTGGGCAATTCAAATTCCCACTCAGCCTTGAAGCTCACTGAGTGACCTTGGAACAGTCGCTTTCTTTCAGCCTAACTTAGTTCACAGGTCTGTTTAGGATAAAATGGGGAGACGAGGACCATGTATACACCTTGTACTCTTTGGAGGAAAAAGGTTGGGATAGAAGTACAGTCAATAAATAAATATCTGATGGAGCTCAGATAAAATCAGCCCTTCATATTTCCAAACAAGATTTCTCTCCTCCCCTTGCTCAAAATAATGTGGTTTCAAAATTAGCAAAGAGAACATAAAGTTCTGGGTACGTCAAGAAGTAGGGCTACCATACATCTGGATTTCCCCTGACATTACCGGGATTTCAAAGGCGGAATTGACGTCTGCGGGGAATTTCCTATCGGGAAGGATAATGAGATCAAATCCTTTGTGGTTCCAAGACAGTACATTTTCTGATATTTTACAATGGATATTTACAAGCAGGAACATGTCAGGAGAAGGGTAACAAAGTTGGCATGGGACTTGGAGATCAAAATCCTATGAGGAAATGTAGAGGTGGAGTGGTTGGCCACGTTTAGCCTGGAGAATGCACCATTGAGAAATGCTACGGTAGCCATTTTCAAGCATTTAAAGGGACAAGTCCGAGAAGATGCAGCAAATTCATTTTCTGTTGCTCCAGGAAGGTAGTATCCCAGCAGGTTCAGAAAGGGGTTTTGACTGAACAAAGTACTTCCTGGTGGAATGAGCTGTTCGATGGCAGATCAGTTTGCTTCGGACATTGGTAGGCTCTTACTCACTGGTGACTTATTTAGATGCTGGGTGACCATCTATTAGGGCTATTACTGAGGGCTCCTTCCAATACAGCTGCATCATTCAGAGTCCGAGACCATTGATCTGGGATGGCCTGCAATGTCTAATGTGCCTCGCCGTCACCCACCAAGGTCTGTGGCAGAAATCTTTAGCTCCCAGCCCTGAGCTGGAGATTGAACCTGGGGGCTTTTGTGAGTCAATCATACACTCTATCCCTAAGCTCTAGGCCCCTCTTTCTGCTTGTCACAGTTGGAGGCAGGGTGCTGGGGCTCAGACAAGCAGCTTGTCTGAGAGTATGCAAAGGAGTCTCTTGACAAAGGTGGAACATGTCACCCATTTGAACCTGGCCCCTCTCATTTTCAACCGAGGACCCCTTTTCATCCTTATGTGGTTAATTGGGATTTCTGCCTCCAAAGCTATCCAGGCAGAGCTGAAGGGTGTGTGTGATCTCCCACCTGATGGGGCACATCAAGCTTGGGTTACTGGTTGCCCCAAATAAACGGCTCAGGACTGGTGTCTCTGCCAAGCTCAGATTGGCATGGGGAAAAAGCTTTAGCAGAGCGACAGAATTTTAGGAAGCAAGAATCACCGGTGGGGCATCCAGCTTGGCATCGCCCAGATAAGTGATGTCTGTTGATCTCTGTTGACATGTTTTTGCAGGGCTCTGCAAACATAATTAGGTTGGCTTGGGTGAGATCTAGGTTGTGTTGCTGCTTTTTGAAGAAGAACAATATTTATCAAGCTGAGGGTCTTGATCCTGTAAAGGTAAAGGACCCCTGACAGTTAAGTCCAGTCGCGAACGACTCTGGGGTTGCGGCACTCATCTCACTTTACTTGCCAAGGGAGCCGATGTTTGTCCACAGTTTTTCCAGGTCATGTGGCCAGCATAACTAAGCCGCTTCTGGCAAAACCAGAGCAGCACACGGAAACGCCATTTGCCTTCCCGCCAGAGTGGTACTTATTTATCTACTTGCACTTTTTGGGGTGCTTTCAAACTGCTAGTTGGCAGGAGCTGGGACCGAGCAATGGGAGCTCACCTTGTTGCAAGGATTTGAACCGCCGACCTTCCGTTTGGCAAGCCCAGGCTCAGTGGTTTAGACCACATCACCACCCTTGTCCCCTTGATCCTGTACCTTCCTCTTAATTGTAATGGGATTTTTGAGTTCGTGGAGAAGCTTGAAAAAGTCCCAAGTTCTTCTCCTGAAGACATCCTGCAAGGCAGTGGAGGTTTAGGATCAGAGTTTTCCTTCTAGATGGACTCCCTCCCCAGGCTGATGAGCCACACCTGTCCCTCGCTTCCCTCTACAGCGCGAGCAGAAACCGGCTTCTTGACATTCGGACCCACTATTGGTCTTGCCGGCTAAGTTTTTCAGAGCCTGTATTCACATGCAGGGGAAGTCCCTAACTCACAGAGGGTTTGAGACCCATCGACTATCCTCACCTCACCTGGTTTAGCTGGGCAGTTGAAGTTGCTTCCTGGGGTGTGGCCTCTGTCACATGCCGACAGCTTCTTGGAGCCATAGGTGAGCTGAGTGCAGGGTGGGGACTGCCAAAGGTGAACAACCTACCCCAGAAGGAACATGTGTCCCCCAGCCAGAGGTACCGCCCCTCCCCCCTAGCACAACTGTTCTTGTACTGTCTTTTACATTATTATTCTTGTTATTACAGTGGACGCTCAGGTTGTGAACGTGATCCACGTGGGATGCGCGTTCGCAACCTGCAGCATTCGCAATGCGCGGGTTGTGATTTAGTGCTTCTGTGCATGTGCGACTGTCGAAACCCGGAAGTAACCTTTTCCGGTACTTCTGGGTTTCTGCAACCCGAAAAAACGCAACCTGAAGCGGACGCAACATGAGGTATGACTGTACTACTGTACTAATTTATTTTTCTGTTTACACAATAACATCATCACCAACTCTCCCTGAAGTACAGAGACAGCGTTAAAGAAACCTGCATTGGAAACAGGGCTTGGAGTGATGCTGTGTTCTTATGTTCTTTTTTAAAAAAAGAGAATCTTTTGTCAGCTTGAATCTGAGTCACAGAAGCTGCAATCCAAAGAGCAGAATTAGCTGCAGATTTATTTATAATGCATCTATACTAGCCGGCACACCCGGTTCAAAAGTGGGAAAGGCAGGAGCCCTGCCCTGGAGGCTTAGTACTGAATGCTGCGCTGACGCACATCGCCCCCCCCCCCCGAGCGGAGGATCGCTTGCTGCGCTGACATAACACTACCAAAAGCCATTCTCCCTCATCCCACATAATTCCTCCACACAAGTATTATTTTCGCCCCTTGTTTTGCCTTTCCTGTGTCATCCACTTTCCTGAGTCATCCACTTATTGTGAACGCTGCCCACAGATTCTGCTCTTAGCTACCGCCTGGTAATTTAACCATTCAAGCGTTCTGTCTTTCCCAGAGACAGTGTTTGCTTCCTCCTAATGCACAAGATAAAGAGGCTTTTAAAAAATAATAATAATAAAGATAGTACAGAGCATTCATAGAATCATAAAACTGTAGAGTTGGAAGCGGCCCCCATGTGCAAGAATTATAATTAATAATCCCTGATGGGTGGTCATCCAGCCTCTGCTTAAAAACCTCCAATGAGGTAAGTTTTTCATCTTCCCAGGCAGTCCACTCCGCTGTCAAGCAGCTCTGTCAGAAAATTATTCCTGCAGAGAGATTTCATGATGGGCTTTAAAAAAACAAAATAGCTGTGAAGGCCCGTCACCATTGGCTGAAATGCTGTGATGTCATGGAGTGCATCTGTCAGGCACAGGATATTGACAGGCCATGAAGAGAGCGAAATGTGATTTTGCTGCGGGCAGGCGCAGTGGAGAAATAGGAGTTCCTTAAAAGCTAGGAGGAACAAAGCAAATAAAGGTGGGCAGCTGTGGACTTGAGAGAAGGAAGGTTAAGTAAGGCAGGTGCCTGAGGAAAAGAGTGAGAGCAAGGCATGTAAAGGTGGGGTGGAGGAAGAACTGAACACAGGCCCGGGAGGGCCTGTTGGTGGGAAGCTGTATAAACAGGGAAAGGGGTGTGTTGAATTTACATATGGATGAGTCTTGAGGGATAGACCTCTTGGCTGTGCATTCTCTTGTTCGAACATTAAAATGATGAACTAAAACCTTGCCAACAAAGGTCCGCATAGTTAAAGCCGTTGTTTTCCCAGTAGTGATGTATGGAAGTGAGAGCTGGACCATAAAGAAGGCTGATCGCCGAAGAATGGATGCTTTTGAATTCTGGTGCTGGAGGAGACTTTTGAGAGTCCCATGGACTGCAAGAAGATCCAACCTCTCCATTCTGAAGGAAACCAGCCCTGAGTGCTCACTGGAAGGACAGATCCTGAAGCTGAGGCTCCAAGACTTTGGCCACCTCATGAGAAGAGAAGACTCCCTGGAAAAGACCCTGAAGTTGGGAAAGATGGAGGGCACAAGGAGAAGGGGACGACAGAGGACGAGATGGTGGGACAGTGTTCTCGAAGCTACCAACACGAGTTTGACCAAACTGCGGGAGGCAGTGGAAGACAGGAGGGCCTGGCGTGCTCTGGTCCAGGGGGTCACAAAGAGGCGGACATGACTAAATGACTAAACAACAACAAAGCACCACAAAAGCAGGACTTCTTTTTTTTTTTAATAATATTTATTAGAAATTTCCAATTACAACAAAATAAAAAGAACAAAACATCCCAATTTAAAATCTTATTTTCAATAACATCTTTCCAGGACTTCCCCTCCCTCCCCCCTCTTGTATTCCAATTCTTATAAATAAATTCAGCAAGTTCTTATCCCAGATTTTGAACTTATTATCATTAGCCCAATTTTAAAAATATTTTCCCATCCCCTAAAATCGACCTGTTCCCTTCCGCGCGTTCCCTCCTTTAATATACAATACAGATTAAAATAATCAAATATAATTAATTAAAATAAAATTATAAAATATAATTAAGATAATCAAATATAATTTTACACCCTTTGGATTCCAAATTTCCCTCCCCCCTTTCCCGGTTGCGTTCCCAATGTTCTTCAACGTCTGATGTCTTCCTGGAGCTCCCACATCTATCTAGGCCATAGTCCTTTACCAATCATCTTTAATTTCGAATGTCCAATCTTGGAAGGAGTCTATCTCAAAAAGGCCCATTTCTTCCATCCAGATTTTTATATTTAGGAGTAAAGGCTCCAATTTTATTTCTTTAGACCTTTCAAATCTGGATGTCCCAAATGTTCCCACTTCCAACTTTGTCCAATTCCTGTTGTTCTTGTTGATCTCTCTCCTCCTTTTTTTTTTTTTTCCTGCTCTCCTGCACAAATGTTCTAATTCCAAAAGCTTCTAATTCCTCTGCAGAGGCTCTGTTATTCAGGAACAAAACATTATGCCAAGTCCCTTCCATTCTTCAATAGATAAATCTATTGTCTCCTTTAGTGTGTAGACCTCTGTAGACAAAATAGTGTTCCATTTCTGCAGTTTCCCAGGAGATAAAAAATTCTATTCAAGTTCCAAGCCAACAATACTTGTAATATCCCTCAGCTCCTCTAGGTGAATTGCAATAACTCAATTCCCTTCCAGATCACGCCCACCAGTCAAAATAACTTGTTATTCCTTGTTTTAAACAATTTATATCCAATTTATAACAAATGTAACCGGCAAAGTCCTCGTAACAAAGTTCTCTTTTTTGTTCTTCCGCTTTGACAGCTCTTTGACAGCTGTCAAAACCTCTCTTTCTCTTCTCCCGGTGCTCTCACAAATCGCTCCCAGGATTCGGGGGGGGGGGTGTTACTTTTTAATTCAATTCCACTTTTCTCCTCCAGCTCAGTCTTATAATTTTCCATCGCGAAGTTAGTAACTTTGTCAAAATAGGGTTATGCTCGATCTTAGTTGTCAAATCCTTTACTTTAACGCCTCTACGACGGGGGGGGGCTGACTTCCTTTTTGCGCCTCCCCCGCTCGCTCCGAATTTTTTTAAAAAAATTATCCCCCTTTTTAGTCCAGGTTCCAATTACTCACGGGTTATTCTTTTAAGTCCAAATTTTCAATAGAAGAAGTCGGCGCTCTCCGTCGAATGGCATGCGGCTTCGCTCGGCAGGGGAAGCGGAGGACTCAAAGCACCACCCCCCCGTCACCCGTTCCGCAGCCTTTAAAAAGGCTCCTTCGCAGGTCGGGGGGCGCAAAAGGTGCCAGCCGAGTCACCATGTCCATGGGTTTCAGCGCCCATGGTTTTTGAGGGTCCCCGCGTCGCCAGCGCGGTAGGACCCAGCCCCTGCCGAGCAGGCTCCCTCCGGAGCTCAGAGGGAGTCCGCCATTCGGCGATGGCGCCAACCCGGAAGTCCTGACAAAAGCAGGACTTCTGACCCTGCCTGCTCAGTGAGGGTTTAATGGCCGGTGATGGGATCTGAACTCTGACCCAGTGCTCCTTCCAGTGATCTCTGCTAGGAAGTGTATCAGGAGAGCCTGAGGTGGCCTTCCAAAGTTTTTCTGAGCTCCGACATTCAAATGC
Organism: Podarcis erhardii; assembly: GCF_964252035.2. Taxonomy (NCBI): domain Eukaryota; kingdom Metazoa; phylum Chordata; class Lepidosauria; order Squamata; family Lacertidae; genus Podarcis; species Podarcis erhardii. The sequence goes on along the minus strand of NC_138505.1, from coordinate 3,472,533 downwards.
GGTTTTCCAACTTGGAGGCAGAGGCCCTTGAGCTGAGCTCAGCAGCTTCCAGCGCCAGGTGTGGAGGCTCCGAGCAAAGAGAGAAGGGAACTCTGTCTGCAGACGTCTTCCCATGAGGATGAGCAAGAGAATGACTGGGATGAAAGCATGGGAGCTCTCAGAAATGCTTCTTAAGCAGTAAATAATAAGTGAGCACCTTGAGGACTAGAAACTTGGGTTGATTTGTTTTTTAACAGGTTCTTCTTCCCTCAAAAAACCACACACCTGGCCTTGTTGTGTTGCAGCAATGTAATATCTGTTGCTAAGGTTTGTGGATCCTACCTCCCTTGTCGTTCGGGATGTTGGTCTAGAATCGTAGAGTTGGAAGGGACCCAAAGGTCATCTAGTCCAACCCCCTGCAATGCAGGAATCTCAGCTAAAGCATCCATGACAGGTGGCCATTCAACCTCTGCTCAAAAACCTCCAAGGAAGATCTAGATGTGTCTCTGCCAGTTCTGTGTTTCAGTGGTCATGGAAGGTGCCTCATCTGACACCTTGCAGCCCAAATCTATGGGAAAATTGATATTTAGCCACATTACAATTGCCAGCTTGCCTCACACATCTCTAGCATAGCAGTTACGACTGGCTTCTTTCCAAGTGGAACGGCTTCTAGCCTGCTGGCAGAGAGACCTGGGTCTCCCCGACCCCTCCTTGGTTTACGGACCTGGCTTGTACCGTCTCCTCCTTGGGTCAATAAGAGAGCTGGGGTGTAACTTCTCTGCAAGTGAGTTTTTTCCTTTTAGACCGTGTAGTCGTGATTTATTTCCATCCCAAAGCCTCCTGACAGGTAGCAGCATTTCCCAAAAGTGTTCCCTCCCTTCCCGCCCCCCACTCCCAATTAAAACTGAGGAGCAGTGGTGTGTATTTTCCTAAAAATGTTAGAACGAGCTGGGTTTACGGGACAAGGGCAGTGCATTCGGGAGCATGGCTGCCCTCTGGCACATGCTGGTCTGAAAATAGTCGGATGTTCCAGATGGTGCTCGTGACTCAACAAAGGGCATCCTGGCCTGGAGGTTTATAATGGAACAGGGACTCAGCAGAAGTCAATAAAAGCTGAACCTACCTCTCTCCCCATCTCTCTTTCGTGCTTGCTCAGTCTCTCTCTCTCTCTCTCTCTCTTCCTTTAATGGAGCAAAGCAAAAACTAGCATTGCCCCTATATTACTCCTTTATATCCTGGCATTGTTACTGTCAATCAGATTTCTTACCTGCATGAGGTCCTAGGTCGAGTTGTAACCATTTAAAAATATATTAAAACAATTAAAATTAATGTATGCCCAACTTTCCTCGAAAGGAGGTCAGGGTTACATACATCTTTATTTTGACAATTTAGATACCACTTGGATTAAACACAAAACTCACAGCACAGATTAAAACACCTTAGCTAAACCACAAATACTGTTGTTGCTATTGTAGTAAATACTGATGTTGCTATTGTAGTAATAACAGTAAGGGTGTTATATATATGCTGTTGTGTTTTGTTCTGTTATGTCATTGTGAAATCGTTTTTGCACTGTTTGGTTTTTGAAATGCATTCGTTTTCTTGTGGTAAGCCACTGTGAACGTGACTTTTTGTTTGTATGAGAAATAAAATGAATGAATGAAGGAGGTGAGGGTTAATTTAACTTAACTCAAAGGATGAAAATCTCAGCAACTTAGAAGGTCCACCTTTTTCCTCGCATTGACCCTGTTTGCTAGGTTAGGCTGAAAGGGCGTGACTGACACCAAGGTGAACATTAAGGCAGGGCAAGGATCTGGAACAAGCTCTATATAAGCCCCGGGGCCCTGCTCTCCTGCTGCAACTGGTCCCAGGATGATTCCTATATTTGACAAGCGTTGGGGGGCACCCATCTTTTGGGCCAGCTGGACTCCCAAATCAAATGTAACTGCTCTGAGAAATGAATCGGCATTGAGACAAGGGGAGTTGTGCATCTTTATGCAAATAATCAGCAGGAGAAACATGCATTCTCTTCCCCGTCTGCAAGAGAAGCTGGTTTGCCGATTGGAAACATCTGCTCTTCCCAGCGCACACCTCTCCTTGCCCAAGCAAATAGTCCCCTTTCCCTTGTTCACCTTTCACAGGCGCAGGTGTGAATGGTGGTTCGTCCCAGCCTGGAGTCCCCACTTCAAAAGCGCAGTTTTTGCTTTCCAGGGAAGCGTTGCTCACAGTCAGAGAGGAGCCAAAGCAGTTCTGTTTGCTCAAACGGCTGGGTTTCATTGCTTGCGGGTTTTTCTTTCTTTCAGGACTCACAGGAGAAGGAAGCGGTCATCCCCGAGAGAGCGGAGGAGGCAAAACTCAAAGCCAAATACCCCAGTTTAGGACTCCAGAAACCCGGCGGCTCCGACTTCCTAATGAAAAGACTCCAGAAGGGGGTATGTGTGCCGAGAGGGAGAGAGTTCAATTCTGACAGCTTACAGCACGGCTGCAAAGGGCTAGAGCCAGGGGCAGTGGAGAATATTAATATTAATAATAACAATAATAACAATAGCGATAAAAGATCAAACATTAAAAGCTTCCCTAAGCAGGGCTGCCTTCAGATGTCTTCTAAAAGTCAGATAGTTGTTTATTTCCTTGACATCTGGTGGGAGGGCGTTCCACAGGGCGGGCGCCACCACCGAGAAGGCCCTCTGCCTGGTTCCCTATAACGTGGCTTCTCACAGTGAGGGAACCACCAGAAGGCCTTCGGAGCTGGACCTCAGTGGGCTGAATGATGGGTGTGGAGATGCTCCTTCAGGTATACTGGGCCAAGGCTGTTCAGGGCTTTAGAGGTCAGCACCAGAACTTTGAATTGTGCTCGGAAACGTACTGGGAGCCAACGTAGGTCTTTCAGTACCGTGTTATGTGGTCTCGGCGGCCGCTCCCAGTCACTAGTCTAGCTGCCGCATTCTGGATTAGTTATAGTTTCTGGGTCACCTTCAAAGCTAGACCCAGATTCTAAACATACACATTTGTCTCTCCCGCTTTTCAGCAAAAGTACTTCGACTCGGGGGATTACAACATGGCAAAGGCCAAGATCAAGAACAAGCAGCTGCCAACCGCAGGGACCGACAAGAACTTGGTGACGGGAGACCACATCCCAACGCCCCAAGATCTCCCGCAGAGGAAATCCTCCCTCGTGACCAGCAAGCTGGCAGGGTAACCTGCGCTCCTCCGCCTCCTGATGAGTTTTCTTCTTTTTTTTTCCTTTTGGGTTTTTTTTGATTTATTTTTATTATGTATATTTTTTTTTTGGTCAGATGGATTGAACTTTGCTGTATCATAAGGCTGGGATAATGCAGGACTCGTTTTAGCCGTCGGAAATATTTATACAAATCCCAAACCAGGAGCCTGGCACGTGGACGTGGTTTATTCTTTGCAGTTCTAAGCTGATGTCCTTTCCTCCCCGCCCTCCTTTCTCTTGATGGGCACTGAAAAGAGGTTCTTAAATTTCGCTCACCCGTCAGGATGAGTTAAGAACCTCACTTTCAAGTGGGGTGGGGGGTGTCCTGCCGGGCCAAAGCCAGATTTTTCTATGCTGCCGTTGCTTGTTCCTGCGACGCTGCGGAAGGCCAGTGGAATAGCACCAGCCCCACCTGTGAGTTTCCCCCCGCTGTGAACTCTGAAAGCGAGATCCGGAACTGCCAGTGGCGTCGGAGAAAGCCTAAGAGCAGGATCATAATTAAGAATAACACTAAGTGTTTTTATATAACATGCCCGGGTGCACACAGCCATTGTGGCAACAGCCCTATGAAGGTAGTCCAGGATGCTTGCCCCCACGTGGCAGGTGGTGAGCCAGGGCCTTGCGGCCGAGAGAGACAAGCTATTTACAGGGGTGAGATTAGAACTGGGGGCTGCTTGAGACACGGCACAGTTTCTTGAGCCTCATCACTCTGCCAGCTGTCATAAGAAGAACCCTGCTGGTTTTTAGACCAAGATTCAGCTAGTTCTGCGTGTTGTTTCCCTCTGGGGTCTAAAGCATCATGGCTCTGGTGTTCTGAGCCCAACACCTGGCACGTCCGAGGGTGCCATTCAGCATCCCTCCTAGCAGGGGCTGATGGGAATTGTAGTCCAAGACATCTAGAGAGGGCTCTAGGTTGGGGAAGGGCTGGTTCCAACAGGATTTTTTGTTTCATTTCAATATTTTCTAAGCTAAGATGGCAAAAGCTTGATGGACTTTGGTCCGTGACCTTGTGGGTGAGCTAGGCTGCTAAAAGTCTCCACGCAGCGGGTTTTGGTGGACGCTGTGTCTCTTTGGCAAACTGAGGAGGGGCAGGGGGCAGGCTTCTTCTCACAGAGCTCCATATCCCACCCCAAAGGCCGCCTGAGCCGACTTTTGGCCCAATGTGGCTTTTAAGGGGTAGGCGGTCCGTTATCAACTTACAGAGGATTTGGGGTGCTGTGTTCGTTTCAAAGCAGAGTTTTGAAAAGCGTTTTTGTCAGACCAACTTTAGGCAGGTGTAAAGAATGTGGAGAGTTTTAAGTTTCACATGGCTCTTCAGCAAACAGGCAGGCCGCCACTGTCGCACTGGTCGGCATCTAGCTTTTCCCCGAGGGCCCTTTGACAGAGTGGCCGTGGGTGGCTCAAAGTCCCAGCACCCCACTCCCCAAATGGCTGTGCTTCCCTCGTGGATTTTTTAAAAACCACAACATGAAATTCTGTGCCAATGGAGGCAGAGGGTCGGTTATCTGGATCAGTCGAGGAAATTGTAGGGGCCACAGAGATGTTTGCTGCTTCTCAGTCCTGATTATTGGGAAGGAGAGATCTCAGCCGATCTGGCAGCGCTCATCTTCTGACATTGCAGCAAAATATATTGCCCATGTCCTTTGGAGGCTTAAGGACTAGGACCTTGGCTTAGTTTGTAAACGGGTGCTGAAATCCTTGACCTACAGAGTTTCCCTCTCCATCGCTGCCCTCTACCAAACTGCAAGGTATTCTGTTCACGGGGTGTGATGCTGCCTTGTTTGGAAGTGACCTTGATTCCAATGTTGTTCTTGACAACTTTTAACTCTTCCCCCCCCCCCCAAAAAAAAGCGTTTAGAAAATGGACACAAATCCATCCCCAATGCAGTCAGTGAGCATAAATAAAATAACTTTTATGCCTAAGGAAAGCAGGTCGGATTTCTATTTGAGAAAAGAGAATTGGTAAGAGAATCATGATCACTATAACAGAAATCTTTTAGCTTTGAATTCAAGCATCTGGGTCCCGGGTGACAAATTTGAGGGTTTTATTTGGCAGTGGCCATTTGGTTCCACAGACATCAATATACCTCGATGCTCAGCTCTGTTTGAACCTCCCAGGGTCTCGTTGTGTGAAAAACCTTTTCCTTAAAAAATGTTGAGCTGAGTTCTGCCATTCAGCACCTCCAATCCCTTGACTCCCCCCCCCAAAAAAAAATTAATTGGATTTTCAAATTAACAAAATTCAGTGCCTTAAGTGGGATGAGCTACGGCCAAGTTAGCTTGACCTTAAGAGTTGGCTCAGCTTCTGGCAGACTTCGAAATGAAATCTCTCATCCTTTAGTTGATTTCCCACTGTCGCCCACACTAAATCTCTGGTTCTCCACCCACTCAACAAATTAGGATTTTATTGTCTCTTCGTGTTTAGGACATCCTTTGCCAAATAGGCCTTCCAGATGCGTCAGACTGCAAATCCCATCAGCCCCAGACAGCACAGGCTCATGGGAGTTGTAGTCCAAAACAGCCCGAGGGCAGCAGGTTGAGGACAGCTGGCTCAGGGAAACCAATCCTGTAGCAAGGAGCAAGTTTTTCCCGATGGCTGTCCTTGAGGCTTCTGGAATAATACTGCACACAGCAACTGGCAGAGCTGAACTTATCCTCTAAAAGAAAAGAAAAAAGCACAAAAGATTAATTTGCTGCTGCTGGAAAGATTTAAAAACAAAATCTAGCATCTTGCTTCTGCCCCACCCATCTGTGTGGGTCCTCGCAGCCTACAACAGAGTTTGTAATAATTAATTTGGCTCCATTTGTTACAGGGCTGTGAGGGCGAATGAGAAAGTAAAAAATGGCGGCAGGGGGAATCTCTGTCCTAGCTACTGTCCTGGGCTTTGCCTTTCGATGACACCCGAGAAAGTTCTCTGCAGTATCCATAGAACGAGACCCCCACCTGTTAAATGTTCTGCCTTCTTGAGTTGACAGCTCTTTGGTGGGGCGGTGTTGCAAGAAAAACGCAGCAGAGTGTTTGTGTGAAGCCTCTTCCCCCTGTGACCTTTGGCAATCTCGTCCCGCCTCATCTCTTGGCTTGAGGGATTTCACCAAGCATTCCTTGCTAGTAATGCTGATCCTGTGGTCTTAGAAGGCTAGAAACTTCAGGAAAGCTGGAAGTCCCCGGAAGCCCTGCTCTGCTGCCAACGCCTGAAATCCACGCTGCTCTGCATGTTTGAGCTGCCTGGTCCTCTGCTTCACCACCGAACTGGCGACGAGATCCCAGAACCTCTGCGAGCCTGCATTTAAAAACATTTTTTACCATGCTGCATCTCCTGGAAAAAACACATCCCACTATCCTTCCTCCGCTCCCAGGAGTTTTCTCTCTGCACTTCTGACACAGGAATGTGCCACTCTCCCATCTTTGTCGCCCTCTGCCTCTGTCATTCTGGGCTGAGAAGAGAATTTGGGGCTGTCAGATGGGTTGGAGTAAAGACAAGGGGAGGAAAGGGCAATGTAAAAATTAAGATGGATGGCTTCACGTATTATTATTTTTTAAAACTGAGCGGTGACCATCCGAGTGTCTCTCTGTGTGTGTCTTTTCCAAGAGGAGCTGGCAGGCCGAGGCGGCAGAGACGGTAAAATATCTGACAAATGATCTGACCGGTTGCACCTCCGACTTCCTCTCACTGTCTTGCCAGTTGATGCTTCAGGGGTTACAGGCCCAGCGGGGAAAACAAAGCCCACCTTGATTTGAGGGCAGTCGACACCAGCTCAAAATTGTCACAGTTGTCAGATGAGTGCAGAAAAAGGTGCCATCAGCAAGACTTCGCTGGCTAGAAAGCTTGTGGGGTGTGCCCACCTTGGCACAAGCTGGTCAGTGAGGACGGAGGACTCTCAGGAGTGAGTTAGGCTCGTTTCCTCTGTGTTTAGGTATCTGTGTAGCCGCTGTCCCTTCCGTTCCGCTGCCCACTATGCCCACTCCCTGGGCGGTGGGACTGAAACGGCAGGGCGTTTTAGAGCGGGTTGTGTTTGGCGGCGGGCTGTCCTTGGAGTCAGGTTCCTGTTTCCTTCTCTTCTGCCCTTTCAAAAGACTCCTCCCCTCAAAGTTCGCTTCCGTTTCTCCCAGATGAACTACCGTACAGCAGGGGTGACTTAGCACCCTCTTTTGGGGCTCAGGGGCCATTTGAGAGCCGTCAGGGGGCTGCAGGCCAGTGGCGATGGAAGGGCGTGTGGCCAGTAGGCACCCCAGAGCATCCTTGCAAACGGGCAGCGGTGGTAAATTGAGCTGGGGGCTGGCTTTCCAAATCTGGCTCTTGGGCCATCTCTGGCCTGCAGGCTGACAGTTCACAACATGGATATATTTCTAGCCTCCTATTCCTATACTTTCCCCCGCCTCCTAGCCATACTGTAAATAGATGTGAATCATATATATATAAATATATATATATATATATATACATACATATATATATATAATTTTTTTACATCATCTTCATCTCTATCTTCTGGTGTTTGCTTTTTTTCTAAATAAATAAATAAATAAAAATAGTCAAAAAGACGCATTCTCAAAAACACGCAAAAAGCGCACCACCCCACATCTGTCGCACATCACTGGCCCACCTGTCAGCCGTTCCACTGAGACCTTGGGTGCAGCCAAGATTTTGGAGTTTTGAAGCTGCTGCTTCTTGTAGCGGTGGGGGAGGTGATGGGGAGGGGGGGTTTGGCACCCTCCTTTCGTCCGGGTCCTGCTGGGCAATTGCAGATGACTGTGTTGTTGTTGTTGATTATGTAGAAAGAGGAAGGAAGGGAGAGTTGGGTGCGAAAGAATTAAAGAGAAAATGTGCGGAAATAAAGTAACCCTTGTCTCGACCCATAGGTTTGAAGTTTGTGCTCTCTTAAAAATACCTAAAAAGGACTTTGAAATGCCGTCCGGCTTCTGTCGACGTGGACTTCTCCTCCTGCGATGGCTTCAGCATTCGCTTCCATGGCACCCCAAACTTTGTTCTGTTAACTTACTTAGGTTTCCCTGCTCACAGTTTTAGGCAGCTAAGTTTCCAACAGGGAGTCTCTCCGGTCCCTACCTGGAGATTGAACTGGTACCTTCTGCTTTGTCCCTGAGCCACAGCTCTTCCTTTAAAGGGGGAGTATTTCTTTATTTGGGACGCGGGTGGCGATGTGGGTTAAACTACAGAGCCTGGGACTTGCCGATCAGAAGGTCAGCGGTTCGAATCACCGCAACAGGGTGAGCTCCCGTTGCTCGGTCCCAGCTCCTGCCAACCTAGCAGTTCAAAAGCACGTCAAAGTGCAAGTAGCTAAATAGGTACCACTCCGGCGGAAGGTAAACGCCGTTTCCGTGCGCTGCTCTGGTTCGCCAGAAGCGGCTTAGTCATGCTGGCCACATGACCGGAAGCTGCACGCCAGCTCCCTCGGCCAATAAAGCAAGATGAGCGCCGCAACCCAAGAGTCGGTTACGACTGGACCTAATGGTCAGGGGGTCCCTTTACCTTTACCTTTTTATTTCCTTTTCTAATTTCTGCACCACCCTTTCTTCGAAGTTCACAGGGCAGTTAAAAATTAAAAACTCTTGTCCTTGTGGTTCTGAAGAAAGCTGTTGACTTAAGACACAGGAAGCAGTTGCAGGTTGCAATTGCAATGGATTAGTTATCAGCTCCCTTCTACTGAGTTGGGGGCATTGGTCCATCTAAGCTGGTCTACACTGACTGGCAGCAGTGGCTTTCCAGGGTTTTGGCAGGCGGTCTCTCCCAGCCCTATCGGGAGGACATAAGAAGGATCTAAGAAACCTTGGTGGATCTTGCCCTGTTCTCACCAAGGCCAAATTCCCTTAACAACCTAGGGATTTAGGTAGACTGCCTCTGGACCTGGAGGTTCCATATGTACACCAGAAGAGACCCATAGCTGGATCAGGCCAAACCTAAGGACACACACACTCCAGCCAGTATGGATGTGCTGCCCTGTTGCTGGATTATATTCTAAACCGACCAAACCTTTTTTTTAAATATCCTAAACGACTACAAATGTAGTCCCTTGTGACATGTCAGTAACAATCGGGCCAACCGTCCGAAGGCCCCTTTCCCCACCAAAATACCGGTTTAAAAATAAGATCCGATAGAACATCAGGTGGGAGGGCCGTTGCAGTTCTCCTTTTGGTCGGCAGAGGCTGAAAGAGACTTTTGAATGAAGCCGCATAATTGTGAATCGCTCCCAAATAAGGGAAGGAGAGGCCAGAGTTTTGCCTTGCATTTTCAAAGGTTTAGGTCATTCGCCTCCGGGAAGTGTGGGAAGAAATGGTCAGCAACGGGGGGGGGGGTTGTTAAGCCCACCAACCCATGGGAACCAACTCCTTAGAATTTCCTGTTTATTTGCAATATGAGGAGAAGCCCCAGTTTGGAAGCATCTTCAGACTTCTTCCAAGTCTGCCTTCTCCCCCTGCCGAAACAAATACACCCCATCAGGCTCTTCACCCTGAAATAAATAAATCAGGATCTCTGTCGTTTTGCTGATGGTGCAACAAAGAGTCATCAAAGCCCAGCTGTTGCTTCTAGAACTGAAGTGGGACATCTCAGACTGAATGTTGCTCTCTAGCCCTCTTTTGTTTGGCCCCCGGACACCCCCTCAGTAGCCCTGCTTTGCACCCTCCTGGGGTGTTTTTGGCCTGGTCAGAATGCATCCCTGAACTGCTTATGTTCCCAGTTGTTGCTCCGCCCATTTTTCCCTCTGGCCCTGCCCACCCCGGGCATGCGGCCCCTGAAAAACTTCCCAGAGGGGAAATGTGGCCCTCGGGATGAAAAAGGTCCCCAGTCCTGATCTGGAAGTTGGAGGAAATCTGTGCACTTTTGGGCTTGACATTTGTTCCTATTTCCAACTCTCCAATGGTCTGGACTCCTAGCAGTCAGCGTGACTGGGCCGGACAAGCAACCCTCCTTCATCTGTGTTTAAAAATAAACCTCTCCTGTTTGCTTTCAAAGATATAATCGCTGTTTTCTTTTTCCCCAGGTGCATACCTGCACCCTGTGATTAACTTGGGAGTGTGTCATGCAAGGGATAACATCACTTGACTGGTGCAAAAGGGGGAGACTGCAGCGGGGAGGGAGGAAAGGTTTGCTGGTAAAATGTGGGATCTGAACCACAGGAGACCCCTTCAAAAAGGATTGGTCTTCAGCCTACTGGGCCACGGGTCTGATTTCAGGAGGGTTGCAACAAGAGCACTATCAACGCAGCAAAAATAAAGTAGACCCAACGCTGGGTGGGTTGGGGAGAATTGTACCACCCGACATTCCGATTTATTAATTTTTTATTTCAGTATTTATAAACTCTGCTTTCATATAAATATATTGCCAAATTAAAAGCGAATAAAAAACGAAAATGGCAAGCCTCAAAAAGAGCTGGCTGGCAAAGCAATCTCTGTCATAATAATCCTTGCACTATCTAGAAGATGCAGCACAAAAGGAAAAAAGTGATGGGGAAATAGGAGGGGAGAGCAAAGCAAAATTGGGCACCAGTTCTTCACTGCAAGGTTCTCGTCACAACTGGCTGGAGTGGAACAAGCTGAAGGAGAGGAAAAAGCTGGAACTTGCTGATCTCTCAGCTGAGCCGATAAGGAAGCCCCGTGGTTCCTTTTCTCTCCTCCTGTCGCCTGACGGAATGGCTGCTTCTAGGCCGGCCTGCGAAAGCGGAGCCTGATGGAATCAATTGAAAGTAAATTACATTTTTGTTGAACCCCGGATGCGGAGACACACTTGAATTTGGCTTGGGGTAGCAAAGCATGTCCCCAAAATTCCCAAGCTGCCACTTGTAATTTCCGTTCAGTATCTTCATGCTGTGAAACTTAACAACAACCAAAGTCCCATGTGATTTCTCAAGCAGAAACTGGTCCAGGGAAACAGATGGAAGTGCTCTTCTTCTGATGCAACATTCTTCTTTGGTTCTTCTGGCATGATGCAGTTATGAATAAGTAGGGGATGCCAACCTTTCCTCCTGTTTTGCCCTTCGCCCACATCGGACCAGCTCCCATCTCCTTTACACCTCACCCATCCCTCTTCACCAGTCCACCCACAGCTCACCCAAGCCCCTCCCACCAGGCCCCAAGCTCCACCCCCTTTTAAAGGGGGAGGAGCTTCACAGCAGCTTGCTAAACCGCTGTGTATAGTGTCTCCACCCTGTGTTAAACAGCTTGCCTGCAGAGGGTGACAACAACTTGACATTTTTATGAATACAGGAAGGAATTTCCGTCTTGCTCTTCCTCTCAAAGTTGACCCCGGAGGTAAAGCACCGTGCTGGTAAAACAATGCATTTAAAAAATAAAAGTAAAACATTAACGCCATAAAAAAAACCCATTTAAAAACTGTCACCTTCGCAGCTAATAATTCCAAGGTTGCCATCAAAAAGCCTGAAGTGAGCAGGAATGTTTTTAAGTTATTCCTGAAAGTCAATAAAGAGGGAGGGTGTTCCGCAAGGAGGGAGCAGCCACCGAAAAGGTCCTGCCACGTGGTTTTCTTTGGGCTGCTCTAAGATTCAGAGGAATTCCACTTGGGCTTGAAAAATTCACCCTAAAAAAGGTGTGTGTCAATTTCTGCCTGTGAGGGTTAAATCTGTGGTGAAAGTTTATTTGAATGACGTTGCTCTTCCACCGCAGAACCCTCACAAAGCTGCCTACAGAAAAATTAGTTGCTGGGTGTTTTTACAGCCATTGCGTCATGAAAACAATAATTTTAAAATGGTTTGGTTAATCCTAATATAGCTCTACCAAAAACAAGCAGCACAGTCAAAATGTACCCAAATCGACCCGGAAAGCCCCGTGGGTCAGGTTTCATCAGATTTTGAATAATTCCAGCGCAGTCTCCGAAGGAGGAAACTCAGAAGTTGTCCACCATAGGTGAGGGGAAACGAGAATAGACGCAGAACATGGCCAGTCAGATGGGTGGAGTATTATTATTATTATTTATTTATTTATTTATTTATTTATTTATTTATTTATTTATTATTATTATTATCTCCTAGCCTTTGATAGCCACCTCCTCCTCCATGATTCTGTCTAAGCTGCTCCATGCTGAGAATCATGAGGCCCAGAGTATTTTTAAGGGTCAGCACTCTCCACACAGAAGCTCCCACCTTCAGTAGCCTTTCCAGCTAGGGCCAGACTGCAATGTGAAACCTTGGCAAGATGCTGCCAGCCATTGTACGCAGCACTGAGTCAGTTGCCCCAGGGGTCTGGCTCAGTACAAGGCAACTTCCTGGGAACCAGCCCTTTATATCAGAGCCATGGGAATGTGGGCATTTGCTTTTGTTTTAGTGGAAGGGCCCTAACTTGGGGCAAAGCATAGACTTTGCCTGCAGAAAGTCCCTGTTTCAGTCCCCACTGGCATTTCCTGGTAGGGCTGGGAGAGGCTCCCTGCTTGAAACCCCCAGAGAGCTGCTGCCAGCCAGTGCAGACAGTACTGAGCCAGATGGAGCAATGGTAAAGCCAGCTTCCTCTGTTCTGTGAATTGCGCCGTCTGTTTCTACCACAAGATCAGATCTCGGGAGCCTTTGAATTCTGAAAGATTCTGCTTTTGGCATTGGGAGGCAGCCAGGGGGCAGGAAAGGCGCTGGCCGCAAGTTCCCTCTTTATTGTCCCAGGAAAAGGAAACTTAATTCTCTGATCTGCTGACTCCTAATCCCAAAATAACTTGATTGCAATGCATTGTCCAACATCAGGCGCTTTTGGCTCCAGGCTCTTGTCCGTAAATCACAGTGCAAAAAGCAACACTTGAGTCAACTCTCAGGTTACACAGAAAAAAAACTTACTATTATTATTATTATTATTATTATTGTTGTTGTTTTTATTATTAAGATTTTCATAACTACGGTAACTTTCTATAGTCATCCCTTTTATATACAGTGGTACCCTGGGTTACATACGCTTCAGGTTACATACGCTTCAGGTTACGCACTCCGCTAGCCCAGAAATAGTGCTTCAGGTTAAGAACTTTGCTTCAGGATAAGAACTGAAATCGGGTTCCGGTGGCGCGGTGGCAGCAGGAGGCCCCATTAGCTAAAGTGGTGCTTCAGGTTAAGAACAGTTTCAGGTTAAGAACGGACCTCTGGAACGAATTAGGTACTTAACCCGAGGTACCACTGTACTGCATAAAGTAAAGGTAAAGGGACACCTGACCATTAGGTCCAGTCATGGCTGACTCTGGGGTTGTGGTGCTCATCTCGCTTTACTGGCTGAGGGAACCAGCGTACAGCTTCCGGGTCATGTGGCCAGCAGGACTAAGCCGCTTCTGGTGAACCAGAGCAGCACACAGAAATGCCGTTTACCTTCCCACCGGAGCGGTACCTATTTATCTACTTGCACTTTGAATTGCTTTTGAACTGCTAGGTTGGCAGGAGCAGGGACCGAGCAACGGGAGCTCACCCCGTGGTGGGGATTCGAACCGCTGACCTTCTTATCGGCAAGTCCTAAGCTCTGTGGTTTAACCCACAGCACCACCCACGTCACTACCCCACTTATCACTGAATGCATATTCCTCGATTACATCATGCATTTCATCTAAAATATATTCCTCTATTTCATATATTTTATTTCTTCAGCAGAAAAATAACTTGACGCGCCTGGAAAACCTCAAGCCCATCTTTGTAGAATAATACTGCATATAAAAAGCAAAAACAAACCAACTGGGTTCAAAAATCCTATTGGGTTATTTTTTAATAGATGCAAAAAGAAAAAAAAGAAATTGCAAGTAAATATCTCAAAAAGGCAAACGGAGGCAAATACCTGAAGCAAATACGTGAAGCAGTTTACGCAAATGTTGCTGTCTGTCTAAAAAAGCTGGGGAGAGGCGCATTTGGAATACTGTGGACGGTTCTGGGCACCTCGCCTCAAAACAGATATGGAAAAGGTTCAGAAAAGAGCAGCCAGAACAATGAAGGGGATGGAACGACTCCCCTACGAAGGAAGATTGCAGCGTTTGAGACTTAACAGTTTGGAGAAAAGGCAAGTAAGAAGAGCATGATGGTAGTTTATAAAGTAATGCAGGGGGTGAAGAAAGTGGGCGTCCCTCTCTCGTGGCTGCGCTATGAAGCCAAATGGTGGGAGATTTGGGACAGAGAGATCCTAACCTATGAGGTGGGTCAGGCTGCATGGTGGTGACTGGCCCAAGAGCACTCGGGGAGCTTCATGACCGGTGGGAATTTGAACCTTGGTCTCCCAGGTACAGTCATACCTCGGGTTGCAGCCGCTTCAGGTTGCGGTTTTTTGGATTACGCACCTGCCAAAACCCGGAAGTACCAAAACGGGTTACTTCCGGGTTTCGGCGGTCACACATGCGCAGAAGTGCTAAATCGCACATTGTGCATGCGCAGAAGCGCCACTGCGGGTTGCGAACGTGCATCTCGCAAGGATCATGTTCGCAACCCGAGCGTCCACTGCGCTAACCACTATGCCACACTGTCATGGTTGGGAAACTTTAGGTTCTTCGAAGGCCAGATATGTTGTGTGTGTTTCATTTTCACTTCCTTGTTTTTCTTTCTATTTCATACACACACACACACACACACACTATACTTTCCCATCTATAATACGCCCCATGTATAAGACACCCCCCACAATTTTTGGGGACTCGATTTTAAGAAAATTTGGGGAGATGGCCCCAAGTTGTTGAGCTTTCCCCCCGCCCCAGCTGCGAGCAGGAAACACTCCCTGGATCATTTCCCGCACGCAGCAGCATCGGGGGAAGTTGCACTCCTGCCAACCGGCTGGCTGGTGGGGGCGCCGCTTCTCCCCCCACCATGCCAATATCTGTGTATTGGACGACCCCAGTTTTTCGACACTGTTTTTCAGTCAAAAAACCTCTAATACAGAAAAAATACGGTATGTTACAGAACTGGGCAATTCCATGAAAATGTCAGCTTACAGATTCATTTTTATTTCAGAGTTAACATGCTCTGCTGTCATTTTAAAGATGATTTCCCAGAATTTCTTTTTCTTCTTCCCAAAAGAAGAAATAGTGTAATAGTGCCACTGTATTCTGCTCTGGTCAGACCTCACCTGGAGTACTGTGTCCAGTTCTGGGCACCACAGTTCAAGAAGGACACTGGCAAACTGGAACGTGTCCAGAGGAGGGCAACCAAAATGGTCAAAGGCCTGGAAATGATGCCTTATGAGGAACGGCTAAGGGAGCTGGGCATGTTTAGCCTGGAGAAGAGGAGGTTAAGGGGTGATATGATAGCCATGTTCAAATATATAAAAGGATGTCACATAGAGGAGGGAGAAAGGTTGTTTTCTGCTGCTCCAGAGAAGCGGACACAGAGCAATGGATCCAAACTACAAGAAAGAAGATTCCACCTAAACATTAGGAGGAACTTCTGACAGTAAGAGCTGTTCGACAGTGGAATTTGCTGCCAAGGAGTGTGATGGAGTCTCCTTCTTTGGAGGTCTTTAAGCAGAGGCTTGACAACCATATGTCAGGAGTGCTCTGATGGTGTTTCCTGCTTGGCAGGGGGTTGGACTCGATGGCCCTTGTGGTCTCTTCCAACTCTTCTATGATTCTATGAAACGTCGTGTTATGTCAGTATGGAATTACCCAAATTTTGGATGAAAATAATATTATTTTTAAACTTAAAACGTGTCCTTGACTTGTAATTGTGCCTCTTACTTGCCCTAACAAAGGTAAGACACACCTGCCTGGCCCCGCCTCCTTTTGCCTCTGGCCCCGCCTATACCATGGGAGGTTACCCAGGGAGGGAATGTGACTCTGTGGCGAAGGAAAGGGGCATGTCAAGGACTGCGTCAAATGAGCCTGGCCCAAAACACCAGGTCAATGTTTTCTGCCTTCAGGTGCTGCTCTGCATTCAAGGTTAAACCGACCCTTTAAGGTAGCAAAGTTCAGCCACTCCTATTTCTGCCCACTCAGCCTGAGTCAGGAGATTCTTGGGCTGTACTCTGGATATGATGATGATGATTGCATTTATTACCACCCTTCACCCAAAGATCAAGTAAAAAATGTTACAGTCACAGGAATCGGGAGGGTTCTGAAGCAACAAAGCTCAGGTGTCAACGGTGTGTGTCTTCAGCATGTGTCTTCAGCATGGGTAGGCAAACTAAGGCCCGGGGGCCGGATCCAGCCCAATCGCCTTCTAAATCCGGCCCACGGGCGGTCCGGGAATCAGCGTGTTTTTACATGAGCAGAATGCGTCCTTTTATTTAAAATGCATCTCTGAGTTATTTGTGGAGCCTGCCTGGTGTTTTTACATGAGTAGAATGTGTGCTTTTATTTAAAATGCAGCTCTGGGTTATTTGTGGGGCCTGCCTGGTGTTTTTACATGAGAAAAATGTGTGCTTTTATTTAAAATGCAGCTCTGGGTTATTTGTGGAGCATAGGAATTTGTTCATTCCCCCCCCCAAAAAAAAAATATAGTCCGGCCCCCCACAAGGTTTGAGGGACAGTGGACCAGCCCCCTGCTGAAAAAGTTTGCTGACCCCTGGTCTTCAGCATTCACCCAAAGCCATATAGTGAAGACACCAGCTGTATGCCAGAGAGCAAGAGTTTAAAAGATTTTAAAAGTCACAGCCGTTCCCCAAAGAGATTTGCAGCGGTGCACCTCAGGTTCCACTGTTCTTGAGATTCCCCCCAAAATATTCGAAGGATCTTTGAATCGCTCTGTTGTTTTCGAGTTAAGGGGTAGGGAAAATTAGCTCAGTCTTCACCCGATCTTCAGTCAGCTCTGTGTCCTCTTCCCTACTTTCAGTTTTACATTGTAAGCCCCACAGGACAAGGAGGGGAAATACCATTTGCAACAGGGGAAGTGGGCATGCCAGACCTGAACTAGCAGGGAGTTTCTTAAAATTGGGCACACAAAACAGACGACTTTCAGGATAGCTCAGTCGGTAGAGCATGAGACTTTTAGCTGGGCGAAAGATTCCTGCATTGCAAGGGATTGGGCTATAGCTGTCAACTTTCAGATTTGAAAATAAGGGATCAGCAGCCTCGAAAATAAGGGATCGTCAGCCTGACCTGTCCCGGGGACACTCTACGGGATATCTAACAATCTGAGATAGCAGCAGGAAGCAGCAGGAAATGGCTCTGGAATAAGGGAATTTCCTGCAAAAAAAGGCAAGGTTGACAACTATGGGTTGGGCTGGTTTACCCTCGTGCTCCCTTCCAATTCTACAATCTATGGGTGATCAGAACTGCGCGCCTGAGTGATAACATTAACTCCCAAAAAACCTCAGTGATGGGGCAGGGATTTAAGGGCTCAGGCAGTCCTTGGGGTATCCTGGACTCAGGCTGTTCAGGGCCTTGTAAATCACAACAAGGACTTGAACCCGGCTCGGTCACATAGGGGCAACCAGTGTGGGCTTCTGAACACTGGAGTTATGTGCTGGAGCTGTCTAGCCATAGAGCTTTGTACCAGCTGGAGACTTTGGCCCAGGGTCTAGGATAGCCCCACATATGAGTTGTGGTCCAAAGTGTCTCGTGGGCACCAGGATGGGCAAGGTTGAGCTAGGTTTATCCTGACTCCCAGAATATTTCAATCTGCTCGGTTGCAGTGTGGTTTCTGTGTGGAGTTTGGGGTCCCTCCCCACCCAAGGCAGGGTTCAGATTCCCCCAGGATATCTCCGCGGTCGAAGGTCTACTCTTATCTCCTAGAAACGTTATTGCTAGAGACTTTGCCCTCTTTTTTTATGTGTAGGACTTTGAGGCTTGTCTGATGATTAAGTTTATGGGGAGTCAAACATGAGAATTCTGTTATCTCAGGGCCAAAGTCTCAGGCGGATGTCATTCGTCCAGCAAGATCCCGGATGTCTCGGGGGCTTCTTCAGTGCATGACTCAGCCAGGCTGTCAAGAAAAGAGCAGGGAGACTTTGGCAGCCCGAGGGCCGCATTTCTTTCTGAGCAACCTCCCAGGGGCCAGAGGCAAAAGTTTGTGGAACGACACACTTTGTGAATTTTGTAAATGTTGCCCTTGTACCATAGCTGTCAAGCGTCCCTTATTTGGCGGGACAGTCCCTTATCCCAGCGCCATGTCCCGCTGCTGTCCCTTATGGATGATGTCCCTTAAATAAGCTCCTGAAGGTAATGGAGCCCTTTCTATGTCCAGCTGTCCTTTGTCAACAACAAATTGTTGCTTTTTTTGTGTTGAATATATGCTATATGGTAATTTATGGACCTAATAGGTATCTGAAGCCATTTGCACGCAACAAAATATGTATTTTATCAAAGTAATTGTTGATCCCTTATTTTGGCTGCTCATCCCTTATTTTCGAGGCTGCTGGTCCCTTATTTTCAAATCTGTAAGTTGACAGCTATGCCTTGTACAGAAGACTACTTTCTACAGATACTCGTCCACGTCCCTCACTATATTCCACCCTTTGGCCATGCTTGCTGAGGCTTTTGGGAGTTGTACCTGCCCTTCATTGGCGTCAAGCGTTTTCCTGCCACAATGAGGGCTAGAAACTTGCTCCCCACCCTGTATTGATGAAGCTCAGATCCATGAGCAATTGTTGCTGTCTAATAGAGAGGTGAGTTTTTCTGGTTTTCCCAGGAGGCGGAGGAAGACTCTGTGTTTTGCTAATCTAGTTGCACCTTTCTCAAAATAGAAAGGAAAAAAAGAGAGATGATTGGCAGTCCCTAAACGCAACTCAGGACAGGTTTGGGCTTGTCATACGTCATTTTTGTGACATCTGAATACGGCATGTACTTTTTAAAAATAGGTGTGCGTTGGTGTTTATTTTATTTCCCCAGGTATGTTCCCACAAAAGGGTTGCGGTGATGCAATCTCCAGCGACCTGTTAAATCTGCTTACATAAGAGCGGGCATGTCTTTCAAAGACAGTCCTCAGAGCCCGCAGAGTGAATGGTTTCGTCTCTGTGTCACCTCTGCTGGTTTCAGTCGCAACTGAAATTCAGGGTGGGCTGCCCAGGGCTGGCTCTGCCGTGGGGCAAAGTGAGGCAGACCCTGGTTCTCACCTTTGCTGAGGTTTTGTTCCAACTGGCAACAAATTTTGTCCCTTTGAGAGATGGGAAGCTGAGCGCCAACCCGAGGTTCCAGAAAAGTCATAATATTCACACATTTCCCCCTGGCCTTTGGTCTGACAACTGCCTGATCCCTTGTATCCCTACCTGATCACTGAGATCTTGAGAGGATCCTCTGCTGATGGTCACCCATGGCTGAGATGTAACTACTAGAAGATCTGCAGTTGGTCTCATTGGCCCAAACCTGTGGAACTCCCTCTCACCTGACAGTTCCACTCCATGCTGAACTTCAGCTGCACAACAAATACTTCCTTATTCTAGCAGGTGTCTCTTGGGCATTTATGATTATTATTTTTTTACTTTATTCTCTGCATGGCTCATTTTTAGGCACAGCGCTTAGAAATACCACACGACTGAGTGGTATATAAACGCCTTAAAATAAATACTAAATGTATTTTTGTTTCTAATGGCTCATCTAAGCTCAGTATTGTTGATGTTTACTGGTAGTGGCTCTCTGTGGTTTCAGTCTTCCCCTTAAAAATATTTTACTCCTCGTGATTCTGAATAAAGAGCTGGTTTAAATACGAACATAGGAAACTTGTACCAAGTTAGGCCACGGTTTTGAGCCTCACATGGCAGAGTCTCAAAGATGTGCTCTCCGAAGCCTACATTCTGAGCATGATCGCGCTACTGTCTCGGCGACGTCTATGCTGGCTTGGCCGTGTGCACAGATTGGAAGATGGCAGGAACCCCAAGAACGTGCTCTGCGGGGAGTTGGCTTCAGGCACCAGATCTGTTGAGAGACCAGCTCTGTGTCACAGAGATGTCTGCAAATGTGACGCAAAGGCTGGCAGTATCAACACCGCCATGTGGGAATCCCTTGCAGATGACCACAGTGCCTGGAGACAGACAGGTCGGACATTCATAGCAGTGACCAGAGGAGGAATGACCGCTGGGAGCAGTGCAGAGAGAAGAAACGCCGTGGGGCATCTGCAGCAGCACAACCGGATGCCTTCATCTGCCCCAGCTGCAACAAAACATGTCTCTCCTGTATCGGTCTTTACAGCCACAGCAGGTGCTGTAACTCTCCAACAGTGTGACTTCACCTCCAAAGGCGCACTCCTCCGTTTTCTCCCGAGACAGACAGGTGCCAACCATCTAGCTCAATATTGTCAACACTGACTAGCAGCTGCTCTCCTGGGGCCTTCTGCATGCAGAGCAGCCGCTCTGCCCTTTTGCAAGCCCTGACGATCAGCTGAACGGCGACAACCTTGCTGGTTCCAGTGACCACTTTGGAAAACCCTGTGCCCTCCACGAGACACAGACGTCATCTGGGACAAACAGGCTTGTCTGGGGTGCCTCTGCCTCCTGACCTATATTTCTGCAAAATCAGCTGGTGCTTTTTTTTTTGCAGAAGTCGGCAGTGGGGGAATGCACATCCGGTGGGGAAAAAAAGCATCACTTTCCAGCGCAGACGTGACATCCTGTTATGCTCGGTGCAGAATCAGGAAAGAGGGCAGAGCGAGCTGGACTTTGGGTGGGTGGGGGGAATGGACTTATGCTAAAATCTGGTGGGTGGGTTTCGTCAAGCCCTTTTCACTGAAGCCAGCTCACATCCACCTCCGTCATAAATGAAACATTGACAAATCCCCAGAAAACTCTTTGCACCTCTGTTGTTTATGGTGACGAGGTGCCCGTGGCAATGAGCAGTGGGCAAGCTCCCTTTTGATCTGCTGCTTCTTTCTTTCCTTATACCGAGGCAGACTGTTAATAATAATAATAATAATAATAATAATAATAATAATAATAATAATTTATTATTATTTATACTCCGCCCATCTGGCTGGGTTTCCCCAGCCACTCTGGGCGGCTTCCAACATAATATTAATATACAATAGTCTGTTAAAACATTAAAAGCTTCCCTAAACAGGGCTGCCTTCAGATCCACAGAGTCCAGGGCTGTCCACACTGAATTGCAGCAACTAGGCTTTCAGATGGTAGATATTCCAAGCCCTGCCTGGAGATATTGAGGATTGAACCTGCGTGCTCCCGACTTGCTCAAATCTGCTCTACCAAGTGAGCTGCAGCCCTTGGCCTAAAGATAAGGTTCTAGTCCTCGTGGTTCTAGAGATAGAGAGAGCCGGTTTAAACAGGGGGAAAGGAAGGGGCCTGCCACTGCGTCAGACCATGGGTCCATCTGCCTCAGTAATGCCTGCACAGGCTGGCAGCTGCTCTCCATGGTTTCAGGTAAGGGAGATGCCAGCACACCTGTTCAAGTAGAATTCAAAGATCCCAAGTCCAAAGGACAGGATGCTGGAGTATAAGGGACTGTAGGCTGTGCTCTTCTGATGCCCTTATAGTCTTAGAGGATCTTGCATCCACCAAGACCCCACGGCACACACATTAAAGTGTGCTTTTCTTTAAAATGCATTATTTCCTTTTATCATGTGCTGAAAATAAAACTTTCGGGAAGCTGCTGGAAGTTTCCAATGTTTGTTCTTCTCCTCAGTCTCTAGGGGAAGTTCCCCCCCCCCCCTTCCTCTTTTTGAGACTTGTTTCCCTTCTCCTCTCTGCCCCCCCTTGAGAAAGCGTTACATAACAAAGCATTCTGCATTCTCCAGGGGTGAGTCCCACACAGAGAGATACTTCCTATTCTCCTTCAAGATCTCTCTTCTCTTTTCCATTGATGGGAGAGGGAAAAACCCAAATCCTTCACCCATTGAGCTTCCCCCCCCCCCCGGCCCAACAGATACTCCTCCCTTTCCAGCTTGGCTCCGCCTTCCTCCATAAGTTCCATGAAGCTGTCGATCCTTCCCACCTCTCCTGTAGCCTCCCTGCTTCAGTGTTCAACACAGATATGTTAAATTGTAGACTGAACCATTTCTTTCTTTCTGGGGGGGGTGGGCGGAGGGAGAAGTGAGTGCTACCCATCAAACTCAACCGGTGGGGGAGGGACTACAACATTTTATTTCGTTTCCTTAATTTTATTTATTGTTACATTTCTAGCCTACCTTTCCTCCAAGGAGCCGAAGGTGATTGATATAAGTAAAAAAAACCCTGCTCCTTTTCCCTTATGGAGAGCCCATATAGAGTCCTTTTGTAGGTAGGAGAAAATAAAGAGACCAACCAGAGAATATTGAGAAGCAAAGCAGCTAGTAAGCCTGATCTTTAATAACTGTTGCAACAGGGTGCTCCCCTCACACGCAGGAAAGGAGGAGGACCCAGAAGCCAGGTGTGCCTGCCCTTATATAGACATTTTAAATTGCCCGCCCTGGAGTCCAAGACCACCCCAGAAACATCATACATACATCACAGAAAAGGCGGTCTACAATAGAAATCTGAGTGCGTTGTTTTTACCCTGTCCGCCAGGTTACCTGTTAATGGTAACTTGACTGGATTACCTGTGGAGCCTGGCCATTCTTTTGTAAAAATAATACTTAATTCCTGAGCCAGGTCACAGGCTCACCTTAAATGTGTCCTTAAGGCAGGATTTGTGAGGACAGAGACAATGGGGAGGTTTCTGCATTTCCTTTGACCTTGCAGAGAAATATTTGAGGTGACTGAAAGAGTCAAAATGGCTTTAGGACTTTTCCTATGTGGTTTATATATTTATATATGTGTTTGCTTGGTACATTTATGAACATTTATTATAGATATATAAGACCTGAAAATTCTTATAACAGTGACAGTTCTCCCACTCTCTCCATCTTACCCTCACAACAATCCTGTGAGGTGGCTGCCATAAGGTCACCCACAGGTAGCTCCATGGGCAAGTGAGGATTTGAACCCAGGTTTCCCAGGTCCTAGTTTGATGCTCTTAACAACTACACCACACTGGGTAATGGGCTATAATTGCTCTGGTAGGCCAATTTTGCTTAGCGTTGGGAGGACATTGTTAAAAAGAAGACCCAAGTCCTCCTCAGAGTAAACCCACTGAAATCACTGGTGGCCACGAGTAACTTTTGAGTCCATGGATTTATAGGAGAGGACCTGGGTGGCGCTGTGGGTTAAACCACAGAGCCTAGGACTTGCCAATCAGAAGGTCGGCGGTTCAAATCCCCGCGACGGAGTGAGCTCCCATTGCTCGGTCCCTGCTCCTGCCCACCTAGCAGTTCGAAAGCATGTCAAAGTGCAAGTAGATAAATAGGTACCGCTCCGGCGGGAAGGTAAACGGCATTTCCGTGCGCTGCTCTGGTTCGCCAGAAGTGGCTTAGTCCTGCTGGCCACATGACCCGGAAGCTGTACGCCAGCTCCCTCGGCCATTAAAGCGAGATGAGCTCCGCAACCCCAGAGTCGGCCACGACTGGACCTAATGGTCAGGGGTCCCTTTACCTTTACCCCATGTTAGAAAGAGCTCTTCCTCTTCCTAACCCAGGTCTTCAGTGTGGCATTTATCGCTCCATCCTATACCCATCTCCTCACAATAAACAATTTCTGGACAATGGTGGTTTGATGCAGCAAAAACAACAGGATCTCGTGGAACCTTAAAAGCTAATACATTTTATGACGGCATCAGCTTTTGTGGATTGGAGAGCCCCGCAACAGGATCAGGCCAAAGGGGCCTGTCAAGTCTAGGATCTTGTCCTTGCAGTGGCCAAATGCCGCAGAGAACCTAGGAATCTAGATAGACTGCCTCTGGACCTGGAGGTTCCATAAGAAAGTCAGAAGAGCCTGGTTACTGGATCAGGCCAAAGGGGGCCCATCATAGTCCAGCGTCCTCACAGTGGCCAACCAGATGCCTATTATGCAAAACTCTCAAGCATGACCTGAGCACAACAGCACTTTAAGGAAGGGGGGTCTGGTCCACGGAAGCTGATGCCATAATAAAAATTGGTTAAGTCCATTAAGATGCTGTAAGCCTTTTTCCTGTTCTTACTCAGAGGTGAACACTACTCACCTCAATAAAACTCACTCCCACACAAATCTGTATAAGGGTTACAGCCTCAATGTTGAAAACCTGTTCATATCAGCAGGTCATTGCAACCTGTCAATTTCAAAGTGAGTCAACTAAGGGCGGCGTTTCTGCATGAAATCAAGCGCTGGATTTGGCCCAGGGAGGGAGACACCCCGGGGTAGTTTGAACAGAGAGAGACTTTGCTGCAAGCTGAGGGGCTGCTTTTCATGGGTGGTCTTGTCCCATAACTCCATATCCTGTCCCAGATGAGCCTTGCGATTTTAAAGCAGTGGACTGCATTGCAGGGCTGTTGTAAACTGATCTCTCTTTCAGTCGTAGCAGCACAGAAAGACCCCAATCTGCAATATGGGAGTCACAGCAATGGACAACATTGCAGGACTGTTGTAAGCTTTTCTCTCTTTCCAAGTTCTTGCAGTGCTGGACTACACAGCAGGGGCGTTGTATGCCCACCTGAAATATATGGGCAATGGGCTGCACATTTAAAAAATACACATTCCACACAAAATAAGACAGAGGTATTGAAAGGGTAATTGCTTGGCTATTTCCATTTGTTTTCTCTTTGCTAATGGTTTGTGGGTAGGCTCCCTGGTATCCCAAATCACAGCTGCTCTGAAATCTGGCTTTTTTCTCTCTTGGTGCCCACAGCAAGGCTGGGCAGATTTCATGCTTTGGAGATTTGTTTTCACCAGATTCCCAGAATCCAGAAACCAGAGCCAAGTGTTTGCACAGTGGCTGAACGGGTCAGACGCACCCTTGGAATCGAAGGAGGGTAAAGAGTACATATGGGAGAGCAAACACGGCTCAGCCCAGGAATCTTGTTTACAGTTCCAGTTTTCAGTTTCAGAACTCAACTTTCAGCCTCAGCTTTTTTTGCTCAGACATCCGCTCCTGGTTTCTGCCCTGCCTGATCTAGAATAGCAATTCACTAATCTGGAATGGCAAACCGCCAATCTGGAATGAAAAATGCTAATCTAGAACTGCAAGCCCATAAACTAGGGCTACGAAACTGTAATCCAGAATTGCAATGCCCTAATGCAGGATTGCAATACCCTAATCTAAAATGGCAAACCTCTAATATTTGTTCTTGTTGTTTAGTCGTTTAGTCGTGTCCGACTCTTCGTGACCCCCTGGACCAGAGCACACCAGGCACCTCTAATATACAAACGCAAAAAAACCCCCACCTGATCTAGTATGGCAAAACCCTAATCTAGAACTGCAAAACTTTGGCCACGGGTTTCATATGCACTCCCTGCTCTTAGGGGAACCGTCTAATGTGAAAACAGGATGCTGGACTAGATTGGCAAGGGGACAAAAGAACAAACCATCAGAAAGAAAGAGGCCAATCTCCTGGGAAACCACCCTGATGCCTGCTTTGCCTTTGGTTTGGACTCAGTTTGACCCTTATGTTTCCTTCCCCTTGTGGTTTTGATCTATGGACTACTTTTAAAATGAGGCTGCATTTTAAATTGCATTTTAACCTGTATTTTAAATTGGGTCCCCCCCCCTTTCCTCCCTATTATGTTTTGCACTGTGATTTTATTGGTGTTAGCCGCCCTGAGCCCGGTTCTGGCCGGGGAATAAATAAAATTATTATTATTATTATTATTATTATTATTATTATTATTATTAACTATCATCACTACTACTACTACTACTACGGGCTCCTTTTAAAATGAGGCTGCATTTTAAATTGCAGTTTAACCTGTATTTTAAATTGGTTTTTTTCCCCTCTATTATGTTTTTACTGTAATTTTACTGGTGTTAGCCGCCCTGGGTATAAATAAAATTTATTATTATTAATTATTATCACTACTTCTACTACTACCCGGCCCCCACCTGCCCGCCCCTGAACAATGGCGCACCCCAGAAGCGCCCTATACAAAAGCGGGCTGCGGCTTCTACCCTTTAAACGTCTATGGTGGCCTGTTTTAGCCACGCCCCCTCCCCGCCCCTCCCCTCCGCGTCACTGCCTCGAGCCCACGTCGCATGCCACGTCCCTTCTGACGCCAGCGCGTCAGAGCCTTTATAAGACCCTCCCCGCGGCCGCCGCTCCCCTCTCACAGCTCTGCGCGACGAGCTTCGGAGTTCGCGGAAAGCTGCGAGGAGGCCGCCATGTTTAACAAGAAGTCGGTGGTGTTGTATTGTGGGGGCGCACCGAGCATGGCGCCCGCCACGCCGGTCTCCCCGGGGGCCGGCGGAGGCGGCAGCAGCAGCAGCAGCAGCGGAGCCCCAACCGCCTCAGCCGCGGCGGCCGTCTTCACCGCCAACGGCCGCTCTGAGGGCGCCGGCCCGTTCTCGCCTCGGATTGGGCGCGGCTGGGGGGCCAGCGTCTTCCCTGAGGGGCCCTTGGCGCGGATTGGCTCAGCGGGGCCCCTGGCGCGGATTGGGCCCTTCGAAGTAGCGCCCCGCGCGCTGATTGGCTCCCCCGCCGCGGCGGCCGTTGGCGGCGGGGCCGCGCGGCCGTTGGCGCTGGCGCTCCCTGAGGGAGAGCTGGACGGCTGCGACGACGAGGCCGAGGCCGAGGCCGCGGAGGCCGGAGACCTGCCTTCGCCCACCCCTTCGCTGGAGTCCATCCCGTCCTCGCAGGGGGGGGACGACGACGACGCGGCGGCGGTGGCGGTGGCGGTGGCGGCGCCCGCCCCGGACGACCTGCGCAAAGTGACGCTGGAGTTGGTGAGCCGGTACCTGCGCGAGGCCGCCTCGGGCGACGCCAAAGGGCCTTCGGGAGGCGGCAGCGGCGGGAAGAAGATCCTGAAGGGCCTCCTGGACCGCTTGGGGACCACCCACGAGGAGGAGGAGGAGCAGGCCGCCGCCGCCGCCGCCGCCTCGCAGGCGCTGGAGACCCTCCGGCGGGTCGGGGACAACATCCTCGACAAGCACCAGCTGGCTTTCCAAGGTGGGTGATGGGGGAGCCGAGAGGGGAGGGGAACCCCGAGGTCATCCAGCCCAACCCCCTTCGGTGCTGGAATCGCAGGTGGGGGGATGAGGGGCTAAGAGGGTTGCCTTCGTCGTTGAACCATTGCGTCGAGGTTACTGCAAGCCGCCCCGAAGAAGGGCCAGGGCGGCTTACAAGGGCGGCAGCAGGTGGGCGTGGTGCCAGTTCTTCGGGCCGCGCACCGCCCTCGACGGGACCAGGCTGGCCCCCTCTTTTGCGGGGTCATAATTGAGAGAGTGTGTAAATGGAAGGGGTGCCTAAAAGAGGGCTGGGGAAGAAATGATGAATCATTTCTTATTCTAGACAGCCGTAATAATAATGAATAGTGGGGGAGGAGTCTGTTCTGGGGCCACGCCCCCCTCTTCTTAATCCCAGACTGGCACCCTACATTGGGGATGGAAAAAGGGCAAGGGAAGAAGAAATAAGGGCTGGGGGGGGTTATAACTTGCCCCCAAAGCAGCCCAAGCTAGCTTCTGTCCACAATGATGATGTGAGGTGGTGGGGGGGGAGATTGTACTTTTTCTTGAGATCACACCCCCTTTTCCCAGGCTCTGACTTTTGCATGCTTAAGTATCTTTGCCTGGCCGGAATGTGTCCTTGAGTTATGATGATGCCTCATTAAATAAATGAAACGGAAGCTGTTTTCAATGAAGATGATAAACATATACAAAAAAACAGGAAGTACATGCAAGAAAGGACCATAGGCCTAACAGACTGGTAAAGACTCATTTTGAGGAAAGCCTGAAGCAGGAGGCCATGGGCCACATTTGGGCAGCCTTTTTTGTGGGAACTATTTACAGATACAAAATACCAGAGACAGATGCAACAACATTTATGGAAGAGATAAAAAAATACAGAATAGCCACAACAATGGCTGCTTCATTTTAAGAATATAAAAGTCTCTGCAGAGGCCCGTTGGCATAAAACAGTTTTTCAAGAGGATGCCTGCCTAATCTTCTGGAAGTGTACCCCACTGCCTGGGACCTATGACACCAAGTGCCTGATTGCTAGTTGAAGCCAGTCAGGCAAGCTGACAGACTGGTACACATATTTCCTGGGTGGCTGAAGAGAAAAGCAACATTTAAAATAAAATTATTCTAATTACATACACTGAAGTTGAGGTGTGGCTTTCTTAGAATGAGTGTGGGAAGGAAATGGGGGTGTTTGCTTGCTTGGGAGGAAACAGTGAGGAGTAATAACTGATGGGGGGCTTAAGTCATGGGGTGTGGAAAGGAGGAAACTGTATCAGCACCTCACATTTACTGACATTCTAGTATCTTGCCTTTCTCTTAAAGCATCCAAGGTGATTCACAAAAAACTAATACAAGATTTATTGTTATAAAAAAGCAAAAACAGGAAGTAGGAAGTGCAGCAGGGTACTGAAGTGGAAAGGGACTGGGGAAGGAGGAGGACGAGGACGACGGGAAGCACTAAGGTGTGTTTAGGGAAGAGCATGAAAGGAGCTTGTGTGGGGCAAAGAAAAATTGGGGGTGTCAGCTGTAAGGGGTGAATGGAAGTGGAGGTGAGCACCTGTAGGGCTGGTGAAGTGCTAGAGTAGGGGTTGGGAGAGGGGAGGGAGGAAAGCAGGTGGCCTGAGGAGGGGGGAGTGAAGATGAGGAGCTAAACATAGTGGATCAGTGTGTCTTTAGGATGGGAATGTAGCAAAGGAAATCAATGGGCGAAAGGGGGAATGTGTTGGAGGGGCAAGTAAAGGGGAGAAATGGTGGGGCTCTTATGAAAAAGAATTGGAAGAGTGTCCAGTGTTTAAAAAGAGTAAACAGGGATGTTGAAGGGAAAGTTCCTGATGTGTCCGTGGACTGAAAGGTTGCACATTTGAGTCTGGTTGGTTGACTTCAGTTCTGTGCAGTTTGGGCCAGATACCTGATCTCCAGTAGAGTTCAGGCTTCTTGAGAGGCCACCCTGGCAGCCCGAGGTTTGTGGGTGGCCCAGCCTGCCTCCCCCCCCCCCCCGTTTTTCTGCAAGGAGTCATTGTGAAAGCACCAAGCCCAGCAGAAACGAAACTGAATTTAGTTCGCTTGACAGTGGGGGTGGGGAGAAACTCTTGCAGGCAGAAGATAATCTGGGTACAGATTAGCTCTTGCTGACATCCTGCTCCTGCCTAGCAAGTGAAATATAATTCATTGTAAACATGATGATAAAAGATTAGCTGCCTCCTGCTGTGAACAACTAACTTCCTTCGGAGTTGCTTTGGAGCAGGTTTGCTATTTACCAGCACTTTGCCATTCTCATTTGACTTTATTTTAGTATATTACATTAGCTAGGGCACTGACTATGTAGAGTTGGGAAGTAGCCTTAAAGTAACCTCCAGTAATTTGAACACTCCTAGAGAGCCTCTATGGTTTGCCACCTCTAAGTCAGTGTCCTCCAGTTGTCTATCCCCTCCCAGCTACCCTTGTGGCCGAGCTGCTCAGGTTTTTGTAATGTGGATGGGCAAGAAAAACTTTTGACAGTAGCTATTTGTGAGATGTCCTGTAGAACATTCCTTACATCCTGCATATACAGAAGTCACACTGGCACAGACTTCCCACAGAGGTATTGTTTGTTTTCTGGGTTAGGAAGGGTTAGGACTTGGCTCACTCATCTAGTGTATAAGAACAAATTTCATTAGACTTCTGAATCATTGCCTCTCCACAGTACAATAAAGACTCTGCTTTGGGGCAACTCCTAAATGCGGATGCAAGCATCCCTGTTCCTGAATCATGAAAATGAACTAGCTCTAGTCACTTCCTTGTTGACTTCTGGATTTCAGCTTCCTCATGTTTCTTTTAAGTATCAGTGGCTAATAGTTGAAGGCTGCTTAACCCTTAAGGACAGAATTGTACTGCCAGGATTCAAGTCTTGAACCACTAGCTCAAAGCATGACGACTGTTGGATACCTTGTTTTGTATTAAAAATAGTTGAAGCAGCCCTTACTTAGACGCTAGAGCTGGGCTTTGGTCTAGGGCTGCAGATATCAGTGGCTGTAAGTAGGAGTTGTGTTAAGTTTGTCTGAGTATTGGACTCTGAAACAGGCAGGTGCTGATTTGCAAGTCTAAAGCAGCTCTAGAACATTTTAATGTTCTTCTCAGGAAGTGCTAGATCTTATTTTTATTCAGACAATCACTTTGTATTCAAATGAATTCATAAAGTGATAGTCAAAATAAAAAAAAAGTAGAACATCAAAATGGGAAGTGAAAACCATTTAAACGAATCTCAAAGCAATGTACAACATGGGAAGCAAATACAATGCAAAAGAATTTTAAAACAGCACAAAATAGAAATCAAACGAAATACAGCATATTAATAATCAAATAAGAGCCTACGGTTACAAAATCCCAACCAATCAATTTGTACAACAAAGACAGCCGACCAGATAAAAACTCATATAGCCCCAGAATTAAAGTAAGTAATAATTGCCTCCCACCTAGGACAGCACAATTCACTCCCTGTCTCATTGGGGAGGGGGGAGCTCTTGCCAATAAGACTTCTGAGCAAGCTTATCCCATCAACATTCCATCTGTTCAGGCTCTGACCCTGAGTTTTAAACATCAGTGCCCACCCACCATCCATTGCTCATTCAACCAAGTACTACAACCTCAATCCTTCCAAAAACAAAGAGCAAAGAGTGGGGGGAGGGGGAGAAAACTAAACTGCTTTGTTAATGATTTTGATTGTTAAAACTTCTTGCACACTTAAATGTGTAATTTTCAGTATTTTCACCTGTGTTCCTTGCTTATTGCTCACCCCCTCTTCAGGAATGCTTAGGAAGATTGAAATAAAGAAAGAGGATGACCTGAAGACTGTGTCAGAAGTTGCAAAGCACCTTTTCAGTGACGGCATAACAAACTGGGGTCGAATTGTGACTCTCATCTCTTTTGGTGCCTTTGTTGCCAAACATCTGAAGCGCATCAATCAGGAGAGTGCCATCGGTCGTTTGGCAGAGCTCATCACCGAGGTTCTGGTTACAGACAAGCGGGAATGGATCCTCAACAATAATGCCTGGGTAAGTGAGTCATGGTGGGGCTGAATGGTAGATGCTGTTGTGCTGCCCCTTTCCCTTGTAACTCTTCACAGTCAAAATCCAAACCTGGAGACCCCAATACCTTCCTGTAGCTGATATTTCTGGAAGTGAATGCATGCTTTATCAGATTTTAGGGCTGCCTCCCTGTGTTAACTCTCCATAAATAGAGTGAATATCTGTCAGGAGATGTTTAAAAGAGCTACGCTAAAATTGGCTTCCCACAAAGGGAACATTGTTTGTGTGTGCGTGGTTGCGGTTGTTGAAAATGGGGAGTGTATTGGACTCAGAATTGCTGGATGTTGGACTTTGCTCAGTACATGGTTTTACCTTCCATTCTTGTTGCGAATTCTCTTTGAAGCAGTCAGACACACATGGCTGCCAGTGCTTAACAGCAATTAACAATGCAATTCTTTTTTCTAGGAGGGATTTGTTGATTTCTTCCATGTAGAGGATGTAGAAGGCAGCATCAGAAGCGTTCTGATGGCTTTTGCAGGCGTGGCTGGAATAGGAGCAGGTTTGGCTTACATGATCCGGTGAGTCAAGGAGTGCTCCCAGTGAGGAGCTAGCTTGGACTATCCTGTTCTACTGTGACTAGAAAACTGAGCCGTTCTTTGAAAGTTGACGGGAGAATTAAAACACCTCGAAATCCCATGGAAAGTTTGGTCTGAACTGTCAGTTTTAGAATGTCACCAACAAGGATGTCTTTACAAATTGGGAGTAGATCCTTCAAGCCGAGGAACACGCACTCCGCTTCCTCCAGTGGTGGAGCTAAGAGGACTGAAGCCCACCTGAGCACAGTCTTGGGCTTGGACTATGAACCCTAGGTAGTGTTCTATTTGCACAGAACTGTGACCATACACCCAAACGGGGTATCTAAATTATCACCTTCAGAGAAGAGAGTGGCGTGTTAGGGGTGACGTGCAAGATGCTTTGTGCGGTGAGCAAAATGAAGGACCTTCAGGTGAACACTGCAAATGCCTTATCTGTTCGCTGGCACAGGTGTGTGTTGTGTCTGCTGTGGAGAGAAAAAACTCCGAAATCTGAACCCATCTCATTGCATCAAGGGCTGATCCTGTTCTATGTACTCCCTTCAGTTTTTGTTTCCTGTTCTCCTCTGCCCTCCCCTTGGAAGCGTACACTGCCATAGCTCCCAAGTTATCACAAGACATGGAGCGCAATAGTGTAAATATGTATAAACCTTCACAGGGAAGTCAGCAGAAATGTATGTACATTTGTAGCTGAAACTGTACAAAGTGTATACTCTTAAAAGAGATTTATCTTTGGGAAAGGTTGTAAAAGAGTTTTTTTTAATGTAATTAGATTCAGGTTTTGCAGCTCTTTATTCTTTAGCCCTCTCAATGTCACATATCTGGGCCTACCTTTCTATGTACTTCAATAACAACCTGGTTCTGCCAGGTGACTTTACTGAACAGCCATCTAAGTACAGCTGAGCGCCTTTCTTTTTGTTCTTTAAAATGTTTTACTTTCTTCATGGTTGCCAGGAGAGGCATTTCCACAAATCTTAAGTTTTTTTACCTTTATTTTGATTCTTGCTTTCTTTAAAGCCAATTATTTTAAGCTAAACTTACAAAAGAATGTCATACTTGTCTCTTAAGAATAAAATTTCTCACATGAGTTAGCAATGTAAGACATTATGGCCTATGCACGGAATAAATCTGAATCTTTGAGGGAGAATATGAGAGAGGCTTGTAGACTTGGGTTTCTTAAACCCTTTATTAGGCAGAAGGGTTCAGTATAGGAGCAAGAGGTTAAGTTGTTTTTGCAGTTTGACTCGATTGCGTTTAGTCTTCGCTGTACTGTTAGCTTTGTTTAGACCAGATTGTGGCAGATGTGAAAACCTAAAACAAAGCATAGACTCAACATGGTGCTATGGTCAGACCTTCTTGTTTACATAAACTGTCCAATAAAACAAGTCACAGGTGGTTGCAGTGTGTGCCTTCTGTTAAGGCAGAGACATGAAACAATTGAAGCTATATTTGTATGCATCCTGTCTTCTCTGTGGCCAAACTCTACTGGAAGGCCTGGCCATTTGCTGCCTCTCTTCTTTCCTTTTTGCCACTCAGTCTTGCAGCTGGCTCTGGAGGGGAGCGTCCCTGGCTGGCTTGTGAAAAAGTAGCCAGTTACTGCTGGATCCTGGATTAGGCCCCTGGGGTTGCCATGACTGGTATCTCTGTATTGGTGGTGGAGAAGCGTATAACCCTAGGTGCTGGTGAGAGTTGCAGTCAAACAGCATCAGGAGTGCTTCAGTTTCCCTACTGCACTGCCTTTATCCATAGCTCTCTTAGCATGTCTATGCCTATACTGCATTTTTCAACGGTAGTTAAAAAAATGTGAGAGTTATATTAGTGCAGTATTGCAGTAGTCTCTTTGAAATTAAGTGCTGTATTTTACATTATTATTTTTACTACTGCTACTACCACCACCCGCCCTTAACTAGCAGATTTCAAGGCAGATTGCAACAATTTAAAATTCAGAATTGAAAACAGATTACAGTCATAGCAATAGGGTGGGCCCTGAATTTATATAAGAAGCAGTCTTCCCCTTCTAAGTGCTGTGACTCTTAAGACAAGAGGTATGAAACCATTTTCACAATCCTCCACACCGACTTTGCAATGCCTTTGAATGTGCTGGTGGTGCACTCTGGCCCTATGCAAAGCTTTGCCCTGGAAATATGCAAATCTGCACCTTCTGCAAAGTTCTGTTTCTAGTTAGTGGTGCAGTGTTTGTGTCAAAGGTGGATGCTTCCTGGTTAGGGTAGACCAGGCAATTTTTGAAACAACTTATTTCACATAACAGGAAATCTCTCTGTCAAAAGTAGAGGAAGGGGTTTTTAGAACCAGACCCTTCACTTAACTATTTAAACACAGTTCTAGATGTTTCATTGGACTCTGTTCTGCTAATTAGCACTTGGCAAAAGTTGACAAAAGCCAATTCCCTGTGCTCCGTTTCAAGGGAATCCTGAGGAAAATCAAGCATTTCATGCTTCTAATGCCAGGGGGGGAAACCTGTGCTGGAATACAACTCATCATATCTCTGGCCATTGGCTGTGCTAGCTGGGGCTGATGGGAGTTGTTGTTGTTGTTATTTCAGTTTATATACCAGTTTATATCAAAAGATCCCATGGCCATGGACAACATTTTACAGAGCATAATAATAGCAACAATACAAAGCATAATAATGCCATAATAAAACAATCTTAATAACAGATCCCTTTAACAGGCCATCACTTACTTAATGGCTGAAGACCTGGGTAAAGAGGAACGTTTTTGCCTAGTGCCTAAAGACATGTAATGATGGTGCCTGGTGAGCCTGTCTGAGGAGAGCATTCCACACATGGGGAGCCGCTACAGAAAAGGCCCTGCTCTTGTGTTGCCACCCTCTGAACCTTTAAGGAAGCAGGTACATAGAAGAGGGTCGTGGAAGACAAGTGCGGTCTGTTCATATAGGGAGAGGCAGTCCCAAGGTATCGAGGTCCTGAACCATGTACGGCTTCATAGTTCAACACCAGCCCTTTGAAGTGGGCTGGGAAACAAATGGGCAGCTAGTGCAGTTGGGCCAGGATTGACGTTACATGCTGAAACAGTCTTGTTCTGGTGAGCAATCTGGCCATTGAATTTTGTAGTAGCTGAGGTTTCTGAGCCATCTTCAGAGGCCTACGTATAACACATTGCAGTAATTCAACCTAGTTCATCCCTGTCCAGATATGAGCATAGCTGGGCCACCAGCCAAAGCTGATAAAAGACCACCTGGGTTTCAAGCAACACTGATAGATCCAGGAGCACCCCCAAGATACATCTCTTCTCCTTAAGAGGGTGTGTGACCCCCTCAAGAGCAGGCAATCTCCTATCCATCTGGTCTAGGGGACCACCCATCCACAGTGCCTCTATCTTACCTGGATTGAGCTTCAGTTTGTTGGCTCCCAACCGGTCCATTATCTAGGCAAGGCACCAGTCTAGTACACCTACTGCCTCCCCTGCAGATGTAAAGGTGAAATAGAGCTGTGGGTCATTAGCATACTGCTTGGCAACACACTCCAAAACTGGAAGACTCCACTCAGTGGCCTCATATAGATATTAAACAACATGGGGGATAGAACTGCCTTGAGGGACCTCACATTGAAGGCACCATGGTGCCGAAAAACACTCCCTAAGCACCATCTGATGAAGAGTTTGGATTTGATATCCCGCTTTTCACTCCCTTTAAGGAGTCTCAAAGCGGCTAACATTCTCCTCTCCCTTCCTCCCCCACAACAAACACTCTGTGAGGTGAGTGGGGCTGAGAGACTTCACAGAAGTGTGACTGGCCCAAGGTCACCCAGCAGCTGCAGGTGAAGGAGCAGGGAAGCGAACCCAGTTCACCAGATTACGAGACTACCACTCTTAACCACTACACCACACTGGCTGATGAAGACAACCATCCAAATAGGACTATGGACCACTAAAGCAGTGTTGCCCACCCACAACTCAGAAAGCCTTTCCAGGAGGATACAGTGGTTAATGGTATTGAAAGTCGCCAAGAGGTCAAGAAGGATTAACAGATACATTGCCCCATTTCCCCCCGACAGGTTATATAGGGCACTCGCGGCTGTTTCCAGGCCGAAGCCCTGATTGAAATGGATCTAGAAAATAAAGAACAGTTAGAGGGCCAAAGTTTCACCATCCCTCAACACAGACCCCTCTACTTGTGGTCTAGGTCAGTAATGGGGAATCTAGCCCTCCAAATGATGGAACTCCCAGCTCTCCCATCATTCCTAACCATTGACTACGCTGACATGGGGTGACAGAAGTTGGGGAGTCCAACAGCTCCTGTAGGGCCACAGTATTCTTCTCAAATCCATGCATACCCCTAACCTGGTCGTAAGAATGGGACAGGATCTAAAATACCCCTATTCTCAGCAGAACTCCTCTTTGGAAGGAGGCTTTGTAGTTCAGGTAATCTTGCTATGCATCCTTTAGCACCACAAACATATTTGCTCCTGAGCCACCCACATTTTCTTCATATGTTTCAAGCATCTCCAACCAACCAGCAGTGAATTTCTTGCTCATAAGCTTGCTGCTGCTGCTGGGTAGTCCTGTTACCTAACAGGCTTTACCTTTGGGGTTTCTGCTAGCTTGGTATGTTCAGCCTGGAAATAATAATTTCCCTCTAGAAAAGAGTGATTCACAATTGCTGTGTCTGCCAGAAGATCCCGCCCTGCCCCACCCCCCAGAAGATCCGTTCCCTGCCATTTGGAAGGTTAATAATGTCAAGATCATTTGCTTTTAATAGGTGGGTGAATGTATTGTTTTCATGGTACTAGACTTGAAGCATAAATAGACCACTGAAATGGTTACCTAATGCAGCCCACTGGCCTATGCCCACCCACAGGAATAGTTGCTGGAGTTCAGAAACATTCTGCCCTGCTATGAAGGTATCCATGAATCTTCTGTGAAAAAATGCAGTGAAACTACATAACAATTGGGCCTAATGGAGTTCATTTTCCTCTTAAACTATAATAACTCCTAATAATAATTTCGTGCCCATCTTGCTGTGTTTCCCCAGTCACTCTGGGCCACTTCCAACCAAATATTAAAACGATACAGCATCAGACATTAAAAACTTCTAAACAGGGCCGCCTTCAGTTGTCTTTTAAAAGTAAAATAGTAGTTTATTGCCTTGACGTCTGCTGGGAGGGCGTTCCACAGGGCAGGCACCACTACCGAGAAGGCCCTGGGGAGTGTTTATTCTTCGTAACATATGATAAAGACTAAAAAGTAGCTGTGGGTATTTTGCCAGGGAATTCCCAGTTATCAAAAAATAAACAAAGCCCAATATGTTCTGCCCTTAAGCACATAGTCATAATTTCCCAGCCTTGATTGATCCAGACTAGTTAACAGGGGAGTCAAATGTTTTTTGTTTTTCAGTTTTGCAATACACACAGGTGGCTGTTTTGGAAATCAGGTTGGGTGTGGTGCTTAATTCAATGGCTGTTCTTCAAAGCAAAGGAGGAGGTCATGCTTTCTTAAAAAAACAAAAACCCAAGGGAAGGACACACACACACACAATGATATTCCTGTGGAGGGAAACAAAACTGGGTCTCAACTAAACTGTGTGTCTTTCTTGCCAAAAACGAAAATCAGTTTTGCCTGTTAGAACTCACTTCAACATTGGCTGAATTGTTTAGGCAAATAATGGCAAGCAGCACCGAGTATCAGCCTTCTCTGTTTACCTATCAACTTCACTGTGTGGCATTGATCCAGCCCAGGGTCTGTGTTGATATGAATGGGGGTCAGGGGAGAATCTGGATTAGGAATACAGTCTTCTCTTGTAGTTCCAGTTATTCTTACTTCCAGAGTTTACCACCATAGCTATCATGTTTCAAAGTGCCCTCCTGTAACCATGGGGACTAGATGCTTACTCCAAAGGTCGGGTTCTCAGAGGTCCATGGTGACCCAACTGCAGCTGCCTTTTGCAAATGGATTTCTTAGGCTTTTTTGTGATTCATTTGCAAACAACATGAGTTGATGGCTGTCAAGGGCATCATCTGTTTCAAAGGATGCTGGACTCCTTCAAAACAATTGACCGAAGTCTCAAGGAAAGACTCCAAAAGGGAGCAGCCCTTCGATTTGCTTGATTAGGGATTTCGGCAGAGTCTGTCGGGGATCCCTGCCTTGGGCTGTTCCTTCTCTTTTGCCTACCTTGTCTGGGATATAGCTGATTCATAAAGCCATCCAGCCCTTTCGACGGAGCCTAACTTAATGCAGCTGCTTTTAGCTCTCGGTTGCGAAAGCAAAAAATAAAGCCATCCAAATGTTAACGCCATTCCTCCCCGGTGAAGTCATTGCTGTGGCTTTTCCTGTAATAAGAGGCCTTGCAAATAAATAAATGAAAGGGAAGCTTTTATCCAGGCAAGCAGAAGGCAGCGTTTCCTTCACTGGCCTGACGAGGTGAAAAGCACTCTTTGCTAGTGTGCCTTTCTCTCAGTTATTTGTACTTGTCAATGTTTGCACACAACACTTTCATTTTCTTTTTAATTGCAGTATTTGGGGAAGTGTGTTTGTCAGATATGCAAGCAGTTTCCCCCAAACTTTGGGTAGGTAGCTGAGGCACCACTGGTGAACAGATTTTCCACCAGAGGACTCCGTTGCTTTTGCACCTGAAAGGGCTTGCTTGGTGTATGCCAACTAAATGTTCCTCTGGTCTGGGGCTGCCTACCCTCCAGATGTTGTAATCCCTGACTGTTGGCCACGCACTGGCTGGGGGCAGATAGAAGTTGCAAGCTCAACAGTATCTAGAGAGCCACCAGTTAGCCACTCCTAATCTCCTGCAAACCAGATACGTACATCTGAGAAGCCCAGTATAATGAAACGAAAGCAATAGCTTTCCTCTGTAATTACTTCCCTCATCTTGATATTAAAGGTAAAAAGGTAAAGGGACCCCTGACCATTAGGTCCAGTCGTGGCCAACTCGGGTTGCGGCACTCATCGCGCTTTATTGGCCGAGGGAGCCGGCGTACAGCTTCCGGGTCATGTGGCCAGCAGGACTAAGCCGCTTCTGGTGAACCAGAGCAGCACACGGAAACGCCGTTTACCTTCCCGCCGGAGCGGTACCTGTTTATCTACTTGCACTTTGACATGTTTTTGAACTGCTAAGTTGGCAGGAGCAGGGACCAAACAACGGGAGCTCATTCTGTTGCAAGGATTCGAACCACCAACCTTCTGATTGGCAAGTCCTAGGCTCTGTGGTTTAACCCACAGTGCCACCCGATACTAAAGATATACTACCAATAAACATGGAAGTTCTGTTTCCAGCTATTGTAAAAATGGAGCAATAGTCCTGCTGGATGAGATACGAAGAGCCTGCCGGTTCAGGGCAGTGGTCCATCAAGTCCAGCATCCTGTTCCCACAAGGGCCAACTGGATGCCTGGGGGAAACCTGCAAGCAGGATTTGACCTTGAGCAACTCTCCCCCAGTCCTTGAGGGCAACGTTGTGTGGACATGCATTTATTATTTTCTCCCATATACATAAAAATGTACAGCTGTGATTGCATAGCCCCAGTTGGAGGAGGATAATTATTATTATTATTATTATTATTATTATTTATACCCCACCCATCTGACTGGGCTTCCCCAGCCACTCTGGGTAGCTTCCAAAAAAAATATTAAAATACAGTACTGTAATACATCAAACAAAAGCTTCCCTAAACAGGGCTGCCTTCAGTTGTCTTATAAAAGTCTGGTAGTTGATCTTCTCTTTGACATCTGGTGGGAGGGCGTTCCACAGGGCGGGCGCCACCACCAAGAAGGCCCTCTGCCTGGTTCCCTGTAACTTGGCTTCTTGCAGTGAGGGAGCCGCCAGAAGGCCCTCGGCGCTGGACCTCAGTGTCCGGGCAGAACGATGGGGGTGGAGACGCTCCTTCAGGTATACTGGTCCGAGGCCGTTGAGGGCTTTAAAGGTCAGCACCAACACTTTGAATTGTGCTCGGAAATGTACTGGGAGCCAATGTAGGTCTTTCAAGACCGGTGTTATGCGGTCTCGGCGGCTGCTCCCAGTCCCCAGTCTAGCTGCTGCATTCTGGATTAGTTGTAGTTTCTGGGTCACCTTCAAAGGTAGCCCCACATAGCGCGCATTGCAGTAGCCCAAGCGGGAGATAACCAGAGCATGCACCACTCTGGCGAGGTGAGGATATGTAGCGCTTCATCGCAGTCCTGGCTTTTATGAAGAAATGGGGTTGGGAAGGTGGAAGGTGAGCTTAGTAGTTGCATGGGGTGGGTAGGGAAAGCTCTAGTGCAGGCACCCCTAAACTCGGCCCTCCAGATGTTTTGGAACTACAATTCCCATCATCCCTGACCACTGGTCCTGTTAGCTAGGGGTGATGGGAGTTGTAGTCCCAAAACAGCTGGAGGGCCGAGTTTGGGGATGCCTGCTCTAGCGGGTTGGTAAGCAGAGGTAGCAGGGCAAAGCCCCATGTATTTCATAAATGAATCTACAACTTGACTGTAAAAACAAACAGCCCACCTCAAAGTGGTTACAGACGAACCTGCTTTTTGCTGAGTCTGGACCACTGATCTGTTTTGCTCAGTATCAATTATTCCTGGCCGGCAGTGACCCTCCAGAGGAATCTTTCTCATCCCAGACCAGAGGGTTGGAAGGCACAAACGATGGTTTCTGTGTTCCAAATCAAGTTCTTGCAGGGCCTTGGCATCGGAAATATTTTCTGCTACGGACGTGGCATCAGCCTACCTCGCCACACAGAGTTAAGGAAAAATGGCAGCTGTTATGCATTGGATTCTGTTTGGGCTTCCCTTCAGGTGGTAGGGACCAAGGTGCAAATCTGTGTGCGTGTGGTGAGGGAGAAGTACCGTATTTTTCGCTCTATAAGATGCACCAGACCATAAGACACACCTAGTTTTTGGAGGAGGAAAACAAGAAAAAAAATATTCTGAATCCCAGAAGTCAGAACAGCAAGAGGGATCGCTGCACAGCGAAAGCAGCAATCCCTCTTGCTGTTCTGGCTTCTGGGATAGCTGCGCAGCCTGCATTCGCTCCATAAGACGCACACACATTCCCCCTTACTTTTTAGGAGGGAAAAAGTGAGTCTTATAGAGCAAAAAATATGGTATATACTGCCCCTGCACCTCAACTGCACTGATCCTATTTGCCAGGCATGAGTTGCCACCTGAATGGCGCTGTTGGACTGGAGTCACATCAATCAACCTGTATTGGGGCTGAGACCTCTTGGCTTGCTACTAGGCCCTATTGAAAATGGCAGAAGGGTAAGGAGGAGTCTTCATATCCCCAGTGACTGAAGCAGCACTATGGGCATGTAGGAAAAGGCCATGAATGAGGCTGCCAGAGTCTCGATCGAGTTTTCTCAGCAGACAGCAGGAGACAGGCATTCCACTGACATGAATTCACTCTTGGGTCCTGTCCAGGTCTGAAAAGAGAACAGCTCTCTCTCTCTCCCCCCCCCCCCCCCAAGAAAGAAAATCTGTTTTTCTCAGTATAATTGGTGGTCTGAGTAGTTGCTGGGCTTTTCAGAAAGAACCTTAGCCGTTTTTCTTCTTTCACAGGGCTTGCGGTGACTCTTCCTATTACGTTCCTTGCTTTTTTAGATGACAAAGCAGCTGTTGCATTTAAAAAGCAAAATAAAATAGTTCATATGCAGGCAGGACCCTTGTTTGCATGTTAATTGCCTTCCCCCAATATGGCTATTATTTATTTGTTAGTTGTCTCACATTTGTATTCCGACTTCCCATCACAGAACACAAAGTGTCATAAAAGTGGCTTCCGGGCTTTCTGGATCCTGAGGTGGCATCCATCAGCCCTTGCTCCATTGGGATCTGATTGAATTGCAGCTGACCTGAAATCTCCAGATTTGACTGGCCCCCTCCAGGTGGCATGGGGAGGGTTTAAATCTCCAGGTGGCTGAGAGGGCCTTCAAATTTTTTAAATTAAGAAGACTATGCTTGCAGGCTTCATCCTAGTAAGAGCCAGATGCAAATGGTTGCTGCTTCCCCCTCCCAATTAACCTCTGTCTCTAAATCTTTGCAAAGGCTTTGGGGCAATTGTCTTCCCCCCTCCCTCGTTCCTGTTCCAATTAATCTCCATCTCCAGGACTCAGTAGGACAGGGGTCAGCTAACTTTTTCAGCAGGGGGCTAGTCCACTGTTCCTCAGACCTTGTGGGGGGCCGGACTATGGTTTTTTTTGGGGGGGGGGAATGAATGAATTCCTATGCCCCACAAATAACCCAGAGATGCATTTTAAATCAAAGCACACATTCTACTCATGTAAAAAGACCAGGCAGGCTCCACAAATAACCCAGAGATGTATTTTCAATAAAAGTACACATTTTTCTCATGTAAAAACACCAGGCAGGCCCCCAAAATAACTCAGAGATGCATTTTAAATCAAAGCACACATTCTACTCATGTAAAAAGACCATGCAGGCTCCACAAATAACCCAGAGATGCATTTTAAATAAAAGGACACATTCTACTCATGTAAAAATACGCTGATTCCCAGACCGTCTGCGGGCTGGATTTAGAAAGGAATTGGGCCGGATCCGGCCCCCGGGCCTTAGTTTGCCTACCCCTGCAGTAGGGGGACAGAGTGCAGAGGATCACCAGGGCCTGCCCCTGTTACATCACCAGGGGCCACCTCTAGGACTCGGGTTTAGGCCCTGAGATCTCAGGGTGTGGGGCGCTCTTGACCTCTTGACCTGTGCTATATCAAGAACACATTCATTCAAGCAATATAAGTTTATTATTCCAGCCAAAGGCCATGACAAGCCCACAGCAACAGTGCCAATAAAACAATAGAGATCCATAATACGGGCCAACATCCTTGATGTCATAGGGATGTTACAGAGACACCGACAAACTCATAGAATCCTAGAGTTGGAAGAGACCCCAAGGGCCATCGAGTCCAACCCCCTGCCAAGCAGGAAACACCATCAGAGCACTCCTGACATATGGTTGTCAAGCCTCTGCTTAAAGACCTCCAAAGAAGGAGACTCCACCACACTCCTTGGCAGCAAATTCCACTGTCGAACAGCTCTCACTGTCAGGAAGTTCTTCCTAATGTTTAGGTGGAATCTTCTTTCTTGTAGTTTGGAGCCATTGCTCCGTGTCCGCTTCTCTGGAGCAGCAGAAAACAACCTTTCTCCCTCCTCTATGTGACATCCTTTTATATATTTGAACATGGCTATCATATCACCCCTTAACCTCCTCTTCTCCAGGCTAAACATGCCCAGCTCCCTTAGCCGTTCCTCATAAGGCATCGTTTCCAGGCCTTTGACCATTTTGGTTGCCCTCCTCTGGACACGTTCCAGTTTGTCCGTGTCCTTCTTGAACTGTGGTGCCCAGAACTGGACACAGTACTCCAGG
Organism: Podarcis erhardii; assembly: GCF_964252035.2. NCBI lineage: Eukaryota > Metazoa > Chordata > Lepidosauria > Squamata > Lacertidae > Podarcis > Podarcis erhardii. The sequence continues at coordinate 3,429,612 of NC_138505.1, read as the reverse complement.
TGAGGTCTGACCAGAGCAGAATACAGTGGCACTATTACTTCCCTTGATCTAGATGCTAAAATTCAAATTCACTAAACTCAAATTCACCTTGATTTCATTTAAACCTCTGAATCTCCACAACAATTTTTTAGCGATTTTATCTAGATCCTGACCCTGTGTTACTGCTACTACTGTCCTTCAAAGGAAACTGGACCATTTCTGCCAGGGTGTACCTGCTTCCTTGTGTGATCAAAGGTTTCAGAAAGGGATCGCTTGGGTCTCTATCTGAGGAACAGGCTGACAGATAATGAGTGATGTCTTCCACCTGAGGTTGGCCGGAAATACAAAATCTGTCTGCGTACGGGGCCTTGTTGTAGTGGCCCATCCAAGGCTGTGTTGGGCATCACTTGGAAATGCAGCTCAGTAAAGGCTTAAAACAGTGTTTTTAAAGCACCAGTCATACCACCTTTTAAACCTATTCTGACCCTGTATACTTCTCAGATCAATAGCAGAAGTCTGCACTCAATGTTGGCAATTTGAAATTTCTCCCACAAGCCTGGGTTTATTGTGAGCTTCTGTTAATGGATAATCCCTTTGATTTCTGGAAAATAGATTGCTAGCAGGGTAGGAATTTTGGGCCTCTAACCAGAGCATATTTATTCCAACACCTGCATTCAGGCCGATCTTCCCTTCTTATCTCTTGGAGCATATCCAGACATTATTAGGATCTGTGACAAAGGCATGAGTCTTACAGCTCGAGAACTCCCTGCTCCTTCCTCTCACCCGTTGCCTTTTCCAGACTGCAGTTCCTCTTCTCTGGTAAGGCTCAGGACCGTGGTACCTCAAGGACCACCTCTCCCCATATAAACTGAGCCGAACTCTGCAGTCACCATCTAAGGCCCTCCTTCGTGTGCCTTCTCCAAGACAGGTCCAGAGGGTGGCAACACGAGAACGGGGCCTTTTCTGCAGTAGCTCCCCATTTGTGGAATGCTCTCCCCTCGCTTACGTATATATCTTCAGGGGGAAATGTTCCTCTTCAACCATGTGTTTGTGAGAGGGGGCTATTGTTTTGGTAGTTTTCGTTTCAATAACTTACTTGCATTTCTATCTTGTATTTTTATCTTGGGAACCACACTGAGATCTTTTGATGAAGGGCAAGTACGTAAATCTAATAAACAAATAAATTGCCGGTACAGGGAAAGGATATTTCTAAATGGCGGGTGGGGGTTATTTGAGAAACCTTTTAATTCGAATAACAGCTCCCTGTCAGCAAATGTAAAAATTGGAAACCCAACATTTATCGCATACATCAGGATCCTAAAATGTTAGTTTGGTACTGCCTCTCTGGTCACAATTAGACAGGTACCGGTATTTACAATGCAGACCATTTCCTAAATCCAGGGAAGCCCCTACAATGGTTTGTATTCCTGCTTTTAGTTTAGATTCTATTATAATTTTTCCTCTGGATTTCTTCACTGGCTGTTTATGTGGGGACCTCTTTCTAGAAGAAGCATCATTGAAATTTGGACTTTCCCGCTCTGTGTTTATTACACTGGTACCTCTGGTTGCGAATGGGATCCATTCCGGAGGCCCGTTCGCAACATGAAAAGCCCACAACCTGAAGCGCCATATCTGCACAGGTGTGCGGCGTGATGTAGCGCTACTGCGCATGCGCGAGCGGCAAAACCCGGAAGTAACCCTTTCTGGTACTTCCAGGTTGCCGCAGGACACAACCTGAAAAAACATAACATGAAGCAAACGTAACATGAGGTATGACTGTAATCCATTGCTCACTGCCTTTTCCTCCCATCTACGGTGGGGCAGGGAGCGTGAAGTTTTCGACTTGCAGCCTGCAGAGCGCAACACACTCACAATAAAACACTAGTCTGGAGGGGCTCCGAGTTGCTGCTGGGGTTTTCTTGGGTGAGAGGGAGGAGGTTAGTGTCTCTTCCTATACTTTGATGCTCTTCTGCCCCCCCCCCCAGCCCAAGCAGGTCCGTAAAGATCCCAGAATTTCTTCACCTTCTGGAGAGCTGAGTGGATTCACCACAAATCTTGAGCGCTGACACCTCTCTGCTGAACCAGCGGACTTTTGCTAAAGTCTCGTCAAAATTGGAGACTGGGAAACATACGGTTAGGTCACAGCGTCTCAAAAAAGGGTTATCTGAGTACTTTGTCCTCAACAGTTGACCAACCGTGGCAAAACCTTGTGCAGAACAGCTGAGTTGCAAATGTCATTCCCCTGTAAACATCCGAAAAGGAGGACAACTCATTCATCCTGAAAGATGAAGTCTCAGTGATGAATTTGGAAGACTGTCAGAAACAGGGATGGAGTCATGGTCTGTTGTCACTGACTGCTTGCCGGGGCTGAAAGAATTGCATGGGCTGCCAGTTAGCTACAGGCAGGCCTAGGTTCAAGGTGCTATTCCTGGTGTAAAGAGCTCTATACAGCTTGGGACCAGGCTACCTTACATCTTATAGACCAGCTTATCACTCAACTGAGGGCCTCCTGCAGATACCAGCTTATCAGGCAGTCCATTCCACACAATGTAGGAAACGGGCCTTTAGCGGGTTGGCACCTGTCCTTTGGAACTCCCTCCCACTGTATATCAGACAGGCTCCATCTCTGCTGTATTTTCGGCACCCTCTAAGACCTTCTAAGCCTTTAAAGCTGAGATCTTTCCCAAACCGCATCTGTGCTGGAATCATTTTAGGATGTTTAACATGTCCGCTCTTCTTTTATCTCTTGTTGGATGTCCTGTGTTCCTTTGGAAGGAAAAGGGCAGGATATTCATTTAACAAATAAATACCGGACAGGGCTGGGAGTTCAGGAGGCAATGTCTTGAGACTGTGTGTTTGCATATGCATGTGGGTGATTCCTTAGCTGAGACCTGAAGGCGTTTTAACTTACCACAATTTCTTGACACAGCTGGCTGGTCTAATAACCAGTCAGACATCTCCCAGATCTGCCTTGCATCAGTTGAAGAACTGATTCCCCTTAACGCTCTTGACTCACTTTTCCTTCCATCATGTCCATGGCATCATCATCATCATCATCATCAATGTCAGGCTGTTTCGCTGGAAAGTCTTTCTTGCCCAAGAATCGCTAGGAATTCCAGTTTGAAGTGGCGCTTAGGAGTCCCAAGTTAGAAAACAGTCTTCACTCTCCCAAAACTACATGTCCCAGGCTCCTTTTTGGGGAGGGATACAAAAATAGTGGGTTTTAATTTCCAGCCCAGATGTGGCTTAAGTCAAGGCAGGCAAAACAGAGAGAGGTAAGTTTTATCTACCCTCAGTTCCCAATCCAGTTGGTCATAAAAAAAATTAAGATTTAGTTCCTGTGCTTGCCCCACCTTTTTTTCTGTCCCTTTTCCCTTTTATGTTGTGTCTTTTCAATAGCAAACCTGCAGGCTCTCCTTGTTTTAACTGATTGTTGTTCCAGAAGCCATTCTTAGAGCCTTTTTGGCTGCAAGCTCAGGGTGCAAGCATCCTAAATGATAAATGTAGCATAGTCCTAACCTGTTCCCATGCTTAAAGGGCTACCAGTAGTTCGATGGTGTTAAAAATATTGTCTGGTCTTTTTCGGTTTTCAGGATTCAGCCATTGCCAGGGGGCCAGGGGGCGTACAGAATGGGGGCACACTGAGGAATTGATCTGTGGCCTTGCATTTATTTGAGAGTTTCTAGGGAGGGCTGTCACATCATCTTTCAAAGCTGGCTTGTTTGTTTCTGCTATCAAATCTCTCGGGTGCAAGCAAATAGCGTTTCCTTGAATTTGGGATGAGCCAAAAGAACATTTACTGCGTTACGGAGAAATGGGGGGCGGATGCCGTACACAAAATCCAACCGAGCTCAAGGAACTGGGCTTTCATTTCGCAGAACAGCAGAGATAAAAACCACTGAGGAATCTTATCAGCCCCACGCACACTAAGAGTGGGGGGAAGTGGGGGCTGGCCTTTGGTTTGACGCCTGCGGGTAGCAGCCGAAAACGGCATGCTGACGAAAGAGAGAGAGAGAGAGACGGAAATTCAAAAAGCAACAGCCCAAAGTGTTGACAGCCCATAAGTCAAATTCTAAACACCATATCAGGGCTTTAAAACAAAACAAAACAAAGCAAAAATTAGGCCAACCGGAACATTGCAAAGCTGTGTGCAAGCTTGCAGCAGCCTCTTGCCTTCTTCACCAGAGTCTGCTGGTTAGACTGATTGCAGACTCATGGTGCTAATAACCGACTAGATTTTATCTCTCTCCATCGAGAGGGGGGGGGGGATCAGGGAAGGGCAGCTGCCCCCTCCCTAAATCAATAAAAATGAACAAAAATACATAGCAAACGGATGTTATAATAATAATTTAATAATAATTGATTATTTATACCCCGCCCATCTGGCTGAGTTTCCCCAGCCACTCTGGGCGGCTCCCAATCGAGTGTTAAAAACAGTACAGCATTAAATATTAAAAACTTCCTTGAACAGGGCTGCCTTCAGGTGTCTTTTAAAGATAGGATAGCTGCTTTCCCCCTTCACATCTGAAGGGAGGGTGTTCCACAGGGCAGGTGCCACCACCGAGAAGGCCCTCTGTCTGGTTCCACTTCTCGCAGCGAGGGAACCGCCAGAAGGCCCTCGGCGCTGGATCTCAGTGTCTGGGCAGAACGATGGGGGTGGGGGTGGGGATGCTCCTTCACCTTCACAGGTATATAGAGGTCCTTCCTCTCCCCAACAAAAGGCCTGCCCTCCCCAAAAAATCTTGGCTACGCCCATGTCTCTCTGCCCCCCTTTTGTTTTGCCTGGCTGGAATGTGTCCTGGAACTCTGTTTATCCCTTTTGCTTCTTTGACTGGAGGATAGAGGGGGGTTGCATGGGTAGGCAAACTAAGGCCCGGGGGCCATATCCAGCCCAATCACCTTCTAAATTCGGCCCACGGATGGTCCGGGAATCAGCATGTTTTTACATGAGTAGAATGTGTCCTTTTATTTAAAATGCATCTCTGGGTTATTTGTGGGGCCTGCCTGGTGTTTTCACGTGAGTAGAATGTATGCTTTTATTTAAAACGCATCTCTGATGTGTGAAGTGATGGACGAAGGGTCTGATTCGGTATAAGGCGAGTTTCCTATGCTCCTCCGACATAACTGCTTTCCTTTCCACTTCTGCTCCTTACTTAATTCTCCTGGACACATCCGGCCACAGGCAAGCTAGCAAACCCATATACCCTTCCTCATTGCACCCCTGCATTCCAGGCAGTTTAGCAATTAACAGGATTTGCAACTGAAAAGACAATTTGGAAAGGTATTGCCCATTTCCTTCCTTCTACTGCAGATAAAAGTTTTTGGGTTATTTGGGAGAGCCAAAACAGCTTCAGGATTGCTCACCTAGACCATTTCAGAATGTGGCTCATGTGCACACACCCTGTGTATTTATGAACATTTATTTTATTGATTTGACACCTTAGAGGCAAGAGGGGTAGGTACACACAATGGCCAGTTCTCGGGTAACAATAAACGTGGTTAGCTACCCAGACCTCATTGCTGGTTGTGAAGGGCCCACCCCCCTTAAAATAAGAATTTTAAGGTCTTATATATAAAAAATAGATGTTCATAAATGTACCAAGCAAACACATACAAATATGTAAACCACATGTCTGAAACCCACAGAAAAGTCCTGAAACCATTTTCTCTCTCCCAAAATAACCTCAAATATTTCTCTGCAAGGTCGAAGGAAATGGGAAATCTCATCATTGTCACTTTCACAAATCCTGTCATAAACGTATAGGTAAAGGGACCCCTGACCATTAGGTCCAGTCGCGGACGACTCTGGGGTTGCAGCGCTCATCCCTCTTTACTGGCCGAGGGAGCCAGCATACAGCTTCCGGGTCATGTGGCCAGCAGGACTAAGCCGCTTCTGGCGAACCAGAGCAGCGCACGGAAACACCATTTACCTTCCCATTGGAGCGGTGCCTGTTTATTTACTTGCACTTTGACATGCTTTCGAACTGCTAGGTTGGCAGGAGCAGGGACCGAGCAACGGGAGCTCACCCCGTCGTGGGGATTAGAACCACCGACCAGCAAGCCCTAATCTCTGTGGTTTAACCCACAGCGCAACCCGCGTCTTTCACAAATCCTGTCATAAGGGCACATTTAAGATATGAATAGGGTGTGAGCCTGTGACCTGTGGCCTGGATTCAGGAATTGAGTAACAAGAGAGTGGCCAGGATGCTGAGGTAATCCAATCAGGCAGCCTAGCAGACAAGAGAGAAAAAACAACGCACTCAGATTTCTGTTGTAGTCCGCCCCTCCTGTGATGTATGTATGATGTTCCTGGGGGTGGTGTAGAGTTTGAGGGTTTGCAATTTTAAAAGTCTATATAAGGGCGGGCACACCTTTGTTCTGAGTAACCCCCTCCGTGTGTGGGGGGAGCACCTTGTTGCAACAGCTTTAATAAAGATCAGGCTTACTAGCTGCTTTGCTTCTCAATATTCTCTGGTTGGTCTCTGTTATTTTCTCCTACCAATAGAGAACCTACAAAAGGACTCTATATGGGCTCTTGGGTACCCCATAAGGGAAAAGGAGCATTTTTTTTCTCATAACACCCCCTAACATTCTAAGTTTCACACACACCCCTCAGTGTAGGTCCGTCACAGGCCAGCAATATCCCAAAGGCAAAAAGCTGGCAACTGGAAAACCCCTTGTTTGCTTAGAGAGAGTTTACAAAATGCAGCAGTTGAGAGCAGAGCAAATTGCAGCGTCCAAATGCTTAAAAAAACCAGCGCATACATTATTGCCCCGAATTGCCCCAAGTTGTGGTGCAGTGCTGTGCTTAGATTTTCTGCCTGGTCTGTGCAGAAGCAGCTCTGCTGATTTCCCTGTGTTTTGTACATGGGGTGTAGTGGGGAGTTGGGTAGAGCGTATTGCCCCACACAGACAGGAAAGGAGAGAGGTGTGACTCTGCGTCACTTCCCTCCTGGCTAGACACCAGAGTCGGGATCCACACTCTTGCAACAGGGCCTCATGAGTCATGTTGGGGAACTGCCTTGACCTCTCCCCATTTCACAGAGGGAGAAACCGAGGCTTTCTCATGAGGCCCGTTTTTGGACCGCGTGCGGCAGGTGGTTGCAACATTTGGGTCTTTTCAGTTTAGAGAAAAAGCGAATAAGGAGTAGCATGTTAGAAGCACATAAAAATATGCGCGGCATGGAGACAGCGGATAGAGGGAAGTTTTTTCTCCCTCTCTTGCAACCCCAGAGCTCGTGGACATCCCATGCGATTGAATGCTGGGAAGATTCAAGACAGATAAAGCCCTGTGGAACTCCCTGCCACAAGAGGTAGTGATGGCTTTAAACTTGGATAGCTTTAAAAAAAGGTCTGGGTAAATTGGTGGAGGGATAAGGCTATCAATGGCTACTTGCCGCGATGGCTGATCTCTGCCTCCATGGACGGAGGCAGATGGGCTTCCGAATACCAGTTGCCGGAAAACGCAGGACGGGAGAGAGTTGGTCTTGTGTTCGAATCCTGATTGAGGGTTTCTCTTTGGGACATCTGGTTGGCTGGACTAGATGGGCTGTTGGCCTCATCCCAGCACAGTGGCGTAGCATGGGTTGTCAGCACCCTGGGCAAGGCAAGTAATTTGCGCCCCCTAACCCATGGATTTGCGCCCCCTAACCCTAACCGCCAGATGTTGCGCCCGGTGTGGCCGGCCCCCCCTGCACCCCCCACGCTACGCCACTGTCCCAGCATGCTCTTCTTACGTCGCTATCTGACCGAATCCTGCTCCAGAGTAGACCCACCGAAATCAATGTCCACGGCTAACTTAAATCGGCTGGTTTCAGTGGGTTTCTGCTCTGGGCAGAAGGGAGCTGGAGACAACCTGAGAGATCAGTCCTGCCACTGCTGATAAATGCCTTGGTTCCGTGTTTCCCACCACCGGAGGGGTGAAAAAAATCCTTTTTCGGTCTTGTTCCGGATTTCCTTCGCTGCTGCGCCCTTCCCCGCTTTGGCCACCCACCTGCAAGGAAGGCGGTTAATTGGGAGCTTTGAAAAAAGAGCGAGAGCAAGATCTGGCGAAACCCAGGAGGGGAGCGAATAGAAAGCAGAACCAAAGGAGCTTATTTTTGCGAGAGCTGGCCAAAGCCAGATTGCAGTTGGCAAGAGGAAGCTGAGAGCAGCTGGGGGGGGGGGGGAGAAACATATGACGAAGCCCCCGCTCTGCCATCTGCTGCTTTGCATCTGCTCCTCCGAAGGCCCTTTTGCCCCAAAGCTCTTTCTGCGGCAGCTGCTCCTTTTGTCTGCCCCTCTGCTTTCAAGGATCTTGGCACCAGGAGAGAGCCGATTAGATCTCCCCTCCCTGGGTGGAAACGAACCCTGCGGAAGAGCACAGCTGGCCCAGGCCTGTTCAGGGAAAGGGGGGTGGGCTGAGAGCACACAACAACCTTGCATAGGATTTAGGAAGTGGCCTTAGGCAGAACTCAGTATTGTCGACACTGACTGGCAGCAGTTGCGTGGGGTTTCAGGCAAGGGACGATCTGCCCTCAAGGATCGAACCAAGGACCTTTTGCAGGCGAATTGGATGCTCTGTCCCTGAGCTGCAGCCGTTCCCTTAAAAACAACAGTAAGGTTCCAGTCCTCATGGTTCTGAAGAAATAGGAGAGAAGGAAGATGCCTTTTACAGACCCTTGGTCCATCTGGTATTGCCGACACTGGTCGGCAGAAGCCCCCCAGGATTTCAGGCAGGGGTCGTACCCAGCTCTACCTTTGGGGGTCAAACTTGGGGCCTTCTGCATTCAGAGCAGTTGTTCTATCGCTGAGCTTTGGGCCCTTCCCTGACAATAGAGTTCTTGCCTCAAGAAGGGTTTCCATGTCCTCTCATACGATATACAATATCTTTATTGTCATTGTCCCATGCAGAACAATGAAATTGAAAAACTACATAAAACATTCAAAAACCCCAAAAAACTCTGAAACCCCATTTTAAAATACACTATACTATAGAGACCCCTTATACTGCATTTAGAACCAGAATTGCATTTGGGTAGAAACTGTTTCTCAGGCGGCTAGTCCTAGTCTTTATAACCCTGTACCTTCTTCCAGAAGGCAGAAGCTGAAAGAGATCATTTCTGGGGTGCACACTATCCTGCACTATCTCTGCAGCTTTCTTATGGCACCTGGAAGCGTAGATTTGATCCAAGGTGGGAAGAGGGCACCCAATTATTCTCTCCGCAGTCTTCACAACCCTAGACAGCATTGTTTTTTCCCTGACCGTGCAGCTCCCAAACCACACATGCATTGCTGGTATTTCAAACATCCAGAATGTGAAAAGACCAATTGAGTGCCTCTGAGCACGTGCAAAGTGGCTCACCCACAGCGTTCCTGTTGTGTGGCTGGACCCCACCTGTTGGTGCTTTTAGGAGGCAAGCTTTTCGGTCCCAGGAGTGCGGTTGTGAGGCTGTGCCCAGGACCACGTTGTTCGTGTGGACATCAAGTGGTCTGGCTGCAAGAAGGCAAGATAGAGAATTCTTGCTGGACTCCCAACTCTCGTTGTCATCACTCACTGACCATCGGCCGGTCTGGGCTGCCGAGGCAGATGGACCGCATAATCCAGGGGTCAGCAACCTAAGGCCCATGGGCCGGAAGTGGCCCACGAAGGTCATTTTCGAGCACAATTCAAAATGTTGGTGCTGATCTTTAAAGCCCTAAACGGCCTCGGACCTGTATACCTGAAGGAGCGTCTCCACCCCCATCGTTCAGCCCGGATGCTGAGGTCCAGCTCTGAGGGCCTTCTGGCGGTTCCCTCGCTGCGAGAAGTGAGGTTACAGGGAACCAGACAGAGGGCCTTCTCGGTAGTGGCGCCCGCCCTGTGGAACGCCCTCCCTTCAGATGTGAAGGGGGAAAGCAGCTATCCTATCTTTAAAAGACATCTGAAGGCAGCCCTGTTCAGGGAAGTTTTTAATATTTAATGCTGTACTGTTTTTAACATTTGATTGGGAGCCGCCCAGAGTGGCTGGGGAAACTCAGCCAGATGGGTGGGGTATAAATAATAAATTATTATTATAATATTATTATTTGACCAGCCCACGAGCTGCCCCTGAACCGAGATGCCCGCTCACGTGCTACGCTAAACCGGCGCGGGGACTTGCTTCCTCCGCACCAGAAATAACGTCTGCGCAGACGCCAGAAATTGCATCTGTGCATGTGAGGATGCCCAAATTCCGGCCCACGAAGGGTTCTCCACTGGGCCAATCCAGCCCAGGCAAGATAAACCTTGCTGACCACTGATAATCCAAAGACCTAGGGAAGGATGCTGCAAACCGGAAGTAGCCCTCAGTGCCGGGGCTCAGTCCCTAGATGCATGGAAGCAAGGACCCCCGGATCAGATGCCTCTGAGCATGTGCAAAGAGTTTCTCCCGCAGCCCCTGAGGAAGGACACCCTAGCTTCCCGTAACCTCAAAGGCAGTATGGCGCAATGGTGGTGGTGATGATGAACTCCTTAGGAAGGCGGTGGTCTCTCCTTCCTTGGAGGTTTCTAAGCAGAGGCTGGATGGCCATCTGTCATGGACGCTTTAGCTGCGATTTCCACTTTGTGATGGGTTGAACTTGCAACTCTACAGCTCTACGATTCTGTGACGGGCGAGACATTCGGACAGCACAATGCCGGCTACCCCAGCTCAAATCATGCACAGAGTAAAAATGTCCCGGCTTTGAGGAATTACAGCCAGGCAAGGCACATCCAGGGTACCAAACTCTTTATTTTTATTTTATGGCTAGGGCTTGACCTTCTGCAGTCTTGTTTTTTTGGGGTTTTTTTTAGGGGATTAACACACCTTTAGCACAGCGCCCTGCCCTGTCTGGGTTTGGAGCTTCCCTCCGCACGCAGAGCACGGACACACAGCCCCCCACCCCACCCCAAATCATGCGCCACCACACGTCCGCAGCAGCCCTCGGGACAAAGGGGCGGCTGCATTCCTCTCTCTCTCCTCCACCCCCCGCCCCAACTTGTGTACGTGTTTAAAGGGAAGAATTCAGAGCTGGTGAGAAAGCAAAACAAGGTTAGTTAAGCCACGTGCCCTTCATCCATCAAAGGTCTGGCTTTAGGATGATGTTGATGTATGCTTTCAGAGGCAGAAGCTACCTTCTATTATTATTTATTATTATTATTATTATTATTATTATTATTATTATTATTATTATTACGACCAGATCATACAGCGGCACTCAGGAAAGTGTGTCTCATTGTGTCCGGGGTGGGGCATGGGGGCTCTTGACATTTTCCAGATTTCAGAAAACAAAAAGTGGCTGAGATAAATGTTTTCCCTTTCGTTATCTCCACTTGTATGATTTGACCAAAGGCTGTCCAAACCAGCCTGCTTCTGGAAAATAAAACTGGCAACAATTTGGTTGGAACCAAAAGTAATCTTGTTCTACGTCTCATATTGGACGGGAGGAGACCCCCGCCTCGTAGAAATGGCACCCCCATCTTTTGACATTTTGGGGTGCTGATTGGGCTGGATTTTTTTCTCTCTTCCAAAGTGGACCCGTAAACCATATTTGGAAGGAGTTGGGGGGCGGGTTGGAGGTGAGTGGGTAAGTAGAAGGCCTCTTGGCTTCTTTGATCATGAGTAGGCAAACTAAGGCCTGGGGGCCGGATCCGGCCCAATCACCTTCCAAATCCAGCCTGTGGACGGTCCAGGAATCAGCATGTTTTTACATGAGTAGAATGTGCCCTTTTATTTAAAATGCATCTCTGGGTTATTTGTGGGGCATAGGAATTCGTTCATATTTTCTCCCCAAAATATAGTCCGGCCCCCCCACAAGGCCTGAGGGACAGTGGACCGGCCCCCTGCTGAAAAGGTTTGCTGACCCCTGATCAGAACTGCTCCAAAAACTTATTCCTCACTTCCTGTGGCCTTGAGCAAGTATTTTAACCCTGCACTTTGCAAGTGGTAAATCTCAGACCTGTGCCACCACCCCAGGCATCTCTATCTGCCCCATTGAGGTGCTGAAGGATAGAGCTGTGTGTGTCCTCTGGGCCCCATAAGCAATCCTACTGCCCTCTTCAGGTTTTGTATGTGGACTATGGGAATCATCATCATCACATTTGCCTCAGGCATTGCCTCTTCGTCACCATGAGGTCTAGAAACTTGCATCTTTTTTTTACATTAACAGCTGAAATGTTCCGGATGTGAGTTTGTGTCTAAGCACAAATATGCGAGGTTGTGAACTCAACTGCATTACAATCCAGGCATGTGATGACTATCATTTTCTTTTATGTTTCTATAGCTGCCATTTTACTTTTTATAGCTCAGCTTTTACTGTTATTTCCCATCCAAGTTTTGGTGCTGTGTTATAGGAAAGGAGGGAATCCTACTCTGTCATTATAATATGAGCTTTTCTGTTTTAACAGAGTATTTCTTTCTTTCTTTCCTTCTTTCTTTCTTTCTTTCTTTCTTTTCTTAATAAATTGTATTTTATTAATAATATAAAATTTTAGGGCACACACACATAGCAGACACATATTCCACAGAAAACCAGTCCTTCACCCTTCAAAATTTAGGAAATATTCCCTGAGAAAACTACACATTATTTTAGCTCACAGAACAATCCAAAAAAAGCCATATTGGCTCTCCTAATTACTCCTCCAGAAGGCAATATCTTGGAGACACCTTTCCCATTATTTCTTTTTCACTTACAATTCCTGTCTTAAAGGCATATTTTGTGTAGGAATAGGGTGTGCCTGTGACCTGGATTCAAGAACTTCAGTATTTGCCATCTCAAAAGTATGGCCAGACTGCTCACGTAATGCAATCGGTAAAACATTTTCAGCTATGTTGGCAGACAAGAGAGAAGCCACACGCTCAAATTTCTGAGGGAGACCACCTCTTTCTGTGATGTAAGTGTGATGCTCTTAGGGTGGTCTTTGGCGATGTCTAAAGTCTTCAAAGGTTCCTGCACACTTTGTCCTTGGGTCTCTTGCCTCCTTGCAAGGAGAGTGGGTAGGTGGGTGGACACTGTTGCAACAGAAAAATGAAGATCTGCCTTGCTTTGACCGGTTCCTGCCTCCATCCATTCTTCTCTAACCGATCCTGGACTTAGGAGGACTCGGAATCCCTCAGGGAGTTGGACAGCAAAAGTTTCCACAACAATAAGCAAAATAAACCAAAGATAAGGAGTAAAAGAACCACTGTTACAGCAGGTTGAAAGCTGCATAGGTTTGCATTTTACCGCTGAACCGGTCGTTCCAAAACATTACAAAAAATACCCATTTTCCCGTAAACCTGTTAGGCTGCGTAATATGTGTTCTTTTGCAACGTTAGCTTAATTATAGTAACCGTGATTAACAACAGGTTTCTGTCGATGCTGTTTGCCCGATCGTCCTAGGCTTTCCTTCAAATTCTGTATTCTAGAATCCTAGAATCATAGAGTTGGAAGAGACCACAAGGGCCATCGAGTCCAACCCCCTGCCAAGCAGGAAACACCATCAGAGCACTCCTGACATATGGTTGTCAAGCCTCTGCTTAAAGACCTCCAAAGAAGGAGACTCCACCACACTCCTTGGCAGCAAATTCCACTGTCAAACAGCTCTGACTGTCAGGAAGTTCTTCCTAAGGTTTAGGTGGAATCTTCTTTCTTGTAGTTTGGAACCATTGCTCCGTGTCCGCTTCTCTGGAGCAGCAGAAAACAACCTTTCTCCCTCCTCTATGTGACATCCTTTTATATATTTGAACATGGCTATCATATCACCCCTTAACCTCCTCTTCTCCAGGCTAAACATGCCCAGCTCCCTTAGCCGTTCCTCATAAGGCATCGTTTCCAGGCCTTTGACCATTTGGGTTGCCCTCCTCTGGACACGTTCCAGTTTGTCAGTGTCCTTCTTGAACTGTGGTGCCCAGAACTGGACACAGTACTCCAGGTGAGGTCTGACCAGAGCAGAATACAGTGGCACTATTACTTCCCTTGATCTAGATGCTATACTCCTATTGATGCAGCCCAGAACTGCATTGGCTTTTTTAGCTGCCGCGTCACACTGTTGGCTGTCTAATTTAAAGTAAAATTTTGCTGGGGTTTGAAAGGGGTGGGGGGACAGTGCCCGTATTCTGCCTCTTCTCTGGAGTCTGCGGAAATTGGGAATCCATAAACATCATGAGTCAGTGTATGTAAGGCTTGCAAATTCTTGACACAGCACCAGTGAGTCATAAGAACAGCTGACATTAGAGGAGGCTGGCAGCCCCATCTTTGCAAACCCCCCCCCCCAATTTATTTTCAAATTATCCTCCCTGGCTGCACGCACACACCATACACTTAAAGCACATTGAAAGCAGCTGGGAACTGTAGTTTAAGGGTGTTGGGAACTGTAGCGCTGGGGGGAGTATTGACATCCTCCCAATTAAATGTGTGCTGTGTCAAATCCCAAATCCCTAGGAACGAAAATGAAATAAAGACAAGAAATAGCAATATGTGATCAGCGTTTGTTGATCCTCAGTCGTCATTACGAGGCATCGTAACAGATAAGAAATGCCTACGTTCTTATTCCCCTCCCGGTACTTTCTATTTACGATCGCTATGTAAAGCTTTATAGCATGTTTTCGTGATGTCCTGGTTCCGTCCTCCCTGTTTCCTGATTTCTTATGTTTTCTTGCTGCCCTTTCATTGTGAAAAGTCTCCAAGTAACTTGTGCTTCTCCTCGCCTAACAACATGACAATAAATATTTCTCTCTCTTTTTTTTAAAAGAAATAAAGAAATAAGAAATGTGGTTTCCTAGGGGAATCCCCTCATTAATACAGAGGTTCATCACTGGCAAGGAAAGTGCGCTCTGCACATGCTCGTGTCTGTTAGTTTTTGGATTTTGGTTTCATCAAGACTTTATTATGAAGTCAAAAGAACAATCCAATGCTCTTTAGTTCCGATTTTTATTTTTATTTTTGCACTTTGCCTCTAAACTTCTTTTTCACCACATGGTGTTTATTTGCCCCCCTGCACAGTCCTCTCACCCCCTAACCAAGGGTAAAGGTAAAGGGACCCTTGACCATTAGGTCCAGTCGTGGCCGACTCTGGGGTTGCGGCGCTCATCTCGCTTTATTGGCTGAGGGGGTCGGCGTACAGCTTCCGGGTCATGTGGCCAGCAGGACTAAGCCGCTTCTGGCGAACTAGAGCAGCACACGGAAATGCCGTTTACCTTCCCGCCGGAGTGGTACCTATTTATCTACTTGCACTTGGACGTGCTTTCGAACTGCTAGGTTGACAGGAGCAGGGACCGAGCAACGGGAGCTCACCCCGTATCGGGGATTTGAACCACCAACCTTCTGATCAACGAGCCCTAGGCTCTGCTCTGTGTTTTAACCCACAGCACCACC
Organism: Podarcis erhardii; assembly: GCF_964252035.2. Taxonomy (NCBI): domain Eukaryota; kingdom Metazoa; phylum Chordata; class Lepidosauria; order Squamata; family Lacertidae; genus Podarcis; species Podarcis erhardii. The sequence goes on along the minus strand of NC_138505.1, from coordinate 3,414,300 downwards.
CGCGTCCCTTAACCAAGGGGGGGGGGGATAAATATCAGCTGCATGGGGGACCCCAATACCCAGGACAGGTCAGCGCTATACATTTAAAGCACACAACCCCCCCCCCCCAATAATCCCCAGAGCTAGTTGGCTGAATTGGTCCTACTTGGGCCAGCGAGGAGGCCAGGGGAGAATTAGCTGTGGGGTCTCAGAGCAGGTGATCATCATAAAAGGGGAGGGGGAGGGAAGGGAAATAAAAGATCAGGCTGAATTCAAATTAAAGGCCAGGCGGAATAGACCTCCAGAACAAATTATGTTCTTAATCCTAGGTACCACTGTAGTCCCAAAACATCTGGAGGGCCAAGTTTGCCTATGCATGGACTAGAAGACCCTTGTGGGTTCCTTCCAACTATACAATTCTGTGGTGCTGTGTTGCATAATGGAATATGTATTTCCTTTCTGGGATTCAAAGGACCTTTGCTCTGATCAAAGAAGGCTCTTCTGACCTTTTCTCTATTCCCTCTTCACAGCCACATCTGTCCAGAGTTTCCTCACAGAGTCTCTGGCTATGAGGGTGTCCTTCTGAGTCATCAGCGGCTGACTCGCTAGCCCACAGCCATGCGCCCATCACCTGCCCCTGGGGCTGATGTGAGGGTGACTCAGATCTAGAACTGAGAATTTCCATTAGGTACTAATATTTGGGGCTTGTTCCTGGCAATGGCATGTTGAGGCGAAGCTCCATTTTCAAAAGTACGCATTTGTGCCATCTCTGTTGGAAAAAAATATTAAATAATTTTTCCGTTTAACAGACAAGCGAAGCAAAACAATACAGATCAGACAGAAAACCATTCCTCCCACACAATTGTTCTGTTTTACCATTTCAGATCTGGAAAGAGCGAGCCATTTTTTTTATTTAAAAAAATGAAGAATAGGTCAACTGAAGTAGTTAGAACTGAGGTTATATTACTTTGAAAACAAATGCTGGAACCAAAGGCCTTGAGCAGTTAAACACACACCTGGACTTACAATTCCTAACGAAAAAGCTTCTGTTTTTTTTTAAACAAACATTATTTTAAACATTTTTTTCAATCCATTATATATCATTTCCCAAAATTCTTTTTTTACTTTACTGTTCCACCACATATGATAAAAGGTGCGTTCTTTCTGTTTACATTTCCAGCAAATATTTGAACTTATCATAGACGTTTTTGCTCATTTGCTCAGAGTTAAATACCAACTTTCACACTGTAGGTTGCAGCCCGCCAGGATAGCAGGCTCCAGATTTTCCCCTAAGTCAGACTTATTGCCCACTTAGCTTAGTGCTGTCTGCGCTGTCTGGCAGAAGCTGCCTGGGGTTTCAGACAGAGAGTCCCCCCCCCCCCAGCCTGCTGGAGCGCTAACACTTCCCAGGAGCTCTACCACTTAGCAACGGCCTGACCCCAATAGGAAGTGGCTTTATACTGAGCACGAACCATGTCCATCCTTACTCCCTTTATTCATTTTTGTTGAGTCCTTTAGTCGTGTCCACCTCTCTGTGACCCCCTGGACCAGAGCATGCCAGGCACTCCTGTCTTCCACTGCTTCCCGCAGTTTTGTCAAACTCATGCTGGTCTCTTCGAGAACACTGTCCCACCATCTCATCCTCCGTCGTCCCCTTCTCCTTGTGCCCTCCATCTTTCCCAACATCAGGGTCTTTTCCAGGGAGTCTTCTCTTCTCATGAGACGGCCAAAGTTTTGGAGCCTCAGCTTCAGGATCTGTCCTTCCAGTGAGCACTCAGGGCTGGTTTCCTTCAGAATGGAGAGGTTTGATCTTCTTGCAGTCCATGGGACTCTCAAGAGTCTCCTCCAGCACCAGAATTCAAAAGCATCAATTCTTCGGCGATCAGCCTTCTTGATGGTCCAGCTCTCACTTCCATACATCACTACTGGGAAAACCAGAGCTTTAATCATTATTAGATTTCGTTCCCACCTTTCCTCCAAGGAAGTGAGATAACACAACAACCCTGTGTGGTAGGCTAGGCTAAGAGACATAGACTTTTGGTCCTGGGCCAGCTGTGTTAGCATCCAGCCCTCATCTAACCGGCCCAAGGGGTATCCCCCTGGTTGTCCGCTTCCTGCTGGCTAGCCTCAGTGTTGCCCTTGTCAAACACAGCAGAGACGAGGAAGGAGGGAAACGGAAACAAAACACAAATGAGCAGCGTTTTCTGAAACTGGCTTCTTCCTGCTTTGAGCAGCCAGGGTTTAGCATGGGCTTCTTAGCATGCTGTAAGCACTGGGTATGGGACTCCCTAAAGGTAAAGGGACCCCTGACTATTAGGTCCAGTCGCGGATGACTCTGGGGTTGCGGTACTCATCTTGCTTTATTGGCCGAGGGAGCCGGCATCCAGTTTCCGGGTCATGTGGCCAGCAGGACTAAGCCGCTTCTGGCAAACTAGAGCAGTGCACGGAAACACCGTTTACCTTCCCACTGGAGTGGTACCTATTTATCTACTTGCACTTTGATGTGCTTTCGAACTGCTAGGTTGGCAGGAGCAGGGACCGAGCAACGGGAGCTCACCCCGTTGCGGGGATTCGAACCGCCAACCTTCTGATCGGCAAGCCCTAGGCTTGGTGGTTTAACCCACAGCGCCACCCGCGTCCCTGTGGGACTCCCTCCCACCCCCTCCCTCCTGCTGCCCTCATCTCCCAGGCTGGGAGTTAACATCCTATTGAGCATTTGCCCCTGACCCTGGGAGAGGAGGAATGAAAGAGCCATTGGGGGAGGGGAGCGTTGATTTACTCACCCCACCCTCCCTCCAGAGTAGACAAACATATCTGCCTGCCAAAGGGGTAGAGAGGAAACCAAGAGGGAAAGAAGGCAGGATGGAGACAGGGACAGGAGGCTGGTGGCCCTTCACGATTGATTGATTGATTGATTGATTGATCGATCAATCAATCAATCAATCGCTCTCTCCAGACTCCCTTCAGCCCCGGTCAGCAAGGCCGATATTCAAGGATGATAGGAGTTGGAGCTGTCCAGCATCATCTGTGTGGACGAAGGTTAAATGCCCATACCACCACCTTCAACAGAGCCCCTAAATGACCAGGCTAGCCAGTGCAACTTTGCACATTTCCGATGCTGCATCCTTGAGAGGAAAAGGGTTTGGGGCGGTTACCCAGCTTCATTCCCAAATATCCTTGCAACTTCCTGCTGAAATCTCTTAGTGCCTTGTATCACAACGACTCTGCTTTATTTTGTCAGTGTACTGGAAGAAGCAAAGATCACCAGTGTTGAAGCAATGATTCTTCAACATCAGCTTCGTTGGACTGGTCATGTTGTGCGGATGCCTGATGATCGTCTTCCAAAGCAACTATTCTATTCCGAACTTAAAATTGGAAAGCGTAATGCTGGTGGTCAACAAAAGAGGTTTAAAGACTGTCTCAAGGCAAATCTAAAAAAATGTAGTATAAACACCAACAACTGGGAAACATTGACCTGCGAGCTCTCCAGTTGGAGAACAGCCTTTACCAAAGATGCCATGGGCTTTGAAGACACTCGAACTCAGGACGCAAGGGAGAAACGTGCTAAGAGGAAGGCACACTTGGCAAACCCTCACCAGGATCAACTCCCGCCCGTAAACCAATGTCCCTACTGTAGAAGGGTGTGTGGATCCAGAATTGGCCTCCACAGTCACTTACGGACTCATTGTTAAAACTGTGTTTATGGAAGACAATCTTACTTGGCTACAAGTGATCGCCAAAGAAGAAGAAGAAGAACTTTCATCCCGTTTTTCTCGTGCTGTCGCTCCTCCAGATGGCACTGTATAAAGCGTTTGGAAAGCCACACAGAACATCCCCTAAAAAGCGGAATAAATCCACCGCTGAACTACTCTTCCTGGGCCAAGAGCACTTTGCAGGATGCGTCCCCAGTAAAAACACTGGTCTGGCGTGGCCCCTCAGCTCACTATCACACTGTTTTCCTTTGGTTTTGGTTTTTTTGGAATATGAAAAAAGGCAGGAGGATTCTGGTTGAGGATCACATGAAAAACCAGCAGCTCTGGAGAGAAAAGGCCGCTGATATATCTATAAGCTACACACCCAGAAAAGTGTTCTTTGCCCCAGTGAGGTTACATTCTAAATTGGCCACAACAGCTGAGCAGCAGAAAATAAGCGGTTTTGAGGCAATCTGAGGCACAGCTCAGACCTCAGAGAGAGAGAAGGTATTTCATGGTAGTCTATGTTTAGGCAAGAGGTCTCTATAGTGTTTCCGCCTGTCGCCTTTGCGTTTGGAACCGCTGCTGTCTCGGCTGCAGGAAGCTGGCTTCAGAATGCCCTGTTTCCTTGTGTCTGTGAGTGAGGCTGATTCCGGAGGGCTTATCGAGAGCACATTTTGATAGCAGAGCCCAGCCTTGAGAAATAATCTTACTTGCGGCGTTGTGTATTATTGACGCCTCTTCCGTAGGCAGGTGGTGGTGTAAGGCTGTCACACACTGCACTTTAAAAGCACACTGTTGTTGTTTAGTCATTTAGTTGTGTCCGCCTCTTCATGACCCCCTGGACCAGAGCACGCCAGGCCCTCCTGTCTTCCACTGCCTCCCGCAGTTTGGTCAAACTCATGCTGGTAGCTTCGAGAATACTGTCCCACCATCTCGTCCTCCGTCGTCCCCTTCTCCTTGTGCCCGCCATCTTTCTCAGCATCAGGGTCTTTTCCAGGGAGTCTTCTCTTCTCATGAGGTGGCCAAAGTCTTGGAGCCTCAGCTTCAGGATCTGTCCTTCCAGTGAGCACTCAGGGCTGATTTCCTTCAGAATGGAGAGGATTGATCTTCTTGCAGTCCATGGGACTCTCAAGAGTCTCTTCCAGCACCACAATTCAAAAGCATCCATTTTTCAGCAACCAGCCTTCTTTATGGTCCAGCTCTCACTTCCGTACATCACTACTGGGTAGTTTAAGCCCTTGCAGGACACCCTGAAACTACAGTTCCCGGGATTATTTTTGGGTGGGGTTATTTAAATGTACCGTGTGTTTGCAACTGGCCAAAGCATTAGGCTTAGCGTGACATTAGGCTCATCTGGAAGATGCTGGGGCGGCGGCAAGTGGTGGTGGGGTTTGGGGGGGCAGAAAACTGTGTGTAACTCGATCTCTCACTCTGCCTGCTCCCTCTGCACTGCAACGTCTTTATTTGACTGTAAAGCGCTATAGCTCAGCGGCAGGACACCTGCTTTGAATGTAGAAGGTCCCAGCTGCAATCTCTGGCCTCTCCGGGTAGCTCCCAGATAGCTTGGCAAGCCTCTGCCAGTTGGAGCAGCTAGATGGACTAGTGGTTTGACTTGGCAAATTCCTACGCTCCTAATTAAACCAGCCTTTCGCTCGGAACCATGGCGGCTGGAATCTTAATTCGCTTTCAAGGCTGCAGCTTGCTGGTAGAGCACCTGTTTAGCATGCAGAACGTCCCAAATTCAGTGCATGAGCGTCGACTTCTCTGGATGGCTGGTGGCTTTTAGCTACTGTCCATGTAGGGATTCGTAGCTCGGGTGTAGAGCAGTTGTTTGTATGTAGAAGGCTGATTGCCGAAGAATGGATGCTTTTGAATTCTGGTGCTGGAGGAGACTCTTGAGAGTCCCATGGACTGCAAGAAGATCAAACCGATCCATTCTGAAGGAAATCAGCCCTGAGTACTCACTGGAAGGACAGATCCTGAAGCTGAGGCTCCAAGACTTTGGCCACCTCAGGAGAAGAGAAGACTCCCTGGAAAAGACCCTGATGTTGGGGAAGATGGAGGGCACAAGGAGAAGGGGACGACGGAGGACGAGGTGGTGGGACAGTGTTCTCGAAGCTACCAGCATGAGTTTGACCAAACTGCGGGAGGCAGTGGAAGACAGGAGTGCCTGGCGTGCTCTGGTCCAGGGGGTCACGAAGGGTAGGACACGACTAAACAACTAAACAACAACAACAGAATGCCCTGGCTTTAATTCCAGGAACAAGCTGGGGTTGTCCCTTGCCTGCAAGCCTGGAGAGGTTATTTTCTTTTTTTTTAAAAAAAGCACTTTGAAATGGATCGGTTTAACACTTGTTTGTGGCCTTCTCCTTATCCCAAGGTACCCTCTCCTTGATGGAGAAATCTGACTGCTCGTTTTAAGGTGCCAGGAAAGTCCACGTGGCTTTGTCTTGGGGTAGCAGGGTTGGGGCGTGGAGGGGACATGGGGCGGCAGGCCAGAGAGAGCCGTGCTGAAATGCAGGATGGCTTGCAAAACTTCTGCTGCTTTGCAAGGAAACTGTGAAACTAGTTGCGGCTTCTCGCAGAGGAACCGACACGCAGGGTTTCTCCGAAATGCGTGCTATAACGGTCTCTGTTGCCAGGCAGAACAAGCCCTGCATATGTGGGTGTGGGTGTTTGTGGGTGGGTGTTTGTGGGTGTGGGTGTGTTCGTACACACACGCACACACACACGCACACACACATGCACACACACATTTAAATCAGGCCAGTCTGGGGAAACCCAGACCCATTTTTTGGGTGGGTGGCAAAGGTTATACCGGTAATTCATTTTGTGTGTCGTTTTGCCACACTGCGAAGGTCGCAGCATCTAGGGACTTTTTAGTTTAGAGAAAAGGCCAGCGTAAACTGGATAGAGGACGTTTTCCTCCCTGTTACGACACTGGAATTCCTGGGCGTCCAATGAAGCTGAATGTTGGAAGACTGATCATAGAAATCCCTCCTTCACATAGGGCCCTGTTAAACTGTGGAACTCCCTGCCACAGGAGGCAGCGATGGCCATTAACTTGGATGGCTTTAAAAGAGGATTGGACAAATTTATGGAGGAGGAGAGGGCTAATCGGTGGCTACTGGCTGCAATGGCTCTGCTCTGCCCTCCACAATTTGGGGCAGTGATGGTCCTCTGAATACCAGTTGCTGGAAACTGCAGGAGGCAAGAGAGAGAGCTCTTGTGTCCAGATCCAGCCTGAGTGTTTCCTACAGGCATCTGGCTGGTCACTGTGAGAACAGGATGCCGGACTGGATGGGCCATGGGCCTGATCCTGCAGGGCTCCTCTTACACTCTTACAAAGTGGGGTTTGAGTCTGTTGTTGTTGTTGTTGAGTCATTTAGTGGTGTCCTCCTCTTCGTGCCCCCTGGACCAGAGCACGCCAGGCCCTCCTGTCTTCCACTCCCTCCCACAGTTTGGTCAAACTCATGCTGGTACCTTTGAGAACACTGTCCCACCATCTCGTCCTCCGTTGTCCCCTTCTCCTTGTGCTCTCCATCTTTCCCAACATCAGGCTCTGTTCCAGGGAGTCTTCTCTTCTCATGAGGTGGCCAAAGTCTTGGAGCTTCAGCTTCAGGATCTGTCCTTCCAGTGAGCACTCAGGGCTGGTTTCCTTCAGAATGGAGAGGTTGGATCTTCTTGCAGTCCATGGGACTCTCAAGTGTCTCCTCCAGCACCAGAATTGAATCTAGCCACAGGCAACTCCCCTTGACCGATGGAAAGCTCCGAGCAGCGACATGACAAGCAGAAATGCTATGACATGTTGCCGACTTTGCAGGTGTACTGCCCCTGTCCATGGGGGCTCTGTTAAGCTTTTGTTTTGTTTTCTAAAAAATAATAATTCATTTTATAACACAACTAAACAACACAAACAGAAAAACAAACAATACAAAAAAATTCTTGTCCTATCCTTATTTTTTCTAAACATTGTTAGGTGGGCTTCCCCAAGTCCCCCCTTTATGATTTTCATTTTACCTCATCTTTAGTAGTTTGCATATATCATAATTTCTAACCATTTTTTTTATCACACTTACTTTTACCATAAAAATCTTCACATTTTATCACTTACAAATAATACTGTTTTAAAATACACTGTCTTCTACTTCTAACCCTATAGCCTATATCCACTTCCAAAGCTATTCTAATATTTAAATATTAACATATATTTTTTTCAAATATTCTTTAAAATTCTTCCAATTTTCTTCCACCCTCTCTTCTCTCTGGTCTCGGAGTCTCCCCGTCAGTTCGGAAAGTTCCATCTAGTCCGTTTTGAAGAAGTTTTGTAAGGAGGAATATATGAAACATTGCAAAGAAAAGAAAGAAGAGAGATATTATGATATTTAAATGTAACAGTGAAAGTAAGAAATATAAATTAAGTGGAAAACATTGGAAAATTTTCAAATGTGATTGATGGAAGTAAAAAAAAAACTGTAAAAGATATAAAAGTATGTTTAATAATTGTTGAAAATGATATGTTAAAAAACCAATAATAAAAAAGACAAATTAGCTGTGATTCCTGCATTGTAGGGAGTTGGACTAGATGAATCACAGCTCTGTGATTCTATCCAGCGCATTTCGCCGTCACATTCCTCACCCCAAAAAGTCTGATCTCTCGCACAACCCGCATTTGGAGGCATGGGGTGGAATCCCACCCATCTGGAAGCCCCCCAAGGGAAGCAGGCTTATCCAAAGCACCCCTGCCTTTATTTGTAACTGCAACTTCACCCATCGCCTTGGACCATTAAGGTGGAAGGTTTTGCTGCCAGGGTGGGGGCAAAGTTGCCGCATTACCTCTCTCGCCCTGACCTCGCCACTGTGATCCAGGCGACGGTCACCTCCAGGCTTGATTATTGTAACTCACTCTATGTGGGGCTGCCCTTGAGACTGACCCAGAAACTCCAGTGGGTGCAGAATGCTGCGGCGAGACTCCTTACGGGGTCCTCGCCGCGGGATCACATTCACCCAGTGCTTTACCAGCTGCACTGGCTCCCAGTGGAGTACAGGATCAGGTTTAAGGTGCTGGTTTTAACCTTGAAAGCCCTATACGGCCTAGGACCCTCGTACCTATGGGACCGCCTCTCCTGGTATGTCCCATGGAGGACCTTACGGTCTTCAAACAAAAACATCTTGGAGGTCCCGGGCCACAGGGAGGTTAGGCTGGCCTCAACCAGAGCCAGGGCTTTTTCACCTGTGGCCCCAATCTGGTGGAACGCTCTGTCCCAAGAGACCAGAGCCCTACGGGACTTGACATCTTTCCGCAGGGCCTGCAAGACGGAGCTGTTCCACCAGGCCTTTGGCCAAGGCACACTCTGACCCCCTCTCTCCTTCTGTAATCCTCATAGAACTCTAGCCCTATGATTGCCATTAATTTGATTTTGAATTTATTTTAGAAAGAATTGATTTTAGAATGCTGTGTTACTTTTATTGTTGTTAGCTGCTCTGAGCGCAGTTTCAGCTGGGGAGGGCGGGATATAAATAAAATTTTGTTATTATTATTGTTGTTGTTGCTTAAAGCGGGGGTCAGCAAACTTTTTCAGCAGGGGGCCGGTCCACCATCCCTCGGACCTTGTGGTGAGCCAGACTATATTTTGAAGGGGAAAAAATGAACGAATTCCTATGCCCCACAAAGAACCCAGAGATGCATTTTAAATAAAAGGACGCTGATTTAAATAAAAACATGCTGATTCCCGGGCCGTCCGCGGGCCGGATTTAGAAGGCAATTGGGCCAGATCTGGCCCCCTGGGCCCTAGTTTGCCTACCCATGGCTTAAAGGCTATAATTCTGGATGACTTGGGTAGGCTGGGGAAAAAGAAAAAGAGGCAGGAAATTATTTTTCTGTCTCTTCCTATAATGCTACACAAGGGATGCAAGAAGGAAGCACTGATTTCCTTCGTCGCCCGCACCACCGTTTCCTTTCTGCTGCAGTTCAGCTTCTTCGGGGGGACGGACCCTATGATATCTATCTCAGCCTGCTATGTTGTTCTACCCCATTCATTTCAACCCAAAGAAAGCACAATGCAAACTGTGAGCAGAAAAGGGGAGAACGATCATCCATTGCATATTGGGGCTGCCTTTGAAGGTGACCCAGAAACTACAACTAATCCAGAATGCGGCAGCTAGACTGTGAGTGGCCGCCGAGACCACAGAACACCAGTCCTGAAAGACCTACACTGGCTCTCAGTACATTCCCAGTGTTGGTGCTGACCTTGAAAGCCCTAAACGGCCTCGTCCCAGTATACCTGAAGGAGCGTCTCCACCTCCATCATCCAGCCCGGACACTGAGGTCCAGCTCCGAGGGCCTTCTGGCGGTTCTCTCTCTGCGAGAAGCCAAGTTACAGGGAACCAAGCAGAGGGCCTTCTCGGTGGTGGCACCCGCCCTGTGGAACGCCCTCCCACCAGATGTCAAAGAGAAAAACAACTACCAGACTTTTAGAAGACATCTGAAGGCAGCCCTGTTTAAGGAAGCTTTTAATGTTTAATAGACTGTTGTATTTTAATATTCTGTTGGAAGCTGCCCAGAGTGGCTGGGGAAACCCAGCCAGATGGGTGGGGTATAAATAATAAATTATTATTATTATTATTTTGTTTGTGGGTGAAAACAACAACAGCATGCCCCACAAGGGATTGCCCTTGATGACTGGCAGTGGCCGTTGTTTTTGCCAGGACAAAATGCCTGAGGGGTGAGTTTAAAGCATTACTCCATACACACACATAAAAGAGACTTCCTTGTTGCAAATCTCCGTAACTGAAGTGACACAACTTCTTGCACGTACACAGCTAAGATATTCTGCATTTTTGTCAAAACAACAGACAGAAGTTGTGCCGCGTTGCTTGGAGAGGAGAAACTTCCCAAATCCCAGCTGGGGGTGGCAGATTAATGTTTGCGCTCTGCACATCACTCAAGTCACTCTCCTCTTTTCCCCCTTTCATTTCTGCCTCTGTCCTAAGACTGAAACCCCCTGGGACTGGGAATGAGGCTCAGGTGCCAAAGAGAGACAGGTGGGCAGAAGTGGGCGGGGCCAGAGGCAAAAGTGGGTGGGGCAACCAAGGTGATTGCCACCTTTGTGCAGTAGGCTAGCTTCGGCTAGCTCCAGGCAGGCAGGCGAGCAAGGGGCATGGTCAGAGTTGGAGGGCAAACCCCAGCCAGGCAAAAACACCGAAGGAGGGTGCAAAACAGATCCGACAAGGGGCACGGCTGGCTGGGAGAGGCTTGTGTCCTGGGGAGAGATCTGAGGGCCACATTGTGAGGCACAGGGGTCCATATATAGCTCTTGGACCTGAGGTTTCTTTAACATTAAAAACCCTTTGTTCAGGCGCAGGGAAATTGTGGGGTTTAATCTGAGTCGATTAGCACAGAATACCGTCTGAAGCATTAACAGATAAACAAGCATGGAAACCCAGCTGGTTTTTAAGAAGGAGACCCCCGACCCCCCCCCCCAGTTTTTCCAAGCACGGTTGCCGGGCTCTGGATGGGAGGAAACATTCCTTTACGGAAGAAGGGGGGGGGGGCGAGGTTTCAGCGTGACAAAAACCAGCCAGTTCAGGCCTGGCTCTGCTCAGCAGAGGAAATGAGAACAACGGGTGCTTTTATGGGACGAAGCGGGGAAGGGGCCGGATCAGCACAAAGTGCCTTTGTTAAGCTGCTGGGTGCAAAAGGGAAATTCTGAGGCTTGACAGGACTAGGAAGTACCAACCTCACTCTGCCCCCAACCCCGCCAGCGTGAACGGTGCCAGGGTGACCAAGGCCAGGGTGGCAATGTTGTCTGCAGTCGGAAAAACAAGGCTGCCACTCTGGTCAGGGAGAGCCACTCCACAACCGGGATGGAGGATGCGTTTTGGGAAGCGTGCGTTAATTATTTGGTTTGGCTTTTGCTCGTTGCTGGAAAGAGAGCTTGGCCAGGGCATCAAAGGACCCATAATCCTTCTCAATGCCCTACCCTATCCCAGCTGTTTTTGGATGCTGTTCCCAGATTTCCCAAGACTTGGGTGGTGGCCACCTATGTCCTACTCAGAGTAAAGGTAAAGGGACCCCTGACCATTAGGTCCAGTTGTGGCCGACTCTGGGGTTGCGGCGCTCATCTTGCTTTATTGGCCGAGGGAGCTGGCGTACAGCTTCCGGGTCATAATAATAATAATAATTTATTATTTGTACCCCGCCCATTTGGCTGGGTTTCCCCAAGCACTCTGGGTGGCTTCCACAGAGACCAAAAATACACTAAAATGTATGCACACTAAAAACTTCCCTGAACAGGGCTGCCTTAAAATGTCTTCTGAATGTCAGGTAGTTGTTTATCGTTTGACATCTGATGGGAGGGCGTTCCACAGGGCGGGTGCCACTACCGAGAAGGCCCTCTGCCTGGTTCCCTGTAACTTGGCTTCTCGCAGGGAGGGAACCACCAGAAGGCCCTCAGATCTAGACCGCAATCTCCGGGCAGAATGATGGGGGTGGAGACGCTCCTTCAGGTATACTGGGCCGAGGCCGTTTAGGGCTTTAAAGGTGAACACCAGCACTTTGAATTGTGCTCAGAAACGTACTAGGAGCCAATTTGGGTCTTTCAAGACTGGTGTTATGTGGTTTCAGTGGCCGCCCCCAGTCACCAGTCTAGCTGCTTCATTCTGGATTAGTTGTAGTTTCCAGGTCACCTTCAAAGGTAGCCCCACCAGTCATGTGGCCAGCATGACTAAGCCACTTCTGGCGAACCAGGGCAGCGCACGGAAATGCTGTTTACCTTCCCGCCGGAGCGGTACCTATTTATCTACTTGCAGTTAGACATGCTTTTGAATTGCTAGTTTGGCAGGAGCAGGGACCAAGCAATGGGAGCTCACCCCATCGCGGGGATTCAAACCGCCGACCTTCTGATCGGCAAGCCCTAGGCGCTGTGGTTTAACCCACAGCACCACCCGCATCCCTCTCCTACTCAGAGTAGACCCCCTGAAATACACCAGCCTGGTGCAAACCTGGTGCTCTGCGCTGCAACTCCCCAAGGCAGTTTTGCCGCAGTCTTTGCCGATACGCAACCGCACGGGTGTTAAGCTGACGAATTTCCGTGCGATCCTGAACAGGCCTCCTGAGACGTATGTCCCATTGCATTCAAATGAGACTGAAAACAGCTGGCTTTCATGTGGAAGCGCCCAGCTTTGATGCCCAGTATCTCCAGGGAGTTCCAGGAAAGATCTGGACCAGTCAGTGTGGACATCCCTAACCTAGAATGATGCTTCATTTAAACGAAGTGTTCAAGGCAGACAAGAAAAGAGGCTTTACAAAGAAAATCTCATTACTAGATAAAGAGTTGTTACAAAATCAGACCAAGGTAACTTCTAAAATTTATGAAACGCTACTGGAGTGGGAGGTGAGGGACGAACAGGTAAAAGAGGTAATGATTAGAGGGGCTACAGATATAGGTAAAACTATTGAATTATCATCATAGGGAAAATTATGGAAAGAGAGTTGGAAATTTACGGCTTGTGAAGCAATAAGGGAAAATTTAATAGAGATGTTTTACAGCTGGTATTTGACACCAACCAAAATATGTAAAATGTATAAAACGAAATCAGATCTGTGTTGGAGGTGTAACAAAGCAGAGGGGACACTCATACATATGTGGTGGACATGCAACAAAATCAAAGGCTTCTGTGATATAGTGTACGAAGAGTTAAAGTAAATGTTTAAACAAAACTTTGTTTAAAATTAAAAATAAATAGAAGGGCTGACTCTCTGACTCAGAATAAGGCAACTTCCTTTCTTCTGCAATACAGAGTTTGGAAATAAAACAAAACAGGATAGAGGAACACTCTGAATGAACTTGTTCCCCTTCAGAAACAAGAGCAGGTCCAAAGGCTGGGAAAAATTTGGGCCAGGAGGAGAATCCTGGAAGCAGCCCTTGCTGCCAAAGATGGGCATGTTGCTAGGGTGCAATATGTCTGGAAGTACAGGGTCAGGTTTAAGGTGCTGGTTTTGACCTTTAAAGACCTACGCGGCCTAGGACCCTCGTACCTATGGGACCGCCTCTCCTGTTATGCCCTGTGGAGGATCTTAAGGTCCACAAATGACAACACTTTGGAGGTCCCAGGTCGCAGGGAGTTTAGATTGGTCTCAACTAGGGCCAGGGCCTTTTCAATACTGGCCCCGACTTGGTGGAACGCTCTGTCTCATGAGAACAGGGCACTGCGGGACTTGACATCTTTCCACAGGGCCTGCAAGACAGAGCTGTTCCGCCTGGCCTTTGGTTTGGACTCAGTCTGACCCTTATGTTTCCCTGCCCTTATGGTTTTTGATCTATGGGCTATTATTAAAATGAGGCTGCATTTTAAATTGTATGTTTAACCTGTATTTTAAATTGGGTGTCCCCCCCCCCATTATGTTTTTATTGTAATTTTTTGTGTGGCGTTAGCTGCCCTGAGCCCAGCTCTGGCTGGGGAGGGCGGGATATAAATACAAATTTATTATTAATAATAATACTGAAGTCGGCAGTAGTGTCCGGGTGGAAATCGGCCAGATGTCCAGGAAAATCCAAATGTATGGCTGCCCACATTGGCAGTGCTGTTTTTGCTAATTTTCCGTAACAACAACTTTGGGCAAAACTAAAAAAAAAAAAAAGCTCACCAAGGTGAAGAGTTGGTGGAAGAAGATTGGGAAAAATTTAAAGTTTATTTACAGAAACATTGCAAAATTAAGGAATGTTAGAAGGATGTTGGAATGAAGTAATGTGGTTTTAGCAGAAATGATATAAAGGATTAGGTAAAAATTGATTTTTTAATTAGAGAAAGACGAGAATGTAAAATTACAGTATATTAAGATAAATTATTAGGATAAAAACAAAGCTAGAAAGGATTTGCTGAAATATCTAATTGAACTAGAATACAAAAAAGGGAGGTGTGAGGAGGTCAAGGAAATAAGCAAAGGAAAGAAAGTTATGTAAAAGTTTGAGCTGTTTTCCCCCCCTCTTTTTTCGAATTGTTTGTATTTTTGTATTGTATTTTCTGTATTTTTTATTTTCCTTTTTTGTTTTTTCTAATTTTCTCTTTGTAATATTTAAAATTTGAATAAATATTATTTTTTAAAAAAACAAAAAAAAGCTCAAAAGCTTGGCCAAAAAAAGTTCAACCACTTTCCTAGCATGTGCTTCCAATCCCTTGCATTGCAGTGAGAGCAATCACCAGCTTCGTGCAGGGAAACCAGTGCCAACAGATACCTCTCCTTTTCTGAATTGGAGCTGATAGCTTTTCTTCCTTTTCCAAAATTAGCAGTCCTCTTCGGGGCCTGGCAAAGGTTTGGAGCATGACTCTCTGCGGTGATACACATGGCAGAGATTGCACAGAGTATACCTGTTGTGGAACTGGTGAGAATTCAACTAGTATTTAAGTTGCCCGTGTAAAAATACACCTGTTGTCCACAGAGGCAGGGGCCGGCCGGATCATTAGGCAGAGTGAGGTAGCTGCTTCAGGCAGCTTATTCTGAGGATCAGCAGCCAGGACAGAGCTGTGTGCGACCACGGATGGAGGAGAAACTTTTCGGTTCACATTTAAAGGCGAGCCTGACCAATCTGTGCTTTCCAAAACATTATGCAAAGCAAAACGCAACCATCCTTCGAAATTCGCGCTTCTTCCAGTGTTGCGATGCAACTCTCCAGCCAAGGAATGCATAGAAAAATGTACATTTAACTGCACAGATCAGTGAAAATATGCTACGAGAATGCATGACATTAGGGGGAATGGCTTTGCAAAAACGTATAAAGGAAAATTGCGTACAAAAAGTCCTATGCTGGGAGAGATTTGCATGAAAATGATGAGTTTTCACGAAGACCTGGAAAAAAATAAATTGGCACGTTGATGTGGAAATGAATGAATCTTTATTTGCGACAGCCATCGTCCATAGCAATAAAACAACAATACAATATACAAAGAATAGAAATAAAAAGTCCACTGTATAAAATACATTTTAGGGTTTGGGGATGTGGAAATGTGGAAAGCTGAACTTGGGATTGCAAAGGGGAGAAAGGAAGAAAAAGATGAAGTTGACAGACCTGCTTGTCCATTGTTGCAGGAGACCCTGTCACAATGACAAATCCCTCATTGCCCCACAAGTGTGATGCAAGTCAAATTGTTTGTTTGTGTGGGGGAGCAGGTGAGCCTTGCTGCGTAATTAGAAGGATCCGACTTCTTTTCCTCTGTAGGGCAATCCTTTCCGGTTAAGTCACAACTGCTTCTGTGCCCTCTGTTTTGAAGAGTGATGTGATGATCAGCAAAGGAATGTGACACAGAGTTTGGTCTCAAAGCAAAGTCAGGGATGCCTGGTGCCTGAGACCAGACTATCTGCATTCCCGACCCGTTACATGAGCTGGGAGGGATGTCAGAGAATTCCAGCAGAAGTGAAAACAGGAGCGGAAATTGCTTCATGTTCGCTTCCTCGCCCCACATCCAGAACGGAAATCCGTCTGGTATTCACTCTTGTTGCTTCTTTCTGTCCACGAGAGACACATAACTGATCATGTTACTTCATTTCATTTCATAAAATTTATATACCGCTTGCTTGCAAAAACCAACCAACCTCAAAGCAGTTTACAAAAAAGAGCAAAACAATGAAATAATCTGTAAAAAAACAAACAAAACCCCATCATCTGTTTGTTACCAATACCCAATAATATTTTTTTAAAACCTTTAAAAAATTGAATTAAATTTCCCACCTCCATTTGCATTGTGTTATCTTTTTTATATATTACATTAAATAATTTCATTAAAATAAATACTTTTATTAAATTGAGCTTATTTATTAAATTCGATTTATTAAATTCGATAAGTTGAACGCTGTTTTTGCCGGGAGACGAACTGCAGAACAATGGAAACAAAGCTGCATGCGAAGAATCTGCAAAAAGAAAATGAAATATACTCAGAGTCGCAAAGTGATTTCATGCTCTTTATTCAGCTCATAGTGGTGAGGAGGAATGAATGAATGTCCCCTCAAAGTATCTGCTTTATATACATTATTTACACAATGGGCTGCACATGATTGGCTAATTCCAGGATTCTACTGTAGGCCAATCAGGTTGTGGATTCACTTCTATCTGGAGCATGATTGGGTGGTTCCTGCTAACCAATCATACTGCTGCATTGTTCTAGGACCAATCAGACTGCTGCATTCTGAATCCTATTGTTCTAGGACCAATCAGACTGCTGCCTTTTGGAGCCTATTGTTCTAGGACCAATCAGACTGCTGCAGTTTGGATCCTATTCAACTCAGTACATAACACCCCTCCCCTCTAAGTTCCAGTCCTGCCCGGAAGGTCGCATTCATAGTCCTCAAGGTACGCCGGTGGCCTACGTGTGCGTTGCGGCCTGGGGTGTTCCCTGGTCCGGGGTTCAGGTTCTGGCTCGTGTTCCAAGGATGGGGCTGTTTGGTCTGGCGCAACCGGCTCGCTCAGTCGTGGTTCTGGTTCCGGTGTCCTTTCGGCCTCGCGGGTCCTCTCTGTATTTACTGATTCTGCCTCTCCTGCTTGCCCCTGCTGCTCTATGGGCCTCACTGCCCCACTGTTCCCTTGGGACTCCTCTGACCTGTCCTCCTCCTCCTGGTTTTCTCCCGGGAATCGTCGCCGTATCTGGTCGCAGTGGCGGCGCCAGCATTGCCCCCCATCTGTTAGCACCTCGTACGACACGGGGCCCGTGACCCTGGTGACTGTGGCAGGTACCCATGCAGGGCCTGCCCCAAAATTCTTTGCGTACACTGGGTCCTGGGCCTCGAAGGTCCGGGGGTTCCTGCCTTCCCCCACCACTACCTCATCCTGAGCTCTATCGGGGTGAAGGCGGTCCAATCTGATTGCAAGGCGCCGACCCATTAGTAGTTCAGCGGGGCTCCGGCCAGTCGTTGAGCTGGGGGTGCTGTGCTGTGCTAGAAGGAATGTGGCAAGGCGGTACTCCCAATCCCCTTGCGTCATGCGGCGAAGGGTGTCCTTGGTGGTCCGCACCATGCGTTCTGCTTGGCCATTGGTGGCAGGGTGGAATGGCGCCGAACGGATGTGGCGGATGGCGTTCTGCACTGTGAAGGTTTGAAATTCTCCTGATGTAAATGCAGTCCCGTTGTCTGAGACGAGAGTGTCAGGGAGCCCGTGGGTTGCAAACAGCCTGCGTAGTACCCGGATGGCTGCGGACGTAGAAGTGGACGGTACCAGTGCGACTTCCAGCCATTTGGTGTAGGAGTCCACCACTATGAAGAATGTTTTCCCCTGAAAGGGGCCAGCGAAGTCCACATGCAGGCGTGACCATGGTGCTCAGGCGGACTCCCAGGACTGGACTGGGGCCCTTGGGGGATCTGGGCGGGATTCCTGGCAGGCCTGGCAGTGTTTGACCCAGGCCTCTATCTCTCCGTCGATCCCCGGCCACCACACATAACTCCTGGCAAGGGCCTTCATTCTTACTACCCCTGGGTGTGTCTCGTGTAGGGCTGTGAGGACCCTTTTGCGGAGGGGCTGGGGAACAACGACCCTGCTTCCCCATAACAGGCACCCCTTGTGGGCTGACAGTTCATGTTTGCGGGTTGTGTAGCCGGCGAATTCTGGCCCGGGGCTGCGGCTGGGCCATCCCCTCCACACCCAGTCCAGGACCCGGGAGATGACCCTATCTTTCTTGGAATGGTGTGCAACTTCTTGTGCCTGAATGGGGCGGTCAGGAAGCAGCTCCAGGCTCATAACCTCTTGTGCAGGTGCTGGGTCGGGGCCTGTTTCCGGTAGTGGTAGCCTGCTGAGGGCGTCTGCATGGCCCATCGCCTTTCCAGGGCGGTGAATCAGTGCATACTGGTAGCTGGCAAGGAAAATTGACCACCTGAGGACGCGAGGAGACAGCACTTGGGGGGTCTGCTTTTCGGGGGCAAACAAGCCAAGCAACGGCTTGTGGTCAGTCACCACGGTGAAGGGCCGCCCGTACAAGAAATCATGGAATTTTTTTACTCCCTTCACGATTGCCAGACCCTCCTTGTCGATTTGCGAGTAGTTCCGCTCGGTTTCGTTGAGTGTCTGGGAAAAGTATGCTACCGGTACCTCTCTTCCATCCGGGAGTTGGTGTCCCAGGACAGCGCCGATGCCATAGGGCGAGGCGTCGCATGCTAGCACCACCGGCAGCCTCTCGTCGAAGTGTGCCAAGACCGAGTTTGAGACAAGCAAGTCCTTGACTGCCTGGAATGCGGCCTCCTGGCGCTGGCCCCACACCCAAGGGGCCCGCTTGTCCAGGAGTCTGTGTAGGGGCTCCGCTACCGCCGCCTTGTGGGGAAGGAAGGAATGGTAAAAGTTCAATAATCCCAAGAAGGCCTGAAGTTCAGTCTTGTTCTTGGGCGCTGGGGCATCACAAATGGCCCGTACCTTGTCCCCAGTCGGGTGAACCCCTTCTGCATCCACCATAAATCCCAGAAAGTCCACTTGAGGCACTCCTAGTAGACATTTTTCCCGCTTCACCTTGAGACCCGCCATCTGGAAACGGTGCAGAACAGTGCGGAGGCGGTCCTCAAACTCCTCTGGTGTGGGCCCGGCAATCAACACATCATCAAAGAAGGGGGTGACACCAGGAATCCCTTTAAGGAGAGAGTCCATTAGATTCTGGAATATGCCTGGTGCCACGCTGACCCCGAATTGCAGCCGCTTTACCCTGAACGCTCCTCTGTGCGTCACAATCGTCTGTGCCTCTGCTGTGGCCTCATCTACTGGCAGCTGTTGATATGCTTGGGCCAAGTCCAGCTTGCCAAAAATTTTCGACCCAGCCAGGGTGGCAAGGACATGGCTGACCACTGGCACTGGGTATGCATGGGCCATGAGGGCCTTGTTTATGGTACATTTGTAGTCTGCGCAGATGCGGACCGAACCATTAGGCTTGACGGGTGTGACGATTGGGGTTTCCCAGGGGGCATTAGGCACCGGCTCCAGCACTCCTTGCTCCACGAGTCGGTCCAATTCCTCGTCTATACGGGGTTTCAGGGCGAATGGGACCCGGCGGGCCTTGAGCCTGACTGGTCGTACTGCGGGGTCAAGCTGTAGAGCAATGGGGGGGCCCGTATACTGTCCCAATTTCCCATCGAAAACCCCCGGAAACTCCTTGCATATGGCGTCCACGTCCACTTGTAAGCTCATGTGGTTCACCCCGGTGATGGCTAGTCCCAGTGGTCCAAACCATGCCAACCCCAGTAAGCTAATGTAGGGGCCCTTGACCACAAGCAAGTCCAGTTGCCGCGTCCGCCCTCGGTATTGCACCCTGAAGGTCCCCACCCCCATTGTGGGGACCTTACGTTTCTGGAAGTCCCGGAGGGTGAATGGGGCCGGCCTGAGTTTGGGACCCCCAGTAGGACACAGTTTCCTTAAGGTCCTTGCCGAGATTATGGATAGAGTTGAACCCGTGTCAAGCTCCATGCGGCATGGGGCCCCCTCTATCTGTACCTCTACATAAATTTTCTCTACGTTGGGGTGGGGCAACTGGTATACCTGGAAGTCTGTGAGCTCCGTCGAGTTGCCTTGGTGCGTTGGGCCCCGGGACCTGGGGCTCTTGGATTGGTCATCTGATGCCTGGCTTCGGGTGGGCCGAGCCCGACACACCCGGGCGATGTGTCCCAATTTTCTGCACTGCCTGCACTCTGCGTTGCGGAAACGGCAGGTCCTCCTCTCGTGACTTTCTCCACAGCTTGCGCAGTTCCCTCCTTCTCGTCGAGGCAGCTGTGGTATGTGGGCTGCTTGAGTGCGCTGCTGTACTCGGTGCACCTCCTCCCTGTCGGATCCCGAGTCGTTGGTGAGGTCTTCGTGGTGGACCCTCGGTTGGGACGGCTGGCTCAGCCGTGCCTCTTGCGTCGACCTCTCAGCAGCTTCCGTTGCCAGGGCCTCCTCCAGAGCGACCTGGAACGTTAGGTTCTTCTTAGCGTAGAGGCGTCGTTGCAGCTTCTCATCCTTCAGGCCACCGACGAGGCGGTCACGAAGCATGTTCTCCAGCTCTGAGAAGTTGCAGAACCGGGCAGCTTGGCGGAGAGAGGTCACAAACCCAGTTATGGTTTCCCCAGGGGCTTGCCGCTTTGCGTAGAAGGCATTTCGACAAGCCACCACTGAGGGCTGTGGCGAAAAGTGCCCCTTCAGCTGTTCCATTATTGTTTTGTATGGAACAGTAGCGACGTCTTCAGGCGCAAGGAGAGCCCGGGCGATTTCAAATGTCTCCTCTCCGCAGACGCTGAAGAATATTGCCCTCTTCTTGGCGTCTTCTTCATCGGTGACCCCTTTGGCTTCTAGGAGGAAGGTGAAACGGGAGGCGTACGCTTCCCAGTCTCCAGATGCTGGGTTGAATGGCGAGAAGCTGCTGTCAGTTGCCATTCTGAGTTCCTTGTGTCCCGGAGCTGAAGACTGGATACACGGTGCGAGGCAGCGGTGCGGCAGGTGGCGGTGCTGCGATGCTGTGTGTGGCAGTCAGCTCAGCGGGATCCCACCTTCGTCGCCAGTGAAATATACTCAGAGTCGCAAAGTGATTTCATGCTCTTTATTCAGCTCATAGTGGTGAGGAGGAATGAATGAATGTCCCCTCAAAGTATCTGCTTTATATACATTATTTACACAATGGGCTGCACATGATTGGCTAATTCCAGGATTCTACTGTAGGCCAATCAGGTTGTGGATTCACTTCTATCTGGAGCATGATTGGGTGGTTCCTGCTAACCAATCATACTGCTGCATTGTTCTAGGACCAATCAGACTGCTGCATTCTGAATCCTATTGTTCTAGGACCAATCAGACTGCTGCCTTTTGGAGCCTATTGTTCTAGGACCAATCAGACTGCTGCAGTTTGGATCCTATTCAACTCAGTACATAACAGAAAACGAGGCTTTCTTATATTTATACATGCCCAGCCCTATCTCTAATTAAACTTGATGTTGTTGCTTAGTTGTTTAGTTCACCAAAGAATTGGTGTTTTTGAATTCTGGTGCTGGAGGAGACTCTTGAGAGTCCCATGGACTGCAAGAAGATCTAACCTCTCCATTCTGAAGGAAACCAGCCCTGAGTGCTCACTGGAAGGACAGATCCTGAAGCTGAGGCTCCAAGACTTTGGCCACCTCAGGAGAAGAGAAGACTCCCTGGAAAAGACCCTGATGCTAGGAAAGATGGAGGGCACAAGGTGAAGCGGACGACGGAGGACGAGATGGTGGGACAGTGTTCTCGAAGCTACCAACTTGAGTCTGACCAAACTGTGGGAAGCAGTGGAAGACAGGAGTGCCTGGTGTGCTCTGGTCCAGGGGGTCACAAAGAGGCGGACACGACTAAACAACAACAACAACAACAAACAATAAAGTTGTAGAGACAGGGTGCCGGCGTTTTGCACCTGTTTCGCCCTGGCAGTCCAAGTAATCAAAAGGCCACTGTTCTCCCCCAATGGAGCCCTTTAACTGGTTCTTGCAGCTATCACACTCCCAAGGTAGTTTTCCGGGCTTCTTCAGTGGTCTAATCTCAAAGTCTTGATATTGTATATTGATATTTAATCTTATAGAAAATGTTCTTTCTTGGCTTAAGCTTAAGAGACGGATTTGCATAGAAATATAACTGACATTTCCTGCTGCTGAGCTACCTCCTACAATCTCGAGACTTGCCAGCAAATGTCAACATCCACTAAGTTGCAGACATTTCCCATAAAGTGCACATACTTGTTTTTGGGTGTTTTAAAGCCAGACAGCGCCCGTGGGGTATCAAACTGCCATTAAGCAATTGGTTAAAGTGCAAAGATTGCTCCAAAGTAACCGCTAGGCTAAGCTGGCCCAAGTGTATATACTTGTGTGTGCGCTGGTGTGCAGGTGACCTGTGATCCTCGTGAGCTTCATTGCCATCATTTATAATATGAATTTATAATAATAATAATTTATTACTCATACCCCGCCCATCTGGCCGGACCTCCCCAGCTACTCTGGGTGGCTTCCAACAGAATATTAAAAACACAATAAAACATCAAACATTAAAAGCTTCCCTAAACAGGGCTGCCTTCAGATGTCTTCTGAAAGTCAGATAGTTGTTTATTTCCTTGACATCTGGTGGGAGGGCACCACCACCGAGAAGGCCCTCTGCCTGGTTCCCTGTAACTTCGCTTATCGCAGGGAGGGAACTGCCAGAAGGCCCTCGGCACTGGATCTCAGTGTCCGGGCTGAACGATGGGGGTGGAGACGCTCCTTCAGGTCTACTGGGCCGAGGCTGTTTATTTATCTTTTTTTGCAGGAAGTCTCAAAGCGACTACAAAACAGCTGAATAGTAATTAGAAACCCGCTGTGCGGGGATGGGGTGGGGACAAAAACAATAGAACATAATTACTGAAAATGCTCATTTATCAATATAAAAAGGATGAACTCTGCCCCTATGACTGTGTACACCCAAAGAATCCTGGGAACTGCGGTGGGGAGCTCATGAACAGGAGCACAAAGATAACAGACCCACCCCTTTGTATATCCTCAACATCATGGGTAGGCAACCTAAGGCCCGGGGGCCAGATCCAGCCCCATCACCTTCTAAATCCAGCCCGTGGACGGTCCAGGAATCAGCATGTTTTTACATGAGTAGAAGGTGTGCTTTTATTCAAAATGCATCTCTGGGTTATTTGTGGGGCATAGGAATTCGTTCATTTTTTATTCTTCAAAATATAGTCATGCTCCCCACAAGGTCTGAGTGACAGTGGACCGGCCCCCTGCTGAAAAAGTTTGCTGACCCCTGTTCAACATCTAATATTCAGATGTAGACTGCACCTGTACACAGAGGTTCTGGATATAGCTGACAGTCATAGATAGAGCTTCCCACCAGCAGCACCACTTTATCAGACCCCCTTTGAAATCTGTCTAAGCCAGTGCCTGTTTCCTTGTAGCGGTGAGTTCCGCAGGCTTCGTAACGTGTCATGCCAACGTGTGATCTGCCGCCCAGCTGCTGCTTGTGCATTTAGCAGGTGACTAAGAAGTGAGGAGACAGAGAGGGAGGGAAAACTTTCACTCGCTTCTCTCCAGGGCCCAAGACAGTGCTCCTGGGAGCACGTTCGCAGCCAGGTGCCTCAGGCCTCAACATGTGCAATATATACAGATATTCAGCACTGTCAGCTGGGTGAAGCCAGCTGGCAAGCGGGGCAACGCCCTCCTTTATCAGAACGAACGCATTGGGGCTTAAATGCCAAGCAGGTTCTTCACAGTACAATTGCCACTCTGCCTCTCTCGTCTGATATCAGGGCTGGGGTTTTACCACTGCCACCCCCGGTTAAAAGAAGATAAACACACGTGTTTCTAGAGGGAGAGAATTGCAGTTTTATAATGGACATAGTCCATAGGGAAGGAAAGGACATTCTTAATGGCCTCAATCATATCATCGGAACTGGGTGTCGCCGCTTCCCCATGCCAGGATTAGTCTCAAAACATGCAAAGGTCGATAAGCAAAAGCACCTGAGCCAAACTTTTCTCACACCCACCTGGGTACACAAAACCCTTCGTATCAAAGCCAGATTGTTCCTGGTCACACCAGCTGCCTCTATTAACCTGCACCAGAGCTTGCTACCAGGAGCGGCATGGAAGTGTGATTCAGTTGACATCGAAAGGCGAAATTAACCGAACCTTCGCTTTCCAAAATTATGCATAAATGATGAAACACAGCCGCCCCTGAATTTTCGCAATGCAATTCTCCAGCCAAGCAACTTGTACGAAAAGCGTGCGTATGAATTTGTCCGTTCGTGAAAGCAACGTACCAAACGAAAACGTTACGTTGGTTTGCGAAAGTCTGCATATTCGACAAGATTGCATAGCGGGAAAATGGGTGGGTCTAGGGAACCTAGGGGCCACATGCAGCCCTCTCTCTGGCCCTCAGGTAATTTGCATGCATTGTTCCACCCATTTTTGCCTCTGGCTCCTCCCACCATTGCCATGTCACTCCTGGAAGGCTGCTCAGAAAGGAAGGTGGCCCCCCAGCTAAAAAATCTCTCTCCCCCCACAACTCCGTGGGAAAGGGTCCCAGGGTCAGTTTTCTAAGAATCTCAGCTTCTTCTTCAATTAGAGAGGAAGACAGCATCTGAAAAAGCAGAGACATCACCTTGCCGACAAAGGTCCGTATCGTTAAAGCTCTGGATTTCCCAGTACAGTGGTGCCCCGCAAGACGAACGCCTCACAAGACGGAAAACCCACTAGACGAAAGGGTTTTCTGTTTTGGAGGCGCTTTGCTAAACGAATTTCTCTATGGGGTTGCTTCGCAAGACGAAAAAATATTGCGAGTTCCCGCGGGTTTTTTTCATTCCTCCCCCCTTTCCTAAGCCGCTTATCAGCTGTTCCGCTGATAAACCGCTTAACAGCTGATCGCTAAAAGCCGCTAGACCGCTAATAGCGCTAATCCGCTAAGCTGTCAATGGGCTTGCTTCGCAAGACGAAAAAACCGCTAGACGAAGAGAATCGCGGAACGGATTCTTTTCGTCTTGCCAGGCACCACTGTAGTGATGTATGGAAGTGAGAGCTGGACCATAAAGATGGCTGATCGCCGAAGAATTGATGCTTTTGAATTCTGGTGCTGGAGGAGACTCTTGAGTCCCATGGACTGCAAGAAGATCCAACCTCTCCATTCTGAAGGAAATCAGCCCTGAGTGCTCACTGGAAGGACAGATCCTGAAGCTGAGGCTCCAAGACTTTGGCCGTCTCATGAGAAGAGAAGACTCCCTGGAAAAGACCCTGATGTTGGGAAAGATGGAAGGCACAAGGAGAAGGGGACGACAGAGGACGAGATGGTGGGACAGTGTTCTCGAAGCTACCAGCATGAGTTTGACCAAACTGTGGGAGGCAGTGGAAGACAGGAGGGCCTGGCATGCTCTGGTTCAGGGGGTCACGAAGAGGCGGACACGACTAAACGACTAAACAACAACAACATGTGGGAAATGCCTGCTGATGTCTTGGGAGTCAGAGCGGTCGCATCTGGCTGCATGTGAAGGACCAGATGAAACTCATCCAGTTCTTACATGACAGCAATAAATCACAGTGAGCAAGCTGGAGTTAACTCTCTCTTAGCGAAAACAGGGTGTACACAGGAGTGTCAGCCCTTGTGAGCACAACAACTCAACTCCGGCAGGTCTTGCCCCCATGAAGCAGTCGCCGAGACTGAAGTAGCCTGCTTCCCCACAGCTGCCTAAGTCCCCTCCCCTCCAGGGCTTTCCCAAGCATTCATAGACTGTGCCTCTGTGAAGCTAACTTCTCCCCTGCCCTTTTCATGCCTCTTCTGGATCTGGGAGACAAGGCGAAAGGAGAACTTGTTGCAGCAAGCGAGGGAGACACCTGTGACTCTTCTCCAGCCAGACTTAACTTTGCCTCTTGGCACTGGCGGAGGAAGGTGGGTTCAGTGGGTGCGACCCGCCCTGGGTGTCACCCTTGAGGGGGTCACATCGCTGTGCCACCCCCTTGGGACGCTTGCCACAGGCGACACCCCCCTGGGACGATTGCCCCACCCTGTGGGTGACTAGCCCCGCCCTGCAGGCAGCTAGCCCCGTCCCGGGCGCACAACAGCATGTGCGCCGCTCCGGGTTCCAGAGCAGCTAGCTCCGCCTCCGCCTCTTGGCCTCTCCTCCTCCTCATTCTGAACTGCTCTCTGCCACAGAATCTCCCCGCTCACTAAGCCCCGTTGCCTCTTCAGCTTCCGACGTCTCCCCTTTCCCATCTTCTCCCGGTGGCCACCCATCGCCGTCCCACCGCCAATCCCCGGGCCCTGAGCCATCTTCCCTTGGGGGGTTTCCCACCTCGTTCCTCCCACCATTCCTCTTCACCCAGCCAGTCCATGACCTTCCATCCAAGGCAGAACACGACCACCTCGAGAGGCTATCCCTGAGCACGTACAGAGAGTGGCTCCCTGCGCACCCGCGTGCAGCATTTATCTGCTACCAAGAGTTGCAGGAGAAGCTGGGCAAGCTGGCCCTGATCCCACATCCCTGCTCACCCAGCGGAACAGGGAGAAACCATCGCTCAGTTATGCGTGAGACCTCACGCTGGTTTCTCCAGCAACACACGCATGCTCAAAACAGCCCCGTCTTCCTCTGCCCAGGCAACAGTTGTTTGCAAAGGGCAAAACTGCTCACACAAGGGAAAACGTGCTCTGCTGAGTTGGCAGAAACAGGCCCTGTTGCACTCACACGCCACCCAACCCACATCTGCCTCGAGCGCTGCCTCTTCGCCCTGGCTCTGGCATGGCCTGATCAGCAGCAGGATACTTTAGAGAAAGGGCAAGTGAGAGGGGACACGTTAAGAAATTTATAGATATCCAGATGCGATGCAGAAAGTGGATAGAAAATGTGTTTTTTTTTTATCCTTCTATAATATCCATTCTGAAGGAAATCAGCCCTGAGTGCTCACTGATCCTGAAGCTGAGGCTCCAATACTTTGGCCACCTCATGAGAAGAGAAGACTCCCTGGAAAAGACCCTGGTGTTGGGAAAGATGGAGGGCCCAAGGAGAAGGGGACGACAGAGGACGAGATGGTGGGACAGTGTTCTCGAAGCTACCAGCATGAGTTTGACCAAACTGCGGGAGGCAGTGGAAGACAGGAGGGCCTGGCGTGCTCTGGTCCAGGGGGTCACAAAGAGTCGGACACGACTAAACAACAACAACATCATAAGGCTAGAACACAGGGACAGAGAATGAAGCTGAATTTGGGACATAGGGGAAAGAGAGAAGAAAGTACCGGCATTCGGTCATGTAGTGTGCCGTTAATCTGCGGAACTCGCTTCCACAGTCGTGGCTTTAAAAGGGGATTAGGCAAATTCTTGGCGGATGTGTCTATCAATAGCCACTAGCCATCATGGTCAGCGGCACTAATTTTCCTGAATTGCTAGAAATCCGGGGGGGGGGGGCGTGCTCCTGTGTTCAGGTCCCGGTTGGCCGTGGTAAGAACACGGTGCTGGACTAGATGGGCCTCCCTTGGCCTGATCCAGCCACGTTCTTGTGCAGTGCCAAGGTGGAGCGTCGAGCCTGTGCATGCCCCGCAACAAGAGATCGGAGGTCATGCACTGGCGCGGAGACCCCATAGCCTGGTTTGCGGCTCAGAAGACACAGGGTTGCGAAGGGACGCGAAAGGATCAATGCTTCCCGGAACGCTCTGCAAACAGTCAGTTGTATAGGGAGCCACGCGGGAGGCAATGAGCCTTTGTCGCTGCGGTTGGCAGGTAGATGCTTGCAGCATTTTTTAGCGTCCCTAGAAGTCTTGCTACCACCATCACACACACACACCACACAAACCTTTTTATGAAGGAATGCAGGCTGTCTCTCTCAGATGTCGGACTTTGCCCCTCCTTAGCAACACAAACTCTTCTCCGCTGGGAGCTTCATATGGACTCAACTGTTCAGCTCCAGAGGGGCACTTTCCAATCCTAATAAATAATAATAATAATAATAATTTATTTATACCCCACCCATCTGGCTGGGTTTCCCGGCCTCTCTGGGCAGCTTCCAACTGAATATTAAAAACAATACAGTGGTACCTCGGGTTAAGAACTTAATTCATTCTGGAGGTCCGTTCTTAACCTGAAACTGTTCTTAACCTGAAGCACCACTTTAGCTAATGGGGCCTCCTGCTGCCGCCACGAGATTTCTGCTCTCATCCTAAAGCAGAATTCTTAACCCGAGGTACTGTTTCTGGGTTAGGGGAGTCTGTAACCTGAAGCATCTGTAACCTGAGGTACCACTGTACAGCATCAGACATTAAAAACTTCCCTAAACATATCTTCACAAATTTCTTCCACCTGGCTCTGCCCTGCTTAAAGAAAATCCATTTCTTAGGGAATGCACCGGTTTGGAATTACTAACGTTGCCAATCTGATCCAGGCTGGGATAAAAGTTTCTGGATTCTAAATGTT
This sequence comes from Podarcis erhardii, assembly GCF_964252035.2. Lineage (NCBI taxonomy): Eukaryota > Metazoa > Chordata > Lepidosauria > Squamata > Lacertidae > Podarcis > Podarcis erhardii. The sequence continues at coordinate 3,385,748 of NC_138505.1, read as the reverse complement.
CCTGATATATAACACAGGGAAACGGGAACACTTAACAACATAGCACTTTAAAAGAAAAAGCATCACAAACATTTGATATAAGAAGGGATGGAGGAAAATTCAATCCAGGCGCAAAAATAGCTTCTGCTAGGTTGAAGGGTGCACAGAAATGCATAGATGAATGAAAATAACGTGCAAAGTTGTGTCATATGAGGGGCAATTGCCTTGCCAAATTGTGTCTGTTAGGCGGTGTGGTGTAGTGGTTAGAGCACTAGACTAGGACCTGGGAGAGACCAGGGTTCAAATCCCACCACTCAGCCGCATGAAGCTCCCTGACCTACCTTGCATGTGGGAATGAAATGGGGACCAGGACTATTAATGCCACCTTGACAGGATAAAAACGAAATAAATGAAATAAACGAAGAATCAAAATTGCCTGCAAAAAGGTGTTCTATTAGGAGAAACTCACACTTAAATGCTGATGAGTTTTCATGAGAACTTTATATCTACAAATTGCTAACGGATATGGAAATGTAGATAACTGAACTTAAGCCTGGAAAGACTGAGCAACCGAAAGAAGCTGAAATTGATAGATTCGCTGATTCCTAGATAAAAGACAATCCGATGAGCCAATCGGCACGCTTGAAAACAGGAAGACGAGCTGTTTTGAACGAAGACAGAAAACTTTTTGTTTTTTTTATGTGGTTGGGTTTACGAACAGCTGGGTTATTTCTGTGATCCAGAGGAAAGCACCCTGGAATTCCAGAAGGGGGCTTGTCGACCTGGCTCTTCAGTGTCAACAAAGGAGATAAAAACCCTTGCCAAGTTCTCTTAAAGTTCACCCCTCACCGAACTACATCATCACGCCATCTTAACAAACTACAGTTCCCAGAATTCTATTTTTTCGGGAGGAGAGTCATGCACTTTAAACGTATGAAGTTTTAAACCACTTTAAATCATCCCATTTGCAGTGGAACCTCTGGTTACATACTTAATTCGTTCCAGAGGTCCGTTCTAAACCTGAAACTGTTCTTAACCTGAAGCACCACTTTAGCTAATGGGGCCTCCTGCTGCCGCCGTGCCGCCGGAGCACGATTGCTGTTCTCATCCTGAAGCAAAGTTCTTAACCCGAGGTGCTATTTCTGGGTTAGCGGAGTCTGTAACCTGAAGCATATATAACCTGAAGCATATGTAACTCGAGGTACCACTGAAAACCATTTCTTGGGCTCCATGATCACTGCAGATGGTGACAGCAGTCACGAAATTAAAAGACACCTGCTTCTTGGGAGAAAAGCAGTGACAAACCTAGATAGCATCTTAAAAAGCAGAGACATCACCTTGCCAACAAAGGTCCGTATAGTTCAAGCTCTGGTTTTCCCAGTAGTGATGTATGGAAGTGAGAGCTGGACCATAAAGACGGCTGATCGCCAAAGAATTGATGCTTTTGAATTCTGGTGCTGTAGGAGACTCTTGAGAGTCCCATGGACAGCAAGAAGATCAAACCTCTCCATTCTGAAGGAAATCAGCCCTGAGTGCTCACTGGAAAGACAGATCCTGAAGCTGAGGCTCCAAGACTTTGGCCACCTCATGAGAAGAGAAGACTCCCTGGAAAAGACCCTGATGTTGGGGAAGATGGAGGGCACCATGAGAAGGGGATAACAGAGGACGAGATGGTGGGACAGTGTTCTCGAAGAGACCAGCATAAGTTTGACCAAACTGTGAGAGGGAGTGGAAGACAGGAGGGCCTGGCGTGCTCTGGTCCAGGGGGTCACGAAGAGTCAGACACGACTAAACAACAACAAAACCATCCCAAGAGTCCTGGGGACTGGAGTTTGGTCAGGGTTCTGGGGAGAATCATCTCTCCTGAGTGCGTAAGGAGAATCTCCTAACTCTCTGCCCCCTTTGCAAACTAGTTTGTAGGATTGTTTGCATGGGGGCGCAGTTGGGGCAAGCCCTGATTTCTACAGCTTGCACAAAAGTGCTTTCAAAGTGCTGCACGGCCGGCCAGCGGGCTCTCACCTCCTGCTGAGCCCCGGAGGACGGCTGGTCCACATTCCTGGCATAGCGACCCATGAACTTCACCCCACATGAATCAACAATGCTAGGACTGCAACAATATTTATACTTCTCTGTGGTACCTGGCAGAGCCGCAAGTCAAGTTCCGTAAACTTGCCCTGTTTATTTCCATTACAGTTTTTGGACCCAGGTTTCTCCAGTTCAGTGCCTGGTGGGAGAGGCTTCTGCAGTGGGTCAGCTCAATTTTTTTGTTGGAAAAATTTGAAATCTGTTGCTGCAACATTGGGGACGGAAGCTGAACAGCCATTGCCACCCCTGCCCTCCATTCAAGGCAAGGCTGTACACATGGGGCATCTGAGAAACTTCAGGGTTTGCAATCTTGCAAAACTCAGGTTTGAAATGCCACTTAAGGTTCTAGTCCTTATGGATTGCAAAAATAAAAAAAGCTGGGTACTATAGTGGGACCGTATAGGTCCGTATAGTAAAAGCTATGGTTATCCCAGTAGTGATGTATGGAAGTGAGAGCTGGACCGTAAAGAAGGCTGATTGCCGAATAATGGATACTTTTGAATTCTGGTGCTGGAGGAGACTCTTGAGAGTCCCATGGACTGCAAGAAGATCCAACCTCTCCATTCTGAAGGAAACCAGCCCTGCGTGCTCACTGGAAGGACAGATCGTGAAGCTGAGGCTCCAAGACTTTGGCCACCTCATGAGAAGAGAAGACTCCCTGGAAAAGACCCTGATGTTGGGGAAGATGGAGGGCACAAGGATAAGGGGACGACGGAGGACGAGATGGTGGGACAGTGTTCTCGAAGCTACCAGCATGAGTTTGGCCAAACTGTGGGAGGCAGTGGAAGACAGGAGTGCCTGGTGTACTCTGGCCCAGGGGGTCATGAAGAGGCGGACACGACTAAACAACTAAACAACAAATAGTGGGACATGAGGGCAATGCCTGCGTATCTCTTTGAAGAAGCAGGTGCACCAGAACAGAGGAAGCTGCCTTGTTCCAGGTGAGACTCCTGGTCCATCTAGCTCCATATTGTTCACACAGACTGGTAGCAGCTCTCTCCAGTCATCTCTTCTGTAACTGCCGGGCTGAAGATCCTTTGTCAGCCGAGGGCCGCCTTCCTTTCCACTCAGGCTTCCAGGGGCCACATACCACTGGGCGGGGCTAGAGGCAAAAGTGGGGGCGGAGCAACGAATGCAAATTTCTACCTTTGTGCAGGTAGGCTCATTTTTACACACATGGTGCGACCTTATCTATCCTTCGTCCAGGCGGAGCTCAAGGACAAAATTCAAGCTTGGGGAGAGGAGTGTGGTCTCAGGGAGAGTCCCAAGGGCCAGACAGAGAGTTATGGGAGCCGCATTTAGCTCCCCACCAAAGAAAGGGACATGGATATCATTGCCATGGGCTTATTCGCACCATGGACCAAACCATGTGGTGGATGCAAAACCCTTGACTTGCTCTCTTTTTGCATTTTTAAAAAAGCTGGGATCGAGCGACCAATTGGCTGCAGGTTGTTTTGCTGTGGGCTTCCCCCGCCCTCCCCATCAGGCCCCGATCAGCCGCAAAGAGCGTGTGGGCGGCAGAGAGAGGAAACCACGCTGCCGTGGATCTTCTTGCACCAGCCTTGCTCCTTCCTGCCGCTGCTTCTACTGGTGCAAGCAGGGCCAGATTTACATATAAGCTCAACAAGCTATAGGGGCGCGGGTGGCCCTGTGGGTAAAAGCCTCAGCACCTAGGGCTTGCCAATCGAAAGGTTGGCGGTTCAAATCCCCGCAGCGGGGTGCGCTCCCGTTGCTCGGTCCCAGCGCCTGCCAACCTAGCAGTTCGAAAGCACCCTCGGGTGCAAGTAGATAAATAGGGACCGCTTACTGGCGGGAAGGTAAACGGCGTTTCCGTGTGCTGCACTGGCTCGCCAGATGCAGCTTTGTCACGCTGGCCACGTGACCCGGAAGTGTCTTCGGACAGCGCTGGCTCCCGGCCTCTTGAGTGAGATGAGCGCACAACCCCAGTCTGTCAAGACTGGCCCATATGGGCAGGGGTACCTTTACCTTTACCATTACAACAAGCTATAACTTAGGGCCCCACGCTCTTGGGGGCCCCCCAAAAAAAAGTAAAGAGGGAAAAAACTGGATGTACATTTCTAAAATATAAGATAAAAAACAAATAAAATAAAACCTTCATACATCGAGTGTTTTGTGTTGTGTAGGCTCCTATGATGTAAGTCATGGGCCCCGCCTGCTCCCTAAAATATCACTGCATTGCTCCTTTCTATATATAGGGTGCCTACATTCTGCATAAATTACCATATGGCATATATTCAACACAAAAAACAGCGACAATTTGACTAACAACCTCAGATATGCAGATGACACAACCTTGATGGGAGAAAGTGAGGAGGAATTAAAGAACCTTTTATTGAGGGTGAAAGAGGGGAGTGCAAAATATGGTCTGAAGCTCAACATCAAAAAAACAAAGATCATGACCACTGGGCCCATCAGCTCCTGGCAAATAGAAGGGGAAGAAATGGAGGCAGTGAGAGATTTTACTTTCTTGGGCTCCATGATCACTGCAGATGGTGACAGCAGCCACGAAATTAAAAGATGCCTGCTCCTTGGGAGAAAGGTGATGGCAAACCTAGACAGCATCTTAAAAAGCAGAGACATCACCTTGCCAACAAAGGTCCGTATAGTTAAAGCCATAGTTTTCCCAGTAGTATGGAAGTGAGAGCTGGACCACAAAGAAGGCTGATCGCCGAAGAATGGATGATTTTGAATTATGCAAGGACGACGACACTGGACATATAAAGGGCCCCATTACCTTCAGTAGCTTGGGGCCCCATCAAACCTAAATCCGGCCCTGGGTGCAAGGCATTCTCTGCCATGCCTCCTGTGGCATTCAGGGGCCCTCGAGTCAGAGAGCCGGTTAAAAGGAAGCACCCCAAAAGCGAGAAAGGGTTTGGATCTCGCCTCGGCCCACCAACTCACCGGGAAACCCGGAGCCGAATGGGTGAGAGCCCTCGGCCCCCTCCCCAAATAAAGCTGAAATCGCAAGGGGGATTTTAGCCTACTGGTCTACCTTGCAAGGGGGTTGTCAGAAATATTGAGTTAACGTCTGCAAAGTACTGATAAGTCTGGTTATTTGAATCCGGGACGATGCAAGGCACACGGGTTTTACAAAGGGAAAACATGCTTTAACTCAACTGGGATGCTTAGATCAGGCCCTCCATTCACCATCTGTGTCCAGTGCCCCTTCTAGGTGCTTGCTTCTTCTTCTTCTTCTTCTTCTTCTTCTTCTTCTTCTTCTTCTTCTTCTTATTTCCTGATTGGAATATGTACCTCAATCTGTGATGCTAGAGAAATCTGTGCATAGACTCTTGCCTGGCTGCAACGTGGACTCCTGTACAAAGGTCAAACGCCATTCTCTCTTGCTCCGCCCACTTCCCCCTCAGGCCCCGCCCACACGGCCCCTGGAAGGTCATCTGCAAGACAGTGTGGCCCTGGGCCTGGGAAAGGTTCTCCATATAGCAGCTCAGAGAGTTTGAGAACATTCTGCGCAGGTGAGGTCTATCCAGTGGTATTAAGCCATGGAACTAGATGGACTCTGCACGTTTTAGTAAAATTAACATGCAATCATTCTTATATTAGGGGGAACTGCTTTGCAGAAATTGGACAAAAGTTGCACAGAAAAATATTAGGAGAATTTTGCACTAAAATACTGGTGAATTTTCATGAAGGCTTTGAAAAATAAATAAATCACAAACTGTCGTGGAAAACAATGTAAGGGTGGGGAAATCAGAGGCCAAAATTTGACATATCCACCCAGGAAAGTGGGATTCTGGACTGAATGGGCCTTTGGCTTTTCTTACGCTGACTTCTGAGCGTCACATATCTGCCTAACTCTCTTTTAAAACCCTCCAAGTTGCTGGTCATCCCTGCATCTTGTGGCAGAGAGTTCCACAGTTTAACTGTGTGCTGCGTGAAGTTTCACCTTGGGTCCGAATCTTCCGCTAACAGTTGCACACTGCACATTGCTTCGAAAAGCTTTCCCCACCACCACCAAAAAATGGGGGAAACACACTCTGCATTTGATCGGTAGGTCCATCCCCTGCCCCCAAAAGGACGGCTATTCACTCGCGGGGCACTCTGCATATGCTCAAAGCCACCCCGGCAGAAATATTTGTGCATAAACAGGGGGCAAACTTGTTTAAAAACAGCAGTAGCACTGAGTAGCACTGAGTGAGAAACAAAAGAGGAATGTAAATGGGTAAAATTGATGGTAATTGCAGCCAGACAGGTTATAGCAAGTAATTGTAAAAATGCAGAAGAGCTAGGGGTGAACCAATGGAGGGAAAAATTGAAAAATATTATAATCTTAGAATACCTGTGAAGATACATAAAATGAAAGAGTTTAAGGTCAGTGAGAAGGAGGAGGATTGGTTTGAGAAGATATTGAATTATTTGGGCAGGTTTGAACAATTTGGGGCAATTAAAATGTTAATTAAACCTTGTGGAGGAAGGAGCGTTAAGGTATATAGAATTGTACATATGATTGATTTGAATATGTTATTATTGATTATGTATACCCAATTTATCAGCCGCCTGGGGGCGGGGTTCACTGTTTGTGTTTTGGTTGTTGGTAAAAAAAATAGTTTTTTTTAAAAAATAGCAGTTCAGCATTTAACAGAAAGAAAAAAGCAGGGATACATATATAAATCTTTATCGGCGAAGCGGTACCCTGTCCCCCATCCCCACACGTTGGAACATGCCTTTTTCCCTATTGCTGAACCGGGTGCATTCAGGTACAGAAACGCCAAGCTGGAATCCGATTTCCCTGCGGCTTGTTTACCTTGGAACCGGCAGCGCCAGGCCAGAGCTGAGTCAGACCTCTGGAATGTCTCTCTGCGGGGACAGAATGTTCAAAACAGACCCAGCGGCCAAACAAACACGAATCTGGCCATATTGGAGGGTTTAGTCTGCGAAGCAATGCATTCCTCTGTGCGCACTCACAAGGGCAAATCGCCACCATGCTTTAGACGCACATTACTGCCTTCAAAGGGGACACGTGTGGCGCTGTGGGTTAAACCACAGAGCCTAGGACTTGCCGATCGGAAGGTCGGCGGTTCGAATCCCCACCACGGGGTGAGCTCCCGTTGCTCGGTCGCAGCTCCTGCCAACCTAGCAGTTCAAAAGCACACCAGTGCAAGTAGATAAATAGGTACCACTCCGACAGGAAGGTAAACAGCGTTTCCTTGCGCTGCTCTGGTTCGCCAGAAGCGGCTTAGTCCTGCTGGCCACATGACCCGGAAGCTGTACGCCGGCTCCCTCGGCCAATAAAGCGAGATGAGTGCCGCAACCCCAGAGTCGGCCACGACTGGACCTAATGGTCAGGGGTCCCTTTAGCTTTACTGCCTTCAAAGAATCCTGGGAACTGTAGTTTAAGAGGGCTGGGAACTGCAGCTCTGTGCAGCAGGAAACTACAGTTCCTGGGAATCTTTGGGTGAAGGCACAGACACGTAGAATTGTAGCGTTGGACAGGGGTCATCTAGTCCAACCCCAGCAATGCCGGGAACACAGCTAAAGAACCCCTGACAGATGGCCGCCCAAACTCTGCATAAAAATCTCCAGTGGAGTCGTCCGCCTTAAATGTGCTTGCCATGGATCTGCACCTGTAAGCTAAGCTGGCTCTTGGAATCAGTTCTAAAACCAGAGTTTGAAGCAGGCGGATAGGGAAATGTCTCCTTGCTGGCGTTACGAAACTACAATTCCCACTATTTTTCCTGAGCATTGACTGCCCTGGTTGCTGGGAGATTTTTATGTTATTGGTTCATCACCAAGGTGATGTTCCCACCCTACATTTAAAGCACTACGATACTGCTTTAAACAGTCATGGCTTCCCTCCCAAAGAGTTCTGGGAGCTGTAGTTTGCCAAGTGTGCTAGGCGTTGCTCCCCTCACAGACCTAAAATATCCAGTGGTCTAAGAAGCAATCCCTCTTCCCAGGGAACTCTGGGAGTTGTAGGTCTGTGAGCGAACAGGAAGTCTCCTAACAGGTCTCAGAACCACCCTTAACAAACTACAGTTCCCAGAATTCTTTGAGGAGGGGGAGCCATGATGGTTTAAAGTGCTTTAAATGTACGGATGTGGTCATCGGATCCTTTTATGGCTAGACCCCAGTAAAAAGCGGGTGGTGTAAATGGATATTATGGCGTCGTTGGATCCTCGTGAGGGGGAACACACCGAGGCCTCGAAGGGACGCTGTCATCCTCAAATGAAGAATCTAGAATGGGTTCGAAATGAGCAGAGTTCGAGTCCCACACTGGGCAAGAGATTCCTGCATTGCAGGGGGGTTGGACTAAATGACCCTCGGGATCCCTCCCCACTCTACAATTCTAGGAAACGCAGTTAGAAATAATTGCCAAGCTGAGATTTGGGGAGCTCTCCCTCCCCAAAACATCCAAACTGAATGCCAGTTAGAAACCTGGTCTGTGTGCGACGAACTGTTTCAAAAGGAGCAAATTTATTATATGAAAGAATATTGTAAATATCTGAAAACGTTTGTAGCTTTGAGTTCAAATGTTTTGTAATGACAATACAGTGGTACCTCAGGTTACAGACGCTTCAGGTTACAGACTCCGCTAACGCAGAAATATTACCTCGGGTTAAGAACTTTGCTTCAGGATGAGAACAGAAATCGAGTGGCAGCAGTGGGAGGCCCCATTAGCTAAAGTGGTGCTTCAGGTTAAGAACAGTTTCAGGTTAAGAACGGACCTCCGGAACGAATTAAGTACTTGACCCAAAGTACCACTGTATAAGGAACTGATTTACATTTAATAAGGGGAAATATAAAAATAAGAGAGAAGGTTAAAAAAGTGGTTATAGAAATGCTAAGAATGAAGCAAATATGTACGTAAGTCAGGAAGAGGTTGATGCTTGGTTAGAGCGATGTATGAGCTTACTGACTTATGCATGGATATTGTAATTACAAAAAATTGAAAACGTAATAAAAATTACTTTAAAAAAAAATGAAACCTGGTCTGTGTTGTGTCTCTCTGGCCGCCGTCAAGCTATCTGCCTGTGCACATCGCACATTGTGTCGTAATCCCAGGGAGAGTTCCTTACCTCTGGCATTTCCGGCCAGAATGCTCAGATGGTTGGGTAGCGCCGCCTAGTGGTTTAAGGGGGGAAGCAAAGCATTTTTAGGACTGATAAAAAACGACGCACCTAAATTGAGGATCCCGGGAAGCTAGCTGGTTTATGCTCCGTCATCTAGCTCAGTTTGCTGGCGCCGAACGCCAGCACTAGGGTTCCCAGGCTGATTCCTGAGCCAGATGTGGAGGCAGCCAGTCCACCTGCCAGACTTTTAGAAGACATCTGAAGGCAGCCCTGTTTAGGGAAGGTTGTAATGTTTAATAGACTATTGTATTTTAATATTCTGTTGGAAGCCGCCCAGAGTGGCCGGGGTATAAATAAATAAATTGTTGTTGTTGTTGAATTGTTTAGTCGTGTCTGATGCTTCGTGACCCCCTGGACCAGAGCACGCCAGGCACTCCTGTCTTCCATGTTGTATTTTAATCTTGTTTTTAAGTTGCATTTTAATCAATTGTTTTTATACCTGATGTTAGCCGCCCTGAGCCCAGTCTTGGCTGGGGAGGGCGGAGTATAAATAAAATTTATTGTTGTTGTGTTGTTGTTTAGTCGTGTCTGGACCAGAGCACGCCCTGGCCCTCCTGTCTTCCACTGCCTCCTGCAGTTTGGTCAAACTCATGCTGGTAGCTTCGAGAACACTGTCCCACCATCTCATCCTCTGTCGTCCCCTTCTCCTTGTGCCCTCCATCTTTCCCAACATCAGGGTCTTTTCCAGGGAGTCTTCTCTTCTCATGAGGTGGCCAAAGTCTTGGAGCCTCAGCTTCAGGACCTGTCCTTCCAGTGAGCACTCAGGGCTGATTTCCTTCAGAATGGAGAGGTTTGATCTTCTTGCAGTTCATGGGACTCTCAAGAGTCTCCTCCAGCACCAGAATTCAATCAGAAGATCGGCGGTTCGAATCCCCGTGACGGGGTGAGCTCCCGTTGCTTGGTCCCTGCTCCTGCCAACCTAGCAGTTCGAAAGCACGTCAAAGTGCAAGTAGATAAATAGGTACCACTCCGGCGGGAATGTAAACGGTGTTTCCGTGCGCTGCTCTGGTTCGCTAGAAGCGGCTTAGTCCTGCTGGCCACATGACCCGGAAGCTGTACACCGGCTCCCTCGGCCAAGAAAGCGAGATGAGCACCGCAACCCGAGTCAGCCACGACTGGACCTAATGGTCAGAGGTCCCTTTACTTTATCTTAACTCCAAGCAACTTGCGCCAAATAATAAGTAACAAAGAACTAAGCTCACACTACTCATCCCAGGAATTCTGGAAGTGTAGTTTCTTAAGGGAGTTGGGAATCGTAGCTCCGTGAGGGGTAAACTACAGCTCCCACGTGTCTTTTTATGGGGGGGGGGGAAGGAGGTACTTTCAAAACATTTGAAACAGGCTTCTTGTCAGCAGCAGTTGAGGTCTTCTCACCAAAAATTATTTATTTTTTTAAACCACCTTTCATCCGAAGATCAGAGGATGCTTTGCAAAATAGAAACACAAAAATACTTAATATCGTGACAAACAAAAACAGCAACCTCCTTCCCGGTTTAAAAAGCCACAGCTTGTTTAATCCCAGTATCCAAGAGGCACAGGATTTTATACAATTGTGTTCTGTTCAGCATGGACCCACAAAAAAAATATGGGATTTAAGTTAGGCCTATCCAATGATTTCAAAGGGTCTTACTCAAGAGTAGAACTAACCCACCAGGTCCAGAACGGCGGAGGCAATGAAACAACTTTTAACAAAACATATACAACCATTTTTATTTTAAAAAATTAATGTGCATATGGTTTCTTCGGTATTTATAATGGAAACAAGAGGCGGGAAAGGTGTACTCAGAAGAGGCGAGTAACAACTCACACAAGTAACAAAAAAAGGAGCAAATACAGGTATTAACTTTTTTTAAACTGCCCCCAGGTCAACGGACTCTCTGGGAGAGAGACTAGGGGATATGAGGGCACCACTGGCCTGTGGACAGGCTACGACTCCTGCTCTCCCTGACCACTAGGCCTGCTGGCTGCTGGGAGTCGGGAGTCCAGCAACATCTGGAGGGACACCCCCCTTGCCCCACCAATGTCCCCAAGCTGGAAATGGAGAGGGGAGAACAACAAAACTCTTTGGGATGTTGGCTGCAAGGTGATTGTCTCTAAAGTTCAGAGTAGAAGGGTTTTTTTGGGGGGGGTTTCAGGGTCAGGATCCGCACTCAGAACGCAACACTATTTCGCCCCCTTTGGACTGAGAAAGATTTGTGCAGAGATTCCAAACGGGAGAGGACTCCCCTCTCCCTGCCCAGCCCTTTGAAGTCCCAAGGAGAGCGATGGGGAGCGATTGGTGTCGGGGGGGGGGTGTCCCATAAATACGCCCCCATTCCCATATGTGGCCTGCCTAAATGACCTCCGCAAGAACCTTTCCATTCCTGACATTTTCACTCCCCTTATCAGAGTGCATTGGGCCGCTTGGGCTTTTGAGAAAAAGGTTTGGGTGTGTGGTGGCAGCTGGTGGGCCAGGAAGCAGGGAGCTGAACAGTAGGTGGCGCCAGAGCCCATGTCAGGCAACTTCTCAGCCACATAGCCTTGCAAGGTGGCCAAGGAAGAGGCATGACAGAAAGTCGCTTTTGCAAGCTCACATTGCCGTGTATTTCCCCCCCTACACGCGTGCATTAAATTAGGAAAAGCAAGCGGAACCAGGGTGCCTTTGCGCAGGAGAGCTTGGCATTGGGAGACGCACACCAGAGCAGGGGTGGGGCTATGTTATCGGCTGGGGGCCTGCGCCGATGTCCCTGGCGGACTCGCTGTCTCTGCTGCCTTCCCCTGGTCCACACTGACCCTGTGCAAGTTTACAGACGAGGGCCGCAAGCCGCAGGCCTCCAAGCGACTCTTGGCAGGTGGCGGGGCAACTTTGCGCATGGAAAGATCAGTGGGTTGGAGTTCACCTTCTGAGGAGCTCTCGCTCTCCGGATCCTCCCAGTCCCTCGCGACGGTGATTCTGGTACCAATCCCCGGCGCTCCGGCACCTTCAGCAAACTGCGGGGGCTCCCCTGAGCCACTTCCTGTCTCTTTGGAGCCACTTCCTGTCTCTTTGGAGCCACTTCCTGTCTCCCTCCAGTCACTTCCTGTCTCTTTCACGACGACAGGCATGGCGGACCTCCGGCCCCTGATGACGCTCACCTGGGTGGGCAGGACAGCGGTTTTTGGGGCAGGGCTGACAATGAGGCTGCCGGCCCGGGAAGGGCCCTCTTCGCCCGTCTCCTGGGGGAACGGGCTCTTGGGCTTCCCGACGTGGACCACCTCCACCTCCGCGCTCTCGTCCCGAGACCCTGAGCGGGAGGACGGGCGGGCAGCCTGGTCACCGTAACCCACAGTCACGACGATGATATCCGAGTCCTCCTCGGCGCTGGGCGCTCCCTCCTTGTCAGTGCTCTTCTCGAGCGAAGGGGGGTCCGCCTTCTTGCGCGGCCGACCCCGCTTCCTCTTTGCCGTCGCCTCCCCGGGTGCTTCCGCGGGCCGCTTGGCAGGGGGCTTGGCTCTCTGCGGGTCCTGGGGACTCCGCTGAGCCTCGCAGCCATTCACCCCTCCGCTGGCAGGGGTGCTCTTGTGCTTCAGCGGGATCTCGGCCACGGGCGGCACCGCCATGTTGATGACGGGCATCATGTTGATTACCGGCACGGCGCTCGGAGGGCTGACCACGCCAGCCGGCCCGTTCACCGTGGGGGCCAACAGAGTGGAGGGCCCTGGCCCCATGGAGAGAGCCATCTTGACCGTCCCTCCCGAGGCAGTCAGCTTGGGCGCCAAGACGGCGGGGGCCGGGTGCATGGCCGCCACCCCCGGAGACACCACCAGCCGGTCCCCGGGTTGGACCTGGACGCGGGGCAGCAGCAGCGGTAGCCGAGCCACCAAGGCGTTGATCTGCGGGCTGCTGGCGGGCTTTGCCGGGGCGTCCGGCGGCTTCTTGGCCTCGCTCCGCGGAGCTGCGGCTGAGTGCTTGGCGGTGATTTCCGCTTTGGCCTGAGGAGAGGAAAGGACGAGAGAAACGTTGGGTTCAGCTGCCCTTTGGCCCTCGGCCGAGCCCAAACCCAGGGATGAGCCACAAGGAGGGGAGATAAAATGGGTCAGGTGGGGCTGCAAAAATCGAGATTCCTGCCCAAATTGGGGGTGTGGTTCCCCCTCACAAAGCTGAATTTTGACTTTTGAATCTCTGTGCCCCACCTGACACCACACCTGGGTCTTTAGACTTCTTCTAGTGGGGTGTTGTGCATTTCCCAGACCAGAGGCAGATGGCACCAGATAACACCTTAGGGGCCGTTTTGGGCACGGTGGGAACATGATGCTGAACTGGTCCAACTAAAAGGCCTTTCTGAGGTGCTTACATAAGCTCAGTTCTGCATCCAGGGCAGCTGTTTACCAGCTCCATCTGGTACACAGGATGAGACCCTCCCTGCCCGCAGACTGCCTCGCCAAAGTGGCGCATGCTCTAGTTATCTCCCGCTTGGACTACTGCAATGCGCTCTATGTGGGGCTACCTTTGAAGGTGACCCGGAAACTGCAATTAATCCAGAATGCGGCAGCTAGACTGGGGACTGGGAGCGGCTGCCGAGACCACATAACACTGGTCTTGAAAGACCTACACTGGGACTTCCGGGTTGGCGCCATCGCCGAATGGCGGACTCCCTCCGAGATCCGGAGGGAGCCTGCTCGGCAGGGGCTGGGTCCTACCGCGCCGGCGACGCGGGGACCCTCAAAAACCATGGGCGCTGAAACCCATGGACATGGTGACTTGGCGGGCACCGTTTGCGCCCCCCCGACCCGCGAAGGAGCCTTTTTAAAGGCTACAGAGCGGGGGACGGGGGGGTGGTGTGGTGCTATGAGTCCTCCGCTTCCCCTGCCGAGCGAAGCCGCATGCCATTTGACAGAGAGCGCTGACTTCTTCTATTGAAAATTTGGACTTAAAAGAACAACCCGTGAGTAATTGGGAAATCGGATTTAAAAGAAAAAAAAATTATTTTTTTTAAATTTGGAACGAGCAGGGGAGGTGCAAAAAGGAAGTCCGTCTACCCCCTGTTGTAGAGGATTTAAAGCAAGGATTTGACAACTAAGATCAAGAACTATTTTATATTGATAAAGTTATTAATTTCACGATGGAAAATTATAAGACTGTGCTGGAGGAGAAAAGTGGAACGTGTGAGCTAAAACGTAACCCCCCCCCGGGAACCGGGAGCGATCCGTGAGAGCACCTGGCGAGGAGAAATAGAAGCTTTGACAGCTGTCAAAGGAGCTGTCAAAGTTGAAGAATAAAGAGAACTTTGTTACGAGGACTTTGCCGGTTATATTTGTTACAATTTGGATATAAATTGTTGAAAACAAGGGATAACAAGTTACTTTGACTGTTGGGTGTGATCTGGAAGGAAACTGAGTTACCATAATCCCTCTAGAGGGGCTTTGGGACACTACAAGTATTGCTGTACGCATGGAATTGAACAGGACTTTTTATCTCCTGGGAAAACTGCAGAAATGGAACATTATTTTGTCTACAGAGGTCTCTACACTAAAGGAGACAATAGATCTATCTATTGAAGAATGGAAGGGACTTGACGTAAGGTTTTGTTCCTAACAAACAAAGCCTCTGTAGAGGAACTAGAAGCTTTTGGAATTAGAACATTTTTGCAGTGGAGCAGGAAAAGAAACCAGAGGAAAGTGAGGAAAGAGAACAACAAGAATTGGACAAAGCTGGAAGTTGGAACATTTGGGAGATTCAGATTTAAAAGGTCTAAAGAAATAAAATTGGAGTTTTATTCTTAAATATAGAGATCTGGATGGAAAAAATGGACCTTCTTGAGACAGAGTCCTTCCAAGATTGGATGTTCGAAATTAAAGACGACCAAAAAGATGGCAAAGACTATTAAAAAGACGGCAAAGTGGAGTTGTGAGGGATTTGGGCCTAGACGTGGGATCTCCAGGACGACAGCAGACATTGATGGACATTGGGGAACATAACCGGGAAAGGGGGGAGGGAAATTTGGAATCCAAAGGGTGTAAAATTATATTTTGTTCTTTACTTTTTATATTTTATTCTGTTCTGCATATTAAAGAGGGGAACTCGTGGAAGGGAACAGGGGTCGATTTTAGGGGATAAAAAAAAAATATTTTTAACATTGGGTCAATGATAATAAGCTTAAAATTTGGGGTAAGAACCTGCTGAATTCATCTGAAGGAATTGGAATACAAGAGGGGGTGGGGTGGGGAAGTCCTGGAAAGATGCTAATGAAAATAAGGTTTAAAAGTAAATGTTCTATTTTTTTTTTCTTTTCTGTTATATTTGGAAATTTTCAATAAATATTATTTTAAAAAAAAGAAAGAAAGACCTACACTGGCTCCCAGTACGTTTCCAAGCACAATTCAAAGTGTTGGTACTGACCTTGAAAGCCCTAAACGGCCTCGGTCCAGTATATCTGAAGGAGCGTCTCCACTCCCATCATTCAGCCCTGACACTGAGGTCCAGCTCCAACGGCCTTCTGGCGGTTCCCTCACTGCGAGAAGTGAGGCTACAGGGAACCAGGCACAGGGCCTTCTCGGTGGTGGCGCCCTCCCTGTGGAACGCCCTCCCACCAGATGTCAAGGGGATAAACCACAGACCTTCCAGAGACATCTGAAGGCAGCCCTGTATTGGGAAGCTTTTATACAGGAAGGCGCCCAGAGTAGCTAGGGCAAAGCAGTCAGATGGGCGAGGTATAAGTAATAAAGTGTTGTTGTTGTTGTTGTTGTTGTTACTACTACTACCTGGGTCTGCTTATTGTCTGAACTCTCCAGGCCTTCTGGCTCATTTTTCTTCATGGTTTGGGGTGGCCGTTTGTCACGGTGGTTCTCGGTAATTTCTGCAACCAGAAAAGATTTAGATCAAGAGACCTTTCTCTGTACAAAGCTTCCAGTTACAAAAAAAGTTAAAGAAAAAGTGGAGAAATCACTGGGGGATAGGAACACAGATGGTCCATCTAACTTACCGTATTTTTCGCCCTATAGGGCGCACCGGCCCATAGGGCGCACCTAGTTTTTTGGGGGAGGGGAATAAAGAAAAAAAAATTATTTCCCCCCCAGGCGCGGGGCGCACCGACCCCAGCCCCCAGAACAAGCTGCTATCCGCAAGCCTTGGGAGCCCGGCAGGAACTCCTGCGGGCTCCCGAGGGTTGCACAGAGCTTCCTGAAGTCTGGAGAGCGAGAGGGATCGGTGCGCACCGACCCCTCTCGCTCTCCAGGCTTCAGCGAAAGCCTGCATTCGCCCCATAGGACGCACACACATTTCCCCTTCATTTTTGGAGGGGGAAAAGTGAGTCCTATAGGGCGAAAAATACGGTAGTATTATCTACACTGGCCGGCAGCAGCTGCTCCCCAGGGTTTCAGGCAGGAGCCACACCCAGCCCTGTCTGAAGATGCCAACAGAGGATTGAACCAGGGACCTTCTGCATGCAAAGCAAACACTCTACCCCTGCGCTGGCTGTAAACACAAAGCAAGATTCTAGTCCTCAGGGTTTTGACCGATTTAACTCAGGAGCTGCTCGACTGCGTCACCGATCTAACTCAGCGTCATCTGCAGACTGACAGAGGCTTTCTCAGGGGCCAAATTGGACCCCCAAGAGTGGCCCGCGATCCAGAAGTTCCCCACCTGCTTTATCTCGTAAGTCAAGAGGTTTCTATTTTGTATTCCAACATGGGCATCACTCTCATCTACACTCGCAGGCCGCTTAGAAGCCTGCGGCAATTTACAAATTAAATTATATCAACAAGAAAGCAATCTTCAAATACCGTATGTTCCGGTGTACAAGACGACTTTTTATCCCTGGAAAATCACCCCAAAAGTCGGGGGTTGTCTTATACACGCTGGGAAGGAGAGGGAGCCAGTGAGCAGAGGCATCGTTCCTCCTCCCTCCCCACAGAAGGGGACACGGAAAGTCCTTCTGAGCACGGCACTCACCCGCCCACCCACCAAAAGCCTCGGGCTGCTGCTGCTGCGACGGCAGCGGAGGGGCGCGCGCTCTGCCCCGGCGGTGCTCAAACTCTCTAACTCTAAAATTGAACAGCAAAAGTTGGGGGTTGTCTTATACGCCCAGTTGCCCAATACGCCAGAATCTACAGTATCTCAAGGACTGAAGAGGGAGCGAGCTTGTTTTCTCCTGCTCCCGAGGGCGGGACTCGAACCAGCGGCTTCAAGTGGCAAGGAAGGAGCCTCCGACTAAACATGAGGAAGACCTTTCTGACAGCAAGAGCCATTTGACAGTGGGACAGAGTCCCAGGAAAGGTGGTGGACTCTATGAAGAACCCGTCGGGCCGCGCGATGGAGGCGCCAGGAGCGGAGGCGGGCGTGAGGGAGGGGCCTCCCACCTGAGACCACCATGGCCATGATGAGGTCGACGTGGGGCGAACGGGAGCTGATGATGTGTTGCTGGATGAGGAACTGGGCCACCTCCACAATGTTGTTGAAGGAGCGCTTGAGGATCTTCTCGGCCCAGTCGCAGGTCAAGGCGCAGGCCGCTTCCATCACCTCGTCGCTGTAGGACTGGAACACCTCTGGCCGCTCTGGCTGCAAGAGAGGAAGAACAGGAAGAGTGAGGAACGCAAGGCACCATTTTCCCACATACCGTCAAAAGCATATCTGAAGCACCGCTTTGGGCCCAGATATTCCATGCTTCTGCCATTCCGCTATTGCACAACGCAGCCTCCATCTTGAGCTCAGAAGGCTTTATTTACAGTCATACCTCGGGTTATAGACACTTCGGGTTACGTGATTTTGGGTTGTGCACCACGCCGAACCCGAAAGTACCAGAACTGGTTACTTCCGGATTTCGGCGCATGCGCTGCGGATTGCGAACACTGCGAGTTGCGAACATGCCTCCCGCACGGATCACATTCGCAACCCGAGCGCCCACTGCATTGGTGTTTCAGAAGACTCGCGCGCTGCTCAAAAGACCTCAAAACAGTTTACCAAAAAAGACATAAGAAGAACCAGCAAGAAAAAAACAACAGACACACGCAAGAGAATAATGAGTCAACAACCAGGGCCTTACCGACTCCGTCTCTTTCAGATCCAGGCTGGGAAGTGGCGGCATGTTCACCACAGTCTTCCTCCGTATCCCGCTGTAGCAATACGTGGGGGGGGGCAGAATTAAGGAGGAAACTTAAAAGGCTCCATTTCTATTGCACACATCCATTTATTTCATGCCTGGGAAGGCTCAAAGGTGTTTGGGGGTACCCTTGGCGGAAAGGATCTGCACTGCACCTGTTTTTTGTTTGGAGGTACCAGTTTTGTGAAGGTGGGACATACAGCTGGGCCCAACACGCCTGTGTTTGGGGAGCGTGAGACAGACCTCTGCAGCCTTTCACTGACCTCACTGCCGCCCACACCGCCTGGCGACTTTTTACACACACAAAAAAAGGATATTTCGACTGCCCGCGACCCCCCAGCCTCCTCGCTTTGATGTTCGGGAAGATTTCCCGGATGATCTTGCCGAAGTTGGCCGCGCTCAGAGAGCGGCTGCAAAGGTTATCGCAGTAGCGCCTGCCAGGGGAAGGACAAAAAGGAAAGGCGGTTTATGTGTCAGTTGCATTTAGATCCCATCTTCTTCCTTTCCCCTCAAAGCGGCATTTACGGTTCCCTCCCCTCCTCGTTCGATCCCCACAACAACCCTGTGAGGCAGGTTAGGCTGAGAAGTCACCCCCAGGGAGCTTCGTGTGGCCGAACAGGGATTTGAACCCTGGTCTCTCCCGACACTCTAACCACTACACCACCGCTGCCTCGCTTATGGTTTACATGCTGTCTCCAAAAATGTTTACACATCGCTTGGGAAGACAGGCAAACTAATTCCAGAAAACTGGAAGAAGCAAAGATCACCAGTGTTGAAGCAATGATTCTTCAACATCAACTTCGTTGGACTGGTCATGTTGTGCGGATGCCTGATGATCGTCTTCCAAAGCAACTACTCTATTCCGAACTTAAAAATGGAAAGTGTAATGCTGGTGGTTAACAAAAGAGGTTTAAAGACTCTCTCAAGGCAAATCTAAAAAAAATGTAGTATAAACACTGACAACTGGGAAACACTGGCCTGTGAGCGCCCCAGTTGGAAAACAGCCTTTACCAAAGGTGTCATGGGCTTTGAAGACACTCGAACTCAGGACGCAAGGGAGAAATGTGCTAAGAGGAAGGCACGCTGGGCAAATCCACACCGTGATCAACTCCCCCCGGAAAGTAATGTCCCCACTGTGGAAGGATGTGTGGATCCAGAATTGGCCTCCACAGTCACTTATGGACTCACTGTTAAAACCATGTTTATGGAAGACAATCTCACTCGGCTACGAGGGATCGCCAAAGAAGAAGAAGAGGCAACCTCCCCACCCTGCAGAGACCCCTCTGGTTCCTGTCCTTCAGATCCAGAACTCACTTGTAAGCATCAAAAACGTCTTGTTTTGGCAAGCAGGTGTCCGGGTATTCCTCCAGGTGATTCCGGATCCACGTGCAAGCATGCATGTGCTCAGCTGAACTCAGAGAAGTCAGGTCCAGGCTGGAGGCCCCGAGAAAGGAAAATAAATAAATAATAATAATAATAATAATAATAATGATAATGATAATAGGCACAGGTTAATTCTGTGTCCAGGGCAGCTGTTTACCAGCTCCATCTGGTACGCAGGCTGAGACCCTATCTGCCTGTGGACTGCCTCGCCAGAGTAGTGCATGCTCTAGTTATCTCCTGCTTGGACTATTGCAATGTGCTCTACGTGGGGCTACCTTTGAAGGTGACCCGGAAACTGCAATTAATCCAGAATGCGGCAGCTAGACTGGTGACTGGGAGCAGCCGCCGGGACCACATAACACTGGTTCTGAGAGATCTGCATTGGCTCCAAGTACGTTTCCGAGCACAATTCAAAGTGTTGGTGCTGACCTTTCAAGCCCTAAATGGCCTCGGTCCTGTATATCTGAAGGAGCGTCTCCACCCCCATCATTCAGCCCGGACACTGAGGTCCAGCTCCGAGGGCCTTCTGGTGGTTCCCTCACTGCGAGAAGTGAGGTTACAGGGAACCAGGCAGAGGGCCTTCTTGGTAGTGGCTCCCACCCTGTGGAACGCCCTACCACCTGATGTCAAGGAAATAAGCAGCTATCCTATCTTTAAAAGACATCTGAAGGCAGCCCTGTTTAAGGACCTTTTTAATATTTAATGCTGTATTGTTTTTAACATGTGATTGTGAGCCGCCCAGAGTGGCTGGGGAAACTCAGCCAGATGGGCGGGGTATAAATAAATCTCGGGGTGGTTACAGCATAAAAGCACAATATAAAAACACAAACCACATAATGAAAACAAAAACCCAATACAGTGGTATCTCGGTTGTCAACAGTAATCTGCTCCAGAAGGTTGTTCAACTTCTGAAATGTTCGACAACCAAGGCGCAAAGGGTGGCAGGCAATTTCAACGGAGAAAATGGAAAAACACGCATTCGAAAACGGAAGCATTTACTTCCGGACTTTCGGTGTTTGAAAACTGAAACTTTGGCTTTTGAGATGCTCGAAAACCGAGGTTGCACTGTAATCCCCCCTTCCCCTGGTTTTGGGAAAATGTGTGTAAATTCAGCACCTTCTTCCTTTTCCCAGCACACAGAGTCCCTGGGGGAACACCTGACATCTTTCGAACCCTGCCCCTCTCGCAGTCAAAGCCTGCCTCGGGAACCATGAGGTCCACCAACTTGAATTTCAACGGCGGTTCCAAGGATGGATTCTCAGGCCTACACCTCACACATTCCTGCATCCTCCGGATCCATAAGGACTAGAAACCTGCCCTTTGGTTTTTAAATTCCACGGCGGCACTTTGCTGAATTTTTGGCCTAGCTGGAAGTCTCACTGGTTCGGATAAGTCAGGGGTCAGCAAACTTCTTCAGCAGGGGGCCAGTCCACTGTCCCTCAGACCTTGTGGGGGCCGGACTATATTTTGAAGGGGGGAAAAATGAATAAATTCCTATGCCCCACAAATAACCCAGTCTTTTTTATTTAAGTGTTTAATTAAGTGTTAATTAGGAAGATTAAAGTTTTTTTGTATATAAATTTGCTTTTTCTTCTTTCTTCCTTCTGTATTTTCTTAATTGTTCTTTCATTTTCTTTTTGTAGTATGAGATTGTAAATTCTTTGTTTCAGTGTATAATTTAAATTAATAAAGATTTAAAACAACAACAACAACAAATAACCCGGAGATGCATTTTAAATAAAAGCACACATTCTACTCATGTAAAAATAGGCTGATTCCCAGACTGTCCACGGGCCAAATTTAGAAGGCAATTGGGCCGGATCCGGCCCCCAGGCCTTAGTTTGCCTACTCATGGGTTAAGTTGTAGGGTGCAGGCTGCCAACAGAGTGAGGCCCTAAGGTGCTGTGTAGGGTCCACCTCTGCCTACAATAGTTTGCTTCCAAGTTTCATTCCTACACTCGTTTAGGTGGGCAATGAGGGCAGGCCCAGAATTATATCTCCCATGGGGCTGGTTTCGCTCGGAGGCTGCCAGTTGCTGACTCCTAGATGATTTTTTAAATTTTATTTTAAAGAAAGCAGCTTTCTGATTTCCTTGCCTTTCCACCACAGCGTTTCCAGTATATACAAAGTAGGAAATGAACAAGATTTGGGAAACAAGGCCGCGATCACTCACTTTTTCTCTCCTGAACTTGGGCCAGAAGGGAGTTGGAGGTAGAGATACAGCTTGGCGTGGTCAGTAAACCTCTGGACATCTTGCTGTGTTCATAGAATGGGGAGAGAGAGACAAGTGAAATGAAAACTGCCAAGAAGTAAACACAAGCCATGTTTTGTGATCAGCTGTTGCGACAATGCACAGCTTTGCACCGGACACCTCAAGGACTTCCGCTCCCTATAGGAACCGACCCGGGCCCAGCAATCATCATCTGAGGCCCTTCTCCAGGTGCCCCTTCCATTATTAATTATTATTATTATTATTATTATTATTATTTGAATTCTTTATTAAACATATTTCACAAAATTATACAGCAATATATTATATTACAATTTGTATGCCATACCACAGAAAAATTAAAAATACATTTTTTAAAAAAAAGACCTAAAATAGACTTCCAATTGTTCTAAAAAAAAAAAACCTAAATTACACTTGTTATATTTTACACAGTATCCTATTAATATATCATTTTCTTAAATCTTTTTGATAACGTGAAAAAAACTCATTAAATTTAGATATATTGTCTCTACAACGCAAGAGTCATTCAAAATCTGCCAGGTGGTTTCTGCTGTCACAAGTAGGTTTTCAAGTACTCCTTGAATATACCATATTTTTTGCTCTATAAGACTCACTTTTTCCCTCCTAAAAAGGAAGGGGGAATGTGTGTGCGTCTTATGGAGCGAATGCAGGCTGCGCAGGTATCCCAGAAACCAGAACAGCAAGAGGGATTGCTGCTTTCACTGCGCAGCGATCCCTCTTGCTGTTCTGGCTTCTGAGATTCAGAATATTTTTTTCTTGTTTTCCTCCTCCAAAAACTAGGCGCGTCTTATGGTCTGGCGCGTCTTATGGAGCGAAAAATATGGGATCCATTCATGGTTTGGTTTTTGCGTTGAATTCCCTCTTACCCTCCAGGTGCCCCTTCCATGGGGGGATCTGGAGGGCGGCGACATGAGAACGGGGCCTTTTCAGTGGTAGCTCCCTGCTTGTCGAACGTTTTCCCCAGGGAGGCTTAACTGGCGCCACCATCGCTACTTATCGTTAGGCACCAGGCAAAAAAGCATTTCTTTTCCACCGGGCCTTTGGCTTTTAATTATCTGTGGCCCCTGCAGCACAATGGGTCAGCACATCTGGCCCTTAACCGGAAGGTTGGTGGTTCGAGCCCACCCAGGGACAGGATTCCTGCAATTGCAGGGAGTCCCTTCCAGCTCTGCAGTTCTATTATTCTGTCCCTTCCAGTGGGTGGGATGTTTCATTCCTGCCTTTAGAAGCATGAATGGGTTTTCACCCTTCCTCCTGCTTTCATTTTATGCTGCGTAAATGATCCACCGCTAAATCGTGTCAATGACATGCTTTGGAATACACCTGGTGTTTGCCCTCCACCCACTGACGTTTGCCCTCCAATTTTTCGGAGCATCCTTTCTGGTTAAATGTCCTCTTCCCCTGCCAATAGCCTCTTCCACTGCCTGAGCTTCCTTTCCCAGAAAAAAAGACAGGTAAATAAGGTTATCTGCCCACCAGTCTCCATTCCTCTTCTTCATTTTATTCCTTTCACCTAGAGACACTCGCCAGAAACTCCTCCACTCATCAATTCTTTATTTAAAGGTCCGACCTGAGCATATTCCACTCCGGAACGTGCCAAGTCCCACTTTCTCCTTATTTTAGGGCTTCTAACTTGCTTCTGGAGGGACCCGTGTGGCGCTGTGGGTTAAACCACAGAGCCTAGGGCTTGCCGATCAGAAGGTCGGTGGTTCGAATCCCCGCGACGGGGTGAGCTCCTGTTGCTCAGTCCCAGCCCCTGCCAACCTAGCAGTTCGAAAGCACGTCAAAGTGCAAGTAGATAAATAGGTACCACTCTGGCGGGAAGGTAAACGGCGTTTCCGTGCGCTGCTCTGGTTCGCCAGAAGCGGCTTAGTCATGCTGGCCACATGACCCGGAAGCTGTACGCCGGCTCCCTCAGCCAATAAAGCAAGATGAGCGCCGCAACCCCAGAATCATCAACGACTGGACCTAATGGTCAGGGGTCTCTTTACCTTTACTAACTTGCTTCTAGCTATGTTTTTGTAGTTAGCTTCTTATAGTAACCCTCTAAAACATCGGTCAGAGCCCACAGGTGAGTCGCGAGGCTACAGTGGACAGGACATGGCAAATTTTATTGCTGCCACATTCAACTCCAGCCAAGGCTCAACCAGACCCAAAGAGTAACCCATGCCAAGTGTGCTAGGATACAGTCTTCTGCCGAGACACCCGTTCTATCAATTCCCACGAATGCTGCAAAAACGGAATGAGAAAGGCACGAACCATTTTTCTTACAAGATACAGATTTCTGGCCAACCATTTTTTCAACAGCTCCTCAACCTTTCGGCTAAAACTGCTGCTTGTCATTGAGGAGTAATGCTAATTTTAGTAAGTGCCGCTTTAGGATTAATGATGTGCACTGCTAGCAGTGCTGAGAATAAATCGGAAAGGGGGGGAGGGGAAATGTGGACGTGGACCCCAGGTTGCAGGCTGGCAGCCAGTCTTGGGTCCAGACCAGGTGATGATCACTGCACTATAAGAATATCAGAAGCGCTGCGTCAGGCAAAAGCTGCCCAGCATCCTATTCTGATAGAGGCTTATCAGATGCCTCTTTGGAAACTGCCAAGGCGACTCTCCCAGTCTGTGTTCCCAGCAGCTGGTATTCTGCCTCCGACACTGAAGGGAGAACTCAGCCCATATTTACCCAAAGCGCAATTCATCGGCCACATATTGTATGAACAGGTGCGTGTTACTTTAGTTCCCCCAGCTGCTTTTGAAGTGCCCCATCCAGCCACTCACCAGTATGTAGTCGATTTTGCACTGAACAGACTTCCTGTAAGAAGAAAACCATGTGTTACTCTCTTGATTTTTTTCAGCTCCCTTCACCCTCTAGGACAGGCACCCCCAAACTCCAGACGTTTTGGGACTACAGTTCCCATCATTCCTGACCAGTGGTCCTGTTAGCTAGGGATGATGGGAGTTGTAGTCCCAAGACACCTGGAGGGCCGAGTTGGGCGTGCCTGCTCTAGGACATGTGCAGGCAACCTCAGGATAATAATAATAATAATAATAATAATAATAATAATAATAATAATAATAAATTTTTATTTATACCCCGCCCTTCCTGGTTCAAAAACTGGGCTCAGGACGGCTAACAACAAATTTAAAACACTTAATTGTAAAAGCAGCCTAAAAACACAGTATAAAAACATGAATAACAATAAAATTGAAAGTACAGAAATCAATTTAGGGGAAATCCATCTAATAAGCATTAGATAAATCACCAAGGCTAGCTGGCTGAATTAGTCCTACTTGGGCCAGCGAGGAGACCAGGGGAGAATTAGCTGTGGATCAGGAGTCAAACAGGTCTCTCTCTCTCTCTCTGTTGCTTGTTCAGGGTACTGAGAGTGGTTAAGAGACCCCGTTCCGCTCAGGGATGGATCGCTAAACCCCTCCAAGAGTGGTCGGCCTGTGACAGGGAACAGAAGTCTCGTTGCCACCACTCTCAGCACCCTGAACAAACTACACTTCTTTGGGGGAAACTGTGACTATTTAAAGAGGCATGGGGCTGCTTTAAACATACCATTCTTATTCAGGGGGGAAATATATATTTATTCATTCACAAAATTAAGATAACGCCTGATTGTAAAATAAACCTCGAAGCGGTTCACAAAAGAAAACGGTGACGTTACCAGTGAAAAACTGCAGTTTAAAATGACTCTTTCTAAACATCCAGAATTAATTAAAACCAGCAATAAGCTGGAAACCAGATTAAAACGCGTGCCAACTTTCTACATGTCTAGATGCAGGCTGTGCCTAAGCAAAGATGTTTCTAGCAGGGGTCTAAAAAAGGACAGAGATGGGTCAATAGGCGGGGAGTTCCAAAGTGCTGCCACACTAAAAGATATGATTTATTGCAAATAGGGAAATGGTATGTCTGGTGCAAAGGGGGCCTAAGAAGGAAGGAAGGAAGGAGGGAAGGAAAGAAAGAAAGAGAAGGGAGAGAAGGAAGGGGAAAGGAATAAGAAGCGTTGCCCTTACGAAATAGTTCCTCTCAGTTTCTGTAGCAAGGTACTTGACTCCACGGAGACACCCTGCGGATCCGCCTCTAAGCTTTCGCTCACGTTTTCCGCGATCTTCGTATAAAGTCCGTTGTCGTCCGCCATGGCACCCGGTTCCCTGGTTCAAAGAGAGAAAGAGGACCCCAACGCCTTAGTCCAGGGCGGTGTGCGTCTGCACATGGCGCATGCCCACCATCCCGGGGGAAAACAACCCTGTCACAGTGTCAGATTTACGTAAAAGCTAAACAAGCTATAGCTTGGGGTCCCACTCTCTTGGGGGCCCCCAAAAAATGTAAAGGAAAAAAACACCTGGATGTACATTTCCAAAATATAAGAGAAAAAAACAAATAAAATAAAACCTACATACAGGAAGAGTGTTTTGTGTTGTGTAGGCTCCTAGGATGTAAGTCATGGGCCCGCCTGCTCCCTAAAATATCACTGGTTTGCTCCTTTCTATATATAGGGTGCCTACATTCTGCATGGACTGGTTGCAGGGCAACACGTGCAAATGGCTTGAGATACCTATTAGGTCCATCAATTACCATATGGCATATACAGTGGTGCCCCGCAAGACGAATGCCTCGCAAGATGGAAAACCCGCTAGACGAAAGGGTTTTCCGTTTTGGAGGTGCTTCGCAAGACGAATTTCCTATGGGCTTGCTTCGCAAGACGAAAATGTCTTGCGAGTTCCTGCGGTTTTTTTTACCTCCCCCCCCCCTTTTTCTAAGCCGCTAAGCCGCTTATCTGCTTATCCGCTAAGCCGCTTATCAGTTGATCCGCTAAGCCGCTTATCAGCTGATTCACTAAGCCGCTTATCAGCTGATCCGCTAAGCCGCTAATAGCGCTAAGCCGCTAATGGGCTTGCTTCGCAAGACGAAAAAACCGCAAGACGAAGAGACTTGCGGAACGGATTCTTTTCGTCTTGCGAGGCACCACTGTATTCAACCCAAAAACAGCGGCAATTTGCTGTTGACAAAGGACAGCTGGACATATAAATGGCCCCATTACCTTCAGTAGCTTAGGGCCTCATCAAACCTAAATCCGGCCCTGACCCTGTGTTACACCCAGGGCTGGTCCTACTCAAGAGTAGACCCACTGAAATGAACAGTAACTTAAGTTCATTTATTTCGATGCCTCTGCTGGGAGCAGAACTGAATGGGATACAACGCTCTGGTCAGATCTCACAGCCTCATTTGCTTGGATTGACTATTTGGTGTGTTCAAACGGCAACTGGTAAATCACGGCGTGTAAATTCTGGTCTCCATGTTAAGACTTCACTCCCTTTGCAGAAATGGAAATTGAACTGGACTTCTTTGGAGTGATAGGGACAGCCCCTGCATTATTGTCCCTACTCAGAGGACAACCATTCGAAATTCGATAGACCTATGTTAGTAAAGTGAGAGCTGGACCATCAAGAAGGCTGATCGCCGAAGAATGGATGCTTTTGAATTCTGGTGCTGGAGGAGACTCTTGAGAGTCCCATGGACTGCAAGAAGATCAAACCTCTCCATTCTTAGGGAAATCAGCCCTGAGTGCTCACTGGAAGGACAGATCCTGAAGCTGAGGCTCCAAGACTTTGGCCACCTCATGAGAAGAGAAGACTCTGTGGAAAAGACCCTGATGTTGGGAAAGATGGAGGGCGCAAGGAGAAGGGGACGACGAAGGATGAGATGGTGGGACAGTGTTCTCGAAGCTACCAGCATGAGTCTGACCAAACTGCTGGAGGCAATGGAAGACAGGAGTGCCTGGCGTGCTCTGGTCCAGGGG
The DNA here is from genome assembly GCF_964252035.2 of Podarcis erhardii. NCBI lineage: Eukaryota > Metazoa > Chordata > Lepidosauria > Squamata > Lacertidae > Podarcis > Podarcis erhardii. Next base: position 3,358,081 of record NC_138505.1, on the reverse strand, counting down.
GTCACGAAGAGGCGGACACGACTAAACAACTAAACAACAACAACAACAACAACAACAACGTTAGTAAAGGTAAAGGGTAAAGGGACCCCTGACCATTAAGTCCAGTCGCAGACGACTCTGGGGTTGCGGCGCTCATCTCGCTTTACTGGCTGAGGGAGCTGGCGTACAGCTTCCAGGTCATGTGGCCAGCAGGACTAAGCCGCTTCTGGCGAACTAGAGCAGCGCACGGAAACGCCATTTACCTTCCCGCTGGAGTGGTACCTATTTATCTACTTGCACTTTGACGTGCTTTCGAACTGCTAGGTGGGCAGGAGCAGGGACCAAGCAACGGGAGCTCACCCCGTCGCGGGGATTCGAATCGCCGACCTTCTGATCAGCAAGTCCTAGGCACTGTGGTTTAACCCACAGCGCCACCCGCATCCCCAAACCTATGTTAGTCGTGTCCGTTTATCTTAAAGGGTGTCTTTCTGAGCAGAGCCGATTTCTGCATGTTGTATGGATGCTAAAAGCCGCAGGAGCAAGTCTGGCTGGGGATTTCCCGGTCAGTTATAATAATAATAATAATAATTTATTATTTATACCCCACCCATCTGGCTGAGTTTCCCCAGCCACTCTGGGCGGCTCCCAATCAGTATTAAAAACAATACAGCAATACATATTAAAAACATCCCTGAACAGGGCTGCCTTAAGATGTCTTCTGAACGTCAGGTAATTCTTTATCTCTTTGACATCTGATGGGAGGGCGTTCCACAGGGCGGGCGCCACTACCGAGAAGGCCCTCTGTCTGGTTCCCTGTAGCCTCACTTCTCGCAGTGAGGGAACCGCCAGAAGGCCCTCGGCGCTGGATCTCAGTGTCCGGGCTGAACGATGGGGGTGGAGACACTCCTTCAGGTATACAGGACCGAGGCCGTTTAGGGCTTTAAAGGTCAGCACCAACACTTTGAATCGTGCTTGGAAACGTACTGGGAGCCAATGCAGATCTCTCAGAACCGGTGTTATGTGGTCCCGGCGGCCACTCCCAGTCAAGCCTAACCCTCTGAGGTTGCCCCAATGGAAGAAGTAAGGAGCCAAATTACGGATCGGTTACAGTATCGTCGAATATATGACACGTTTAAATTAGATTTTTAAAAATGAGTTTCCGGATCAAAGCTCAGAATTTGAAAGAGAACTATTATGGAATAAGGATAAAATATTGTCAGAAATGTATAGCTTATTATTAGAATGGGAAACAAAAGATGAGTTAGTCAAAGTTTCAGTGACACACTAGGCAATGGATATAGGGCATAACATAGACCTAACCCTCTGGGAGAAACTCTGAAAGAATGTTTCAAAATTTACATGTTATACTTTGAAAGAGAATTATATGAAAATGATACACAGATGGTATTTAACCACAAGTAGGTTGGTTAAGATGTACAAAGTAGGATCAGATCTGCGTTGGAAAGGCAGAGAAACGGAAGGAAAATTTTTTCACATGTGGTAGACATGGGAAAAGGTTGAAGGCTATTGGGAAATGACATACAATGAGTTAAAAAAACATGTTTAAAACAACAATTCCCCCCTAAAAAACCTGAGGAGTTTTTGTTAGGAATAGCTCAGTCTGAAGATCCCAGTTGTCAGAAAAAGTTATTTATGTACGCAACCACAGCGGCTCGAATTTTGCTAGCCCAAAGATCGAAAGGGAGTGAGATCCCTCGTTAGGAAGATTGGCAAATTAAGATGGTAGAATTTGCAGAGGAAGCCGGTTTAATTTACAGAACAAGAGAGCAAGAAGAATCTTCATTCGAAGAGAAGTGCTGAATATTTAGAAAATAACTTTGTACAACTGAAACCGCTGGTAGCGTTTAGATAAACTCAACAGTATGATAAATATTTGAAGGATATAAAATGGAAAAACGAATAGATTGGTTATAATAAAATATGCAGGAAAGTTAAATAAGTAAAATAAACCATGAAAGAGGAAGGAAGTCAATTGTTACATGTAAAATTTTGTGATGTATAAACTGAAAAAACAATAAAAATTGTTATATATATAAAAAAATAACCTTTAGAGGTTGCAACAAGAGGAAATTCGGCTGAAAAAGCAAGCACCCAGCAACACGATCACTCCTGAATTTGTCCCATCCTCTTTTCAAGGCACCCAAGCTGGCGGTCCTCACTTCCCCTAGTGGCAGTGAGTTCCGCAGTTTCTTCCACGCTTTCAAAAGCTGCCTGTCTTCCATCCATCCTGTGGACCTCAGAGAAGATTCCTCTTCTTCTTCCCACCCCCAACGCCTCTGAAACAAATTCAGACTCATCTCCCCGGAGATATTATTTCTTCTCCGCCGCTCCTTTCACACCTCCTTCTAACCTTCACCTGAACTGCAAACTCTTCCAAGGTCCATGCCCTTGTGAGAGAATCCTGCCTAGCAACAGAGAGCTCCTCCACTTTGGGAGGCTGAGATTGGTCCGAAACCATGGCAACAGCAAGACGAGCAAGTCCACTGACTGAACACTGGCCGGGGGGAGAAAAAAGAAGCTTTTAAAGTAAAAAAATAATAAACAGGAGTCAAAGCACACCCTCGACCTGAAACAACAACAACAACCCGTTTTTCCAAAGCACAGAATACCATCTTCCCGGAGGGAAGCAGCCCTGCAAAGTCCATGGATGAAAAACACGCAACAGCACCTGCCAGGGCGCCACAGCCTCTTGTGAACTTGCTCAAACTCAGCCATTTCTTACCCTTTTCACCCCAAATTCAGCAGGGGCCGTCCTCAATCCTTCCTCCCCTACGCTGCCACGTCCCAAGCCGTTGCGCTGAAACGTTTCGGAACTATAAGCCGTCAAACCTGCTCTCCCTCACACACTATTTCTCATTACAGTGGACGCTGCAGGTTGTGAACGTTATCCGTGCAGTCAAATGCGGAAGAAGATTGGAAGAAATTTAAAATCTACTTACAGAAATATTGCAAAATTTTTGAATGTTGATGACATTGAAATGAAATGAAGGGGTTCTAGTAATAAGGCAAAATGTAAGATTGGAGTGATAATAGATGAAAATTTGAAGCTATAATATGTGAGGAAAAATAATTAAGGATAAACTAACAGGATATGAATTTGCTGAACCAATTTTTAATTGGAATACAAAAAAGGGAGGCGTGAGGAAGTCAGGAAAATAAGTTAACTAAAGAGGAGAAATCAAAAAGAGGGATTTTTGTTTTTTGTTCTTTCCTATGTTAAATGTTTGTATTTTTGTATTTTTGCATTTTTGTGTTTATGTATTTTTCTTGTTTTTTTATTTGTTGTTTTATAACCCTGTTATTGTTAAAACTTAATAAAATATTATATATCTAAAAAAAGTTCACGTTCACAACCGGCACGTTCACAACCCGCAGCGCCACATCTGCGCATGCATGGGTTGCGATTTGGCGCCTCTGCACATGCGGAAAGCGCGATTTAGCGCTTCTGCGCAACCGCCGAAACCCAGAAGTAACCCGCTGTATTTCTGGGTTTCGGTGGGTCCGTAACTCGAAAAAAACACAACCTGAAGCGTCTGGAACCCAAGGTATGACTGTACAGTCAAAACTCATGTTACATATGCTTCAGTGTGAGCGTTTTCAGGTTGTGTCCCGGAAGTACCAGAAAGGGTTACTTCTGGGTTTTGCCGCTCGCGCATGCGCAGACGCCCAAAATGACGTCACATGCATGCGCAGAAGCGGCAAATCGCGACCCGCAGGCTGCGTTCTGCTCATGTTGCGAACGGGCCTCCGGAATGGATCCTGTTCGCAACCAGAGGTACCCCTGCATTATGGTGGGATGTGATCCTGTTCGGGCTCCCTTAAGCGTGACACTATAATTCTCTTTTAAAAAATAATAATAATTAAGTTTAAAGACTATCTACAGAAACAGTGTAAAATTTATGAATGTTAAAATGATGTTGGATTAAAAATAAGTGGCATTAGCGATAATGTTAGAAAGAGTATGCAAAAATGAATTTGATGGATATAAATATTTGAGTTGTGATATGTTAAGTTATAAAGTTAAAGATGATAAATTGAAAGAGGGTAAGGATTTGCTGACTTGATTATGTAAACGGGAATACAAGAAGGGGAGGTGTGAGGAGGTCAAGGAAATAGGGTAATGAACTTTGAAGTTAGGAAAGTAATAATGAACTTTTTTCTTTTTTCTTCTTAATTTTGTCTATGCTCGGTTTTTTGTATTTTCTATTTTTCCGTTTTGTGTTTTTGTGTTTTGTTGTGATTTTGTAAAATCTTAATAAATATTAAAATAAAAAAATAAAAAAATAATAATTAGATTCCACATCAACCCGAAAGCCAGCTCTTTTGCAACTTGATATGAATATCTGGGCACTCTGTGCATGATCAAAGGCACTCATCTCTTGACAGTGGCACCACAGTATTCAGAGTAGAGCCCGGGTGATTTAAACCTGTAATCTCTTTGGGGCAGGGAACTTTCTCCTGACCACCCCTGTACGTTGCTAATATGTAAACAAGTTAACAGTAATTTCAGTTGAAAGTCCTGTCTGGCTCTTGTCAAACCGCCCATCATAGTTAAGTTGCCAACTCTTTTTGGCAAACCAAAGCCTTTAACAACAAACAGAAACTCACCAGCTGCTTTGCCAGAGAGATCTGGACTCATAAATTTAAACCACATCGCCCCAAAAGAATCATGGGAACTGTAGTTTACTCCCCAGAGAGTTACAATGCCCAACACCCTTCGCAAACTACAGTTCCCGGGATTCTCAGGTGTGACCCTGAAGCCGGCAGTCGCACACATCAAGCCTTACCTACCTCACAGGCTTGTTGTGACGATAAAATGGAGAGGGGACGACAGCAACATGTATGCCACCTTCAGTTCCCTGAGGAAAAGAGACATATGCACATAAGTTAATACATTCAATTAAAAAAAATATTACTTTTTATCTTACGAGTTTATTTTAAAGGTTTTTTCATTCTTCATTTCTGCCGGTCAGCCGACAAAGACACCTGCGGCAATGAACAATGGGTTAAATTCAATTTTCAAACAAATGTAAGCTCCTTGGGGGCAGAGACCTGTGCCCACCATTAAAGGCATGTGTGGGGAGAGAAAGCTGGGGACTGTTTTAAGCGTTGAACATGTTGAAATCAACCTTTCATGCTCTGGATTGATCGCAGAAGGCCAGCCACCCCCTCAGCGTACATTTTAGACGTTAAAGATCAGGCTTTTAATTTTAATTTCCTGCATCCCACGCCAAGCTGACTCAGAAGTTCGGCTAAGCACCCTCGTGTCAGGTTTTCAGCAGCTGTGCAAATCTAGACATGACGATGAAATAGCTGCTGTTCGCCACCGTACCCTACCTATTATTTTGGTTTTTTAGCAACTTCCAAAAGGGTTCCAGGCAGAGCTCATGTGAAGGGCTGCTGGGTGCTTTTTATAAATATACAAAATATATCACTGATAGACAATCTGTCTCAGCTGACGGTACATTTCTGCCTTTGGGGGGGGTGGATTAACTCACCAAGATTGCTACTCCAATTGGATCCCCTCTGTTGGATCCAGACTAAAATCTAAACACCCCATAATAAACACACACATTCCTTGGGTGTGGAAAACTGAAGTTTATCTCCTCCATTCCCCAGAGGCGGGTGATCATCCTAGCAGCTGCACCACGTATTTAAATTCCAGGAGGAGGGAAATTCGAATTCCTGCAGTGAGAATGTGGGAAACCTCCTTTTGCAAAGAGAAAGAGAGAGATTGGGTCAACCTTTTTTTGTTGCTTGAGATCACACAAACCACCTCTTCTTCCCAATCCTCCTACCCTTAGAAGGAAACCCTTATTTTTCAGGAATCTTCCCTGCATAGCTGCCAACTTTTCCCTTTTTTTAAAAAAAAGGGAAATTCCCTTATTCCCAATAGGATTCCTTGCAAGAAAAGGGGAAAGTTGCCAGCTATGCTCCCCTGCTTCTAAAATGCATGCATCTCAAGCCAAAAACTCGCCATGAAAAACAACAACAACACAGGCGCCTTTTTGCAAAGTTCCTCCATCAGCCCAGATGCATTTTAAGGGATCTGCCTTGATCCATGCCCTCTTTTTGGAAACAGATCTCCCTTGAACACACCCAATTCGATCCGTTTCCTTAACCCAGAAAACTCCCAGAATTGCAAACTCTTAACCCCCCCACCCCAACCTTGCTCTCTCTCTCTCTATATATATAAATATATATATAAATTTATTTATTTGGGGAGAAAGGGTGAAATGGAACTTACCTTTTATTTCAGGCTGAGATTCCTCTTCCTGCAGCTTTTTAAGATCCGGGCCGCGTTTTGCAAAAAGGGAAGGCTCAGAAAAAACTCAGCAGCTGCAAACATCGCTGCTCCAAAACCCAAACTTCTCCCTGCCCCAAAGAGTTAATGGATTCCTCCCCCCCCAAAAAAACCCCCACACCAATTAATAATATTTCCTGGATCTTTTAGGACCCCCTTTTCCCCAATGCGGATTTCCTACTCCGCTTGCAAAAAAGGATCCAGCCCTCTTGCAGTTTTACGCGGCGCCTCTGAGCCCTTGCGAAAATAAAAGGGAAAAAGAAACTAGCAGCCGCGGGGGGCGGGGGGCAGAGGAGCGGGTGGGCGGGGCCGGCGGGGTTTTCTTTTTCTCTGATTGGCCCGCGCGCCTCTGGTCTGCCCGGATACGGCGCTTTTCTTTAATGCAAATGGCTGCCGCGTGGTTTTCTCGCTTTCCACCCGGATACAGCTCGGGCTCGGCACCGGATTGGCCAGCGGGGTCGGGAAGTCTGCCTAGCAACGGGCTTCTGGTTGGTGCGAGCTCTGCCCGTTCAGGAGCGGGCGAGGAAAAGGGGCGCCTTTATATTTATATTTAATTTATTTTTTCTCTCCTTTTTTTGCAAGGAGTGGACTGGCTGCAGTAGGGTCACGTTAACCCCCGAGGGTCTCTAGGATGCAAAGGTCTCAGGCTCCAAAACCCAGAAAAAGTCATTTTATTTCTTTTTTCCCCATTTTTTTATTGATTTTCCAAAAATTTTAAACAAACATAAACCTCAACCGCAATTAAACCAATCTTAGTAACCTTGTTAAGTGACTTCCTCAAATCCCCCTAGTTGAATTTCAGTGTGCATCATTTTAACAGTTTTCCAAGACCAGTTTCCTCATAAAATTAACTTAATCACTTAACATCTTCCATTCTTTCTATTCTAGCTTTAGACATCTTAATTCCTGTCCTTACATATCTGAATCCTAGGCCGATCCACACAAAGTCATTTTCAAACTGATCTCTAATTATTCCCATTGTCCCTCGCTCCTCTTTCTCGAAAATCATACTTTTTTTGGCAGGGGGAAGGCAGGCACCTTGGCTGTGGTGTCCATACATTTAATCCCCAGGACAATTCCCAGCACCCTTGAACTACAATTCCCCGTGTTATTTGGTGACGGGGATCACGAAATAACTCTGGGAATTTTAGTTCAAGGGTGCTGGGAATTGTAGCGCCCTGAGGTGACACTCCACTGGCATCCACATTTGCTGGTCCTTTTGCTCCCGCATCCTTATAGGCATAGCACACGGCCACATAATACATCTAAACCAGGGATCACCAACTTTTCCAGATTCAGGACCCTGCTTTTAAGCCAAACGTGCATTTAGAGGCCTATTTCCTAACTTTTTGGCATCTATCTGCCTGGCCGTAGTGTTCCTGTGATCCACCTTGGATCAGGCAGAAAGCCACTAAGGGGTCCTGACCTAACCAGTGAAAACCTGTGATCCAAAGTATATGACTGTTTACATTATTTCAAACTGCTTTTTAACTGTGTTTTTTTTTTCTTTTTAAAAATGGTTTTTAACTGTTTTTATGTGGTTGGGGGGGTTGGGGGGGTTTATTTGAGGGGGGTTATTTGGCTGTTTCCATTTATATTTTGATTACCGTATTTTTCGCTCCATAAGATGCACCAGACCATAAGACGCCCCTAGTTTTTGGAGGAGGAAAACAAGAAGAAGAAAAAATATTCTGAATCTCAGAAGCCAGAACAGCAAGAGGGATCGCTGCGCAGTGAAAGCAGCGATCCCTCTTGCTGTTCTGGCTTCTGGGATAGCTGCGCAGCCTGCATTCGCTCCATAAGACGCACACACATTTCCCCTTACTTTTTAGGAGGGAAAAAGGGAGTCTTATAGAGAAAAAATAACGGTATGTATTTTGTGGTTCTATATTGAGACCTGCAGGTATAGGGCGACATATAAATTTAATTACGGTAATGACAGTAAAGCACTCTTAGGCCGTGTAAACACCTTAGCTCAGTTGGTAGAGCATGAGAGTCTTAATCTCAGTGTTATGGGTTTGTGCGCCATGTTGAGCAAAACTCCTGCATTGCAGAAGGTTGGACTAGATCAGGGGTAGGCAAACCAAGGCCCGGGGGCCGGATCCAGCCCAATCACCTTCTAAATCCAGCCTGTGGACGGTCTGGGAATCAGCATGTTTTTACATGAGTAGAATGTGTCCTTTTATTTAAAATGCATCTCTGGGATATTTGTGGGCCATGGGAATTTGTTAATATATTTTTTCTTCAAAATATAATCTGGCCCCCCACAAGGTCTGAGGGACAGTGGACCGGCCCCCTGCTGAAAAGATTTGCTGACCCCTGCACTAGAGGGACCTCAGGGCCCCTTCCAAGTTACAGGGAACCAGGCAGAGGGCCTTCTCAGTGGTGGCGCCTTCCCTGTGGAATGCCCTCGCACCAGATGTCAATGAACAACAACTTCCAGACTTTTAGAAGACTCCTGAAGGAAGCCCTGTTTAGGGAAGCTTTTAATGTCTGATGTATGATGGTGTTTTAATATTTTGTTGGAAGCCGCCCAGAGTGGCTGGGGAAGCCCAGCCAGAAGGGCAGGGTATAAATAATAAATTATTATTATATTATTATTATTCCAGCTCTATGATCCTGTGATACACTTGAAGCACATTTAGAGCACCAAATAACCCCGAGAACTTCCATTTACCCCCCCCCATCTAAATATTTTTCTATGCGATTTTTGACAAAGAGAGTTGTGGTGTGGTGGTTAGAGGGTTGGACCTGGGTTCAGATCGCCACTCGGCCATGAAGGTGCCCATGGGCCAGATCCTGCCTCTCTACCCAACCTACCTCACAAGAGTGGTTGTGGGGATTAAATTAGGTGGGGGGGGAAGCATGCATGCCACCCTGAGCTCCGGGAAGGGAGCAGGGAATGGAATATGGAGGCAATAAATAAATAAAATAACCCTTGCAAAGCGGCTTAATGGCTATTGCCTGTTCATTTCACTGAAACACGCATCCTTTGTCTCATTCAACCTTTGCATACCCATTTTTGCAGTGCTTCCCCCCCCCCCCGGAGGGACGGAGGGATACGCATACCCCTAAACTTTATGTGAATCTTTGTACTTTGGTCCATTTACTGTATTTATTTTTCCCCATTTGAACGATAGAATGGTGGTTTTTCTTGAGTCCAAAGGAGAGTACCCCTAAACATTTTGTTAAGAAGGAAAGAAAGCACTGCATCTTTGCACCCATTACTTGGCTGCATTGCAAAATTAAGAAAAGGGCATGTTCTGCAGTGTGGCAGTTTGCAGATTGCTTCAGAAAGTACAACTTACACGGGCTCTGCCTTTAAATGCAGGCTGGGTCAAAATTTATCATGCACAGTTGTTTGCTTCTGTCAAGAACTAAAAGTGGTTTAAGGACAGTCTCCCCTGGATCTCAGCAATAATGGAGGGAGACAATTTAGGGTGCCAGAGGGCTGGGCCCTATACTATACTGGATCCCTATACTGGATCCCTATACCTGCAAGGGATCTGGGTGGACTTTTTGTTACAGGAAGGATGCTGTTTAAATTGCTAGGTGGCGGTTTGGGCACCAGGTGACGCTGCAGGCCCAGGAATGAATGAGCTTGCGGAAACTGTGGGTCTCACCCATTCGTCTGGGTCTGGAGGGTGTGTTTGGAGGCATGGGGAGGGCAAATCTCCTGGGTTTCAGGCAGGGAGCATCGCAGCCCTATATCGGGAGATGCTGAACCTCGGAACTTCTGCATGGGAAATGGGTACTGAAAAGGGGCTGCATTTTAATGTTGTATTTTAATCTTGTTTTTAAGTTGCATTTTAATCAATTGTTTTTATACCTGATGTTAGCCGCCCTGAGCCCAGTCTTGGCTGGGGAGGGCGGAGTATAAATAAAATTTATTGTTGTTGTGTTGTTGTTTATTCGTGTCTGGACCAGAGCACGCCCTGGCCCTCCTGTCTTCCACTGCCTCCCGCAGTTTGGTCAAACTCATGCTGGTAGCTTCAAGAACACTGTCCAGCCGTCTCGTCCTCCGTCGTTCCCCTTCTCCTTGTGCCCTCCATCTTTCCCAACATCAGGGTCTTTTCCAGGGAGTCTTCTCTTCTCATGAGGTGGCCAAAGTCTTGGAGCCTCAGCTTCAGGATCTGTCCTTCCAGTGAGCACTCAGGGATGATATCCTTCCGAATGGAGAGGTTGGATCTTCTTGCAGTCCATGGGACTCTCAAGAGTCTCCTCCAGCACCAGAATTCAAAAGCATCAATTCTTCGGCGATCAGCCTTCTTTATGGTCCAGCTTTCACTTCCATACATCATTTATTATTATTATTATTATTATTATTATTATTATTATTATTATTATTATTATTATTATTATTACTCAACCAGGGCAGGAAAGTTGTGCGTCTCATAATTGTTTCAAAACTGCTGGTTCTTCACACGCAAACACATTGTCCCCTCTACTTGGTGGGGAATTCATTGATCATCCTCTCCCATTCAAAAATATACCGAAACCCCAAACCTCAGCCTGAATCGAAAGCATGGTTTCCCGTTCCACTGAGCTGCATTCATTAACTGAGCCAAGATTAGGGGGAGATTTTTGAACACCGGGTGCTCTCTGCTTATCTTAAGCTCTGTTGCGAGCTGGGCCTATTTGCTTTTCATAGTTAGGTTGTTTCATAAGGTGGGGCTAGAGGGCTGGTCAAACAGCCGCCCCATGCCCTGTATTGGGCCCCTTGGAGCTGGCTGGCTCATTAAAGAGTATGGAAGTCGCTCAGCAGTGGAAGGAGTGTTAAGGTCCACCAGGAATAGGATGGCAGGACATGGTTTGAGAGGGGCTTCTCGGTGGTGGCTCCCAGGCTTTGCAACTCGCTCCTTAGAGAAGCAAGACTGGCTCCTTCCTTGTTCTTCCACCAGCAGATGCAGTGCTTTTTCCTTTAAAAAAATGGTTTAGGGGTACTCTCATCTTGACTCAAGAAAATCATAATTTTATAGTTCAAATCAGGAAAAATAAATACAGTAAATGGACCAAAAGATTCACAAAATGTTTAGGGGTATGCGTACCCCCAGAACAAAAGCACTGAGCAGGTGAATACTGTTTTATTTCAATAGGCCTTTGGCGACTGGCCTTTCTGAAGGAAAAGGCTTTTAATGTTTCTGTGCTGTTTTTATTATCTGTATAGATTTGTTGTTATAGAATCATGGAATTGCAGAGTTGGAGGGGACTTTGAGGGTCCTCCATTTCAGTCCTCTGCAATGCAAGAATCTCAGCTAAAGTATCCTTGAGACATGGCTATTCAACTTATAAACCTGCAAGGAAAGAGAGCCCACAATCTCTTCATGGAGACCATTCCACTGTTGAACAGCTCTCACTGCCAGAAAGTTCTTCCTGAAGTTTAGTTGGAATCTCCTTTCTTGTAGCTTGAAGCCACGGGTTCGAGTACTACCCTCCAGAGTAGGAGAAAACAAGCTTGCTCCCTCTTCCATGCCATAGTCCTTTAGGTATTTGAAGACGGCTATGATATCTATTAGGGACACAGGTGGCGCTGTGGGTTAAACCACAGAGCCTAGGGCTTGCCAATCAGAAGGTTGGCAGTTCGAATCCCCGCGACGGGGTGAGTTCCTGTTGCTTGGTCCCTGCTCCTGCCAACCTAGCAGTTCGAAAGCACGCCAAAGTGCAAGTTGAGAAATAGGTACAGCTCCAGCGGGAAGGTAAACGGCGTTTCCGTGCGCTGCTCTGGTTCGCCAGAAGTGGCTTAGTCCTGCTGGCCACATGACCCGGAAGCTGTACGCCGGCTCCCTTGGCCAATAAATCGAGATGAGCGCCACAACCCCAGAGTCACCCGTGACTGGACCTAATGGTCAGGGGTCCCTTTACCTTTATCTAAATTCCACCTCAGTCTCCTGTTTCCCAGGCTAAACATACCCAACACACTTAGGCAGGAAGAACCAGGTGCACAAATATAAGGTAGGAGACACCTGGATTGCCAGTAGTACCTGTGAAAAGGATCTAGAGGTCTTGGTGGACCACAGACTTAACATGAGTCCACAGTGTGATGCAGCAGCAAAAAAAGCCAATGCTGTTCTAGGCTGTATCAACAGAAGTCTAGAGTCCAGACCAAGGGAAGTAATAGTCCCACTCTCTTCTGCCTTGGTCAGACAAACACCTGGAATGCTGTGTCCAGTTTTGGGCGCCACAATTTAAGAAGGATGTTGACAAGCTAGAAGGTGTGCAGAGGAGGGCGACCAAGATGATCAAGGGTCTGGAGACTAAGCCTTATGAGGAATGTTATATTGTCTTAATTCTATTACAGTGGTGCCTCGCAAGACGAAATTAATCCGTTCCGCAAGGCTCTTCGTATAGCGGTTTTTTCGTCTTGCGAAGCAAGCCCATTGACAGCTTAGCGGATTAGCGCTATTAGTGGTTTAGCGGCTTTTAGCGGATCAGCTGATAAGCGGCTTAGCGGCTTAGGAAAAGGGGGGGAAGGGGGGGAAAACCGCAGGAACTCGCAAGACATTTTCGTCTTGCGAAGCAAGCCCATAGGGAAATTCGTTTTGCGAAGCGCCTCCAAAACGGAAAACCCTTTCGTCTAGCGGGTTTTCCGTCTTGCGAGGCGTTCGTCTTGCGGGGCACCACTGTACAGTTTAATTACCTTTTAACTATTATCTTTTATATATTTTTAGTTTTCTGTATTTTAACTGTCTTGCTTTGATTTCTGTTAAGCTGCCTTGAGTCCTCCTGGTCTGGAGAAAAATTGGAATATAAATAAATATTCTAATAATAAATGCTCTTTGAGCATTTAGCACAGTATAGATGTGAGGTGCAAGGGAAGATTAAACGTGGCCCATTTGATACCTCTCAGTTTCCCTTTTTCAGTTACCGTCTTTTTCAGTCTATAAGATGCCCCCTATTTTGGGGGACTCAGATTTAAGAAAATGGGGAGAGATGTATCTGTGTACAGTGGTACCTCGGGTTAAGTTCTGGAGGTCCGTTCTTAACCTGAAACTGTTCTTAACCTGAGATACCACTTTAACTAATGGGGCCTCCTGCTGCTGCCGCACGATTTCTGTTCTCATCCTGAAGCAAAGTTCTTAAGGCAAGGTACTATTTCTGGGTTAGCGGAGTCTGTAACCTGAAGCGTCTGTAACCTGAAGCGTCTGTAACCTGAGGTACCACTGTATAAGACGCCCCCTAATTTTTGACATTTTTTCCCCCAGGAAAAAATACGGTATGTAAATAAATCAGACAATCGGACCACCTGCTACCCATTAATGAAGGGGCCATGTACCAAGCATATGAGGTTTAAAAAAATGTTTATTCATTTTCTGCAGCTCTGTTTTCAACAGTCTTGTCATGCAATGAGTTGAGTGCCAAAACCACCCTATGCAGTTCTCTCCCCCGCCCTTTAGATTGGTTTATTGTTGTACGAAATACATATTAAAAAAAATACTTTGGAGGCAGGCAGGGAAGAAAACCCCTGACTCAGGAGAGAGAGACTCCCATGACTCAGCACATGCATACAGACATTTTTAAAGGGTTGAAACCTGTGACGAAGAGATGCTCAAACATGCTCCGGTAAAGTTAGCTTAGCAGGAGGAAGGAGGGAGAGAGATGGCTGCCCAGATCACCTAGATCCGCCTAGATCCAGATGTCCGAGGTGCAATCTCCCCCGGGGTAGCGCATCTCGTGAGCGCGAGCAGGACCAAAGGGCTCCTTCCCGAAATCCACCAGGAAGTCCGGGTTCACACAGAGGCCGCCGTTCTCGGTGTCCACGTCGATTTGCAGCATGACTGACCCTTCCCTGCAAAAGGCAAAGGCAAAAGGGAGCTCAGAGGCAGGTCCTTCGCTTGGCACGCAGAAGGCCCTGCGGTCCATTCCCTGGCATCTTGGGGTACAGCTGGGAAAAACTCTGTGCTGGGAAGCAGTAGCATAGCTGTCAAGCGTCCCTTATTTGGTGGGACAGTCCTTTATCCCAGCGCCATGTCCCGCTGCTGTCCCTTATGGATGACGCTTCGTTTGGCTGCTGGCTGGGCTTTCTGCCTTTGGCTCGGAAGGGCTCAGAAGTTGAACATACCTGTGCCCGGAAAATCCCTTATTTTGGCTGCTGATCCCTTATTTTCAAGGCTACTGGTCCCTTATTTTCAAATCTGTAAGTTGACAGCTATGAGCGGAAGGGATGCTGCCGGTCAGTGCCCTAGCTGTCAACTTACAGATTTGAATATAAGGGACCAGCAGCCTAAAAATAAAGGAACCAGCAGCCAAAATAAGGGATTTTCAGAGCACAGGTATGTTCGACTTCTGAGCCCCTCCGAGCCAAAGGCACAAAGCCCAGCCAGCAGCCAAACGAAGCCTCCAGCGGTGGTTCCCACAGCGCAGCAACCCGGCAAAGGGGACGCAGCAAGGGAAACCACCGTCACCTCTCCGCTGGGAAGCGCTGAGCAAAGGCGAGTCCCCAGGGATTGCGGCCGATTTGATCGGCTCCACCCCCCAGTCGTTCTTAGACTCCTTATTGGGTGAGCAACGCAGCCAAGCAACCCAGCTGGAGCCTCCTCCTCCCTGGCTGGCAGGGAGGGAGGGAGGGAGAGGAGCTGCTTCCTTTGAAACCCGGGAAATTTAAGGGACATCATCAATAAGGGACATCATCAAATATACTTCGAGTATATTTCAGCTTTAATAAAATATGTTTTAAGAAAAAGAGCCATGAGGACTGGAATCTTGTTTTTATATTTAAGGGAAGGGGCATAGCTCAGTGCATTAGAACTTACTTTGCCTGCAGAAGGTGCCAGATTCAATCCCTAGCATCTCCCTGTCAGGGAGGCTGTGACACTTAAAGAATCACAGAATTGCAGCGTTGGATGGGACCCCCCGAGGGTCATCTAGTCCAACCCCCTGAGCTTATGATACACACATACCAGATTTCAGTACAGAGCAGGGGAAGAAGGGGTGGAATCAGCCAGTTAGCTGCTTGATGCTCTTACCTGACCATCTGAGGATAAAACTGCTTGTCCCAAGGTGTGTACAAAGAGGTCGTTGTGTACAACCTCTTGCCATCCAAGCTGAGTTGAATCATCTGAGGTCCGCCATAGACCCTCTTTCCCTAAAGGCAGAGGAAATGCGGGGTGAGGAAGGTTCAGTTTGGATCCCTCCCGCTCCCTCGCCACCCTTGCAGCTCCAGGTTCACTCACCTGGATCATAAACGGGTCGGGCTGGCAGTCCAGCTCATCGTCTTCCAGGACGGTCACCACGCCGCCTTTGTAAATGTTCCCGCCAACAAACACCTGGGGGCGCGAAACAAGTCCCCCAAAAGCCCAGAGAAAGAGAGAGAAACAATCAGCTGAGCTCATGAGGAACAGCATCTTCCAAGGAGCTGTTTGGCTTGGCAAGGTCATATCCATGCCGTACACTTTTAAAACATGTGGCTTTCCCCGCAAAGACTTATGGGAACTGTAGTTTGTGGAGGGTGCTGGGAGTTCTAGCACCGTGGGGGAAACTACAGTTCCCATGATTCCTTGGGGGATGCAGGGAAGTTTGCCTGGCGCCTTCATTATACACCTTTAGGCGCCAGGCAAAAACATTCCTTTTTAACCAGGCCTTTGGTTGACCTGATCAACAGCCCATACCCTTTTAAAATATGGCTCTTTTTTGGGGGGGGTGTATTATTGGGTTATTGCTTTTATTTTTATTTTATATACTGTGATGTTTTTATGTGAACTGCTCTGAGACCTCCGGGTATAGGGCAGTATAATAATAATAATAATAATAATAATAATAATAATAATAATAATATTAGAGCAGCAGTGGGGAGTTCCAGGAACGTTGAACCCCCTGCTAAAACAGAGCCTTCTTCCTCCATTTTAACTGTGTTTTGTTCCCTGCGAGGTACTGTTAAATCCCCAGTCGTCCTCGTGATGTCCAGGGATTGACAGATGGGTGTTGATTGTGGCCCTTCTCAGTAGTGGTGCCCGACTGTGGAATGGACCCACCCCCATCAGAAGTTAAAGAAATAAACAACCACCTGATGTTTAAAAGACATCTGAAGGCAGCCCTGTTTAGGGAAGTTTTTCATGGCTGATGTTTTATCATGTTTTTAATATTCTGTTGGGAGCCACCCAGAGTGGGTGTGGAGGCCCGGACAGATGGGCGGGGTATGAGTAATAAAATATTATTAATTATCATCATCATCATCCCTGAGGTGTAACTGAACCAAGAGTGTGGATGTGATAAGAATTCTGCGGTCATTTAGCCAAGTATCCTGTTTTCAACCCTGGTCAGCCAGAAGCTTCTGGGAACCCCACAAAGTCTGGCAAGGGGTCAGGTGCTCTTTACCTGGCCAACCAGTTTAGGGCAGAATGGGTTGGTGATGTCGTACTGGCGGAGATCGCCATGCAGCCAGTTGCTCAAGTAGAGGAACCGGTCGTCCATCGAAATGAGGATGTCGGTGACGAAACCTGAAGGAGAAAAGGGCAGGTCAGCATTCACTTTCTTTTATTCCTTAATAATAATAATAATAATAATAATAATAATAATAATAATAATTTTTTATTTATATTCCGCCCTCCTCAGCCGAAGCCGGGCTCAGAGCGGCTAACAAGAGTAAAAATAACACATACATAAAATCACAATCAATTAATTGAAATACGTTCTAAAATCAATTCATTCTCAAATCAATTCAGAATCAAATTGATGGCAATGGTTGGGCTAGAGTTCTGTGAGGATTACCAAAGGAGGGGGTCAGACTGTGCCTAGGCCAAAGGCCTGGTGGAACAGCTCTGTCTTGCAGGCCCTGTGGAAAGATGTCAAGTCCTGCAGGGCCCTAGTCTCTTGGGACAGAGATCGGGGCCACAGCCGAAAAGGCCCTGGCTCTGGTCAAGGCCAGTCTAGTTTCCCTGTGGCCCGGGACCTCAAAGATGTTTTTATTTGAAGACCGCAAGGTCCTCCGTGGGACATACCAGGAGAGGCGGTCCCGTAGGTACGAGGGTCCTAGGGCTTTAAATGTTAAAACCACTCCCTAGGTTATTTTCTGCCACACAGATTCAAAGACCACACCATTCGTTGAAAGAACTTTTGATGCCACTTTAAGCAGTAATGGCTTCCTCTAGCCCCCAAAGGATTCTGGGAACTATAGCTTGTTGAGGATGCTGAGAGTCGCCAGGAAGCTTCCATCTCAGAACTACAATTCCAGGCTGCCTTCAAGGGCTGCCCTGTGCGGAGCACATTGCAGTAGTCTAATCTAAGAGGTTCACAAAGCATGGAATGACAGCGACTGGTTCTCTGTCTTCCAGGAAGTGACGCTAGCTAGCTGCCCTATCGACCAAATCCGAGGCTAGGTTTTATTTCGGGAACAGTGGCTGCTGGATTCAGTTGAAAGGAACGTGGAAAGTGAAATATACTCGGAGTCGTGAGTGGATTTCATGCTCTTTATTCAGCTCATAGTGGTGGTGAGGAGGAATGGATGTTCCCCCAGAATGTCTGCTTTATATGTCTGCATCCCCTTTGCCGGGTTGCTGCGCTGTGGGAAACACCGCTTGAGGCTAATTCCGGGATTCTCCTGTAGGCCAATCAGGTTGTGGATTCACTTCCACCTGGAGCTGGATTGGGTGGCTCCTGTGGACCAATCAGACTGCTGCATTCTGGATCCTATTGTTCTAGGAGCAATCAGACTGCTGCATTCTGGATCCTATTGTTCTAGGACCAATCAGACTGCTGCATTCTGGATCCTATTGTTCTAGGACCAATCAGACTGCTGCATTCTGGATCCTATTGTTCTAGGACCAATCAGACTGCTGCATTCTGGATCCTATTGTTCTAGGACCAATCAGACTGCTGCATTCTGAATCCTATTGGTCTAGGACCAATCAGACTGATGCATTCTGGATCCTATTGGTCTAGGACCAATCAGACTGATGCATTTTGGATCCTATTCAACTCAGTACATAACAGAAAGCAAGCCACCAGCCGCCCATTTCTCATTCTTTACTCACCTGGCATTTCAGGAAAGTACCACCCGGACACCTTCTTGTTTGGAATCTGGATCACCTTTTCGGCCGCCCAGTCCCCGTCCTGCAGCAGAAAAGCATGTTGAGAAGGGGGATCCGCTGCGCCATGACGCTGCAGCATGGAGGGATCTCTGCTGAAGAAACCAGTCAGACCACTGCGTTCCTCCCCAACCCCTGGCTTTCAATTTCCTCCACTCAACCATCAGTCAGCATTCCTCGACCAATCTGCACACACAGCTCTGTTTTGGGGTTCCCTTCCTGTGCTCCTACAAACCTTGGATCTTCCTCTGAAGCTGTTCAATCACAGGCAGTTCCATTTTTATCCCTCTTGTGCAAGGGATAGAATCCAAGAATCTTAAGAGCTGGAAATGATCCACGGGTCATCTAGTCCAACCCCGACAGATGGCCACCCAACCTCTGCTTAAAAATCTCCAAGGAAGGCATATCTGAAGGTATATCCAGTATACCTGAAGGAGCGTCTCCACCCCTATCGTTCTGCCCGGACACTGAGGTCCAGCGCCGAGGGCCTTCTGGCGGTTCCCTCCCTGTGAGAAGCCAGGTTACAGGGAACCAGGCAAAGGGCCTTCTCGGTGGTGGCGCCCTCCCTGTGGAACGCCCTCCCACCAGATGTCAAAGAGAACAACAACTACCAGACTTTTAGGGTTGTAGGCAGCCCTGTTTAGGGAAGCTTTTAATGTCTGAGACATTACTGTATTTTAATATTTTGTTGGAAGCCGCCCAGAGTGGCTGACCACTGTTTAGACCACAGCGCCACCTGCGTCCCAGGTGATGAGTAAACAGTGATATTTTATTGCTCCTGTCTCATTTTCTGGCCCTTGGAATCTCTGTAGTTTGTCTTTCCTTTTTTCCTAGCAACCAGGAAGTGTCCTTCCCATGGTGGGTTCGTCTGAGATCAGGTACTCCCTAGAAGTTAATTTCTCCAACTACTGCTACGTGAGAAGTGTGGGTAGACGATGTAGAATCCCTTCACGAAATGGAATGCCCAGATTTTATGCAAATCTGCGTCCTCATTCCCAAGTGAGTCAGAGGGCCCAATCCACCAGCTGCTTAAAAAGGTAAAGGTAAAGGGACCCCTGACCGTTAGGTCCAGTTGTGGCCGACTCTGGGGTTGTGGCGCTCATCTCACTTTATTGGCCGAGGGAGCCAGCGTACAGCTTCCGGGTCATGTGGCCAGCAGGACTAAGCCGCTTCTGGCGAACCAGAGCAGTGCACGGAAATGCCGTTTACCTTCTCGCCGGAGTGGTACCTATTTATCTACTTGCACTTTGACGTGCTTTCGAACTGCTAGGTTGGCAGGAGCAGGGATCAAGCAACGGGAGCTCCCCCCGTCGCAGGGATTCGAACCGCCGACCTTCTGATCAGCAAGTCCTAGGCTCTGTGGTTTGACCCACAGCGCCACCCGCATCCCTTACTGGGCCCCCAAACTCCTGTGGGCTCCCCTGCCCCCATTCATTCTAACCTCTGTCTTGAAGAAATGATGGATGGAACTCTGCAATGTGCAGCCCACCATTCCGTGTGCGGCGTCGGGGTTATGTAGGAACCGGATCTCCAAGGGGGCAGAATCCTCTCCAACGTCAATCTGCTGGATCAGACAGTGAGTTGTCCAGTCCCAGACGTTCAGCCGACGCCCGTAGCGCTCTGCAGAGGAGCAAAACAAGGACAACATGAACCACAGAGGGACCCTGGTCGCAATCCTGCAACACCCAACGAAACAGGCTGCTCGGGGATTTTTAGCCCTGAGTGTCAGGAGCGAGCCAGCAGTAAATCACACTGTGCAAGTTGGAGTTAACTCTCTAGTGGCAAAAACACAATATGCGAAGGAATCTCAGGGCTAACTCATCTCTGGTTGGTCTTGCCACTAACTCTCCCCACTCACTAAATCCTGTTACCTCTTCAGCTTCTGACACTCGCTCTTTCCTGTCTTCTCCCTGGGCTCTGAGCCTTCTTCCCTTGGGGGTTCCCCAGCTGGTCGCCCCCACTATTCCTCTGCTTTCAACCAGTCCACACGAGGGTCATGGGTCGGTGGTTCCCATCACCAGTCTAGGTGCCACTATGTCAGGAGTGCATGCAGGAGCCAGGCCCTGTGACCAATAGGACTCTGCAGGACGGGGGCCTTCCGAAGTTTGTTCTGAAGAGGCAAGGCGCAGCCGCACAGGTGAGGCTGATTGGTAACTCACAGCACCTGGTGGCAAGAGCCGGGAAGGGATATAAGGGCAGCATTTCCCTTCGGCTCTTTGCCACAGCAACATGTTCCTTGCCTTGCTGCGTTTGGCTCCTTGACTCCTGGCTTCTTGATCCTCTGACCCCTGACTTCGTGGCTCCTTGCTTCTTGATTCTCGGACCCCTGACTTCGTGATTTCTTGCTTCTTGATCCTCGGACCCCTGACTTCGTGACTCCTTGCTTCTTGACTCCTTGCTTCTTGACCTTCAAACCCTTTACTCTGCGACTCCTTGCTTCTTGACCCTTGGACCCTTGATTTCGTGACTCCTTGCTTCCTGACCCTCAGACCCTTGGCTTCTTGATTCCTGGCTCTCTGAAACCTCAGACTCCTGGCTTCTGGACTCCCGTTCCTGCTCCCACCCCGCCATCTTGCCCCCGGTCCCAGCCGGGACTTCGATCGCCCGTGAACCGGACCGTGACGCACTAGGACAGGAATAAAGCCCCCTTCTCTGCTTTCTGACTCCACAAACCACTGGGATCTGAAGGCGGCCCTGAAATCGACCGCCTCAATGGCTGGTGTTCCCACCCACCCCCATCTCAAACAAAGGATGTACCTTTCTTCAGATCCTCTGGGTTGAAACCGTTCGCAAAGTACTTGGGCACTCCCCACTCGGTGCTGATCATGACATTGTGCCTGGGCTGATACCAGAAGTCGTAGCCTTGCGGGGGCTCGTCTCCAGGCCGCTCCCAGGTCCCTTTCACTTCCCAGGTCTCCGCATCAATAAGGATGAATCCGCCTGCAGTCACAACAACAACAACTGTTCTCAGAAAGCGACTTATTTATGGAGATAAGTGATTTGGGTTGAGGTCATTGAGGGTAGCGGGGGTGCAAATTAATTCAAACAGGCATGGGGAGGCACACATTTGTGTGTGTGGAGACTGGGGTAGGGTGCAAGGATGTGAATAGTTGCCAGGAGACCATATATTTATTCAATATTAATAAGTATGATAATGATATATTTATATGCTATCCATCTGGCTGGGTTTCTGCAACCACTCTGGGCACCTCCCAACAGAATACTAAAAACACAATAAAACATCAAACATTGAAAACTTCCCTAAACAGGGCTGCCTTCAGATGTCTTCTAAAAGTCAGATAGTTGTTTATTTCCTTGACATCTGGTGGGAGGGTGTTCCACAGGGCAGGTGCCACCACCGAGAAGGCCCTCTGCCTGGTTCCCTGTGACTTCGGTTCTTGCAATGAGGGAACCGCCAGAAGGCCCTCGGCACTGGATCTCAGTGTCCGGGCAGAACGATAGGGGTGGAGACGCTCCTTCAGGTATACTGGACCGAGGCCGTTTAGGGCTTTCAAGGTCAGCACCAACACTTTGAATTGTGCTCAGAAACGTACTGGGAGCCAATATATGGTCTTGGCGGCTGCTCCCAGTCACCATTCTAGCTGTTATTACCCTTCCTCCCTCATGTCTGTTGTTCAGCAGAGTGCATGCCTTTGCAGCTTAAAAGGGGAGCTTATATAGGCTGGTTTTAGGCTTTTAGTTTAAATACAGTGGTACCTCGGGTTACAGATGCTTCAAGTTACAGACTCCGCTAACCCAGAAATATTACCTCAGGTTAAGAACTTTGCTTCAGGATGAGAACAGAAATCGTGCGGCGGCAGCAGGAGGCCCCGTTAGCTAAAGTGGTGCTTCAGGTTAAGAACAGTTTCAGGTTAAGAACGGACCTCCGGAACGAATTAAGTTCTTAACCCGAGGTACCACTGTAATCCAGGATGCACTGTAACTATCCCACATTGGGGAGCCCGTGGCCCCCAAATATGGCTAGGTTTCAACTCCCATCACCCTTCCTGATCATTGGCAATGGTGGCTGGGGGGCGATGGGAGTTAACATCAGGAAAGCCCTGCTGGGTCAGGCCAAAGGGATCCCATCGGATCTAGTGCTGGGAATCACAGGTGGAGAGAGGGTTCTTGTGCTCAGCTCCTGCTTTTGGGTTTTCCACTGAGGTAAATCTGGGAGGCTCTGGGAGGGCTATATTAAGACCGTTAGAGGCCCCAAACACTTAAAGACTTTGGTGCCTCCATATATATATCTAATTCAAAATATAAACCATAAAATAAAAAATAATATTATGTGTGTGTATGTAATTTTTTCTCTGATTTTGGGAGGTTTTTTTGTGGAACCTGATTCACAATACAGTCCATAGTAAATCCGGTAATGGAAAATTTATGTGGTTCTTCCCTCGATGCCCTTATTTCGTTGAATGGTTAATCCAGCCCTGGCCACTGTGAGAAGAGAATACTAGACTTTGGCCTGATCCAGCGGCCGGGCTATCCTCATGTTTCTAAACTATTCTTACAGGGTCTCTGGGTGCAGAATGCAGTGCTGGGGAGGCCCCAGCCACTCGCAATCTAAATATTTGCCCAGAGGCATCTATAAACATATACAGGCGTACCTTGGTTCTTGAACACCTTGATACCCGGACGTTCTGGCTCCTGAATGCCGCAAACTTGGAAGTGAGTGTTTCGGTTTGCGAACGTTTTGTGGAAACTGAATGTCTGACGTGGCTTTGAGTGCAAGAAGCTTCTGCAGCTGTGTCTTCGTTTTCGAACAGTTTTGGGAGTCGAACGGACTTCCAGAACGGATTAAGTTTGACAGCCAAGGTACAACTATAGTAGCATATGCCAACTGCATATACATTTGGCACCATGGGTCTCTGCCTCCCACACCCTTTAAGACATAAGTGGCACACAAACACAGCTGGCCATACCTTTCCCGTTGCCAAGTGTGTCGGCCAAAGCGCTGATCATCACCTCTCCGCTACCCAGGCAGTGGGAGGTGTGTGGGAAAGTCAAGTTGCACTTCTCAAAGACTTCCCTGGGCTCAATAACCTGCGAGGAGAGTCAGGGAGAGAATTAAGTTTCTGGTGTGATTATTCTTCCTGTTCTTTACACAAAAGCACTTTTTTCTTAAAATCCAGGATTCAGCACACCCACAGATCAAACTCCAAAGGCCGTCACCAGTGAGGGCTGTAATGTGATTAAAATGATCTTCCTCAGTGGATCATGTGAGTTTTGCTGAACTCACCAGTTCTTAATTGCTCCATGTTCTATAAAGATATGTTTTTTCTCAGAGGAACTTATTCTCCTGTTGATGGTTCTCTGCTCCTTATAAAACCTGTCTCATTTCTCTTCTAGATCTTTCTCCTTTCGCTACTTTAGTTGTGTGGACACCACACATTTATATCACATGACTTACCCCAAAGAACCCTGGGGACCGTAGTTTGTTATGGATGCGGGGAATTATAGCATCATGAGGGATAATCAACAGTTCCCAGGATTCTTAAAGGAAGTCCCTTGCTTTAGATATATGGTGAGTTTCTCTGTTATTTCAATTCTTGAGGTTGTGTGCTTGACCTGTTCAGAGTAAACCAATTGAAATTGCAAGACAACTAATATAAGTACATTAGTTTTGTAGATTAGAATTTAGAGACAGACTTTGTACTCAATATACTTCCCATTTGCATACATACATACATATACACATAAATATGTGTATATGTATATGGATGTATGTATGTATGCAAATAGGAAGTAAATTGAGTACAAAGTCTGTCTCTAAATTCTAATCAGAAATTAATGTACTTAAATTAGTTGTCTTGCAATTTCAATTGGTCTACTCTGAATAGGTCAAGCACGCAACCTCAAGAATTGAAATAACAGAGAAACTCACCATATATCTAAGGCAAGTAATTAAGCAAGAATTATGGTACTGGAGGAGACTCTTGAGAGTCCCATGGACTGCAAGAAGATCAAACCTCTCCATTCTGAAGGAAATCAGCCCTGAGTGCTCATGGAAGGACAGATCCTGAAGCTGAGGCTCCAAGACTTTGGCCACCTCATGAGAAGAGAAGACTCCCTGGAAAAGACCCTGATACTGGGAAAGATGGAGGGCCCAAGGAGAAGGGGACGACGGAGGATGAGATGGTGGGACAATGTTCTTGAAGCTACCAGCATGAGTTTGACCAAACTGCAGGAAGCAATGGAAGACAGGAGGGCCTGGCGTGCTCTGGTCCATGGGGTCATGAAGAGTCGGACACGACTAAATGACTAAACTACAACATGTATATGTATAAAAACTGCAATATAAAGTCTTGTTTCTAATACATTCATTTGAATTTTAAGGCATCATTAAGAGGTGGGGGAACTCAAATCTGTTCTTTTTTGACACGTTCGTCGGCTTTCTGTCTGTTCTCTGTTTTCCTGGTCTATATCACCAGGAAAACCATATCAATTTACCCCTTCCTGGGCATGTTTACTTTTAATGCCCAATCTATTTCTGTTCTCACGATCTCAACTGCATCCTCTGAAAACATTTTAAACATCCCCCGCCAAAGCCAACACTTTTGATGGGAGGAGACCCGCCTCTGCTGATCGTGTCTCAGTATCATCTACTCTAATTACAGTTTCCGGGCGTAATTGCTTTTGTATGAATAATAATAATAATAATAATAATAATAATAATAATAATAATAATAATAATTTATTTGTACCCTGCCCATCTGGCTGGGTTTCCCCAGCCACTCTGGGCAGCTTCCAGAGTGAATGAATCATTCTCCTCCTCCTCCGACGATGACGAAGCCTATTCTTGGCTTCAGCAACGCAACAAACTTTTTTTACTCCAGCCAATAATGGAGTGAGCCAAAGGTGTTTTTCTGGGTCAGCAAAATATTACCTATACGCCTTCCCTAATTTCTACTCTTCTCCTCATCAGCAACCAAATCACAAGGGTGGTTTCTTGTTCCCCTCGTTTGGTCTCATTAAAAGCGGTCCTGTCTTAAGTGCTCATTTCCATTTTATTCATTGGTTAGCCTCTTTGACGTGGGGCGTAATAACTGGATCGTTCAGGGGTGGGAACCTCAGGAGAATAATGCGGCCTTCTATTTGTGTGGGATGTGATATATAAGTAGCAGTCAAGTACAACATTCCTTGTTTTCCTAGAGTGGCCATGCAAAGGCGATGTTTGTTCCAGCCGGTCGAAAACTTCCTGTTTCCTCCTGGGCTGGAGCATCCTTCCTTTTGCATGTGACCAGAGGTGGGCGTGACCTTACCTGTGCAGGTAACAAAAGCACATGGGCACACAGCCCCCCTCCCTTCTTCTCCATCCTACTTTTGTCGTGTGAACTGCAGTGACTTCCAGTTTGCAGTCACTGGGATTAACCCCGTATATGGGATAGATCCATATAATACTACTACTACTACTAATAATTATTATTATTTATTATTTATACCCCGCCCATCTGGCTGAGTCTCCCCAGCCACTCTGGGCAGCTCCTAATCAAATGTTAAAAACAATACAGCATTAAATATTAAAAACTTCCCTAAACAGGGCTCCCTTCAAATGTCTTTTAAAGATAGGATAACTACTTATTTCCTTCACATCTGAAGGGAGGGTGTTCCACAAGGCGGGTGCCACTACCGAGAAGGCCCTCTGCCTGGTTCCCTGCAACCTCCCTTCTCGTAATGAGGGAACCACCAGAAGGTCCTCGGAGCTGGACCTCAGTGTCAGGGCTGAACGATGGGGGTGGAGACACTCCTTCAGGTATACTGGACCGAGGCCGTTTAGGGTTTTAAAGGTCAGCACCAACACTTTGAATTGTGCTCGGAAACGTACTGGGAGCCAATGCAGATCTCTCAGGACCAGTGTTATGTGGTCCCGGCTTATGTGGATGTCAGAGAGGGGCTTTCGCTGCCCTCTTCGGCGTCTGCTAAGAACATTTCCCCTCTCCCCAGACACGCAGGATGTTGACCTGTGTCTTCATCTGGTTTTTAGCTTAGCATTGAATGTAATTTTTAAAAAGAAAATGTTTTAAATCAGCGGTTCTCGAAGGGCATGCCACGCTCGTGTGGCAGGAGAGGATGGTAAGTGTGGCAGGAATATTCAAGGGTAATCAATGTTACATTTTGGGAATGATTCAAATGTTCTTAGGTGGCTGCTGTGCTGTTTTATACTTTCTTGAAGTTCCATGATCATATTACAGTACACACACAGTAGTTTTGTTCTTCTACGTTATAAATCAAGCAGGGCCAAGAGTTGTTTCTTTTCATTTCCAATGTATTCCTTATCAATAAAAAATTCGTTGTGCTGCCAGCGAATTTCTGAAAGTGTGGCCTAAAGAGAAAAGTTTGAGAACCACTGTTTTAAATATTTGTTTTTAACTGTTTTTCATTGGTGTTTTTTTTCTGAAGGGTCCTGAAGACATCATTCATTTATTTCATAATATTTAGGTAAAAAGAATAAAAAAGAATAAAACTGCAGTATAACCACGAGAGGTGGGGTTTTTTATTCTTTTCACAATCAAGATGCACCTAAATATTATGAAATAAATGAATGATATCTTCAGGACCCTTCCGCTACATCCACCCTCCCCACACTCTACCCAAGCCTAGCTCAGTCCTGCTCCTTTGAGAGAAGCAAGACGTACTTTGAACATCCTGGGGGCTCGCAGGTCCGTCCCCGTATCCACTATGTAAATGCGCGAAGACCCCAGGCTGGGCAGGACCAGGCGGTTACGCTTCTTGCTGGTGTCCCCGAAGCAGCTGCTGCAGGCGTTCCACCCCGTGTGATGAAGCTCATCGTCGATATACAGCATGGGAAGCCGATGGATCACCTATTGGGAAGACGGGAGAGTAAGGTAAGACTTCTGGGCGAGGTGGGGGGGGGCAGATGTCCACCCCTCTGCCCAAAGCGCTTCCATGTGCGTCTCATTTCCAAAAGTGCAAACTGAATAGGTTCCCCTTGAAATGTGAACTGAATTCATTTTTGTCTTCCATCCTTTGCTCATTGCATAGCTGTGCCCTCGCTGCCGCCTGAGGCAGCTTGCTCACTTTGCCGAACAATCGGGCTGGCCCCTGCCTCTTCTGACAAAGGGCATGTTTTGACATGGGCAACTCTATTCTTTTTATTTTAAAAAACAGAAATGTTATGTACTGAGTTGAATAGGATCCAAAATACAGCAGTCTGATTGGTCCTACAACAATAGAATCCAGAATGCAGCAGTCTGATTGGTCCTAGAACAATAGGATCCAGAATGCAGCAGTCTGATTGGTCCTAGAACAATAGGATCCAGAATGCAGCAGTCTGATTGGTCCTAGAACAATAGGATCCAGAATGCAGCAGTCTGATTGGTCCACAGGAGCCACCCAATCCAACACCAGGTGGAAGTGAATCTGCAACCTGATTGGCCTACAGGAGAATCCCAGAATCAGCCAATCACGTGGGGCCCATTGTGTAAATAATGTATATAAAGCAGACATTCTGGGGGAACTTCAATTCCTCCTCACTACTATGAGCTGAATAAAGAGCATGAAATCCACTCTCGACTTCGAGTATATTTCAGGAAACGTTTTCTTTTTCTTTTACGAGAGCCTCAACTAGGCTATGAATACTGAAAGAGAAAATATACACGAGGTGCTTACACAATGAATAATGCGAAGATGCACATTAGCAAATATGGGCTTGTATACGATGGAATTAATGGGCCCAAATTAGTTGCTGCGGGGCTAGTGACATTTCCCAGACAAGTGATGCCAGCGTCATGTGCTTTCATTTAAGGGAGTGTTTATTTGTGGAACCTGAACAAGTTATCACTTAGCACTTCAAGTGGTGATTCCAGCGATATGAAAAAAAGGTCGATTTTGCCCCTGGGGCAACTGCAGGTGCACAGCTCTGCCCGATCTGGAAGAAACTGTTCTATTAATTTGATGCATGTTAATTGTTCTCAGGTCTTATTAAGTTGCTTCGTCTTCACCTTTCCAGCAAAAAGTATCTTGGAGATTGTCAGCAAAGGCCTTCCCGATATTTCTTAACTGGGAGAGGGGGTGGAAATAACACAGGGCATGTACAAAGGGACCCTGTAATGCAGGAATATGCAGCCGTCCCATACGGGGATTGGACCAAATTTGGCATTATCAGAACCATGCTTTAATAGACTGAGCTAGCCAGGTTTCGGTATGGCTGTTCAAAAAACGAACGAACCAAGGAGGTAAGGAGAGCCCTGCTAGATTAGGTTGGGATCAGGAGAGGCAATATAAAGCTCCTTTTCAGACAGTGCATAGTTAAACTCCAGAACTCCTTCCCACAAGACAGAAGGGACATGATAAAGGTAAAGGGACCCCTGACCATTAGGCCCAATCGTGGCCGACTCTGGGGTTGCAGCGCTCATCTCGCTTTATTGGCCAAGGGAGCCGGCGTACAGCTTCCGGGTCATGTGGCCAGCAGGACCAAGCCGCTTTTGGTGAACCAGAGCAGCACATGGAAACGCTATTTACCTTCCCGCCGGAGCGGTACCTATTTATCTACTTGCACTTTGACGTGCTTTTGAACTGCTAGGTTGGCAGGAGCAGGGACTGAGCAATGGGAGCTCACTTCGTCACGGGGATTCGAACCGCCGACCTTCTGATCGGCAAGCCCTAGGCTCTGTGGTTTAACCCACAGCGCCACCCGCGTCCCAAGGGACATGATAGATGCATATAAAATTAAGTATGGGATGGTGGAAGTGGGTGGAGAATTTTTTTCCTCCTTCTCTCATAGCCCTAGACTTTCATGGGCATTGTACTCATCCAACGAAGCTGAATGCTAAAAGATTCAGGACAGAATCTCCGCCATGCAAAGAAGACCTGCTTTTTGCCGATTCCACCTTTCAGCTTTTTGGCAGCCAGTTTCTGCAGAGTCCTTTGATTTTGGAGAATGAGGAGTGTTGAATAATGAACCCGTAAGAGGATTTCTAAGGCAGAGATGCTTCCTTAGAAACTCTGACCATCTTTGAGGCTCCCATTGGTGCTCGAAGGCATTCCACAACGCCTTCTGAAGTCTCTCCCCACCCCTTAGGTTTGAGTTTTGTTCCATCTTCCCCCCCCCCCGGGGGGGGGTCTTTCCAGACGATTCTAATCGAGGTTGCCTGTCGCTGCTGTTTATAAGCGTCTATCTCTGCATCTCCACAACAAAAGCGTAGAAAACCCTGCAATGGGAATAGCCCAAGAAGGGAATAGCCCAAGCTCAGGTCCAGTGGGAGCCTGGTGAATCGCCCTGGGGAAGATGCCCTCTGCCATTTGGGAGGGGCAAAGCAGCACCCCTCAGAGCAGTGTTGAGTGCCTGGGTTCAGCCGCCATCTCTGCCACACAGGCAGCGTGGTGCAGTGGTTAGAGTGCAGGACTAGGACCTCTGGGAGACAGCAGGGTTGAAATCCCCACTTGGTCACAAAGCTCATTTGGGGTGAGCTTGGGGCAGCCTCTATGCCTCTCAGCCTAAAGTAATCTCACGGGGTTCTTGTGGGGATTAACTGAGGAGGGAGAGAACCATATAGAATCATAGCATCATAGAGTTGGAAGAGACCACAAGGGCCATCGAGTCCAACCCCCTGCCAAGCAGGAAACACCATCAGAGCACTCCTGACATATGGTTGTCAAGCCTCTGCTTAAAGACCTCCAAAGAAGGAGACTCCACCACACTCCTTGGCAGCAAATTCCACTGTCAAACAGCTCTTACTGTCAGGAAGTTCTTCCTAATGTTTAGGTGGAATCTTCTTTCTTGTAGTTTGGAGCCATTGCTCCGTGTCCGCTTCTCTGGAGCAGCAGAAAACAACCTTTCTCCCTCCTCTATGTGACATCCTTTTATATATTTGAACATGGCTATCATATCACCCCTTAACCTCCTCTTCTCCAGGCTAAACATGCCCAGCTCCCTTAGCCGTTCCTCATCAGGCATCGTTTCCAGGCCTTTGACCATTTTGGTTGCCCTCCTCTGGACACGTTCCAGTTTGTCAGTGTCCTTCTTGAACTGTGGCGCCCAGAACTGGACACAGTACTCCAGGTGAGGTCTGACCAGAGCAGAATACAGTGGCACTATTACTTCCCTTGATCTAGATGCTATACTCCTATTGATGCAGCCCAGAATTGCATTGGCTTTTTTAGCTGCCGCATCATACTGTTGGCTCATGTCAAGTTTGTGGTCAACCAAGACTCCTAGATCCTTTTCACATGTACTGCTCTCAAGCCAGGTGTCACCCATCTTGTATTTGTGCCTCTCATTTTTTTTGCCCAAGTGCAATACTTTACATTTCTCCCTGTTAAAATTCATACACGCCACCGCCTTGGAAGAAAACGCAGGGTATAAATGAAACTGAAAGCTCAATTGGTTAATTATTATTATTTATTATTTATACCCTGCCCATCTGGCTGAGTTTTCCCAGCCACTCTGGGTGGCTTCCAACAGAATATTAAAATACAATAATCTACTGAACATTGAAAGCTTCCCTAAACAGGGCTGCCTTCAGATGTTTTCTAAAAGTCTGGTAGTTGTTTTTCTCTTTGACATCTGGTGGGAGGGTGTTCCACAGGGCGGGTGCCACCACCGAGAAGGCCATCTGCCTGGTTCCCTGTAACTTGGCTTCTCACAGCGAGGGAACAGCCAGAAGGCCCTCGGCGCTGGACCTCAGGTCCCTTCCTACTCTGCAATTCTGTGAGTCTCTGCTTCTATCACAGTAACCCAGAGCAAGGCCAGGTAGGGGGAACAGTAAGGAATTTAAATGGTGGCTACACTTAATGTGAGGGGTGTGTGTGCTCAGGGCTCACGCTAGCAGTCGATCTCGTCCAAGTGCCAAGGCCCCTGGCAGGTGCCCAGGCGCCGGTGTTCACCTCGGTAAGATTCCGAGGCTATAAATCAGCCGGTGGCAGAAAGCGTAATTAACCGCTGCTGTCAATACACAAAAGGAGTCAGAGTCCATGTTTACATGGAACAGAATTGAGACACAATGCCTTTCCTGACCCACTTTCGGCTGTGGGTTCTGAATTCGAATGCTGCCTCGCTGAAGTAAGGCTCTCTTCCCTGGCCAGAGATAGTTTGGCTGCTAAACAATTTCTTTCCTACAAGCCTCTTTCCAGCCTGAGAAGTGTGGATCTTTATCAACCATTCTTGGAGGTGAATCTTTCGTGAGGTTACAGTCCCCAAAGACAGGCTTTCGGCTGTGCGGTAAAGATTCCTAAAGCCAGCTTTCCCAAGTCGGACGCCTTCTCCAGCTGCTTCGGACTACAGCTCCCATCAGCCCCACCTGCACTAGCTAGGACTGATGGGAGTTGCAGTGCGAAGGAGCCAGAAGGAGCACCAGGCGAGAGAAAGCGGATCTAATGTGATACCTGGCAATAGCAAGGAGATTCCGGATCCACATCCACCGTAGCAAGGTAATCAGGCTGCTGTGTTCCAGTCCCAGTTAAGATGCAGGGAACATAGATCAGCTTCTCTCGTGGACCTTCAGGGGGGGAAAGTCCATATTTAGGGATGTGTCTTGGGTGAGCAAAGGGACGAGCTCTGAGCCGCTCAGCCCAAGCTCAGAGAAATCTTTTTGCAAAGCTTACCTGCCTCTAATGCCATCCTAACAGTCTTTGGATATCACCTTGTCCCAACGTTCCCTGTAGGATAGGCTATAATCTGTCCCAATATTCCATACCGAATCTGATTTCTCTAAGGTTACAGTAGATGCTCGGGTTGCGAATGTGATCCGTGTGGGAAGCACATTCGCAACCCACGTCTGCGCACACACAGGTTGCAATTCAGCGCTTCTGTGCATGTGCAACTGCTGAAACCCGGAAGTAACCCATTCCGGTACTTCTGGGTTTCGGCGGTCTGTAACCTGAAAAATCGCAACCTGAAGCGTCTTTTCCCGGGACAAGATTGTGGCACCCAAATGGCCGCTGCAATCTCATGTGAGAAAATGGGATGCCCCGTTTTTCCCAGGACACTTGGCGGGTATGACATCGCCATCCTGGCTAACAGCCATGGCTAGCCTTATCCTCCACAAATTTGTCCAATCCTCTGTTAGTGTGCCATGATCCAATAGACGGAAGCTGGAATGCTTACACCAAAGCCTAAAACTGAAAATCCTGCTTGAGGGATCTGGTCGGCCGCTGTCAGAACAGGATACGGAACTGGATGGGCGACTGAGCAGATTCCGCAGACCCTCCTTATGTTCTTAATATTTCAGTGGAAGATTAAACTCCCATCTCTTGCGGGGGCGCAATTAGTGCCAGTGCTGTCTGTTAAGAGTTTGGGTGTAATCTTCGACACCTCCCTTTCCATGGAGGCGCAGATTGCAGCTATAACAAGGGCGGCATTTTTTCATCTCCGCCAAGCTAAGCAGTTGGCTCCTTACCTCTCTCACCCTGATCTGGCCACTGTGATTCACGTGGCGGTCACTTCCAGGCTTGATTATTGTAACTCACTCTACGTGGGGCTGCCCTTGAGACTGACCCAGAAACTCCATTGGGTGCAGAATGCCACAGCGAGACTCCTTACGGGGTCCTTGCCATGGGATCTCATTCAGCCGGTGCTTTACCAACTGCACTGGTTCCCGGTGGAGTACAGGATCAGGTATAAGGTGCTGGTTTTAACTTTTAAGCCCTATACAGCCTAGGACCCTCGTACCTACAGGACCACCTTTCCTGGTATGTCCCACAGGGGACCTTACAGTCTTCAAACAAAAATGTCTTGGAGGTCCCGGGACACAGGGAGGTGAGGCTGGCCTCCACCAGAGCCAGGGCTTTTTTGGCCGTGGCCCCGATCTGATGGAACGCTCTGTCCCAAGAGACTAGGGCCCTGCAGGACTTGACATCTTTCCACAGGACCTGCAAGATGAAGCTGTTCCACCAGGCCTTTGGCCAGGGCACAGCCTGGCCCCCTCCTTTGGTAATCCTCATAGCACTCTAGTCCAATGGTTGCCATTAATCTGATTTGAACTGATTTTAGAATGAAATGATTTTAGAATGTTGTATTATCTTATTGTTGTTAGCCGCCCTGAGCCCGGCTTTGGCTGGGGAGGGCGGGATATAAATATTATTATTATTATTATTATTATTATTATTATTATTATTATTATATTAAAAGAGCTGCTTAGTTGTTTTAGGGACAGGAGGTGGAACTTGTGATCCTCCAGATGTCACTGGGCTCCAACTCAAATGCAGGTGGCACAATTAAAAGATGGTTGGAAGGTCTTGCGTCAAAAACACTCCACAAAATATTAGACTTTATGTGACAAAGAAGTGCCTGGAAACTGTGGAAGTGAAATCAGAGTGAAGCCTCTTTAAATAGCCGTCGTCATCTAAGGTCTCCCTGCAAGGAGGAAGCCAAAGCTTTACCTCTGTTGCACATTCAAAACACATTCTTTCCCCCAAAGGATTCTGGACACTGCAGTTTACCTCACACAAGAGTTATAATTCCCGGCAACGAACTACAGTGCCCAGAATTCCTTGAGGGGGGAGAAGGGGCTTTGGAGGAGCTTTAAAAGTATTGTGCGCACCACAGCCTAAGACGAATGCTCAGTCAACAGGCCGCCTAGAAGCATCCTCTGATTCACATTTCCCAGTGACTCTGCATTTTCTGAATTCAGGCGCCCTGGGAAATTTTAATAAGCTTTGATGAACTGAAAGTAATTTGTTACCTGCCAGCTTTCACAACTTTCCTTTATTGTGCTGAGTGTAATATGCGGTGCTGTTAAGAGGCGTGGAAGGTTAATATAGAAGACTCGAAAGACTTTGAATGTGGTTATTAATTCTTATTTCACCCTTCATCCGAGGACCTCGGGGCAGCGTAAATGTCCCTGCTACTGCTTTATCAAGGCAGGTGATGCCTGGCTTAATGTGTGTTTAGTGGGGAATTTAATTCAGGCCTCTTTGATGTCAATCCAGCGCTCTAACCGCTACACCACTCTGGGTGCAGTTTCAGAAAGGGTATTTGAATGCAGAAAACCAAGCAGCATTCATATAACCTGGCCACAATGATGCGGGCCCAGGTAACTACTAGGTTGGACTACTGTGATGCGCTCCATGTGGGGCCACCCTTGACGTTGATTTGGAAACTGCAGCTAATACAGAATGCCTTGACTTTGGGCTGGAACAGTTCTGCACCGGTGCATTCAGCACTTTTTGTGTGTGAAAAAAAACGAGGTGCCAGCACTCATTATCTTGATAAAAGTGCCGGGCGTACCAGCACACAGTGAGTGTATTATTCCAAAACTGAAAGCTTTGCGATGGCTACTGGTATATTACCGAGCTAAGTTCTGTTAGTGTAAAAAGGTAAAGGGACCCCTGACCATTAGGTCCTGTTGTGGCCGACTCTGGGGTTGTAGCGCTCATCTCACTTTACTGACCGAGGGAGCCGGCGTACAGCTTCCGGGTCATGTGGCCAGCAGGACTAAGCCGCTTCTGGCGAACCAGAGCAGCACACGGAAACGCCGTTTACCTTCCTGCCAGAGCGGTACCTATTTATCTACTTGCACTTTGATGTGCTTTTGACCTGCTAGGTTGGCAGGAGCAGGGACTGAGCAACGGGAGCTTACCCCGTCGCGGGGATTCGAACCACCGACCTTCTGATCGGCAAGCCCTAGGCTCGGTGGTTTAACCCACAGCGCCATCCTCGTCCCTGTTAGTTAGTGTAGAAATCCCTAAATGGACCAGGTTACCTGAAGAGTTATTTTTCATTCCGTATACACCAGCCAGATCATTGTGATCATCTGGAGACGCCCTCCTGACTGTCCGACAGTATTCATGTATTTATTTATGCCACATTTGCGCCACATTTTTAAGTGTTATGATAGCACTTGAACCAGTCATGGCTTCCCTCCCCCAAAGAATTCTGGGAGTTGTAGCTCAGTATGGATCACCATCATCATCATTGTTATGATAACAATAACAACTTGTTTTTTGTACCCCACCCATCTGACTGGATTGCCTAGCCACTCTGGGTGGCTTCCAACATAATATTGCAGAAACACAACAACACAACACAACAGCACATATTAAAAGCATCCCGATACAGGGCTGCCTTAATTCAGATCAGTGCCGGATTTATGTATAAGCTAAACAAACTATAGCTTAGGGCCCCACTCTTTTGGGGGCCCCCAAATTTTTTCACTATTAATATACTTCTATTTAATTGTATTTCAGTTCAACAATTACTTTGATAAAATACACATTTTGTTATGTGCAAATGGCTTAGATACCTATTAGGCCCATAAATTACCATATAGCGTATATTCAGCACAAAAAACAGCAACAAGGCTGTCTTCAGATGTCTATGGAAGAGTATATCATTACTTATCTCTTTGATATCTGAGGAGGAGTTCCACAGGGCAGGTGTGAGATCTTGGAAAAGATGTTAAGAGGCCCCACCCAGAGCTACAATTCACAGATTGTTAAACCACTCTAAGAATTGTACCTCTGCAACAGGGGCCTCTCAACATCTCTCAGCACTCTTAACAAAGTACAGCTCCCAAGATTCTTCAGGGGAAACCATGACTGCCTAAAGCGGTATCACAGCACTTTAAATAAACAGTGCAAATGTGGCATAAGTTTCTTCACAAGCCAAGGCTTCTAGTGTGGTGGCCCCCACAATTTGGAATGTTGTTCCTACTGAAATCAGACAGGTGGCAACAATCCTGACATTTCATCACCTGCCGAAAATGTTCCTGTTTTGCCAGACTTTTCCTCCTTTTGCTTTTACAGGTTCAGACTTTTCCTCCTTTTGCTTTTACAGGTCTGATTTCAAGCGAAAAATTCTCACTATTAATCACCAATGTTTACCTTCCTCCAGGTGGTCTTATATCAGACCTCCATTATAGATGGGACTCTCTGGAAGATCATTTATTGGCATGCTATGTTATGTACCCTAATAGTCCATCGATAATGGGTGGTGACTTTAATGCACGTACAGCCGCCAACTGGGATGGGATAATTAAGGCCACCTGCTTTTATTGTACACCACTATTATATAGCTATAGCTAGTGATGGTTTGTAAATTTTCTTATAATAAAATAAAAAAACTAAGCCCTACTGGAACTGAGCAGTCCCCACACCTTTCCTCCCACTGCAGCTAACTGGATGTCCCTGGGAAGACCACAAGAAGGGCACAAACGGAACAGCACATCCTCTTTTACACCCTCAATAACTGGTCTTTCAATGTATCCTGCTCCTTTACCTGGAACAGATAGGTAGCCGTGTTGGTCTGCCATAGTCAAAACAAAACAAATTCCTTCCAGTAGCACCTTAAAGACCAACTAAGTCAGTTCTTGGTATGAGCTTTCGTGTGCATGCACACTTCTTCAGATGCATACTTCTTCAGATATTCTTCAGGTATCTGAAGAAGTGTGCATGCACACGAAAGCTCATACCAAGAACTGACTTAGTTGGTCTTTAAGGTGCTACTGGAAGGAATTTGTTTTGCTTTACCTGGAAGTTTTGCCATAATTATTAGCCACTGATAAACCACACCTCCTCTGTACTTGTGCCTAATCCCTTAATCTTCCTCCTGAGCAATCTTGATTCGGGAGCACTGCTAAACCTGATTGTTGTGTGGCTTGAAATAAGGTCTCATTTTTTTCTGGCCAGTGGTGGAATCAATTTGAGACTTACCTCTCATAGCATCCAGAGGGGTTGCATAACCTGGGCCATGACATCCACACTGCTCTGTAGGTTTTGGAAGAGGGAGAGGGAAAGACTCACATCAAAAATATTATTATTATTATTATTATTATTAAAATTAACTTACAGCAATAAAAAGCACATACATTAAAACCAGCATTAAAAAACAGAGAAAGATGTCAAACTTACTCACATTTTTAAAAAAGGCAGGACTGAAACCATTGAAGGTTCTTTAAATTATTTACTTCTAATGAGAAACTGACAATTAAGGGACGCAATCATAGGGGCAGTGCTTTTTTCTGGGGAGAAGCAGGGGTACACATCCCCCTAAACATTTTGTGAATCCAAGTTTGGCCTCATTGAGGGGCAGTATTTCAATGTGAGTAGGAAAATGAGAGTACCCCTAAACATATTCCAGGAGGGGAATAGGGTGTGTGTCCCCAGTGCCAATTTCCGTATAAGCTAAACAAGCTATAGCTTAGGGCCCCACTCTCTTGGGGGCCCCCAAAAAATTTAAAGGAAAAAACACCTGGATGTTTCCAAAATACAGAGGTACCTCGGGTTACATACGCTTCAGGTTACAGACTCCGCTAAGCCAGAAATAGTGCTTCAGGTTAAGAACTTTGCTTCAGGATGAGAACAGAAATCGCGCAGCAGCGCAGCAGCAGCAGAGGGAGGCCCCATTAGCTAAAGTGGTGCTTCAGGTTAAGAACAGTTTCAGGTTAAGAACGGGCCTCTGGAACGAATTAAGTACTTAACCCGAGGTACCACTGTATAAGATAAAAACCAAAAAAGCAAATAAAATAAAACCAGCATACAGCAACAGTCTTTTGTGTTGTGTAGGCTCCTATGATGTAAGTTATGGGCCCCGCACATAGCATATATTCACCCAAAAACACAGTGACAATTTGTGGTTGACAAAGGACAGCTGGACGTATAAAGGGCCCTGTTACATTCAGTAGTGTTGTAAACAAAAAAATATGCCCTTTTCCCTTATGGGGTATCCAAGAGCCCATATAGAGCCCTTACATAGGTTCCCTATTGGTAGGAGAGAATAACAGAGGCCAACCAGAGAATACTGAGAAGCAAAGCAGCTAGTAAGCTTGATCTTTATTGATCTGCTGCAACAGGGTGCTCCCCTCACCCACAGGAGAGGAGGAGGAACCCAGAATAATGGTGTGCAAGGCCTTATAAAGACTTTTGAAATCGCCACCCTCTAGATCAAGACCACCCCCAGAAACATCATACATACATCACAGAAGGGGTGTAACCTAAGACCACCCCTCAGATACATCCCACCTACATCACAGAAATTTTAATATTGTTTTTCTCCTGTGGTTGTTTATCTCCTGTCTGGCAGGTTACTTGATTGGATTTCCTGGGGAGCCTGGCCAGTCTTCTGTCATGATAAGGCTCACACCCTTATTCAAACACAGACATACCCTTAAGACAGGATTTGTGAAGGAAGAGACAATGGGGAGGCTTTTCCACTTTGACCTTGCAGAGAAAACATTTGGTCAGTTTAGGAATCAAAATGGTTCCAGGTTGGCCTTCCTGTGCTGATCTATGCATGTGCGGTTATGAACATTACCATATACAGTGGTGCCCCGCAAGACGAACGCCTCGCAAGACGGAAAACCCGCTAGACGAAAGGGTTTTCCGTTTTGGAGGCGCTTCGCAAAACAAATTTCCCTATGGGCTTGGTTTGCAAGACGAAAATGTCTTGTGAGTTCCTGCGGGGGTTTTTTTCTTTCCCCCCCTTTTCCTAAGCCGCTAAGCCGCTTATCAGCTGATCCACTAAAAGCCGCTAATAGCGCTAATCTGCTAAGCTGTCAATGGGCTTGCTTCGCAAGACAAAAAAAACGCTAGACGAAGAGCCTCGCGGAACGGATTAATTTCGTCTTGCGAGGCACCACTGTATCTAAGACCATAAAATTCCCATCACAGTAGCTTAGGGCCTCATCAGACCTCAATCTGGCCCTGCGCATGTCTCCTAACAACTGTCCACAGCGCCCTTAAGAAACTACAACTCCCAGGATACTTGGGAGGTGGACGGACAGGAACCCGGCATCATAACATTTTAAATGTACGCTGCCACCAAGAAAACACCTTTCGCCCCTCGATATTCAACCAAAATCTTCCATCCTGAGCCCGCTAGACCTAATCCTGAGAGCAAGAAGCCTTATGGCTTCTTC
The DNA here is from genome assembly GCF_964252035.2 of Podarcis erhardii. Taxonomy (NCBI): domain Eukaryota; kingdom Metazoa; phylum Chordata; class Lepidosauria; order Squamata; family Lacertidae; genus Podarcis; species Podarcis erhardii. Next base: position 3,318,938 of record NC_138505.1, on the reverse strand, counting down.
TTCTTCTTCTTCCTCAGTATCCGGTTTTTGCACCTGCTTGCAGTCTGAGTTGAGCAAGAGTCGAGCTGTACACTCGTATAGCCATTCCCACAACCTCTGTGCCCAGCCCTGGCGGTCTTTGGAAGGGAGGCAGGTGGCAAAGGCAGAGGGGGGAGCGCAAGAAAGGACGGACCAGTCAAGGCTGGGGGGCAGGAATAGGGGACGGACCACGAGAGGAAGACTTGGTTCCAGAGGCCCCTGCACATCAAATTGATGGATTTTATGCCTAAATGGCTTAAATGACGTGTCAGAAATCAGGGAGACCAAAAATTTCAATAAGGAATGGGGGAAATTGATCAGCTATCTTAAAAGGCATTGTAAACAGTTAAAACCGTTAGCAGGACATTGGAATATCCCTTGTAGCTTAGTGGTGAATTTTGGACACAGCAGAGATGTAAAAGATTTGGATGATCATAAAAGATGCAGGAGGAAATGATTAACAGTTGGGGAGGAGGAAAGTCCAAGTGATTCCTTGTTTTTACTTTGTATGTTCGATATATATGACTAAATTTTCAATCTGAAAAGCCAAACAAATAAATTTATTTTTAAAAAGAAAACAAGAAAGGGCTCTGGTCTTCCAAGTTCACTTTGATAGTACCCAGATAACAGAGAGGGGTTTTGTTATTTTAATGTAATTTTTAGGAGAGATTAAAAGGTAAAATAAAGGGTGTGGTTTGTTGTTTCTTAAAATGTAACTAGGGTTGTGTTCAATACTCCCCACTCACCGACCTGGCCAATTTTACAAGTTATATTGTTTGTTTCAGTGCTTTAACAGTGTAAACCACTGTTGCAGAAAGGCAGCATATAAAGGCAATTCATAAATCATAATTCTTCATGATTAAATAATAATCATAATAAACTACTCAGACTAAAGCCATTGAAATCCCATTTTTGAGCTATTTTAAAGGATTATCGGATTACCATACATCTGAATTTTCCCGGACATTTTTGCCAATTTCTGCCTGGACACTACAGCATTATGAGAATGTCAGGGAATATTATGGTTTGGATCCAAGTACGTTATACTGTGGGTAGACCCATTCAAATGAATAGCCCTAAGTTTGTCAGGCCCGTTTATTCTTAATGGGTGCACTTGGACTAACGCTAGACACAACCCTCAGAATTTGTAAGGAATGTGGAGATAGTATGAAGTTGCATGATGTTGTTTATATAGAAATTATGGGATGCATCCAGCTAAGTTATGCAATCTATCCAGAATAGACGCATTGAAATTGAGGGATCCAGGTCAGTCAGGTCCATTCACTTCAACAGATTTACCCTGAAAAGATCTAACTCTGGCTACAACCCTATAATAAAGCTTTTTTAAAGAAGAATTCTAGAGAATGTTTAGTTTGTCACTGTAAGGCACACATAAGGTATTTGCTTCACGATACCACAAGTCATGATCAATATCCCCATGTGCTGCCCATTAATTAATGCACTCCAAACTTGTTTTGAGGGTGTGTGGCCTGCTCTACAGAAGAGAACCCTATATTTAAAGGTGGCCTATTTGATGGGCTATCTAGTAGGACTGAAGTACGTCCAGGTTTTCAGAAACACATCCGGGGATTTGGCCCAAAAATGGCGTCTGGGCGGATTTTTGGCAAATTGGCAAAATGTCCGGGAAAACCTAGACATATAGTATATAGTTAATGCTTTTTATAAAATCATTTAAAAATTCAAAAAAGGCCCAATACTTTTATTTTATCACAAAAAAAGCTCTATAACTTTCTCTGGATTTTCACTTTTGGGAATATGGCCACCCTATATCTAGTCCAGGTCTGATTTAAAGATGAAGTAAGGTACAGTAAGATGGGAGAACAGAAAATACCTTCATACTGCCCACCCACAAGGTTCTAGCCAATGTTATTCCTGCTGAGAGTAAACCAATAGAAACTAATCCACATGAGTAATTTAGGCCATTTAATCTAGCTAGATTCCATCAGCAATTAGCTCCTGGTAGATGACTGTACACCCTTGAATGGAAACTCCCTTCTCCGTGTCAATCATTGTTGTTTATGCTCTTCCAATGTCATTTGCATGGGTGCAGACCTCAAAACTGGTCAGACCACACCTGGAATATGGTGTCCGGTTCTGGGCGCCAGAGTTTAAGAAGCATATTGACAAGCTGGAATGTGTGCAGAGGAGGCTGACCAAGACACGACCAAGGGCATGCAAGCCAAGCCTTATTGGGAATGGTTGAGGAAGCTGAGTATGTTTAGCCTGGAAAAGAGGAGATATGCTTTACCAGCTGCACTGGCTCCCAGTGGAGTACAGGGTCAGGTTTAAGGTGCTGGTTTTGACCTTTAAAGCCCTATGCAGCCTAGAACCCACGTACCTACGGGACCACCTCTCCTGGTATGCCCCACGGAGGACCTTAAGGTCCACAAATGACAACACTTTGGAGGTCCCAGGTCGCAAGGTGGTTAGATTGGTCTCAACTAGGGCCAGGGCCTTTTTAGTACTGGCCCCGATTTGGTGGGACGCTCTGTCACAAGAGACCAGGGTCCTGCGGGACTTGACATCTTTCCGCAGGGCCTGCAAGACAGAGCTGTTCTGCCTGGCCTTTGGTTTGGCCTCAGAATGACCCTTATGTTTCCCTCCCCTTACGGTTTTGATCTATGGACAACTTTTAAAATGAGGCTGCATTTTAAATTGCAGTTTAACCTGTATTTTAAATTGGTCCCAGTCCCCGTCCCCCCCATTATGCTTTTACTGTAATTTTACTGGAGTAAGCCGCCCTGAGCCCAGCTCTGGCCGGGGAAGGTAGGGTATAAATAAATTTTTATAATTTTATAATTATAAGTATAAGTATAATTATTATTTATTAGAGAGCCATCTTCAAATATCTGAAGGGCTGTCACATGGAAGATGGAGCAATATTGTTTTCTCCTGCTCTGGAGGGTAGGACTCGAATCCGTGGCTTCAAGCTACAAGAAAGGAGATTCTAACTAAACTTCAGGAAGAACTTTCTGGCAGTAAGAGCTGTTCAACAGTGGAATGAACAGCCTCAAGAGGACTCTCCTTCCTTAGAGGTTTTTAAGCAGAAGATGGATGGCCACCTGTAAGATATTATTCAGCGGTGGCTTCTGACGAAACCCTGTTGCCCCTTCAGCATCCAGACCCTCCTCCCAATCTTCTCCCTCTGACGTCTTCTCAGGGTCCCACCACCAATCTCTTAGCCCTGAACCTTCCTCCTCTGGGGATGTGTGGGTCCCCCTTGAGGGTTCCCCATGCTTTTCATTGTGCAGTCATGATGATTTGTGCTCATGATGGTGTCAGGGCACGGTCCTGCTTTCAAAAGTTTCAAGGAGGGCATATGGCTTCATTTCCAATCAGATATTCATTTCCCTTCACGTCCTACCGAAATCCTGCCACAAACATTCCCCTTTATTTTTTGCCCTGCTTTCATTTTGCAAAAGTGGCCCCTCCTGAGGGTGATTGTGCAGTAACGTTGGGGAAGCATCTCAGAAAAATAACTACAGTGGTACCTCGGGTTAAGAACTTAATTCATTCTAGAGGTCCGTTCTTAACCTGAAACTGTTCTTAACCTGAGGTACCACTTTAGCTAATGGGGCCTCCCGCTGCCGCCGCATGATTTCTGTTCTCACCCTGAAGCAAAGTTCTTAACCCAAGGTAATATTTCTGGGTTAGCGGAGTCTGTAACCTGAAGTGTATGTAACCCGAGGTACCACTGTAATGGAAGTGGAATTCTGTGTGGACGGTCTGGTATCAATCCATCACCGAGGCACTTTTATTGCATCAATGCCCCTACAGAAAAGCTTCACCAGTCTGGAGAGACCCTGAATGAATGAATGAATGAATGAATGAATGAACTAAAAGAGAATGCTAACTCCAAGCAGGCTTGCTAAGATGTATAACACTGAATAAGATAAGTGCTGAAGATGCAAAGAGGTGGAGGGAACGATCTTTCACATGTGGCGGACTTGTAAAAGGGTATTGAGAAATGATTCATAATGAATTTTAAAAAATGTTTAAAAGTTCTCCCCCCCAACCCCCCCCACAGTCCTTTCTGTTGGGGATAATTCAGACTGAAATTCCCAGGTGTCAAAAAAGGTTATTTATGTATGCTACTACTGCAGCCCGTATTTAGGTAGCCCCAAAATGGAAAACGAGCGAGGTCCCAGCTAAAGAAGAATGGCAACTGAAGCTGACGGAATATGTGCAGCTTACAGACTTACCATATAGAATAAGAGAACAAGAAGAACATATGTTTAGAGAAGGTTGGAAGATGTTTATTGAATATATGGGGGGGGGGATTGCGTACACCTGAAAACGCTGTGAGCATTAAGATAAATTCAACAGTGTAAATAAGTTTTGATGGAATACAGAAGAGTTTAGGACCCCTGACCATTAGGTCCAGTCGTGGCCGACTCTGGGGTTGCAGCGCTCATCTCGCTTTACTGGCCGAGGGAGCCGGCGTACAGCTTCCGGGTCATGTGGCCAGCATGACTAAGCCGCTTTTGGAGAACCAGAGCAGCGCACGGAAACGCCGTTTACCTTCCTGCCAGAGCGGTACCAATTTATCTACTTGCACTTTTGACATACTTTCGAACTGCTAGGTTGGCAGGAGCTGGGACCGAGCGACAGGAGCTCACCCCATCTCGGGGATTCGAACCGCCGACCTTCTGATCGGCAAGTTTAGTTTTTGTAAAATACGCAGGGATTTATGATATGCAAAATGAACCGTGGAAAGAGAAGAAGGGAAGTCATTTATATTTTAAGGATGTTAAAATGAGTATTTTAAATTGTAAAACAGAAAATTTAATAAAAATTACATATAAATAATAATAATAAAATAAAAGAGAATGCTAATTATTGCTCCAGCCGGCTGAAGACAGAGAGGATCAATTCTTACCTCCTTTGTCGGGCTCCTCTTGTTCCGGGACAACCCCTCCTTTTGTCTGATACATTCTCTGGCAGCCCGGGCTTGTGCGTCTGACGGTAGTAAGAATGTGCTCGAGATCTGCTTATACCCAGAGGGATCCTCTAAATATATAAGTGCGCACACACACCCAAGAAGATGCCAAAACGGTGGGTGAGGAAGGCGTGGTCTTGTAAAGGAACTTATTAAGGGAAAAGCTGACTCCCAAGAAAGCCTTTTTCCTGGCCCACCCACCCCATCCACCTGTAGCCAGGTAATCACACGCCCTTTGGAGATCTCCGACCTCAGGAGGAGACAGTCGCAGAAGATTTGGATTCCAGTTGGTCCAGTTCCTCTTCTCACACGGGCTTTGATGAAAGCACACGTTGGGATGGCATGATCTCTAACTGTGCCTGTTTATCTGAAGCCCTCGTTTCTCTCTCTTTAGTCAATTTGGGGGCCTTTAAAAAAGGTAAAGGGATGCGGGTGGCACTGTGGGTTAAACCACAGAGCCTAGGACTTGCTGATCAGAAGGTCGGCGGTTCAAATCCCCGCGACGGGCTGAGCTCCTGTCGCTCGGTCCCTGCTCCTGCCAACCTAGCAGTTCGAAAGCACGTCAAAGTGCAAGTAGATAAATAGGTACCGCTCCGGCGGGAAGGTAAACGGCGTTTCCTTGCGCTGCTCTGGTTCGCCAGAAGTGGCTTAGTCCTGCTGGCCACATGACCCGGAAGCTGTACGCCGGCTCCCTCGGCCAGTAAAGCGAGATGAGCACTGCAACCCCAGAGTCGGTCACGACTGGACCTAATGGTTAGGGGTCCCTTTACCTTTACGGGTGGTATTGGCTGGGGTGTTGTCATTGGAAGATGGGTGGATGGGCGTGGCCAGGGGGTAGGGAGGGGCAGCTGCCTCCCCTAAATCAAGTAAATAAATAAAAATACTTAACTAAAAGTAGAAATTATCAGAATATTCAAAACTGAAATGTTTGCTGAGGTCACTTGTACCGTGGAGCAGTCATTCAGTAGAGAGTAATCACCTGGCTAAGGAAAACGTCTCCATGGGCTCTGCTTACTGAGCGTGCACAGAAAAACTGCCTTGGGCGTGAAAAAGGACTTATTTGAGAAGAAAGTGCTGAAAAGGTTTCCAGCGAAACCAAGAAAACTTGTTTTAGTTTAGATTTTTTATAAACAAGATGTAAAAAAAGGTGTGCTCTTTGTAATTGTGCAAAATAGGCTCGTTAACCGCATGGAAGTTACCCCCTGGTGTTTATTTTTTGCTTAACTTCCTAATTTTCAAACGACTGGAGATTTCGACAGGTTTTTCTGGGCACTTGGGATCAGAAGAAAGTAATTGAAGACAACTGGGGTTGAGACATTCCATCCCAAATCTGCCAGACAGAAGAAGAAGACGACAGGTGGGTGTCGCGCACCCCTAGCATAAATCCTGGCAACACCCATGGCGTTCTTTTTGTGCTCCCGCCACCCAGTTCATCATTGCAAACAGTTCATCATTATCACACCTTCTTTTCCGTCTTGTGTTGTTTGGCACTGGTTGTGAGGCAGGTGGCACGGATTCTGCCCGGCGCCCGGAATTAATTGCAACTGAGGGTGAGCTACACACATGACTCTGCCTTTATCAATGAGCATGATGCAGCTAAAAGTTCCCATAAATGTTTTGGCTGCCTCGTTCAAGCGCATGGCTGGGGTCCAGGAAGCAGCAGGGCGTGCCTCCAAGCATATATGCATGTATGCTCAGCAGTTCATTAGCGCTTCGTCTTTGAACCGCCCTGTCGCCATATCGCCGCTTCTGAAATCACCCCAAGCTTAAGACGTGAGCCAAAGTGTTGGGGGGCTGAAAGGAGGGAGCCTGCCGTTCAAGAAACGCAAGACAGAAAGCCCCGCTGGGCGTTTGGGAATGAGAACATTTGAGATCTACACCGTGTGACCCAACTCGCTGATACGAGCTCAGCGTTTTCAGATGTGCTGGGCTGGGGGATGTGACAGAGAACGGGAGAGGCGATTGGTCAGTTGGCTGCTGAGGTCACATTAGCCCTTGACACTACACTATGTGTGTGTGTATATATATATATATAAATGTTTACCGTATTTTTCGCTCCATAAGACGCACCTGACCATAAGACGCACCTAGTTTTTAGAGGAGGAAAACAAGAAAAAAAAATATTCTGAATGAAACAGTGGATGTATGATTTTTGTGGTTCATGCTGTGGCCCCAGACATGATATGTGATTTGATGGTGAGTTTGGGGTAGCCCAATGCAAAAATCCTGAGAATCCATGTGGATCTGTGCTTTGTAACCACGTTTTTGCGCCATTGCGACCCCACGCAACAGTGGATGCGTGGTTTTTTTGGTGCAGCCTGTAGCCATGGACATGCTATGTGATCTGATGGTGAATTTGGGGTGACCCAGTGCAAAAATCCTGAGGATCCATGTGCTTTTACCTACCCCTCCCAGGCAGCCTCCTTTATCTCTAGAGTCCCTTATCATCCTCCCGATTCCTTGCTGCTCAGGTGTTCAGTGGCTTTGTTTCAACACCCCCTTCCCTCTTTCAAAAAAAAAAAGAAGCATGACCTGCTTTTCACCCCTGGGCAATTCGGCTCCAGGGACCATGCATTCGCTCCATAAGACGCACAGACACTTCCCCTTACTTTTTAGGAGGAAAAAAGTGCCTCTTACGGAGCAAATAATACGGTATATGCCACTATTAGTTAAAAAAAAAATCAGAGTGCATAAACCCTGCAATAAAAATGATGTAAAAAGATATATAGTGGAGGACGAAGGCAGAATTGATGCCCGGAGGGGATTTCTGAAAGGCAGCGCTTTGTCCTGGATCTTACACATATAAAAACTCAACAATTTGGAGGTTTCCTAAAAGAAGCTCCAGTTGTGTAATATACACCTTCCTCAACGCACCTTAACTGGATTCTGACCTGTCACCTACCTTCCCTGGAAGGTATTACCTTTCTAATTTGCTGGTCCCTTCTGCTATTTCTTAAAACACTTTATAAATTTCTCCAAAACATGCGTTCAATTTGCACGGGAATGCCTGCAGCTTACTCAGTCATAAAAACATTCTCTAATAAAAACAAAATAAAAAAAATCCTTCCAGTAGCACCTTAAAGACCAACTACCGTATTTTTTGCTCTATAACACGCACCCGACCATAACAAGCATGTAGTTTTTAGAGGAGGAAAATCCGTAGGCATGCCACCCGTAGGCATTCCCTCCATAACACGCACAGACATTTCCCCTTACTTTTTAGGAGGAAAAAAGTGAGTGTTATGGTGCAAAAAATACGGTAAGTTAGTTCTAGGTATGAGCTTTCGTGTGCATGCACACTTCTTCAAATACACTGAAACAGAAGTCACCAGACCCTTCTATATAGTGAGAAGGTGGGGAGGGGTATTACTCAGAAGGGTGGTGGGATTGGGTGGTTGGCCATTTTTCACCTTCTCACCCCTTGCTTTTTCCTGTAAGACCTATTGCAGTCGTCAAGAGTCGTCAACAGGCTCATCACAGCTATCTGCCAATCACCCATTCCCACCACCCTTCTGAGTAATACCCCTCCCCACCTTCTCACTATATAGAAGGGTCTGGTGACTTCTTTTTCAGTGTATCTGAAGAAGTGTGCATGCACACGAAAGCTCATACCAAGAACCGACTTAGTTGGTCTTTAAGGTGCTACTGGAAGGAATTTTTTTATTTTGTTTTGACTATGGCAGACCAACACGGCTACCTATCTGTAACTATCTGTAACTATCTATCTGTAAAAGATACAGGATTTCAAGCTGGAAGTTACAGGACATGCAACGACTGGAACCGAAGCAGTTATGTCTTCTCCAAAATTTTCGTAGGTGCAAACAGAATTGTGTATAACTGCCTCAGTATTATCATAAGCACGGATAATCATAAGCATTATAAAAAGGATGTCTGAGAGAGGCCTTAAACCAATCTGAAACCTCTCCCTGGGGATTGTAACCTCACTACGAATTCCAATAATTTTTGGTGAAGACCACCTTCCTCAGGTTTGTGGGTCATGATAACACAGTTGATCTTATCGTCAAGTTGGTTTAAAAGCAGTAATGTACAGTATTGTTGATGCAGGCAGAGTCCCTAGTTAAATGGCGTGTGGTAAAATACGAATGTGACCTCTTGTGGCAGAAAATGATAGTTACCAAATAAAGAGCGAACCATTCATTTTTGGCCAGGCAGCATCGGTAATTTCAAATCTCACTGCAGACCAGCCATTCTTGGGTCCCCAGATGTTGTTGGACTACAACCCCCATCATCCCTGACCAAAGGTTCTGCCAGCTAGGGATGATGGGAGTTGTAGTCCAACAGCATCTTGAGAAAGACTGCTGTAGACTGTGGGTATTTAACACATTTTCATCATTCAGTAATGATGAAGGATGAGAAACAAATTGCGCTTGGGTTCAAACCTTATACATTCAAAAATCCATTAGCCTTTGGGCCCTGTTGACACTTTTAAAGAAGATGGAACATTAAAATATGGTTGCTAGATTTTTTTCAATGAATCCGGGGACACTTTTTCCCCCTTTAAGCTGAGTAGCAACAGGGAGTCAGTAGTGGGGATGGCGAGGCAAAAGACCCTGGGCCCAAGCACACATGCATATTGTATAAAGGTGCAAAGCCCTTCTTTCGCACCCTGTGAAACATAAATGCACAGAGTTTTTAAAAAACTGGGCAATGGCGCACCGTGCGCCTGTGACTCCCGGGCCTCCCCTGATCTCCCGTCCCCTTCCCCTTTCGTTTTGACTGATGTGGGGAGGCTCAGGAGTTGCGGCCGACCGTTGCCCTGTTTTTAAAAAACTCTGCACATTTATGTTTCACAGGGTGTGAAAGAAGGGCTTTGCACCTTGCCTGGCAGAGAAACCACGTGCCTTGCACCCCTCCTGGGCAACGGCCGCCCATCTGCAACTCCCGAGCCTCCCCCAACGAGTCAAAACAAAGGGGGAAGGGGGCAGGAAATCTGTACCCCTGGACGCCCCCGGTTCCCCCTCAGCAGTGGCAGTGACAGCAAGCAGCTCCTGAAGCCAGCCAGAGCCAACTGCGCTACCAGACCGGCTCCGGACTGCTGAGGCTGCCGCTGCCGCTGCCACGTTTCCCGGGGACAGATTTGCAAATCTGGGGACTGTCCCCGGGAACCAGAGATGTCTGGTAACCCTACTTTAAAATCCAAGTAGGCAGTAGGAAGGAAGTACCATATTTTTCACTCCATAAGACGCACCTGACCATAAGACACACCTAGTTTAGAAGAAGAAAAAAAATATTCTGAACGAAACAGTGGATGTATGGTTTTTGTGGTTCAAGCTGTAGCCACAGACATGTGATCTGATGGTGAATTTGGGGTGACCCAATGCAAAAATCCTGAGGATCCATGTGGAACCGTGCTGTGTAACCACGTTTTTGCACCATTGCAGCCCCATGCAACAGTGGGTGCATGGTTTTTTTGGTGCAGGCTGTAGCCACGGACATGCTATGTGATCTGATGGTGAATTTGGGGTGACCCAATGCAAAAATCCTGAGGATCCATGGGCTTTTACCTCCCCCCACCCAGGCAGCCTCCTTTATCTCTAGCGTCCCTTATCTCCCTCCCGATCGCTTACTGATCAGCTGCTTCCTTTCAACACTCCCTTCCCTCTTGTTTGCCTTAGTATCTTTTCCTTAGCTGGAGCAGTTTTTTTGCTCTTCCTTTTCTTCTAATTTCTCTCCTTTTGCTTTAGTCTTCCTGTTTCCCCCCTTTGCAAGTCTGCTGTCTTTACCTCCCCGTTCCCAGGCAGCCTCCTTTATCTCTAGCGTCCCTTATCTCTCTCCCCGATCGGCACACGATCAGCGGCTTTGTTTCAACACCCACTTCCCTCTTTCAAAAAAAAAGAGCATGATCTGCTTTCCGCCCCTGGGCAATTTGGCTCCAAGGACCACGCATTCGCTCCATAAGACGCACAGACATTTCCCCTTACTTTTAAGGAAGAAAAAAGTGCATCGTATGGGGCGAAAAATACGGTAGTTTAAGAGGGAAAAGCTAATGCCCGGATCCAGAGCCTCAATAGCTGTGTGCACTGGAGGAAGGATGCCTCTGAATATCACTTCCTAAGGAGCACAAGTGGGGAGAAGGCCTTTTTATTTCTATTTTGCCAGTGGCCCTTCTAGTCCAGCATGCCTGTTCTCACTCTGGGTACCCAGATGCCTCAATGGGAAGCAGGATCTGAGCGCAGCAGGGCTCTCCCCACCAGAAATTCCCCGAAACTGGTATTCAGAAACATTTCTGCCTCTGGCATCAAAGTCACTAGGTATTGGTAGCCTAATCCTGCACGAATTTGTCTAACACTTTAAAAAAACCATCGATACATCCAGCGGGGACCACATTCCACAGTTTGGCTATTCGTTTATTTATTTCGTAAGATTTATACACTGATTGGTTGTGAAAGAAAATTCTCCAAGCGCTGTGTGGAGAAGAACTTTCATTCGTCCGCCCTGAATCTTTCCACATTCAGCTTCATCGAATGGCTCCAAGGCCTAGTGTGATGATCTATCACGTGCAGAATAAATCATGTGAGCAAGACTACAGTTTGCAGTAGAGAGAGGCAGGCAGGCCAGTAAACACCTAGGACAGTTTGGTATAATTAAAAGCATCAGGTAATACACCTGTTCCAGAGATTCTCATAATCTACGACTGAGCTATGGATGGTTCCTTCAGCCTTCAGGAAGCAGGAGCTACATGTTGGGAAAACTTCCCCTCCCACTCTCCCCAGACTCCCTATGCATAGAGAAAGCTGATCATAAGCCTTACTGCTAAAATACTAGTTTTCTATGTGCATATGTTTTTTTTATCATTGTGTGGGAGCGTCCTAACATGCTACACCCCTGCTTACTGCCTGAAGTGGTACAGTCCAGGAAAAGCTGTACAGTCATACCTTGGGTTACAGATGCTGCAGGTTGCGTTTTTTTCGGGTTACGGACCCGCCGAAACCCGGAAGTACCGGAACGGGTTACTTCCGGGTTTCGGCGGTCGCGCATGTGCATAAGTGCTAAATCGCACTTTGCACATGCGCAGAAGCGCCAAATCGCAACCTGCGTGTGTGCAGACGCGCCACTGTTGGTTGCGAACGCTGCAGGTTGCGAACGTGCATCCTGCACGGATCATGTTCGCAACCCAAGAGTCCACTGTACTGTTCAGTTCCACAGACTATAAACTTGCTCCCTGTCTGTAAGAACATGGAAATCTGGTTAGAGGCCCCACCAAGATCAATTTTCATATGTGGAACATAGAAAGGACAAAGGGTCAACATTAAGGGTCCAACTGCTCTCTGCCCTGCTGGGAGCCTTTCTCAGATCCAGATATCGGAGGTGCAGTCTCCACCCGGGTAGCGGATCTCGTGGGCAAGTGCTGGGCCCTCCGGCTCTTTCCCAAAATCCACGAGGAAATTCTTATTCACTTTCAAGCCGCCTTTCTTGGTGTCCACGTCGATTTGTAACATGACAGAGCCTTCCCTGAAGTGAAGAGGAGGGGAAACGGGAGTGGAGAAAACATGTTGTGAAGGAAGGCAGAAATAAGGCCATAATCATTTGTTTTTGAGGACAAAAGGGAAGAGTCCAGTACCAGAATCAGGCCAGCGGCCCATCTGGTCCAGCACCCAGCTATCTTTCTTTGCAGGCAGAGAAAGACCAGGCGGGTAATTTTCTGGTACACCAAACGCAGAAGCTTGCTGATGTATTAACCTGGCTGAATTTGGCTGATGCAAACCCAGCAGACACACCGATGGTGACAGGTTACCAGGTAGATAGTACTGCTGAAGCGTTTTCTGACACTACACTGTACAGATGCATTCCAGGCACACTGAATTTCATTGCTAGATGTTCAAGACCTGACATAGCTGTGAGCACTAACCTGCTTAGCAGACATGCTAACAATCCTATTGTTCAGGATTGGAAAGCTGGACCAGATGCCTCAGTGGGAACCCGCAAGCAGGATTCAAGCACACAAGCCCTCTCTTCTCATCTGCGGTTTCCAGCAACTGAGATTCAGAAGCATCACTGGACTCCAGCCATGAAGTCAGAGCATAGTAGCCATTGAAAGCCTTATCCCTCCACAAATTTGCCTAATCCTTTTTTATCATAAATAATAATATTTTTTTATTTATACCCCACCCTTCCCTGTTCAGAAAACCGGGCTCAGGGCAGCTAACAACAAATTTAAAACATTTAACTGATGCTACAAAAAAAAAAAACAACAGTATAACATACAGTATAAAACGTGAATAACAATAAAATCAAAAATGAATTTAGAGGGGAAATCCTTCCAATAAACATTAGATAATCACCAGGGCTAGCTGGCTAAGTTAGTCCTATTTGGGCCAGCGAGGAGACCAGGGCAGAATTAGCTGTGAGATCCCAGAGCGGGTAATCTTCATAAAAAGGGGAGGGGGAGGGAAGGAAGGGGAATAAAAGATCAGGCTAAGTTCAAATTGAAAGCCAGGCGGAATAGCTCTGTCTTACAGGCCCGGCGAAAGGAGGTTAAATCCTGCAGGGCCCTGGTCTCATGGGACAGAGCATTCCATCAGGTCGGAGCCACCACTGAGAAGGCCCTGGCCCTGGCAGAGGATAGTCTGACTTCTTTAGGGCCCGGGACCATGAATATGGTTATTCATGGACCTTAAGGTCTTCTGCGGGGCAGACCAGGAGAGGCGGTCCCATAAATACGAGGGCCCTAAGCCACATCTTAAAGGCATCCGTGGCCTTAAGGGAGCCAATTCCATAGTTTAACTGGGTGCTGTGTGAAGAAGATGCTTTGAGCAGAGGGGCAGAGGCTCTCCAGGGTTTCAGGGAGGGGTCTTTATCGACCCAACATAGAGTTTGAACCTGGGGCCTTCTGCATGCGAAGCAGGTGTCCTGCCACTGGGCTGCAGCCCTGACTTTTAAAAATAATAATATCCAGGCAAAAGGTGTCTTACTTGACCATGTCTGGGTAGAACTGCTTGTCCCAGCCGCTGTAGAGGGAAGTACTGACGTACAGTCGCTTGCCGTCCAAGCTTAGCTGGATCATTTGAGGTCCGCCTTGAACCCTCTTTCCCTGAAAAAAACAGATATGTTAACACACTCCAGAGGATCCTGTGTTGCTTGGCGTACGTGGAAGGAAAATTTGGAGCAAGAGGAAAGAGAGATGCAGGGATGCAGGACATCTGTGCCCTTCCAGATTTTAAGAAGGTAAGAAGAATAGAAGTGAGAGCTGGACCATCAAGGAGGCTGGTCGCCGAAGAACGGATGCTTTTGAATTCTGGAGCTGGAGGAGACTCTTGAGAGTCCCATGGACTGCAAGAAGATCCGACCTCTCCATTCGGAAGGAAATCAGCCCTGAGTGCTCACTGGAAGGACAGATCCTGAAGCTGAGGCTCCAATACTTGGGCCACCTCATGAGAAGAGAAGACTCCCTGGAAAAGACCCTGATGTTGGGAAAGATGGAGGGCACAAGGAGAAGGGGAACGACGGAGGACGAGATGGCAGGACAGTGTTCTCGAAGCTACCAGCATGAGTTTGACCAAACTGCGGGAGGCAGTGGAAGACAGGAGTGCCTGGCGTGCTCTGGTCCAGGGGGTCATGAAGAGGCGGACATGACTAAACAACTAAACAACAACAACAAGAACCTTCTGGATCAGGCCAATGGCCCGTCTAGTCCAGCAGCCTGTTCTCACAGTGTCCAGGCAGGTGCCTCTTCTGGGAAACCAAGGTTCAGGATTTGAACACAATACTCTCCCTTCCTGGGATTTACAGCAGTTTGTATTCATGCCTGCAGCTCTGGAGAGAATAGCCATCATGACTAGTAGCCATCCACAGCCTTCATGAGTATGTCCAATCCTCTTTTAAAGCCATCCAAGTTGGTGGTCATCACTGCTTCCTGTAGCAGGGAGTTCCACTGTTTAACAAACCAGCATGGTTAAGGGTTAGGGACAAGAAGAATGGCAGATGAAGATGCTGGACTTTTTGGAGATGGCCAACCTGACTGCAAGAACCCGCGACCAGAAAGAAGAGGAGACACAAGAAGATTGGAAGAAATTTAGAGAATATTTAGCTAAATACTGTAATAGAAAATAAATAGAAAATCCTTAGAAGTAACAAATAGGGCTAGGGGTAGAATAAGGATATGGGTAGTAAATGCTAAGGATTGGAATATTAATAAAGGAGAAGAGATTAGTAAATGAAAGGAGTTAATATTATTAGAAATATGAATTTGAAGAACTGTTATAAATGTGATATAATGAAATTTAGTTAGAGGGGATTCGAGGAAGTCAGTTATCAATGTTATGAGAATTAGGTATTAGAAGAAATAGCTTCTTTTTGTGTTTAATTTTATTGTATTATATTGTAATGTGTTTTTTGTATTTTTCCTCTGTGTTTTTCTTGGTTGTGTGTTTTGTGTTCCTTTGTTATGTCATTTTGTGATAAATGTGAAAAATCAATTAAAAAAAATTGGGGGGGGGAAGGGTTAGGGACAATGATGGGCTACAGGACCCCTCCAAACCCCTGGGATAAAGCATTTGGGGTTTTTTTTTTGTTTAGAGGGAAGGCAAGCTTAGGGGAGGAATGGTAAGAACAGGGTGGAGGACCTGATGCCTGAGGGATGCTAATTTCATGCTGGTAGTGACTCTACTTGGAAAGCAGAGACATCACCTTGCCAACAAAGGTCCATATAGTGAAAGCTCTGGTTTTCCCAGTAGTGATGTATGGAAGTGAGAGCTGGACCATCAAGAAGGCTGATTGCCAAAGAATTGATGCTTTTGAATTCTGGTGCTGGAGGAGACTCTTGAGAGTCCCATGGACTGCAAGAAGATCAAACCTCTCCATTCTGAAGGAAATCAGCCCTGAGTGCTCACTGGAAGGACAGGTCCTGAAGCTGAGGCTCCAATACTTTGGCCACCTCATGAGAAGAGAAGACTCCCTGGAAAAGAGCCTGATGTTGGGAAAGATGGAGGGCACAAGGAGAAGGGGACGACGGAGGATGAGATGGTGGGACAGTGTTGTCGAAGCTACGAACATGAGTTTGACCAAACTGCAGGAGGCAGTGGAAGATAGGAGTGCCTGGCGTGCTCTGGTTCAGGGGGTCACGAAGAGGAGGACATGACTAAACGACTAAACAACAACAGTGACAAGGGCAAAAACAGAAGGGGAGGAAGGAAGGAAGGAAGGAAGGAAGGAAGGGAGTGTTTCTTGAGTGCCTTGGGTTAAAGGCATGATATAAAATGTGATAAACAATTACAGTGGTGCCCCGCAAGACGAATGCCTCGCAAGACGAAAAACCCGCTAGACGAAAGGGTTTTCCGTTTTTCGAGGTGCTTCGCAAGACGAATTTCCCTATGGGCTTGCTTCGCAAGACGAAAACGTCTTGCGAGTCTTGCGAGTTTTTCCCCTCCCCCCCCCCTTTTTCTAAGCCACTAAGCCGCTAATAGGGATGCTTCGCAAGATGAAAAAACCGCTAGACGAAGAGACTTGCAAAAAGGATTATTTTCGTCTTGCGAGGCACCACTGTAATAAATAGGGGGGAATGTGGTGGTTCTCATGCACCTTGATAATAAATGGATCTGGCTGGCAGTCCAGCTCTTGGTCCTCAACCACAGTGACTGGCCCGCCTTTGATGATGCTGCCTCCCACGAAAACCTGCAAGGAAATATACCAGACTCAGGACAGGACAGAATCATGTTTGCAGAGTCGTCAGCTTCCTGGGGCAAATAGCGCAGCCAGCAATCTCCCTGCCATACTGGCCATCTGGCAAGATGGTGTAAATTAAAAAAATCTGGCTGGTTAGTTGCTACCTAGTTTTCCTTCCTATGTACGTGACCTCTGCATCTGATGATAGGTAAGATATTGACTACTGCAAAGGGGTCTACTTTGGGCTACCCCTTGGAGACAGTTCACCCTTTTGGTTAGGGCAAAATGCAGCCGCCGGCAAAGGGCATTCAGAAGCACATTGCCTCCCACAGGGAAAGTAGAACATAGTTAGCATGGCTGATAGCCACTGATAGCCTTACCTACAAATTTGTCTAATCTTCCTTAAAAGCCATCACTACATTTTGTGGGAGCAAACTCTATAGTTTTAACTACCATATTTTTCGCTCTATAAGACGCACCAGACCACAAGACGCAAGTAATTTTTGGAGGAGGAAAACAAGAAAAAAAATATTCTGAATCTCAGAAGCCAGAACAGCAAGAGGGATCGCTGCACAGTGAAAGCAGTGATCCCTCTTGCTGTTCTGGCTTCTGGGATAGCTGCGCAGCCTGCATTCACTCCATAAGACGCACACACATTTCCCCTTACTTTTTAGGAGGGAAAAAGTGAGTCTTATAGAGCAAAAAATACGGTATGCGCTGTGTGGCAAGGTCCTTCATTTTAATACGTTTTTTGATTGATATACAGTGGTACCTCGGGTTACATTACCTTCGGGTAACGTAAAATTGAGTTACAAATGCGGCAAACCCGGAAGAGTATACTTTTGGGTTTCGCCACGTGCGCATCCACAAAAGCACATGTGCAGAAGCGCTCTATCGCACCGCGCACATGCACAGAAACGGTGCCTCTGGATACGGACTTTTTGGGATAAGTATGGACCCCCAGGACAAATTAAGTTCATATCTGGAGGGTCCACTGTATGTATTTGCCGACTGATGCTGATAATTGGAGTACGATGTTAAACACATGCATATATTGGTGAATTACCACTTTATTTACAGTTTACACTTTCTTTTTTATACACCAGTGGAAGCCTGGATATTTAACAAACAAACAAATTTAAATGTTTATTTTGTTTTGCAGATAATACAATTTATAAACAACAAAGAATTCCCCCCCACCCTCCTTGCCAGTATGTTTCAGCATAATCAAACAAAATAGTTTATTAGCTTTGAATTCAATTTCAAAAACGAGTATCTGTCTATAGTCTGCCACGTGTTGCTGGTGGTTGAAAGCCTTTTTCTTTTGTAAGTATGTATGCAGCAAAGTCAAACAATTTTTTCTTGAAATTGTTCATTCTCTTATTGCTAAATTATTATTAGGTAAAGGTAAAGGTACCCCTGCCCGTAGGGGCCAGTCGTGTCCGACTCCAGGGTTGCGCGCTCATCTCGCTCAAGAGGCCGGGAGCCAGCGCTGTCCGCAGACACTTCCGGGTCACGTGGCCAGCGTGACGAAGCTGCTCTGGCGAGCCAGCACCAGCGCAGCACACGGAAACACCGTTTACCTTCCCGCTATAAAGCAGTACCTATTTATCTACTTGCACTTAGGGGTGCTTTCGAACTGATAGGTGGGCAGGAGCTGGGACCAAAAGACGGGATCTCACCCTGCCGTGGGGATTCGAACCGCCGACCATACGATCGGCAACCCCAAGGCGCTGAGGTTTTACCCACAGCGCCACCCGCGTGGGTAAATTATTATTAGTAAATACCTTATTAGTAAATATTAATATATATATATTTTTAAAAAAATATTTATTTGCTCTGATCATTCATTCAAAGCCAGCTTTTACCTGTCCCACCAGTTTGGGCTCCTGGGTGTTGGTGATGTCATACTGACGGATGTCTCCATGAAGCCAGTCGCTAAAATACAGAAATTTGTCATCCAGGGAGATGAGGATGTCCGTGATAAGACCTTATGGAGAATATTGGAGAGTAATAAAAAAAGCCACATCATTAAACTCTTGTGAGTCACCTGTTTGTGTATATTGGGGGGGGGGGGCAGAGAGAGAGAGAGAGAGAGAGAGAGAAATATACTAGGTGCTACAAAGATATCGCATATCTCTAATATTTTATTCTCTCTAGCGAATTTACTCCCTTTTGGGGGGGCAGGGAGATGTAGTATTTATTTATTTTTTGGTTCAGTCTCTTTAAAGAAATACTTTGTTTTTGGTAAATTTGTTGTTTTTTAAAAATATTTTTATTAAGCAATTTCAACATAAGAAATTATCAAATCATGTAATCACATACATTATTCCCCCCCCTTCCATCCATCCCTCCCTCCCCCCCCCCAACCAGGAAACTCCCTCAGCTCCTCTCTCTGATTTCTCTGCACATATTATTCTCTGCATGTTATACATATCCTTTCCTTGTCTATCTATCATGTTATCAACCAATAAATTTGTGTATGTTTATTCAAAACCTGCCAAGGAGTCCAGTTCATTTTGTTGTCTTTTTAAATAATTTGTAAATTTATTTAAAATTTGTAAAAAGTTCCCATTCTTCCTTAAAGTCGCAATTGTCCTGGTCCCGCAGTTTGTATGTCAATTTAGCCAGTTCTGCATATCTCATCAATTTTTCTTGCCACTGTTCTTTCGTTGGGACAAACTTACTCTCTTAAGCTGCCCTGAACTTCTTGCCTCTAGGGGCCTGGCAGGTGGGTTGGGGAAGCTGCTCAAAACCACAAGATAAATCCTACTTGTGGCCCAAATCTGAAACCATGCTGGACTGACCTGGCATGTCAGGAAGAACCCAGCCGTCCACCTTCTTGCTGGGCACCTGAATCACTTGCTTGGCCGCCCATGTCCCATTCTGCAGAAAGAGCAACCACAGTGGAGATTAATCACAGGAACGCCATTGTCACGCTCAGCACAGATGGATATATTCTTAATATTGGAGGGTGGATAGCGGCTAACGGATTGAGGCTGAATCCTGACAAGACAGAAGTACTGTTTTTGGGGGACAGGGGGCAGGCGGGTGTGGGGGCCTCCCTGGTCCTGAATGGGGTCACTGTGCCCCTGAAGGACCAGGTGCGCAGCCTGGGAGTCATTTTGGACTCACCGCTGTCCATGGAGGTGCAGGCCAATTCTGTGTCCAGGGCAGCTGTCTCCCAGCTCCATCTGGTACGCAGGATGAGACCCTACCTGCCTGCGGACTCTCTCGCCAGAGTGGCGCATGCTCTGGTTATCTCCCGCTTGGACTACTGCCATGCGCTCTATGTGGGGCTACCTTTGAAGGTGACTTGGAAACTACAACTAATCCAGAACGCAGCAGCTAGACTGGTGACCGCCGAGACCACATAACACCGGTCTTGAAAGATCTACATCAGCTCCCAGTACGTTTCCGAGCACAATTCAAAGTGTTGGTGTTGCTCTTTAAAGCCCTAAATGGCTTCATTGTTAGGAGATCCGCAGGCCTTGGGAAGAGGGTTTGACCATTAAGCCTCTCTGAGACCTGGAGCTCTTTGAGGGGAATTTAAGTGTGTCTCCTAACAACTCTCAGCACCCTGAACAAACTACAGTTCCCATGATTCTTGGTGGAAGAGGGAAGTAGCTACTGTTAAAATAGTATAATGTTGCTTTAAATGTATGCTGAGAATGTGATCACACTCTGCGAGAGGCAAAAAGACTTAAGGAAGATCAAAGTCTACTAGCTGATCCCTTGGACTGATTTGCAATATGCCGGCAATTGCTCAATACAGTGGTAAGAACTTAATTTGTTCCGGAGGTCCGTTCTTAACCTGAAACTGTTCTTAACCTGAAGCACCACTTTAGCTAATGGGGCCTCCCGCTGCTGCTGTGCCGCTGCAGCACGATTTCTGTTCTCATCCTGAAGCAAAGTTCTTAACCCAAGGTAATATTTCTGGGTTAGCGGAGTCTGTAACCTGAAGCGTATGTAACCCGAGGTGCCACTGTAATTGTTTAACATCAGCAAGAAATGACACCCAGTTGTTTTAGCAATAGGTAAAGGTAAAGGGACCCCTGACCATTAGGTCCAGTCGTGGCCGACTCTGGGGTTGCGGTCCTCATCTCGCTTTATTGGCCAAGGGAGCCGGCGTACAGCTTCTGGGTCATGTGGCCAGCAGGACTAAGCCGCTTCTGGCAAACCAGAGCAGCGCACGGAAACGCCGTTTACCTTCTCGCTGGAGCGGTACCTATTTATCTATTTGCATTCTGACGTGCTTTCGAACTGCTAGGTTGGCAGGAGCTGGGACCGAGCAACGGGAGCTCACCCCGTCATTGCGGGGATTCGAACTGCTGACCTTCTGATCAGCAAGTCCTAGGCTCTGTGGTTTAACCCACAGCGCCCCCCGCGCCCCCCCACCCTCCTACCTTATTTCCAAATCAGGCTGCTGGGAGGGGAAGAGAGTTTTTTGGGGGGGATGGATCCAGGCGTGGACTTTTGTGTGACAACTGCTGAAAAGAAATTCTGGTGCTGAGCATGTGCTCAGAGGCATCTTGTTATTTGATTCTTGGAGAATGGGTGCTTCCAGGCCAGCTGTTGGAATAATCCACTTATGATCCCCACCCCACTCCACTCCAGCCACTATTTTGCATCTGGTTCCAGTCAGTGGATCTCAGGGGTAAAGAAAAGGGGGGGTTGAGGAATGCTCAAAGCAGGTCCTGCAAAACTGAAATGTGCCTGGCTCTGTTACAAGGCATGCCAAACATTATTAGGCCCATTTTACAGGTGGAAGGGCTGAGGCAGCAGGAGACAGCGAGTGCAGGGCAGAGGCGAAATCTCTGAATGCTGAGACTTCCTCCGTCACCACTGTCTCTTGGCCACTCCACAACGCACTGCAGAGTAAACAGCTCTTCTGCGGTATCACAGGCGCCTATCTTATGTAGACAAGAGAAAGCTTAATGGCTTGAACCGCCGCACAATCGTATGTACACAGCTCGACATATGCGGAGGTGACACAGGACCTGAGCAAACAGCCGTTACAATGGGAGCGGCGGCTCAATGAACCACCTCTGGTAAGCCAGGCGGGTTAATGATTGCGCTGTCCCATTATGCCAAAGATCAATAATTCACTCACTGAGATGCAAAGGCGATAACTGCGCATAGTGGGGTGGGGAGGGAACGGCTTGCAGATCTGGGCCTCCGTCAGACAACCGTTGGGATCGCAGAGCCTCCTGCTCACCGCCTGACAACACCTGTTTGACTCCAGCGCCAGTTGGACTGGCGCCTACTCCTGCCAACACAGGTTCAGTGCACTGTTGGCTTTTTACATGTTCAGAGGGAATCGGACCGTCAGCAATTTGTCCCACCGTGCTTTGCTCCAAGCAGGGATCTTTCGCACCAAGTTGGGGGGTGGGGAGATCCCTTTTGGATGCCCCCATTGGTAAAATGGGTAAATTGCATTGCCTGCAAATACTTCGCTTTGCCCACCGTCACAAACTGCAGAGGAGGTATGTGTGTGCATCCTCAGTCCAGTAGACCTGAAGGAGCATCTCCACCCCCATTGTTCTGCCCAGACACTGAGGTCCAGCTCTGAGGGCCTTCTGGTGGTTCCCCCCCTGCGAGAAGCCAAGTTACAGGGAACCAGGCAGAGGGCCTTTTCAGTTGTGGCACCCGCCCTGTGGAACGCCCTTCCATCAGATATCAAAGAGAACAACAACTACCAGACTTTTAGAAGACATCTGAAGGCAGCCCTATTTAGGGAAGCTTTTAATGTTTAATAAAGGTAAAGGAGACCCCTGACCATTAGGTCCAGTCGTGGCCAACTCTGGGGTTCCAGTGCTCATCTCGCTTTATTGGCCAAGGGAGCTGGCGTACAGCTTCCAGGTCATGTGGCCAGCAGGACTAAACCGCTTCTGGCGAACCAGAGCAGCGAACGGAAATGCCGTTTACCTTCCCGCTGGAGCGGTACCTATTTATCTATTTGCACTTTGGCGTGCTTTCGAACTGCTAGGTAGGCAGGAGCAGGGACCGAGCAACAGGAGCTCACCCCGTCACAAGGATTTGAACCACCAACCTTCTGATTGGCAAGTCCTAGGCTCTGTGGTTTAACCCACAGCACCACCCACATCCCTTTTAATGTTTAATAGGTTATTGTATTTTAGTGTTCTGTTGGAAGCCACCCAGGGTGGCTGGGGAAACAAAACACCCTCCGTGAGTTCCCCTCCTCACCACCAGCAGCAGCTCCTCTTCCTCCTCCTCATTGCTGACCTGCTTACTTGACAGGCAGAGAAGGAATGAGGAAGCAGAGAGGGGTATCACTGTTTTTCCTGTTCGCCACCACCAATGTCTGCCCCAGAGCAAGAGGTGGGTGAACAAGCAGGCAGGTTGCAACAGTGGAGAGGAAGAGAAGGTCTGCAGTGGGGGCCGGGCTGTGGTTAATGCGGCCCCTGTTAGGGTGCAGAGCCTCAACAGATGCCCTACCATAGGGACCCTTGCCACATCACTTCGCAATGTTGTCTATTTTATCATCTCTAACCACATACACTCAAATACAGTGGATGCTCGGGTTGCGAACGTGATCCATGAGGGATGCACGTTCGCAACCCGCGTCTGTGTGTCTGCACACATGCAGGTTGCGATTCGGCGCTTCTGCACATGCGCAAAGCGCAATTTAGCAGTTCTGCGCATGCACAGCCGCCGAAACCCGGAAGTAACCCGTTCCGGTACTTCCGGGTTTCGGCAGTCCGCAACCTGAAAAAACACAACCTGAAGAAGAGAAGAAGAAGAAGAGTTTGGATTTTATATCCCGCTTTATCACTACCCGAAGGAGTCTCAAAGCAGCTAACAATCTCCTTTTCCCTTCCTCTCCCACAATAATAATAATAAAATTTGATTTATATCCCGCCCTACCCAGCCAAAGCCGGGCTCAGAGCGGCTAACAACAATAAAATGATAACACATTCTAAAATCATTTCATTATAAAATTAATTCAATTCAACAATCACTCTGTGAGGTGAGTGGGGCTGAGAGACTTCAGAGAAGTGTGACTGGCCCAAGGTCACCCAGCAGCTGCATGTGGAGGAGTGGGGAAGCGAACCCAGTTCCCCAGATTACGAGACTACCGCTCTTAACCACTACACCACACTGGCTCTCACTGAAGCGGCTGTAACCCAAGGTATGGCTGTACACCAATAAATTTTTTGCAAAAGAGAACGGTCCAACAGAGTATGCTCCCCAAGGCCATATCCAACTAGGCACCTGTCAATTTCAGATTCTGTTTTTTCTCCCCTTCCCCCATCTTAAGTTCAGTTCTCCACATTCCCACATCAGTTTGGATTTTTTTTTAAAGTCCTCATGGAAACTCGTCAGCACTTTAGTGCAAATTTCTCCCAAACACATTTTTGTATGAAATTTCACCTAATATCCACAATTTTGCAAATCGATTTCCCCCAGTATAAAGCATTTTTGTGTGTTACCTTTCTGAACATATGCATTTTTATGTACTTTCCCCCAGTATATGCATTTTTGTACGTGATACTGCACTGCAAAATTCGGAAAAGGGCAAATTTCAAAGGAAGGCTGCATTTCAGTCCATGCACTGTTTCAGAAAGTGCAAACTGAGTGAGTTGGCCTTCCGACGTGAACTGAATTTAAATTTCTCCCCCAAGTCAACAAAGAAATGGCCTTTTCTAATTGGAGGTGCCTGGGACGATCTTCTGCCAGAGAGCCACAGTCTTTCCTCAAGTATTACTAAAAACGTTACTCCTTTTTGTTACCGCGGTCTTGTGGAAACGATGAATCGCACTGGTGAGGGCGCAGCCGATGAACCCTTCTGCCGCGTCGGGGTTGTGGAGAAAGCGGATTTCAAGAGGGATGGAATTCTTCCCCACGTCGATGGACTGGATGAGTTCATGGGTGGTCCAGTCCCACACATTAATGTTCCCACCGTAGCAGCCTTCAAAGACGCAGTGGTTGTGGAGGAAGTAGAGTAAATAAAGAGCAGAAAAGTAAAGCTTACAGAGAGGTCACTATTTCGATTTCCCCCAGCACTGGTGTGTGAGGAATGCTGCCTGTGAAATACATTATTTTATGCACAAAATCCTGCCTTCTCTGCAGTGGCTCCCCGTCTGTGGAATGCTCTCCCCAGGAAGGTTTGTCTGGCGCCGTCATTAAACGCCTTTAGGTGCCAGGCAAAAACGTTCCTTTTTAACCAGGCCTTTGGTTGATTTGATTGACATCCTATGCCCTTTTAAAATGTGGTTTTATTTTTTTGGGGGGGAGGGGGTTATTGAGTTGTTTTTATTTTAATGATGTATTTTGTGGTTTTATATTTTGAACTGCCCTTAGACCTCCAGGTATAGGGCGGTATACAAATTCCAATTATAATAATAATATCAATGCCACACACTGAAAAATCAGCCTGAATATGATTGCCCCTCGTGGAAATGAATTTGGTTATCTTTTCCGCAATGGCTGTCAACCTTGTGGAGTTCCAGATGTTGGGACTAAAGCACCATAGCTGTCAACTTTTCACTTTTCTTGCAAGGAATCCTATTCGGAATAACGGAATTTCCCTTAAAAAAGGGAAACGTTGACAGCTATGTAAAGCACCCTTCATCATCCCTGACCGTTTGCCATGCTGGCTGGGGTTGACTGGGCTTTGTAGTCCAACAGCATTTGGAGGGCCACAGAAGGGTGGAGTATAAATTTAAAAAATCACTATAACAATTATTATTCCCCCCACCCACCCTTTGCTTCAGTAGTGCTTATGTGCAGAAAGATCGCACTCACCTTTCTCCAGATCAGCTGGATTAAACCCATTAGCCAGGCACTTGGGCACTCCCCATTCTGTGCTCATCAGGACGTTATGCCTCGGCTGGTACCAGAAATCGTAGCCCAGCTTAGGGACCTTGGACCCTTTTTCCCAGTTTCCCTTCACCTCAAACGTCTCCCCATCCAGCAGCACGAAACCACCTGACATTACAAAAAACAAAACAAAAAATTAGGAATAAGAATAAGAATAAGAATAAGAATAAGAATAAGAATAAGAATAAGAATGGGAGGGAAACATAAGGGTCAGACTGAGTCCAAACCAAAGGCCAGACGGAACAGCTCTGTCTTGCAGGCCCTGCGGAAAGATGTCAATAATAATAATAATAATAATTTATTATTTATACCCCACCCATCTGGCTGGGTTTCCTCAGCCACTCTGGGCGGCTTCCAAGTGAATTTTAAAAACAATACAGCATCAGACATTAAAAACCTCCCTAAACAGGGCCTCCTTCAGATGTCTTCTAAAAGTTTGGTAGTTGTTGTTCTCTTTGACATCTGGTGGGAGGGCGTTCCACAGGGCGGGCGCCACTACCGAGAAGGCCCTCTGCCTGGTTCCCTGTAACTTGGCTTCTCGCAATGAGGGAAGCGCCAGAAGGCCCTCAGAGCTGGACCTCAGTGTCCGGGTAAAACGATAGGGGTGGAGACGCTCCTTCAGATATACTGGGCCTTTGAGGCCGTCTACGGCTTTTAGGTCAGCACCAACACTTTGTTGTTGTTTTTTATAAATATTTATTAAGGTTTTTAAATATAAATGCACACATAATAAACAATCTTACTTCTTTTACAACAATTTCATCACTTCTTTGGACTCCCTCACGTCTCCCGCTCCCATTTACATCGTTAAAATTTTTTTCCAAACAAATTATCAACTTGTTTACAATCTCATGTCCACTCATTCAAATATAATCTAGCACTTCTTCCAAAAAATTTTTATATTTTCTTTAGTCTCACTTATCATCAAATTTAAATCTAGTTTAGTGGTGGCCAGTTTTTTATAATCTAGCATCCTTCTTAACATTCAACCAAATTACAATGTTTTTGTAGATACATCTTAAATTTCTCCCAGTCTTCCTCTATCTTCTCTTCTCCCAGATTACGGATTCTGCCGGTCATCTCGGCCAGTTGCATATAGTCCATCAGCTGCATCTGCCACTCTTCCAGTGTGGGTAGATCTTGAGTTTTCCAGTTTTTTGCAATAAGAATCCTTGCTGCCGTTGTTGCATACATAAAAAATGTTCGATCCTTCTTTAACACCTTCTGGCCGACAATACCCAGAAGGAAGGCCTCTGGTTTCTTTGTGAAGGTATACTTAAATACCTTTTTCCAGCACCAACACTTTGAATTGTGCTCGGAAACGTACTGGGAGCCAATGAAGATGTCGTAGGAACACATGAAGTTGCCTTATATACTGAGTCAGGCCACGTCGCTCCACCTAAGGCAGTAGTGCCTACTGGCAACAGCCCTTTGGGGATTCAAACAGGGCTGTCTCCCAACCCCACCTGGAGATGACAGGGATTGAACCTGAGGCTTCCTCCATGCAAGGGAGATGCTCTGCCAGGAAGCTACAATCGTTGCCATCAACAAGATGAATTATTCTAAATTCCAAAAGGTATTTGATATACAGTGGTGCCTCGCAAGACAAAATTAATCCGTTCCGTGAGGCTCTTCGTATAGCGGTTTTTTCGTCTTGCGAAGCAAGCCCATTGACAGCTTAGCGGATTAGCACTATTAGCGGTTTAGCGGCTTTTAGCGGATCAGCTGATAAGCGGCTTAGCGGCTTAGGAAAAGGGGGGGGGGAGGGGAAAAACCCCGCAGGAACTCGCGAGACATTTCGTCTTGCGAAGCAAGCCCATAGGGAAATTCGTTTTGCGAAGTGCCTCCAAAACGGAAAACCCATTCGTCTAGCGGGTTTTCCGTCTTGCGAGGCGTTCGTCTTGCGGGGCACCACTGTATCCCAGCTGGCGTGTGTGCGTGTTGCAAAAAGACTTGTAGGTTTGAAGGGTAAACATGCTCCATCCACTACTCAGTGGTCGGAAGTTCATGCTGCTCTTTCAACATTTGAATGTAGATTATAATGGTTTGGTTGGCCATCCGTCTGTCAATGGAGGAGTGTGTCTTTTGGAGTGAAGTCAAACTGTTGGAAGGTTGTAGAAACCAATATAGGATAGGCATGTTTTGTTGCAGATGAAGGCACCCGGTGTGTTTGTGTGTGTGTTTGTACACACACACACACACACACACAGAGTGGTATCTTGGTTTACGAACTTAATCCATTCTGGAAGTCCATTCTTAAACCAAAACCGTTCTTAAACTGAGGCACACTTTCCCTAATTGGGCCTCCCGCCGCTGGTGACCTTCCACCGTTCAGATTCTGTTCTTAGACCGAGGTAAAGTTCTCAAACCAAGACACTATTTCCGGTTTTGCGGAGTTTGTAAACCAAATTGTTCTTAAAGCAGACTGTTCTTAAACCAAGGTACCACTGTATATAATGTGTGCGTGCGTGCGTGTGTATACTTTAAGTCAGGATTGATGGATTATTTTTAATATTAATGTGAGCTGATGCTGTTCCTTTCTTTTCTTTCTTTCTGTTATATTTGTATTAAATAAATAAATTAAAAGCTCTCCTAGAGAGTACAGTGGTACCTCGGGTTAAGTACTTAATTCGTTCCGGAGGTCCGTTCTTAACCTGAAACTGTTCTTAACCTGAAGCACCACTTTAGCTAATGGGGCCTCCTGCTGCTGCTGCGCCGCCGGAGCCCGATTTCTGTTCTCATCCTGAAGCAAAGTTCTTAACCTGAAGCACTATTTCTGGGTCAGCGGAGTCTGTAACCTGAAGCGTATGTAACCTGAGGTACCACTGTATGTGTGCATATTGCTGTAACTTGGTTGTCTCACTTTGCCCTAAGCAAGATAAAGAGACTAACAAATTTAACAAATAAATAAGTAGCTGGCCCACAAGAATCCTAACATTTCAGTTTCCCAATTATCTCTGCTTCCTTCCACCCCCCTGCCCTAGCCTTTTTCTTTTTTTAAAAAAAAGTTAAATTTGTAGTCCTTAAGATTGCAAAGACACAGTCTAGAATTGTGAGTCGTGCCTGTTGAAACCCAACAAGCAGATGAATACACCCAGGAGCTTGGTGGCAGGGGAAAACTGCTTCAGAGCCATCAATATTGGAATAATATTACACAAAATAAAAGGCATGGTGCAAATCTGCTTTTTAAAAAACCATGCATGTGGAAGAACAGAAATTTTCTCTGTTCAAAATCTGGACTGGGACTCGCTTCACAAAGGACTTAGTGTTCTTGTTAACCCGGCCCAGACCACCTCCTTTGCCTGCCCAGCCCAAAACAAACACCTTTTCCTATGCCACAACAGCAGCAAGAATACTTATTGCAAAGTACTGGAAGACACAAGATTTACCCACCCGGGAAGAATGGCAGATGAAGGTGATGGACTATATGGAACTGGCGGAAATGACTGGCAGAATCTGAGACCAAGGAGAAGAGTTGGTGGAAGAAGATTGGAAGAAATTTAAAGTTTATCTACAGAAACATTGTAAAATTAAGGAATGTTAGAAGGATGTTGGAATGAAGTAATGTGGTTTTAGCAGAAATGATATAAAGGATTAAGTAAAAATGGATTGTTAATTGGTGAAAGAACAGAATCTAAAATTATAGTATATTAAGATGAATTATTAGGATAAAAACAAAGATGGAAAGGACTTGCTGAAATATCTAATTGAATTAGGATACAAAAAAGGGAGGTGTGAGGAGGTCAAGGAAATAAGCAAAGGAAAGAAAGTTATGTAAAGGATTGATTTGTTTTCTTTTTTTCTTTTTTCTTTTTTGTTCTTGTATTTTTCTGTTTAAATTGATATGTTCTTTATTCTTTCTTTTTGTAATTCTTTAAAATCTCAATAAAAAATCTATTGAAAAAAACAAACAAAACAAACACCTTTTCCATTGCCGGAGGGGTCTCCCATGGTGCTGATCATGATTTCACCACTGCCCAAGCAGTGGGTGGTGTGAGGATTAGCCAGGTTGCACTTCCAGTACATGTCAACGGGCTCAACAGCCTAAGGGAAAAGGTGGCACAGAGAAAGCTAAGGTTAGTGCGGTGTTAAAAATTTATCTGTGTACTTTTTAAGTTTCTAGCTCTTATGATTCCAAGGGTACAGGACCGACAGAAATTGTGTGAATCATGCCTTCTTCTGCACAGAGAAAGTAACGCTAGTGTTGTCCTGAAAACGTTCTGTGTGTGTGTTCCTCACTCCCTAACCATTCTCCATCAATGAAGGAGAATAGAAACTGCTGTAAAGGGAATATTTTTAGCATACATTTCTCCTACGATACTCTTTAAATGCCATTTCCCCTTAACGTATTAACCTTTGCAAGCAATTTCTCCTAATATAATGCACTCCTGTGCGCTGTTTTACCGTATCTAATATATGCATTTTTAGGCACATCTTCGCCTAACATTTGCATTCTTGTACGCATTGTTGGAGAAATGCACCGCAAAGTTCAGAGAAGTGTGTGAATTTTGGAGGGTGGTGGCATTTCGGTTCATGCATTGGACTTGGAAAGTTAGAATCCGTTTGGCTCGCATTAAAATGCAAAACTAAATGGATTTGATTCTCCATCCATAAAGGTAAAGGTAAAGGGACCCCTGACCATTAGGTCCAGTTGTGGCCGACTCTGGGGTTGCGGCGCTCATCTCGCTTTACTGGCTGAGGGAGCCGGCGTACAGCTTCTGGGTCATGTGGCCAGCAGGACTAAACTGCTTCTGGCGAACCAGAGCAGTGCACGGAAACACCCTTTACCTTCCCGCCGGAGCGGTACCTATTTATCTACTTGCACTTTGACGTGCTTTCGAACTGCTAGGTGGGCAGGAGCAGGGACCGAGCAATGGGAGCTCACCCCCTCACGGGGATTCAAACCGCCAACCTTCCGATTGGCAAGCCCTAGGCTCTGTGGTTTAACCCACAGTGCCCCCCACGTCCCTCCCCCATCCATAGTGCTAACATTATTACCTATTTTGTAAGGGACTAGTTCTGCTGCAAAGAATCCTCAATGCTGATGGCCTTGTAAATACTACAGCGAAGACCCACTGTGAGCCACTCTGGTAGGGCTTCTGATTCATTGAGCAACAAAGGAACTTGCAAAACGGAGGGCGTGGTTTCTGGTGAGCCCCAGAAAAGCCTGTACCTTATGGAGGCGTGGAGCTCGTGGGTCAGTGCCTGTATCAACCACATAAATCCTGGAAGAGATCAAGCTGGGAAGGATGAGCCTGTTTCGCTTTTTGGTAGTATCCCCAAAACAGCTGCTGCAGGAGTTCCACCCAGTGTGGTGGAGCTCATCGTTGACATTTGGCATGGGCAGGCGATGGATGACCTATGAAATTAATAATAATAATAATAATAAGTGAGAGCTGGACCATAAAGAATGCTGATCGCCAGAGAATGGATGCTTTTGAATTCTGGTGCTGGAGGAGACTCTTGAGAGTCCCATGGACTGCAAGAAGATCCAACCTCTCCATTCTGAAGGAAACCAGCCCTGAGTGCTCATGGGAAGGACAGATCGTGAAGCTGAGGCTAAAAGACTTTGGCCACCTCATGAGAAGAGAAGACTCCCTGGAAAAGACCCTGATGTTGGGAAAGATGGAGGGCACAAGGAGAAGGGGACGACAGAGGACGAGATGGTGGGACAGTGTTCTCGAAGCTACCAGCATGAGTTTGACCAAACTGCGGGAGGCAGTGGAAGACAGAAGTGCCTGGCGTGCTCTGGTCCAGGGGGTCACGAAGAGTCGGACACGACTAAATGACTAAACAACAACAACAACAATCCCAACATGTTGATCTTTAATCTGTAACTGCTTAATTTTAATTATCTTTTACATGTTTTTAATTACCGTATTTTTTTCCCTATAGGACGCACCGGTGAATAAAGGGGGGGAATAAAGGGAAAAAATTATTTTTCCCCCCCAGGCACGGGGCTAGGGCGGAGGAAGTCCGAGCTTCCCCCACCCCAGCCCCTAGAACAGGCAGCTCTTCGCAAGCCTTGGAGGCCAGCGCTTCCCCCTTCCCCAGCCCCCAGAACGGGTCCCAGAGCAATCCCGAAGCTGCGTGCTGTCCCCCGAGCTTGCAGGGCTGGCGGCGGGGAAAAGCACGCGTCTCCCCGCCGTCAGCCTCCAAACCACATCGGGTTTGTGGGGCTGGCAGTGGGGCTCTCCAGGCTTCAGCGAAAGCCTGCATTCGCCCCATAGGACGCACACACATTTCCCCTCATTTTGGGAAGGGAAAAAGTGCGTCCTATAGGGCGAAAAATACGGTATTTGCTCATAACTGATTTTGTTGATATTCACAACATTTCTTGTAGACTGCTTAGAGGCGTATACAATTTTGTTAAATAAAAATAGATCTCAGGTGTAAAGAGGTGTGCCTTTGGCGTACGGTGAAAGCTGTACCATGAAGATTTTGAGGCAGAGAGGGAGCCACCACCATTTAGGGGCTGCTGCAAAGAATGCCCTCTCTTGGGCCGCTATTCCCTATACTTCTGAGGGTGGCAGAACTCCCAAAAGGGTCTCCTCTGTCGATCTTAACACCTGAGAGTGTCTGTAGGGAAGGAGGGAGAGGTGGTCTCTCAGATATCTGGACGCTTAGTTGTTTAGAACTTTAAACACAACTGCATTTGCAAATGGGTAAAACTTATGGTAATTGCAGCCAGACAGGATATAGCGAGTAACTGGAAAAATGCAGAAGAGTTAGAGGTGAACCAATGGAGGAAAAAAACTGAATAATATAATTTTAGAATACCTAACTGTGAAGATACACAGAATGAAAGGGTTTAAGGTCAGTGAGAAAGAGGAGGATTGGTTTGAGAAGATACTGAATTATTTGAGTAGGTTTGAACAATTTGGGGCAATTAAAATGTTAAAAGTTAAATAAACTTTGTGGAAGGAGGAGTGTTAAGGTATACAGAAGTGTACATGTGGTTAATTTGAATATATTATTATTGAATATTATTGAATATTGTATACCCAATGTATCAGCCGCCTGGGGGGGTTTCACTGTTTGTGTTTTGGTGATTGGTAAAAAAAAATTAAAAAGTTTTTTAAAAAAGATATTTAAACACAACTATCACTCTGAGGTTCCCCCACCCGCACCCCTCTCATACACCGATGTGGCAACTTGCAACATTTATTTACAATTTAAGGTTTTTGAAAATATGGAATAAAATAAAATTAACAAGCTTTGACAAGATATCTTGCTGGACCAGATCAACTGCCCCACAAAGTGTGTGGCTAAGTATACAAAAGCCAACAAAAGATTTAGCAATCTGAACCGCTTGAGAATGAACGGGGAAGTCTTTGGAAAAACCACCACACCCCCACTTTTGTTCTGCAAGAATGGACTCTCCGGTTTTAAAGCGAGCAGAGTCACAGATGACCTCTGCAACAGCCTGAATGAGGCGGATTGCGATGTTTGCACTTTTAAAAGTGTTTTTAGGGTGGGGTTATGCTATGGGGATATGTCAGGGTGTCTTTTGGTTTTCTTTTACGAGATACGACTTAGAATTATCCTTGGAAAGCAAACAGGACTTCTCACACAATTGTGGAGCAATATAACCCTGAAGATATCGGCGCATGCCAAGCCTTGTTGCGGGACCAGCCTTCGCACGCTGAAAGATACTTACTTGGCAATAGGTTGGAGATTTGGGGTCCACATCCACCGTGGCCAGGTAGTCTGGTTTCTTTATTCCGGTGTTCCTATAGATGCAGGGCAGGTATACAATCTCTTCCCGGGGGCCTGTCCAAAAGCAAAAAACCTTGTATGAGCCACTGGGAGTGGGGGGAAAGGGAAGCAAACACACTGGTGAAATAAATCAATTACGGTCTTATGTATATAATAAAAGTTCATAAATGTACCAAGCAAACACGTACATAGATATATAGGCCACATGTCTGAAGCTGCACAGGAGAGCAGCCACAGAGCTATTTTGACTCCCAGGCTGACCAGGTGTTTTTGCTGCAAGGTCAAATGGAGGAGCCTCCCCATTGCCTTTTCCTTCCCAAATCCTGTCTTAAGGGTATGTCTGTGTTTGAATAGGGTGAGCCTGTGACCTGGCTCAGGAACTAAGTATTTATCATTACAAAAGACTGGCCAGGCTCCCCAGGTAATCCAATCAAGTGAGCATTAACAGGTAACCTGCCAGACAGGAGGTAAACAACGCACTCAGATTTCTGCTGTAGACCACCCTTTCTGTGGTGTATGTATGATGTTTCTGGGGGTGGTCTTGGACTCCAGGGTGGGCAATTCCAAAAGTCTATATAAGGGCGGAAACACCTTGGTTCGGGGTCCTCCTCCTTTCCTGCGTGTGAGGGGAGCACCCTGTTGCAACAGTTCAATAAAGATCAGGCTTACTAGCTGCTTTGCTTCTCAGTATTCTCTGGTTGGCCTCTGTTTTTTCCTCCGACCGATGGAGAACCTGCAAAGGAGTCTATAAGGGCTCTTGTGTCCCCCATAAGGGAATAAGGGCAGATTTTTTGTTTATTACACTGATATTAAGGGGAGCCAGATGAGGAAAGGACAAAAGCTCACCCTTTCACTGCTGCGTTTGGATGTGACGAACAATGCAAACAGTGTCTTTCTTGGAACATCTCTGCTTTGCTCATGAATGAAACAGGGGGCAAGACTTCCGTTAGACTTTGGCAAGGTCAAAGGAGTGGGGGAACGACGTGAGATAATATCGCCTGAGGGGGCAAATCCCACGTGCGAGCCACAAGCCGGCTATCCCTGATTTGCCATGAAATGAGGCCAATTTTTTAAAAGCTTCATTTATGAATTTATGCATGAATTTGCTCATGGGGGAGAAATAGTTCTGAAAGGAAGAAGGAAAGAAACATTGCTTTTTGGTGATGTAGGTACAGTGGTACCTCCGGTTAAGAACTTAATTCGTTCCAGAGGTCCGTTCTTAACCTGAAACTGTTCTTAACCTGAGGCACCACTTTAGACAATGGGGCCTCCCACTGCCGCCAGAGCACGATTTCTGTTCTCATCCCGAAGCAAAGTTCT
This sequence comes from Podarcis erhardii, assembly GCF_964252035.2. Classification (NCBI taxonomy): domain Eukaryota; kingdom Metazoa; phylum Chordata; class Lepidosauria; order Squamata; family Lacertidae; genus Podarcis; species Podarcis erhardii. Next base: position 3,284,455 of record NC_138505.1, on the reverse strand, counting down.
TAACCCGAGGTACTATTTCTGGGTTAGTGGAGTCTGTAACCTGAAGCGTCTGTAACCCGAGGTGCCACTGTATTCATCACAACAGGGGTAGTTTGGGAAGAGGCAGGTAAGAAGGTAAAGCCTCATCTTGCGCCATTCCTCCCCTTCTTGTACCTCATTAAAAAGAGGTACTCTTGGAAGAAGTTCAAAGACTACTTGCAGAAACATTGTAAAATTTATGAATGTTAAAATGATGTTGGACATAAAAACAATATGGCATTAGTGACAAAGTTAGAAAGAGCATGTAAAAATGAATTAAGAAAAGGGTGAAAGATTAGAACTATATTATGTCAAATTTAAATAACATGGTATAAGTGACTAAGCTGTAAGGAATATGTAAGAACGAATCAAAAAGAGAAGAAAGAGTGGAGATATAATAGGTCAATTTATATAATTAACAATGAGAATTGAAAGAGGGCAAGGATTTGTTGAACTTGATAGGGCAAATGGGAACACAAAAAAGGGAGATGTGAGGAAGTCAAGGAACAGGGCTAAATAAGTATAAAGTTAAAAATTGGATTTTTTTCTTTTTTATGTTTTTTATTATCTTTTTTGATGTTTTATTGTGTATTTTTTGTTTACTTTTTGTGTATGTTTGCTATGTCTGTTTTCTTTTTCTATGCTGTATGTATGTATGTGCTTTTTTGTAAAACCTTAATAAATATTTTATAAAAAATAAAAATAAAAAGAGGTACTCTTTTTTCACACACAGGATGGAGATCTTCGTCTAGTATCATCTGAAAAGAGGCATTCTCTCTCCCTCATGGGGACGGAATGCCCTTTCTAATGCTATTTGAGACAAGGTACCGCATCTCTCCTCATGCCTCCTCTAAGAGGTCTTCCATCTTCACTCACACACTGGGGGGCGAATTAGGCATCCCTCCTCTCTCACAGGTGGGAACACCATCTTATGATTCAATTCTAATCCTTCTAACCTCCTTTGGGGTAGGCTTGCAGAAGGAGATAGGATCTGCCCATGCGATGCCCACCTGGTGGAAACTCTAGCTCACATGGCCCTTAAATGTAAAATGTATGATGATTTCTTTGTGGACGCGGAGAAAGCCTTTGACAATATTTGTTGGAGTTTTATGAGGAAGAATCTCCATGGGATGGGGGTAGGCCAGGGATTTGAAAACGGTATTGGTGCGATATATTCTGAACAAAAAGCTAAACTGATAGTGAATGGTATGGTTATGGACGAAATCTCAATAGAAAAAGGGACACGACAGGGATGCCCGATATCCCCCCTTCTTTTTATATCGGTCCTGGAGGTTTTATTAAATATGATTCGAGCGGACCCGCTGGTTAAAGGGATTCAGGTCGGAGTGAAATTCTATAAATTAAGGGTATATGCAGATGATCTGGTGTTAACACTGCAACAGCCAGATGAGAGTACTAAAAGAGTATTAGAACTAATTGAAGTTTTTGGTCAAGTGGCAGGGTTTAAACTGAATAAGCAAAAAACGAAAGTGTTGGGAAAAAATTTGACATTGGAAGAGAAAGATAGATTCCAGAGTGTAACTGGTTTGGAAATAGTAAAGAAAGTGAAATATCTGGGGGTGGATGTAACATCAAAAAATATTAATTTATTTAAGGACAATTATGAAAAATGTTGGACAGAAGTTAAAAAAGATCTAGACACATGGTCGAGGCTGAAACTTTCCTTGCTAGGCCGTATTGCTGTTATTAAAATGAATGTATTGCCAAGAGTGCTGTTTTTGTTTCAAACATTACAAATTCTAGACAAGGTGGAGTGCCTCAGAAGATGGCAAAAAGATATTTCTAAATTTGTCTGGCAGGGCAAAAAGCCAAGAATTAAATTTAAGATTTTAACAGACGTGAAAGATAGAGGGGGTTTTGCCCTGCCGGACTTAAGGCTTTACTACGAGGCAGCAGCTTTCTGCTGGCTGAAACCATGGCTACTTCTTGAGGACACAGATATCTTGGATCTAGAAGGATATGACAATAATTTTGGTTGGCATGCGTATTTATGGTATGACAAGGTAAAAGTACACAAGAGTTTCAAAAACCATATTGTCAGAAAGGCGCTGTATAATGTTTGGATTAGATATAAGGATTTATTAGAAAGTAAAACCCCCAGATGGTTATCACCAATGGAAGCAAAGGCAGTTACAACAGGGGTAGTTTGGGAAGAGGCAGGTAAGAAGGTAAAGCCTCATCTTGCGCCATTCCTCCCCTTCTTGTACCTCATTAAAAAGAGGTACTCTTGGAAGAAGTTCAAAGACTACTTGCAGAAACATTGTAAAATTTATGAATGTTAAAATGATGTTGGACATAAAAACAATATGGCATTAGTGACAAAGTTAGAAAGAGCATGTAAAAATGAATTAAGAAAAGGGTGAAAGATTAGAACTATATTATGTCAAATTTAAATAACATGGTATAAGTGACTAAGCTGTAAGGAATATGTAAGAACGAATCAAAAAGAGAAGAAAGAGTGGAGATATAATAGGTCAATTTATATAATTAACAATGAGAATTGAAAGAGGGCAAGGATTTGTTGAACTTGATAGGGCAAATGGGAACACAAAAAAGGGAGATGTGAGGAAGTCAAGGAACAGGGCTAAATAAGTATAAAGTTAAAAATTGGATTTTTTTCTTTTTTATGTTTTTTATTATCTTTTTTGATGTTTTATTGTGTATTTTTTGTTTACTTTTTGTGTATGTTTGCTATGTCTGTTTTCTTTTTCTATGCTGTATGTATGTATGTGCTTTTTTGTAAAACCTTAATAAATATTTTATAAAAAATAAAAATAAAAAGAGGTACTCTTTTTTCACACACAGGATGGAGATCTTCGTCTAGTATCATCTGAAAAGAGGCATTCTCTCTCCCTCATGGGGACGGAATGCCCTTTCTAATGCTATTTGAGACAAGGTACCGCATCTCTCCTCATGCCTCCTCTAAGAGGTCTTCCATCTTCACTCACACACTGGGGGGCGAATTAGGCATCCCTCCTCTCTCACAGGTGGGAACACCATCTTATGATTCAATTCTAATCCTTCTAACCTCCTTTGGGGTAGGCTTGCAGAAGGAGATAGGATCTGCCCATGCGATGCCCACCTGGTGGAAACTCTAGCTCACATGGCCCTTAAATGTAAAATGTATGATGATTTCCGCCAACAATTTCTAGACCATCTGTGTATTCCAACATGGAAACCAGATACAGATAGGTAGCCGTGTTGGTCTGCCATAGTCAAAACAAAATAAAAAAATTCCTTCCAGTAGCACCTTAAAGACCAACTAAGTTAGTTGGTCTTTAAGGTGCTACTGGAAGGAATTTTTTTATTTTGTTATGGAAACCAGAGACGGAGGTTATGCGCTTCTTATTACAGGGAAGAGACCAGGAGCTCACCCAGACAGTAGCTAAGTTCCTCTATTTGATTTTTTTGTCGCCGAAGTACGCTACAGGATCCTGCCCTTGCTGGAGACCCACAGAAATTAAATAGATTGATCGCCTCTTCTTCCCTTTGGCAAATGACTGTACTGTTGAAGTGGCGATGAGATTGAACTGGCCTATCTATTTTAAATGTATTCTGAATGTTCTTATGTGATGCCAATAAAGGTTACTTGACTTGACCATCTTATGAAGAGGTGTTCCTCCCGCAACCCATAACATAAGACAATGCTATCTGAAGGTCTTGTAAGCACCTGGTTTTAAAAAAATAATAATAATAGTCATATTTCAAACACTTGCTGTTGAATTAAGGCGGGGGGGACTTTTTAGCCAATCAAAATGTTTTTCAGTCTATCTAACCAATCAAACATGATTAAATTTGGCAGTCCTTTTATTTCCCAAATAACATTTAGGGAAAAACCAGAGGCTTTTCTACTACATATTTTAGGTGCAGAGATCCCAAAGGAGCAGAAACGACTATTCATGTATCCGACGACAGCAGCGCAAATTCTACTGGCCCAGAGATGGAAAGAAGAAAAAGTTCTGACCAGAGACAAATGGCTGATGGAGATGGACTACCCCGAAATGGCAAAATTGACTGGGAAAATCAAAAACCAGGAAGAGAAGAATTTTAAGAAGGAATGGGGAAAATTCACAATGTATTTAAGAGAACACTGTAAACAACTAAACACTTTGGCAGGATTTGAGTAATGCTTGTAATATATGAAGAATTATGGTAAAAATGGTTTATTTGTTTTTTTAAAAAATAGAGAAAATAAGGAAGGCAGTTGGAAAAAAAGATTGAAAATGGTAACAATGGAAAGGCGGAGGAGGGTCATAAGATTCAGAGAATCCTAAATGGTGATGTTGGTGTATAATGTTTGAATTCAAATTGGTACTGTAAAACCCAATAAAAATATATTGGTGGGGGAGTGGCATGAAAACCTACATGAAAACGTCTGTATTTCTTTTAACATATCACCTACTGGTGGGTATGAAGGCCTGAAGACTGAAGAGGAGAGCAGTCCAGGATAATTTCAGATACATTTGTAGCCGTGGCAATGATACCCTCATAATCCACAGCCCAGTGCCCAGATGTGGATGAAAAATGAAAGAGGGAGTTTCTTTAGCTTGAAAGCATTTCCTTATTATTGCTAAGTGTTAGGACACAGTCCCCCCCCCCCCCGATGGAGGCTGCAACTGCAGTTCAGGAAACCTTGGGAGGGGGTGTGCAAATTTCATTAAATTTCTTTAATGCGCAAAAATGAAAACTGAAACATTCGTAAGCAACCAGTCCCAAGAGAGGGCAGGGCCGTAGTTCAAAACCCGGATTCAAAACCTGGCACATCCAGGTAGCGCTGGGAATGTCCCATGCCTGGCACTCTGAAGAGCCACTGCCAGTCAGTGTGGACAACACTGAGTTTGGATTTGGATTTGATATCCCCAGTGGCGTAGCGTGGGGGGTGCGGGGGGGGCAGCCGTACCGGGCGCAACATCTGGGGGGGGGGCGCGCTCGCCACCTCCGGAGTCGCCGAAGAGCCTCGGGCGCAGGCTGTAGCAGAGCCCCATGTCTCGCAGAACCGACGAGCTGTGCGCGCGTCCGGGCTGAAGGCGTCCGGCAGGCAGCGGCTCTCAGCGCTCGCCACGGTCCCCACGCATCAGGGCCACGGAGGGCGTGCCAGGCAGCCCCTCCTCACAGCCCCGCTGCCGATGCTGCAGCTGCTGGGCCATGTTGCATTTTCCTCGCCTCTCTGCCCTCCTCCTCCTCCGGGCAAGCGGTGTCGTTTGGGCGGCAGCGCCAGGGGCAACTCGCCTCAGATCACCTGAAACGCCGCCGTGGCTACCTTACCGTAAATACCCCAGCCCAGGCAGCAGCAAGAAGAAGCTGGCAGCGGCGGCAGGTTAGGGGTTAGGGGCGCAAATTATTTGCCTTGCCCCAGGTGCTGACAACCCACGCTACGCCGCTGGATATCCCACTTTATCACTCCCTTTAAGGAGTCTCAAAGCGGCTAACATTCTCCTTTCCCTTCCTGCCCCACAACAAACACTCTGTGAGGTGAGTGGGGCTGAGAGACTTCAAAGAATTGTGACTGGCCCAAGGTCACCCAGCAGCTGCAGGTGGAGGAGCGGAGACGCGAACCCGGTTCCCCAGATTATGAGTCCACTGCTCTTAACCACTACACCACACTGGCACTGAGTTAGATGGAACAAGGAAGCTTCCTTTGTCCTTCCTAAGCTGTGCATGGCTTCAGAGGCAATCTGATCAGCATGACCACTTCAGTGGTACAGTGCTTGTTTTACAATGCATGAGTCCCAGGAATCTGGAGTCTCAGAAAGTCTGCAGGTAGGTCTCCTGGCTGACCAATGGTATTTAACTCCCAATAAACTATTTAGAGCAGGGGTCAGCAAACCTTTTCAGCAGAGAGCCGGTTCCCTGTCCCTCAGACCTTGTGGGAGGCTGGACTATATTTTGAAGGGGGAAAATGAACAAATTCCTATGCCCCACAAATAACTCAGAGATGTATGTTAAATAAAAGGACATATTCTACTCATGTAAAAACACGCTGATTCCCGGACCGTCCGTGGGCCAGATTTAGACGGCGACTGGGCCAGATCCGGCCCCCGAGCCTTAGGCTGTCTACCCATGATTTAGAGGGATGTGGGTGGCGCTGTGGTCTAAACCACAGAGCTTGCCGATCAGAAGGTCGGCGGTTCGAATCCCCGTGACGGGGTGAGCTCCCATTGTTCGGTCCCAGCTCCTGCCCACCTAGCAGTTTGAAAGCACGTCAAAGTGCAAGTAGATAAACAGGTACCGCTTTGGCAGGAAGGTAAACGGTGTTTCCGTGCGCTGCTCTGGTTCACCAGAAGCGGCTTAGTCATGCTGGCCACATGACCCGGAAGCTGTACGCCGGTTCCCTCGGCCAGTAAAGCGAGATGAGCGCCGCAACCCCAGAGTCGTCCATGACTGGACCTAACGATCAGGGATACCTTTACCTTTTTAAACTATTTAGAATGTATAAAGGTGTTTCAAATGTTTAATGGAAATGCCCAGAACGCAAAGGGACATTTTATCATGCTTGGTGGACATGTAAAATGGAGGAGGAAAAGGATACAAATACATGGATGCAGTAGATTTTAAAGCTTAGTATTCAATTGAAGCCAAAACTCTTTATTTGAGGCTTAATGGAGACACAACTGCAAAAGGACGATGGAAGTTCACTCCAATGTAAGATTACAGAGGCGAGATTGTTATATGTACAAAGATGGAAAGATACAGCCCTACCCACTATAGATGAATGGCTGATAAAACTATTGGACTTGGCTGAGATGGCAAAGGTAATGTGTTTAATTAGAGAAAAAATCATTATTGACATTTACTCACGACTGGAAACTTCTTATGGACTTTTTGCATGAAAGAGAAAATGAACTTGTAATATCTGGATCCGAAGATGGAAAAAGTACTGGTTTATAGACGACAGAATGAGCGAATAATATGTTTAGGTGAAGGACAGAAAACTAGAAATCTTTTTATATATTTTTTTTCTTTTCTCTTTTCCCATGCTTTTCTTTCCTTCCCTCCTTCCTTCCTTCCTTCCTTCCTTCCTTTCTTCATCATATTCTTCCTGCCTCTGTTCTTTTTTACATATTTCAGTGTATTATATTTTTGTGATAGGTATGTATTTTGTACAAGTATCAATAAAAATACTATATATATATATATAAGAAAGAGAAAGATCACCGGCTGCATCGCTGGAGAGCCACTGGCAATCAGCGTATAAACATTACAGAACTCAGTGGGCCAGTGGGTAGATTGGATTTCACCATGCTCTTGTTTCTCGTTTAGAAGCCGTTACTAAGCTGCACACAAGTTATAAACAAGGGAATCCCAGCCCACAGACTTACAACCTAGAACAGGAACTACACAAAAGGAAAAAGCAGTGGGGAAGTAGAGAAAGCACTACCTTCAAATCCCAGTACGATGACACAGACAAGGCACTGGTTTTTCCCCTAGTACAGGGTTGTTGGCAAACACAAACAGTAGCCAGCAATTGGGACTGGCAAAAAAATAAATTGTGGGTCCCCTTGTGCTGTTCGGGTACGCAAGCTTGCTCTGAACTCCTTGGAAAGTTGGCAAGATGCAGGCATGCTTGTAATAAAAATAAAAAGTGGCCACAAAGACCCTGGCCCCTTACCTTTCATAGCGTCCAAAGGTGTTTTGTATCCAGGGCCGCAATCTCCGCATTTTGCTGCAAATTGAAATGGTTGAAAGATCAGCAGGTGACAGTTTTGCTGCTCCCAAAAGATGCCTTTCCTGGATAGATTCCCAGACTTTTTGATTTAATAATAATAATAATAATAATAATAATAATAATAATAATAATAATAATTTATTATTTATACCCTGCCTATCTGGCTGAGTCTCCCCAGCCGCTCTGGGCGGCTCCCAATCGAGTGTTAATAACATAATGATTGAATGTCTTTAGTTTGCTATCTTGGGACAGGGGACTGCAGAGAGTAAAGAATGACTCCCCATGCAGAATTCAACTTCCTGCACACCTTAACTTTCTTTCTTTTAAAATTAGAATTAATAATAATAATAATTTATTACTTATGCCCCGCCCATCTGGCCGGGCCTCTCTGGTTTAACCCACAGCTCCACCCGTGTCCCTCGGTCTTCATCTACAGGGTGGCAATTTCAAAAGTCCATATAAGGCTTTGCGCGTCATTGTTCGGGGTTCCTCCTCCCTCCTTCATGTGGGGAGTGAGGACCCTGTTGCAACAGATCAATAAAGATCAGGCTTACTAGCTGCTTTGCTTCTCGATATTCTCTGGTTGGCCTCTGTTCTTTTCTCCTACCAATAGGGAACCTATGTAAGGATTCTATATGGGCTCTTGGGTACCCCATAAGGGGAAAGGGCAATTTTTGTTTACAACACATGTTTCTAGCCCTCAGGACTATAGCAATTAGGATCCTCCAAAGTTTGTATCAAATAGGTCCATTCCCCCCTTTGCGCATGCACAAGCCTGGCAGCGGAAACTTCCTTCAATGCTAAGGCTGGATAGTTGAAACAAAATAAAAAAAATTCCTTCCAGTAGCACCTTAAAGACCAACTAAGTTAGTTCTTGGTATGAGCTTTCGTGTGCATGCACACTTCTTCAGATACCTGTGCATGCACACGAAAGCTCATACCAAGAACTAACTTGGTTGGTCTTTAAGGTGCTACTGGAAGGAATTTTTTTATTTTGTTTTGACTATGGCAGACCAACACGGCTACCTATCTGTAGCTGGATAGTTGGTTAGAGAATGGTGCTGATAATGCAAAGGTTGCAACTCTGTGATTCTAAGCCAAAGCACTAGATGAGGTTGCTCAGTAAGTATGAGGGAGCCCTTGAAGAAGAAGAAGAAGAGTTTGGATTTGATATCCCGCCTTTCACTCCCCTTCAGGAGTCTCAAAGCGGCTAACATTCTCCTTTCCCTTCCTCCCCCACAACAAACACTCTGTGAGGTGAGTGGGGCTGAGAGACTTCAGAGAAGTGTGACTGGCCCAAGGTCACCCAGCAGCTGCAGGTGGAGGAGCGGAGACGCGAACCCGGTTCCCCAGATTACGAGACTACCGCTCTTAACCACTACACCACACTGGCTCTCATCCAACCCCATCCCTGAGGATCTTCCACCCGAGGCAGCTGCCTCACACTGTCTAATGGAAGGGCTGGCCATTGGGAATATCCCATTGCGGGAAAGAGGACACTGGGCTATTAGTGACCCTTGGGCCTGTTGCAGGAATTTATGTATAGGTTGGGGGGGGGGTTGCCCCTCCAGCAGATATCAGGCACACGCAGCCCACTACCAAAACCAGCACCATCACTTTTGTGACTTTTGTGATTTGTCCCCACAAAACACTTCATCACAGTTTCTTCCTATAAATCAAAGGGCCTCTGCTGCACGATACCAAATGAAAGAATTCACTGATAAATGTCTCTGTGTACCGGCTCACTGGGAAAACTTCAGAAATTCATATAGACACATGAGCTCAGCTACTCAGCAGCCCCTCTGCCTGAGTGATAATTCCTGGCATCCTGAGACCTGAGTGCCAGACAGGTAGCCATTCCAGAAACAACAAACCCAGATGAAGACAAAAGGGTGTGATTAACTTGGCTGGGAAACAGGGAAATGTAAATATCTCTTTTGTTACACTTGATGGGTGTTTGGTGGAGGGCAAGGGGAACCATGGGGCAGGGTCCAGGATGCTCAGATTCCTGCCACCAGACCTCCCCTTTCATGACGTAACCATGATGTATGAGTGATGCAGTTTGGGGGGGGGTGTAACATGGGGATTAAAAAGGTAAAGGTACCCCTGACCATTAGGTCCAGTCGTGACCGACTCTGGGGTTGCGCGCTCATCTCGCTCTATGGGCCGAGGGAGCCGGCGTTTGTCCACAGATAGCTTCCGGGTCATGTGGCCAGCATGACTAAGTCGCTTCTGGTGAACCAGAGCAGCGCATGGAAACACCGTTTACCATCCTGCCGGAGCAGTTCCTATTTATCTACTAGCACTTTGACCTGCTTTCAAACTGGAGCTAATAAAAGTTTGGGTTCTCTTTTGTTTGGGGCTTCCATCTTGTTCCACCTTGTGGCAGGTGGGAGTCCTGTCGCGACAGTCTTCAATAAAGACCAAGCCGACTGGCTGCTGTTTTGCTCTGGTATTCCTGGCTGGTGTCCTTGTTTTTTGCCCAAGGGAGCCCTCAGATTTCTCCGTTAACAGGCCTCACCTAGCGAGGTTCTTCTTGCTAGCTCTCTGCATGGCTACTCTGGAGAAAGCTGCCAGTGTAGGGCTGTGGGCTCACAGCTGGGGTAGATCCGCACAGCAGTTCCACTTTTAAGGTTGGTTGAGATCCAAGAAATGGTTGTAAACAACATGAAGCTCTGGAATGGACAAACTTGGCACTGGAGTGAAAATGGAATTTTTGGCACCCAACAGCTACTTGTGCTAAAACACACCCCACACTCTAAATTGTATTTTTTAGGAGTGTCCTGTTAAGCCTCTTAGGCAGCTGCTGACACGCAAGAGATCGGGCGCCGACCCAAAGAGCCTGACCTGGGGACATTGTAAAACATCCGAGGCCAGCCTTCCCCAACGTGGTGCCCTCCGAACTCCATCAGCCCCAGCCAGCATGGCCAGTGGTCAGGGCGGGGGTTGTAGTTGAAGCAAAACAGTATCTGGAGATTAGAGTGGGGAAGCTATTCAAAGATAACATTTTCCAAAAATGTCCTGCCCCTGCTGCAGGACTCCTGCAAGCTGCAATCTGTCTTGGGAAAAGTTGCAAGGTGCACCCATGTTTTAGTTCAGCGGCCAAACCTGTTGCTGTGTGACTTGACAGCGAACTCTAGAAGGCACTCAAATATTTGTGTGTGTGTGTGTGTGTGTGTGTGAGAGAGAGAGAGAGAGAGAGAGAGAGAAGTGGATCCAGAGAAAAGCTTTTATCTTTCTCACCATAGCACTAGAATCGGGAGGTATTTAAGCAGAGGTGGCGCTGTGGGTTAAACCACAGAGCCTAGGACTTGCCGATCAGAAGATTGGCGGTTCGAATCCCGCGATGGGGTGAGCTCCCGTTGCTCGGTCCCTGCTCCTGCCAACCTAGCAGTTCGAAAGCACCTCAAAGTGCAAGTAGATAAATAGGTGCCGCTCCAGCGGGAAGGTAAACGGCGTTTCCGTGCGCTGCTCTGGTTCACCAGAAGCGGCTTAGTCATGCTGGCCACATGACCTGGAAGCTGTACGCCGGCTCCCTCGGCCAGTAAAGCGAGATGAGCTCTGCAACCCCAGAATCTGCCACGACTGCACCTAGTGGTCAGGGGTCCCTTTACCTTTACTTTAGTGAGGCCAGCATTGTGAGAATCTGCATTTACAATACGATATCTTTATTGTCATTGTCCCATACAGAACAATGAAATTGAAAAATCTACATAAGACATTCAAAAACCCCTAAAAACTCTGAAACCCCATTTAAAAATACAATATACTATAGAGACTCCTTATACTGCGTTTAAAATCAGAATTGCATTTGGGTAGAAACTGTTTCTCAGGCGGCTAGTCCTAGTCTTTATAACCCTGTATGTACCTTCTTCCGGAAGGCAGAAGCTGGAAGAGTTCATTTCAGATCCTGCCTTAAATAGAGGTTTACACCAGGAGATTGCCAAGGTACCTACCTGACTCCAGAAGTCTACAAAATTAACTTGCAGCAGATTCTGGACAGACAAAGGACGGATATTTTTTTTCACCCAACACCAAATTAATGCATGGAATTCGTTGCAAAAAAAATATGGTGGATAGCCACAAGTCTTGGTTAATGGCCATTGGTCACAGTTAAACATGAGACTAAGAAGTGGATAAATGTGGCCTCTGCATAAGCTGCCCATCGCTTTGGCCTTGGGTCTGCCAACACTTTGCCCCAAATTTCACAACGTTCTTTCCCGCTTGGGTTTTTTCAGGATCCATTTCAAAACTTCCTAGTGCAGTCAATGCTTTTTTTATGATACATAAAAACCCTTGTAATGTGTTTGCTTCATCTCAGCTTATCGAGTTTTATGAGCTGCTGCATATCTATTGCAAAAAAATAGACAGGCTTTTATTTTATTTTTGGGCTTATCTTTAAGTCTTTAAGGCTGCAAGCCTACACACATTTACCTGGAAGTAAGCCCTATTGAACTCAGTGGGACTGAACTCAAAGTAGGCATGTCTAGAACTGTCCTGTAAAAGACACTTTTTGAGTTGAATTTTCTGCAGCAAGCCAGTGGAGCCGGAATTTGGGCTCAACTGGAATTTGGGCTGAACAAGTCCCAAAGCAGTATATTTGATTTAATAAGTAACAGATTAAGCAAAAGAAGGCAAAGAGGAGACGACTGGTGTCAGATGGCCTTATCATGGCAATAAACTAAAGCGATATATCCAAATTGCAGGAACTCACTTTTCAGTTTGGAAATATTTTAATTGCCCATAAAATGACACAGCCCTCCAGTCGAACAGACTAAAGTGGAGTGGTTACTTTCCGTGCCTTGGAAACTATGATTCTATCAGTGCAGCTTAAAATGGTATTTGCCTTTTTTGCTGCAGTGTTACATGGCTGGCTCAGCTTGGGATTGATTAGTCCCAAGAACATTTTCACATGTTATAATAATAATAATAATAAAAATAAATTTTATTTATACCCCGCCCTCCCCAGCCGAAGCCGGGCTCAGGGCGGCTAACAACAATCTGCTTCCAAGCCTGGTATCTCCCATTGTATACTTGTTTGCTTGGTTTTTGCCTAAATGCATCTAAGGTAAAGGGACCCCGACCATTAGGTCCAGTCGTGACTGACTCTGGGGTTGCGGAGCTCATCTCGCTTTACTGGCTGAGAGAGCCGACGTACAGCTTCCAGGTCATGTGGCCAGCATGAATAAGCCGCTTCTGGAGAACCAGAGCAGCGCACGGAAACGCCATTTACCTTCCCGCCAGAGTGGTACCTATTTATCTACTTGCACTTTGACGTGCTTTGGAACTGCTAGGTTGGCAGGAGCAGGGACTGAGCAATGGGAGCTCACCCCATTGCAGGGATTCGAACCGCCAACCTTCTGATCGGCAAGTCCTAGGCTCTGTGGTTTAACCCACAGCGCCACCCGAGGTACCACTGAGTGGTACCTATTTATCTACTTGCACTTTGACGTGCTTTCGAACTGCTTGCTTGGCAGGAGCAGGGACCAAGCAACAGGAGCTCACCCCGTCGCGGGGATTCGAACCTCTGACCTTCTGATCGGCAAGTCCTAGGCTCTGTGGTTTAACCCACAGTGCCACCCGCATCCCTTTTTAAATGCATCTACCACTGCTGAATTTCCATTCTATCAAAGTGCAGTAATACCAGAATTTTATCCCAGCATTCACTACTACTCCTCCCAGCATTGTGTCATCCACAGATTTGATAAAGATTCCCTTCACCCTTTCATCTAAGTCACTAACAATTTTTATAAAACAAGTACTGGGCCCAGGACAGCTGCGTGGCGCTCCCAGTGAAAACCTTACTCCAGTTTGATGAAGAAGCACTGATGACCACAGTCATCTAGCCCACATTTAGCCAGTTTGCTAAACAAAATATTATGGGGGTCTTTGTCAAATGCGTTGCTGAGGCAAAGATAAATTATGTCCACAGCATTCCCACAATACACGAATCAGATTATTGGTGCATTTCCTACAATAACCTGATTTTTGAAAAGAGAGAGACAAGATTAATCAGCCAGGATTTATTCCTAAGAAATCCATGCTTGCTCCTACTAATCAAGCATGAACAAACTGATCACTTTATAACCTGTTTTGCCATCTTTCCCAGTATCAAAAAGTCAGACTGGGGTTGGACAAGGTTAACTTTAAGGTCCCCTCCACCGTTGTGATTCTGCGAATTGTTTATAGACTTACTGTCTCATTTTTATTCACTTTTCAGATTGTTTGATTCTCTTTTGATATTGCTGTATACAATTTTATATCGTGTTGTTATGTGTTTTAGGCTGGCTTTTGGGAAAGCAGGGCACAAACAGATCATGGCGCATGACCAGTCTGCACTTTCCAGATCTTCCAGATTTTGTATTTGGACTTTCAAAAGGCCTGTCTCTCCATATCCAGTGGCACCTTGCTCAATTCATCTGCTGGCCCTAAAATCTCACTACTTATGCAGATTTGCCCATAGTTCTCTCTATGCAAGATAGAAGCAAAAAAGGAGAACACTCTGTTGAAAAAGATTGAAACTTTATCTCCACGTAAACATGCAGAGGACTGGGCAGGGGTTTCAAAGTGAAATCACTGCTCACAGGCTATGAAAAATATTAAAGCTCAATCCTAAACATACTTACTTGGAAGTAAGCCTCAGTAAAACAAAAACAAAAAAACGTATTTTTGAGGAAACATGTTTTATTTAACCTACACGTCTGTAGGGGTGTGTGTGTGTGTGTGTGTGTGTGTGTATACACACACACATTTATGTCAAATTTAAAATGTCATAGGTTCTGGTGGATCGGTCTAGACCACAGTTTTTCCCACATTTGGGTTTCCCACTGTTTTTGTACTACAACTCCCACCATCCCTAGCTAGAAGGACCAGTGGTCAGGGATGATAGGAACTGTAGTCCGAAAAAACATCTGGAGACCCAGATTTGGGGAAACCTGCTACATGATACGCTTGGGTCTCTTTCAAGCCTCGGATTCTGTATCTGTGAGGTTAGAATCCATAAGAGTAAACCTGCTGAATCGACAGCAATGACCAGAGGAGAAGGACCCCTGGGAGGAGCGCAGAGAGAATAAAAAGCCGTGGTGCACCTGTAGCAGCAAAACTGGGTGCCTTTATCTGCCCCGGCTGCAATAAAACATGTCTCTCCTGTATTGTTCTCTACAGCCGCAGCAAGCGCTGTAACTCTCCAAGGGTTTGACTTCGCCCCAATGGTGACTCTTCCACTGTCTCCCGAGACAGACGGATGCCAGCAAAACCTGCTGAACCAGTCAAATCAGTTCTTTTAAGGTAATCGCTAGCCTTTCAGCTAACGTCCTGTCATCAGCATATTAAATAATGAGGCTGTGTATTTATAATAAAATATTGTACTTGGAGAGCGTATTTTCCTGGAAGCCCCATGGATTTCTATGGAATGTACTCTCCAGACTGCCCCTGCGGGGATAAAAGTTGCGCAGTCCGCTTAAGACGGGCACGTTTGCCTAAAAGCAAACCTCTCCTGGAGTTCCACGAGGCTTTACTCCCGAGGAAACATGCATGAACTTGCAACCCAAACCAGAGACCACATCATGGAAAGGTCCTGCGATAGAAACCATACCAGCGCCCACAAGTTTGGCTGGTTAAGCTGCAAAAGAAAAGCAACAAACAAACACACACTTTCAACCCCCCAAGATGTAAACTTGGAGGCTTGTGGGTTGTGTGTACAGGATTGCAGAGCAAAAAACCGTAAAACCGGAGCATGTTCTCTGATTTTTATGTAGCTAGAAGCTACATAAGAATCAGGAGGAGGGCAAGCTCCGCTTTCCTACAGATCACAAACAAAGCTGGGTGAAAAGCAGAAAGAGGTGGTTATTCTCTTACCCATAACTGGAGTCCTCTGCTTCTCCCTTTTTCCAGATTCTGAGGAATTCAGCAGCAAAAAAGGAGGCGCACAGACTCTGAGGTCTGCTCTGAAGGGCTATATATACCAGCTGAATGGGCGGAGAAGGGGAGTGTTGAGTGAAAGAAGCTGTTAGAGGAGGCAACTGGAAAGAGGAGAGGCTGAAGTGGGAGGAGGGATTCAGGGTCAAAATCCAGTAGTTTCCCTCACTTTCAGTAAGCCACAAAGGACAGATTTGTTCCCTGGCTTGGATGGTGTTTATTTCCCACACACAGAGACGCAGTTTAGGATGAGATCCAACTCTAGTTTCAGAAGGCAGGGGGGAAAAAAACATCTTGGGTTCCTGGGCTGGAGAGGCAAGGAAGCAATCAAGTGGAGTTTAGCAAAAACTCTTGGCTTGAGGTGGTGTTGCAAAATGCAGCCCGCCAGCCAGTGCATGTCTGAGCTGACAGGGCAGTTTTGAAACTAACAGGCAAACGGGGCAGGTTTTTTTTAATTTTAAAAAAACACCATTTTGCTTGCATGTCAGGTGCAAAGCAACCGCTGGCAGGCTCCGGAGGGGTTGCGAAAGCAGCCAAGTTGTGAGTTGTGCCAAGAAGCGCAACGGATGCCCAGTTCTGCCTCAATACAACATATGGTTGTGTGCCACCCCAGGCTCCGAGGGGTGCAAGATTCTAGGAGTTCCCTGAACTCATAACAATACAGTGGTACCTCGGGTTACAGACGCTTCAGGTTACAGACTCTGCTAACCCAGAAATATTACCTCAGGTTAAGAACTTTGCTTCAGGATGAGAACAGAAATTGCATGGCGGCAGCGGGCAAGGTGAGGCACCTCACCTGGCCAGGCTGGAAGGAAAGGGCTTGAGGATGATGCTGAGAGCCCCAGCGCCTCACCTGGCCGGGCTAGAAGGAAAGGGCTCCAGGATGCTGCTGAGAGCCCCAGCGCCTCACCTGGCCGGGCTGGAAGGAAAGGGCTCCAGGATGCTGCTGAGAGCCCCAGCGCCTCACCTGGCCGGGCTAGAAGGAAAGGGCTCCAGGATGCTGCTGAGAGCCCCAGTGCCTCACCTGGCCGGGCTGGAAGGAAAGGGCTCAAGGATGCTGCTGAGAGCCCCAGCGCCTCACCTGGCCAGGCTAGAAGGAAAGGGCTCGAGGATGCTGCTGAGAGCCCCAGCGCCTCACCTGGCCAGGCTAGAAGGAAAGGGCTCCAGGATGCTGCTGAGAGCCCCAGTGCCTCACCTGGCCGGGCTGGAAGGAAAGGGCTCAAGGATGCTGCTGAGAGCCCCAGCACCTCACCTGGCCAGGCTGGCCGGGAGGGACGCACGCCACTTCCGTCGCCCAGCTTACGCAGACGGGTGAAACGCAAGGAGGGGAGGAGGAGCCTTGGGGTGCCGAAGTTCTTATGTTGGGGGAGAAGCCGGAAGGGGCCACTCCTGGATTCTGCAAGTGACTAAGACGGACATGAACTTGGTAGATCTGCACTGTAGATAGTTTGCACAATGAAACCTGTAAAAGCCAGGTCGGAGTCCTGCCTGGTTACTCACGAGCAACCACCCCCAGCATCTGACACTCCCACCAGAGATACTGATGGGCACCAACTTAGAATAATAGAATGGTAGAGATGGAAGGAACCCAGGGGATTAATCTAACCCGGGGGTCAGCATACTTTTTCAGCAGGGGGCCAGTCCACTGTCCCTCAGACCTTTTGGGGGGCAGGACTGTATTTTGGAGAAAATAATGAACAAATTCCTGTGCCCCACAAATAGCCCAGAGATGTATTTTAAATAAAAGCACACATTCTACTCATGTAAAAACACGCTGATTCCCAGACCATCCGTGGGCCGGATTTAGAAGCTGATTAAGCCTGACCCAGCCCCCAGGCCTTAGCTTGCCTACCCATGATCTAACCAATTAAATTAACTGAATAAATCAACTGAAAAAGGATGGTTTCTTGTTGGTATTTTGAAAACTAATGGTTTGGATCCAGACCATGTTAGTTACACTGTATCAACGGAACCTGAATGAACTGCAACAAACATTTTGCATTTATTTCAATGGAACTTAACTGCAACTAAAGTCTTGATGCAACCCTATGGCCTCATAATTAAATATATGTGTACGCCTCTATGAGGCACTGGTCATAATCCCATACAGATTTGTACACCTTCATTCGCTCCCTAATGATTTCGGGAAGAACCACACCACACATTAAAAGCACACCTAACACACATTTAAAGCACTTGACTTCCCCCAAATACCGTAATCTTGGGAACTGTAGTTTAAGGGTCTTAGGAATTCTAGCTCTGTGAAAGGGACACGACAGCACCCAAGATACCTTGGAGAAAGTCATGTGTTTTAAATATGCACTGACCGTGCCTCAGATGTGTAGTGTGAATCTTCCCTTCCATGGGACAAGCATGCCTAACTGTGCACTGATTTGTGGGTATTGTACACTACTATTGTTACAAGAATTTAAGGTCTCAAATATATATTCAAATTAAATGTACAAGGCAAACACGTACATAAATACATAAACCACATGTCTGAAACAGTACAGGAAATAAAAAAAAATTCCTTCCAGTAGCACCTTAGAGACCAACTAAGTTTGTTATTGGTATGAGCTTTTGTGTGTATACACGCTTCTTCAGATACACTGAAACAGAAGTCACCAGACCCTTATATATAGTGGTATATACAGTGGTACCTCGGGTTAAGTATTTAATTCGTTCCGGAGGTCCGTTCTTAGCCTGAAATTGTTCTTAACCTGTTAAAGCTTTTGCAGATGACCTAGTTTTGACCCTGCAGGAGCCAGAATCTAGTACGAAAAGAGTATTACAATTGATTCAGGACTTTGGTCGGGTGGCGGGATTTAAATTAAACAAACAGAAAACCAAGGTGTTGGGAAAAAATTTGACAGACATAGAGTCAGAACGGTTTCAGAGAGAAACAGAACTAACTATGGTTAAAAAGGTAAAGTACCTAGGGGTAAATATAACAGCAAAAAATCTGAGTCTATTCAAGGATAACTATGAAAAATGTTGGTCTGAAATTAAGAGAGACTTGGATAGTTGGACAAAATTGAAGCTTTCTTTGTTAGGCCGAATTGCTGCTATTAAGATGAATGTATTGCCAAAAATGTTGTTTTTGTTTCAAACATTACAGATTGTGGACAAAACGGAGTGCTTCCGGAAGTGGCAGAAAGATATATCTAAATTTGTCTGGCAGGGCAAAAAGCCCAGAATTAAGTTTAAGATATTAACAGATGCGAAAGAAAGAGGGGGCTTTGCCCTGCCGGACTTAAAGTTGTACTATGAAGCCGCAGCTTTCTGCTGGCTAAAAGACTGGCTACTTCTCGAAGACACGGACGTACTGGACCTGGAAGGTTTTAACAATGCTTTTGGTTGGCATGCATACTTATGGTATGACAAAGTTAAGATCAATAAGGCCTTTAAGAACCATATTGTCAGGAAAGCAGTGTTTAATGTCTGGACAAAATATAAAGACTTATTGGAAAATAAAACTCCAAGGTGGCTTTCACCTCTGGAGGCTAAGGCCCGAAAAAGACCCAATATGGAGGCCAAATGGCCAAAATATTGGGAAATATTAGAAAAAGATGGAGACAATTGGAAATTGCAGAGTTTGGAGAAAATGAAGGATAAGGTGCGAGACTGGTTACATTATGCTCAGATTAAAGAAGTTTTTAAAAATGACAAAAAGTTAGGGTTCCAGGTGGAGAAATCGAAGTTAGAAACAGAATTGTTAGAACCAAAGACCAAGGTACTATCTAGAATGTATAACTTGCTGTTAAAATGGAATACACAAGACGAAATGGTTAAATCGGCTATGATAAAATGGGCACAGGACATTGGGCATAACATTATGTTTGAGGACTGGGAAAGGTTGTGGACCACTGGGCTGAACTTCACCGCATGTAATGCTCTGAAGGAAAATGTAATGAAAATGATATATAGATGGTACATGACCCCAGTTAAACTTGCCAAAATATACCATTCGTCTGATAATAAATGTTGGAAATGTAAAGAAAATGAAGGAACATTCTTTCACCTCTGGTGGACATGCCCTAAGGTGAAGGTCTTCTGGGAAATGATATATAATGAGCTGAAAAAGATATTTAAGTATACCTTCACTAAGAAACCAGAGGCCTTCCTTCTGGGTATTGTCGGCCAGAAGGTGTTAAAGAAGGACCGAACATTCTTTATGTATGCAACAACGACAGCAAGGATTCTCATCGCAAAAAACTGGAAAACTCAAGATCTACCCACACTGGAAGAGTGGCAGATGCAGCTGATGGACTATATGCAACTGGCCGAGATGACTGGCAGAATCCGTGATCTGGGAGAAGAGAAGATGGAGGAAGACTGGAAGAAATTTAAGATGTATCTACAAAAACATTGTAATCTGGCTGAATGTTAAGAAGGATGCTAGATTATAAAAAATCGGCCACCACTAAATTAGAATTAAAATTTGATGATAAGTGAGACTAAAGAAAATATAAAATTTTTTGGAAGAATTGCTAGATCATATTTGAATGACTGGACATGAGATTTGTAAACAAGTTGATAATTTGTTTGGAAAAAACTTTTAACGATGTAAATGGGAGCGGGAGACGTGAGGGAGTCCAAAGAAGTGATGAAACTATGTTTGTGACTGAAGTAAGATTGTTTATTATTTGTGCATTTATATTTAAAAACTTTAATAAATATTTATTAAAAAAAAAATGAAATTGTTCTTAACCTGAAGAACCACTTTAGCTAATGGTGCCTCCCGCTGCCGCCGCACCGCCAGAGCACGATTTCTGTTCTCATCCTGAAGCAAAGTTCTTAACCCGAGGTACTATTCTATTTCTGGATTAGCGGAGCCTGTAACTTGGGTTTGTTTGTTTTTTAAATGATATTTATTCAAATTTTCAAGCTACAAAAACATTAGAAACATAAAAAACAAAGAACAAAGGGAAACAAACAAAAACAGAAAAAAGAAAAAAGAAAAAAGGAAAAAGGAAAAAAAGTGTATAAATTCAAAGTAGCTTCATTTCATTATCTTGTGTCTTAGACCTCCTCATACCTCCCTTTTTGTATTCCAATTTAATCATTATTTCAGCAAATTCTTCCCATATTTATCAACAAAAAATAGTTTATCTTAACAATCTATGTCAAATTTATCAATATTTATCTTTACTTTCCAAACCATAAACTTTAAAATTTAAAATTTAAATTATATTTATACTTATTACCTTCAAGTCTTTCTACTAAAGCCAATTATTTCCTTTCCGCCACAATCTATTATTTCATTAATGTTACTTAGAAATAACCAAATATATAAAAGAAAGTTCTCTTCTAATTTTGTCCATCGTCCCTTTCTTCCTGGTTTCGGGTTGCATCCGTCCTTTCTTCCTGTTATGTACTGAGTCGAATAGGATCCAAACTGCAGCAGTCTGATTGGTCCTAGAACAATAGGATCCAAAAGGCAGCAGTCTGATTGGTCCTAGAACAATAGGATTCAGAATGCAGCAGTCTGATTGGTCCTAGAACAATGCAGCAGTATGATTGGTTGGCAGGAACCACCCAATCATGCTCCAGATTGAAGTGAATCCACAACCTGATTGGTTTACAGTACAATTCCGGAATTAGCCAATCATGTGCAGCCCATTGTGTAAATAATGTATATAAGGCAGATACTTTGAGGGGACTTTCATTCATTCCTCCTCACCACTATGAGCTGAATAAAGAGCATGAAATCACTTTGTGACTCCGAGTATATTTCACTGGCGACGAGGATGGGATCCCGCTGAGCTGACTGCCACACACAGCACCGCAGCACCGCCACCTGCCGCACCGCTGCCTCGCACCGTGTATCCAGGCTTCAGCTCCGGAACACAAGGAACTCAGAATGGCAACTGACAGCAACTTCTCGCCGTTCAACCCAGCATCTGGAGACTGGGAAGCGTACGCCTCCCGTTTCACCTTCCTCCTAGAAGCCAAAGGGGTCACCGATGATGAAGACGCCAAGAAGAGGGCAATATTCTTCAGCGTCTGCGGAGAGGAGACATTTGAAATCGCCCGGGCTCTCCTTGCGCCTGAAGACGTTGCTACTGTTCCATACAAAACAATAATGGAACAGCTGAAGGGGCACTTTTCGCCACAGCCCTCAGTGGTGGCTCGTCGAAATGCCTTCTACGCAAAGCGGCAAGCCCCTGGGGAAACCATAACTGGGTTTGTGACCTCTCTCCGCCAAGCCGCCCGGTTCTGCAACTTCTCAGAGCTGGAGAACATGCTTCGTGACCGCCTCGTCGGTGGCCTGAGGGATGAGAAGCTGCAACGACGCCTCTACGCTAAGAAGAACCTAACGTTCCAGGTCGCTCTGGAGGAGGCCCTGGCAACGGAAGCTGCCGAGAGGTCGACACAAGAGGCACGGCCGAGCCAGCCGTCCCAACCGAGGGTCCACCATGAAGACCTCACCGACGACTCAGGATCTGACAGGGAGGAGGTGCACCGAGTACAGCAGCGCACTCAAGCAGCCCACATACCACAGCTGCCTCGACGAGAAGGAGGGAACTGCGCAAGCTGTGGAGAAAGTCATGAGAGGAGGACCTGCCGTTTCCGCAATGCAGAGTGCAGACAGTGCAGAAAATCGGGACACATCGCCCGGGTGTGTCGGGCTCGGCCCACCCGACACCAGGCATCAGACGACCAATCCAAGAACCCCAGGTCCCGGGGCCCAACGCACCAAGGCAACTCGACAGAGCTCACGGACTTCCAGGTATACCAGTTGCCCCACCCCAACATAGAGAAAATTTATGTAGAGGTACAGATAGAGGGGGCCCCATGCCGCATGGAGCTTGACACGGGTTCAACTCTATCCATAATCTCGGCAAGGACCTTAAGGAAACTGTGTCCTACTGGGGGTCCCAAACTCAGGCCGGCCCCATTCACCCTCCGGGACTTCCAGAAACGTAAGGTCCCCACAATGGGGGTGGGGACCTTCAGGGTGCAATACCGAGGGCGGACGCGGCAACTGGACTTGCTTGTGGTCAAGGGCCCCTACATTAGCTTACTGGGATTGGCATGGTTTGGACCACTGGGGCTAGCTGTCACCGGGGTGAACCACACTAGCTTACAAGTGGACGTGGACGCCATATGCAAGGAATTTCCAGGGGTTTTCGATGGGAAATTGGGACAGTATACGGGCCCCCCCATTGCTCTACAGCTTGACCCCGCAGTACGACCAGTCAGGCTCAAGGCCCGCCGGGTCCCGTTCGCTCTGAAACCCCGTATAGACGAGGAATTGGACCGGCTCGTGGAGCAAGGAGTGCTGGAACCGGTACCTAATGCCCCCTGGGAAACCCCAATCGTCACACCTGTCAAGCCTAATGGCTCAGTCCGCATCTGCGCAGACTACAAATGTACCATAAACAAGGCCCTCACGGCCCATGCATACCCAGTGCCAGTGGTCAGCCATGTCCTTGCCACCCTGGCTGGGTCGAAAATTTTTGGCAAGCTGGACTTGGCCCAAGCATATCAACAGCTGCCAGTAGATGAGGCAACAGCAGAGGCACAGACGATTGTGACGCACAGAGGAGCATTCAGGGTAAAGCGGCTGCAATTCGGTGTCAGCGTGGCACCAGGCATATTCCAGAATCTAATGGACTCTCTCCTTAAAGGGATTCCTGGCGTCACCCCCTTCTTCGATGATGTGTTGATTGCCGGGCCCACACCAGAGGAGTTTGAGGACCGCCTCCGCACCGTTCTGCACCGTTTCCAGACAGCGGGTCTCAAGGTAAAGCGGGAAAAATGTCTACTAGGAGTGCCCCAGGTGGACTTTCTGGGATTCATGGTGGACGCAGAAGGGGTCCACCCGACTGGGGACAAGGTACGGGCCATTTGTGATGCCCCAGCGCCCAGGAACAAGACTGAACTTCAGGCCTTCTTGGGACTATTGAACTTTTACCATTCCTTCCTTCCCCACAAGGCGGCGGTAGCGGAGCCCCTACACAGACTCCTGGACAAGCGGGCCCCTTGGGTGTGGGGCCATCGCCAGGAGGCCGCATTCCAGGCAGTCAAGGACTTGCTTGTCTCAAACTCGGTCTTGGCACACTTCGACGAGAGGCTGCCGGTGGTGCTAGCATGCGACGCCTCACCCTATGGCATTGGCGCTGTCCTGGGACACCAACTCCCAGATGGAAGAGAGGTACCGGTGGCATACTTTTCCCAGACACTCAACGCAACCGAGCGGAACTACTCACAAATCGACAAGGAGGGCCTGGCAATCGTGAAGGGAGTAAAAAAATTCCATGATTTCTTGTATGGGCGGCCCTTCACCGTGGTGACTGACCACAAACCGTTGCTTGGCTTGTTTGCCCCCGAAAAGCAGACCCCCCAAGTGCTGTCTCCTCGTGTCCTCAGGTGGTCAATTTTCCTTGCCAGCTACCAGTATGCACTGATTCACCGCCCTGGGAAGGCGATGGGCCATGCGGACGCCCTCAGCAGGCTACCACTACCAGAAACAGGCCCCGACCCGGCACCTGCACAAGAGGTTATGAGCCTGGAGCTGCTTCCCGACCGCCCCATTCAGGCACAAGAAGTTGCACACCATTCCAAGAAAGATAGGGTCATCTCCCGGGTCCTGGACTGGGTGTGGAGGGGATGGCCCAGCAGCAGCCCCGGGCCAGAATTCGCCAGCTACACAACCCGCAAACATGAACTGTCGGCCCACAAGGGGTGCCTGTTATGGGGAAGCAGGGTCGTTGTTCCCCAGCCCCTCCGCAAAAGGGTCCTCACAGCCCTACACGAGACACACCCAGGGGTAGTAAGAATGAAGGCCCTTGCCAGGAGTTATGTGTGGTGGCCGGGGATCGACGGAGAGATAGAGGCCTGGGTCAAACACTGCCAGGCCTGCCAAGAATCCCGCCCAGATCCCCCAAGGGCCCCAGTCCAGTCCTGGGAGTCTGCCCGAGCACCATGGTCACGCCTGCATGTGGACTTCGCTGGCCCCTTTCAGGGGAAAACATTCTTCATAGTGGTGGACTCCTACACCAAATGGCTGGAAGTCGCACTGGTACCATCCACTTCTACATCCGCAGCCATCCGGGTACTACGCAGGCTGTTTGCAACGCACGGGCTCCCTGACACTCTCGTCTCAGACAACGGGACTGCATTTACGTCAGGAGAATTCCAAACCTTCACAGCGCAGAACGCCATCCGCCACATCCGTTCGGCGCCATTCCACCCTGCCACCAATGGCCAAGCAGAACGCATGGTGCGGACCACCAAGGACACCCTTCGCCGCATGACGCAAGGGGATTGGGAGTACCGCCTTGCCACATTCCTTCTAGCACAGCACAGCACCCCCAGCTCAACGACTGGCCGGAGCCCCGCTGAACTACTAATGGGTCGGCGCCTTGCAATCAGATTGGACCGCCTTCACCCCGATAGAGCTCAGGATGAGGTAGGGGTGGGGGAAGGCAGGAACCCCCGGACCTTCGAGGCCCAGGACCCAGTGTACGCAAAGAATTTTGGGGCAGGCCCTGCATGGGTACCCGCCACAGTCACCAGGGTCACTGGCCCCGTGTCGTACGAGGTGCTAACGGATGGGGGGCAATGCTGGCGCCGCCACTGTGACCAGATACGGCGACGATTCCCGGGAGAAAAACAGGTCAGAGGAGTCCCAGGGGAACAGTGGGGCAGTGAGGCCCATAGAGCAGCAGGGGCCAGCAGGAGAGGCAGAACCAGTAAATACAGAGAGGTCCCGGGAGGCCGAAAGGACACCGGAACCAGAACCACGACTGAGCGAGCCGGTTGCGCCAGACCAAACAGCCCCATCACAGCCAGCATCCTTGGAACACGAGCCAGAACCAGAACCCCGGACCAGGGAACACCCCAGGCCGCAACGCACACGTAGGCCGCCAGCGTACCTTGAGGACTATGAATGCGACCTTCCGGGCAGGACTGGAACTTAGAGGGGAGGGGTGTTATGTACTGAGTCGAATAGGATCCAAACTGCAGCAGTCTGATTGGTCCTAGAACAATAGGATCCAAAAGGCAGCAGTCTGATTGGTCCTAGAACAATAGGATTCAGAATGCAGCAGTCTGATTGGTCCTAGAACAATGCAGCAGTATGATTGGTTGGCAGGAACCACCCAATCATGCTCCAGATTGAAGTGAATCCACAACCTGATTGGTTTACAGTACAATTCCGGAATTAGCCAATCATGTGCAGCCCATTGTGTAAATAATGTATATAAGGCAGATACTTTGAGGGGACTTTCATTCATTCCTCCTCACCACTATGAGCTGAATAAAGAGCATGAAATCACTTTGCGACTCCGAGTATATTTCACTTCCCTTTAAGTCTTAACTTTCAGTCCGGTGTTCTAATGTCTGAGGCTCTCAAGTCACTTCCATGCCACCTCTGCTGATTTTCTTGATCCTGGTTGTAATGCGACGCTTCCTTGTCCCTTGTTGAAGTCTTTCGTGCTTTCTTCCCCTTCTCCTTGGGGAGTAGATCTCTGGGAAGTTCCATACAGTCATAATCTCCGTTTTCATTTGTCAGGTTGTTCCATTCCCCCCAGTTCCACTCCCCATTACTGGTTTTGTAATCCAAACAACAGTTGCTCCAAAAGTAACTTGAAGCATATGTAACTTGAAGCATATGTAACCCAAGGTACCACTGTATTACTCAGAAGGGTGATTGGCTGATAGGTGTGGTAAACCTGTTGACGACTGTTAATGACTGCAGTTGGCCTTACAGGAAAAAACAAGGGGTGAGATGTATAATGAGATAAGAATCCAATGTCTCTATTCAGACCAGGTCTCTCCATGGTTTTAAGTTTGGTAAGGTAAAAGGTAAAGGTAAAGGTACCCCTGCCCGTACGGGCCAGTCGTGTCCGACTCTAGGGTTGTGCGCTCATCTCACTCTAGAGGCCGGGAGCCAGCGCCGTCCGAAGACACTTCCGGGTCACGTGGCCAGCGTGACGAAGCTGCTCTGGTGAACCGGAACCAGAGCAGCACACGGAACGCCGTTTACCTTCCCGCTATAAAGCGGTACCTATTTATCTACTTGCACTTAGGGGTGCTTTTGAACTGCTAGGTGGGCAAGAGCTGGGACCGAACGACGGGAGCTCACCCCGTCGCGGGGATTCGAACCGCCGACCATACAATCGGCAAGTCCTAGGCGCTGAGGTTTTACCCACAGTGCCACCCGTGTCCCTTTGTTTGGTAATAAGTTGCAATTCAGCAACTTCTCTTTCCAGTCTATTTCTGAAATTCTTTTGTAATAAGACAGCTACTTTGAGATCTTGTATAGAATGTCCTGGGAGACTGAAGTGTTTTCCTAGCGGTTTCTGTGTCTTGTGATTCCTGATATCAGAACTCTCCCAAACTGACCAAATGTTTCTCTGCAAGGAGGGAAGAACTGAAAAAAACCTCCCCATTGTCTCTGTGCTCACAAATCCTGCCTAAAGGGCACATTTCAGGTGTGAATAGGGTGAGCCTGTGACCTGAATTCAGGAATTAAGTAGTTATATCAACAAAAGGGGACGCGGGTGGCGCTGTGGGTTAAACCACAGAGCCTAGGACTTGCCGATCAGAAGGTCAGCGGTTCGAATCCCTGCGACGGGGTGAGCTCCCGTTGCTTGGTCCCTGCTCCTGCCAACCTAGCAGTTTGAAAGCACGTCAAAGTGCAAGTAGATAAGTAGGTACCACTCCAGTGGGTGTTTCTGTGCGCTGCTCTGGTTCGCCAGAAGCAGCTTAGTCATGCTGGCCACATGACCTGGAAGCTGTATGCCGGCTCCCTCGGCCAATAAAGCGAGATGAGCGCCGCAACCCCAGAGTCGGTCATGACTGGACCTAATGGTCAGGGGTCCCTTTACCTTTATCAATAAAAGAGTGGCCAAAATCCAGATAATGCAAGCAGGTAACCTGCCAGACAGGAGATAAACAACACACTCAGGATTCTGTTTTAGACAGCCCCCTGTGACGTATGTATGATGTTTCTGGGGGTGGTCTTGGACTCCAGGGTGGGCAATTCCAAAAGTCTATATAAGGGCGGAAACACCTTTGTTCTGGGTCATCCTCCTTTCCTGCATGTGAGGGGAGCACCCTGTTGCAACAGTTCAATAAAGATCAGGCTTACGAGCTGCTTTGCTTCTCAATATTCTCTGGTTGGCCTCTGTTATTTTCTCCGACCAATGGAGAACTTGCAAAGGACTCTATAAAGGCTCTTGTATACCCCATAAAGGAATAAGGGCAGATTTTGTTTACGACACTAGTTGATACCGTAGAAGAAAATGCCTGGCTTAAATGTTTCCGACAAATAACATCAACATTATTAAAATTCTGTGAATGGGATTTATTTGCCTAGACTTCATGAACCTGAAAGATGTGTCATAATGCTTTAGTCATATGTGAGAATAAAAACATGATTTGTGTTTCATGTAATTAAGTTTAAAAACATTAATTATGACTGTATTATGCCTTAAAGTGGTAAGTGAACACACTACTTGTTAGGCCCGCAGTGATCTCCAGCATCAAACAGAAATCATATGACTCACACATACTCTTCTCTCTAAAAAAAAGAAAGTTCTGTCACTTTGTAAGTATTCCCAGACATTGCTCTTTTGTTCTGCCACTTTTCCCTCTAGATGCTGTTGGAGTCGACTCCAGCTCCTTCAAGCCCCAACCAGTGTGGCCAGTGATCCTGGGTGATGGGAATCCAAAAACACCTGGAGGGTCACAAATTACCGTATTGGCCTGAATATAAGCCTCACTTTCCCCCCAAAATTCCGACCGTGAAAAGTTAAAGTGTGGCTTATATTCACGACATTACAGTATGCAGCCAGGAGCGTGGGGCAAACAGCGCCAGGAGTGCGCAAAGCGGTGCCCACCCCATGCATAGTCCCACATCCTCTCCCCCAAGGCCGGGAAGGGAGAGAGCGAGGAAGGGGAAAGGTTGCCGCCAATGCAGCGTAACTCCTCCTCCCACCCAGTATGCAGCCAGGAGCAGCGACGAATAGAGTGGCTTATATTTGGGTATTTTTTCTTTTTTTCTCCCCCCCCTCCAATTTTAAAGGTGTGGCTTATATTCAGGTGCGGCTTATATTCGGGCCAATATGGTAGCTACCCCTGCTCCAGAAGTTTGTACTCCTGTTACTATGAGTGTGGGTACACCATAACATTTTATTGTACAGTAGATCCTACACATTTGCTCCATTTGCAAGCTCAGCTGATCGAGGGCTGACAGTCACCCCAAAATAAGGCATGGTATGTTTTTTGCTGTAACCCACCCTGAGACCTCATGGTGAAAAATGGGGAAGAAATTCAATCAATCAATCAATCAATCAATCAATCAATCAAAGTGTCAGTCAGTCAATCAGTTCCAGAGATCTTTCATTTTCAGCAGACATTGCATCATCAATGATGAGCAGGCAGCAGCACTAACTAAATACATTTATATTTCATGATGGCTGCAGTTATTTCATATGGTTGCAGTTTACAATTAGGCATGCTTACGGCTGTTACCTTCCCAACTAGAAGCTAGTAGATCCATATGTTGAATAGGTAAATTGACTTTACAGTGGTGCCTCGCAAGACGAAATTAATCCGTTCCGCGATTCTCTTCGTCTAGCAGTTTTTTCGTCTTGCGAAGCAAGCCCATTGACGGCTTAGCGGCTTAGCGCTATTAGTGGCTTAGCGGCTTTTAACGGCTTTTAGCGGCTTAGCGGATCAGCTAATAAGCGGCTTAGCGGCTTAGAAAAAGGGGGAGAGGAAAAAACCCCTGCAGGAACTCGCAAGACATTTTCGTCTTGCGAAGCAAGCCCATAGGGAAATTTGTTTTGCGAAGCGCCTCCAAAACGGAAAACCCTTTCGTCTAGCAGGTTTTCCGTCTTGCGAGGCGTTCGTCTTGCGGGGTACCACTGTACTGGCCTCGGTCTAGTATATCTGAAGGAGCATCTCCACCCCCATCGTTCAGCCCAGACACTGAGGTCCAGCTCCGAGGGCCTTCTGGCAGTTCCCTCCCTGTGAGAAGCCAAGTTACAGGGAACCAGGCAGAGGGCCTTCTCGGTAGTGGCGCCTGCCCTGTGGAACGCCCTCCAACCACATGTCAAAGAGAAAAACAACTACCAGACTTTTAGAAGACATCTGAAGGCAGCCCTGTTTAGGGAAGCTTTTAATGTTTGATGCATTACTGTATTTTAATATTTTATTGGAAGCTGCCCAGAATGGCTGGGGAAGCCCAGCCAGATGGGCGGGGTATAAATAATAAATTATTAGTAGTAGTATTACTAGCACAAATACAAGATGGGTGACACCTGGCTTGAGAGTAGTACATGTGAAAAGGATCTAGGAGTCTTGGTTGACCACAAACTTGACATAGGCCAGCAGTGTGACGCAGCAGCTTAAAAAGCCAAAGCAATTCTGGGCTGCATCAATAGGAGTATAGCATCTAGATCAAGGGAAGTAATAGTGCCACTGTATTCTGCTCTGGTCAGACCTCACCTGGAGTACTGTGTCCAGTTCTGGGCGCCACAGTTCAAGAAGGACACTGACAAACTGGAATGTGTCCAGAGGAGGGCAACCAAAATGGTCAAAGGCCTGGAAACGATGCCTTATGAGGAACGGCTAAGGGAGCTGGGCATGTTTAGCCTGGAGAAGAGGAGGTTAAGGGGTGATATGATAGCCATGTTCAAATATATAAAAGGATGTCACATAGAGGAGGGAGAAAGGTTGTTTTCTGCTGCTCCAGAGAAGCGGACACGGAGCAATGGTTCCAAACTACAAGAAAAAAGATTCCATTTAAACATTAGGAAGAACTTCCTGACAGTAAGAGCTGTTCGACAGTGGAATTTGCTGCCAAGGAGTGTGGTGGAGTCTCCTTCTTTGGAGGTCTTTAAGCAGAGGCTTGACAACCATATGTCAGGAGTGCTCTGATGGTGTTTCCTGCTTGGCAGGGGGTCAGACTCGATGGCCCTTGGGGTCTCTTCCAACTCTAGGATTCTATGATTCTATGATTCTACTTTCAGTAAAATGTATTTTATAGCTGAGACCACACTCCCCACTGATTTCAGACAGAGACAAACACAACTAACTGTGCTCTCTCTAGACCAGTCTAGACCAGGAGGTGGCAACCTGTGTCCTTCCAGATGTTGCTGAACTACAACTCGCATCACCCTTGACTGTTGGCCATGCTTTTTGGGGCTGATGGGAGTCCAATAATATATGGAGGACAATGTTAGCCAAACCAGGTCTATACTATGGTCTACTGTTTCACTTTAGATTTTAGTTATATGTTACTTTAACGTACTGTGAGGCATTTCCTCCCCCAGGAGCTTCACATGGGCCCCTTTCCTATGACTTCTAAATGTTTCTAAAGGCAGCCCTGTTCAGGGAAGTTTTTAATCTGTGATATTTTAGTGTATTTCTGGTTTTTATGGAAGCCGCCCAGAGTGGCTGGGGAAACCCAGCCAGATGGGCGGGGTACAAATAATAAATTATTATTATTATTATTATTATTATTATTATTATTATTATGTGTGTTTGTTTGTTTTTTAATCCACCAAGCTATTAATTGATTTTATTGCTGGCACCCTATTCAATTTTATCTTATGCCGTTGTTGTTATTTGTTTAGCCAATCATAAGCTGCATCATGAGGGTTTCTCCTAAAAGTCAGGGCATATAATAATAATAATTAATAATAATAATAATAATATATCATTTATACTCCGCCCATCTGGCTGGGCTTCCCCAGCCACTCTGGACGGCTTCCAGCAAAACACTAAAATTCAGTAATGCATCAAACATTAAAAGCTTCCCTAAACAGGGCTGCCTTCAGATGTCTTCTAAATAAAAGGTGAAAGATTTATACGATCTGAAGAGAAACCAGAGTATATATGTCAGATGTCTTCTAAATAAATATAAATAAACATTACTACATCATCACCCTCATTATTATCACAACCAATACCATGAAGAAGGTCTGCCAGGCCTGCGTGTTGAGCTCACTGCTTTATGGAACTGAGTCATGGGCAAAGCACATGAACCCCGCCGTGTGGGAATCCCTTGCAGGTGATCGCAGTGCCTGACAGGTTGTGTAGCTGCAACAGTGGCCAGAGGAGGGATGAGCACTGGGAGGAGGGCAGAGAGAAGAAACGCCGTGGGGCATCTGCAGCAGCACAAATGGGCCCCTTCATCTGCCCTGTCGGCAATAAAACATCTCTCTCCCGCATTGGTCCCTACGGCCACGGCAGGCGCTGCAACTCTCCAACAGTTTGACTTGCCTCCAAAGGTGCACTTTTGCATTCCCTCCCGAGACGGACGGATATCAGAAACAATATCACTTTCATAAATATTGTTATCTCACCAGAAGCATTCAGGAACAAAGGTTGTTGTTGTTGTTGTTGTTAAACTAAATAAATCTGTTACCCACTATAGGATATATAAATTTGGGGAATCATTTCAATAGTCAAAGCCTTCAGCTATGGGTAGCTTATTTTAATTAATTAAAGAAATTTTAAATTAATTAGCTGGAAAAGTTTTTAAATTCTCTGCCCCCCTGTTACCAAAGGGCAGTTTTCAACTTAAGCCAATAGATAAATATAAATTAATTGTAAAATTCTGTATGATATTATTTGCTTCTGTGCGTTGTTAACAATGATTTTAATTGACGCACATTACAGGATACTGTTTTCTCTGAGGCCTGTCAGGCAAAATGTTTTTAAAATAAATTTTTTATGTGTGTAACAGGGAACATATTTTGCATAACTAGCACAATGCTATCATTTTGATGGATGTGGTATGTGAGACGCCTTATGTGACACCATCTATTAAGAATCAAGACTGCCCCTTCATTTAATAATAATAATAATAAATTTTATTTATATCCCGCCCTCTCCAGCCGAAGCCGGGCTCAGGGCGGCTAACAACAATAAAACAGTACAAAAGTACAGCATAAACAACACTCTAAAATCATTCATTATAAAATTAATTAATTCAAGCCACTGGCAGCCATTGGGCCAGAGCTCCGCAAAGATTGCCGAGGGAGGGAGTCAGGCTGTGCCCTGGCCAAAGGCCTGGTGGAACAGCTCTGTCTTGCAGGCCCTGCGGAAAGATGTCAAGTCCCGCAGGGCCCTGGTCTCTTGGGACAGAGTGTTCCACCAGATCGGAGCCACAGCCGAAAAAGCCCTGGCTCTAGTTGAGGCCAGCCTAACTTCTCTGTGGCCTGGGACCTTCAAGATGTTTTTATTTGAAGACCGTAAGTTTCTCTGTGGGGCATACCAGGAGAGGCTGTCCCGTAGGTACGAGGGTCCTAGGCCGTATAGGGCTTTAAAGGTTAAAACCAGCACCTTAAACCTGATCCTGTACTCCACCGGGAGCCAGTGCAGCACCGGGTGAATGTGGTCTCGCAGCGAAGACCTCGTAAGGAGTCTCGCTGCAGCATTCTGCACCCGCTGGAGTTTCTGGGTCAGTCTCAAGGGCAGCCCCACGTAGAGCGAGTTACAATAATCCAGTCTGGAGGTGACCATTGCGTGGATCACAGTGGCTAGGTCAGGGCGAGAGAGGTAAGGAGCCAACTGCTTAGCTTGGCGGAGATGGAAAAATGCCGCCTTTGTTATAGCTGCAATCTGCGCCTCTATGGAAAGGGAGGTGTTGAAGATTACACCCAAACTCTTAACGGACGGTGCTGGCACTAATTGCGCCCCCGCAAGAGATGTGAGTTGCCCCCCCAATCCCATATCGTCCCGTTCCAGCCACAGGACTTCTGTCTTTGAAGCATTTAGCTTCAACCGGCTCCCACGTAACCATCCAGCCACAGCTTCCAAACATCTGGTCAGTGTGTCTGGGGCCGAGTCAGGATGGCCATCCATCAACAGATAGAGTTGGATGTCATCGGCATACTGATGGCAACCCAGCCCAAAACTCCGTACAAGCTGGGCGAGGGGGCGCATAAAGATGTTGAAAAGCATCGGGGAGAGTATCGCACCCTGAGGTACTCCACACACCAAGGAGTGGCGCGATGACAATTCCCCCCCAAGCACCACCCTCTGTCCCTGACCAGAGAGAAACGAGCACAGCCATTGAAGGACTGTGCCCTGGATCCCCACATCGGCAAGGCGGTGGTCCAGGAGTTCGTGATCGACCATGTTGAAGGCTGCTGACAGGTCTAGAAGAATTGGCAGCCCCGACCCGCCTCGATCCAGCTGTCTACGAAGATCATCTGTTAGGGCAACCAGAGCCGTCTCGGTCCCACGACCAGCGCGGAAGCCGGACTGGAATGGATCCAGAACCGATGTTTCATCCAGAAACCCACCAAGCTGTTCAGCAACCGCTCTCTCAGTCACCTTACCCAGGATCGGAAGATTCGAAACCGGGCGGTAATTGGATAGATCTAAAGGATCTAATGATGTTTTCTTTAAGAGCGGGCGCACCACTGCCTCCTTCAGTTCCCCTGGGAATGTCCCCGTGCCAAGGGACAAATTGATGATACCCCCCAGGAGGGCCCGCACCTTGTCTGGACACGCTCTAATCAGCCAAGACGGGCACAGGTCGAGAGGACAGGTGGTGGGCTTTCCAGCTCAGAGGAGTCTGTCCACATCGGCTGGGGCTATCCGGTCGAAGTGGTCCAATACTGGACCCGAGGACAGTCGAGGGGCCTCCAGTTCCTTTATTGTATCCAAACTGGCAGGGAGGTCATGGCGGAGCAACAAGACCTTCTCCGCAAAAAAGCTCGCAAATGCTTCACAGATGTGTGTCAAATTGTTACTTAAATTTGGCTGTCCCTCAAGGGACGTTAAAGACCTGATTATACTAAATAACTGCACCGGGTGAGAGCTAGCGGAGGCAATGGAGGCCGAGAAGTAGGACTTCTTAGCGGCCTTCACTGCCATCTCATAGGTTTTCATAAAAGCCCTATAAGATGTTCTTGAGGCTCCGTCACGGGCACCCCGCCATACTCGCTCTAGCCGTCTGAGGTCCCGCTTCATTTTCCGGAGCTCCTCGGTAAACCAGGGAGCCCGGTTTCTGCGGGGTCGCAGAGGGCGCTTAGGTGCGATCTCATTGATGGCTGCCAGGAGCTGGGTATTCCAACCCTCAACAAGCTCAGTCAATGAGTCGCCAGGGGGAGCAAGGTCCCGCAAGGCTTGGTGGAATCTATCAGGGTCCATCAGCCTCTGCGGGCGAGCCCAAATCGGCTCACCACCTAAGCAGGGTGGGGGTGGAAAGTCAATCCTGGCTTTCAGAGCGTAGTGATCAGACCATGGCACCTTCATCGAAGGAGACATGATCACATCTATACCTACGCCAAAGATCAAATCCAGCGTGGGGCCCGAAACAAACTGGGAGAGCCTTAGTGTCACCATGGAAGACACCAGGTCCAGAGCCTGTGAGGAGGGAGCGGCATCAGCATGGATGTTGAAGTCCCCCAATACCAATAGGTTAGGGAGCTCCAAGGCCCAGCCGGCCACCGCCTCCAATAGGCCTGACAGGGTGGCTGCTGGTGCACTAGGTGGCCGGTACACCAGCCAGACAGCCAAGCTCTCCTCGGAGCCCCACACTAGGCCAACACATTCAATGCCAGGGATCGATGGCGATGGTAGAGCCCTGAAAGAACAATCTTCCCGGATTAATAATGCCTCCCCCCCCCCGGCCCACAGTCCGCGACTAGTGGAGGACGGAGAAACCCGGGGGCCCCATCTCTCGTAAGGTAACTGTTGCCCCTTTGCGCACCCAGGTCTCCGTCACACAAGCCAGGTCGACGCCCTGTGAGATAAAGAAATCTCGCAGGGTGATGGTTTTATTGCCTATAGACCTGGCATTGCAGGCTTCCGGAGGCGGCGCAAAACGGCAATGGCGGTCCTCTTTACCCTGTGAAGAGGGGCTCCGCGAAAAAGGGTCGTCCGCTGCAGCAAAGCGGAGACCCGTCAAGAAAAACCACAGGCAGAGCGAGCCTGTGGCCGTGGGACTCGGCGGGCGCCAAAAGCCCCCCCAGAAACGTAGAAGGAACCCCGTAAGGGGCTCCGGAACGGGAAAGGGGGAGCGGCGCTGTGAGTTCATCGCTCTTTTCGTGGATGCAAAGCCGCGCTGCTGCTGCCGATGAGCGCTGACCTTTCTTCTTGAAAACATCGAATTTGACAGCTACATACCCGTGAGTAAGGGGTACTAAATTTTGGACTAATTTTGGATTTGGACTGAAAACGGGAGGCGAGTAACAGGAAGTCCGTCTTCCGATCCTGCTAACTAGATCAAAGCAAGGGCTGAAGTGCGCTGTAGCGCCCGAAAAGGATCGTAAAAACAGAACAAAGGTGCATTGACAGACCTTGTTTCTAGAAGTTAAAAGGGAAACTTTTGTGAAGCTTGTGGTCTTAATTTTTGGAACTTTCTTCCTATTTCTGAGATATACGGAGTTAAAAGGGACAACCTAGTCGTCGGGCTGCCAGAGTGTAATAGAGAACTGTCAAACTGCTGATACTGTTGCTGAAGTTCAAACTGTTACATAAACTGAGATATTAACGTTTAAACATTGTTTCTGGGACCATTCTTGACACCTTGTGGCTTTTAATCAAGGAATAGAAAGCTTTGGGAACCTTCCTTTTGTACTCAGGAATTACAAAGACTTAATACGGGATTATAGGAACTTCAATGGCGGAAAAAAGTTCTTTCCTTTCTTGAAACTTTGAAATACTCCCCCTAGAGGATTGTGGAGACATAGAGGCCTGGGAACTGTACTTTATTGAGACTTCTTGTGGTTTAATTGTTTATATTTTGAACTTGTCTCTCTCATGGAATAAAAGACAATTTGACCTTGAACTGAGGCAGGTGTGGAATGAGCGGCCCAGGGAAAACAAGAGCAGCCAAAGCTAAAGAAAAAGAAAAAGAAAAGAAGTCTGTGCAACTTGTTCAAACAACTTTAACTCATCAACGCAGATCATCTGTCCCAACTGTGCTAACAGCACAGGAGGAGGAAATCGAGCAGCCTGCTACAGAAGATATGGCAACTGGAGGATCTGAATCAGTCCTGAAACAAATTTTGGAGCAACTGGCAATTTTAAATCAAAAGGTGGACAATCAATCAACAAAAATTGACCAAGCCACATCCTCTATTGGTAAATTAACTGAGCAGGTTTCCCAGCATACTCAGGCAATTGACAATTTGCAAGGAGCTACGGCTGAAAATTATAAATTAGCTGTGGAAGCCAATCAAAAAGCAGAGCAGGCAAACCGAAAAGTTGATGAGATTAAAGGGGAAGTTAGGCCTTTGAAAAGACAAGTAGGGGAACAACAAGCCTACCTGTCACTGGTTGAATTGAAAAGTAAGGAAAATAATCTCAGGTTAAGGGCCATCCCAGAATTGGAGGCAGGCAATTTAGAGGGATTTCTGACACTTCTATTTTCCAAATTCTGGGGAATTGAGGAAGATAAAGATTTTAAAATCGTGACGGCCTTTAGACTGGGAAGATCGGTAAAGAAAGATAAGGCTAGAGACTGTTTGGTTATTTTGAGATCAAGAGAGGAAAGAGATAAGATATTAGGCCTACATTTTAAAAAATCCTTGGAGATAGAAGGTAAAAAGGCTGAAATCTACAGAGATATTCCCAAACATCTATTGGATCTTAGGACCACTTACACAGACCTGACCAAATTGCTAAGACA
The DNA here is from genome assembly GCF_964252035.2 of Podarcis erhardii. Taxonomy (NCBI): domain Eukaryota; kingdom Metazoa; phylum Chordata; class Lepidosauria; order Squamata; family Lacertidae; genus Podarcis; species Podarcis erhardii. The sequence goes on along the minus strand of NC_138505.1, from coordinate 3,247,220 downwards.
TAACGCAATTCCTTATAGGTGGGAGTTTCCACAAGGACTATCATTTACTTATAAAGAAAGGAAAGTAAGAATCAAAACACCTGAGGATCAGCAGAAGTTCCTACACGACCACGAGGAGGATCTCCAAAAAGGAGCTGCAGCTTCTTGGCCACCACCACCACCGGGACCACCACCAAAACCTACACCGTCTGGATCTGGACCAGCACCACCACCTCCGGGATCGGAGGAAAACCTAGACACCCCATTGTAAGACCCACCAACTAAACCAGGATGTCTCTGCAGCTTCTTAGCTGGAATATAAATGGCGGAAACTCTCCGGAAAAAAGAAGAAAAGTATTTCATATTTTGAAAAAAGAACAATTGGACATTATTTGCCTGCAAGAAACACATGTGACAAGGCTCCACAGAAAAGTGTTAATCAATAAAAGACTAGGCCAAGAATTTATTTCTTCGGATAAAGTTAAGAAAAGAGGAGTGGTGATTTATGCAAAGGAGAGCCTGTCACCGAAATTTCTATTTAAAGATGAACATGGCAGAATTTTGGCGATTGAAATTCAGACGCAAGGAGAAAAATTTTTGATATTAGGAATATATGCTCCAAATGAAGGAAAATCGGAATTCTTTAGGAAGCTGCATGAGATTATGCTGGACTACTTAGACTATAACAACATCATTATGTTGGGCGATATGAATGGGGTCGTATCTGTAAACATGGATAAGTCGCAAAGTGCTAACATAACGAAAGATGGCAGACTACCTAAAACTTTTTTTGAAATGACTGACAATATGGACTTAATTGACATATGGAGGGTTAAGAACCCCTTAGGAAAAGAAGGAACTTTCTTTTCTGAAGCTCATCTGACATGGACACGAATCGACCAAATATGGACAACTAGAGGACTGGTACCTAAGACTAGAAAAGTGGAAATCTGCCCAAAAACTTGCTCCGACCATAATGCATTGAAAGTGGAATTGAGACTAAACATAACCGGATCCTTTAGATGGCAAATGAATGACACCTTATTAAGGGACCAGGAGATTGTTAAGAAGGCCCAAAAAACTTTAAAGGACTATTTTGAAATAAATTTAAACACCACTGTGGAAAAAAGAACAATCTGGGACGCAAGTAAAGCAGTTATGAGAGGGTTTCTAATACAACAAAATACGATTAAGAAAAAGTTCTGGAATGAAAAGAAGGAGAAGATATTGGAGAAAATAAGAGAAGGAGAGAAAAAATTAAGATCTAGGCCCAAGTCGAAGGAAGTGCTGAGAGAAGTGAAATTTTTCCAGGCACAATATTCGAAATTGATAAATCAAGAGGTGGAATGGAAAATTAAACAAATGAAACAAAGATCCTTTGAATCAGCAAACAAGTGTGGGAAACTGCTAGCATGGCAGTTGAAAAAGAGACAAAAACTTAACACAGTTACAAATCTAGAGATTGAAGGGAGAACGGTTCAGAAACCCGAGGAAATTAGAAAGTGTTTCCAGAGATATTTTAAAGAACTTTATTCACAAGGGCCACAGAAAGACTTTGAGATGGATCAATTCCTTAAAACTAATGGATTACAAAAAATAACTCAGGAAATGAGAACTACCCTGAATAGTAATATCACCCAGCAAGAAATTGAAAGTGCCATTCAGAACCTTCAATTAGGCAAATCTCCAGGCCCTGATGGACTTACCTCCAAATATTATAAGGTTTTGAAGGACTATTTGATACAACCTCTGTTGGAGGTCTGCAATCAGATTATGGAGGGGAGGAAGGCACCGGAGACGTGGAAAGAAGCTTTCATCACATTGATACCTAAACAAGAAACTGAAAAGACCCAGCTTAAGAACTACTGCCCCATCTCACTCCTAAACGTGGATTACAAAATTTTTGCGGATATTTTGGCAAGTAGGTTTAAAAAAGTACTTAATGAAGTGATCCATAAGGACCAGGCTGGCTTTCTCCCTGGTAGGCATTTGTTTGATAATACAAGAAACATCATTGACATTTTGGAACTTCTACAAACAAATCTTAATACTAGAGCGGTTTTAATCTTTATTGATGCGGAGAAAGCCTTTGACAACATTTCTTGGATGTTCATGAAGAAAAATTTGGAAGGGATGGGAGTCGGGCGGGGGTTTGAAAATGGAATAGAAGCAATTTATTCAGAGCAAAAAGCTAAATTGATTGTTAACAATGTGGTGACAGAGGAATTCAAAATAGAAAAAGGGACACGACAGGGGTGCCCCCTATCCCCCCTATTGTTTATTTCAGTCCTGGAGGTGCTATTGAACATGATTAGAAAGGACCGGTCTGTACAAGGAATTGAGGTCGGAGTGAAACAATATAAACTGAAAGCTTTTGCAGATGACTTGGTATTAACATTACAGGAGCCAGTCTCTAGTACTAAAAGAGTGTTAGAATTAATTTCTGACTTTGGTCGGGTGGCGGGATTTAAGCTGAACAAGCAAAAAACTAAGGTTCTAGCAAAAAATTTGACAACTACAGAAACAGATGAGTTCCTGAAAGAAACAGAATTAAATGTGGTTAAAAAAGTAAAATACCTAGGGGTGTATCTGACCTCCAAAAATTTGAATTTGTTTAAAGATAATTATGAGAAATGTTGGTCAGAAATCAAAAGAGACTTGGAAATATGGTCAAGATTGAAACTTTCCTTGTTGGGCCGAATAGCAGCTATAAAGATGAATGTATTGCCGAAAATGTTATTTCTGTTTCAGGCCCTACAGATCGTGGACAAAGTGGAATGTTTTGGAAAGTGGCAGAGGGATATTTCCAAGTTTGTTTGGCAGGGCAAAAAGCCCCGAATAAAGTTTAAAATACTAACTGACACGAAAGAAAGAGGGGGATTTGCCCTGCCAGACTTGAGGTTATATTATGAATCTGCAGCCTTCTGCTGGTTGAAAGATTGGATTTTATTGGAAAACACTGATGTCCTAGATCTGGAGGGGTTTGATAATGCTTTTGGGTGGCATGCATATTTGTGGTATGACAAGGTTAAAGTTCACAAATTGTTTAAAAACCATATTGTCAGAAGAGCAATTTTGATGGTCTGGACAAAATATAAGGACTTATTGGAGAGTAAGACTCCGAGGTGGCTCTCACCGGTGGAGGCCAAGGCACGTAAGAGACTTAACATGGAAGCCTATTGGCCTAAATATTGGGAAATAATTGAAAAAATTGGAGACAATTGGAGGTTGCTGAGCTTGGAAAAATTGAAAAACAAGGTGCGAGATTGGTTGCACTATGCTCAAATCCAGGAGGTTTTTAAAGTGGATAAAAAGGTTGGATTCCAGGTGGAAAAATCGAAACTAGAGACAGAACTGTTAGAGCCAAAAAATAAATTACTTTCGAGAATGTATAATTTGCTGCTTAAATGGAATACACAGGACGAGACAGTCAAATCCGCCATGATAAAATGGGCACAGGACTTGGGGCACAACATTATGTTTGAAGACTGGGAAAGGTTATGGAACACCGGAATGAAATTTACGGCATGTAGTGCCTTGAAGGAAAATATTGTGAAAATGATATACCGGTGGTACATGACCCCAGTCAAACTTGCTAAGATATATCACCTGTCTGACAATAAATGTTGGAAATGTAAAGAGGCGGAAGGGACATTCTTTCACCTCTGGTGGGCTTGCCCGAAAGTGAAGGCCTTTTGGGAGATGATTCATAATGAACTAAAAAAGGTACTTAGATTTACCTTACCTAAGAAACCGGAGGCCTTTCTTCTGGGCATTGTGGACCAGAGAGTACTTAAGAAAGATAGAACTTTTTTATGTATGCTACCACAGCAGCAAGGATCCTGATTGCTAAGCATTGGAAGACAGAAGATTTACCCACGCTGGAGGAATGGCAGACGCAGTTGATGGACTATATGGAACTGGCTGAAATGACTGGCAGAATCCGAGACTTGGGAGAAGAAACAATCGAGGAGGACTGGGAAAAATTTAAAGACTATTTGAAAAAACATTACAAGTTGTATGAATGTTAAAAAATGCACTTTTTAGAAATTCTTGCTTCAGCATCGGTAAATTAATGAAATGGAAATTAAGGTACAAGAAGTCAAAGGTGGAATGATGAAATAACTTTATTATGTTTAAGCTAAAACATATAAGATTTGGGTTACAATAGTTTTGAAATTAGGCAACATGATAAAATGAAAGATACAATAAGCTTTGAAATAAGTTAACAAATTGCTGATATTTTGTATTACAGAGAATGCAGGGTTTGGAGGAGGTGGGGAAGTCCAATAGATGTGCTGGAAAAAAGGATTATGGAAATTTGTAATTTCTCTACTGTATTTTTCTATCTCTGTCTTTATTTCTTTTTTCTGTACTTCATAAACTTAATAAAAATATTATATATATATATAAAATATATAGACCTGGCATTGCACAGCACCAGTGACGGAGGTGAGTAATCCTTGCTCACCCTACCCTCGTCCCTCGGGATGAGGCGCAGATTGGAAGGGCTACGAGCATATCCATATCTCGATCCCCTTCGCCTATAACATCATTTTGAATTCTGTTGGTGACAGGAGGTTGGAAACTGGTTTTTGAACTAGTATGTTTTGAAGGAACCAATATTTACCTGCTCTGATGAATACTTACTGCCTCTCCTAAAGCTGCCAATAACTTCTTGCCATTTTCATAAAGGGCTACACATACTGCAATCAATATGATAATGTTGTGATCCGGCTGCCAGCTGGCGTTACCTTTGGCTGCAGTTCAGGTGTTGGGAATGCAACATCTTTATCAAAACGAGTTGTGTTTCTGATCCATCTAGTTTGAGGGGAAACCAAAGAAGCATTTCCAGATACAGTGTAACTTCTGCTGGGAAGTTGTTGCTTTTAAATAAAACTTTGGGTATCCACCGCAATTTGCTGACTTGTTGACTTTGTGGCATTGCCCACTCGCTGTGGAAACATAATAAAACACCTTTATAGTACCCAGAGCTATAGAAATTTGTTGGCCCTTCATTCATAATTTCCAACTAGCAGAATCTGTTGTGGCAAAGCAGCCCAAGTAATATTTCACTAGGGGACCATTAAGTCGTTATGAGACACGGGTGTTAAGCCAGCACACTTTCCCACCTACATATCCAGCTGTAATTAACTACTAGCTAAAGACCTTCAGCGTTAAAATGCTTAGTGAAGTAGGACGGAGCCTCTGGGCACTTGCTCAACGTATACAACAGGAACAATTGTGTTCAGTGTCTTGTCAACAAGACAGTGGAAATTATAGGTATTAATTCAGAGGAAGAATCCCAGGAGCCACAAACTATTTACAAAGGGATGTTCCTCATCTTGATTTCTACCATCAAGTCCTATCATTAAGCACAGTGACCCCAGTTCTAAGAAGACAGATTCTGGAAAAAGTCAGCCAACTGTCAACTACAGTATTTCACTTATTATATGTATTCTTACTGCAGCCAGCAGCAGAACTTGGGAGTCTCAGATTTCTGTGGCACCCTGCACAATGCAAAAATTCAGTGCCCCCTGCTTCTCACCTTCCATTCTACCTCATGGTTGAGGTGCCCCCAACGCTCCATGCCCACGGCAACCGAACCCGTGGTGCTCCCCTAAGTCCACCTCTGCAATAGCAGAGGGTGCCATTTTGATTTTCTGCCAAAGTCACTGGGAAGTCTTAGACCTCAGTCCATTTTGATGGCTTTAAAAGTTTGGGTCAATCCCAACGATGAAGTAAACTAATGACTGATAATTTTTTTAATCCTCCAAAACCCCACATAATCCTTCATTATAGTCAAGGTTTATGTAGACATCAATTTTTTTGGCTTGATGTGACGGAGCATGTTTTTTTCCTCTGATCATATTGTATCAAATGCTGTTCTCTTTGATAACTATGCTATTAGCGTCTTCTTTTTGACTTTTAGAACAGTTTTGTCTTGGAGTGGGGTGTGTGTGGGTTGTTCAACACATGCTTTGTTTGGACCTGGTTTCAACCGGAATGATGATTTTATTGTGATCTGCAGTTTTTTTAGGCAAACCTGTTATGAAAAGTTATGGATGTGAGCTGTCTTATAAGTTATTTGAGTGCAAAGGCACTATTGGAACGTTACTAAATAATTATTAAATAAGTCATTAATTAATTATATGTCCCAAGAGACAACTGATCATCTAGCGGGAAAAAGTAAGACTGCCCACATAATGGGTTGAAATCCATGGAGACTTCGGTGTAGTTGAGTAATCTCAAATGCTTCTAAATATATATATATGTATGTATGTATGTCTGCATAATTTAAATAATCAGTCTTCAAAATCCCAGTGGCAGGATTATTTCTGATGACTCGTTTCTTTTCGAGACTTGTTTGATGGAATGGTGCGGCCTTCCACGCTTCTACTTGAGCGCCAGTGAGTTCCCAACAGCGGAGCCAAACCAAACCTCCAGAACTTTTGCATCTGTTGGAAAACAGAGGAAAAAATGAAAATAGTAACATATTTTAGTGTAAATGCAACAATAGCTGAATGTTTGGCGTGATGCGCTAAGGTCTCCTTCAATGGGGAATGGCCAACCTTGATCCCCTGTCCCCCCCACCACCTGTTCCTCCCTTTCTAGCTTGAAAATACCTTAAAAAAAAGACACACACCCCCCCCCAAAAAAAAACACTGGGAGGAACCAGAGGGGAGGGGGGGAAATCACCCAAAATAATTTATGCCTCAGACAAACTTCACCAGGTTGGGTTAGGCTGTGCCAGCCTGCCAGTGACGTCACTCCCCAAGCCAATCCGCCTGCCGCTTGGCGGGACGGAGGAAATGACGTCACCGTATCCCTCCGCCAGCCAGGACCCCTTTTTGTGTGTGTGTGTGTGTGTTGTTCCTTCAGTATCAACCCGCAACCATATATTTTTTTATCCCCCCCCCCAAAAAAAAATAAACCGGAGATTTGAGGGAGGGAGGGAGGGAGGGGTGCGCGTGGAAGCTCATGCTAGGCCGCTCTCCTCCTCCTCCTCCGAGGGGTGTGCGTGTCCCTTTAAGAGTGTGGACGCGCCAAGCCTCCGAGGCTCTGAGGAGGGAGACAGGAGGCGCAGCGGCGGCGGCGGCGGCAGCCGCGGCGGCCAGAGCCTGGAAGGTGAGTTGGCGCCATTCCGTTATGTAGGGGAGAGGCGGACGCGACGGAAGGCATGGCTGTGGGGGGAGGGGAGCGGCAGCGCGAGGGGGAAGAAGAGAATTCTGTGGGGGGGGGGAGCGCGCGTGCGCCATGGCGGCGGCGGCGCGCGGGCGCCCGCCAACGGAACGCAGGTGGCGGTTGGGAGACCGTTGGGAACCGGTTCGAACCGCCCGGCTCTCTTTTCTTCACCCCCCTCCCTCATTCGTCTTTTCCCTCCTCACACCGGCCCGCTTTTTTTTTTATATATATATATATTTTTTACCTCAGCCGCGTATTTTTTTTTGGGGGGGGGAGCGGCAGCGAGGGAGAAAGTGCGCGCGCGGGCGCGAGCGCGCGCCGTACACAAAGCGAGACGTTCCGTGAGGGGGGGAGGGGGCGGGCCAGGCGGCGCGAGGGGCGAAGCGAAAGCCGGCGATTGGAGGGGAGGTGGGGAGAGGGCGGGGCCTCGTTCTTAAGAGGAGGGGGAGAGAAAGGGGGCGGGGCTTCGCTCTTGTCCCGCCCGCTAGGCGGCGGCGGCGGCGTTTCTCGGTTGAGCGCGGGGGGGGGGCGCCTTGTTACTTTTTTTTCCCCCTCCGCCCTCCTTCGCTGTGAGGGGAAGGCGCGGAGTGATCCCGGACTATTTCGTCCTGAGGGGCGGGACGAGAAAGAGAGGGAAAAAAACGGGAGTGAGGTGGCCGCGGCTCCCTCCGCCCACTCCCAATCTTCTTTTTTTCGTCCCCCAGTCTCTTTTGAGGTACTGAGTAAAAGCATAAATGCACGCTAAAATCAGAATAAACCATAGGACTCCATGTATCTACACACCATCCACACGCACACACATCTATAGTACAAATTTATTAATATATTAATCTAATGCACCCATCCTTTCCAAGCTGCAACTCAGTTGCTGGGTGGGCGGCCATGTTGGGCAAAGGGATTATTTTTCTCCTCCCCCCCCCCCCACTAAAGCATGAGGTGCTCTGCTTTCTAAGGTGGTTTTTAAATCCATATTGGGAAAAACAATGATATTTTGTTGGGGTCCTCTTTGAGTGGGAAGTAGCTGGTTTTGAATTTCCCTCACTTTGAGGGTGGGGGAAAAAAAAAGAGTAAGGGAGATGCTTCGCTTCAGAAATCGTTTCCCTCCCCCCTCACATACACACATAATAATAACAGAATTTAAGAATATGTTCACTTGGGCAGGGGGGCTTTTAATATTCTGACAGCCCCCTCCATTCCTCCCCATCAGAATTAAGAAAGGAAGCTTCATCCCTTGACCTGACTTTGTTGTCATGTCAACCACCTGGAGGCAACACAGCTCCTTTTATTCTGCATTAAATAGAATTCCGCATTTGCCGTTGCCGATGTGAGTTCTGTGAGAGTTGCAGGGGGGGGGGAACCCACCCTTTCCATACTAATTCACGCCGAGGGCTGTTTTTGTTCACTGCCAAAGTCTTCTTGTGCAGGGAGTTTGCGGCCATGTGACAGTCGCGGCCGGGGCTTCCCACTTTCCCTGTGCTTACGATCAGCTGTTGGGCTAAGAGCTACAGGTGAGGTTCCCGTTGATTTTTCTTCTGTGCATTATAACATAATGATCGTCCACGCAACGTAGGGAGGAAAGCCATTGTTTCCCAACTCTGCATCCACGCAGCAAGGAGGCTGGTGGGTTGACACCTTTATGGCTTCAGGGATATGTCACCTATGTATACAGTGGCCTGGTTTAATAAATGGCATGAGCATGGGAGATTAGGATATCAGTGGCTACAAGGCATGATGGCTGTGTCCTCCACTGTCAGAAGCAGTATGCCTTTTTATACCATATGCCGGGAATCACAAGTGGGAAGAGTGCTGTTTAATTTCATTGTACACAGGTTGTACAATGACAATAAAAGTACAGTGGACACTCGGGTTGTAAACGTGATCCGTGCGGGATGCACGTTCGCAACCCGCAGCGGCGTGTCTGCGCACGCGCGGGTAGCGATTTAGCGCTTCTGCACATGCGCGACAGCCGAAACCCAGAAGTAACCCGTTCCGGTACTTCCGGGTTTTGACAGGTTGCATAACCCAAAAAAACACAACCTGCAGAGGCTGTAACCTGAGGTATGACTGTATTATTACTGTGCCCAGGTCCAGTGTGTGGGCTTTCCAGAGGCCTTTGGTTGACCCCTGTATGAATAGCACGCTGGGCTAGACAGGCCTTTGCAGGGCCCTTGCGCGCTTAAACTATGGTTTATTAAACCATGGCTTAGCGTTGCATGCAAAGGCCAGCTGCTTAACTGTGGTTTGTTTACTGCCCAACAGGCAGTGATCTGAAACCCTGGTTTGTTGTTGGCTTGCAAAACTTGGTTTGCTTGACCCATGTCTTGGGTATTATGGTTAATTCTCTGTGAACTGCCCCAAAGATCTTCTGATGAAGGACAGTAACCCACAAAGGCACTAGGCAAAAGCAGCTGGGAAACAAACCAAACGCTGGAGAAAAGCCATGGCTTCTTTGATTGTCTGTGGGACAACTCATCGCTTGTTAAACTGTGGCTTAAACCAAGTTAAGTGTGAACCAGGCCATTATCTTCATGTGCTTATATAACAAGACAGTAAGTTGGCCCGTTTTTCTTAACTCCAAATTACAGGTGGGCATTGAGACAGACATATTTGTTGCTGTTAGGGCATCCTGTGAATTCATGGCAGGTGGTATAAACTTATAGCTCACAGATCACAGTGCAAATTGGCACCTGTATACATGGTGGCAAATTCTGTGAAGGGATTGTCTGCTGTGTAGGGATTTTGTAAAGTGTCAAACAGTTGAAAAGGTGGTACCTTTTAACTTGATTATGATGTGTAAACCCCTACTGTGGAAAGGTGACGAATGTCCCCAGATTTGATATACTAGAAGGCTCCTGTATTTCTAAGCGTTTTCCTTTTGAAGTAAATCCTAGTGTATTCTGTGGGATTTGTTCCCTAATAAGTGAGTTCAGGAGTCATCGAAACACAGGATTTGGGCATCCTTTGTTAGTTACAAGGTCTAGGGGGGTGGGATCCAAGCAGTCCACCCATAAATAAGAAAAATAAATTGGGTGATAAATTTAGGATAATAGTTTGCATAAATTTAGGACACAATCTCTCAGTGCCCCTACCTTTATGTGCCTAGAACAAAATACTGTAGTCCTTTAAGAAGGGTGTTTTTATTTTATTGACATATATCACTGTTTCTCTAGCACTTGTTCCTATTGTAATATCAGACATCAGCATGAGCACCATAATGGATTAAATTATCTACATGTTCAGCGGAGTTTTCAATGTCAAGGCTGTATTTTTCAAACAAACAAACAAACAAACAAACAAACAAACAAACAAAGAAAGCACTCTGTGCATAGGAAACTCATTGAGATGAGTGTTAATGTACTTGCTGCTATCTGCAGCTCAAACTGCTACTGAGGTTGCAGATTCATGGGCTCTTTCAAAAGTTGGCAATCCTATTTCCATGAGGAAGGAGGACACCCTCTTCTTCAATGTAGGATGGTATTGTCTAGCTAGGACTCTGCCACATTGTTTAACAACAACAACAACAACAACAAATGAATAAATAAACTGTTGAATTGGTCGGCTGGTTCTAATATACTATGCTCTGAACTATCACTTAAATATACCATTTCCCAATGTGCTTAGGAAAGTGTGCACAGAGTTTACCTACTTAGTGTTCACAACAACCCTGTAAAGAGATAAAGACTGAGAGTAGCCCAACATCACCCAGTGAATTTCTTCACTAAGCTGAGATTTGAACATCCTTTGAAGGGTGACCAACCATTCACTTTCTTCAGTTCTATCTATCTATCTATCTATCTATCTATCTATCTATCTATCTTATCTATCCATTCTATCTGAAAACAGGAGCAGTAAGTCCTGTTTATCTTCCTTAATCTATGCTAAATACACCCCGTATCTTCAGACTTTCCTCAGGCTATCTCCCTATTTTCCAACTTCTTTGGGTTGCCCAAGAGATGCTTCACTGGTCCAAAATAGACCAGTTCCATTGCTTTCAGAATCTTGGCTGTGATATTTCATTGATGCAACATTCTTCTGTATCATAGCAACCTATTGTTGGCTTATCTCATGTCCACTTTGTCGTACTGTAATTCCTGAATCTTCCTTTCGAAGTGCGAGTAGCTAGTGAGTTTTGCCCCATCATAAACTTAACGTATTCGATAACCTTCTGTGTAACACCTACACTTAACTTCTACTTCCATTCAATTGCATCTTGTTTCTCCTTCGTTTCTGATCATTTCAAATTTTTCCTCATAAATGGTTGCACGTCCTCCTACTTTTGTCTCATTTTCATAAGCATATATGTCAGGGGTGGGGAACCTCTAGCACAGGAGGTGAAAGTGGCCCTTCAGCCCTCTCTCCCTGGCCCTCATAACCCTTCTTGAGAGTATACACCCTGCTTCCCAGTCAACCCCCCTCAGTAGCCCTGCTTTACACCCCCAGTGCTTTTGCCTGGCTCGAATGTGTTGTTGAAGTCTGATAATGCCTCTTGCTGTTCTGGATAGAGGATACAGAATGCTGTTTGAGTGTGTGCAGAAACTAACTTACTTATATAGGTAAAATTGGTATTAGTTGCTCCTTTCATTTTACCCTCTGGCCCTGCCCACTGCAGACATGTCACCTTCAAAAGCTTGCCTGAAAGGGAATGCGCATCTCAAGCTGAAAAAGTCTCTACCCCTGTTGTTGTTTAGTCGTTTAGTCGTGTCCAACTCTTTGTGACCCCATGGACCAGAGCACGCCAGGCACTTCTGTCTTCCACTGCCTCCTGCAGTTTGATCAAACTCATGCTGGTAGCTTCGAGAACACTATCCAACCATCTCATCCTCTGTTGTCCCCTTCTCCTTGTGCCCTCCATCTTTCCCAGCTTCAGGGTCTTTTCCAGGGAGTCTTCTCTTCTCATGAGGTGGCCAAAGTCTTGGAGCCTCAGCTTCACGATCTGTCCTTCCAGGGAGCACTCAGGGCTGATTTCCTTAAGAATGGATAGGTTTGATCTTCTTGCAGTCCATGGGACTTTCAAGAGTCTCCTCCAGCACCATAATTCAAAAGCATCAATTCTTCGGCAGTCAGCCTTCTTTATGATCCAGCTTTCACTTCCATACATCACTACTCGGAAAACTATAGCTTTTACTATACGGACCTTTGTTGGCAAGGTGATGTCTCTACTTTTTAAGATGCTCTACCCCTAGTTTATGTAATTAATGTGGATTTTGAATAGTGCGTGACCCTAGGTCTGACCTGTGCAGAATCCTGTTCTGTTCAAGGCAGTCTGACTGAATTTCTCTGTAAACATGCATGTAATTGAAGAATGTGTAGTATCTTGTCAGTTCCTTCAAGACTAACCTTTGAGTGTATGTTTTAAACCAGTTCTGCTGTCTGTCAGGTGACTGTTTCTTCTACCCACCTCTTCCCAGGAGTTCTCCCAGGTGCCATGCTTCTTGTTGAATCAGAATCTCCTGCTAGGAAAATGGACCTTTTGAGTTGGAAAGCTTCTCTTCTCTTAACAGTACTTTGAGGAAGTTGTAGACTCTTTGGCCTGAAAAATGCGTCACGAGAAATTGGATCTGGGGCTGGCTTGTTGCATTCCAGAACCACCCAGCCTCAATCCCTCTGGCCAGTATGACATTATTAACGTACCCTTTAAAAACATAATAATAATGTGTTGATGAAAATGTGAGGGGAGGAACTGCAGCTCAGTAGTAGAGCAGCTGCTTTGTATACAGGAGATATTGGGTTCAATCCCCAGCATCCCCACCTAGGGCTGTGAAGAACTCCTGCCTAAAATCTTGGGAGAGCTGCTTCCAGTCAGTGCAGATAATACTGTCTGACTCAGTAGGGCAGCTTCCTATGCCTCTCTTCAAATCAGCCGATCATTCCGAATCACGATGACTGGAATCTTGCTTTATTTTTGAGGCAAGGACCACAGCTCTGTTTTAGAGGTAAAACAGAGTAAAAGGTCCTGGGTTCAACTCCTTGCACTTCCATGAGAGCCACTGCCAGTCAGTGTGGACAGTACTGAGCTAGTTGAATCAAGGATCTGATTCAGTATAAGGCAGCTTTCTGTGCCATGTTGTTGTTATTGTTGTTTAGTTGTGTCTGACTCTTTGTGACCCCCTGGACCAGAGCACGCCAGGCACTTCTGTCTTCCACTGCCTCCCGCAGTTTGGTCAAACTCATGCTGGTAGCTTTGAGAACATTATCCAGCCATCTCGTCCTCTGTCGTCCCCTTCTCCTTGTGCTCTCCATCTTTCCCAACATCAGGGTCTTTTCCAGGGAGTCATCTCTTCTCATGAGGTGGCCAAAGTATTGGCGCCTCAGCTTCAGGATCTGTCCTTTCAGTGAGCACTCAGGGCTGATTTCTTTAAGAATGGATAGGTTTGATCTTATTGCAATCCATGGGACTCTCAAGAGTCTCCTCCAGCACCATAATTCAAAAGCATCAATTCTTTGGCAATCAGCCTTCTTTATGGTCCAGCTTTCACTTCCATACATCACTACTGGGAAAACCATGTACACCTTCAATATTCCAAGTTGCTGCTGGAGTAAGGGGGGAAATCTTACATGTTCCTAGGTGCCGTTTGTAAATTGTTGGACCCACACCCTGGGACCTGCTGGTGAAGAGTAGGCAATAAATTTAACAATCGGTTAATTGATTTGGGGAGCGCTATAACAAAATTTGTCAGTGATGTGCAGCCTGGAAATTCCATACACACACACCGGCCAGTCCCAGGACAACACCTTCCTTTCTCCTTTTTCTGCTAAAAATAAGCTCCCCCTTTAACCACCCTGTAGCTTCAAACAGCTGAGTCCTGTGGTGTCTTAAAAGACTGTCACTTCAGAGGACCACAGGCCACTTGGTCAGATTTGGAAAAGTGGTCTCTAGCCCAATAAACCTTATAGCATGAGAAACGTGATAATCTTGAGAAAAGCGCAGGAAGTGGAGATAAAAGCAGGGGGGAAGCAATAATAATAAGAAGTGTGTGCAGGGTTTCTTTTATGAAGTGGATTGGTCCTATGTTGTATGCTAGGGTTAAAGGTCTGAAAGGTTTGGTGACTGCTGTAATGCAGGAATGCAGGTGTCTCTGGGCCCTCCAGATATCTCTAGACTCAAGTTCCCATCCTCCCTGACCATTGGCTGGCCATGCTAGGTGGGGACTGATGGAGTCCAACAACTCAGCTTTATCCACCTTTGCTGTAAACAAATTCCTTCTATCCACTGTTCTCAGGCTGCCTTGCAGCATCTAGCGTTTTTACACATTTTGTATCTTTTACATACTGCTTTTCTGTCAAAATATCCACAGCCGTTGACTCTGTGGTTATGGCCGTGTACCCCTTGATAACAACCGTCAGTAAACAAGCCACTCACTGTGTTTCACCCAGGCATAATATGTTTTCATCATCCTGACTTTTAATATGCTAAAAGCAGATTGGCACTATGTGCTCCTGGTTGGAAGAGGAAGACCAGTTTCCTAGACAGACAGACTGGCTGGCTGGCTGTCTGTCTGCTCCTGAGTTGCTTCTTATTGGAGCACCGTCCCTGCGCATCCTCCCCCCCCCCATTCTTCTGTTACTGTTGATCAAGTGTGTATCCTTGCCAACCTGCGTGGGTGTTGTGAGGTCTCGGTTAAATACTGGCTGTTGAGTGCACTGGCTTTCTGAGAGAGGTGACACCGTAGCAATCTCTGGGTATTTACTTGCTGGTAGCATTGTCAATGTGCATGATGCTTTATGATGTACAAGAGGTCCAGTGTGAAATTTAACGTGGGAGATAGTGTTGGCTCCAGGTTTCAGAGAACCTCCTCCCCTCAGCGAATCTACCTCCTCTCCACCATCATCACCATCTCCTTCTCTTCCTCTTCATGGCAACAGAGCTGCTTGCTTGACAAGCAGAGAACGAACAAGATACCTGAGAGTGTCATTTCTGATCCACTTTCTCACCACTAACACTTTCTGGACCAGAGTGAAGAGGCTGATAAACAAGCAAGGAGGTTGCAATGGTGGAGAGGAGCAGGTCTTGCGGGGAGGTGCTGTTGCTATTCACACACACACACACACACACACACACAACACATGATCCACCAGTGTGGGCCCCCAGCAAATTCCCAACCATTCCAACCACTGGGGCCAACCGTGGCGGAAGAGGCAACAGAAGGAGGAGAAGAGTAACTACAGGAAGAATACGCATTTCTTTCTAGATAAAAGGCGAGGTGCCTGTCCCAAGCGGACTTATATTTTAAAATTAGTCAAATGGGAAGTGTGTGTGCGCGTGTGTGGTAGCAAGGAGCGGAATAATATGTGTTTATTCCAGTTGCAATCATTACAATGTAATTTCACACAGGCTTTTTAAATAGCCACACATCTGATCGCCCATGGTGAAGGAGATTCACCTCCATGTGAACCTTGCTTTTTTTAAAAAAAGTTCAGGACCAAATCAATAACCTAAATATGGGTACGATTGTTTTAGCCTCTCATTTTCCTCAGCAATTTTTCAGCCATTCTTTTTCCGGGGGGGGGGTGCACGGAGCGTTGTAACACTTGGGGACTTTTCTTATATTATGTGGGCTTATTAACTCTGTTCATCTTGTATGACTTACTAACAGTGGCGCACAGGGTTTGATGCTGCTGGTTGGAAAATAAAATGGAAACGCAGTTAATGAGCTTCACCTAATAGTGTTGATGTGAAAGGAACAAGGGAGCGTCAGTCAGCGTTAGATGCTTCAGGGATACCCCCCCCCAATACCCCCCATGACAGTTGTAAGGTGAACTGAGTCAGCCTGTGTGTCTTTCCTCATTCAGGACCATAGTGCCCGCCTATATTAGCAGAGTGGGATTAAGAACACATGAAGAGTCTGCTGGATCAGGCCAGTATCCCATTTAGTCCGGGATCCTGTTCTCACAGTAGCCAACCAGATGCCTGTGGAAAACCTACAAGAGGGATCTCAGCTCAAGAACCCTCTCCCCTTCTTTGGTTTTCTAGCAACTGGTATTTGGAAGCATTGCTGTCTCCAGTGTTGAGGCAAAGCATAGCCACCAAGGCTAGTATCCATTGATAGCCTACT
Organism: Podarcis erhardii; assembly: GCF_964252035.2. Taxonomy (NCBI): domain Eukaryota; kingdom Metazoa; phylum Chordata; class Lepidosauria; order Squamata; family Lacertidae; genus Podarcis; species Podarcis erhardii. Next base: position 3,231,003 of record NC_138505.1, on the reverse strand, counting down.
CAATGGATTTGTCCAGTCCACTTTGATCAACACTCCATGGCCTCCCTCCTTCAAGGGGTATAGATGAGCAGAAACCTCACCAATGTGCTATCCTCTGCTTTGAACTATAACTTCCATCACCCACAGCCATCCAGATCTGGAGGTTTTCATCAGATTGGTGAAGGCTTAGTTAGTGGGTACATCCATCATACCCTTTGTATGTGGGTTATAATATTGTAATTATAATATTGAGTATGAGTGCTTTATGTATGAGTGGTTGGTTGAGGTAGTGAAGGAGTATGGTGGTTGCATGGAAGGTGAGTGGACCAAGTGAGTGGGTGTAATGACAATGTGTCTTAGCTGGTTGAAATGTTACGTTGTGCTGCCTTGTAGTGCTCCCCGATTTCATTTACATGAGTATTGTGTTTATGTATGGATATCGTTTATATATTTGTTTTACAAATCACTTGGTGGAAGATTTTATTGTACTTACTTTACTGTGCTCATATCTATCCATTGTAAATTGCTTTGAGATCTCAGACAACAACCAGTCTGTATATGTAAACAATAAACACTGTTTTCATTTTTCATGGCACTCAGTTTGAAAATAATGGAATGATTCCTTTCCTTGTTGTAAGAAAATTTAAAACTGGTTTGGCTGCTTACGTTAAGGAAGTGGTCTGCTATTATTATTTGTGCCAGGTTGTTAATCAATTAAGTACACCAAGTACGGTAACTTAATTACTTAATGCCCACAAAGGTCTATTTTAATAGAACAAACCTCTAATATGTTCGAATCTCGTTTAGAAGGGGGGGGGGAGATATCTTGTGATACATTTAGCACATTCTGGGTCCATGTTTGCGAATAAGCATCTGCCTGTGAGGTGGCAGAAAGCAAAATGTTAGCATTATTTATCACTTGGATTAAATAATTGGATTGAATCAGGGAAGCCTTAGGGTCTCAAAATTATGTACAGCAAAGGCTTTGGGAGGAAAACTGAAGGGAAGAAGAAATGGGGAAGATTTCTACTTAGTTGAACTGGTGTGTGGAAATGGTACAAATTTGTGCTTGAGGCTGGACACAGTGGCCTGCTTAGAATTTGTCTCTTTGCAGTTCTTGAAGAGTTCTGGAGGTTTAAAATAATGTGCTGGGGTTGTAGGTAGACCAGTGAATCTTGATGCCAGGCTATGTTTGTTCTCAATCTTCAAAGATGTTGATGCAGGCAACCAAGAGAATTATCAGAGTTCAATGGGACATCCCAACCAAGCAAAAAGACTCAAGTAGGCTATGAAGCAAGGTTGGTGGAGGTGTGTGGCCTGGAGGGAATCTCGAGGGTCAGACAGAGAGGCTTGGAGAACTGTATTTGGTTTCCAGGCCTGTGACTCCCTGCCTTTGATCATTGTGGACCCAAGGGGTTTGAAAACAGCTGTATCGCTTGAGCAGCATCCAGCTTTCTGCTCATAGTAGACCCGCTGAAATGAATGGACCTCAGTTGGATGCAAACCCTGGTAACAGAGGACCCACGGAGGCTGTGAGGAAAAGAGGATGGGAAGTCAAAGGGAGTTGGCTTCAGTAGGTGACCAAGAAGTTGATGGCAAATAGCACAATGGACAGAGAGTAAAAGTTTAATGAGGTAGGAAATGGAATCATCCACAAGAAGGTGGAATTTAAGCCAAGAGGTGTTATCTGAAGAGTTGAAAGGCAGGAGGCCGAACGGCAAAAGTCTCTATTCACTTTTAGTTGCTTGCTACAACATCTTTCCAACCAAAGCAGCATCTTCAATAGTGACTTTCATGCTAGTTTCAAGCTGGTTGAAAGCACATAGGAATAATAAAATGAATCATGCAAACTAACACAACCAGCTAAAATGGAAACAGTCCATTCAAATTCTCTTGCACGTTGCTTAGAGAGGACCGCGATTAAGCGGTATGCAAATTGTTGAAATAATATAACAGTAGAGTAGTAGAAACATTGAAATTACTAATAGACATGACTAACTTAGGTCCATTGATTTCAGTAGGTCTACTTTGGGTAAAATTTGGTTGCAGACAACCCATTAAAATTGAAACTACTAGGGTTGCCATATTTCAGAAACAAAAAACTAGGACACCCTGAAAGTTGTTGAGCTTTAAAGTCTTAGAGAGTTCAGACTCTCAGTGCTTCTTCAGGGCTTTGTCAAGGAGCTTGTTCAGCCAGTTCACTGTTGGCCAGGGGGTCATCATTCAGGCCTGCTGCTATCATGGCATTGCTGTAGATCTGGCCAAGCAGCATATGGGCCAGATCAGGCTGGATGGCTGGAGCAGAGCTAGTTGAGCTGCTTGATCCAAAAAAAAAAAAAAAACGGCAGTAAACATCAACTTTGTTTTGCAAATGTAATGCTACATATATGGAAGAAGAGCAAAAAGTATGGCAAAACTGATCCCTTAAGAGGACATTTTTTAGCTGCCCTGTGAATATAATTTTTTGTTTAGGGTGTATGAATTAAGTAATAATAATAAAGTCGCCTCCTCTAGAGTGGTTAGAATTGTAGCATTTGGAGAAGCTAGACATTTAACCAGACAAATAACTCTCAAGCATTAAATTAGAGCGACAACAACATAACACTGAATTATCAATAGGTTTAGGCTTTACAAAATCCACCCCCAACAAATCTGTTAACTGTTTACAGTACTGTATTGTGAAATTTTGCTTCAAACAAGCAAAATAAAATTGCAGTGAATCGTTTATAACTTTGAACCATGTCAGCAAGCTTTGAATGCAGAGAGAGTTCACGGGATGGTTCTTCTTTGGCACTTTCTCTCTCTACCAATGAGAACACCTTTTTGGATGTGGCACCTCAGCTGCTTCATTCCATATCAAGTGATCCAACTTTTTTACCTTGTCATCCAGTTTTCTTAATATTTTGTACACTTGTTGAATGATCAAAACAAAGTTTAAATCTAAAATTTTAGCTTTTTATCTCATCCCGTTTGTGAGCTATGAGGGTTTGAAATTGTCAAAAAAAAAATCACAATTTTGGCCTTGTTGGAGTACACAAAGATCTTAAAAGCTCAACCCAGCATTGAGATACGTTAAAACTAAAACACCAATCTCTTCAGAACTTCTTGGCATTTTAATATGATATGTCAAAAGATGAACTTACTTTAAATTTTAGATTTAAGTTACGAAATTTAAAAATTTAAAAAGTGATTAAAAATTAATGATGAAACTTTTTCAAAAAATATTGTATTGATTATTTAATATTTCTAAGATCTACCTGCAAAATTTCATCTTGGGCTCTCAATGGGATCACATTGGAAAAAATATTTTGTACATATCTGCCTTGCTGGGTTCTATTTAGGGTGAATAGGTCTTCTTGGAGTAAAATATAACAGAAGAAACAAGACTTCAAACTATAATATCAGTTACTTCAGGCATTTATTTAGAAAGTTATGCAATTGTAAGGTATCTGAAAAGCTAGTCAGGCTTTTCTTTTAAAAACATGTTCCAAAGTAGAGTGATAGCTTGCTGCTGCGTTATAGAATTGCTTTGAAAGAATTATTGTTAGTACTTCATTTCATGAACATTACAACAAAATGCATATCAAACTAAATTATGGGTGTGTGTGGAAACCTTACACATGAAATGGGTCTGAAAACATTGATTCTTCCATTATTTATACTTCACACCAAACTCTCTTAAAGAGCATTTGTAGCAACACGTTTCATTTTTTGTCAAAGTGTAAGTGCGGCCAGTTGCAGTTCTTGGTTGACCCTTGTTAGAACTTGTGGTCGCCCTGCCTTAAGAGCATCCCGGCTAGATGGGTAAACAGAAGATAATACTGGGCTTGGCAGGTGAAAGAAGTCATGGTTCCTTTTTCACTTTCATAGTCTACCAACAGCACATATCCAGAGATTTTGTACCTCCTTCAGTGTCAGACTTCTCAATCTCATTGCTAAGGGAGTACACCTCAGTCACAATTTCTGTTAGACTGGATGTAGATGGGAAAAAGCAGTGAAATCCTTGTGTTTCCTTGATTACCTTCACTCTTTCAAAGCGTCGTTTTAGGAACATTTCTTCTTTTTTGTACTCCTCATTTGTTGAAAATAAGAACTAGATAGAAGGAATGTTATCTTGGCACCAGTTGAAGCAGGGTAGGCAACCTAAGACCTGGGGGCCGGATGTGGACCAATTGCCTTCTAAATCCGGCCCACGGAGGGTCCGGGAATCAGCTTGTTTTTACATGAGTAGAACGTGTCCTTTTATTTAAAATGCATCTCTGAGTTATTTGTGGGGCCTGCCTGGTGTTTTTGCATGAGTAGAATGTGTCCTTTTATTTAAAATGCATCTCTGGGTTATTTATGGGGCATAGGAATTTGTTCATATTTCCCCCCCAAAATATAGTCCGGCCCACCACATGGTCTGAGGGACGGTGGACCGGCCCATGGCTGAGAAAGGTTGCTGACCCCTGAGTTAAAAGAGTTCCCGCAGTGTCATAATTTGGTTTGATGGGTATTTTGTTGTAATATTAATGAAATGAAGTACTAATAATAATTCTTTCAAAGCTATATAAATGTGATAGTATGTATCACAGCCGACATACAGTTACAATTTAAATGACTGAAGCAAAACAAAGTAACAGCAAGTATTTTAAAAAAAACAAAACACAAAGCCAGTTTTTAAACTTTCAGTTTAGCAGTTGTTCTAAATAGGCATTGGGCCAATTCCTCAAACACTTTCAGCATCATGGCTTTGTGGAAGATCTGACAATATTTCCTCTTTACTTTAGTTATAAAATAATATTTATAATCTGTTCTCTCATCTGTTCTCTGGTGGGGCACAGATAAAAACAAACAAATAATAAACAACATGCTGAAATATACCATTGAAAAATAGATCAGGTTAAAACAACCATCAATTTTACAAAACTTGACATGCCTGTGTGAAATGATAATGCTCTTGGAACTGGCTCTACCTGTAAGGGAAGGGCTGTCCCCATTTGGGAAGCCACCACATTGAAGGCCCCGCCATGCACTACCACATAGCCTCGTTCCCCCAGTGGTGGAATACAGAGAAGAGATGCTTCCAACAATCTCGGTACGCAGGCAGGGCTGGTATTTGACCAGCCTTCGGCAGGTGTTGAACACTTCCCAGGATGATCAAGAATTGGGGGCCACTAGAATGCATAAGGAATTCTGAAACCACTACTGTCAGAGGCATTGTGCCTGTTGGTTGCTGGAAACGGGGTGTGGAGGGAAGAGTGTCCTTGTGCTCATGTCCACCCTATGTGGACTTCTTATTTGCATCTGGTTGGCCACTGAGATGATCCAGCAGGACTCTTCTTACATTCATTGAACGTGGAGAGAGTTCCCAGAGGGGAGGAAGTTTGAGAACCGTTCCACTGGACCGATAGCATATGTTTTCCTGGCTTAGGCCTCAGTTCTTCCTTTCCCCACAAAAGACAGATTGACTAATTTTATTTTCTTCTCCCCCACCCCCAGGATGGCGGACACAGATCTATTTATGGAATGTGAGGAGGAGGAGCTAGAGCCGTGGCAGAAAATCAGCGATGTGATCGAGGACTCTGTGGTTGAAGATTACAATTCGGTTGACAAAACCGCTACAGGTAATGATCCTCTTCCTTTCCTTCTTTAAAAAAACAAAACAAAACTCATGTAAGATGACACACAAATTCTACATTACGTTGCTTGGCAGTTTTCATTTCGGGTATGCCATCCATACCCAGTTTAAATAATTCATCTGCCTTCCAATCTGATGTACTGCAGCATTCATTTTCCAAATGCTAAAAAAAAAGAAAAGAAATCTTGCATTTGGTTCTGTTTCTGTGTCTCACCATTTTCATAATGCATGAATTGAGCCTTTATGTATGTCCCTTCCAGGTGGGCATGGAACAAGAGTCTCCTGGAATTTGACAATTGATTCATAAGAGAAACATGGGCAGCTGCCTTATACCCAGACAGAATTGATCTGTATAACTCAGACTCCACACTGACTCTAGTTGCTCTGCAGGGTTTCAGACGGGACATTCCCAGCCCTACCTGGCAATGCCAGGGGGTGGGGTTGAACCTGGGACCTACTGCATGCAAGGCAGATGTTCTGCCACTAAGCTGTGGTCCTTCCAGAATTATCCTTATTACTAGCAAAAGGCTTGTCAAGTCTTGGCGGAGCAGAGACCTCCAGTACTCTTCTCCGACCATACTTCCTGGCAAGTAAGCTCCTTGGCTTTTCACTGAACGTTAGCAGTTCTATTAATTTCAACAGTGATGTGGTTTTTAGGGTTTGGGGAGTTATCTTTCTTCCGCTGACAGATTTTAATGTTGTTTATGGGAACCCTTTTCGCACAGCTTTGTAAAATGGCCGTTGATATTCCTATGCGGTTGTATTTATGGATTTTTAAATTGTATTTCCTATTTTGTATCTTGTAAGTCACCTTAAAGACTTTGGTGGGAGTAATGCACACAGTTAATAAATAATAATCATAGCCAGGAGCCCTTGAGAAGCCCACAAGCAACACCTGAGTGTGACAGCACCTCTCCCCATTTATAACTTCCAACAGCTGGTATTCAAAGACATCCTGTCTCCCAACAGTGGAAGGTAGTTGTACAAAGCTGTTGTGGTTAGCGGACCTTTGATAGCATTATTCTTCCATGAATCTGGCCAGTCCCCTTTCAAAGCTTTCTTAAGTTGGTGGCCATCACCCCTTCTTGTGGTAGTGAACTCCACAGTTAAACTCTGCGCTGTTTGAAGAAGTCGTTCCTTTTGTCTGTCCTTAATCTCCCCCAATTCATCTTCCTTGGATGGTCCTGAGTTTCAGTATTATGAGATAGCAAGAAAAACTTACCCTTATCCACTTTCTCCACAGCATGTATTGTTTTATGCAGCTCTATCACGTCCCTTATTCACCCTTTTTCTCAACTTAAAACGCCTTAAATGTTGTAACCTTTCCTGGAAAGAGAGTTGGTCCAGTATTGCACACATAGTCCTGGTCATTTTGCTTGCTCTTTTCTGGCTCTACAATATCCTTTTTGAGGTGTGGTTGCTAACCAGAACTGTTTCCCAGTGTTCCTAGTGTGGTTCCACTATACAGTTGTATAAGAATGCTATGATATTGGTAGTTTTATCTTCAACCCCTTTACCAATGGAATTCAGTCTCTGTTCTTTAGTCTTACATGCAAAGACGGAGGGGGGGACCATTATTCCTTCCCTAGCTATTAATATCCTTGTGGGTGTAACAGATTGGCACATTTAATAGCTTGTCTTCTTGTCTGGCTGTTCTGATTTTGCTCCTTCCCTGCCTTCTGGCTGATATAAAGAATAGCTTCAATTTGAGATTGGTATGTGAGACTTGGGTCTTAGATTCTGAGAAGCAGCTGGTGAGATGTTCGATCTTTTTCTGGGCTGTATGGTTGCAGGTGCGTAAGAACAGCCCTGCTGGATCAGGCCAATGGCCTATTCTCACTGTGTCTAACTGGATTCCTGTGGGAAACCTGCAAGCAAGACTCAAACACAAGAGTCTTCTCCTCTTCTGTGGCTTCCAGGAAATGGTATTGAAGAAGCATTGCTGCTTCTGTCTGTGGAGGCAGAGCCTAGCCATTGCGGCTGGTAACCATTGATGTCCTTGTCCTTCAAGAATTTGTCCCGACCTCTCTTAAAGCCATCCATCTTGGTGGCTATCACTGCCTCCTGTGGGAGCAAGTTCCATAGTCTATGCACTGCATGAAGAAATACTTTCTTTTATCTGTCGACGCGGGTGCGCTGTAGGTTAAACCACAGAGCCTAGGACTTGCTGATCAGAAGGTCAGTGGTTCGAATCCCCGCGACGGGGTGAGCTCCCATTGCTCGGTCCCTGCTCCTGCCAACCTAGCAGTTCGAAAGCACACCAGTGCAAGTAGATAAATAGGTACCGCTCTGGCGGGAAGGTAAAGGGCATTTCCGTGTGCTGCTCTGGTTCGCCAGAAGCTGGTTTACCATGCAGTGCACATGACCCGGAAGCTGTATGCCGGCTCCCTCGGCCAATAAAGAGAGATGAGCACCACAACCCCAGAGTCGGCCACGACTGGACCTAATGGTCAGGGGTCCCTTTACCTTTACCTTTACCTTTTATCGGTCCTGAACCTTCCAGTGTTCAACTTCATTGGATATCCCCAAGTTCTAAGGTTATGAGAGAGAAAGACAGAGAGATAGAGAGAGAAGCTATTCTCTAAACCTTTGGGCCCATCTAGCTCAGTATCATCTACACTGACTGTTTCAGTTCTCCAGAGTTTCAGACAAGACGTCTTTCCCAGCCTTACCTGAACATGCCGAAGTTTGAACCTAGGACTTTCTGCATGCAAAGCAGATGACTCACCACCAAGCTGTGGACCTTCCCTTAAAAATAATAGCAATATTCCAATCCCCATGGTTCCGGAGAGGTCAATAGGAAGCTGCCCTATACCAAATCAGACCATTTGTCCATCTAGCTTAGTATTATCTACACCAACTGGCAGCAGCTCTTAGGTGGGGACATTCCCAACCTGCTTCTACAAAGGAAACCAAGTATGTCCCTGCATGTAGAAAGCTATCACCTTTCACCCTCAGCCATGACATGCTAATTTTCTCTGTGCTGTGTTATTGGTTTGTTTACTTTTAGTGGAGGATCACACTTCATGCTGAAGGTGGGGATTCATTCATCTGATTAGATTCTCCTCCAATAAGGAATGAATCTTTGCATATGTTGTTGTTGTTTAGTCGTTTAGTCGTGTCCGACTCTTCGTGACCCCATGGACCAGAGCATGCCAGGCACTCCTGTCTTCCACTGCCTCCTGCAATTGGGTCAAACTCATGTTTGTAGCTTTGAGAACACTGTCCCACCATCTCGTCCTCTGCCGTCCCCTTCTCCTTGTGCCCTCCATCTTTCCCAACATCAGGGTCTTTTCCAGAGAGTCTTCTCTTCTCATGAGGTGGCCAAAGTCTTGGAGCCTCAGCTTCAGGATCTGTCCTTCCAGTGAGCACTCAGGGCTGATTTCCTTCAGAATGGAGAGGTTGGATCTTCTTGCAGTCCATGGGACTCTCAAGAGTCTCCTCCAGCACCAGAATTCAAAAGCATCAATTCTTCGGCGATCAGCTTTCTGTGCTTATAGATAACCAGTATAATAGAGTGAGATAAGGCTCCATCATATACTGATTTTCTGTCTGCAGGGATTTTTATTTTATTTTTAGTAAATTTATTTATTTATTTAAGTAGGTATGGAGGACCATTCCATCCTGTTAGTTCCCTTGCAGTGCTTCTGCACTGGTTTTCAGATCCAGAGCCTTTTATTATTGGCAGATACTTATTTCCCCCCACAAAATTTATGTACTGCTTCATTGTAAGAAAGAACAAAAAATCTCAAAGTGGTTTACAGAAATAATAAGACAATGAAATTATCAGTAAGAATAGTTAAGGGGAACTGTTTAAAACATTAAAACAATAATTAAAATAAATGATGAGCTAAATACCAGATGTCTAGATAGGCTTTGCCTAAACAAGAATGGTTTTTTTAGCAGGTGCTGAAAGGAGTAGAGTGAAGGTGCTTTCCTGGTGTCAATTAGTCACTGAGTGTTTCTGCATGAGGAGCTAAGCCATGTGGATTTCCTCTCTGTCCGTACCTGCAGGCAGTAAACCATTTTGAATTTCCTTTCTGGCAGTTTCGGTGAGCGTGCAGCCAGTTGCCACCCCGATGCCGATCGTCGCTCACGCATCCATTGGTGGTGGCCTCACAACCTCCACATCTGTCAGCGGCAGTGGGGGACCCAACAGCGACAGCACAAAGAAGACGCTGGTGACGCTTTTTGCAAACAACAGCGGTAAGGGGAGAGGCTTTGGATGGGAGGGTCTTGGTTTGGGGGCGAGTGTTAGGATCTGCAGGCCACACACTTCAAATGTCCAACTCACCCAAATACTTTGCCAAGGAAAATGGGATTCTGTGGCCAGTACGAATCCTGCCAATTAAGTAAATGTCCCACTTTCCCATTTGCCACATTCATGCTTTGATGCCACTTAAGTTGTATTTTCCCTTAAATAATCTTGGGAATCCTGGTGTATATGTAGTAGATAATTGGCTCCACCCTGCTGGATCGCCATTTTGCACCTGACTCCACCACCAGTCCTCCAACCCACTGTTTGGCCCTGAAGTGACAAAGCTGATCCCGCAAGAGTTGGAAGTTGTAGGGCAGGTGACAATGATGATTTTGCCCACTTGTCCTTCTCTTTTGTCCAGCTGGGACTCCTCTCGTTCAGCAAGGCGGGCAGCCTCTGATCCTCACGCAGAACCCAGGCTCTGGCCTCAGCACAGTGGTGACCCAACCAGTCCTCCGGCCTGTGCAGGTCATGCAGAATGCCAACCATGTGACCAATTCCCCGGTGACCAGTCAGCCCATCTTCATCACGACTCAGGTGAACGAGGGGCAGCACCTCTTCTATCTCTCGATACCAGTTGCTGGGGGGGGGGGCAGTCAACAGGGTATGCTCCCCCCCTTCTTGCCCAGCTTATGGGTTTTCCAAAGGCATCTCATTGGCTCTTGCAGGAAGTACAGGGTGGCCGCAAAGTAGGTATACAGTTGAATCAGTGAAATTCACCACAACAGATTATATGGGTACACATCACTGACACACAACAAAGTGGCAGTTAAATTTCAGGCTGGCAGTTGGAAAGAATAGTGGAGTCAGATAAAAGGATTATTATACTGTTATTGTGAATGATGATTGTGAACTTGAGTCACGCACAAAGAAAGTGGATTCTAAAGCAGTATACTTTTGGACCACTCTGTATGTTGCCACATTGAGGATCCGACAGAGCTCTTCTTCTGTTGATAACTCTTTATGAGTACCTGGCACATTCCTGGTATGTTTTTATGCAGATGTGTAGTTCATTTATTTCTTTTTCACATTTGGAGCTGGTGGATGGTACCATTGGCCTGTCACTGTGTTCCGTGATAGACTTTCACTGGGCCAGCAGGGTGACACCTTGATCAATGAGCTGACTGAAATGTTAAGAGAATCCACTCATCCCCAGAGCTGTGTACACTTTTTACTCAATGTTATAATAATTCAGAAACCTCTATAATACGGTGCCAGACTGAACAATTCTACGTAAAAAAATTCCGCACTATTAATTTATTTGTACAATTTGTATTTAATTTAAATGCTAAAAATGTTTGTGTTTAGACAAGCCTACCCAGGTCCCTTAGTTCCTGTGGAATTGCAGCATGCAGCAGTCCTCATTGTCTGCCCCCAAGCCTGCTGTTGAGATAAGCCTGCTAAATCCACTTCTTTTTGCTTGCACGTTGCAGGGTTTCCCCGTGCGAAACGTCCGGCCTGTGCAGAACGCGATGAACCAGGTTGGGATTGTCCTGAATGTACAGCAAGGCCAGACAGTGCGGCCCATTACACTTGTCCCAGGTAAAGCAGAGGCTGGAGCGGTGAACGTGAGGAGGGGTCAGGCTGCTGGGCCAGTAGGTGTCAAAAGGGAAGAAAAGGGGCCCAGGAAATTTCCCTCCAGCACCAGAGTATGGGCTGCAGAGGCAGGGCTATGTGAAAAGCTTCACGTTTTTGCTGTCACCTTCAGTGGGAGGGGCTTCCTCAGTCCCAGCCCCGCCTCCTTTGAAGGTACAGAGCTCCTATGCACCTGTGTCTCCTTAGCCAAAGAAAGTGTGATGAATATATTATCTTCATATATATAATCCTAGAGGTTCGCTTATATAGCATCTTTCTGCCTCATTTGGGTTTACAAAAAATGCAGCGCGAGGGCAGGCTTATCAAAGGCGGGAGAAAAAGTACAGAAGTAGAAAGAGGGGAGCAGGAGGTGGAGGAGAGTGGGGGGGGGCGCACCAGGTCTCAGCCACAAAACCAGTTTGCACTGCATGGTAAACCAGGATTCATGGCTGACCAAAGTCATGGCTTAAAGTCTTCAGGGTTTCCCCCCTGTGTACTTCTGTTAAAAGCAAGAGAAAAGAGAGAGCGCATTTTCCATGCTGGGGATAGGGAAGACTGCCTTCTTTTGGATTATGGGTGGGGAACATCTGTGGCCCTCCAAATGTTGCTGGACTCCCAACCCCTGATCTCTGCCCAATGGCCGTTCTAATTGCTGGGGCTGCTGGGAGTTGTGGTCCAGCAGCAATTAGAGGAGCACAGGCGATCTCCCCCCACTCCTGGTTTCAGCCTCTGCAGTTTGTGTCACACAGACACTAAAAATAAGAACATTAAAATCTGTTTTTAAATCTATCAGACATCAACAGCCCAATATGTAATTGTTTTAGAGAATTGTACAAATCACATTTCTGCAAATATGAGCAAGTTGTTTTAAACTGTTTTTAATATTGTGTTTTAGTGTTGTAACCCGCCCTTGGACCTTAGGGTGAAGGGCAGGTAATAAATGTCTTCCAAGCTTAATATTTCCTAGATTCCTATTGCAATGATCTATGAAGTATGGCCACCTCTCGACCAGTGTCTGTAACGTTTAATTGGATTGAGGGTGATTTGTTTGCAGGATTGATGTATTTAGTAAAACACACACACACACACACAACACAAAAGCCCTGGTTAATCGCAGCCAGAAATTGAGAGACTTTCCCGTTCCATCTATATGGAGATTGCTCTAAAGTGCCTTGAGTTAGCATAAATGGGCAAGTTGACTGATTTGCCCCATAAGTGGAAGGGCACTTCCTTATAACAGCAGTAATAATTTTTCCAGGAGAGTCTCCTGGAACTGATTAGAATTTCTAGAATTAATGGAAATGAGCAAGCTGACTGATTTGATCCGTTGGAGGAATGGCACCTCCTTAATAGTTTTGTTTTAGGAGAGTCTCGAGGACCGACGGGATGGTAACTGTGCCCTCCTTTCCTTTGCAGCCCCAGGCACCCAGTTTGTGAAGCCTGCAGTCGGCGTCCCTCAGGTTTTCTCCCAAATGGCCCAGGTGAGACCTGGTCCGGCCATGCCGGTCCGGCCGTCTTCCAACACGTTCACGACGGTCATTCCAGCCACCCTTACCATCCGGAGCACAGTACCGCAGTCCCAGGCCCAACCGCAAAGTAAGTCCTCTCCCAGCACCTCCTCCACCACCACCACTCCTACTCCAGCACAGCCAACCGCACTGGGACAGTTAACTGTACAGCAACCAGGGCAGTCCACTCAAGCTACTAACCCCAAATTAGGTAAGACTTCCCGTGGAGAGGGAAACTAAAAATGAAAGAAAAAGAAAAAACTCGTATTACTTTGGTCCTCATTTGTCTGGAGGAGCTGGGAAACATTGCGGCCCCTGGGTTTTGCTGCGGCCCCTGTATTATGTGGGGCTCATGGCACAGCAAATGCTCACCGTTTGTCCATCTGATTGGGAGGTGGGCTAAGGAAAAACACTCCCGCTCTACTCCAGGGAAGGGCAGAATGTGAAAGTATGCAAATATAAGAAAAACAGCTCATGTTGATTAATGATTGATTTTAACCAGTGCATTACAAGACTATTTGTTAATTACATTTTTTTTAGTTATTCAAAGCATCTATGCATTTACTCTTCAGTTGGAACAGGTGACAATTTTTTTTAAAATGTCGCCATCCCTGCCTCTCAGATTTACAGCCTGAAAAGGCATGGCACAAAAGGAAAAAGGGATGGGGAGGGAAGAAGAAAACCTTCCGCTGAAGAACTCAGGATAGCATACATGATCCCACTGCCACCATTTCATCCCTCACACAAGAAACCTGTGAGATCGTTCAGGCTGAGAAAAGATGGGCCCAAGGTCACCCAGTAAGCAGGGATTTTAACTTGGGGCACCCCAGCTCAGTAGCTCCTACCTATTAAATGATACATTATCTGACATTGTTCTTGCAACATCCCTGTTAATAACACCTCGCTTCCATATATACAAAAGGTACTTAAGTCAATCCATCCAAAGGCCGATGACCAATGGGCTCCATGTTCTTCAGTTCCTTATTACTAGTCCTTAGATGTCAAGTCAAAGAAGGGAAATAAAGTGATATTAAAATCCAGTCTACAAGAGGGAAGGGATAGACCACTGCTTTCCTGTCCCTGCCATTTCCATCAGGCTTGCAGGATACGTCTCTCACTCTTGCAAGCCTTTATCTGTCTTTCATTCCAAGAAACTTAGGATGCTGCTTTGTATCAAGTCAGACCTTTGCTCTGTCCATCTCAGAATTGTCTACACTGACTGGCAGCAGCGCTCCAGGGTTTCAGATGGGAGTCCTTTTCCCAGCTCAGCCTGGGGTTGAACCTGGGAGCTTCTGCATGCAAAGCAGAAGCCCTGTCTACCGATTCATCTCTTTTGAAAGGGTGTGTGTGTGTGTGTGTGTGGAAGGAATGCGCTTCCTGCATTTTGTGACCAAAACGCAGAAATTGCTGGGGTCTATATTTCCAAAGGGAATATACTTAAATGTTTTTCTATTAACCGCTTTGTCTGCCCTGTAACATACCTTGAAAGCTTGCCAGCCCTCTCCTGCTTTCTCCATCTAACAACAACAATAAAAACATTCTGCTCCATCTCCCTGTTCTTCAACTCAAAAACGCTTGTTTCCCTGACAGTGAGCATTGCAAGTTTCGTGACGGTGAAAAGGCCCGGGGTGACTGGGGAGAACAGCAACGAGGTGGCAAAGCTGGTGAACACCTTGAACACGGTCCCTTCCCTCGGCCAGAGCTCGGGCCCCATTGTGGTCTCCAACAACAGCCCGGCCCATGTCCCCCAGAGAGCAGGCATCTCGGAGTCTTCGTCGCAGAAAGGTAAGCTCTGCCAACAGCCTGGGCTTGGGCAGCTTCCGACTGTAACTTGGTCCCAAACCACAGCATCAAGCCTCACCTCCGCCCATTGCACAGAAAACTGGAATTCCCTAGTGATGGAGGAGGGTATCAGGTGGGTGACTTCTCCCATTCACTCTGGAGGTGCTGCCATGTAAATATGCCCTCCCAATTCCACTCCTATGTGCATGAAACAGATGGGGTGCACTATGGGAGAGTTGACAGCACAGCCTGGATAGCTCTGTCCTCCATTGTTACATAGGGTGGGAAGGGAAAGGAAAGGAAAAATGTGACCAGCCCAAGCGAGAAGTCCAAAAAGGTAGTTGCAGGGCTTCTGGATGCTAGCCATGACCTTTTCTCCTTTTTTCTTCCCATTACAGTCAGCTCCTCCCCCATCCCCGCCTTCGACCTGCAGGACAGCGGGCGGAAAGTCTGTCCCCGGTGCAATGCCCAGTTTAGAGTCACTGAAGCTTTAAGAGGCCATATGTGTGTAAGTAACCCCCTTCCCGAATTATGAGATCAAGGCCATTGCAGCGTTACACACTGCTGGCAGCCGAGAATAAAGTCAAAGGACTATGGTGTCTGCCCAGAGCAGAAGCTCAGGTCGATTGCTGTTGCTAAAAAAACCTGGGAGCTCAGGGAGCGGGGTGGTGGTGATGTCACCCTGCAAAGTTGATAGGCAGTGAGATTCAGGACTGAAAGGACCTTTGTTTAAGCAAATTCACAGTTGGAGGCAGGGATGCTTCCGAATACTAGTTGCTAGAACGGACGGGAGTGTGCTCTTGTGCTCAGAGCCCTCTCACAGGTTTCTCAGAGTCATCTGGTTGGCCACTGTGAGAACAGGATGCTGGGCTGGCCTGATCCAGTAGCTCTCATCTTCCATTCGTATATTAACCTTAACTCAAGGACCTCCTCCTTCTTTCCTCAGTACTGCTGCCCTGAAATGGTGGAGTTCCTGAAGAAAGGGAAGCCCCTGGAGTCTGAACCAAATATCCAAGCCCCCAAGCCCCCTTCCCCGGAGAAAGCGGCCGCCGTCACTTCGCCCCCCTCCTCCACCCCCATCCCCGCCCTCTCGCCGCCAGCCAAAGTCTCTGAGCACAGCGACGGCACGGGCGACGGGGCACAGAGCAAGCTGATAATGCTGGTGGACGACTTCTACTACGGCCGGGACGGCGGGAAGGTGAACCAGCTGCTCAACTTCCCCAAGGTGCCAACGTCCTTCCGCTGCCCGCACTGCACCAAGAGGCTCAAGAACAACATCCGGTAAACGGCGATGGGTGAAGCGTTGTCGGGGGGGGGGGGAGGAAGGGCTGTGGCAAAGCTAGCCAGAGAAGGAGGTGTGGCCCTCCGGAAGATGCTGGGGGGTGGGGTGGGACTTTTGCTGTCCAGCATCAGCTGGAGAAGCCACAGCTTCCTCACTCTGGTCTTAAAGAGAGCCAGCCCACTTTAAGGAGGTTTATCTGTTGTGTTTGGCCGCTAGCCTTGATGGCCATGCTCTGTCTCCACAGACAGAGCCAGTCATGTTTCTGGATTCCAGTTGTTGGGAACTGCAGGAAGGAATAAGGCTCTTGTGCTCGGGTCCCATTTGAGGATTTGCAAAGGCCAAAGGGGACCCATCTCCTTCCAGCATCCCCTGTCCCACAATGGCCATCCAGAGTGCCTCTTCCAGGAAGCCCACGATCAGGGCGCAAGCCCAGTGCCACCATTCCCCAACAACCAGTATTTAGAGAGGCACACTTCGCACTCGGAGCTGCTGCCTGCAGTGAACAGCAAGGGGAAACAGGAAGAGATTTCTCCCCTCCCCCCCCCCCGCCGCTTGAAGTAACCACAGAAACGTCTGCGCCTCTCCCCCACCCCTCCAGGTTTATGAACCACATGAAGCACCACGTCGAACTGGATCAGCAGAACGGTGAGGTGGACGTCCACACCATCTGCCAGCATTGTTACCGGCAGTTTTCTACGCCCTTCCAGCTCCAGTGCCACTTGGAGAATGTACACAGCCCCTACGAATCGACCAGTAAGCTCTGCCCCAAAGTGTCTCCCCCTGTCCGTCTGCCCCCCCCCCCGCAAAACATCTCAGCAGGGGGAGATGGGAAGGGTCTCCACGATGGTCACAGCCTGCACTGGAAAAAAGGCTTCCTTCAGAGGTTCCCTTTTCCTTTGGGGCAGAGGAGGACTGTCCGCTCTGCTCACCACAGACAGGGCAGGAAACAGTGGCATTATTTACAGAGTACCAGGGGCTGCTCCCTGCCCCAAGGGGATTGCAGGAGGCGATAGGGGAAAGGGGAAGGATTTGCATTTTTGAGCTGCATGTAATTAGGCATAGTTACAGTTGGGTCCAGGGACGCGGGTGGTGCTGTGGGTTAAACCACAGAGCCTAGGACTTGCCGATCAGAAGGTCGGTGGTTCGAATCCCCACGACGGGGTGAGCTCCTGTTGCTCGGTCCCTGCTCCTGCCAACCTAGCAGTTCGAAAGCACGTCAAAGTGCAAGTAGATAAATAGGTACCGCTCCAGCGGGAAGGTAAACGGCGTTTCCGTGCGCTGCTCTGGTTTGCCAGAAGCGGCTTAGTCATGCTGGCCACATGACCCGGAAGCTGTACGCCGGCTCCCTCGGCCAATAAAGAGAGATGAGCACCACAACCCCAGAGTCGGTCACGACTGGACCTAATGGCCAGGGGTCCCTTTACCTTTACAGTTGGGTCCAGGAGAATGGGAAACTAAACCTAAATACGATTTTGTTTCATGACCAACTGGGACCCTTAATGGGGTGTGGGGATGGTTATCAGAGGTTCAACCCAGACTTTGTCCCTGGGCTAGGCCCTGCAAGCCTTCTGCAGTTTGGGGTGGCATCTGAATCCTCCTGGCGTCCTCCTTTTTGACAGACTCCCTCTTGCGTTACAGCGAAATGCAAGATCTGTGAATGGGCTTTTGAGAGCGAGCCCATGTTCCTGCAGCACATGAAGGACACTCACAAGCCAGGGGAGATGCCCTACGTTTGCCAGGTATGGAGACCCCCCCCCCAAAAAAAAACCACCCAGTTGTCTTCAACAAACTGAGAATCCACACTGAGTCTGGCCAGCCTCCTTTCCCCTTTGTTAGCTACAATGTAGTAGGAATGGAGCTTCCATACACAGAGGCAGTCTACCCCTGAATACTAGTTTCTGGTGTACGGGAGTTTCTGTGCAGGGGGAGAAAGTGATATGGGAGAGCCATGGCCTTCGCACACTCCTTATTTATTTATATATCTCTTGATTTTTATTTTTATTTTTATTTTTAAAACCGCCTCAAAGTTGTTTACGAAAGAATTATGAGCTTCCCACATTAAGCCATTGCTGAAGGCAAAATGCCAGACAAGAAAGGTCCGATCCTTCTCTTGAGAGTTCACAGCCTCCAGCTACTCATGCTGGAATTTGGAGGGCTTGTATCAGGTAGTTGATTTACTTATTGCTCACCTGATTTTAATCCTTATCACTTCTTTCCAAAAACATACTGTAACATACGACTGTTCGTTTCGGTGTTGCTCTTTTTCCCCCTGTACTGAATTTGCAAAAGAAAACAAAACCGTCTATCCATGCTTCTGTGCTCATGGCTCCCTCCAGGTCTGCCAGTACCGCTCGTCACTCTACTCCGAAGTAGACAGCCACTTCCGAATGGTCCACGAGGACACGCGGCACCTCCTCTGCCCTTACTGCCTCAAGGTCTTCAAGAACGGCAACGCCTTCCAGCAGCATTTCATGAGGCACCAGGTAAATTGGCCTTGCAGGTAAAGCACTCGCCTGGTCCCCTTGGTGACTGGGAGTGCCATGCAGGCCAGCTGAATACTCTGGCCCTCCTCTGCGCCCTCCTCCTCAGCTCAACCCCTGAGGCCATAGAGGTCTCTGAAGCATTTCCCAGAGGTGCCTTTCAACTCTACATCTGGTTTCAGCTTCCCTTTTAAGGGGTAGTTGGAGAATGTAACAGAGAGTAAAAACCAGGACTAAAAATTCTAAAGGGGGTGGGGGTGGGGAAGATGCAGGGATATAGAAATAATTATTGATTTCCCACCCTTACTGTTATTTTTATCTTGAAGCCTACCTGTGCATTAGAATGGGGCAGGAGAGTCCTGAGGGTAGTGGTTAGAACAGGGGCCAGCAAACTTTTTCAGCAGGGGGCCAGTCCACTGTCCCTCAGACCTTGTGGGGGGCCGGACTGTATTTTTTTTGGGGGGGGAATGAATGAATTCCTATGCCCCCAAAATAACCCAGAGATGCATTTTAAATATTCATGTAAAAACACGCTGATTCCTGGACCTTCCGCGGGCCGGATTGAGAAGGCGATTGGTCCAGATGTGGCCCCGGGCCTTAGGTTGCCCACCCATGGGTTAGAATGTCAACCTAGGACCTGGAAGAGACCAGGGTTCAAATCCCTGCTTGGCCACATGGTGCTCACTGTGGGTGACCTTGGGCCAGTCCCTGCCTCTTAGCCTAACCTACCTCACAGGATTGTTGTGGGTATATAATGGTGGGTAAGAACGCCAGCCAAGGGGTGACCACACTGGCCATGTTAGAGACATCTGGAGGGGCCGGGGGTTCCCCACCCTCCCTCCCTCCCTTTACGACAAAAGCCACTGTCTGCTCCTGCATCAACACCGCTTTCATGCCACTCCAATTCCTCCCGCAGAAGAAGAGCATCTATCACTGCAACAAGTGCCGGTTGCAGTTCCTCTTTGCCAAGGACAAGATTGAGCACAAGCTGCAGCACCACAAAACCTTCCGCAAGCCCAAGCAGCTGGAGGGGCTAAAACCAGGCACCAAGGTACGGAGAGGGATGCCTGGGGGGTGCCTGGGGGGTGGACAGGCAGTCCTCACTGCACAGTCTAGCAGGCAGACATTACTACGGTTCCCTGTCTATGTGGTTCCCCACGCCACTTTCTTTTTTAAGGCACAAAGTGACAGGCAGGCTGGTTGAAATGTTTGTGGACCAGAAACTTGTGTGGACTTGTTTGCATAGTTTCCCTGGGCTCCCCGCCTGCCTGTAGTGGGTAGAGCGCTGGACTTGGTCCTGAGAGAGCAGGATTCAAATTCTCTCCCTCTCCCACCCCCATCAGCCTTGAAGCTCACTAGATGTGATCCTGGCCTGTCTTTCAGCCTAGCCTACCTCACAGGGCGGTTGTGAGGATAACATGAGGAGGAGATGTCTGTAGGCCACCTTGAAAGGTGGGATATAAATATAAGACATGAATAAAATACATTTCTAGCTAGTTCCTCTGTCCCTGTCTTTAATGCTGATCGATTTCTGGCTTCCCCTCGGCTGGTGAGGAAGGTTACTTGGGAGTGGGTAACCCCTCCCACTTTTCCCAGGGGTGGGGCTACGCAAATGAGGTGCAGGCATCATTTGGAGACTTTTTTTCTTTTTGAAACCCCATCTGTATCTGCATAGCGCTCGAGTGTTCTCATTGCAGTCTCTCTCCTCCTCTGCGCCACAGGTCACCATCAGGGCCTCCCGAGGGCAGCCGCGGACGGTGCCCTTGTCTGCCAACGACATGCCCCCAGGCCTCCTCCAAGACACCACCTTGCTCTCAGCCTCGGCGGACCCCCAGCCCAACTTCCTGTGCCCACCTTACCAGAGGAACATCCAGAAGAAAGCCGTCAGGAAGATGTCAGAGCTCATTACTAAATTTTCCACTAAAATATCCCTTAGAAATAATAACAATCTGTGGCGGGTGGGAACTGTACAGTTCAGTGGTTCAGATTCTGCAGCTTCCTCTGTAGATTCGACAGCTGATGCTTTCCAGGCTTGCTGGAGGGAGTTTTGGGAGCTGCATTTGGCCCTTCGGCCTGAGGTTCTTCCCAAGCCCTGGTATAGATGCTTCCCTGCACTGTCCCAGCCAAGGGAGCAAGGAGGAAGCCGCTTCTGCTATGAGCTGAACACCTGCCTAGTTGTGGGATTCCAGCTACAAAATCCAAATCCTGCACTTCGACTTGGGTGCACAATGACCCAAACGTCCTTTACAGAATTGCACATTTAATTTGGTGGTGTTTGGGCTTTTTTTTTTAATAAAAGAAGCAAAAGGACTCCATTTTCAAGGTTTTTCTCTTAACGCAAGTGTCTGGTCCTTATGGCTTAAGGCGATACAGGAGACAACAAGCCAGGAAGGAGTCCACAGCTGCGGCACTAGCCTGCCACATCATCAGCCGTGGTCCAGCTCCTGCCAAAGCCTCTTAGCAAAACCCACATCCTTTGTTGGACCCCAGCCCCTGACCGGCTGCCCCCTTTCTCTCTGCAGGAGCGTCCTTGGCCGGCAAACGTGTCTGGAGTGCAGCTTCGAAATCCCGGATTTCCCAAACCACTTCCCCACCTACGTCCACTGCTCGCTATGCCGTTACAGCACCTGCTGCTCCCGCGCCTATGCCAATCACATGATCAAGTAAGTCAGGCCAAGCGGCTTTCTCTTCCTCCTCCTCCTCGGATCTTTTGGTGCAGCGGCTAACTCTTCCCTTCCGGCTGAAGCAGGAGGGGGCAAGATTGTGCCTGCTCTTCTCTTTCTGTGACCTGTGCACCCACTTTTGCTGGGCTGAAGTGTTTGCTGGGCCCGGTTAAGGAAGTGGGTGGCTTGTGGGAGTCCCTAACAATTGCTCTCTTTCCTCATTTGTGTTTGTTTGCTTGCTTGCTCTCTTTTTACCAGCAACCACGTTCCTCGCAAGAGTCCGAAGTACTTGGCCTTGTTCAAAAACTACACAGCTTGGTAAGGCAGAAATTTCCCTGGAACAATCGTTTCCTTTCTTTACCTGCTAGCTAGCAGCTTTTTAATGTTCTGGTGTGTTGTTCGTCTACACCGTGGACCTAAACCTGCCTTAATAATCCTTCTCTCACACCTAATATTTGTAACTCTCTGGCCCAGTTGGGGGTAGTCAAGCCAAGAAAGACTCTCAGCCTCTTCAGCAACCTACAGTTCCCAGAATTCCTTGCAGGGTGGCTGGAGCTATGACAATTAAAACGAGAGGGATTTGGTTCATGTGCAAGGTTAACCCCGCTATGTTAAAGAAAGCGATGGCAATGACAATGAGGACTTTGCTTGTGGTTTGTTTGGAGAGAAGCAAACCATGAATCAATAAGTCACTTGAAGCCTCTGCTGGAGGGCCTCAGGTTGGGAAACGCTGGTTTAGACCACTTTAAGTCTGTGAGCTGAACTGGTGCTACGACTTGTAGTGTAGTGTAGATTTTTTGTAGTGTAGATTTTTGTAGTGTAGATTTGCCTCATGAGCTTTCCTGTGTGTGATGTATCTAATCACTTTTGTGCTTATCGCAAATGGCAGTTCCTGGGTCTGGAGAACGAATGCTGCAGAACCTCAGCTCAAAATGCTTGACTCCAGCCTTAGTGGAGAGAGCACTTTGGGGGGGGGGGCTTGGCTTTTCAAACATTGAATTAATAACTTTTTTAACCAGCCCTCCAAGGTCTGTGGTTGTTTTAGAAACCTTGTTTTCTGACATGCTTCATCAGTGAGGCTTAGACAGTTTGTGTGTGTGTGTGTGTGTGTGTGTAATGAATGTGTTGGAATTCTCGGCACTTATAACAAGATCCCCAAAGAATCACATCAAAGGGCTTCAAGTTCCCCACCCTGATGTGATTTATCTTTTGAGCAGCTAAATCAAGATGTGCATTGCCAGGGCAGAGGGGGTGTTGTCGTTGTTGTTGTTTGTCTACAAGGGAAGATGTTTGGGAATCAAATACGCTTGCGAGTGGCAAGATCCTACCAGAAGGGATGATCTTCCTTCTTTTCATTTCTGCCTCACAGCGGAGTGCGATTGGCTTGCTCGGCATGTCTCTTTGCCACATCGGAAGGCGACGCGATGGCCAAGCACCTTGTCTTCAACCCCTCGCACGAATTCAGCAACGTACTCCTACGAGGTGAGGGCTGGAGGGGGCAGGTGGAAATTGGATGATGCAGCACGGCTTCTCCCAACTCCTCCATTCCCAGCATTTGCTCATTCAAACAGAGTTCCTCACCAAAAAGAATCACCACCACCACATGTGTCTTATAACCTAGGAAACTGCCCTATACTGGTCCATCTCAGTATTGCCCACACTGTCTTCCCATGGTTTCGAACTGAGACTCTCTTCTGAGAGAGAGGGGGGCATTTCCTCTCTCTGTTTTATTGCAAGCCTGTTTGAACACTTCACTCTTGCCCTTGCTGCAGGTCTACTCCCTCTGCCATCCCCACCATTCCCGCTGCCTTGATACTTCCAGCCTTTTTGCTCTTCCTTTCCGGTTTTTTGTTTATTCAACTTAAAACCTGCCACCTGACTAAATTCCTGGATTAATTCCAAAACCCCTTTAGTACTAGACTCTGGCTCCTGTAATGTCAATACTAGGTCATCTGCAAAAGCTTTAAGTTTATACTGTTTAACTCCGACCTGAATACCTTGGATCTGATGGTCCCTTCTGATCATATTTAGCAGGACCTCCAGGACCGAGATAAACAAGAGAGGGGAAATTGGGCAGCCTTGTCGTGTCCCTTTCTCCATCTTAAATTCTTCTGTCACCACATTATTAACTATCAGTTTAGCCTTTTGTTCTGAATAAATTGCACCTATACCATTTACAAAACCTTGACCAACCCCCATCCCCTGAAGATTTTTCTTCATGAAGCTCCAAGAATGTTGTCAAAGGCTTTCTCCGCGTCTACAAATATCAAAACTGCTTTTGTATTGATATTCACTTGTAATTTTTCTAAGATGTTGATTATATTCCTCGTGTTATCAGACAAATGTCTACCAGGGAGAAAGCCAGCTTGGTCTTTATGTATCACCTCTGCTAATACTTTTTTCAGTCTTTTAGCCAAAATGTTTGAACACTTCACTCTTGCCCTTGCTGCAGTTCTACTCCCTCTGCCATCCCCACCATTCCCGCTGCCTCGATACTTCCAGCCTTTTTGCTCTTCCTTTCCCAACAAGCTCAGAGACTGCGATGGAAGTCCTTGGGGGCAGCTGCCTAGGAAACTCTGGGTTCAAAGAGCAGAGGATCTGAGTTCAATTCTCAGAACGTGTCCCCAGAACTTGTCCTTGAGACACACACATTTGGGTATCAACAAGGGATGAGGAAATAAAGGGAGGGCAATGGTGTCGCCCACTAGATAAGTACAAAAAGTTCCAGGACTCTTCCGGGAAGGTCACCAGGCCACAGTGGCGCTTGACTGAGGGGCAAGACAGATTTGCAGGCTTGAACAGGAGGGTGCCATTGGGAGAGAGCAAGGCCAGTTTCAGGAAGGCAGAATAGGCAGGGAGAGGATGGGGGAGCTAGTCTGGTGCGTAGGGGAGCCGGGGAGGGGCAAAGCATGGCATGGTGTCTGTGAGCTGCTTGCAGCTGGTTCTCTGTCGCCATCCTAAGAGGCAGTTTATATGCTGACGGAAAAGGGTAGTGATGGATTGCTGTGCAGACTCAGGGTATGGCTAATAGTTCCCAGAACGCCCCTGCATTTTCCTCTGCCCTTGTGCTGTGAGTCCACCTGTTGCCACTGTCCCTGGCTGGCTGTCCAGTCCCTTTGTGTGTTCCTTGTTAACAAGCCGCCTGGTGCAAGCTCAGCCTCTCAATACTTGTATTTCCTCTTTTTTCTAACAGGTTCCACCTGGAGTTCGCATTCAAGGTAAATTTTCCCCAATTTCCCTCCCATATGGGCAGATTCATGAGGGATTTTTCTCTTCCTTTTACTGCAAAACTGGCCTGGTTACAAAACTGGTTACTGCAAAACTTGGCCTGGTTACCCATTCCACATTTGTGAGAAATATTTTATTGTGGCAGCACCCACACTCTGAGACTCCCTGTGTATCGACAGGGAAGGTGACTGTACTCTTCTTACTGCCTGCTAAAAACATTTTTGTTCAGCCTCCCCAGACGTGCAGAATGTAGATACATGTTTTAATCTGCTTTTAGTTAATTGCTGTGATCTTTTCTCTTTTGAATCATCTTGAGAGTTGTTTTGTATGGTTTTTACTGATAATTTTATTGCTTTATTCTCTTTGTAAACTGCTTTTGAGATTTCTCCCCCCCCCCCTTAAGCGGTGTGTAAACTTGATGAGATAAAGAGAGAAAACTACTCAAGGACATTCCCCGTCTTTCTTTTTTTCTCCCACCCTTCAGGCCTGCCCAGCCATTTGACAGAGGCGTGAAGGCCCCCAGCTCCACCTACCCGCCAATCGAAGCTGCTACCGTGAACACGGCCTCGCCTCTGCCCGAGGACGAGAAAGAGAAGGAGGAGCCTGAAGTCGGCAACAGACCCCCTGTCGTCGCTCCCACTCCAGCTCCCGCCACTATCCAGGAGGACGAAGACGAGTGCTTGAACGT
Organism: Podarcis erhardii; assembly: GCF_964252035.2. Taxonomy (NCBI): domain Eukaryota; kingdom Metazoa; phylum Chordata; class Lepidosauria; order Squamata; family Lacertidae; genus Podarcis; species Podarcis erhardii. The sequence goes on along the minus strand of NC_138505.1, from coordinate 3,205,940 downwards.
GGAAGATGAGGACGAGGAGCCGCCGGCGAAGGAAGCGCCTGAGCCGGTGAGCCGAAAGGAGCAGCTCTCGGTGAAGAAGCTACGGGTGGTCCTCTTCGCCCTGTGCTGCAACACGGAGCAAGCGGCCGAGCACTTCAAGAACCCCCCACGGCGGATCCGGCGCTGGCTTCGGCGGTTCCAGGCTTTCCAGGAGGAGAACGTGGCCTCCCTGTCCGAGGGGAAGTACCTGAGCTTCGAGGCAGAAGAGAAGCTGGCAGAGTGGGTGCTCACCCAGCGGGAGCAGCAGCTGCCGGTCAACGAGGAGACCCTCTTCCAGAAGGCCACGAAGATTGGGCGGTCCTTGGAAGGCGGCTTCAAGATCTCCTACGAGTGGGCCGTCCGCTTCATGCTCCGGCACAACCTCAGCACGCACAACCGCCGGGCGGTGGCCCACCCTCTGCCCAAGGACGTCGAGGGCAGTGCCAGCTGCTTCATTGAGTTCGTTCAGCGGCAGATCCACACCCAGGACCTGCCTCTATCCATGATCGCCGCCATCGACGAGATCTCCCTCTTCCTGGACGTGGAAGTGCTCTGCAGCGACGACCGGAAGGAGAATGCCTTGCAGACGGTGGGGACGGGGGAGCCCTGGTGCGACGTGGTCCTGGCCATCTTGGCTGATGGGAGCGTGCTGCCCACCCTCGTCTTCTACCGGGGCCGGGTGGAGCAGGCCGCCAACGTCCCGGAGACGATTGTGCTGGAGGTGAAGGAGGGCGGCTACAGCGACGACGAGATCATGGAGTCGTGGTCCTCCACGGTGTGGCACAAGCACATAAAGAGCCAGAACAGCAAAGGCATGCTGGTCCTGGATTGCCACCGGACGCACCTCTCGGAAGAGGTCCTCTCCGTGCTGAGCTCCTCCAACACGCTGCCGGCCGTCGTCCCCGCCGGCTGCAGCTCCAAAAACCAGCCACTGGACGTTTGCATCAAAAGGACCGTGAAAAACTTCTTGCACAAAAAGTGGAAGGAGCAGGCCAAGGAGATGGCCGACTCCACGTGCGACTCGGACATCCTCCTCCAGCTGGTCCTGTGCTGGCTGGCCGAGGCGCTCGAGGTCATCAGCGACTGCCCCGAACTGGTCCAGCAGTCCTTCCTGGTGGCCAGTGTGCTGCCAGGCCCCGATGGCACGGCCAACACACCCACCCGCAACGCCGACATGCAGGAGGAGCTCATTGCCTCGCTGGAGGAACAGCTGAAGCTCAACAACGAGCCACAGGAGGAAGAGGAGGAGGAGGAAGAGGCAGAGCTGCAGGACGGGGCATCGGTCGCGCCAGCCGAGGAATCCGCCCACCCCGAGATCCTCCACCAGCTCTTTGAAGGGGAGAGCGAGACAGAATCGTTCTACGGCTTTGAGGATGCTGACTTGGATCTGATGGAAGTCTGAGTGCTTTCCTCCTTGATCCAGAGAAAGAGTTCTTTTCCTCTCTCTTTTATATATATATAGATATATATATATAGATATATATATAAAAGAAAATCAATGTTGGATGAGACCATTTTCACTTCCCTGTGGATCTGTGGCTACGGGAGATTAGTAGGTGAACACGCAGACTAATAGCCATTTTATGCTGTCTGTTCATTTCTTTAAAAAGAAAAAAATGTGCTTAATTTGTTTTTGTTTTTTCTTAAATCAATGTGTTGCTATTTTCTGAAGATACATTGTGGGTGAATTATTTTTTGCTTTTCATTTTCTTTACCTCACTGTATTATAGTTTCTGGGTTGTGTTTGTTTTATACTGTGCAAAAAAAGGTTTTTAATTAAGCCACATCATCAATGTGACCTTTTTTCTTTTGAAAAAACCAAGGAACACCAATATGTAGCTAAAGAATGAAAATCTCTACACCCCACCCCACTTTTTTTAAAATTTGTCATAACACAGACCTCCCCTACCTTCCCCATTTTAACACTTGGATCCAGAAATGTTGATTTCTAGGTGATAACATCTTTTCTTTCTTTTAAGGTATGAATGTTTCCTTTAACACATTGAACATTCTGTAGCCGCCCTTTGAAAATTTGAGGTTTCCTTATTAACAAAGAGGACAGCAATTAAAGGCCGACACCGTTGTTTAGGGACAGGAAAGGGGTTGATCCCTCCTGTTGGTCACCAGCAAATGGATCTTTATAGACATAGAAGTGCCATGCTTTGGGTTGACCGATGATCCACTTTGGTCGAGAGTTACTTGGACTTCCAGGCAGCTGCCGTAACTTCCTCACTTCCTCGTCCGTTGGCTAAACTACTGGGCACCTGCTCCTTCTGATTCCTAACAAGAGTATAAACTGTGGAAGCTTCAAGCCTTTTGACAACTCCGTTCAGGTTGGCAACATCCTTTCCGGTTGACTCGTTGGTTGCAAGCTAATCCTCTCCTGGACCATTGACTTTAAACCTTCTGGAAACGTATCGATAGCTACTGAATCCTGCTTTCTCCGACGGCGCCAAGACACACTAAGTACCCCGAATTTGCTACTTCGGTTGAACCCAGCTGCACACTCAAAAAAAACAAGGGAGAACTTGTTTTTATTTTTCACTGCCAGCGTAAAAAACAGAGACAAAAGAAAGACAAAAAGAGAGGTGTTTTTTCTACTGTTTGCATGTTTGAGAGTTTTTTAAAAATCGTAACGTATTATGGTCTGAACAATGAAAAGCATTTTGACATGACAGAAGAACGTGGGAGCCTCCTCCCTCCCCTGCCCTTCATGCCACTTCTGGTTTTACTTTTTTCCGTTGAAGTTTTAAGACTCTCCTCTGTGGCCGACGCCTTCCCTCCCTTTCCCCGAAGCCCCCAATATGCCCACCCCACTCCCCACCCCAGTGACTCAAGGGAAGAAGGAAACAGGGTGGGCTGACCTGTAAATGATTAATCTCTAAAATGTACATACGTGGAACATTTAATAAAGCCAGGGAAATGGATTTATAAACGCTGTGTTTTTATTATGGAGAATAACAGCTGGATGGGGCGGGGAGAAGTTTTGTACGTGTTGTAAATTAACAGGAGCTTCAGGCAGGATGCCCGATACAACCTGGTGTCCTCCATCCAGGTGTTTTGTACTTCATCTTCCATCAGCCCAAGACAGCACAGCTGTATGATGCTGAGGTTAGCGGGGGGGGGGTCTGTGGGTGCTGATCGTGCAGCAAAAGGGGGCATTCAGCTGCATTTTCAGTTGTGGGGTCCAGAGGAAAGTTATTTGGGCCAGATCCCCAAAGAGAGTCTTGTCTCTTCCGTGAATTTGTAATACTGTACAGTTCTGGTTGCCACATCTCAAAAAGGATAACGGTAGAGTTGGAAGAGGTTCAGAAAAGGTCCACCAAGAGGTGACCTTGTAGACAAGCATAAGATTAGCATGATCTGGAGCAACTGGATAGTTTTTTCTCTCCCCGTTATACACTAGATTCCCTTCCTTCCTTCCTTGGATGCACAGATTACCACCCCAGCCCCTGCCCAAAGTGGATCTTGCCATCCCATCATCTTTCCCCTTTCCAGTCCAAGGGGCTCATCTTCCTCCCCATCCCCACCCCAACCATTTTAGCTGACTCTTCCTCTCTTGCTTTTCCTTCTCTGCAGACACTGTCATGCCCCCTTATCCAGCCTTCCCCTCAAGACTGTGAGCAGCTCTCAAACTTGGTGCTGGGGTGCTTTGAAAATTAGATAGCCAACATGGTGCTTATTCAGATGTTTTGAATGCCTCTCAGTGGCCCCATGTGTTGGTAGTTGTACTAGCTGCTCCTGAGCTTATCAGGGGTTTAAGAATGAGATTGGTAACAGCAGGGGCGTCGGGTTCTCTGAGGGCAGGGATGGCAAACTCTGAGCCTGTACATGCCTGTCAAATTGCAGAAAGTGGGCTTCCAATCTTGGCCCCTTTTTTCTTCTCATCTACTAGGCAAGCAAAGTGTCCATGTGCATTCTCCGGATCTGTGTTGGAACTGAACCACACAAGCGCAAACAGCACCATTCATTAGTGATTAATTTCCCCCTAAAGGACAGACCCATTCACAGTCACTAACTGCATGACTGATATGCCACATTCAGTTTAGCCCCCAGCCCCCGAGTCTGACCAATTCCCCCTCCATCAAATAATACATTCCCCTGGTGGTAGAAAATCAGAGTGTCAAGAAAGGCTGGAGCGCAGGCTTCTTCCTTGATGTATCAGCTTTCTACAATGCAGTGAATTTTCTAGGTGCTTTCAGTAGATGGAGAAGCATTTCTTCAAAAATGCACCTCCCACTCCCCCCCCCCGCCCCCCACACACAAACAGCCTCACCACAAGATTAGTCTGACAAGCTCAGAGAGGGGAGAAGCCAGCAACGCTTTAAGATGACACAGGATCAGGAATGCCTGATTCAGGTCGACAGGAAGCTTATAGCAGAGAAAACTGGAAAATTACAGTGAAAGTATAAGAATCATGACATGTACATACAGGCAAAGAGTCTAAACCTCATTTATTCTGTTTACAAAAAAAGAAAACGTGGTCTGAGGAGCTGCCGAAACATTAGGCATCAAACAGCATCGCAAGGGATTTGGGATTATCTCTTGACAGGAACAGAGACTGCCCACGAGCTCTTGAGCTTCATTCAAAGCCGCTGCAGAGAAAGGGGGAGGAAATGGGGGGAAATTAGGTTGGCAGTACCCAAATTAGCAGGAGGCAAGAGTTGCACGATGTCTAGAAATGGTTGCAGAACAGGAAATCGTTTTTAGGACAAAATGAAGCACAGTATTTAGGGTATGAATATGGAATTACTATAGCCTTTGGGCCCAGGGATACTAGATACAGACATTTTAACCATGTTCATAAAGTTGCTACGAGAAGGTTTGCTAAGTTTGGCCGCAGAGGTGTGCGTGCCTCTTGCTAGGAGCCAGTCATTCCCTCTAAGACCTGCATATTCCTTTCAAGGTTCATATATAAACACCCAAAACCTAGCTAATCTGGAGGGTCTGAGGCAGGGGGACCTTTTATACACCGAGGGCCACATTCCCTTGTGGAGAGCTTTACGGGGACCATGGATAAGATGCTCATTGCCCAGTAGGCTAGAGGCCAAGCAAGGATCAAGGAGGTTTCTACACACCCTTCTAAGGCATCATTGCAGTTCAGGGATGGCTTTTGGCCAGGAAAACACACCTGAGGGCCCAGGCAAGAAGTTAAGAAGAGCCTGGCCCAATGGCCCATCTAGCCAAGTGTCAGCTCTCACAGGGGCCAACCAAAACGCCTGTGCGAAAACGACAGATCATGGCTGGTAGTGGGTGTAGCGTGCTGAAGAGATGTGACCTGGGAAGAGCACCTGGGAAGAGCTCTAAAGGGGCTGGATGGCTCCCTGGGCAAGAAAAGGAAAATCTAGTGGCCTTTTCAGCTCCTGTTCCCAAAGGTAAGGTAATGGGAGGTGAGCCAAGCCAAGAAAATGGGAGCAGAACAAAGAGTTCTAGGATAATCTGAAAGATGTTATTTATTTGGTTTATTTCTGCATCTTTCATGCTAAGGTCCCAGGGCAGGCGACCACAATTTAAAAACACATGACTTGAAACAGCCCAAAACATGTGACAATCACAAAAATAGACCCTAAAAATGCACCTAGCAACCGTGTTGAGGAGACAAGTCTTGAGCCAAAAACTGCATAGCTGGCCTTGCCTCTGTGGGAAGCAGGTTCCACAACTTAGGGGAACCCCAAACTTCTGAGGGAGGTGGAACTTCCATGAGGGCTCTCTCTGATGTTCTTGGCAGCCGAGGGGGTTTCTGTGAGGGTGTCCAGACAGTGCAGGGTCCAAAAATGCCACCTTCCCAAAGGTCATGTAGGTAAATTGGGAGTTTTCCTGTACTGTGCCAGCCGCAAACTGCTTCATTGAATGCCCATCCCAAGGGAGGTGTGTTTACCTGACCAGGTGTGCTATTTCCCAGTTGGTCTCGGAGGAGATGGGCCCTTCTACTTCCACGCCTTTCTCTGTCACCGTCGTGAGCTCGTACTGAGAGAAAGAAGAGTGATAGGTTAGACCTTCTTGCCAGACACGTTTGCCCTAAACAGGACCTCCTGAGGCCTTCTACCTGCATCAGGTGTGACCTTTGGCCAGAGCTGGTGAGAGATGCAAATCCTGACACCAGGAAGGTCGCAAAGCCCCACCCTTCCATGCTTCTACAGCCAAGATGCACAGTGGGAGACTCACCCTGTTGAACGAGCGGGCGTCTCTGTAGTAGAGGATTTTCATGCAGCGTTCAAGGAGGCTTCTGGCCTCCTGCTTAGACAGGACGGGCTTATTTTCCAAGGCTTCCCTCATCAGTGGCTGTGATAGAGCAGGAGAAATAAAACAGTCAGCTGTGCAGCCGCAAGCAGTGGGAACTAAGAAGGCCAGAAGAGTCCTGCCCATGGCTCATCGGGCACCCTGGTCTCACAGTGGCCAACCAAAAGCGGCTGGGCACAGACCGGATCTTTGGCACCTCTTAACATGAGACCGTGTGCCTCCTCCACACAGAGACGCTTACCTGTGCCACGTAAGAACCGTATCCCGTCGCCAGAGAAGCAGCTTCATACGCCACCCCGAGCATGTCAACGTAACCTAGGAAACTGAGAAGGGGGGGGGGGCTTTAGTAATAATAATAATAACAATAATAATAAGAATTTTATTTATACCCCACCCTGGGCTCAGAGCGGCTAACACCAGGTATAAAAACAATTGATTAAAATACAACTTAAAAACAAGATTAAGTACAACATGCAGCCTCATTTCAGTAGAAACTCAAGGCAAAAACTTTTTGGGGGGTGAAAACGTCAAATCTTCACCAAGGCCAACTATCTAGACTGGTCCTACGTGGGCCAGAAAAAAGCCAGGAAAGTTCCCAAATAGGAGTTCCATCACAGAAAGAGAAAGGAAAAAGGAAAGAGGGGAGGGGGATCAAGTTGATTCCAAGCCAAAGGCCAGGCGGAACAACTCTTACAGGTCCTGCGGAAAGAAATCAGATCCTGCAGGGCCCTGGTCTCATGAGACAGAGTGTTCCACCAGGCAGGAGCCAGTACTGAAAAGGCCCTGGCTCTGGTTGAGGCTAATCTGACTTCCTTAGGGCCCGGGACCTCTAGGGTGTTACTATTTATGGACCTTAAGGTCCTCCGCGGGGCATATGTATTGAGATATCAATAAATAAGTAAATAAACAAAACAACAAAAAAAGGGAACTCGGAAGAGCCCTCTAGCTGGATCAGGCCAAGCACCCATGTAGTCCAGCACCCTCTTGTCACAGCCGCCACCCAATTGCCTCAGTGAGAAAACGACAAGCAGGACTCCGGCACAAGAGCCTTCTCGCCTCCTGCGGTTTCCAGCAACTGGTGTTCAGAACCATCGCTGCTTCTGGCAAGGAGGCAAGAGTATAGGCAACATAAGTAGTAGCCATTAAAAGCTTTATCTTCCAGGATGAACCCTCTCTGCATAAAAAGGCAGGCAGGCAGAGCACTTTAGCCAGAGGTCTCATCCCATCCCATCTGAATGCTGATTCCAACAGCGCTCCCAACCTTTCCGCCCATCACACCCCAGGGTGACTTACCTTTCCCCGTTGCTGAAGCCGCCTATCACCACGGTGTTCCAGAGGGGGTTCATCTTGGACCGGCGGCTGTACATGGCCCGGGTGAGCCAGGAGTGAATGGCCTTGGGGCTGTAGCTGTGGCCGTCTCCCAGGAGCTCCTCGTCGATCCTGCAGGGCGGAAGCCAGATTAGATGCGGCACCTAATGCTCTACGGCAAGGAGTGGGGAACATCAGGCTCGGAGCTGAATGGGGACCCCCATATTGACGCCTGAATCCAGCAATAACCCAGACACACAGTCGCAGACTACATAAGGGCCAGCTAAAGAACCAGGCCAAGTTCATGTCGGCGCACTATGCCAATCATTTGGGGCTCCTTTCTCAGTCCGCAGTCACCCAGAAAGTCTTCCAAGTGCTTCTTTCTTGGTTAAGCTCATCTGCTGGTGAATTCCCACGCGGGGAAAAACACCTCATTCATTCCTGTTCTGTTTAAAGTATTTGCTGAAGAATTAACATTACAGTGCTACCCTCTAGTTACAAGCTTAATTCAAACCTGAAACTGTTCTTAACTAAAGGCGTGCTTTCACTAATGGGGCCTCTTGCTGCCACTGTGCCACTGGCACACAATTTCCGTTCTCCTCCTGGGGCAAAGTTCTCAAATCGAGGTAACTCTTCCAGGTTAGCGAAGTTTGTAACCTGAAGCGTTTGTAACTCGAGGTACCACTGTACAACTTATGCAACTACTGGTGTAAGAAAAACAAAGTAAAACTATATACATGGAATCATTCCGTCTCTCTGCTTTTCAACCATCTGGACAGAGTAACAGCCACTATCAGAGCACGTCTAATATAGAAGTCTGTTGCTAAGGAAAGCCTGTTGCTGGGAGGCAAAATTATGCAAGAATCATTCCAAGCCTATTTTTAGATTACACTAACTGTTCAGGGCTCGGAGCTGGCTGCTGGATATCGGAGGGACACAGAGCCTGGCAGACAGAAGCCCCCAGAATAACCTCCCGGACCCCCAGGGCCAGACCTGGGATTCTCATAGGCGCCTCTGCCAGTCCAGCAGGATAAGGTGCCCCAGGAGGCAGGCAATGGGACAGAGGAGGAGGAGGAGGAGGAGTGTCTGTCTTCAGGTTTGTTCTTTAAGGTTCTAAATTTCTCCAGGAGAGGGCAGAGCCTGGAGGAGGTGAACTGGAGACAGAGGCTTAAAAGGCCTCCATCTGCTCCCTGCCATTGGTTTGGAGAACTTCAGACTTACACCATCTGCTCAATGACTTGCTTGAGGTACTGGAAATCAGCGTAGTCGCCCGAAGCCCCCAGCACGGTGCTGTCGTTGACCTTCATAATCCTGGAGATGTTGCGGAAGCGGGCAAGCGACCCATAGGAGCCCAGCATGTCGGCTGCAATCATCACCCCACCGTTGAATTTCACCCCCAGGACTGAGGTGCCTGTCACCATGGGGCTCCTTTGAGGGGAACAAGAAGCATCAGAGGCTCAGCTTGCAGCTCCCCCTTCTCTGTGGGGAATAATTTGAGTTGGAAAAAATGGCAAAGCAGCCCCACATCTCCTGCTGTGTTCAAGTGCCTCTTTCTACTTGACTCTTTATTGGGGGAAAGGACTGTAGATCAGTGGTAGAGCATCTGCTAGGCATGTAGAAGTTCCCCGGTTTAATTCCAGGCAGGGCTGGGAATGTCCCCTGCTTGAAACTCTGGAGAGCTGCTGCCAGTCAGTGTGGACAGCACTGAACTAAATGGACTGACTTGGTATAAGTCAGCCTCCTGCGCTAGCATTTTGTGCTCTCTCCCTTTGAGGCAGTCAAATCTAACCCCACAAAATGCTGCTTGTTCACACAACACCTATTTCCCACTCTGTCCCCACCGCCCTGGGACAGACACACCACCCTAGGCAGAGCTAACAAGTCCCTCCTAACAAATAGTAAGAGGGTCTTATTTTCTATTAGGCTTCTTAGCTGCTTATTACCTGAAAGTCTCCAAGTGACTAACAACACATTAACTCACAATAAAGGTAAAGGGACCCCTGACCATTAGCTCCAGTCGTGGCCGACTCTGGGGTTGCGACGCTCATCTCACTTTATTGGCCGAGAGAGCCGGCGTACAGCTTCCGGGTCATGTGGCCAGCAGGACTAAGCCGCTTCTGGCAAACCAGAGCAGCGCATGGAAATGCCGTTTACCTTCCCGCTGGAGTGGTACCTATTTATCTACTTGCACTTTCGAACTGCTAGGCTGGCAGGAGCTGGGACAGAACAACAGGAGCTCACCCCGTCACGGGGATATGAACTGCCGACCTTCTGATCGGCAAGTCCTAGGCTCTGTGGTTTAACCCACAGCGCCACCCTCGTCCCACCAGGTCACAATACCTATACCTAAAACCTTCACAAATAAAACTCACAATACCTGTACCTAAAACCTTCATAAATAGCTGCAGTATATCTCTATACCCTCATCCCCACCAGATCAGGATATGGTCTGTGAATCTGGTCCATTTATTTAGATGCTGATGGGCTAAATGGGGAAATCGGGATATCATTGGACCCTTGTTCCTTGCTTGGGGTGTGTGTGCTGGGAGTTGAGTCCAGCAACATCCGGATGGGGCCACAGAGGCCCCCACCTCAGAAATAAATAAATGCCCATTTAAACAAGATATAATTTGTCTAATTTAGCCATTCTTCCCCCCCCCCAACCCTCCCTCCTGCCCACCCCTAACCCAGAGACGTCATCAACCTGACGTGACGTCAGCAAGGTGACATCACAGGGGCATTTTCTCTCCCCTCCCCCTTTTAGGCCTAACTGGGGGCGCCCAGCCTCTTCCCCCCCCCCCCGCCCCCTTACAGAGTCCTGGTGACGCCCTCGGCCTGGACCCCGGGTGCGTTTCCCGGGCAGGGCGGTGAGTAAAGCGCCCCCGGAGCGGGACCACCGGCCCAGAACGGCGGCAGCGAGAACGGCGACGGAGCCTCCATCTTTCCCCGAAGAGCCACAGCTTAGTCACTGAGCAGGAAGAGGCGCCGGCATTCTGCGCATGCGCGGCGCTCGGGGGATTCTTTTTTTTGTCCTCGGCGGCGACCCGTACAGGAAGTCGAAGACCGTGAGATGCCGCCATTTTGTGCGTGGCGGAACTGAAGCATCTCTTTAACTTTTAAAAAAGGTAATATATCATACGTCCTAGGAAACGCAGTCCGCAGAGAATTACGAAAGTACTTTTTAATATTGGGAAGTTGTGGTGCGAAGGGGGCCGCAGGGGCTGTATAATTTAAAATGGCATGTTTCCCGCCCCCCCCGGTGTCGCCATCTTGAGTGTTGCTCAAAACTTAGCTAGAGCCAGTAGATAAAGCAGGCCTAGAGTGACAAACGCCGTCGCAGACTTTATGAGCACTTCCGCTGTCTCAAAGGGAACTAGTTTCCCGCGCTTCCATCATAGAGATGCGAACGGCTAGAGCAACGACTGCTGTCTACTCTACGCTCACATTTTGCAAGGAGTTTCAGCTAAACGGGTCGCTCTAGCCTTTTGAAACCTCTATGGGTTAAGCTGAGCACCAGTTTCTGAAGCTTTCTTTCCTCCAGGGGGCGCTCTTTCCCTGTTACTTGAATGGAGAAGCGCCATCTTGAGTGTGGCATCAGTTAACGCCACACCTCTGTTACCCATTACTGTAGTATTTAAGTGTATATTCTGTAATTATTATTATTATTCCAGGAATTTGCTCATGTAATAGTAATGAATATATACATTTTCTCTCTCTCTCTCTCTCTCATATTGTATGTCATTCCTTGCATTATACACCTTATTATTTATTATTTATTATTTATTACTTATTACTTATTACTTATTTGTTAGAATACAAATATTTTTTTAAGAACATAAGGAAAGGTTCTTTATGTATGCCACTACTGTGGCCCGTGTTTTGTTAGCCCCAAAATGGAAAACGAGTGAGGTCCCAACTAAAGAAGAACGGCAACATAAACTGATGGAATATGTGAAGCTTGCGGACCTAACATATGGAATAAGAAAACAAGAAGAACACACGTTTAAAGAAGATTGGAAAAAGTTTATTGAATACAGTATACAGGGGGAACTGTGTACACTTGAAAACGTTGGCACCATTAAAATAAATTCAACAGTGTAAATAAGTTTTGACGGATGTGATAAGGGATACTGAATGGTTTAGTTTATCTAAAATATGCAGGGATTTATGTTATGCAAAGTGAACCATGGAAAGAGAAGAAGGGAAGTCATTGATATTTTAAATGAATTTTCTAAATTGTAAAACAGAAAATTTAATAAAAATATCGCGGACGACGCTGGGATTGCGGCGCTCATCTCGCTTTATTGGCTGAGGGAGCCGGCGTACAGCTTCCGGGTCGTGTGGCCAGCTTAACTAAGCCGCTTCTGGCGAACCAGAGCAGCGCACGGAAACGCCGTTTACCCAACCGCCAGAGCGGTACCTATTTATCTACTTGCACTTTGACATGCTTTTGAACTGCTAGGCTGGCAGGAGCAGGGACTGAGCAATGGGAGCTCACCCCGTCGCGGGGATTCGAACCGCCGACCTTCTGATCGGCAAGTCCTAGGCTGTGTGTTTTAGACCACAGCATCACCCACGTCCCTAGATATAGATATATAGAGATATAGAGATAGATATAGATTAGATATAGATATAGATGATATAGATATAGATGATATAGATATAGATATATAGTCCAGTTGGATCAGGCCATTGATCCACCTAGTCTTCCTGTTCACACCATGGCCAAATGCCCCTAATAACCTAGTAATCAAGGTAGACTGATTTTGAACCTGGAGGTTCCATGGGAACATCAGACAAGCCCTCTAGCTAGATCAGGCCACAGGCCCAAGTACTGGTAGTTCAGCAGCCTCTTCTCCCAGTGGGCACAGAGATGCCTCACTGGGAAACCCTCAAGATTCAACCACAATAGCCCTCTCCCCTCCTGTGTTTTCCTTCAGGTATTTAAAAAAGGAAAGGACCCCTGGACGGTGAAGTCCAGTCAAAGACAACTATGGGTGTGATGGCCTGGGAATCCGATTCAGAGGCTGAACCAGAGGAATCCCAGTCTGCACAGGAGTCCCCGCCTCCAGGGCCGGCTGAGCTGGGGCAGGGCCCTGATTCTGAAGCGCATGCACCTGTGCCGGATCCTCAGGAGCAGGCACCAGGTGATTCCACTCTGGCTCCAGAGGTGGTTGAGGACTCAGTGTCTACAGGTGAGTCTCCTCCTGGGTCCAGTAACCCTTCAGCCTCTCCTGAACTGCAGAGGCTCAGGGCAGAGAGGCGAAGGGAACTGGTTTCTCCCAGGAGGAGTGCTCGCCTTAAGGCCAGGAGAGGCGGGTCTCCTGGGGGCCGGGACCACCCCTGGCCTCAGAGAAGATAAAGGCCAGTCGGCCTGGTCCCAGGTTGCGGGAGCAACGTCGTTGATGAGCTGTTTCGGCCAGCATCCAGTCCTGTTTCCCCCAGAGTTCCTGTCCTTGCCCGGCTTCCCCCTGTGGACCCCGCTTCGCCCGAGGAGGACCGTCTGCCAACCCTCAACTTAGGTCCTGGACCTCCCCCCATGGTATCCTCCCCCCCCCCCAGACCAGCACAATGGGGTTGTGGCGCTCATCTCATTTTCAGGCCGAGGGAGGCTGCGTTTGTCCACAGACAGCTTTCCGGGTCATGCAGTCAGCAGGACTACTAAACCACTACTGGCGAACGGAGGACCATGATGAGTGCCAGAGCGCATGGAAACGCCATTTACCTTCCCGCCGCAGTGGTACCTATTTCTCTACTTGCGCTGGTGTGCTTTCAGACTGCTAGGTTGGCAGGAGCTGGGATCGAGCAACAGGAGCTCACTGCATTGCAGGGAATCAAACCACCGACCTTCTGATCGGCAAGTCCTAGGCTCTGTGGTTTAGACCACAGCGCCACCCGCATCCTGTTTTCCTTCAACTGATATTCAGACGCATTCCTGCCTCTGACTGCAGAGGCAGAGCACTGCCCTCACGGCTAGTCATCACTGATAACTTGATCCTCCAGGAATTCGTCTAATCCTCTTTCAAACCACCCAAGTTGGTAGCCATCACTGCATCCTGAACTGAGTTGAAAGCCATGCTAACCTTTTGCTTGCCCTTTAAAAAAAGATTTTCCAACTCTACAATATCCTTTATGGGGAGAGGTGCCCAGAACTATAGGAACAGAAGATTGATTTAGGGGTGTGTGTGTGGCTATATTGGGTAAAGTCATTTGCTGAGGGATTAGAGGCAATGCCAAGATTATTGGGAAGAGCAGACACTTCTCATAAATTGCGACGTAATTGTAAACTGGAATTTAAAATGTGTCTTGCAGTGGAGTTAAGTGCAAGCTTAACTCTGTCAAAACCAATACAGCTGACTTCAGTCAAATAGAAAGCAGATTTGTAAGTCAGGAGCATCAATGAGGAAAATATTTTTATTTCTTTTTTCAGAAATCTAATGTGGGACAAAACATGTGTTCCTCCTTTGCCTCTTCTGGGCTCCCTTCTCTCCCCACACACTGAAAATGAAGTCTCTTCAAATCTCTCCTAGATATGGGAGGTATCTGAAGAAGTGTGCATGCACACGAAAGCTCATACCTAGAACTAACTCAGTTGGTCTTTAAGGTGCTACTGGAAGGAATTTTTTTATTTTGTTTTGACCATGGCAGACCAACACGGCTACCTATCTGTAACTAGATATGGGAGACTTCCTTTCCTTTTTTAGCCTTTAAAGATAAGAGGTGACTTGTCTTGATGCTTCTATCTGCTTATCCCTCTTTTGGAATGTGAGTGGAATGAAACCATCTTGATTTAATTTTAAGCATTCCAAATATGCGAAATATACAGTACTTTACTGTAATAAAGAAATGAGGAATAACTTTCTCCTAGTAAAGATGATTGTATACAACTAAGTTATGCTTATTGGAATGAAAAGACCCACGTTAGTAACACCCTTTGTTTTTAATGGGGTCTGCTACTCTGGAGAGGACTAACACTGGGTGCAATCTAGAATATTTAAATTGGTTTTTTTGTGTTGCAGAATAAGTGCTTTTCTCCATCTCCTAATACTAGAACCGCAAGGTGTTCCAAATGAGATTCAGGACAGACAAGAAGATGTCTTGTTTCGAAATGTTTAGTCTTTCTAAATTGTTGTGTCTAATGTTGTTGTTGTTTAGTCGTTTAGTCGTGTCCGACTCTTCGTGACCCCTGGGACCAGAGCACGCCAGGCACTCCTGTCTTCCATTGCCTCCTGCAATTTGGTCAAACTCATGCTGGTAGCTTCAAGAACATTGTCCCACCATCTCATCCTCCGTCGTCCCCTTCTCCTTGCACCCTCCATCTTTCCCAACATCAGGCTCTTTTCCAAGGAGTCTTCTCTTCTCATGAGGTGGCCAAAGTCTTGGAGCCTCAGCTTCAGGATCTGTCCTTCCAGTGAGCGCTCAGGGCTGATTTCCTTCAGAATGGAGAGGTTGGATCTTCTTGCAGTCCATGGGACTCTCAAGAGTCTCCTCCAGCACCAGAATTCAAAAGCATTCTTTGGCGATCAGCCTTCTTGATAGTCCAGCTTTCACTTCCATACATCACTACTGGGAAAACCATGGCTTTAACTATGTGGACCTTTGTTGGTAAGGTGATGTCTCTGCTAATGTAGATTACCTCTATCTTTATACTTTTTGTACCATTTTTCTCTTTCTTTAACCCTGCAAAGCTTCGAGGTCTTAGAACAAAGGAAGGAAGTCAATATGTATATATGTACGTAATGATTAGAATGATGATATGGTTTTATTTGTAGATGTGTGTTTTTGTTGTTGTTTTTTGTTTGTTTGTTTTTCTTCTTGTGTTTTTTTATTTGTACTGCTTTTATTTTGGATTCAATGTTTGTAATTTTTGCTGTAATTTTGCATTGAAAAGAAAAGTTTAAAGAAGAAAAAAAGATGTCTTGTTTCACAGTCAAAGTCTGGAATTTGCTTACAGAGGCATTTTAAATGGCTTTAAAACGGGGATTAGATAAGTAAACTCACAGAGGATAAGGCTATCAATAGCTGCAAATCAATAGTTGCTTTATTATTAACTCCAGTGTCAGGAGTATGTCCCTGAATACCAGTTGGCTGGGGACTGTGAGTGACAGAGTGTTGTTGCGCTCATGTTCTCTTTGCAAGTTTCCCCTTGGGGCATCTGGGTGGCCGCTGTGAGAACCAGATCCTAGACTAGATGGGCCCCCTTTGGCCTGACCCCGCTGCAACGTTCTGTGATGTCCTTGTGGAACCCCCAGGTCCAGAGGCAGTCTACCTGGGATGGGGTACCTGTGCCCCTGAAGGACCAGGTGCGCAGCCTGGGAGTCATTCTGGACTCACAGCTATCCATGGAGGCACAGGTCAATTCTGTGTCCACGGCAGCTGTTTACCAACTCCACCTGGTACGCAGGATGAGACCCTCCCTGCCCACAGACTGTCTCGCCAACGTGGTGCATGCTCTGGTTATCTCCCGCTTGGACTACTGCAACGCGCTCTACGTGGGGCTACCTTTGAAGGTGACCCAGAAACTACAACTAATCCAGAATGTGGCAGCTAGACTGGGGACTGGGAGTGGCCGCTGGGACCACGTAACACCGGTCTTGAAAGACCTACATTGGCTCCCAGTACGTTTCCGAGCACAATTCAAACTGTTGGTGCTGACCTTGAAAGCCCTAAACGGCCTCCGTCCAGTATATCTGAAGGAGCGTCTCCACCCCCATCATTCAGCCCGGACACTGAGGTCCAGCTCTGAGGGTCTTCTGGCGGTTCCCTCACTGCGAGAAGCCAAGTTGCAGGGAACCAAGCAGAGGGCCTTCTTGGTGGTGGCGCCCACCCTGTGGAACGCCCTCCCACCAGATGTCAAAGAGAAAAACTACCAGTTTTTTAGAAGACATCTGAAGGCAGCCCTGTTTAGGGAAGCTTTTAATGTGTGACATTTTAATGTATTTTTAATCTTTGTTGGAAGCCTCCCAGAGTGCTGGGGAAACCCAGCCAGATGGGACGGGTGCAAATAATTAATAATAATAATAATAATAATAATAATAATAATAATAATTCCAAGCATCTCAGGGGTATTTGGTCACTGTGAGAACAGCATGATGAACTAGATGAGCCTGCTCCTGTTTGTAGTCCTTTCTGCAACATCTAATACGTGGCCTACTTTTAAGGAGCGTTCACACCTGATAAATAACCATAGCAGAATAATACACCTGTAAAATGAACCAAGGAGGAAGCCACGCTACCAAGATTGTATCTCCACCCCGCCTATTTCCCACCTGCTTTTCATTTCACATTTTACAACGCCCATAAAGGTGCCCAGGACACATTCCTTATCAGCAGTTGTGGCTTTGTCCTTCCTCGGCCAAGCGGGTGGGTCGGGCCTTGTGGAAGCAACTGGAGGAACCTGAATCTAACATTTTGTTTCACTTTCCCCTATTGACAGGTAGGCAAAGGATAGAATTAACTTCCCCTTCTACCTTGCACCCCCCCCGTCTTTTATTATTATTTTTTTTTTAAAAGGCCAACAGCGGTATTGCAGATATCATGCTTACGGCCATAAGGAGACCGATTCATCTTTCTTTCTGGCTATTAATCAGACAAAAGACTTACATATTTTCTTTAATAGGCACCAGCGAGCCGAATCTGCTTGCTTGCTAGGTTTTGGGATGGCTCTTAGCCAACCACCTCGGCTAAGGCCTGGAAACAGCTTGTCTCTTGGAAGACATCCAAAGAGAGAAAAAGAGGTACAGATTTCTGCAGCTGGCTCCAACAGCAGGCTGTTTTTCCTTTTTTTTTTAAGAATATATTTTTATTAATTTTCCAATATAAAATTATACAAAGCAAAACATCCAATTTATCACCAACATCATCTTTTTGGACTTCCATCAGCTCGTCTGATAATTCTCCGTCTTAATCACTTCTTTCACACTCCTTAATTTAATATTGCACTATAATAATATCTTCATTTATCTTATTTTTTACACAATATTTCTACTATTAATTTTCACAGAACTTCCTGAAAACTTACAAACGTTGCCTGATCATCACATATACTTTTCATATAATCTGTAAATTTTGTCCAGTCTTCAGTGAATTTCTGGTCTCGTCGGTTCCGGATCCTTCCTGTTAGTTTATCAAGTTCTGCGTATTCCATTAATTTCATTCTCCACTCTTCAATCGTAGGTACTGGTAATTCTTCTTGTTTCCATTTTTGGGCCAGCAGGCTGTTTTCCTGGAGGGGGTAACTGGCAAAAGTGCGTCAGGAGAGCTTTGCTGGATCTGACCAGAGGCCCACCTGGTCCAGCAAGCCTATTTTCGCTGGGGCCAATCAGATTTCCACAGGTAAGAGCCCTCCATTATCAGAACAGAAAACAGCATTCTGGATCAGGCCCATCTAAGTCCCCCATCGTTTTCTAACAGTGGCCAGCCTGCAAGCAGGACGCGACTCTTGAGTACAGTACTTTTTGCACACCTGTGACGCCCTGGGGCTGTTTGCTCCTTGCTGCTGAACTTAGAGGCACTTGTAAGTAAGAAGGCAGTAAGATGAGAATTTAAAGCCTTAAAGGTAAAGGTAAAGGGACCCCTGACTGTTAGGTCCAGTTGTGGCCGACTCTGGGGTTGCGGCACCCATCTCGCTTTATTGGCCGAGGGAGCCAGCATACAGCTTCCGGGTCATGTGGCCAGCAGGACTAAGCCGCTTCTGGCGAACCAGGGCAGCGCACGGAAATGCCGTTTACCTTCCCGCCAGAGTGGTACCTATTTATCTACTTGCACTTTGACGTGCTTTCAAACTGCTAGGTTGGCAGGAGCAGGGACCGAGCAACGGGAGCTCACCCCGTCGTGGGGATTCGAACCGCCAACCTTCTGATCGGCAAGTCCTAGGCTCTGTGGTTTAACTCACAGTGCCACCCACGTAAAGTCTTAGATATATAATAAATGTTCATAAATGTACCAACCAAGCATGTACATAGATCAGCACAGGAAGACCAACCTGGAACCATTTTGATTCCTAAACTGACCAAATGTTTTCTCTGCAAGGTCAAAGTGGAAAAGCCTCCTCATTGTCTTTTCCTTCACAAATCCTGTCTTAAGGGTATGTCTGTGTTTGAATAGGGTGAGCCTGTGGCCTGGCTCAGGAACTAAGTACAGTGGTGCCTCGCAAGACGAAATTAATTCGTTCCGCAAGTTTTTTCTTCTTGCGAGTTTTTCGTCTTGCGAAGCACGGTTTCCCATAGGAATGCATTGAAAATCAATTAATGCGTTCCTATGGAGACCGCTTGCCAGGCTTGCGGTGCGGAGAAGGGCTTTTCTCCCCACCGCAAGCCTTCAGGGCAGGTACGGGAACAGAGGGGAAGGCGCGCAGCGCTTCTCTTCTGTTCCCGGGGCTTGCAGTGGGAGGAGGGTTTTTCCTCCCCACCGCCAACATTCAGAACAGCATTCTGAATGTTGGCGGTGGGAAGGAAAACCCTCCTCCCACCGCAAGTCTTCAGGACAGCCATCCGAAGGCTGGCGCGGGGAGAAGGTCTCTCCGCCCCACCGCCAGCCTTCGGAGGAGGTCTGAGGACAGTGGGGAAGACACGCTGCGCTTCCCCACTGTCCCGGAGATTTCCCTATGGGTTTTCGTCTTGCGAAGGAAGCCCATAGGGAAATTCGTTTTGCGAAGTGCCTCGAAAAACGGAAAACCCTTTCGTCTAGCGGGTTTTTCGTCTTGCGAGGCGTTCGTCTTGCATGGCACCACTGTATTTATCATTACAAAAGATTGGCCAGGCTCCCCAATCAAGGATATCCAGGATATCCAATCAAGTGAGCATTAACAGGTAACTTGTCAGACGAGATCAACAACTGCACTCAGATTTCTGCTGTAGACCGCCTTTTCTGTGATGTAGGTATGTGGGGGGGGTGGTCTTGGGTTACACCCCTTCTGTGATGTATGTATGATGTATGGAGGGGTGGTCTTGAGCTCCAGGGCAGGGAATTTAAAATGTCTATATAAGGGCAGGCACATCTTGGTTCTGGGTCTTCCTCCTTTCCTGCATGTGAGGGGAGTACCCTGTTGCAACAGATCAACAAAGATCAGGCTTACTAGCTGCTTTGCTTCTTGATATTCTCTGGTTGGCCTCTGTTCTTTTCTCCTACCAATAGGGAACCTACGTAAGGACTCTATATGGGCTCTTGGATACCCCATAAAGGAGAAAGGGCAGATTATTTTGTTTACAACAGCAGAGGACTCTCCACTGTTGGAAGTAGGGTACCTCTGAACATAACACGCTGGAAACCACAGAAGGGGAGAGTTGCTGATGGGCTCAGCTCTTGCGAGTGTGCTTCCCACAGGGGCACCCAGGGGCATGCAGTGAACTTTTTCAAAGGGGGACAGTTAGGACCAGAGGCGCCAGCTTGTGAGGGTGATGTCACACATTTGAGCATCGCTCCTCCCTCCCTAGAATGGACGCGGCGCTGTGGGTTAAACCACAGAGCCTAGGACTTGCCGATCAGAAAGTCGGCAGTTAGAATCCCTGTGAGCTCCCGTTGCTCGGTCCCTGCTCCTGCCAACCTAGATAAATAGGTACTGCTAAAATAGGCAAGTAGATAAATAGGCAAGTAGATAAATAGGTACTGCTCTGGCGAGAAGGTAAATGGCGTTTCCGTGTGCTGCTCTGGTTTGCCAGAAGCGGCTTAGTCATGCTGGCCACATGACCCGGAAGCTGTACTCCGGCTCCCTCGGCCAGTAAAGTGAGATGAGTGCCGCAGCCCCAGAGTCGGCCACGACTGGACCTAATGCTCAGGAGTCCCTTTACCTTTACCTTTTACCTCCCTCCCTAAGCCGGGCAGAAGCTTCCTGGGCTTTGGGAAGGAGGCACCAAGCAAACATGTAGGAGACTATTCTAGTTCCCCAGTGCACTGACTGCACGCCAGTGGGGACATTGGGTTGGCCACTGTGAGAACAGGATGGTGGACAGCTTAAATAATAATAATAATAATAATAATAATAATAATAATAATAATAATAATAATAATTTATACCCCACCCATCTGGCTGGGCTCCCCCAGCCACTCTGGGCAGCTTCCAACAAAATATTAAAATACAGTAATGCATCAAACATTAAAAGCTTCCCTAAACAGGGCTGCCTTCAGATGTCTTCTAAAAGTCTGGTAGTTGTTGTTCTCTTTGACATTTGGTGGGAGGGCGTTCATAGAGCGGGCGCCACCACTGAGAAGGCCCTCTGCCTGGTTCCCTGTAACTTGGCTTCTTGCAGAGAGGGAACCGCCAGAAGGTCCTCGACGCTGGACCTCCGTGTCCGGGCAGAACGATGGGGGTGGAAACGCTCCTTTGTGCCTGATCCCACAGGGCTCTCCAAATGCCCCTATGTGCAGGAAAAAAGATCGCGGCAGACGCTTCAAAATGCCGTCACTGCACATAGAAGTGGGGAAAGCATAATGCAGGGCTGTTCCTCTTTTGCTGATGCCTGTCCCCCCTTCGGGGTCTCTCCCGTTGAACTTTCCCTGCTTCCAATTAGAGGATTGGCCTTCGCCATCCCAAGAAAAAGCTGGCAGTGTCACACGGAGGCGTTCTCGTGAGTGATGGCGCCAAACATTTGTGGTTGGTCCGTTTCCATTCCCCCCCTGCACCCCCCCAGCCGTCTTACACAGGCAGAAAAGAAAGTGACAGTGCGGTGATATGATTAAGGTTAACGAGCTGCTGATTACCCAGCGCAGAGCATCATTTGGGTGACAAGGTTTCTGGCATGATGTGCTGCAGCAAATCGCTTGTGGGGCTGCGGAAGAATGGGAGCTGGCTGGCTTCCACCCTTCACCCTCCAGGATCGTCGTTCCAAGCTGGTGTGGTTTGGTACAGGATTCCCACAGCCTGAAGGGGGAAAATTTCGATGATGTATAATTGCTGCAGGGAGAGGTTGTCAATACAGGATTGTTTTGACCTTAAAAGTGCAGGTCCTATATTTTCTGTTCCTTGTTTATTTGTTTGTTTTGCAGCACAAGAAAAACTTTAACAACAACTTTTTTAAAAAGCCAGTTGAACAGAGTGGCGTATCCGAAGAAGAGATTAACATTCCACACTCCGGCGATTCACATGCAGTTTGTAAATTAAATTAATTGCACTTGCAACGGTGCTGTGGTCTAAACCACTGAGCCTCTTGGGCTTGCCGATTGGAAGGTCGGCGGTCCAGCTTCTGCCAACTTTGCAGTTCGAAAGCACACCAGTGTGAGTAGATAAATAGATACCAATGCGGCAGGAAGGTAAATGGCATTTCTGTGCACTCTGGCACTCGTCACGGTGTCCCGTTGCGCCAGAAGCAATTTAGTCATGTTGGCTCCATGACCCAGAAAAGCTATCTGTGGACAAACGCTGGCTCCCTCGGCCTGAAGCGAGATCAGCACTGCACCCATTAGTCGAATTCGACTAGACTCAACTGTCCAGGGATCCTTTACCTTTACCTTTTACCTGCTTCCACGATGATTCTGTTCTGTCTTCACTGTCAGAGAGAGTATTCCTTTGAATACCAGTTGCTGGGAACTGCAAGTGGCGAGAACATTATTGCTCTCAGGTCCTGTTTGCAGGTTTCAATCTACTTGGCTACTGCAAGAGAAGGATAACAGAATCATAATATTGTCTAGCTGAAATGGTCCAACCCTCTGCAGTGCAGGAGTCACAGCTAAATAATCTCTGACAGATGGCCATCCAACTTCTGCTTTAAAAACTCTAGATGGACCTTTGTCTTGATCCAGCAGGACTTTTCTCATGTTCTTGGCGTGTAAGTGTATTTGTATATAATAGGATTCTCAACTGCAACAATTATCAGGTGTCTTGAAAGAGCCAGCAGTTCGCTGAACTGTTGTTGTTGTTTATTAAGTCGTTTAGTCGTGTCCGCCTCTTCGTGACCCCCGGGACCAGAGCACGCCAGGCACTCCTGTCTTCCACTGCCTCCCGCAGTTTAGTCAAACTCATCCTGGTCGCTTCGAGAACACTATCCAACCATCTCATCCTCTGTCGTCCCCTTCTCCTTGTGCCCTCCATGTTACCCAACATCAGGGTCTTTTCCAGGGAGTCTTCTCTTCTCATGAGGTGGCCAAAGTCTTGGAGCCTCAGCTTCAGGATCTGTCCTTCCAGGGAGCACTCAGGGCTGGTTTCCTTCAGAATGGAGAGGCTTGATCTTCTTGCAGTCCATGGGACTCTCCATGGATTGTAAAACTGCTGGATTGTAAAAGCTGCACAGTCCACACTCTTGAGGGAGTTTTGGACTTTCACCAGGGGTGGAAGAAGTGTGTTGGTATTTCCTTCTGATCTGATCTGATCTGATCTACAGAACTCTTGAAACAGCTGATAGGAAACGGACCTGCTATTTGCTTTAGTATGTGTACAAGAAAACAGAAGGCCTGAAGACCCCACCCCCCATCAGACATTGATGTTTAAGCTCCTGGATTTTCTTCTGACTCTTGCCAGTCGGCCCCACAAAGGGAGCAGTCCACACCATTCAAGGTTTAAGTAATCCCAGCAGACTGCTTAAGATGGTGATGTCTTGGCTAAGATTTCTTAGTATACCCCTTTTTTTTTTGGTCCTGCCTTACTTTTAAAACTGTGCAGGACCAATGACTGCAGAGCATATGAATGCAACTGGTGCAGCCACTGTTGGGATGATCGAAAAACCACATTCCCTACTTTCATCTGTCGTGGGAGCCAGGTTCAAACTTCCTGACCGCTGCTCCAGAGAGAGAGAACAGACTCCCCTACCGCAGCGGCAGACAATAAACACTTGTTCTTAATTTGTTCTCTCCAGCGACGCGTCTGGCAAATTGAAGTAGTTAGGGCCAAAGGAGAGGGATGCGTCGTTCTGCAGCGAGTTGTCCGGCTCCCGGGGAGTTGTGTGTATGCGAGGCCCAGGGCAGAAAAGCAGAGCAGGCTTCTCCGCCACCGTGAAAACACAGGCTGGTCCAGACCGAGTTATACCTGTTCTTTGCCCACCTCTCCCCTGTCGATCCGGCTGTTCTTTTCTGCCATTCTCCGCTGCTGCCTGGTGCGGAGGAAGGGGCCCTTTGGGGGAACGCACTGGCGGCAGGTGATAAAATGGTCAGCGCAAGGGAAGGAGACAGGCCCGACAGGAGCCCAAGGTGAGAGGTGGCGTGCCGTCTTTGTGTTGCCGCCCGGAAGGGGAATCGGTGAGGTGAGCTCTGCATCTAGGTGTCAGGAGCGGTAATGCTCAAACCAGACTGTGCAAAGCTTCTCCACGGCTGTGCCAGCATCACCAGTGGTGTAGAAACTGAAGGGAATGTGACGGGTCCAAATCGAGTGATCCAAATGTTCCCTGCTGTTGAGCATTATCTTCTTATTTCCCCCCTCTATGTTGACAGGCAAGTGACCATGGTGACCGGCATTTGTTCTGTTTGCCGCAAAGGGTTGCATGGTGATTCTTGCCAAACTTACCTGCAGCATACTAGTTTCTGGACTGAACTGGAAGCACAACTACACTTTTACACACACCTTCCACATATTTCATTTTAGAGCTAGTAAGAGTAGGACCTACCCAGGGTTAAAGAGAGCATCTCCTGTATTTGTGGGCATGATGATGATGACGACGACAACAATAACATGTATGCGTACCCAGTAGTGATGGATGGAAGTGAGAGCTGGACCATAAAGACTGATCGCTGAAGAATGGATGCTTTTGAATTCTGGTGCTGGAGGAGACTTTTGAGAGTCCCATTGACTGCAAGAAGACCAAACCTTTCCATTCTTAGGGAAATCAGCCCTGAGTGCTCACTGGAAGGACAGATCCTGAAGCTGAGGCTCCAAGACTTTGGCCACCTCATGAGAAGAGAAGACTCCCTGGAAAGATGGGAAAGATGGAGGGCCCAAGGAGAAGGGGACGACAGAGGACGAGATGGTTGGATAGTGTTGTCGAAGCTACCAGTATGAGTTTGACCAAACTGCGGGAGGCAGTGGAAGTACTTCAGTGGTGTACTCTGGTCCAGGGGGTCACAAAGAGTCGGACACGACTAAACAACTAAACAACAACATACCCTGCCCATCTGGCCGGATTTTCCCAGCCACTCTGGGCAGCTTCCAACAAAGATTAAAAATACATTAAACATCAGACATTAAAAACTTCCCTGAACAGGGCTGCCTTTAGATGTCTTCTAAACATCAGATAGTTGTTTATTTCCTTGACATCTGACGGGAGGGCTTTCTGCAGGGCGGGCGCCACCACCGAGAAGGCCCTCTGCCTGGTTCCCTGTAACTTCGCTTCTCGCAGGGAGGAAACCGCCAGAAGGCCCTCGGAGCGGGACCTCCTTATTTGAAGGAAGCAGAGCAGGAACTCAGAACAGGGACTCTCACAGAGATGCAACAGGAGTTTTCTCCTCTGATGGTGGCTAAAGGTGCCTTGCGCCTCAGTGGGGAATAATGGACTGCTCCAACTGCACCTGGCACATAACAATGCAAAATTAGGTGTTGCTGGTTTGGTAGGCAGAGAAGCTGGAAAAGAGAATGAGAGGCAGTGGATCCCTTCCTTCGTAGTGCTGCTCTTACTCCAGGGTAGCACACAGTAGAGGGCTTTACAGGAACAGGAGACACAAAGGAGGTGGAAGTTAAATCTCTTGACCAGTTTAGGTCTGTGTCGTACTTTGGGAGCATGAAAGCTTTCGAGCTACACAGAACCCTTTTGGAAGGCAGAGCGGAGCAGCCTGCAGCAATATGAGATGGACATGCAGCAAGTTGCTGCTTTGAACTTGTCTAGAAAAACAAGAATAAAAGTTTAGCAGCAAATAATGATATGATGATAGACTGCTGAGCCTGTGGCATAGCAAACAGAGTCTCGAACCTGGGTTGCAAAGACCTGCGTTCAAATCCCTACTCCGTTATTAAACGAATGAGAAAAGCCCTGGGCAAATCGCTGTCTCTTAGCTTAGCCTCCCTTGCGGGGCTGTTTTGAAGCCAAACTAGACTGGCACCATATGTTTGCTGCCCTGAGCTGTTTATTATGAACTGTGAGCAGTGAATAATAAAGATTGCGCTTTTATATACTGTATATATCTTAAAAAACCCTGAAATTAATGACCGGTTGAGCCAGAAAGTGTCAAGAAGAATCTTAAATCTGGTTGCAGTTTAGAGAGGAGAATTTCCCAGGCAGCCGTGGCTGGAGACGTCTCTTTAAACTTCGGTTTTCCCCATCAAGGATCTAATCTGATCTCCCCGGCGCCCTCAGATGTGGCTCACGGCAATGTTTTCTTAACTTCTGGGCTCACTACCCAAAATCAAATCGACATGCTATCCGAAAGGGGTCAGCCACGGCCATGTCTGAAGCGCTGTTTGTTTGTTTGCAAGAGGGTTGCAGAGTTCATGCATCGATCTCAAGCGGAAAAGGCTTCGTCTTCGATGGCCTCATCGCTCTTGGGGAAGAGTCTCTCTCGCCAGTGCCAGCTGTCCTGAGATACTCTTTGCCCGGACATAAGAAGTTCGGCTCGAGAACTTTTCCTGTAGTCGCCGATGCCATAGCTGTCAAGCGTCCCTTATTTGGCGGGACAGTCCCTTATCCCAGCGCCATGTCCCGCTGCTGTCCCTTATGGATGATGTCCCTTAAATAAGCTCCTGAAGGTAACGGGGCCCTTTCTATGTCCAGCTGTCCTTTGTCAACAACAAATTGTTGCAGTTTTTTTGTGTTGAATACGTGCTATATGGTAATTCATGGACCTAATAGGTATCTAAAGCCATTTGCACGCAACAAAATATGTATTTTCTCAAAGTAATTGTTGATCCCTTATTTTCGAGGCTGCTGGTCCTTTATTTTCAAATCTGTAAGTTGACAGCTATGGCCGATGCAGGCATTTTTAAACAGGGGGTCAGGAACTGGCGTCCCCCAAGTCAAACCCGGCTTAATTAAGACAAAATGTCGTTCTGGCCTCGTGGAGAGCCACCAAGAGTCAAGGAAAGGGGGATATGAGGGAACAGAGCGGGGTTCTTCTTCACCCACCAACCCTTCAGTTATTGACAGGCTGGCCATCCTGACCACACGTCAATCTCCCAGCTGGAGTGAGGCACCTAACCATAAGCCTGCATTTTTATCAAAGCTTCTATATATTTCAATCAAGGCTTGTATTTAAAAATGAGCTTAAAAAGGATTTTCAAATGTTTCATGCCAGGCAGAGAAAACCTTGGCCATTCTCCTAAGACAAGAGGGCCCCATTGATTTATAGTAGAAAAACAATTCTCAAAGTCATAAAAAGGGGAAATTACATACACTGCCCTTGCAGGCTGAAAAAACACCAT
Organism: Podarcis erhardii; assembly: GCF_964252035.2. Taxonomy (NCBI): domain Eukaryota; kingdom Metazoa; phylum Chordata; class Lepidosauria; order Squamata; family Lacertidae; genus Podarcis; species Podarcis erhardii. Next base: position 3,179,104 of record NC_138505.1, on the reverse strand, counting down.
TAGGAATGGGGTAAGATAATACCATTTGCCTCCCAGTAAAATGAGCCATATCTTCTTCCTAAGGTTGAAAGGCCAAGAGCAATGGAGAAGCATCTAGCTGGCTGTGAAAGGAGGGGTGCAAACTGAAGAGGCTTCTTTTAAAAGCTGTTTTACTGAGTTTCTTCCTTTTTACTTTGAAAAGCTTTATTCTTTTAAGAGGCTACCTATGATAAATGTATGAAATATATTAGCTTAAATATATTGGCTTAAATGTAATTATGCAAAGGATTTAAGAAATGCTAGATTCTTATTTCATAGAGTCATATTGCAATAGGAGACCAGAGGGGCAAATGAGCCTAGCCCCCCCCCCTGCCAGACAGAAGACGCCATCCAAGCAGTCTTGATATATAGTTGTCAGGCATTTGTTTAGAAACCTTAAATGAAGGAAATCTTTCAATGTTGATGTGAAACTCAAGATCCTTGACATCTGTTGAACATAAAAATGTAAGATTAAACATTTGTTTTAGAAGGCAATAGGGCAAGGAGGGCAAGAGGTGAGCTGGTAATTAAGATTCCATGTAAGATATATTATTACTTATATGTCATATATATAGCTCTTTGTCTCCCTTATAAGGGCAAGGAAGTGGGTGTATCTTTTGTGGGTGTATCTTTTGTGATTGGCTCTAGCAAACAGCCAATAGGAATTTCAACCAGGCTGATTGGACAGAGGCAGCCACAGGAGGAGCAAAGGGGGCTGGATTAAGGGAATATAAGTGCTGGCCAGAATGGCAGGAGGCCAGGCCAGAGCTTGGTAACCACGTACTACTGAGCCTCTTATTTATTTGTCTGACAAATAAATTACTATTTTAATTTCTCTATTGCTGCGTTGAATATTTCATTCCAGCTAAGCGTTAACCACAAGCAGGGTGCTACAGGAGGGATTTGGCAAGGCTTCAGTTTTGACCCAGACAGCGGCCCAGCCAGTTTGTGAGGCCAAGGTCCAGCCTTGGACTATGCAAAACAAAAAGAAGAGTTCCATGGAGCATGTCCAGAGTGCTTTCGCCTCCCGCACCCACTGTAGCTTTGACAGTGTGTTGTTGCAAAATGGCAAAAGGGTCCTGTATCACCCGGAAGACCTTTATTAAGCCTCAAAATTTTGACTTTTTAAATAAATAAGAAATGGACTGTGTTTTTAAAATGGATTATATATACACATATACATGTATATATATTATATACATATATGCATATGTATATATATATATATGCATATACATACATATATATATATATATATATATACACACAAACATACTTATATATATACATATATATATATATACATACATACATATATATGTATTCATATATATATATGTGTGTGTGTGTGTGCATAATATAAATGGGCCACACAACCCAGCTATCTTTATTTCCAGTTTATAAAAAGATGCTTTCTACACTTAGCCAAAACAAAAGCTCTATGAAAACAACAAATTAAAAAATAAAATAAAATGCCCTTTCTTCTGAAAGGCCAAGGCCTGGCCTGGTTGCTAAGGCCGAGGCCGCCTCACTGCCCGGTTGCTAAGGGCTCCTTCCAGCCCCGCCCCCTCGCCCGAAACTCGGCGGCCATTTTTTATCCTCCGCCCCGCGCCATTCCCGCCTGATGACGTGCGGACACTTATGCCACGCCTACCGAGCTCGGGGAAGGGGAGAAAGAAGAGCGGGGGGAGGGGGCGAAGCGGAGACGGAGAGGGGGCGTGGTCGCCCGGGGAGGGAGGGAGGGGCGAGCGAAGGGGCCGGGCCTCCCAGAGCGGCAGAGCCAATGGGAAGCGGCGTGGGCGTGGCCCCGGCGCCTGGCTCAGGTAACAGGTTGCGCCCGCCCGGGCGGAGGCGCAGAAGGTGTGAGAGGCGAGCCGGGCAGGTGGGGGCGGCCGAGGAGGAACCCGGAGGGTGAGTAAGAGGGGAAAAGCCCCCTTTTGGCTCGTGAAGAAGCCTCTCTCCTTCCCTTCCCAGCCTCCTTTTGAAAGCAGCCGTCCCACCCCATTTCCTTTTATGGGCATCGCCCCCCAGCCCAGTTTCTGCCCTTCCCCAGTTCACTGTCCCCAAGCGAGGACGGCCGCCCCCTTGCCCTTAAGGCTCTTCCCCCCCGCCCAGCCGCTGCTTTTATTTGTGGGAGGGGGTGGTTAGGCTGCTGGACCCCCGCTTTCTCATTTTTGCCCTCCACCTTAGCTACTATATCTCCTTTCAGTCCCGGGGGAGTTTGTGGATTATTAATTCTTATTAATTGTTATAAACCCTCCTGCTTCCAGATGCTATTGGTGTCCCCCCCTCCCCGCCGCCCTTTAAAGAATTACTATGTTTCCTTGGAAAGAAATCCAGGCAGTATGTACAGTATCTCTCTCTCTCGGCCCAACTGCACTCTGTTTTGGGTTTGTACTCCTCTTCAACTTTTTCAGAGACAGGACCCCCTTCTAAAATCCAAACGTGCATTGGATTGATCCGGGAATCGCTAGTGGCTCCAGATCTGGATAAAAAGATCAGTGCTCTCGGGTACCATGCCTGCCCACCCTCTCTAGTCCTCAGGGGAGACTGTCCATCCGCCCTTCCCCAACTTAAGTACCTACCTAACACTGATTTTTTATCACTGGGATTTCTGGGTTGCATCCAGCTAAGTTCCAGTTTGACCCATTAGAATTCATGGACTTGCATTAGTCACAGGGGTGGACTTTGGTAATCTGGTGCCCGAAGCAAGGACAAATTTGATGCCCGCCTCTAAATATTTATTATTTTCACAATAATTCCTTTTTTCCTGTATTGTTTTGTGCCCCCTCGGCTCAGCGCCCTGTGCAGGGGAAGCACTCGGGTTGCCCCAAATCTGGCACTGTTAGTTAATTTCTAGAGTGGAACTAACATTGAATACAATCCTCTTGGTGCAGTTTCTGGTTTTATACTCCCACCTTCTAGGGGTGTGGTACACCATTTGTGATAAATACTTCCTGTGTGTGTACACACACACACACACACACACACACACAGTGTGTGTTTATGGTCACTATTCCTGCCCCCATAATCTGTCACAGCCTGGCACTTTCTCTCTCTCTCTCTCTCTCTCTCTCTCACACACACACACACACACACACACACAAAAAAAACACAATTTTAATCCTGATTTTCTGCCCTGAGCACACAGAATTCCCCCTACAACTACACCCCACACCTGGAATTTTGCTCCCCCTTCTCTCAAATCCCCCCTTCCCTTCCAAGATTGCTGTCCCAGGGTGGGGCTGTGCTTCCTCTATCTTCCATTCTGACTATATTTTCCCATAGTGGAACACCTTTAAAACGCCAACTGAGATAACTCTGGGGAGGAATGCTTTGTTGGCATGCTGCTTTCTGAACGGTGTGGACCGGCTTCTTTGTGGGGCTGACTAGCAAGAGCCGGCAGAAATTCCAGGAGCCTAAATGTTGATCCCTGGTTCTGGTGCCTGGGAACTTTGAAATCTTTGCTCGGTTTCCTTCCACGGAAAGTGGGAATAGGGATTGGAAGTGTTCCTTTACATTCTTTGGGATTTGCACCATGTTATTCCATCACATCTTGCGTCAACGTAGCCCTGGTTGCCTGATGGATTGGTGCAGGATAGCAGGAAAGGAATTGGTGTTTTCTGCTGTCTAACTATAAACGAACTCAGAAGGGCTGGAGAAGGTTTATTTAGATGCACCTTCAGAATACCATGGGAGGAACCCACTAGTGGGTTTTCTCTGGTGTAAATCAGGATTGCACTGGGAGCCACAAACCTCATGCGTGAAAGCCGCTCTGAGGCTGCCCTCTTGACCAAGGTTGGTGTACACAAGATGTCAGCCAAAAGCCGTATCTTAGCCTGTCATTACTTTTGAAATACTGTATTCTGCTGCAGCTTTGATCCAAATTGAGGAAAAAGAATAACCTAGCTGTTTTTTAAAGCTGGTAGTGTATATTCAGCCAAAAAGGGACTTTGATCCTGGAAGGGGATCTGTTTGTGTTAGCTAAGGTTTCAAACTTTGAGCAGTTTTGGGGATGGTTTATTTTGATGCGATGTGTATGGCATTGGTGACTGATGGCTCCAAAAACCACCAACTCTGGATAAAATAATCCTTTTACTGTATTAACTCTCTGGTCATTGCATTCTTTTACTGCAAGGGATTCTTTGATTGTGAAGGCAGGCCTGTCTCTCTCTTTTTCCTGCTCCTCAATAAATCTTGCTCTTCAATAAATAGCCACCTGTTAATGTTCCCAAGCGTGTAACCCAAAGGATTGCCTTTTTAGAGTCACATTGGTGTTGGTAATTGCTATAAGGTAGGAGGCGCAAAATGTTTTTGGCCTACAACTCCCATGATCCCTAGCTAGCAGGACAGGGATTATGGGAATTGTAGTCTCAAAACATCTGGATTGCTGAGGTTGAGGAAGCCTGAACTAGACGCTAGAAGAGAGAGATGTGTGCAAGCCTTTGTGCATCATAGAACTCTTCGGGTGGAAGGGAAGAGTAACTGACTCTGGTACATTTATGCGCATAAACCACCGGTGGCTCAGGGGCCTGAAACAAAACTAATTAAGCCTTGCTGGGGTCTAATCCAGCACTCCACTTTCCACAATGACTAGAAAGAGGGTCACAAAATCCCCCCCCCCCCAATTGCCTGACTGCAGCATCTAGTTTTCAAAGGTAATGTGTCTTGGAAGATGGCGGTGCCATTCCCAAGTGTTATATGGCTGCTGAGAACGGGAGAGTTTTGCTAGATTAGATCAGGGGTCCATCTGTACTTCCTGTTTCCCAGTTGCCTCTAGGAAGTCCAGAGAGCCATGTCCTAGTTACAGCAGTCACAGGTATACTGTGTCCAAACATGGAGGCTCTATTTAGCCAGTGGTAGACTTAAAGGTAAAGGGACCCCTGACCATTAGGTCCAGTCGTGACCGACTCTGGGGTTGCGGCGCTCATCTCGCTTTACTGGCCTAGGGAGCCGGCGTCCAGCTTCCGGGTCATGTGGCCAGCAGGACTAAGCCGCTTCTGGCGAACCAGAGCAGCGCACGGAAACACCGTTTACCTTCCCGCCGGAGCGGTACCTATTTATCTACTTGCACTTTGACGTGCTTTCAAACTGCTAGGTTGGCAGGAGCAGGGACCGAGCAACGGGAGCTCACCCCGTCGCGGGGATTCGAACCGCCGACCTTCTGATCAGCAAGTCCTAGGCTCTGTGGTTTAACCCACAGCGCCACCCACGTCCCATTGGTAGACTTACCTTCCATTAATTTGCCTCTCTCTTGGGAGGCTTTCTGCCTGGCTTCGTGATAACCCCTGATTGCAAGCTCCAAATCCCTCTTCTGCTATTATTATTATTATTATTATTATTATTATTAATTTGTCGCAGCATTTATATCCTGCTTTTTCTCCAGGGATCTAAAGATGATGAACATAGTTCTGCCCTCCATCTCCATTTTATCCTTACAACAGCCCTGTGAGGTAGGTTAGACTGAAATGCAGAGACTTGGCCCAAGGTCACCCAGTGAACTTTATAACTGAATAAGGGGATTTGAACCCTGGTTTCCCAGGTCCTAGTCCAACACTCCTAATCACCGCACCTGGGAGATCAGGGTTCAAATTGCCCACGCACAGTCTCTTAGCTTAACCTGTTGGGTCTGCCCAAACCTACCTAGAAGGTTACAGATAGGTAGCCGTGTTGGTCTGCCATAGTCAAAATAAAACAAATTCCTTCCAGTAGCACCTTAAAGACCAACTAAGTCAGTTCTTGGTATGAGCTTTTGTGTGCATGCACACGAAAGCTCATACCAAGAACTGACTTAGTTGGTCTTTAAGGTGCTACTGGAAGGAATTTGTTTTGTTCTACCTAGAAGGGTTGCTGAGAGGATAAAACCAGGAGATCCTTGGAGGAAAGGCTCAAGATACATAAAATGAATAAAACAACTTTCTTCTTATCCAAGAAGCAGCAAAGGGTTCTTTAAAAACAACACAGCCCCACAGTTAAAGGCAAAGCTGGTGTTGATCCTTTGCCCTGGGGAGGAAGGGATTAAAAGAGGCCTTTGACTACGTGACCTTTTGGAATGCCAAGGAATCCGCTTTGAGGTGGGGGTGGAGGAAGGAAATGACCCCAGCTATATCAGCAATGCAAAGATTTGCTGTCTCTCTCTCAAAGGATAGGGAACCTGGTGCCCTCAAGGTGTTGCTGAACTCTCATTCCTGGCCGTTTGGCTGAGCTGGAGATTTGGAATCCCAACAACATTATACAGTGGTGCCCCGCAAGATGAATGCCTCGCAAGACGGAAAACCCGCTAGACGAAAGGGTTTTCCGTTTTGGAGGCGCTTTGCAAAACGAATTTCCTATGGGCTTGCTTTGCAAGACGAAAATGTCTTGCGAGTTCCTGCAGGGGTTCCCCCCCCCTTTTTTCTAAGCCGCTTATCCGCAAAACCGCTAATAGCTCTAATCCGCTAAGCCGTCAATGGGCTTGCTTCGCAAGACGAAAAAACCGCCAGACAAAGAGCCTCACGGAACGGATTCTTTTCGTCTTGCGAGGCACCACTGTATATTGTTATTACATTCATACGTACGCCACCTTTTTCCAAGGTGCGCCTCCTCCCCATTTCATCCTCAACAACAACCCTGTGAGGTGGGCTAGGCTAAGAGATTTGTGACTGGCCCAAGGGCACCCAGTGGCTGCGTGGGGGTTCGAACCCTGACCCCCCAGGTCATAGTCCAATACTCTAGCCATTTGTACCACTGGCTCTGGTACAAAGGACAGGCCTGATATATAGAGCAAATCTTTGCATTGCTGATAGATGGGAGTCATTTTCTCTCTCTACTCCCCCCCCCCCAGCTTTTTCTAACTGGAAACAACCCCCCTCGCCATGAAGCCCCTCTGTTGCTAAATCCGGCTCTGGTCATGCCCCCCTGCCCTTGTCCCACTCCCAAATTTGCAAAAAATTAACTGTCTTTTGATTTGGAACAGTTTAGGAAAGTTACAGTGAAATAAGATTCCAGCCTTAAACTGCTACCCTAGGCACGCATACAGTCAACATTATTGGGGCTTACTTCTGAGTAAGGATGCATAGGGTCAAGCTCTCTCTCTCTCGCACGCACGCACGGATGCGCGCGCACACACACAGAAAGTGAACTACACACTTGCATTGAAATTGACAATTGCTTTCCCGTAACACTGCCCCTTCTTACAATTAAAATTTAGAACGACCTCCTTGGTGCGATACATCTTTGCATTGAAAAACACAGCTGCTTTTGTGAAATCTATCCAGTGGAACCTTGCTTTCTGAACTTCATCCGTTCAGGGAGTCTGTTCAATTCCTGAAACAGTTTGGGAACCAAAGCACAGCTTCTGGTGCTTTTTTTCTGGGGGTGCTCAAGAGTACAGAGTACTGGCAATTTTTCTTTCTAGGCAAAAAGCACTGCATAAGACTTGTTCATTCCAAAGTGACTGCAAAATTCGTCTTTTCTCCTATCTTTGTATGTGCTTGTAGGAATTTTGACCACCATCCTCTCTCTCCAGGTATTCAGTTTGAGGTTTCCTCTTACACCTTCAGGGTGTATGCCCTCCTCTCTCCCGTCCATCACCTGATTGAAACTAAAGGCTGAAATTCTAGTTTTCCCCATGAATGGAAAACAATATCCCAGTGTCTGGGGCTGATGCCTTTAAGTTGCTGGGAGCTGCGGTTTCTCGCATCCATCTGGGAGACCTCATTGCTTAATTGGCTATTTCTGCAAAGAATTTGCCCATTGTCAAATCCTGTTTGGATAAAGTAAGCGGGGGCGGGGGGGTGGACTTAGATCTAGCTAAACTGCTGACCTTTTTTCTTTTCCTTTTTTGAATAAAATAAATAAATCCACAAGGGCCAGCCCCCTGGAGATTTCGGCTTCAGCAGGAGCTGCTGTCAAAGGTCAACGGCCGAGAGGGCAAACGAAGGGCGATCGATATCAATTCTTGCCCTGCTGAAAGGAAGGGTTTCTAAAAATATATAAAAACGAACCAACATGGCTAGCGAGTTCAAGTTTCTAGGCCTTGTGGCGTTAAAGAAACAGCCCCCTCCGGATCCAGAATCCTAAAATCCTGATGGAATCTTTTATATTAATGTCCTGACACATCGCTGGTTTGCTAGATGAGATGGGATGGGGCTGTTCTGTGGGGAATGCAAGTCCAAAATGTCTTTATACCACCACCTTAGGCATCCTGTATGAGTCATTCAATCGGCACACACTCCTTTTAACAAGAGTGGCTGGGGAAACCCAGCCAGATGAGCGGGCTATAAATAATAAATTATTATAATAATACAGTGGTGCCTCGCAAGACGAAATTAATCCGTTCTGCGATTCTCTTCGTCTAGCGATTTTTTCATCTTGCGAAGCAAGCCCATTGGCGGATTAGCGCTATTAGCAGTTTAGCGGCTTTTAGCGATCAGCTGTTAAGTGGCTTATCAGCGGATCAGCTGATAAGCGGCTTAGCGACTTAGGAAAAGGGGGGGAAAAAGGGGGGGGAACCGCAGGAACTCGCAAGACATTTTCGTCTTGCGAAGCAAGCCCATAGGGAAATTCATTTTGCGAAGCGCCTCCAAAACGGAAAACCCTTTCGTCTAGCGGGTTTTCCGTCTTGCGAGGCGTTGTGAACATGATCCGTGGACACTCGGGTTGTGAACATGATCCGTGCAGGATGCACATTTGCAACCCACAGCGGCGTGTCTGCGCACGTGCGAGTTGCGATTCGATGCTTCTGTGCATGTGCAAAGCATGATTTCGCACTTCTGCGCATGTGCGACCGCCGAAACCCGGAAGTAACCCGTTCCAGTACTTCCAGGTTTCGGCGGTCTGTAACCCCCAAAAAACTACCTGAAGCGTCTGTAACCCGAGGTATGACTGTATTATTAAATAACTTAAATGAAAGCTTGGTATGTTGTGCCTCATGCCTATGGTGTACGTATAATAATAATAAATAATAATAATTTATTATTTATACCCCGCCCATCTGGCTGGGTTTCCCCAGCCACTCTGGGCGGCTTCTAACAGAATATTAAAATCCAATTGTCTATTAAACATTAAAAGCCTCCCAAAACAGGGCTGCCTTCAGAAGTCTTCTAAAAGTCTGGTAGTTATTGTTCTCTTTGATACCTGGTAGGAGGGCGTTCCACAGGGCGGGGGCCACCACCGAGAAGGCCCTCTGCCTGGTTCCCTGTAACTTCGCTTCTTGCGATGAGGGAACCACCAGAAGGCTATCGGCGCTGGACCTCAGTGTCCGGGCACACATAGATTGGCAGATAGTCCAATCCCTGGCATAGCCACGAAGGGCTGGAAAAGATTTCCTGCCTAAAACCCTGGAGAGCTGCTGCCAGTCCGTGTAGGCAATATTGACCTAGATGGACCTGTTTTCTGACTCCGTAAAAGGCAGCTGCTACCTGCGTCCCTGTATGTAGCATCTATGATTTTTTTTTTCTGTAAGCATCGTAGAGAATATGTCTGATCATTATGTGAGATTACATCCCTCCTGGGGCGTCTCCGAAATCGCTTGCTAAAGACAAGACCCCCTGCATGCTTCTATCTTGGTGAGTTTATTTTGTTAATCTCTTTGGTGTCGGGCTTGAGCGCTGGCATGAGCTGAACCCTGCACCTCCCTTCTGTAATGCGACGCCTTTAAAATTTTAATGTTCCAACTCTCAAGTGGCAGTTTCCACGGCGGGCCATGATAACCTGAGCCCTTTGCGAGTTGTCGAAAATCTGAATAATTCCACTGTTCGCCTGCAACCTTGAGTGACGGGTCTGGTACTTCTGGTTAAGGGCGGTGTCCGAATGTCATACTTTCAGGGTGTCGCCAGCTGAAAAGTTTAGCCACCTGTCAAGAAACAGAGAGGTGATCGAATTGAGGTCACCTGCTGGTCTTTGTCACAGATGCGTCATTTGAGAAACCTTGTCCCTGTCGCAAAAGTCCACCTCCGCAAACACCCCTGGTTTAAAATATACCCATTTCACAGATCGGAAGGCAGTGGCACCCAGGGACTGGCATATCCCTGTCTCTGATAATAAAAATGCTGTCCTTATTTCACCTCTGGGGGAGGTGTTGGGGATTACTGCCCTAAAAATAAAATAAAATGTAAAGTTCGCCCACGGTTGCTAGATTTTCCTGCTACTTTCCTTGATATAAAACCTCTTGCATGGGGTTTGGCTGCATCATCGTGTAAGTGTGTGTACACCTGAGGAAAATATTCAGAACAAACCTCCCTTTCCAGGTAGCACATTTCGTCAGTTCTGCCATAATCACAGCCAGATTTGTAATGTTCTTCACCCCATGACAATGCAATCCTATCCATTATCTACTCGGAAGCAACCCGACTGAGTTCAAAGGGACTTGCTCCCAGGTAAGCCTAGGATCGCAACCTCAGGATTGGCTGCCAAGTTCTCGAGATCCTGGTGGGAAAAAATTCCCTTTTATACTGGCTCCACAGTCCAGGGTTTTGGCAATGAAACTGACTTTATTTTCTTCCCAAACTAATTTCACCCCCTTTCCCTTATCCTACTCCAACCTGTTAGGCTGGTTTTTTGCTCCTGTCCCCCACCAGGTTCAGGTTTCTGTTGGAAGAAAGTACTTAAAAAAGTCCTCTGTATGTGGTTAAAAAAACACAACTTGGCTGCTGTTCGTGTCTCCAGGTTGGAACAGTGTGTGACCACAAAATGGTGGGTGGTTTTTTTTAAAAGAATTGTTGGTGGTTACATTATATTATACTTTTTTATTTTAATATTTGCATATCCTCACCTGTTGCAAGGAGCCCTGAGTCTTTTTTTTTAACAGAAAGAGGCTTTAAATAAATTTAATAATACTGAAACTTAACTACAGAATTTCCCACTCTTCCATTTTCGCCCAGAAACCTCCCCCAGCCTCAAATTTGAAATTAAATAGCTTCAGCCTACCTCGCAAGGTTGTTGTGATGAGAAAGCTACTCCCTCCGTCAACCTGAATGGCTTTCGGAGGGGTGCAGGCGCTGGTTTTTGGCCATGTTGACAGCTGGTCCCAGACCAGGAAGCTGGGGTTTTGAATGCCCTCTTCCCGGGAGTCAAAGCTCACCTCCTTTCCCCCATTGAAAGCCTTCACCTTTCCAAGACGCTCTTAATTGTCGACTGGGATATTTTGCAGGAGTGATTTTTTAATGCTTTGATGGCGCACACTCCGAGAAATGCTTCAGGGGCATCCGAAAAAGCAGGAAGCAATTTCTATGCATTGTTTGTTTCTCTTTGGGGAGCGTGGCTTATGATTAACGACGCTCGGGGTTTTGTTCTTTTTTTGCTTTCCTTGCCTGCGGAATGATAAAACCTGAAATGCACGCCCAGCACATTCTCCTAAACCAAGGCAGGGAACTGTTTTCACGCTGAAGGGCTGCATTTTGGGTGGCCATGTAGGTGGGGCTCTTAACTCTTGGTTTGGGATTCCCCCCCCCCAAATGTCTTGAGTTCAGTGAGCCGCTGGGGATTCAGGTCAGGTCTGCACCAGACATCGGATGCATAAACTACACACATATAAAGCCCGTGACTACCATCCCCAAAGAATCATGTGAAGAGGCAAAACCGAAATTAAATGACTTTAGCCAACATTGCAAGGTTGCTGGTGGTGTTGTTGTACAAGGAAGCTAGAAACTGTAGCACTGCGAGGGGGGGAAACTACAGATTCTAGGATACACTGGGGGAATCCATGTGCTTTAATTACGATAATCTTTATTGTCATTGTCCCATACAGAATAACGAAATTGAAAATGTACATCAGACATTCAGAAACCAACAAGCCTGCTATCCCAGCTATCCCAGCCTGGTTAGCCCCCTAAAAACTCTGATACCCCATAATTAAATACAATACACTCCCATAGAGACTACCTTACACTGTGTTTAAAACCAAAATCGCATTTGGATAGAAAGTGTTTCTCAGGCGGCTAGTCCTGGTCATTATGACCCTGGACCTTCTTCCAGAAGGCAGACGCTGAAAGAGATCATTTCCGGGGTGTGCACTATCCTGCGCTATCTCTGCCGCTTTCTTATGGCACCTGGAAGCATAGATTTGATCCAAGATGGGAAGAGGGCACCCAATTATTCTCTCTGCAGTCTTCACAACCCTGGACAGCATTGTTTTTTCCCTGACAATGGTATGATGTGAACTTGTCCCTGTGTCCATCTTGGGCAAGCGCTAGGCCAGGGGTCAGCAACCTTTTTCCGCCGTGGGCCGGTCCGCCGTCCCTCAGACCTTGCGGGGGGCCGGACAATATTTTGAAGAAGAAAAAAATGAACGAATTCCTATGCCCCACAAATAACCCAGAGATGCATTTTAAAAAGAAGCACACATTCCACTCATGTAAAAACACGCTGATTCCCAGACCGTCCGCGGGCTGGATTGAGAAGGCGACTGGGCCGGATCTGGCCCCTGGGCCTTAGGTTGCCTACCCCTGTGCTAGGCGGTCTCCTAGTTCTAGGGACAGGCTCAGCCAGGTAAAATCACCTGAGGAACCTGCGGAGGAGCATGGCCTGAGGAGGGCAGTTGTGTTGTTGCCTGAGTCGAGTTAGAGAGGTCTGAGGTCCCTTGCTCCTTCCTAAACTCTTCTGCCGGGTAATGGCCACTGCTGCCCCTTGTGGAAGGGAGTTCTGCAGTTTAACTACGTGCTCTGTGCCGAAGTACTTTCCCCTCTCTGCCCTGAATCTTCCCACAGTCTTCAGATGCTGTGCCTGGAAAAAGCGAGAGCGACTGCAGGCCCTTCTCCTCCCCGTATGGCAAGGACGTCCCTGCCGTCCCGATCGCTGCTATTTACCCGGGACGGCGAGTCCTTGCGCAACAGGTGAAGGGCTGCTCTCATGCCTCTGGAATTCCATTCCTCCTGCTGCACCTGCAAGGACGGATCTATGATGCAAGCCCGAGGTGTGGCGGTTTCAGGTTGCTCCCTGAACTCTCTAAGCACCTGCCAGCCTAAAAACCAGCAAACGAAAACACACACACGCTGCAAAAGCCCGTCTGAATAACAGAGTTTGGGGAAGGTTGGAACGATGGTTGCCGGACCTGTGGCAGGGAGTTCCGCAGGGCAGAGCCTGTGGAGAGAGCTGGTGGGCGGTAGTTGTTAGAGTGCCGGACTTGGACCCCGGAGGAGACCAAGGTTCGAATGCTACTTGGGCAACATCACTTTGGGCCGCTGCTTATATCTCAGCCTAACTTGCCCCGCAGGGTTATTGTGAAGATTAAAGGGAGGAGGGTGTGCTGCCTTGAATTGCTTTTGAGGTGGGGGGAGGGGGAGAACAGGCGGGATTTTATTTTATTTTTGAATTTGCATTTTATTTATTTGTTAACATTCTTATATTACATCGGTAAATGTTGTCATATTACATTACAGGACTTGCTATAATTTCCAACATGTATACAAATATTATATACAAATTTTATATACCTAGAAAGAAAATGAAACAAAAAAAGAGCAAAGAGAAAAAACAAAAACAATTTCCCCCCCAAAATCATATACATACCAACACACTAGACTTCCTGTCTATCCTGTTGTATATTCCTTTTTTACAAATGAATGTACTCTTATTATTGTATATTTCTTTACATTTTATCTAATACATTCCTGTATCAATATGTGCTCTTAGTCGGGAACGGGCAGGATATAAATGCAGTAATAAAATAAAAAATAAAGGCTCAGCCCTTAGTAAAGCAAAATAAAAAAATTCCTTCCAGTAGCACCTTAAAGACCAACTAAGTTAGTTCTAGGTATGAGCTTTCGTGTGCATGCACACTTCTTCAGATTCTTCACACTTCTTCAGATTCTTCAGATACCTGAAGAAGTGTGCATGCACACGAAAGCTCATACCTAGAACTAACTTAGTTGGTCTTTAAGGTGCTACTGGAAGGAATTTGTTTTATTTTGTTTTGACTATGGCAGACCAACACGGCTACCTATCTGTAACTGGTCCTTAGTAAAGGTTGCTCAAATCTTAGGGTCCTGTGGGCGACTGTATTAAGTGCCCCATCAGATAATAATATATAATAATAATTTATTATTTATACCCCACTCATCTGGCTGAATCTCCCCTCTGTTAGAGGATCTCTAACAGTAACAATTGGCTTTGACATAAGAAATAATTGTGTTGTGTTTAGTGTGCGTGTCCCGTGGGCCCAGCGGCTTTTAGTAGTGATGGCTCAGTGGAGCCTCCTTGTTCAGTTGCAGCATATCTCAGAAGACCAGGTTGCAGGGAGCCAGAGGAGGGCTGTACGTTGCCTTCCTGCCCTGCTCATGGTTTCCCGAATGGCCTCTGCGGGGAGCTGGACTAGACAGACCTTTCTGTAGACTCATAGACTTGTGGAGCTGGGTGGGACCCCAGGGGTCATCTAGTCCAACCCCAGAAATCTCAACTAAAGCATTCCTTACAGATGGCCATCCAACCTCTGCTTAAAAACCTCCAAGGAAGGAGAGTCCACAACCTTCTGAGGGAGTTCGTTCCGCTGTCTCAACAGCTCAGGTTCTTGGTTTTAAATCAAAATCTCATTTCTTGCCATTTAAAATCATTAGTTCCTGTCCTGCCAACTCGGAAAACAAGCTTACTCCATCTACAGATGTTCAAAGATGACTGCTTCCTCTTTTCTTTCGTAGGCTGAATTCAGGCCTCTTGTCTTAAATCCTTACGACTGATTTTCCTTTTAAAAAAAGAAATATGTAATATTTTATTAAGCTTGTTTGTTGTCGTTTAGTCGTGTCCGACTCTTCGTGACCCCCTGGACCAGAGCACGCCAGGCCCTCCTGTCTTCCACTGCCTCCCGCAGTTTGGTCAAACTCATGCTGGTAGCTTCGAGAACACTGTCCAGCCATCTCGTCCTCTGTCGTCCCCTTCTCCTTGTGCCCTCCATCTTTCTCAGCATCAGGGTCTTTTCCAGGGAGTCTTCTCTTCTCCTGAGGTGGCCAAAGTCTTGGAGCCTCAGCTTCAGGATCTGTCCTTCCAGGGAGCACTCAGGGCTGATTTCCTTCAGAATGGAGAGGTTTGATCTTCTTGCAGTCCATGGGACTCTCAAGAGTCTCCTCCGGCACCAGAATTCAAAAGCATCCATTCTTTGGTGATCAGCCTTCTTTATGGTCCAGCTCTCACTTCCATCCATCACTACTGGGAAATTATTAAGCTTAAGAATAGACAATACAGTACATTACATACAATACAGTCATACCTCTTGTTGCATTTGCTTCAGGTTAAATCTTTTCAGGTTGCATCCCACAGCATCCCGGAAGTACAGGAAAGGGTTACTTCCGGGTTTTGCTGCTCGCGAATGCGCAGGTGCTCAAAATGATGTCACGCGCATGCGCAGAAGCAGTGAATCGCGACCCGCGCACGTGCAGACACGGGTTGTGTTCTGCTGATGTTGCGAATGGGGCTCCAGAACAGATCCCGTTCACAACCAGAGGTACCAATGTACATAGAATACATACTTTACCTGTATACATACCCAACGTGAATACACCCAAGTGTTTGACTTCCAAATATTCTCATTGTGCTATTTTACATTTTGGTGGTCTATACACATTTTTATTATTTAGGTTTCCACTTTTTCTCTCTCTACAAGAAAGAAGATTCCACCTAAACATTAGGAAGAACTTCCTGACAGTAAGAGCTGTTTGACAGTGGAATTTGCTGCCAAGGAGTGTGGTGGAGTCTCCTTCTTTGGAGGTCTTTAAGCAGAGGCTTGACAACCATATGTCAGGAGTGCTCTGATGGTGTTTCCTGCTTGGCAGGGGGTTGGACTCGATGGCCCTTGGGGTCTCTTCCAACTCTATGATTCTATCATTCTATGATTCCTCTATTTTCTAGATTCATTCTTTATCTCTCAGGAGATTTGTCTTGTCCGTGTAGTTTTTAAGATATTCATTGAAAACCACTGATTTTCCAATATGCTTCTACAGCACAGTCCCACTAAGGCTGCAGGCTGGTGTTGGGAAGAGGGAATTTTTAAGCCTTTCCCACTCAACATCCCACCCCCCCCAGCAAATTTTCCCCTCCCCACCCAAGAAAAATGGGGTGTGTTTTTTCCCCATCTATTGCATCGCATCGAAGAACCGTACTCCGCGTAACGTGAACTCTGCTGGAGAGGTTATGCTCCCCTCCGCAAATCTTGTTGCGCTAATGATCTAGAGAGGATTGAAATAATGAGCTGTAGATTATGGGATTGGTCAGGCATCTGTATATATTTCTTCCCCAGGAGGGGGCTGGTTTCCTAGGCTCTGAGCTCCGGGGAATTTCTGGTGGCAGCCGACGCGCTGCGATTTCCTCTCCCAGGCGCACATATCTGCCATGGCATGTGCAAAGATTTCACTAGGCTTCGCTGTCTTTGCAGGAAATCCCTGGCATTTGCAAGGGGCTGGACTAGATGGCATTTTGAGGTCCCTTTGGGCACCAGAATTCTATGGTTGTTCGATTCAGGGAGGTGGACTTCCAGAGAAGTTTGGATCTGCTTTATTATTTTTCCCGTTGCTGGGAAACTGATAGAAAATGGTAACACGCTTGTGTGATTGACGCCCTTGTATGTCCACTGTATTCGGTTTGGGCTTAACACTAGGTTGAAATACAGTTGTACCTCGGGTTACATACGCTTCAGGTTACAGACTCCGCTAACCCAGAAATAGTGCTTCAGGTTAAAAACTTTGCTTCAGGATGAGAACAGAAATCGTCCTCCGGCGGCAGCAGGAGGCCCCATTAGCTAAAGTGGTGCTTCAGGTTAAGAACAGTTTCAGGTTAAGTACAGACCTCCGGAACGAATTAAGTACTTAACCCGGGGTACCACTGTATGTATTGCATTGGAGACCTTAATATGTTTGCTATTCTGTGCTTTGATTGTGTGTGGGGGGGGGCGTGTATTTCAGTGGAAATTGTAGTTTGTGAACCTGTAAAATCACGGATATTTTTAAAGTTTGCAGTACTTCTGCAATACAGTGACTAAATTTCCAACAAAAAATACTTTACAGGAAGCTGAGAACATCACATGTCATTATACTTGGCTGAGCCAACACCCATTTTTTCATAAATGCGGTTGGTTGTTTTGCTTGTACAGGAGTCTCCTGCGATAAGTTTGACCATTTTTGCTGTGCTCCAGATTAAGTGCACTCCTATGGAATCAGAGGTGATTTTTGCAACTTATTATTTTTGCTGCAGTAATCAAATTGGTTTCCACCTCTTGATCTCTCTGTTTAAATATCCAAGCAGGAATATCTTAGGCTCCGTTGGCACATGGGCTCCTAATTTTGGAAATAGGAGTCGTCCCCCCAAAAAAGTATGGAGCATCTTTAGCAATTAGCCATCTTGGTTTTCAATTTGCTGTACAAAATCAACAACAAACAAACCAGATAGAAAGCGAGATGAGGGGGTGATTGGCCCCAATCGCAGGAGGATTTCCTTATGCTCTTTTTGAAAATCTGCGTGCTTGGGATCGCCGGGTGCCAATTAGGCGGGAGGAAACCCTGAATATGTACTCCTGGCTTTGTGCAGATTTAGGAAAGGGTCATTGCCTAGTGGCTAGAGCACCTCCTTTGCATGCGGAAGTTGCAGATTGCATCCCCAGTGGCACCTGCAGGAAGGGCTGGGAATGTCCCCTGGCCGAAACCCTGGAGAGCTGCTGCCAGTCTGTGCGGACAATACTGAACTAGATACGGTGATAGTCTGATAAGCCAGCTTTCTATGTTCTGGTTTAAGTCAGAACCATGAGGACTAGGATCTTGAGTCGGTTTAGTGGAAGGACAACAGTTCAGCAGCAGACCTCCAGGTTCAATACCCAGTGAGGCTTCCAAAAGCACCTGCCAAAGCCTGGAGGGCCGCTGCCAGTCAGAGCAAGCAGTGCTGAGCTTGATGGAGCAATGGCCTGACTGCTTGTAAGGCTGCTTTCTGTGCCCCTGTTTAAACCAGCCATTTTTGTCCGTAACCATGAGGACTGGAGTCTCGCTTTATTCCTGTCTGAGAAGGGCTGTGGTGGAACATCTGCTTTGCGTGCAGAAAGTCCCAGGTTCAGTCTATCACAAGTTAATAATTATAATAATAATTATAATTTATTATTTATACCCCGCCCATCTGGCTGAGTTTCCCCAGCCACTCTGGGCAGCTCCCAATCAAATGTTAAAAACAGTACAGCATTAAATATTAAAAACTTCCCTAAACAGGGCTGCCTTCAGATGTCTTTTAAAGATAAGATAGCTGCTTATTTCCTTCACATTTAAAGGGAGGGCGTTCCACAGGGCAGGTGCCACCACCGAGAAGGCCCTCTGCCTGGTTCCCTGTAACATCACTTCTCGCAGTGAGGGAACCACCAGAAGGCCCTTGGAGCTGGACCTCAGCGTCCAGGCAGAACGATGGGGGTGGAGACGCTCCTTCAGGTATACCGGGCTGAGGCCGTTTAGGGCTTGAAAGGTCAGCACCAACACTTTGAATTGTGCTCGGAAACGTACTGGGAGCCAATGCAGATCTCTCAGGACCAGTGTTATGTGGTCTTGGCGGCCGCTCCCAGTCCCCAATCTAGCTGCCACATTCTGGATTAATTGCAGTTTCTGGGTCACCTTCAAAGGTAGCCCCACGTAGAGTGCATTGCAGTAGTCCAAGCGGGAGATAACTAGAGCATGCACCACTCTGGCGAGACAGTCTGTGGGCAGGGAGGGTCTCATCCTGCGTACCAGATGGAGCTGGTAGACAGCCGCCCTGGATACAGAATTGACCTGCGCCTCCATGGACAGTTGTGAGTCCAAAATGACTCCCAGGCTGCGCACCTGGTCCTTCAGGGGCACAGTTACCCCATTCAGGACCAGGGAGGCCCCCACATCCGCCCTCCCCCTGTTCCCCCCAAAACAGTACTTCTGTCTTGTCAGGATTCAACCTCAATCTGATAGCCGTTAAGCCTGGGGAATGCTCCTGCCTGGGCATAAAGCTGATCGCTAGTTTCCTAAAAAGCCAAAGGACTCTCATTAAAAACAAGTAAGTCACGAGTCTGTAGCCAGGGAGGGTCAGAGAGGCTTCACATTCTTGCGACTCTCGCTTTCCCAGCGATTCTGAAACGGCAGTGGTCACTCAACCAGGTACATCGGCGGGTGGGAGGGTAGAGGTTCATGGCAGCCCCCTTTGCCCCCTCCGTTTGTTGGGCCCAGGGAGTGAATGCCAGCCTCGGACGGGCACCTGACTCAGCTCCCCCTCCTCCCTCCACTGATACAGAGCTGGCGCCTGCCCAGCGATTGTTGGACGGAAACTGGCAGCTGCGTTCTGCCTGGGTCGCTTGCCATGTTCCAAGCCCTGTCCGTTGCCACGTCGGCTGCGTTTGCAGGAAAGCAACGGCCTCCTCCGTGTCAGATCTCCCACCGCTGCTGTTCCTTCTGATCGGAAAGGTGTGTGCTTGAGCCAAAGATATGCGGGATTTATTATTATTATTTTGGCTCAGATCCTGAGAGCTGCTTTGGAAGTTTGCTCCCCTGCCCTGCCTCCGTAAATACTGCTCACTGGTTTCCCTCTGGTTGGTTGGCTGCTGTGAGAGGAGGATACGGGACTTAGACGGGCCTTTGGCCTGATCCTGCCGCCGCCTCTTGTGTTCTTGCCATCCCAGCTGATGGGACCTGGAGCCCAGATGTCCACAGAGTTCCCACCCCCAAGCCTAAAATAAGAATTTAAGCTATTCCAGCGCACCGTGCTTCTTGCAGTAGCCAGTCAGATGCCTCCCACACAACCTGTAAGCAGAGCATGATGGGAATATCCCTCCGCTGCTCTTTCCTCCCAATATTTGGGGGTAGACTGCCTCTGGACCTAGAAGTTCCATCTTACCCTCACATTAATAGGCAGCGACAGATTTTTGCGGTTTTGATTAATCCCTCTTTCCCCTTTTTGTTTTTTCAAATGTAAGCTAGTGGACCTTGCCGCAGGGAGTTCCACAGATAGGATTCTTCTTTGTGTGTTATTTATGTGCGTCAGGGGGCCTGTAATTCTAGTCGAAGAGACAAAAGCTTTATTCACCCTCTCCTGTTTTTCTTCTCCCCGGCATGCGTGATTTTTATAGACCTACATTCCCCCACCCCTTAATTTTCATTCCATCCCTATCCCCTAAACCGAAATTCCTCCCACATCCCATTTTGAGGGACATATTATATAATCAGTTTTAGTCCTTTAAAAGTGTATAAACCGCTTTGGCCGAAAGGCAGCGAATACTTAATAAATAAATAAGGTAGCTGGCTCGTTCCGCTGCATTCAGTTTAATTTATTTCATTTTTAGCCCACCTTTTTCTCCAACAAGCTGGAGGTGGAATGCACGGTTCTGTCCTGCCCCTCCTCAATTGATACCCACAACAACCCTGTGAGGTAGACTAGGCTGGCCGAGGCAGCGACTGGCCTCCAAGGTCACCCCTGCCAGTGATCTTCATGCCAGAGAGAGGATTTGAACCCTGGTCTGCCCCAGCCTGACACTCTTAACCACTATGCC
The DNA here is from genome assembly GCF_964252035.2 of Podarcis erhardii. Taxonomy (NCBI): domain Eukaryota; kingdom Metazoa; phylum Chordata; class Lepidosauria; order Squamata; family Lacertidae; genus Podarcis; species Podarcis erhardii. The sequence continues at coordinate 3,158,643 of NC_138505.1, read as the reverse complement.
TCCTCTTAGCACGCAGACAGCATCCTTATCATGTCTGACAACCCTCACCTCTCTCTGCAGCAGAGGCTGTTCCGCATGGGACAGCAAATCTTGTCTCCCAAAGACCTGAATCCCCAAATCTCATTTTCCACACTGCCTCCTCCTTCCTCCCGCCACCCTCAACCCCCTCCTGCTCCTCCTCCTTTCCCCATCTGTGATCAAACCACATGCATGCACACAAACACACACCTTCCAGCTGATGTTGCAAATTCCACATCCAGCCACCAGCCAGCTCCATTCGCTTGCCTGCCTTCCACCACCCAGAACACCCCCCCCCCTCTTGCCCAGGCTGTTTCTGATGCCCTTCGCCCCTGCCTGGAGAAGGAAGAAGACCCCCTTTGTGCTTGTTTTCCTGGCTTTCTTTGGAAGCCTGCGTCCAGGAGCAGGCAGGACAGCGGAGGGGAGAAAGCAGGCGAGATAAGTGTTCCGGCTGACCGTTGGCTCAAGGACATCGCTCTCCCCCGGCCAGCCAGCCAGCCAGCCGCTCTCCTCCCCACGGCTGGCCGGGAAGCTTGCCTGATCTGCGGAGCCTGCAGCAAGGAAGGAACTGGCCGGCGGGGGGGAAGCGGGGCCGTTTGGCTCTCCCTCTCCCTGCTCCCCGCCTGCCGTGGAACCGATGCCACGATGCAGCCCAGCCACACCGCCACGTGCCGCTAAACTGCCACCGCATTGCACTGCGCTCAAAATGTCAGGTCTCGCCGGCACCCGGACGCGAGCGGGTCTGCGGGCCGGCCAGGTTCCCACGGCGTTCGGCCACGGAGGACGCTGGCTGCCTCTTTAGCTGCGTCAAACTTTTTTTAAATTTGTTTATTTCTCTTCTTCTCTTCCGCACACACCCCTGTCCCTTTCTGGATGCACTTCTAACCCCCTCCTCTTTTCGGATTGCTTCAGTCGCAGTGAGTATGCAGCAGTAATCTGGCAAGCTGCAGAAAGCAAGGTGGGTGGGTTGGAGAGCGGTACCCTTTTGTTTTTCCGCCTTCCCATTCGGCTCGGCAGCCTGGCAGCTGGTGATGGACACAACATTGGCAGCCCTGCGGCGGGCGATGGACACAATGGTACCCCTTCCCACCGCTCCCCCAGCTTCTCTGCTCGCGAGGTTCTGCCGGTCCATTTCCCGCTGACACTGCCTTATTGTCGTTTTGGTTTTTTTTAATTGATGCTCTTGACGGTCCCCCATCGCGCGATGCTCTGATGGAGTTGAAAGGAACCAGTTTCTGAGTGAGACTCTCGCGGAAACAATCGCCTGTATTGTTCCCGGCTTCCTGGATAAACCTCGCAAGCCCCCTCTCCAGCACCCTTTGAAATTCATTTCTGGTTTAAAGGTAGTGGCTTCGTTCGGCTGAGCAAAAAGGGAGCGTGCCGGCCGGTCAGGGAGCTAAGAGTGCGAGACAGGAAGTTTCCTCCGGGAAACTGTGTGAGAGAGAGATTTCCTTAAGCTGTGAGCTGTGTTGGACAGTTTCTCTAACTCTCAGAATGCTTAGAGTGTAGGAAGACGCTGCTGGATCAGGCCTAAGGAGGCCCAGCGTCCTGCTTTCACAGGGCCAACCAAATGCCCCGAGGGGAGGCCACAACAACTGAGCATAAGAGCCCTCTCTCCCCTCCTGTAGTTTTGGAGGCATTGCTGGAGACAAAGTATAGCCATCATGGCAAGAAGCCATCAATAGCCTTGTTAGGTAAAGGTAAAGGGACCCCTGACCATTAGGTCCAGTCACGGATGACTCTGGGGTTGCGGCGCTCATCTCGCTTTACTGGCCGAGGAAACATCGTTTACCTTCCCGCCGGAGTGGTACCTATTTATCTACTTGCACTTGACGTGCTTTCGAACTGCTAGGTTGGCAGGAGCAGGGACCGAGGAATGGGAGCTCACCCCGTCATGGGGATTAGAACCACCGACCTTCTGATCGGCAAGCCCTAGGGTTAAACCACAGAGCCACCCGCTATCCCCATAGCCTTGTTACCCTCCGTGAATTTGTCTAATCCTCTTTTAAAGGCATCCAAGTGGGTGGAGATGTCAGGTGGCATCCTGGCACCTCCACTTGGTTGCAACTGCCGATGGCCAGGTGCGAAATGCCCCTGTTGCCTGGCTAATTTCAAACCCTGCTGGACAGAGGTTGAACCATGGACCTCCCTACTTCAGAGCACGTGTTCTGCTCCTGAGCGACTTCCCCATGCGCAGGCGCTCCCAAAGCACACCCGGTTTGCCCCCAAAGGGCTTGAGCCATTCCTGGGTGTGAGGCAAGCTGCTCAGATGCCCCTGAGGACTAGAAACTTAGGCTGATTTAGAGGCATGGATGCCCCCTGCCCCCTTGAGATGCCCGCTGCTCACCAAGGCAGATGGGTGGACCCACGAAAGGCAGGTCTGCCAAGTGCAAATAGGACAACAACCTGCAATTATTTGGCCGGATAGGTGGAGCAGTGCTGTCTTTGCGAAAAAGTACTCTGGGGTGACACCCTCTGAATGGTCCTGCTGTGTAAATAAAAATCCTGGGTTGTTTATGCATTCCTGACGGTGAGGTCATTCTGGCAGGGCTCTCATTGGAACATCTGGTTGGCCACTGCAAGAACCGGATGCTATCCTGAACCCCTTTGGCCTGATCCAGCAACCAGGCTCTTCTGACATTCTTATGGAGCCTCCAAATCCAGCAGCAGTCTATCCAGATTTCTCGGTTCTTAAGGGCATTTGGCCTGATCCTATACAGGATCTTCTTACGTTTTTATTTCAGAATCTCACAGGGTGTGTGTGTGGTCTGGCCACCACACTTTCCACCCATTTTACAGACATGGACGACTGAGTCCTTGCAGGTAGTCTCTGTACAGGGATTCGCACCCTGGTCCCCAAGTTCCGCTGGCGTTATTCACCCACCCTCTCGGTCTCCTTGCATTCCTGCATGGCGGCAGATTTCTGACGGCAGCCGGGTGTGTTTTTCCATCTGAAATGCTTGCAACCTGCACTCTGCCTTGACCCGATAAGAAAGCTTTGCATATTTATTTGTTTTTCCTTCTCGCTCCACCATCGTAAAAGGGAGTTGCTGGCCGGGGCGTGTTGTGTGGAGGTGAAAGTGCAGCTTTGCTGCTGGTTGCTGAGAGTGGAACTAATCCCTGAATGAATGCAGGGTTTTAAATCTCTGGCCAAGGCTGTAGCTCAGCAGCAAGAAGGTCCCAGGTTAAATCTCTGACATTTCCAGGTACAGCTGAGACCGTCCCCTGCCTGAAACCATGGAGAGCTGCTGCCAGTCTGGGCAGGCAGTACTGGTCCAGAGGGATCCTGTCTGCCTCTGCTCCCGTTTAAATCCAGCCTTTGGCTCAGAACCGGATCTTTTATTTTGCGGCTCAGGGGTAGAGCGTCTGCCCCGCGCACAAGGCTCCAGGTTCAGTCCCCGATGGCATTTCCTGGGAGAGGCTGCCTGCCAGGCTGAAGCCCCTGGAGAGCTGCTGCCAGTCAGTGTGGGCCGTACTGAGCTCGGTGGAGTTGTGTTCAGACTTAGCGCAAGGAAGGCAGGTTCATAAAAATCTTGAGAGCAGGAGATAAGCGGAGGAGGATGGCGGCTGAGGAAATAATCTCAAAACCCAGGAAGTTTTCTCTCTCTCACCCCCCACCCACTCTGGGTTCAAATTTCACCTCTACCGTGAACTCTCCCTCCCCACCCACCCTCTAATCCACAATAAGAGGACAATACTGTCCTACCTTGGAAGGTTGTTGTAAGAATTTACATTATTTTCGATTTATTTCCTGCTGTTCACCATAAACGATCTCAGGGCAGGTTACAGAAATTAATAATGCAATATTATTTGAAAAATCCTGTTGAGTTGAAATTGTGGTTATATACAGAGCTAGGATTTTGCAGGATTGGCCCCACTGCTCAGCCTCCTGAGACATCTCCCCCCCCCACCGCCTCATTAAAATGTTTGATGCATTTATATTGTTTGCTTTTCATTCATTTATTTATCTGTTACGTTTACATACCGCCGCTCCAATGATCTTAAGGTGCTGCGCGTGGTTCTCGTCCAAACCCCATTTCACCCTCACGACAACCCTGTGAGGTAGGTTAGGCTAAGAGGTGGTGGACTGGCTCAACCCCGCTCATCTGAGCCCTCCCAGGGTTCGGCTTCCTTGGAAGGAAGGGCAGCGGTGCGTTTAGGATGTAGATATTCGTATTTGCATGCATATATATATATATATATATATACACATACAGTGGTGCCCCGCAAGACGAACGCCTCGCAAGATGGAAAACCCGCTAGACGAAAGGGTTTTCCGTTTTGGAGGCGCTTCGCAAAACGAATTTCCCTATGGGCTTGCTTCGCAAGACGAAAACGTCTTGCGAGTTCCTGCGGGTTCCCCCCCCTTTCCCCCCCTTTTCCTAAACCGCTAAGCCGCTTATCAGCTGATCCGTTGATAAGCCGCTTAACAGCTGATCCGCTAAAAGCCGCTAAACCGCTAATAGCGCTAATCCGCTAAGCTGTCAATGGGCTTGCTTCGCAAGACGAAAAAACCGCTATACGAAGAGCCCCACGGAACGGATTAATTTCGTCTTGCGAGGCACCACTGTATATGTGTGTGTGTGTGTGTGTGTGTGTGTGTGTATCAAAGAGATAAACAACTACCTGACATTCAGAAGACATCTGAAGGCAGCCCTGTTCAGGGAAGATTTTAATGACTGATGTTCTAATGTATTTTTAATCTTTGTTGGAAGCCACCCAGAGTGGCTGGGGAAACCCAGACAGATGGGCGGGGTACAAATAATAAATTATTATTATTATATATCCTGAGCCTAAGATGTAGGGGCTCACAGGGGTTAGCTAGCACAAGAACATCAGAAAAAGCCGGCAGGATCAGGCCGTTGCGATAGGTAAAAACAAGTCCTGGTGATCATCTAATGTTTATTGGATGGATTTTCCCCCTAAATTGATTTTTGAATTCTGAATTTATTGTTATTCACGCTTTATACTGTATTTTATGCTGTTTTTTGTTGCATCAATTAAGTGTTTTAAATTTGTTGTTAGCCGCCCTGAGCCTGGTTTTCTGAACCGGGAAGGGCGGGGTATAAATATATTATTATTGTTATTATTCCAGCACTGCAGAGGGGATAGGCTAGATACCTTCCAGCTCTATAATCTACGATTCTGAGCCTGTGTTCTCTGTACCCCTTTGGCAGGATCCTTTCAAGGCCCCAGACCCGCAGAGGATGGACCACCACGTGAACGGCACCCTAGCCGAGAAGCCGGGCCCCATGGACTACGGGGTCCAGATCCGCTTCATCAACGACTTGAAGGAGCCCAGCAAGTCTCAGAAGATCCGCCCCAAGCCCTCCAAGCCGGGCTCCTACGGGGTGGCGGTGCGGGTGCAGGGCATCGACGGGCAGCCCTTCGTGGTCCTCAACAGTGGCGAGAAAGGGGGAGACTCCTTCGGGGTGCAGATCAAAGGCGAGAGCAAGTACGGGCCCCCCGCCCGCAGCCCCCAGCGGGAGGACTCCTTCCCCGCTTCCCCCGGGGCTGCATCTTCCTCCAAAGATGCCTCGGGCTCCTTCAGCTCCGATTCCGACCTGCCAGAGAACCCGTACGGGGCCAGGCAGTCCCGCTACAGCACCTCGGACGAGGAGCCCGGCCCACGGCGGACCCCGAAAGCAGGCAGCTTGGAGGGGCGTCCCACGCCGCAGCACCGTGCTGGCGGCTACCGGACACTGCCGCACAAAAAATCGTTTGGGGAGCAGCTGCGGCGGACTCAGTCACACGGCTCCTTGCTCGACCCCGAGCTGGACGAGCCTCCCGAGCCCAGCGCCCCTGGGGCCAGTCCCTGTGACACCCCCCAACCCCTGCCTCCGGGGGGCGCCGTGAGGAGCGCTAGCATGATGAACCTGCCTGGTCGCCGGCAGCCCAGCCCCAGTGAGGACTCTGCAGGCAGCCTGTCCGGCTTGAGACCCGTCCGCAAGCCGGCGGTGGCGAACTCCCCTGAGCCCGCCGCTCCGGCCGGCGACATCGACACGAAGCCCCTGTCCTCGGTGGACTCTCTGATCCACAAGTTTGACGCGAAGGCGCAGCAGCGGGGGCGGCCGTCCTGGAGGAACCGGCTCTCTCTGGACGAGCGGAAGCGGTCCAAGAGCCTTGACGGTAGGGTGCCTTACCATGACACGGCCGACGGCCGGGAGCTGGGTGCCGGGGAGCCCCAGGCGGGCTCCGGAGGAGGGGCAGGGGGCTCGGTGGCCGATCCCGGGCCCCCCGGAAGCAGGAGCCTCGGCAGGGCCTCTGGGCGGCCAGTGAACGGGCTGGACAAATCGAAGCTGACCCGGGAATGGGTCAACAAGAGCCTGGAGGCGCCAGCCTTGGAGAAGCAAGCAAGGAAATCACAGCCAGACCTACAGGTGATTCTCTTTCCTTGTGTTTTTGCGGGGCTGTCTGTGCCAATTTCTCCTGATGGCAGCCTACGGGGCCCAGCGTCTTTAGAAACAGAGACCAGGGGGTCCGGTGTGTTGCGCTCTGAGGCCAAAGGAAAGGACCAGACCCTGATTAAAATAAGACACAAGGCTTTGACCAGCAAGGCTCTCGGAGAAAGTGCGCCCCCCACACCCCCTCACCAGGCCATTTTATTAGCAAAAGAATCCTTTACACAGTGCTCGTAAGAACCAGTCAGATTTCCTCTGAGCATTTAAACAAACCCCAAGTGGGGACAAAGTTAAACTATAAACACTAGTTAGGCATGCATACTTTGGAGTAAATGAATGAAAACAACAAAGGAGCGAATACAGCAACCCCGGACGTCATAAACAATCAGTACACCTGATAAGAAGGATGGCCAGGAGGACAGTGACCATTATCACCTTAATGTGAAACCTGTTTCCTGGCCCTAAGATTAACATCCTAAGATTAATATATAAGAAAGCTACATCGATGAAACTGCCCATTATCTTTGAGGACCCAGGACACCTGCCTGTCTAAGTGTGTACGTGACTTGTGAAGAGAGAAAAATGGAACAGGGATGCAGGGGTGTAGATTGATCAAGAATCTCATCAAAATAGTTTAAACCCAGTCAATGCAATGCTTTCATTGCTGACACAGATGGCTTCATCTATATTTGTTATAATTCCTCATAGCAATCCCACCTGATCGCTACACCGGTGGGAAGGTTCAGCACGCTTGTCTTGAGAAGGTTGCCGTGATTGTTATCAGTTTGATGCACCTCTGTGGCAGAACAGCTGCCGTGCGTGCAGAAGGTTCAGTCCCTAGTGCCATCTCTGGGTAGCGCTGTGAGGGGCTCGTACCAGAGACCCCTAAAAGCACCAGCCCATCAGCGTAGACCTGTAACAACGGGAATCCCCTGTGTTGCAGAAACAGACGAACTTTAAGCAATAGCAGGCAACACGTGGCTAATAATGTTGTAACAAAATATATGTAATATAATAATAATTTATTATTTATACCCCGCTCATCTGGCTGGGTTTCCCCAGCCACTCTGGGCGGCTTCCACAGAGACCAAAAATACACTAAAATGTCACACATTAAAAACTTCCCTGAACAGGGCCGCCTTCAGTTGTCTTTTAAAAGTAAAATAGTAGTTTATTGCCTTGACGTCTGCTGGGAGGGCGTTCCACAGGGCGGGCGCCACCACTGAGAAGGCCCGCTGCTTGGTTCGCTGTAACCTGGTCTACTCTGACTGGCAGCTGCCTTTTGAAAACACTGCTTCCCTCCCTCTCAAAAATGCTGGGGTTTAATCTCTGGGGTTTTCCTTCCAGCTGAAGTCCACCCCAGACCTCCTGAAGGACCAGCAAGAGGTATCTCAGCCCGGAAGCATCGACCACACCAAGGAGCTCATCTACAGTATTCTGAAGGATGGGTAAGCGTTGGGGCGGGAGCAGAGGAAGGGCTGTGACCAATCGGATGTATGCGGGAAGTTCACGGGAAGGGGCACGGATGCAACTGCATCTGGTAGATTGCTCCTGAATCTGGAAGCTCCATTTAGTCATCATACCCATTCATCAGCCTGTTCTTCAGAAATTGGGGTTTAATCCCTTAAAAAAATAAAAAGAACTACTATTATTGCTATTTTATTTGAAAAGAAATATCACAGGAGCAAATTAAAATATAATACGGTGCCTTATTTATTTGCATCTTATTTATTCATTTATTTGCATGACTTATTTATTTGCATCTTGCCAGTGTGTACCATATTTTAACCCTATCTGGTAAAAGGTAAAGGGTAAAGGGACCCCTGACTATTAGGTCCAGTCGTGGCCGACTCTGGGGTTGCGGCGCTCATCTCACTTTATTGGCCAAGGGAGCCGGCGTACAGCTTCCGGGTCACGTGGCCAGCAGGACTAAGCCGCTTCTGGCGAACCAGAGCAGCGCACGGAAACGCCGTTTACCTTCCACTGGAGTGGTACCTATTGATCTACTTGCACTTTGACGTGCTTTCCAACTGCTAGGTTGGCAGGAGCAGGGACCGAGCAACGGGAGCTCACCCCGTCACAGGGATTCAAACCACCGATCTTCTGATCGGCAAGTCTAAAGCTCTGTGGTTTAACCCACAGCACCACCCACATCCCTAACCCTATCTGGGTCTGATGTAAATTTTTTTGTAAATGTTTGGATTACATTTTAGGAGCAGACAAACACACACGGGGCTCTGCTGGATCCTATTTAGAATAACAGGACCTGACATGCTGGCGATTTTCATTCTAAGCTGAGCTGGTTTTATTTATTTATTTATTTTTTAACGTTTTTGTCACTTTCAGAAACACGGAAAGTGATGCAGCGGTGAAGAGAAAGACCAACCTCGTCTTCGAGAAGGTCCAAACGCTATCCGTAAGTACCTGGCGGAAAACACCGTGTCACAGCTGTGAGACGAAATCATTTCCTCCTTGGCGTGATTCCTGCCCTCTCTCTGGTCGATGCGTCCCAGTTCTGAGGGGACGGGGACAAGGACGGACCGCTGAACCCACATCCGTTCCGCCGGGATGCCAATATTCCTGGGCTTCTCCCCAGAACAATGAGGACTAGGAACTTGCCCTCGCATTCTCCAAATCCTGAGATGGCTACGGTTTGTTTGATTGTGGAGATTTATTTACTGTGTTCTTGGGACACCATACCAAGAAGGTCATGAGGGGATTAAGGGAAAGGATAGGGCTGGGCGTGAGGCAGCCTGCCTTTTAAGAAAGGAATAGCTAAGCTCTGCATTAATCCCAATGCACACTCTACAAAGAACAGAGCCTAGCTTGCCAATGGTCCATCTAGCTAGTATCCTGTTCTCACAGTGGCCAGCCACTGTGGGAAACCCAAAAGCCGGATTTTCCCAGAGTTTCCATTTGTAACTGCCTTCCACCAAGCGAGAAACATCGTCCCTTGAGACTAATATTGTCTGCTAAGCTCTGATGGACAGGGTCTCGGGCTGAGAAAGGCTTTCTCTACTATCGGCTGCTAGCTTGTTCTTCTAACTGGAGACACCAGGATTCGAACCTGGGGCTATGTGCAATCATAATAATAATAATATAATAATTTATTATTTATAGCCCCCCCCCAATCTGGCTGGGTTTCCCCAGCCACGCTGGGCGGCTTCCAACAAAACACTAAAACACAATAACCTATTAAACATTAAAAGCTTCCCTAAACAGGGCTGCCTTCCGACGTCTTCTAAAAGTCTGGTAGTTGTTGTTCTCTTTGACATCTGGTGGGAGGGCGTTCCACAGGGCGGGGGCCACCACCGAGAAGGCCCTCTGCCTGGTTCGCTGTAACCTCACTTCTCTCAGGGAGGGAACAGCCAAAAGGCCCTCAGAGCTGGACCTCAGTGTCCGGGCTGGATGATGAGGGTGGAGACGCTGCTTCAGGTCTACTGGACTGAGGCTGTTTAGGGCTTTCAAGGTCAGCACCAACACTTTGAATTGTGCTCTGAAACATACTGGGAGCCAATGTAGTTCTTTCAAGACTGGTGTTACGTGGTCCTGGCGGCCGCTCCCAGTCCCCAGTCTAGCTGCCCCATTCTGGATTAGTTGCAGTTTCCGGGTCACCTTCAAAGGTAGCCCCACGTAGAGCGCATTGCAGTAGTCCAAGCAGGAGATAACCAGAGCATGCACTGTCCGCGGGAAGGGAGGGTCTCATGGTGCAAACCACGATCTCGGTGGAAGAGTCCTCACTCCGTTATACAAAACCTCCCAGACCTGATCCCTGGTATCCCCAGCTAGACTGGGAATCTCCCCCTAACCCAAAACCCTGCTGCCAGTCAGTGTTGGCAGTGCTGAGCTAGATAGGCCCTGTGGCATTGTTAGTTTACTGGGAAGGTGATTATTATTATTTTTTGTGTATTTTCTCCACAAAGAAAGAGGATTTGCCTTCTGATATGGGGGGCATCTTTCCCATTGCCCTATCCAACCAAAACTAGTCTCCCTTCTCCCCACTTTCCCCATGAGACCCCCGAAACGTGGAAAAGGGACAGATTAACTCTCGCCTGCCTGTCCTCTACTCTGTGGGGCAAAGTGGATTTTCTATTTACAGCGAATATCTTGCAGAGGGGGAAAAACGATTCCTGTGTCAGCAAGAGTTTGGATGAAACCATTTAAAAGCCCAGAAGCTTTGATCTCTGCTCAGCTTCAGATAGTGATGAATTCCTGCTGTGCATCTTCGGGGGGGGGGGCTGTTAGCACTTTTTCAAACATGAACCCAAACATCTTTCTTTTTTTCTTTTTGCAAACTTCAGTTCTCTTTTTAAAGAGCTCTCCCGGCAAATCTTCCTCTCTCTCCTGCCCTCCCTCCAGCCCTCGTTTCTTGACAGGGATTTCTTTCTCTCTCTATTGAAACTGACACCTCATGAGGACCGGCTGCTTGAGGGCGGAGGGAGGCCATGAACAGATGACTCTCCGGTTGAAGGGATGTGGAAAGGGCCTCGGGTGCAAGAAGGCTGCTTGCCCAAGCTTTACATTTCAAAGCGGGGTGGGGGTCATGCTGCTGCCTCGTTCTCGGTCCCAGGGGGGCTGGGGCAGACGATACGATACAATATCTTTATTGTCATTGTCCCATACAGAACAACGAAATTGAAAAATCTACATAAGACATTCCAAAACCCCTAAAAACTCTGAAACCCCATCTTAAAATACAATATACTATAGAGACTCCTTATACTGTGTTTAAAACCAGAATCGCGTTTGGATAGAAACTGTTTCTCAGGCGGCTAGTCCTGGTCTTTATAACCCTGTACCTTCTTCCAGAAGGCAGAAGCTGAAAGAGATCATTTCCGGGGTGCACACTATCCTGCGCTATCTCTGCAGCTTTCTTATGGCACCTGGAAGCGTAGATTTGATCCAAGGTGGGAAGAGTGCACCCAATTATTCTCTCCGCAGTCTTTACAACCCTGAAAAGCATCGTTTTTTCCCTGGCCGTGCAGCTCCCAAACCACACACACAGACCATAAGTTAATACACTCTCCATAGTACAATGGTAAAATGCCATCAACAGGTCCTTGGAGAGATTGTTTTTCTGGAGGATTCTCAGAAAATATAACCTCTGCTGTGCTCTCTTCATCAGGTCTCTGCTGTTTTCTCCCCAGGTTAGGTCATCTCTCAACTCCATTCCCAGAAATCGAAACACCGAGACCTGTTCCACACACTTCCCCTCAATAATGAGTGGCTGAATATTCAATTTACATTTCCTAAAGTCCACAATAATCTCTTTTGTTTTCTTTAAGTTAAGGAGTAAGTTGTTTTTCCTGCACCACTCCCCCAACTGCTCAACCTCCTTCCTATAGGCTGCCTCCCCCTCTCCAGCCGTGATTAAACCAACCACCATTGTATCATCAGCAAACTTAATGATCTTATTACTGGGGTATTTGGGGGCACAGTCAGCTGTATAGAGCATAGATAAAAGCGGGCTCAACACGCACATCCAGGTTATGGGCTTTTTGCGATGGTGGTGGTTTCCCCCTAGAATTCCAAGCGGCCAACCATTTTCCATGTCTCCAGAGTCTCCCCATCTGATGTCCTTTGCTTCTCCCCCCCCCTTTTTTTCTGGAAGGTTGCCCCCACGGTGCAGTCGACAGCCTCTCTCCCCCTGGCGGGCGAACTGACGCAGAAGGTGGAGGAGCTGCAGCGGAAGTTGGACGAGGAAACCAAGGTGTGTTGGCACTGTTAACGGAGAAATCTGAGGGCTCCCTTGGACAAAAAACAAGGACCCCAGCCAGGAATCCCAGAGCAAAACAGCAGCCAGTGGGCTTGGTCTTGATTGAAGACTGTCGTGACAGGACTCCCACCTGCCACAAGGTGGAACAAGATGGAAGCCCCAAACAAAAGAGCCCCCAAACATTTATTAGCTGCTAATCCCCATGTTACACTCCCCCCAAACTACATCACTCATACATCACAGTTACATCATGAAAGGGGAGGTCTGGTGGCCGTAATCTGAGCATCCTGGACCCTGCCCCATGGTTTCCCTTGCCCTCCACCAAACACCCATCAAGTGTAACAAAAAAGATATTTATATTTCCCTGTTTCCCAGCCAAGTTAATCCCACCCTTTTGTCTTCATCTGGGTTTGTTGTTTCTGGAATGGCTACCTGTCTGGCCCTCAGGTATCAGGATGCCAGGGATTATCACTCAGGCAGAGGGGCTGCTGAGTAGCTGAGCTCACGTGTCTAGATGAATTTCTGAAGTTTTCCCAGTGAGCCAGTACATAGATACATTTATCAGTGAATTCTTACATTTGGCATCGTGCAGCAGAAGCCCTTTGAATAGATAGGAAGAAACTGTGATGAAGTGTTTTGTGGGGACAAGTCACAAAAGGGATTGTGCTGGTTTTGGTAGTGGGCTGTGTGTGCCTGATATCTGCTGGAGGGGCAACCCCCCCCCCAACCTATACATAAATTCCTGCAACAGCACCTCTTCCCCTTTTGTTGGAACAAGAGCCTCACCTGTATTGGACACGGTCCTACTCAAAACAAACAAGAAACAGAACACATGGGGCCATTGTTCTGCTTCCTGACTTGCAGGCAGGAGGTCCCAGGTTCAGGCTTCTGGAAAAAAAGGCGCTGGGAGTGTCTCCTGTTCCCTGTTTAAAATCAGCCCTCGATTCGGAACCATGAGGACCAGAGTCTTGCCCTTATCTTTAGGGAGAGAGGTGCTGTGTCTCCAGAGGCAGAACATCTGCTTTGCATGTAGAAGACCCTAGGTGTCGTCAGGTAGCCCCAGGAATGTCCCCTGCTTCTGCCAGCCAGTGTCGGGCAGCCCTGAGCTGCATGGGCCAAGGGGCTGGCTCCGTACAAGGCAGCTTCCTCTGTTCCCATTTAGTGCAGCCATCTCCTTAAAACTACAAAGACTTGAAACTTAACACATATATTTAAAACACGCAGTGTAGATTGGTGGTAGAGCAAATCCTTGGCGTGCATAATAATAATAATAATAATAATAATAATAATAATAATAATTTATTATTTATACCCCACCCATCTGGCTGAGTTTCCCCAGCCACTTTGGGCGGCTCCCAATCGAGTGTTTAAAACAATACAGTATTAAATATTAAAAACTTCCCTGAACAGGGCTGCCTTCAGATGTTTTTTAAAGAGACTTATTTCCTAAACATCTGCTGGGAGGGTGTTCCACAGGGCGGGTGCCACCACCGAGAAGGCCCTCTGCCTGGTTCCCTGTAACTTGGCTTCTCTCAGAGAGGGAACCACCAGAAGACCCTCGGCGCTGGACTTCAGGGTCCGGGTTGAACAATGGGGGTGCAGAAGGTCCCAAGTTCAATCCTCAATATCTCCAAGGTAGGCCTGGGAGCATCCCCTGCCTGAAACGCTGGAGAGCTGCTGCCAATCAGTGTAGACAATACTGGGGTTAGGTGCCTGGGGTCTCTGCTCTTTCCTCCCCTCCCCACTGCTCCCCAGTCGGTGGGTCTGCGGCCGCCATATTTGTCACGCCTTCCCATCCAAGCTGTGGAAGCAGAGGCTTCTGGGTAATGCCGGAACATCTGGGGGAAAACCTGTAGATGGTTGCATTCTGGGCCTATTTACAGTGGTACCTCAGGTTACAGACGCTTCAGGTTACAGCCTCTGTTAACCCAGAAATAGTGCTTCAGGTTAAGAACTTTGCTTCAGGATGAGAACAGAAGTCATGTTCCAGCGGTGCGGCAGCAGCTGGAGGCCCCATTAGCTAAAGTGGTGCTTCAGGTTAAGAGCAGTTTCAGGTTAAGAACGGACCTCCGGAACGAATTAAGTACTTAACCCGAGGTGCCACTGTATTTTCTTTCTTTCTTTCTTTCTTTCTTTCTTTCTTTCTTTCTTTCTTTCTTTCTTTCTTTCACCGCTCCCTCCCCCCAAACACAGCTCCGTCAGAGGTTGGAGCTGTTGCAAAATGGCCACAGGAACGGCGCCCCCCACGACCTGGAGGTCCAGCTGGAGGAGTCGCAAGAGGAGTTGCACCGGTTGCGGGTGGCCTTTGAGAAGAAAAGCCAGGAACTCCAGGGCAGCGTACGAGAGTAAGTGCAAATCTGGGGGCTTTTGGAGGTGGGGAGCCCCCCCGAGGTAATTGCAAGCCCACCTTTCCCTCCAGATCTCAAGACCCCCAGGTTGCACCTGATTCCTGCCCTCCTTCAGGTGGGGGCTCTTGTCACCTGAACGTCTACAAGCAAAAAAGGATATACTGTACTGTACATAATACTCTTGTGGGGGGAAAGAGGGAGGCGGGGCTGCTGTACAGAGGTAAAAATTTGCATGTGTTGCCCCTCCCACTTTTGCCTCTGGCCCCGCCCACCACCACCAGGTGGCGCCCAGGAGGAAAGGGCAGAAATACATCCCATAGCACCTGGGTGAAACAGGGATGGATTTGAGCTCCAGCCACAGCGTCCAGATCTGCAGTTTCTGGATCCAGAGGGCTGGGGGGGGGGAGCAGAGTTGGCTGTGGCCGAATCGCACCTCTTGCCACTGTCGCCGCCATGCAGCCTCGCTGTTCTGGGCCCGGGGGTAACCCGAGAAACACGGTCCAGGTCCCGTCCCGAATCCAAGGGTTCCGCGAGGAGTCAGTCCGACAGGGCCAAGGCAGGACACAAGACAGGAAACCAAGCTAGGTCTGGCGCAGGATCTCAGGCAGGTTCTGGCATATAGCAATGTTGCTCCCGCAACCTGGGGCGAGGTCCGACAGCCTTTTATCTTTGTCGGGGTAACGGCCGGTCCTGATCCCCCAGCCACTCACCTCCCTGTCTCACCCAAAGGTGAACACTCCTCCTGCAAGTACTCAGGTCTCTCCTTCTCTCAGACCTCAGTCTCTGCAGCTCGGGAGACGTCGGTGGGTTACTAGACCCAGGGGCCGCCTCAGCCTCCCCTGACCCAACCAGTAGTGGAGCAGCTGTAAGTGATGGCCCAGCTGGAGGCAATGAGGTCATCCCCGCATCTGGAGCCAGGGCAGGCTCAGGCCCCGGACTCGGCCCAGGTGGTGCTTGTTGCAAGGGAACCAATGCAGACTGGGGCTCTTCAGAATCAGGCCCCAGACTTGGTTCAGACACCGCGTGAGGCAAAGGATCTGGTGCAGACTGAGACTCCTCTGGCTCCAAGCCCGAGTCCCAGGCCATCACACTCGCCTGTGTCACTTGTGGTCTCGGTGACACTTGTATTGCAGGCTCACGGGGTGAATAAAGTTTGTAGGCAAGGACACAGCAGAAAGACTTTGATTTAATCCTCTATTCCAGTGGTCCCCAACCCTACAAAAAGCATTATTCAGACTAGCGGCTTGCACATCCCACTTAGGAAGATGATAATGACAGCAACACAATTAAGTTCAAAACTAGCAATGAATTGCGATCCAATGGAAACTTGTTTGGCGAAATTGATTCGACAAAATTGAACTTGATCAAGTCATGCCGGCTTTTCAAAGTCTGATAGTTACCCACGTACCTATGGGACCGCGTCTCCTGGTGTGTCCCACGGAGGACCTTACGGTCTTCAAACAAAAACATCTTGGAGGTCCCGGGCCACAGGGAGGTTAGGCTGGCCTCAACCAGGGCTTTTTTGGTTGTGGCCCCGATCTGGTGGAATGCTCTGTCCCAAGAGACTAGGCCCCGGTGGGACTTGACATCTTTCCACAGGGCCTGCAAGATGGAGCTGTTCCACCAGGCCCTTGGCCCAAGGCGCAGCCTGACCCCCTGCTTTGGTAATCCCCATAGAACTCTAGCCCAATGGTTGCCATTAATTTAATTTTGAATTGATTTTAAAATGCTGTGTTACTTTTATTGTTGTTAGCCGCTCTGAGCCCGGCTTTGGCTGGGGAGGGTGGGATATAAATAAATTATTATTATTATTATTATTATTATTATTATTATTATTATTATTATTATTTATTAACGCCTCTAGCCCTACCCGGCACAGTTAAGATGAACTCCCACCCCCTTCTCTTTCCTCCTTCCTGATTCTTAAGGCTGAAGGACATGAAAGCAATCAAGGAGGAGACAGAAGCCAAGTTGGCCGACTTGGAAGACCAGCTGATGGAGATGCAGGAGGAGCTGGACCGGTTCCGGGAGCCGATGGGAGACTCTCCAGACAGGGATGCTTTGCTGAAAGTAAGTGGCTCCATGGAGTCTCTGCTTAGCTCCGCAACGTGCTCCTGTAATAGAATCAGAGTTGTAGGGGTGTAAGGGACCTTGGGGATCATCTAGTCTAACCCCCTGCAAGGCAGGAATCACAGCTCAATAATTCCTGACAGGTGCCCCTCCTCCCAATTTTGGATTTAAAACTTCCAGCATAGGAGAGTTCACCGCGTTCCGAGAGAGTCCATTCCACGATCGAACAGGTCTTCCTGCATGACAACAGCCTTACATTTCTATGTCTATAGGAAGATAAGCAAAACCACTTTTGTGGTTAAGAGTGTTGGACAAGGGCTGGGTGTGGAGGATCTTTGGCCCTCCAGATGTTGCAGCAGCTGATGGGAGTTGTAGTTGGTCAGCATCTGGGGGGCAAAAGGTTGCCCCAGGCCTGGGAGACCAGAGTTCAAATCCCTGCTCAGCCATGAAGCTCGCTTAGGCGTGATATTGCACCAATGATTGTATTTTGCCCTAACCTATTTCACAGGGTTGTTTGTGAGGATGAAATGGGATGTGGTCTGGGGAGATTCCCGAGGGCTAGACAGATAATCTGTGCCTGAAGTTGCTCACCCCTGTTCTAAGAAAAACTCCAAGTAGGCGCAGGCTTTGTTTTGCAAATTATTTATTTGCTTATTTAGAGCATTTGTACCCTTGCTCTTCATGGGGCGCGGGTGGCGCTGTGGGTTAAACCACAGAGCCTAGGACTTGCTGAAGGTCGGCAGTTCGAATCCCCACAATGGGGTGAGCTCCTGTTGCTCGGTCCCTGCTCCTGCCAACCTAGCATTTCGAAAGCACCTCAAAGTGCAAGTAGATAAATAGGTCCCGCTCCGGTGGGAAGGTAAAGGGTGTTTCCGTGCGCTGCTCTGGTTCGCCAGAAGTGGCTTAGTCATGCTGGCCACATGACCCGGAAGCTGTACGCCGGCTCCCTCAGCCAATAAAGCGAGATGAGTGCCGCAACCCCAGAGTCGGCCACGACTGGACCTAATGGTCAGGGGTCCCTTTACCTTTTTACCCTTGCTCTTTGTCCAAAATGGCTAGCAGAGTGGCTTATGTTTGACAGTCCCTTATAATCAAACTTATAATCTTAAAAACAACAACAACAACCACTCAACAACCACAACATGCAAGGAAAAAGGGACACGGAGGGAAGAGGAAAAAGTCAAGCTCTAAATGCTGGCCCAATTCAGTGCCAGAAGGTGCCTGATGGAGCCGGCCTGCCAAGGCTGAGCCGATAGGGTGAGAGCCAGTTCTGCCCTCTTTCCCCAGGAGCTGCTGGAGACCAGAGAGGAGCTGGAGGAGGTTCTGAGGGTCCGGCAGAAGCTGGAGGACCACCTGCGCCAGCGGGAGAGGGAGCTGACAGCCCTGAAGGGGGCCCTGAAGGAGGAGGTAGCCAGTCACGACCGGGAGCTGGACCGGGTGCGGCAGGAGTACCAGCACGACATGGAGCAGCTCCGGCGTAACATGGAGGACGTGTCGCAGGTGAGCCCATTGGGCTTGAGCATCTCCAGTTGCAGATGGGAGGCCCACGTAGATGGCTTTCTTTCTGTGAATGAGAACGAAGCCCCTTGCACTTAGAAATCTAGCACATCAGGGATAAGAGGCCTGTCCTCTCCCTGACAGGCTAGTTTTCTGTGTGCAGGGATACCAGGCAGGTCATGGGCCCTCACCCACAGTCTCGGTGGCAAGACTTAGACCCTCATGTTGGCTTTTACGTGAACTCTCCACATCGTTCTGCCCAGACACTGAGATCCAGCACCGAGGGCCTTCTGGCGGTTCCCTCATTGCGAGAAGTGAGAGAGGTTACAGGGAACCAGGCAAAGGGCCTTCTCGGTGGTGGCACCCGCCCTGTGGAACGCCCTCCCATCAGATGTGAAGGAAATAAGCAACTATCTTCTCTTTAAAAGACATCTGAAGGCAGCCCTGTTTAGGGAAGATTTAAATATTTGATGCTGTATTGTTTTTAACCCTTGATTGGGAGCTGCCCAGAGTGGCTGGGGAAACTCAGCCAGATGGGTGGGGTATAAATAAATTATTATTATTATTATTATTATTTATTCCATCTGCAACCCTGCAGAGCTGCTACCAGTCAGAGCCATTTGGTCAGAGTTGGAGATAAGGCATTGTGTTAGAAACACATGCCACAGCAGGTCCATCTGTTATAGCCCACGGACCATTGTGCTGATCCAGGTCACCACTTACCGTATTTTTTGCTCTATAGGACACACCTTTTCCCTCCTAAAAAGCAAGGGGAAATGTGTGTGCGTCCTATGGAGCGAATGCAGGGGGGAGGCAGGCGGGGAAAGCCCCCAAGAGCCGCACACAAGCTCCGTGCAGCTCTTAGGGGCTTTTCCCCGAGGAAGGACAAGGGACTGGCTGGCCTCATCAGTCCCTTCTCCCACCTGGTAGAAAAGCCCTCAGGAGCCGCGCACCCTTTAAAGAGCTCTATAGCTCTTTTTCACTCTATAGGACACACTTTCCCCCCTCCAAAAATTAAGGGAAAATGTGTGTGTGTGTTATGGAGCGAATGCAGGCTCCCTGGCTTCAGCGATAGCAACGTGAACCCTCCGAAGCCTGTGCTCCAGAGTCTTTGCGTTGCTTTCGCTGAAGCCAGGAGAGTCTGGTCTTTGAGGCTGGTCTTTGAGCAGCGCTTTCCCCCACCGCCAGCCCCACAAGCTGGGTCGAAAAGCCCGCAGGAGCTGCACACTCTTTTAAAGGGTCCGCGGCTCCTGTGGGCTTTTGCGGGAGATGGGGGAATTCCCCCACCTCCTGCAAAAGCCGCAGGCTCTTTTAAGGCTGCGCGGCTTCTGCGGGCTTTTCTACGAGGTGGGGGAATTCCCCCACCTCATAGAAAAGCCCGCAGGAGCCGTGCAGCCTTTAAAGAGCGTGCCGCTCTTGGGGGCTTTTCCCCGAGGAAGGACAAGGGACTGACTGGCCGAGTCAGTCCCTTCTCCCTCCTGTGGGCTTTTGCGGGAGGTGGGGGAATTCCCCCACCTCCCGCAAAAGCAGGGAGAAGGTCTGGGAGAAGCGCACAGGCTGCGTGGGGGGGGGGGGAATCATATTTTTTCCCTTGATTTCCCCCTCTGAAAACTTGGTGCGCCCTATGGAGCGAAAAATACGGTAACTTGACATCTTGTCCGGGGACCGGTCCTACCATTAGGCAGAGAGAGACGGCAAAACATCCTTTATGTCCAAGAATCATTGCCCTGACCCTGTTCACCACTTACAGACATAAGATTTCATCTGGGGGCCGGCCCTGCCATTAGGCAGAATGAGACAGCAAGCATCTTTCTGCCCCAGAATCATCTTCCCGACACCATTCGTCGCTGACAAACAGGGCCAGCCCTACCATTAGGCCAGAATAGCAGCAGGCATCATGCTTCCTGATCACCCGGGCCGGATTCTGTTTGAATCCAGAGCTGCGCATAGTGCACACATGCGCCGTCCAAGCTATCCTGCCGACTTTGGGCTTGCTAGACGACGCTGCCTTTTGCCGCAAGATTCAAGCGCCAGCCTGCTTTTGCACGTGGGGGAAATCGTAGCTTTGCTTCTCCTCGTCTCTTGCCAGGATCAGGCCAGCCTGGAGTCGGAGAGGCAGAAGATCAACACCGTGGTGAGAAATCTCCAGAGGGAGTTGCAGGAGAGCAGCGAGGAGGCCGCCCATTGGAAGGAGATGTTCCAGAAGAACAAGGACGAGCTGCGAAGCACCAAGCAGGAGTGAGTTGTCCCGTCCCCGCCGTCCCTTGATTCCTCCCCCAATCTATAAAAATTGAGCCAATTTATTTTTGTGCGCAAGGCAGCATGTGGGTCGCTGGTGTGTCCTGCATTTTTATCAGGGCCTCAGCCCTTTATTTTTTTTTTCAAATATTAAGTGATTTCCTTTAATCCCCCCGGCTGAGTTTCCATATAAATCATTGTAGCAGTTTTCCAAAACTGAGTTCACATAAAATTTACGTCTTTTCTTTCTTTCTTTCATTTTAACTTTTAACCATAGTATTCTACAACATCACATATTTAAATCCTAGGCCAATCAGATACTTGCAAGTAATTCTGTTTAAATTATCTTAACATATTTACCTAATTAATCCTTAAATTTCTTCCGTTCCTCTTGGTACTCCTCCTCCTTCTGGTCGCGGACTCTTCTGGTCAGGTCGGCTAGCTCCGAAAAATCCATCATCTTCATCTGCCATTCCTCCACTGTTGGGACTTCTTGTGATTTCCAGTTTTTGGCCAATAAAATTCTAGCTGCTGCTGTGGCATACAAAAACAATCTAACATCTTTCTTGGGCAATTCCAAACCTATTATTCCAGGTAGAAAGGCCTCTGGTTTCTTAGTAAATGTATATTTCAACAATTTTTTCAATTCATTATAAATCTTTTCCCAGAAGTCTTTCTCCTTGGGACAAGTCCACCACATATAGTGTCTCAGCCTTTTAGGCTTCTGTAGTGAGGGCGACAGCGCTTTCCACATTTTTTGGGGGGTCCCACTGCCCCCTTGGTTTCATAAACTCATCCACAATGCCCCTGCCCTATCACATAAAAAAGGATTCTTCTGAATAGGGCTTTCCGTGACCCACTAAGGAAGACAGTAACACAGTAACATTCAAAAGAGTTTTTAAAAAAGTATTTTGATACGGCAGTAAATTTATGTAAAAAGAATTAAGGAATAAATGGGAAGTCGGGTATGAAAGATAATGGGATTTTTTTTACTTTTATTGTAACATGAAATTGCAACCACAAATTTTTGTCATAATTTTTAACTTAATAACAGATTGTGTAAATTTCATTTTATTTCCTTTTCCCTCCCCTCTTAAGTTGTATGCCCTTTTCAGTATTGTTCCCTTTTTTTTTGGTATGTAATAAGCATGGAAATTAAATTAAATTAAATTATTTTAAAAAAAAACATTCAAAAGAATTAATGGGATACAAAATCCAATTAAAACGATTTAGTTTAATTCAACCAAACAGGTGAACTTGATCTAGAGGCCCCTGTTTTTCAAAGTCACCCCCCCCCCTGCTTCCTCCGCCTAGGTCAGTGGTTCTCAAACTTTTTCCTCTGGACCACACTTCCAGAACAAAAATTTGCTGGTGCCAAACTGATGTGGTTGTTGTTTTTAATCGATAAGAAACAGGTTGGAAAACCAAAGCTAAAACTCCTCGCAGCGCTTGATTTCTGACATAGAATAGAGTGACTTTATAGTATGCTCATGGGGCATGCAGAAAGTATAAACGGCACAGCTACATAAAAGCACGAAATATAATTCCCGAAATATAAACGAGCCTCTGACTTATGTACCTGAAGTATGCATCCAAGCTCAGTGAGAGGTGTGTGCTTGTTTTGGCCGAGATTTCATTTGCATGAGGTCTAATTTGAGACAGAGAAACTCTCATCTCCTCATCAACACAAAGAACCCATTGTCTTTTCTGACCTTTGGTATTTGTCAGAGTTGAAAACCCCTGTTCGAAACAATATGTCTTGGAGAACTCTGGGAGGATAGCCAATGCTTTTGAATATCTATCCATATTCTGCAAATTAAAAAAAACCACCCAAATATTTTGATACTACACTACACTGAAAGGTTTAAACGTTTCCTTGGTTTTTTTCCAATTTTTTTATTGATTTTTTTTTAAAAAATTAAACAAACAAACATAAATCTCAGCTGTATTCTTAGTGACATTGTTAAGAGACTTCCTCGAATCCCCCTAGTTGAATTTCAGTGTATATCATTTTAACAGTTTTCCAAAACCAATTTTCTCATAAAATTAACTTAATCACTTAACATCTTTCTTTCTTTCTATTTTAGCTTTAAACATATTAATTCCTAACATTAGATACTTAAATCCTAAGCCTATCTGATAATTACAAGCTTTTCCAATTAAATTATCTTAACATATTTAACTAAATAATCTTTGAATTTCATCCATTCCTCCTGGTACTCCTCCTATTTCTGGTCATGGACTCTTCCGGTCAGGTCGGCTAGCTCCGAAAAGTCCATCATCTTCATCTGCCATTCTTCCACTGTTGGAACTTCTTGTGTTTTCCAATTCTTAGCTAACAAAATTCTTGCTGCAGTTGTGGCATACAAAAACAGTCTCACATCTTTCTTGGGCAATTCCAAACTTGTTATTCCAAGAAGAAAGGCCTCTGGTTTCTTAATAAATGTATATGTCAACATTTTTTCCCCCAATTCATTATAAATCTTCTCCGAGAAGTCTTTCACCTTGGGGCAGGTCCACCACATATGATAAAAGGTACCTTCTTTTTCTTTACATTTCCAGCATAGATTATCACTATTGTGATAAATCTTTGCGAAATTTACAGGGGTAGAGTAGGTTTAAATGTTTCCTTGATTGCCCTTGACTCTTCCTGCCACACTTGCCGCCATCTCCTGCCATGCCAGTGTGGCACACCGCCCCCTCTGAGAACCGCTGTCCTGGGTGATCTCCCTGCCCCCCCTAGGAACATCTGTCCTAGAAACTTTTAGATCAGCCTTTCTCAACCTGTGGGTCCCCAGATGTTGTTGGAATACAGCTCCCATCACCCCTAGCTAGCAAGGCCAGAGCTCAGGGATGATGGGAGTTGTAGTCCAACAACATCTGGGGACCCACAGGTGGAGAACTCCCATTTTAGATGTTTCACTTATCTTGCCTTTAGCGGAAGGGCGGGTGTGAATTTAGCAAATCGCAATTAAATGCCTCCTTTTTCTGGCTCTCCTTCCTTTGACCGTCTCCAGGCTGCTGCAGGTGAAGGTGGAACGTGAGGACTTCGAGGAGGAGCTGAAGGAGCTGAGGGAGCGTTTTGCGGCCGTGCGGCAGGAAGCGGATCAGGCCCGGAACGGTGCTGGCGATTCCGGAGAGGTCAGCGCCCTCAGAAAGGTGCGCTCGTTTTATGGGGGTTCCTAGGGCAGACTCTGGCTTGCAGCAGTGTGGGTGGGCTTATGGGGAATGGTCAGAGGTTCTGTGGGCGGGGCCAGGGGCAGAAGGAGGCGGGGCTAATCACAGAAGCTTTTTGTTTCACTCTAGTGCTGTGGTCTAAACCACAGAGCCTAGGGCTTGCCGATCAGAAGGTCGGCGGTTCGAATCCCCGCGACGGGGTGAGCTCCCGTTGCTCGGTCCCTGCTCCTGCCAACCTAGCAGTTTGAAAGCATGTCAAAGTGCAAGTAGGTAAATAGGTACCGCTCCGGCAGGAAGGTAAACAGCGTTTCTGTGCACTGCTCTGGTCATGCTGGCCACATGACCCGGAAGCTGTATGCCGGCTCCCTCGGCCAATAAAGTGAGATGAGCGCCGCAACCCCAGAGTCATCCGCAACTGGACCTAACGGTCAGGGGTCCCTTTACCTTTTCCTATTACAGTGGTACCTCTGGTTACGTACTTAATTCGTTCCGGAGGTCCATTCTTAACCTGAAACTGTTCTTAACCTGAAGCACCACTTTAGCTAATGGGGCCTCCTGCTGCCGCCGCGCGATTTCTGTTCTCATCCTGAAGCAAAGTTCTTAACCCGAGGTACTATTTCTGGGTTAGTGGAGTCTGTAACCTGAAGCGTATGTAACCCGAGGTACCACTGAATTTATTAATTTAATGGTCATACCGATCTCTTGTAGCTCAAGAACTCTTTTCGTCCACGATGGATGCTTTCTGTGCTTCCACCAGGCTCTGTGGATTTGTGTGTGTGTGTGTTCATGGCTGTCTAATTCTCTCCTTTTTCCCCATCCTGGCAGGAGCTGCGTGAGGTCCGGGATCAGCTGAGAGACTTGACGTTGTCCAAGCAAGCCCAAGACGACCTCCTCCGCCAGCGGGAGAGGGAGCTGCTGGCCCTGAAAGAGGCTTTGGAGGACGAAGTGGGCGGCCACGAGCAGGAAATGGCTGAGCTGAAGCAGCAGTTCCAGCAGAACATCCAGCAGCTACAGAAGGATTATGAAGAGGCCTTCAAGGCAAGGATCCCTGGGTGTTTTTTTTTGCTGGGGTGTGTGTGTGTCTTTGCAATCAGCTCCCTGCCCAGAGTTCCCACGGTGATGCCAGGTTGATTGACACACAGCTGACCCCAACCCTCTCTTGAAGTTTGGCCCTTGGGCATGGGGTGGCGCATCCATCCTGCCCATCTGGGCTCAGTTCCCCCCACCCGTCACATAAGAACATCCCTAAGGAAGCCAGACTATCCTCCGCCAGGGCCTTCTCAGTGGTGGCTCCGACCTGGTGGAATGCTCTGTCCCAGGAGACCAGGGCCCTGCAGGATTTAACTTCCTTCCGCAGGGCCTGTAAGACAGAGCTATTCCGCCTGGCTGGTATCTATTTACAGTAGATAATTAAATGAGTAAATTAAATGAGTTCGGATATGCAGAAGATACGAAAGAATAAATTTAAGGAAACGCAGAAAGAGGGGGAAGGAGGTCAAATTTTGAAATGTTGAACGGATTGTAGAATTAATGAAATGTATAAATTCGAAAAGTACAGATGAAAAACTTAAATGCCTGACTCTTTTTTTTTATTTAAATTAACCTATTTGTTTCTTTCCTCCATCCTACCTCCATCAGGTAAAGTCCTCATTGGAAGGTGAGAAGGAGGCGACTGAGCAGATGAAGAAGGCGGTGGAGTCCACCTTGAGGGAGACGCAGGAGGAGAACGACGACCTTCGGCGGAAAATCCTTGGCCTGGAGACTCAGCTCAAGGAATACAGGCACTTTGCAGACAACTGGCAGGGGACCGAGGCCAGGCTGAAGGAGAAAATTGCCAAACTGGAGGTACCTTTCCTTCTGGGGGGGGGGGGCAGGAGAAGATCACAAGGGAGAGGTTGGGGCAGTTTCTCGCAAGCCTCTTTATTTTCCCACCATGGCGGGGAACTGCATCCCAACCCAGACAAAAGTTTTCCATCATTGATCCCTTGGCCGCCAATTTGCTTAGCCCTGGGACTTCTGCAAGACACCTGAAGGCAGCCCTGTATAGGGAAGTTCTTAACGTTTGGTGTTTTGTTCTGCTTTTATATTTTGCTGAAAGCTGCCCATCTCATCCAGCCCCGTGCAGTGCAGGAATATGAAGCTGTCCCATATGGGGTTTTATTTTTTGATTGTGTTCTGTGAACCGCCGTGGGAACCTCTGGGTATAGGGCGGTATATAAATTCAGTAAATAAAAATAATAAAAATAATATGGGGACTGAACTTGCAACATTGGCATTACCAGCACTGTGCTCTAACCCATGGGTAGGCAAACTAAGGCCCGGGGGCCGGTTCTGACCCAATCGCCTTCTAAGTCTGGCCCCCGCGGAAGGTCTGGGAATCAGGAGTAGAATGTGTCCTTTTATTTGAAATGCATCTCTGGGTTATTTGTGGGGCCTGCCTGGTGTTTTTAAATGAGTAGAATGTGTCCTTTTATTTAAAATGCATCTCTGGGTTATTTGTGGGACATAGGAATTCATTCATTTCCCCCCAAAAAATATAGTCCGGCCCCCCACAAGATCTGAGGGACAGTGGACCGGCCCCCTGCTGAAAAAGTTTGCTGACCCCTGCCTAACCATCTGACCTATCCAGGCTGACTATTATAGTGGTATCTTGGTTGTCAAATTTAATCCATTCCAGGAGTCTGTTTGACTCCTGGAACCGTTCGAAAACCAAGGCGCGGCTTCCGATTGGCTGCAGGAGCTCCTTGCACTCAGTCGGAAGCCGCGTCAGACGTTTGGCTTCCAAAAAAAAATCGCAAACTGGAACACTCACTTCCAGGTTTGCAGTGTTGGGGGAGCCGATTTGTTGGGGAGCCAAGCCGTTTGACAACCAAGGCACCGGGCTTTCTGAACTTTGGGTTCTCAGATGTTGTTGGACTACAATTCCTATCGTCCAGGATTCGGGATCAGGACGATCAGAGATTCCAGGAAAGTTGGAGTAAATTTATGGTGCATTTAAAGGATAATTGTAAAACTCTGAAAACACTGGCAGGATTGAAATAACTCCTACAGTGTAAAGATAAAGAGGTTTAGTATTAAAATACGTGATTTAAAAGAATAAGGGATGCGTGTTGAAGGGAAGGAGGGAAGTCACAAGCTCGGCAGAGCTAAGAGTATATATGTGGTTTGATGTACAGTGGTACCTTGGGTTGCATACGCTTTAGGTTACATACGCTTCAGGTCACACACTCCACTAACCCAGAAATAATGCTTCAGGATAAGAACAGAAATTGTGCTCCGGCGGCGCAGCGGCAGCAGGAGGCCCCATTAGCTAAAGTGGTGCTTCAGGTGAAGAACAGTTTCAGATTAAGTACAGACCTCCGGGACGAATTAAGTACTTAACCTGAGGTACCACTGTCTTCTATAAAACTGTGTTAATAAAATAATAAAAAAATTATTGGGGGGGGGAATACAATTCCCATCGTCCATAGCCAGCAGCAGCAGCAATCCAGGATGATGGGAGTGGTAGTCCAACAACACCCGAGAAAGTCTGCCTTAAGCTGTAAGTGGATGGGGACCGATCCGAAGTGCCTGCGTTCTTAAGGAATAGGGACTTGAAGGAGCAGCCGCAGATCTCTTGCTCTATATACTACTGCCGTCTCCCTTTTTTGACGGGAGTTCCTGCACTGTTGTCCCCCCGTTCCCAGTCCGACCGCAAGCAGATGGAGGAGTCTTTGGGGGACGCCACCGACCAGGAACAGGAGCTGCTTCTGGTGAAGCGGTCTCTGGAGAGCCGCCTGGAAGATGCTCAGAGGAGCCTCAACCGACTCTCCCGGGAGCACCAGGACCTGAGCGCCTCTCTCCACGAGGAGCTGGCGCAGAAGGAGCAGCTCAAGCGCGCCAAGACCGAGCTGGAGGAGGAGAAGCGCCTGCTGGACAAGAGCATCGGGAAGCTGACGAAGGAGGTGGGTGCCCCCCGGGCTGGCTGGCCGCTGCTAATTAACCAGCAAGCGTCTATAAAAATTATTCATGGCATGGAGAGATTGGTTTTCTCCCTCCTAAGACTAGAGCTCACGGGCATTCAGGGAAGCTGAACGTTGGAAGATTTGGGGCTGGTGAAAGGAAGGATGACTTCATGCAGCTTGTTGTTAATCTGTGGAACTCCTTTCTGCAGGAGGCAATGAAGCCCACTAACCTTGTGTTTAGTCATTTAGTCGTGTCCGCCTCTTCGTGACCCCCTGGACCACAGCACGCCAGGCACTCCTGTCTTCCACTGCCTCCCGCAGTTTGGCCAAACTCATGCTGGTAGCTTCGACAACACTGTCCCACCACCTCGTCCTCTGTCGTCCCCTTCTCCTTGTGCCCTCAATCTTTCCCAGCATCAGGGTCTTTTCCAGGGAGTCTTCTCTTCTCATGAGGTGGCCAAAGTCTTGGAGCCTCAGCTTCAGGATCCGTCCTTCCAGTGAGCACTCAGGGCTGGTTTCCTTCAGAATGGAGAGGTTGGATCTTCTTGCAGTCCATGGGACTCTCAAGGGTCAGGGGTCCCTTTACCTTTACCTTTACTTGGGACTCCTATCAACGCCCTCACCGAGGCACGGGCCTCCTCAGCTTTGGCAGGCCTGCAAAACCAATTCCTCGGTGTGTCTCTGCCTTGCCTTGCCTCACATTAGAGCTCTATGTGGACTGAATTCAGCTCCCTCTCAGGGTCTCTGCTGCAAAGCCGGCTGCCGCAGCACTGCGGAGGGGGGTGGCGTTTGCTCCCAGCCGGCCATGAGAAGACAGCCAGATCATTAGGCAGCAGGCCCTTGCTGCCAGCTCCCATTTTCTGCTGAGGTTTAAGGAGCTGACACGGGTGATCTGGCGGGGCTTTTAACAGAGCAGCAGGATTGTGACAGGGTCCGCGAGGGTGGACAAGGCGATGACAGGAGCAGCCAGCAGATGATGCTTTGGCCTTCGCTGGTCCTGAGAGGGAGCAGGATACTCTACCACTGAGAGGGATACTCTACCACTGAGCTTTAGCTCTTCCACAGCTGTATAAACATGTATTAAAAATGCAAAATGCTGAGCTTCCCCATCCCTGCTCTGGTCAATTGGGGGAGCCAGCCATCCTCCCATTTCTTGGAGACGGGAGGAAATTGGGAAGGGCGTTAACCGTCTTCCTGGTCCTTGGAGCCAGACTTAACTGTTGTTGTCGTTTAGTCATATCCACCTCTTCGTGACCCCCTGGACCAGAGCACACCAGGCACTCCTGTCTTCCACTGCCTCCCGCAGTTTGGTCAAACTCATGCTGGTAGCTTCAAGAACCCTGCTCCACCATCTCATCCTCTGTCATCCCCTTCTCCTTGCGCCCTCCATCTTTCCCAGCATCAGGGTCTTTTCCAGGGAGTCTTCTCTTCTCATGAGGTGGCCAAAGTCTTGGAGCCTCAGCTTCAGGATCTGTCCTTCCAGTGAGCACTCAGGGCTGGTTTCCTTCAGAATGGAGAGGTTTGATCTTCTTGCAGTCCATGGGACTCTCAAGAGTCTCCTCCAGCACCAGAATTCAAAAGCATCAATTCTTCGGCGATCAGCCTTCTTTATGGTCCAGCTCTCACTTCCATACATCACGACTGGGAAAACCATGGCTTTAACTATACGGACCTTTGTTGGCAAGGTGATGTCTCTGCTTTTTAAGATGCTGTCCAGGTTTGTCATTGCTTTTCTCCCAAGAAGCAAGCATCTTTTAATTTCGTTACTGCTGTTACCATCTGCAGTAATCATGGAGCCCAAGAAAGTAAAATCTCTCACTTAACTGGTCTTGATTAAAACATGGTTGCAAGAACCGATGACCCCTAGCTTTTGAACAAAATGCTTGTTCAGCCCGGAGGTAGGCTGTATGAATTGTGCATTGCTTTGTAACGATTTGTTGGGTCTCTGGACCGTAATAAAGGTTGATGATGATTAAAACATCCTCCTTGAGGCTTCACCTGGAGTCCCTCTCCTCTCCTCCAGCTAGATCAGATGGCTCAGGAATCCCACAGCGCCCTGTCCAAGTTGCAGGCTCAGCTGGAGGAATACAAGGAGAAGTCGCGCAAGGAGATCACGGACTCCCAGAAGCAGGCCAAGGAGAGGAACACCGAGGTGGAGAAGATGCAGTACAACCTGGGGCGCTTGCAGGACGAGGTATGACGGGGTGGGAAGAGGGCCCTCCTCCCCTTTTCTCTGCTTCCAAAATCAAGAGGCGAACACAATGCAAGGAAGGGGCTGTTTAATGAGCAGGGGGCTGCGAGACCCCAGAGGTAGCAGTGGACACTGGGCCAGGTGGGGCCAGTCGTCTCGGCCAGGTGAGTTGCCCGCGGCTGTCTTCCTCCTCTTCTTTGGTCTCCATGAGACTCAGCAGGAAGAACAAGGATGGGGAGGAAATAGAGTTAGCTGGCTCCGCCTTTCATTGCCACTATAATATAATAATAATAATTTATTATACAGTGGTGCCTCGCAAGACGAAATTAATCCGTTCCGCGAGTCTCTTCGTCTTGCGGTTTTTTCGTCTTGCGAAGCACGGCTATTAGCGGCTGTTAGCGGCTTAGCGGCTTTAAAAAAAAAGGAAAACAACTCGCAAGACGTTTTCGTCTTGCGAAGCAAGCCCATAGGGAAATTCGTCTTGCGGAACGACTCAAAAAACAGAAAAATCTTTCGTCTAGTTTTTCGTCTTGTGAGGCATTCGTCTTGTGGGGCACCACTGTATATACACCCTGCCCATCTGGCTGTGTTTCCCCAGCCATGCTGGGTGGCTTCCAACAGAACACTAAAATACAATAACCTATTAAACATTAAAAGCTTCCCTAAACAGGGCTGCCTTCAGATGTCTTCTAAAAGTCTGGTAGTTGTTTTTCTCTTTGACATCTGGTGGGAGGGCGTTCCACAGGGCGGGTGCCACCACCGAGAAGGCCCTCTGCTTGGTTCCCTGTAACTTGACTTCTCGCAGTGAGAGAACTGTCAGAAGGCCCTCGGAGCTGGACCTCAGTGTCCGGGCAGAACGATGGGGGTGGAGATGTTCCATCAGGTATACTGGACCAAGGCTGTTTTAGGGCTTTCATGGTCAGCACCAACACTTTGAATTGTGCTCTGAAACATACTGGGAGCCAATGTAGTTCTTTCAAGACCGGTGTTATGTGGTCTTGGCGGCCGCCCGCAGTCACCAGTCTAGTTGCCGCATTCTGGATTAATTGCAGTTTCCGGGTCACCTTCAAAGGTAGCCCCACATAGAGCGCATTGCAGTAGTCCAAGCGGGAGATAACCACTGGTTCTTCCTACTCTTTGGTCCCCGCGCCTTCCGCCCCACCTTTCCCAGTGGGTGCTGGATGGGCCTCTTGCCCTGATCCAGCATCCTTATTCACTCCCGATAGCTGGGGACAGAACCTCCCTGTGCAGGGGCAGTCTATCTCTGATGCTAGGGGAACGCACCGGAAGAGGAGGGCTGCCTCTTTCATTCCCGCCTTGTGGGCTTCCGCTGAGACTGACTCCAGTGGGAGAGTCAGTGTGGCCGTAGGG
This sequence comes from Podarcis erhardii, assembly GCF_964252035.2. Lineage (NCBI taxonomy): Eukaryota > Metazoa > Chordata > Lepidosauria > Squamata > Lacertidae > Podarcis > Podarcis erhardii. The sequence goes on along the minus strand of NC_138505.1, from coordinate 3,127,672 downwards.
CAAGTGTGGACTTCAGCTCTCAGCAGCCCCAGCTGGCAGCTAAGGATGATGGGAGTTGTAGTCCAGCAACACCCAAGGGTCATGGGGGTTTCCCGCAAGTTCCAGGTTGGAGGCAGGGCCTGGGTTTGAATCTCTGACTCCTCCAGAAAGGCACACTGGTCTACTCCCTCGCAAACCCGCTTCCGTTTCCCTCCCTTCCAGGTGATGCGTCTCAAGCAAGCCCTGCAGGACGCCCAAGCTGAGCGTGAGAACGCCGTCCTGGACAAGGAACTCCTGGCCCAGCGCCTCCACAACTTGGAGCAGGAGATGGAGTCCAAGCGGAGGTCGCAAGACGATCGATCCCGGCAAGTCAAGGCCCTGGAGGTTCGCATTTCCACCCTCCCCTGCCTTCCTCTTTCCTGAACTGACCCAGCAGACCTCCAGACCCGTGGCTCCAGCACACGTTTAAAGCATTGTGATGCCTCTTCGTAAACAGCCTTCGGCTTCCCCCAAAGGATTCTGGGAGCTGTGGTTTGGCAAGGGTTCTGAGAATTGCTAGGAGACTCTTCCTGCCTCCATTTGGCTCCCAGAGGGGCTGAAGAATCGCTCCCCCTTCACAGAGCACTCAGGGAATTGTAGGGGGATAGAAAACTGGAAACGAGGGAGGGTTGCTCTCCTTGTCAAAACAAGAAAAAATAGCAATTTTGTGCCTTCTGGCCTGGGTCCCCCATGCATGCAACACCTCCTAGCCAACAGCAGGAGGCAGCAGCGCTGCTTTCCAAAAAGTCTCTGTCTGTCCCCCATACAGCTGTTTGGTTCATCTGTCTCTGCTACAAACACCCCACCCCCAGTACAGAGCAATTTTGGTAAAACCTGATAATTTTTGCATGTGCTTAAAAATAGCAACACAGCACAGATGTGTTTTCCGGCTCCTCCTGCTGCAACACATTTGCAAACACTGCATTTTTCCACACGAAGCCCCTTTTTTTTTGGTAAAACAACCACGGCAAAAACCTATTTCCCAAGTTTAAACAGTCAGAAATTAAACCAAGTGGTCTGATGGTTTTGTTTTTTTCCGATCAGAAGGTCGGCGGTTCGAATCCCCACGACGGGGTGAGCTCCCGTTGCTCAGTCCCTGCTCCTGCCAACCTAACAGTTCGAAAGCACGTCAAAGTGCAAGTAGATCAATAGGTACCACTCCGGCGGGAAGGTAAACGGCGTTTCCATGTGCTGCTCTGGTTCGCCAGAAGCTCCGTGTCCGCTTCTCTGGAGCAGCAGAAAACAACCTTTCTCCCTCCTCTATGTGACATCCTTTTATATATTTGAACATGGCTATCATATCACCCCTTAACCTCCTCTTCTCCAGGCTAAACATGCCCAGCTCCCTTAGCCGTTCCTCATAAGGCATCGTTTCCAGGCCTTTGACCATTTTGGTTGCCCTCCTCTGGACACGTTCCAGTTTGTCAGTGTCCTTCTTGAACTGTGGTGCCCAGAACTGGACACGGTACTCCAGGTGAGGTCTGACCAGAGCAGAATACAGTGGCACTATTACTTCCCTTGATCTAGATGCTATACTCCTATTGATGCAGCCCAGAATTGCATTGGCTTTTTGAGCTGCCGCGTCACACTGTTGGCTCATGTCAAGTTTGTGGTCAACCAAGACTCCTAGATCCTTTTCACATGTACTGCTCTCAAGCCAGGTGTCCCCCCATCTTGTATTTGTGCCTCTCATTTCTTTTGCCCAAGTGCAATACTTTACATTTAGATTTATGACCTGGGAGACCAGGGTTCAAATCTCTGTCCACAGCCAGGAAGCTCACAGGAAGAAGAAGAAGAAGAAGAAGATGATGATGATGATGATAATAATAATAATTTATTTGTACCCTGGCCAGAGCTGGGCTCAGGGGGGCTAACACCAATAAAATTACAATAAAAACATAATAGGGGAGGAAAACCAATTTAAAATACAGTTTTAAATACAATTTTAAAATACAATTTAAATACAGTTTAAAGATTGAGCTCCTTGGAGGAAAAGTTGGTATATAAATGAGATTATTATTATTAAAGTCATGCTTTCTTTTTTTCTGGTCAGGGTTGGGTTTTCCCCCCTGCAAGCAACATTTTATTGTGGCCTTTCCCCACACAGTTCCAGAGCTTCAGTGCCATTTCTGAAGCCAGCTCAATGCGCCCCCTTTATGTCATTGCCTGAATGATACTTGCACCCATGGGCGGGATAGCAGATAACGTTTGATTAAACGCGTAAAATGGCTTTTCAGGACAAATCGAAACGCCTCGAAGTGGAGCTGGACGAGGAAAGGAACACGGTGGAACTCTTGACGGAGAGGATCAACCGCACGAGAGACCAGGTAGGGGAGATGGCGCCTGTCGACATCTTGGCTGCTTGCAAAAGACGCGAGCTGCGTCTAAAGCAGCGTTGTGCCACTTTAAACCCCAAGGAATTCTGGGAAGTGTAGTTTGTTGAGGGTGCTGAGAGTTGTTAGAATATTCCAGGCACCCCCAACCTGAGGCCCTCCAGATGTTTTGGCCTACAACTCCCATGATCCCTAGCTAACAGGACCAGTGGTCAGGGATGATGGGAATTGTAGTCCAAAACATCTGGAGGGCCAAAGGTTGGGGATGCCTGGAATACAGTGGTGCCCCGCAAGACGAATGCCTCGCAAGACGAAAAACTCGCTAGACGAAAGAGTTTTCCGTTTTTGAGGTGCTTCGCAAGACGAATTTCCCTATGGGCTTGCTTCACAAGACGAAAACGTCTTGCGAGTTCTTGCGAGTTCTTTCCCTCCCCCCCCCTTTTCCTAAGCCGCTAATAGCGCTAATCCGCTAAGCTGCTAATGGCCGTGCTTCGCAAGACAAAAAAAACGCTAGACGAAGAGACTCGCGGAACGAATTATTTTCGTTTTGCGAGGCACCACTGTATTCTAACAACTCTCAGCACCCTCAACAAACAAACTAGTTCGTCTGGTGGCTGGACTGAGATGGGCATAGCTGGCTGCAGGCTGCATCAGTGCACTGGGCTGGGATATTACGGTGTACTACGGGACCGCCTCTCCTGATGTGTCCCACGGAGGACCTTGTGGTCTTCAAACAAAAACATCTTGGAGGTCCCGGGCCACAGGGAGGTTAGATTGGTCTCAACTAGGGCCAGGGCCTTTTCAGTACTGGCCCCGATCTGGTGGAACGCTCTATCACAAGAGACCAGGGCCCTGCGGGACTTGACCTCTTTCCACAGGGCCTGCAAGACGGAGCTGTTCCGCCTGGCCTTTGGTTTGGACTCAGTCTGACCCCCTCCTTTGGTAATACACATAGAACTCTAGCCCAGTGGTTGCCATCAATTTGATTTTGAATTGATTTTAGAATGAATTGGTTTTAGAATGCATTTCAATCAGTTGATTGTGATTTTATGTAAACTTTGTTACTTTTATTGTTGTTAGCCGTTCTGAGCCCGGTTTCGGCTGGGGAGGGCGGGATATAAATAAAATAATAATTATTCTTATTCTTGTTGTTGTTGTCTGACGCAGCCAGGGTGCTCTGCTGACAACACTGTCTCCTTTCTCTGTTTCCCTCCAGATTGACCAGCTGCGGGCCGAACTCCTTCAAGAGCGCTCCGTGCGGCAGGACCTGGAGTGCGATAAGATATCACTGGAAAGACAGGTGAGGCTGCCGCCGGCATGTTCGGTCAGGTCTGCACCTTCTCTTTGCCGACTCAGCGATCGGAGGCTGCAGGGATCCTCCCGCTGTGACCGCGTATGATTTTAAAGTGATGCAGATAATAACTGGCTGATTCTGCTCCCCCACCACCCAGAGGATGGAGAGTCCACAACTTCCTGAAGGAGCCTGTTCCACTGCCAAACAGCTCTTGCTGCCAGATAGTTCCTCCTGATGTTTAGATGGAATCTCCTTTCTTGGAACTCGAAGCCATGGATTCGAGTCCTACCCTCCAGAGCAGGAGAAAACAAGCTTGCTCCCTCCTCCATGTGACAGCCCTTGAGAAATTTGAAGGTGGCTCTCATATCTCCTCTCAGTCTCCTCTTTTCCAGGCTTAAATGTACCCAGCTCCTTCAACTGTTCCTCATCAGGCATGGTTTCCAGGCCCTTGATCATCTTGGTTGCCCAGCTTGTCAACATCCTTTTTAAATTGTGGTGCCCAGAATTGGACACAGGATTCCAGGTGTGCTCTGACCAAGGCAGAATGTTGTTGTTGTTTAGTCTTGTCCGCCTCTTTGTGACCCCCTGGACCACAGCACGCCAGGCACTCCTGTCTTCCACTGCCTCCCGCAGTTTGGTCAAACTCATGCTGGTAGCTTCGAGAACACTGTCCAGCCATCTCATCCTCTGTCGTCCCCTTCTCCTTGTGCCCTCCATCTTTCCCAACATCAGGGTCTTTTCCAGGGAGTCTTCTCTTCTCACGAGGTGGCCAAAGGATTGGAGCCTCAGCTTCAGGATCTGTCCTTCCAGGGAGCACTCAGGGCTGATTTCCTTCAGAATGGAGAGGTTGGATCTTCTTGCAGTCCATGGGACTCTCAAGAGTCTCCTCCAGCACCAGAATTCAAAAGCATCCATTCTTCGGTGATCAGCCTTCTTTACGGTCCAGCTCTCACTTCCATACATCACTACTGTGGGGACTATTAGATGCCTTAATCTGGACTCTAGACTTCTGTTGATGCAGCCTAGAATAGCATTGGCATTTTTTGCTGCTGCATCACACAGTTGACTCATGTTAAGCTTGTGATCTACTTAGACCCCTAGAAGCTTATAATGGTGGTGACTTGGGGCTAGTTTATTTATTGATTTTTATTTTAAAGTCCGGAGTCTTTTTATCTAGCCCATGTCTCACCCAAAGACGATATTTCGGCTATTGTTGCTTCTGTTTCTAATCCTTCTGAGTCCCATGTTCACACCAGAAATAGAGAGCGTTTTGCCTCCCCCTTTAAATAATTTTGGCAGCGCCAGATGGTGGAAGGGAGATAAAACCCAAACTAAATTGGAATGGCAGGTGAAGTTCTTTGAATATGTAGAATTGGCAAAGATGACAGGGAAAATTAGGAATCAAACAAACCAAGAGTTAATAAAGAAAGGGACTTATTCAAATTATATTGTTCTCAGATAAAATCTCTGACATCTTTTGAATAACTTCTGCAATGATATATTCCACCATGAATACAACCAATTAACGATAAGTTTAAAAATATTCAGTCAACAAGGTAATGATGGACCCATATTGAGGATGAGGGAAGTCACAATTTATGGAAGAATTTTATGATTTGTATGTGAGGTGATTTGCTTTCTCTTTTTTTGCGGTGGAGGGATTTAATACTTAAAATAAAGATGAGAATTCAAAAATAAAATAAAATTGGCAGCTGCAGTTTGCTAGGAGGCCCCTCTCTCCCTATTCCCCACTCACAGAGCTGAAATTCCCAGAGTGGTTTAATATTGCCCCCCAACTGGCATTCGGACGGTGGAACGTGGTTCAGGCTCTGTTTGAAGCAGTTGTTGTTCGGAAGCGGGTTTTGACCTGAAAACTTCCCCAGCAGTCTCTTTCCCCACCAGATCTGCCTTCTGCGTCTGCAGGAGCCCTGCCTGTCTGGGCTTGTAGTAGTTGGTGGGGTGGGGGGTGACGAGACAGGTTATGTAATTTGCACCATTTCAAAATCCAACCCCCACGAGACATTTCAATAAACGAGCCGCTGTTGCTGTGCAATTAACGAGGGCGAAAACAGCCCAGGCGACACTCTGCTTGGACGCCGGCCACGTGCGGCTCAGAGCGTTCCCTGTAGAGACCTTTATTGTAGAATTGCATAGCTGGAAGGCACCCCACAAGGTCATTCAGACCAACCCCCTGCAATTGTCCTTTGCAAAACAGACTTTCCTCTTGTATTATCACCCTCTCCCAGGCCCCCAGGTTCACGAGAAGCTGAGCTACGTCTTGCCTCTGTGTGTGTGTGTGTGAAACCTGCTTCTTTCAACAGGGATGGGGCTAGAACATCTGTGATCCTCTGGGCGCTGCCGGACTACAACTCCCAGCAACCCCAGTGGCTGCTGGGAGTTGGAGCCCTGGAGAGCCGCAAATTTTAGACTGGCCTACGTGCCATACATTCAGAGCACATTCTTTCCACCCAGAGAATCCTGGGGACTTGCAAAGCTACAGTTCCCAGCACCCTCAAACTATAGTTCCCAACATTCCTTTTTGCAGGTGGGAGGGAAATGGAAGCTTTCTTACAGCGCTGAAAACCAGCAGTTGTGGGATGGCTCTTGTTTGTTTTTAAAGCAATAGATCAGAAGCTTTCTTGCATAAACTTCTACTCGGCTCTGGGTTGTATGGGAAGAGACCTGCAGCCGTAGGATTTTATAGTGTTAGTCATGCTCTGAGGAGGCCCATTGACATTAGTAGGCATGAGTCACTCGACCCATTAGTTTCAAATGGGTCTACTCTTGTGTATGACTAATATTGCCTGCAGAATCCTAGAATTGTGCAGTTGGAAAGAACCTCAAGAGTTATTTAGTCCAATCCAGGAATCACAGCTACCATGGAAAGAGTTTTGTTTTTTTTTAAGTTGGTGCATTTGAGCCAAAGTATGAAAAGGTTGCAAGGGGTGCGGCTGGGTGCTTCCGATCCCTTTCCTTCCCAGGAATTTTTACTGGATTTTTAAATTGCATTTATTAAACCACCCCCTCACACCAAGAGATTCGTGGATGGTGGGAACACAGTGATGAACTTAAGCGACATCAGTTAAAACCACATTAGATAGTAAAAAGCAAATTGGCGGCAGGCATTGCATCCTCTGAGCTGCCTTCCCCACCCTTTATGAGAGTCCCAGGGGCCAAGGAAACGGGTCTGGGGGCCACATTCACACCTTTTAAAAAAGAAATTGCGGGGGGTTTGGCTAGTGTTCCTCCAGACTCTGTAATTCTACTATTCTATGTGAGGAATAAAACTGAATTTGGGGAGCAAGGAAGGGGATATTTGAGCCTGTTCCTCACCACCCCATTTTCTCGCACTCAGTGCCCTCCCTCTTTGTTCCCGGGGAAGGAAGACAAGCACGTGAACAGGCTCGTGCCTCGTTTTGCCCTTAATTGGGCCAAATGACCAAACGCTTACTAATTAACGCATTACATTACTCCTAGTTTTAAGCAACAAAACAGAACCGGTTTGTTTCAAAACATTGCAGAGCGGTGAGCAAGCCTCTGAGCTCATCAGAGCGCTTCTCCATTTCTGAATATTCGTTATAAATGGAAAGGGAGGGGTCGCCCAGAAAGGCGTTCTGTGGAACAGGGAAGCTTGCCTGCTGCGGTGTCGATTTTTGCAGGGGGTCCTCATTTCGCTGCACTTAATTTAGGATTATTATTCATATTACCATTTCCCTAGTAGTCCAGCCTGCCTGCCTGCTATCCTTTTTGCACCAGCCTTGGAGTTTTAGCCCAAAACTCAGGTTGCTTTGCAGCCTGAAAGAAAACCTCTTTCCGATAGGCCTCTGCGCTTTTCTCGACCTCCATGAGGACTAGCCTCTTTCTTCTTCCCCTTTTGTTTTGTTTAAACGAAAACCAGATTTCTAAGGGATTTTTCAGAGGTCTCTATGGGCTGCGCTTCCCTGTCTGTGCTACTGTTTGAGAGCTGTGGCCCAAGACATGTCTGAACACAGATGAGAGAGAACAGGAGCTCTTTTTTGCATTCCTCTCTCTCTTTCATAAAGAAAAGCAGCAAAACCGGGCCTCCCACCAGCACTCAACTTGACTGCACTGCAAAGCAAGGGGAAAGCAATTATTACTGTTATGTAACTCTGCTAATCAAAATTCCTGCTTTCTGAAGCGGGGAGGGGAACTTTGTTCAGCCCGGCCCGGGACGTTACATAACCCTGTGCAGCCGGAGTTTGTGTTTTTGTGTATGTGTGTGTGTGTGTGTGTGTTTCTGTGTTTGCTCTCCAGCTTGTTGCTCATAACCCCAAGTTGCTGACTCAGCCAGAAGCCACCTGAAAAAGGCTCCCCCCAAAATTTTTTAATTGATTTCTGCATTTATCACGTAAAAAGAAAAACCTTACAAAAACACACAACAAAAAAATAGCACAAAGAAAAATTATTTCTTCAAATTCCCAATTTCATTACATTAATAACTGACTTCTTCAAATCCCCTCTAACTGAATTTCATTATATCACCTGTTTAGCAGTTCTCCAAATTCTTACTTCCATTAATATTAACTTCTTTCATTTAACTTCTTCTCCTTTATTAATATTGAAATCCAAAATAATTGCTAACACATATTCTTATTCTACCCCTAAGCCTATTTGTTACTTCCAGGAATTTTCTATTTATCTTACATTACAATATTTAGCTATATATTCTTTGAATTTCTTCCAGTCCTCTTATGTTGCCTCTTCTTTCTGGTCGCGGATTCTTCCAGTCAGATCGGCAAGCTCCGGAAAGTCCAACATCTTCATCTGCCATTCTTCTACTGTTGGTATCTCTTGCGATTTCCAGTTTTTGGCTGGTAAAAGTCTTGCCGCTGTGGCGGCATACGAAAACAACCTACCATCTTTTGGGGGCAATTCCAGTCCTATTATTCCAAGTAGAAAAGCTTCTGGTTTCTTAATCCTGCAAGAGGCTTTTAATGAAAGTATTGGTCCAATGAAGATCAGAGCACTGTGTTCTCCAGTCCTTTTCTGCCTCAGTTTCCCCATGCACGCAAAGACCTTCTGAAAGGCTGGTGCCCTCATCTCAAAAAGGATATTGTAGAGAGTATTTTGTCAGAGAAAAGGTGGCAACCCTAGCCACAGAAGTCCCTTCCAGATTGTTATGTACTGAAGTTCTCACCCTGGGCCAGCAGGGGGATACTGTAGATAGTTTTCACTCAGGTCCACATATGCAAATAAGGGATTGAAAGTGACGTTCAGTGATTGGATAGTTAGAGAAAATGGTTACTGTTGCGTTCTAGTGGAGCTCTATATAAGCAGGCTGGCTGAACCCTTCAGTTCAGTTCTGTCCTGGCTTGTGAATAAACAAGAGCTGTTTGAAGAATCGCTGTGTCGTCTCATATGTTCACCCACAACTTAACACAGGTCATGCAGGAACTTGTCCCCGGCCGCTGGTCATTTCCCCTCTAAACCTCCCTGCTTCCAAATCTCTCTATCCAGAACAAAGACTTGAAAAGCCGCCTCGCCAGCAGCGAAGTCCTCCAGAAGCCCAGCGCCAACGTCTCCCAGCTGGAATCGCGCCTTCAAGAGCTTCAGGACAAACTCCAGGCTGAAGAGAGGTAAGTCGTGGTGAGGCAGTGTGGGGTAGTGGTCAGAGTGTCATGGGGGAAACCGGGGTTCAGGTACCCTGCTCAGTAACTAATAATAATAATAATAATAATAATAATAATAATAATATTTATACCCCACCCTTCCTGGTTCAAAAACCGGGCTCAGGGCGGCTAACAACAAATTTAAAACACTTAGTTAAAAAAGCAGCATGAAATACAGTATAAAAACATGAATAACAATAAAAATAAAAAATCTATTAGATAATCCCCAGGGCTAGCTGGCTGAATTGGTCCTACTTGGGCCAGCAAGGTGGTCAGGGGAGAATTAGCTGTGGGGTCTCAGATGATATCTGATGGGAGGGCCTTCCACAGGGTGGGCGCCACCACCAAGAAGGCCCTCTGCCTGGTTCCCTGTAACTTGGCTTCTCGCAGTGAAGGAACTGCCAGAAGGCCCTCAGATCTAGACCGCAATCTCCGGGCAGAATGATGGGGGTGGAGACGCTCCTTCGGGGATACTGGGCTGAGGCCGTTTAGGGCTTTCAAGGTCAGCACCAACACTTTGAATTGTGCCCAGAAACGTACTGGGAGCCAATGTAGATTTTTCAAGACTGGTGTTACGTGGTCCTGGCGGCCGCTCCCAGTCCCCAGTCTAGCTGCCGCATTCTGGATTAGTTGCAGTTTCCGGGTCGCCTTCAAAGGTAGCCCCAGGTAGAGCGCATTGCAGTAGTCCAAGCGGGAGATAACCAGAGCTGCACCACGCTGGCGAGACATTCCGCGGGCAGGGAGGGTCTTATCCTGCGTACCAGATGGAGCTGGTATACAGCTGCCCTGGACACAGAATTGACCTGCGCCTCCATGGAGAGCTGTGAGTCCAAAATGACTCCCAGCTGCACACCTGGTCCTTCAGGGGCACAGTTACCCCATTCAGGACCAGGGAGTCCTCCACACCTGCCCACCCCCTGTCCCCCAGAAACAGTATTTCTGTCTTGTCAGGATTCAACCTCAATCTGTTAGCCGCCATCCATCCTCCAACCACCTCCAGGCACTCACACAGGACCTTCACCGCCTTCACTGGTTCTGATTAAAAAGAGAGATAGAAGCTGATGGGAGTTGTAGTTCAGCGACACCGCGAGGACCAAAGTTTTCCCCCCTTCTGTGCCTCGGACAAGAAACACAGCACCTGCCTTGCTTGTGGAAGACCCCCAGAACCTCCATTGTTGTTGTTGTTTAGTCGTTTAGTTGTGCCCCACTCTTCATGACCCCCTGGACTAGAGCATGCCAGGCACTCCTGTCTTCCACTGCCTCCCGCAGTTTGGTCAAACTCATGCTGGTCTCTTCGACAACACTGTCCCACCATCTTGTCCTCTGTTGTCCCCTTCTCCTTGTGCTCTCCATCTTTCCCAACATCTGGGTCTTTTCCAGGGAGTCTTCTCTTCTCATGAGGTGGCCAAAGTCTTGGAGCCTCAGCTTCAGGATCTGTCCTTCCAGTGAGCACTCAGGGCTGATTTCCTTCAGAATGGAGAGGTTGGATCTTCTTGCAGTCCATGGGACTCTCAAGAGTCTCCTCCAGCACCAGAATTCACCTCCATGTTTTGCTGGAAATGTCACTTGTCTGAAGCCCTGGACAGCTGCTGCCGCTCAGTGCAGGCAGTGCTGAGCTCAATGGTCGGACTCTTCAGAAATCAGCTCCCCCCTATTTCCTTCCCTGTCGCCGCAGGGAGAAGAGCGTCCTGGTCTCCTCGAACCGCAAACTGGAGCGGAAGGTCAAGGAGCTGACCATTCAGATCGATGATGAGAGGCAGCATGTCAACGACCAGAAGGACCAGGTGAGCTGGGGTGGGGTGGGCAGGAGGGCTCAGAAGACCCCAAAAGGTGTCTCCAGACAGGGCTGTAGAAAGATGTCCCTCTCTGAAATCTTGGGCCACCACAACCAGCTTTTGCTGTTGTTGTTTTTTAAAAAAAAATTTTTATTAGACCATTTCAACATAACAAATTATCAGTCCAAATATTCAATTACATTATTTTCTCCCCTCTCTGGTTTCTTTGCACATGTTGTTCTCTGCATATTATAAAATTGTCCCTATCCTTGCCTTATCTATCATGTATTCAACTAATAAATTTGTGGGTGTTTATTCAAAACCTGCCAAGGAGTCCAAATCTTTTTGTTGTCTTTTTAGATAATTTGTAAAAAGTTCTTCCTTGAAGTCACAATTGTCCTCATCATGCAGTTTGTATGTCAATTTGGCCCATTCCGCATAGCTCATCAGTTTTTCTCGCCACTGTTCTTTCGTTGGGATTTCCTCATTCTTCCATCCTTGTGCTAACAAGGCTCCTGCCGCTGTTGTAGCATACATAAATAAGTTATTTATTTTTCTTGGCAGGTCTTGTCCTACAGTCCCTAACAAAAATGCTTCTGGTTTTTTTTTTTACAAATGCCATTTTAAACATTTTTTTTCAGTTCGTTATATATCATTTCCCAATTTTTTTTAACTTCTCTGCATTCCCACCACATATGATAAAAAGTACTTTCTTTTTCTTTACGTCTCCAGCATATATTTGACCTGGTTTTGTACATTTTTGCTATTTGTACTGGTGTGATATGTTAGGATATTTCCGTTCCACCTTAAAAGGGAGCAGGCTTTGTGAGTCAGAGTCTGCGTATTTCCTGTTCACAGGAAGTTTATGTTTTGTCTTGGCTTTCGTTTCTCTCTCTGTGCCTGAGACATCGACGGAGGCAGTCATGTTTTCTTTGTTCTGACCAACGCTGAATAAAGTTGTAAATAATGCTCTCCTGCGTGCATCTTTCGCTGTGCGAATTCTGCTGATAGAGCGTGCATCAGCTCTGGAATGTGGCAAGCTATTTCTGGAGCTCGTGTCGCTAATTGAATGATACTGCGTGTCTACGGGAGGCCGATGGATCGCAACGGAGACGACGTGGGGTCATGATGGACTCTGTCTCCCTGGCAGTATCCCAACAAGATATACCATCTATACATCATTTTCATGTAGTTTTCTTTCAAAAGAGAACAACCAGCCTTTGGAGCCAGGTGGACCTGAGAGCCTGGCTCTGTTTGAGGCAGCTTCCTCTGCTTAAAACCAGAACCTTGAGGACTAGACCCTTACTTTTACTTTTACAGGGAGGGCCCAAGATTGCGGGGTATAGAGCTTTGCACACAAATAGCCCCAGCTTCATCTCCTGGCATCTTCTGCAACGGAGTGCTTTTTGCCTGGTTGCCACTTATTTATCTTTATCCTGCTGGATTGTTAAACCAAACATTAAAATCGTTGATTTGAAATGCTATTAAAAATAGGTGTTAAAAATATTACTGAAATCAACTCTAGCTGAGAAAGAGATAAAACATGCAGCTTCTCCGTGTCTAGATAGGCTTGCCTTTTTTTAAAAAAAATATATTTTTATTAGGTTTTACAACAAATTTTAACATATTCACTACTGATAATATAATCACAAACTAAGTTTCAAAACTTAAACAAAAATGTTTCAAGGGGACGCTGAAAAGAGTTCAGCGAAAATAATATTAATAATTATGATGATTTGTTTTAAAAAGAGTTCAGTGAAGGCTGCCTCCTTGGTGTCCATTGGCAGGGAGTTCCAAAGGACAGGTTCTGCTGCACTGGAAGGTTTAAAAGGGAAAGACCCTGCTGTATGATGATTCCACTCCTTACGGGGGGTGTGTGTGTGTGTTAAATTAGCCAGCATGTATTTATGAGGTCTCCGCTGGGCCCTTCAGTTGCCAGGGCACCCCAGATCTCCCTGCTGCTACCCCTGAGTCAAACTGAGCAGGCCTTCCTTCCTTCCTCCCATAGCTAAGCCTGAGGGTCAAGGCGTTGAAGAGGCAAGTGGACGAGGCAGAAGAGGAGATCGAGCGGCTGGAAGCTGCACGCAAGAAGGCCCTGCGGGAGCTGGAGGAGCAGCACGAGACCAATGAGCAGCTCCAGAGCCGCGTCAAGTCCCTGGAGAAGGACCTCTGGTGAGGAGGGCGCACCCTTTGTGGGTCCTGAGGAAATGGGTCTTGCTTGGGGGCCTCTCCTGGTCTGCCCTGCAGAGGACCTTAAGGTCCATGAAGAACCACAGCTTAGAGGTCCCGGGCCCTAAGAAGTCAGACTATCCTCCACCAGGGCCTTCTCAGTGATGGCTCCGACCTGGTGGAATGCTCTGTCCCATGAGACCAGGGCCCTGCAGGATTTAACCTCCTTCCGTCGGGCCTGTAAGACAGAGCTATTCCGCCTGGCCTTTAATTTGAATTCAGCCTGATCTTTTATTTCCCTTCTCTTCCCTCCCCTTTTATGACCCGCTCTGAGACCCCACAGCTAATTCTCCCCAGGCCTCCTCACTGGCCCAAATAGGACCAATTCAGCCAGCTAGCCCTGGGAATTATCTAATACTTATTTCCCCTAAATTAAATAAATTATTATTATTATTATTATCATCATCATCATCTTTGGGGTGTCCGATTGGCCGCTGCAAGAACAGGAAGCTGGCCTAGATAGACCCCCTTTGGCCTGACCCAGGTTCATGGCTCTTTGATGTACTTATGGAACCTCCAGCCCCATCGGCAGGCTACCTCGATTCCCAGGTTCTTAGGGAATGGAAATCTGCCCCCTAACCTTTCCCTCCCTTCTCCACCAGGCGAAAGGCAGCCCGGTCCACAGCCGAGTCGTCCCTGAAGGACGACCACCTGAGTTCCGATGAGGAGTTTGACAGCGCCTACGGTCCGTCCTCCATCGCCTCGCTTCTGACGGAAGGGAACCTCCAGACCAGCTCCTGTTAGCATCTTCTGGCCGACCCCTTTGCGGATCCCGTCGGAACGCCTGAACTTCTAAAACACTTCGAAACCCGTCCGAAGTGCCGTCCTCGCGTTTGCCTGTCCCTGGCGGAGCAGCCGGAAGATCCCCCTCTCCGAAATGTTGTGTGCCTGAAGATGGAAACAGACCTCTTTATCGAAGTGAAGGATATATTTTTATGTTTATTCTTTTTCTTTGCTTGCTACGGGGCAACGAGAGGCCGGTCGTAAAACGGAAATGATGACAGAACTTTCACTCTCTCTCTCTCTTTTTAAACCCCCCTCGATCTGGTTCTCAGGGCAACTGGTGAATGATTAAGAAATAGAATCTTCCAGTTTTTTGCTTTTTCTAAACCAAAATTTTAATTTTCTGCATATGTCTGTGTACATAGATATATATATATATAGGGCCTGTGTATGTATGTCAATTTTGCATGTGTTCCAAATTTGGATGTGCAATAATGTTTCATGGAGGGATCTGGGGAGATAGTGGAATGTGTCTTGGGAGGGGGGGAGACCTGGAGCCGCCCCCCCCCTTTGCGGTACATGTATATATGGGTCTGCAGAAAACAGATCCTCAGGTGGCCTTAACTACTGATACTGATCGCTGTGTCCTTGTCCATGCCAGTGAGTTTTCAAGACCAGGCGCGCGGGATGGGAAGAGATGACTTGTGACTTTCCCGCTGGGCAGCTATCTCCGCTCATAGATTTTTCTCGCCACCGAGACCCTCGAAGCCGATCCCTGCTTCATCTTTGGACATCTGCCCTGCTCCCCTTTCTGGAATTTCCCGTTCACGTCCTCGGACGACCCTCTCCTAAATGCGTCACCTGAAACCATCTCACCCAGGAAGTGAAGATGAATCTTTCAGCAACGGGATTCTGAAACGTCGTTTGGGATTTGCCTGGGATGGCAACACGAGCGACGGCCTTGACGCAGAAATTGGGCAAGCAGCCATTGAAACGCCGATGGCGAGGTCAATAGGACTTCCCTCCATTTTCAGCTTCTTGCTGACTGGAGCAGCGCAAATTAGAACCAGCTTGTGTTAACACCATCCCGGGTAACCAGCTGCCATTTTGCAGAACTGGGGCTCTATTCCGAACCGTTCCCCAAATGTCAGTCCTTTCATTTTGCAGGGAGAGAGGATCTGGCTGGGGCCATCGAGCCATGGTAGCCAATTCGGCGCCCTGCAGACAGCTCTTTGTCACCTCTGACCCTTGGCCATCCTGGCTGGGGCTGATGAGAGTTGTAGGCCAATAAGATCTGGAGGGAACAGCAGTCCCAGTTTCCATCAGTGAGGAACCATTCCTTGGCTTTCTCTTCAAGGCGTTTTGGGTTCTGTGTTGGGAACGAGGCCAAGACTAACCTGAGGAACCCCTTCCAGGAATGGTGAACCTCTGAATGATGTTTGACTCCAGGACCGACCTGGCGGGATGGTGGCCGTGTCAGACGAACTTCTTGTCTGCTGATGAGTTCACGAAATCTGCCGTCTTCAGCTTGGAAATTTTAAAGAGAGAAAAATCTCCGTGGTCTTCTGAATGAGGGGTGGGGAGCCAGATGTTTCTGGACTTCCCATCAGCCCCAAATGACAGATGTTGGGAGTCCGGCGAGATCTGGAGAAGCCAGGTGTCCCCGTTCCCTATTTGTATATAAACTATGTCCCATCGTGGCCGTGGGGTTTTCCGCTCCTGATTCCTAAAGCAACAGCAAAGCCAGACTCTGGTCTCGCAACCCGATCGGGACGGCCAGTTCTGAAGATGCCCTTCTCGGATCCATGCTGACAGTTTCCTCTGTCGGGGGGACGGGAGAACAGCAATAGCTCTTTTTTCTGATTGCCCTTTGGAGCCCTCGCTTGGCTAAGACGCTACCTAACAGCCGAGGGTACGATATTGCCCCCGCTGCAACCACTGGCTCTCTCGGAGGCACTGCACGCAATCCTTCGCGTGCGACTGTCGGCGTGTTTGCAAAACACACACCCCTCTGCCCCTTTTCTTCCTGGGCCGATCGCTGTGCCATGTCTCCAGTTGGGGCATCACGAAGGTGGAACATGAGCTCCGAACTCCATGGAAGAACGCCTCCGTGACAATTTGGGGGTTTGTGGACTTCTCCTTGGGAAAACTCTGCTTCGCACAAGACTGGGCGTCGGAGGATGCAACTGTGTCGCTCAGCAGAATATGGCTGCGTTATCAAACCTTAGTAAGGGCTGCTTTTTCCACCCTGTCCCCTTAACACAGTGCGTGGGGAACCTCGGACCCACAGGCCAGATGTGGATGTGGCCTGGCGTGGATCTCCGTTTAGCCCCCGAGGCTGTTTCCGCCCCAAACCGCAACCACCTGTGACATCAGGTGTGGGGCATGTCAGTGTGGTGAGGTCGGCTGCGCAGAAGAGTTCCTTGTAGGGGGAACTTGACTGCACAGCCAATCTATGGGGTGGGGAGGCTGAATCGCCACACATCACAGCTGCATTCCCCGTGAGGCAAACGGGACTGCGCAGCCGCTTCCTGCAGAAAGCGCTTTTGCCAGACCTCGAGAAAGGCCAAGTTTAGATATCACAAAGGGCTTTGCCGCTCCCCAAACTCAGTCGGGCGCCTGGGAAGCACTGCACAAGCAGCTTTGATAGGTTGGGTGTGACTGCCCACCTGTCAAAGCCCGACATCAGGTGAATTGACAGGAGCATTGCCCCACCCATATGTCAGAGCTGGTCTGCTGGGCCAAAAGGATTCCCTGCGCCCTCTTTAACAGTACCCAGGTGCCCCAATTTAACCTCTCCAGGCCTTGCACCAAGTGCCTTATCATGGATGTGTCCCAGGAGAAGGGCTCACTCTTAATGTACTTGTTTCACGCGGGAACCGACTGGCTGTGCCATGCTTGGAATGGCACCATCAAAGGCATGATGCGCACCTCTGCCTTTTATACTTCTGCATACACATGGGCCGGCCGCGAAGTCTTGCTAGGTCCCATCTTTGCTTGCCTTGTGGCTCCCCCTCTCAAAAGCGGGCGCTGTGCCGTCATCATCACAACGGCGCTAAAACAGGGATTTCAACATGACTTTAAAGTGCTGGTTCCTGGCTGGCTACTCTGTTTTGCACTGAAACGAGCCCTGCTTAAAGGGCTGCGCATTTTGCGGGGAGGGGAAATGACACCTTTGGCAGGAGAAAAAGTGAGGCAAGATCGTTTCCACCCCCCCCTGGCTGGCACCACCTTGCCCCCACAACTATTTTGGCAGTCTCTGGAGGCTCATCCCTTCTGCCAGCACAAGTCTTCCAAATACACCGTGGGTCAGAGGGGAGATCTTTACTTCTTTGCTTCAGTGGTTGCTGAAACGTCCAAGAGGTTTTACTGGGTGTGTTGCCGAGAACACTATCTAGTCCTGAAGAAACTCGACTGCATTGCAGCCAGCATCAAAAGCAGAGCTACCATCTTATTTGTGGAAGATCGCTCCCCTTGTTTTGGAAGTGTTCTCATGCAAATGTCTTTGAACCGATTATTTCTGCAAATCTTTCTCTCAGGAGAGCTTGTGTTTATATTTCGTCGACACCGTCCATGTCTTTGAGCTATAGTCATAGCAAATCGGGGGGGGGGGGGGATAACGTCTTGTTTGTTCTCCACAACCCTCAACATGGCTTCGGACTGCAGAAGTCGCTGGGCGTCAGGAATTCGGTGGAATGAGTTGATCTGCAATGTCCACCGGCAGCTGGAGCAATGCACAGCCTTCAAATCAGCCTCCTGTGTTGTCAAATTTAGCCATTACATTGCAGAGACAGTCTGACCCTCCAAAAGTTGCTGAAGTAAAACTCACATCATCCCAGGCCATCCTCACTAAGACTAACGGGAGCTCAGGAACATCTGACGGGCCAAAGGTGTGGCAGATCTTTGAAATGTCATTTGGCCGAGATGGGAAAAAACTCCTCTACCTTGTTTTTGTCCCTTTTATCCAGCTTCTGGGCTCAGATGAGTTTCCCGCTTTGCCTCTGCCTCTCTTGAAGGTTGCATGAAGTGATTCAGACCGGTAATCGTCTTGTGAAGGGGTCCGCAGGCCGCTGACCACCCTGCTCAGATTTACGGAGAGCAAAAAAGGAGCAGGCATCTTCGGGCCTCAAGCCACGATAACAAAATAAACCGCTTCTGGGTACATGAAAACCCAATCGGGGTCATTTGTTTAGAGATCAAGCTTTTGGTAGCCGGCGCCGCTGCGTCCGTCAGGGCAAGACGGGCGGCATTTTGTTGGAACCTGGTTCTCAAAACTGGATGTCTTGAAAATGCTCCCTCGTTTTGGATGCCCCCCACCCAGCCTGCCCCGTTCAGTTTCCCTGGGGCAAAACTTGAGGGTGAGGTTTTTATACCTAGGTCTTTGGAGCTGTGATTCTTTCTCTCTCGTTCTTTTTTAAACAGTAATGCAATAATTTAGAAGCGTGTATATTTGGGGGAGGGAGAAAAACCTGATCAAAGAGGATTGTTTTCATAACGAGGGTTCCCTCGTCCCCAGCACAGTGGATTTGTACAGTTTTAAATGGCTGCTATAATATACGATCTGGGTTGGTTTTTATTATTTGTAATTTTTGATTTCCCTCCAGATTTATTTTCCTTTAATAAAGAACAAAAAAAAACCCCACACCACAACCGTGTACATTGATTTTTTTCAACCCCCCCCCTAAAGTCCTATACGAATTGGACTTTCTGACCACCCCCACTCTCCCACCCCCCAAATTGGTATGTGGTCAAGGCCTTGGGTGAATCTATCCTTTCATCATTAAAATGCCTTATTATAATGGTTTAAATTAAAACATTTAAAGATAAGTAAAAAATAATAATTATTTTGTAAAATGTCAGCATCTACTTGTCTGGATAGGTTTGCTTAAACCAAAATCGCTTTCAGTCCATGCTGAAAAGAATATGGCAAAAGCCAAACGTCAACAGGCAGGCAGTTCTAAAGATCAGAGAGGCTGAGTGGGCATGCATGGGGCAAGGTGATCTCACAGGTAAAACTGGTCCCAAGATCATTTAGAACGTGGGTAGGCAAACTAAGGCTCGGGGGCCGGATGCGGCCCAATCGCCTTCTCAATCTGGCCCGCGGATGGTCCAGGAATCAGCATGTTTTTGCATGAGTAGAATGTGTGCTTTTATTTAAAATGCATCTCTGGGTTATTTGTGGGGCATAGAAATTCGCTCATTATTTTTTCCCAAAATATAGTCCAGCCCCCCACAAGGTCTGAGGGACAGTGGACCGGCCCACGGCTAAAAAGGTTGCTGACTCCTGATTTAAAACATAAGAGTTGTGAGTGGAGAATCTGTGCTGCTTGCAGAGGTTGGATGTGAGCTGCTGTCATCCCTAACTATTGGCCATGGTGCCTAGGGATTACAGTGGTACCTCGGGTTAAGAACTTAATTCGTCCTGAAGGTCTGTTATTAACCTGAAACTGTTCTTAACCTGAGACACCACTTTAGCTAATGGGGCCTCCTGCTGCTGCCGCACAATTTCTGTTCTCATTCTGAAGCAAAGTTCTTAACCCGAGGTACTATTTCTGGGTTAGCAGAGTCTGTAACCTGAAGCATATGTAACCCGAGGTACTACTTTATAGGAACTGGAGTCCAGTGATACAACTACACCTTGTCTTCACAGACAGGCATCTCTCCCAACTCTGCAATGACTCTGTGATCCCACAGGAGCTCAATTCGATTCAGTGACAGCATTGAAAACAGAAGGGAGGGAGTCATTGACATTGAGTGGTAAAGAGACCCCTGACTGTTAGGTCCAGTCGTGGCCGACTCTGGGGTTGCGGCACTCATCTCGCTTTACTAACCGAGGCAGCTGGCGTACAGCTTCCTGGTCATGTGGCCAGCATGACTAAGCCGCTTCTGGTGAACCAGAGCAGCGCACGGAAACACCGTTTACTTTCCCACCGGAGTGGTACCTATTTATCTACTTGCACTTTGACATGCTTTTGAACTGCTAGGTTGGCAGGAGCAGGGACTGAGCAACGGGAGCTCACCCCGTCTTGGGGATTTGAACCACCGACCTTCTGATCGGCAAGTCTTAGGCTCTGTGGTTTAACCCACAGCGCCACCCGCGTCCTGACATTGAGTGGTACCTCGCCCAAAAACCCAGAGGGGAAGAATTTTCTCCCTGGCTGGGCACCTAAAATGACAATAACCGCACTGGTACCCCACAGAAAAATCCAGGAGCATGGTTCTCAAGGCCTGGCGCTGTCCCTTGCCCGTCCCTAAGCTCTGAAGCGACTGGATTTCTCCCTATGTGGCCCTCTGGTTCTTTGCATCGGCCCCCAGACTTACCCTGGTGCATAGGTGTGTGAAAACCTCTAGCTTTTGCCTAGCAGTTGTACAAAGTTAAGCCTCTCATCCATTGCCCCTCCCACTTTTGCCTCTGGCCCGGCCCACATCAGGAGGCAAACTTCTGCACCCTTGTCAGCGCTAAAACTTACCTGGGCCACCAGGAAGTCCCAATTACAGATGGGTAGCCGTGTTGGTCTGCCATAGTCAAAACAAAATAAAAAAATTCCTTCCAGTAGCACCTTAAAGACCAACTAAGTTAGTTCTAGGTATGAGCTTTCGTGTGCATGCACACTTCTTCAGATACACTGAAACAGAAGTCACCAGACCCTTCTATATAGTGAGAAGGTGGGGAGGGGTATTACTCAGAAGGGTGGTGGGAATGGGTGATTGGCAGATAGCTGCGATGAGCCTGTTGACGACTCTTGACAACTGCAGTAGGTCTTACAGGAAAAAGCAAGGGGTGAGAAGGTGAGATCTCATTATACATGACAAAGCCATTTTTCACCTTCTCACCCCTTGCTTTTTCCTGTAAGACCTATTGCAGTCGTTAAGAGTCGTCAACAGGCTCATCACAGCTATCTGCCAATCACCCATTCCCACCACCCTTCTGAGTAATACCCCTCCCCACCTTCTCACTATATAGAAGGGTCTGGAAACTTCTATTTCAGTGTATCTGAAGAAGTGTGCATGCACACGAAAGCTCATACCTAGAACTAACTTAGTTGGTCTTTAAGGTGCTACTGGAAGGAATTTTTTTATTTTGTTTTGAGGAAGTCCCAATATTTGTGACATGTCCCAGGCCCACGGAGAGTGGTTCTGCAACCTGGTGTAGCTCAGTTGTATCGCATTTTGCTGGGGAAATGGCACAGAGATTTGTTGCGTAACTCAAAAGAGTGAAGGGAGTTTGCTGGAGAACCGGGCTGGGTCCCTAGGAACGGGTTTCCGGCACGCCCTGAAATCGAATCCTCCTCTCCTGGCCTACATTTTGAGCAAAGCTGGGGGAAGCCGGTCTGATAAGCTGATAAGTTTCCCACACTCTCCTGGTGATAATTCTTCCCAGTCCTTTAAGGAGCAGAACTCCACCCTGTGGTGTGTGGCTTCAGCCTTTGGGAACTTGGGAAGCTGTCTTGTACGCAGTCAGATCATTCATTCATCCATAGCTGTCAACTTACAGATTTGAAAATCAGGGACCAGCAGCCTCGAAAATAAGGGATCAGCAGCCAAAATAAGGGATTTCCCAAGGGGCACAGGTATGTTCAACTTCTGAGCCCCTCCGAGCCAAAGGCAGAAAGCCCAGCCAGCAGCCAAACGAAGCCTCAAGCGGTGGTTCCCACAGCGCAGCAACCCGGCAAAGGGGATGCAGCAAGGAAAACCACCGTCACCTCTCCGCTGGGAAGCGCTGAGCAAAGGCGAGTCCCCAGGCAAGGCGGCCGATTTGATCGGTACAAGGCATGCAAGCTCCACCCCCCAGTCGTTCTCAGGCTCCTTATTGGGTGAGCAACGCAGCCAAGCAACACAGCTGGAGCCTCCCTCCTCCCTGGCCGGCAAGGAGGGAGGGAGGGAGAGGAGCTGCTTCCTCTGAAACCCGGGAAATTTAAGGGACATCATCAATAAGGGACAACAGCGGGACACGGCGCTGGGATAAGGGAGTTTCCCGCCAAATAAGGGACGGATGACAGCTATGATCTGGAGATCAAACCCGGGTCGTTCTGCATGCAAAGCTGAGCGGCAAATGGTTTCAGATTGGATTGGGGATTGTGGGTTGAGATTCCTGCATTGAATGGAGTTGGACTAGATAATGGGTAGGCAAACTAAGGCCCGGGGGCCGGATCCGACCTAATCGCCTTCTCAATCCGGTCTGCGGACGGTCCAGGAATCAGTGCATTTTTACATGAGTAGAATGTGTGCTTTTATTTTAAATGCATCTCTGGGTTATTTGTGGGGCATGGGAATTGGTTCGTATTTTCCCCCAAAATATAGTCCAGCTCCCCACAAGGTCTGAGGGACAGTGGACCGACCCACGGCTGAAAAAGGTTGCTGCCCCTGGGCTAGATGACCCTACTTTACAATTCTATGATTCTCCCAGGGGTCATGGGGAAAGGTTTAGCTAGGCAGCCCACATATTTGCCTAGCATTATTATTATTGAATATTATTATTATATTAATTTATTGCATCCGTACCCCACTTTTTTCTCCAAGGAGCTCAAAGTGGCATGCATGGTTCTCATTTAATCAGCTGAGGCTGAGAGGCAGTGACTGGGCTAAGGTCACCCAATGAGCTCTGCAGCTGAGTGGAGATTCGATCCCTGGTCTCTCCTCCTGTGACCACAACGCTGCGCTGGTTCGTTGGCACGCCCTTGGCTTTGAAAGAGGATTAGCCAAATTGATGGAGGGCAGGGCTATCGGTGGGTACGGCTGAGTTCACCACTGGATGAGGTACTAATAGTAATAGTAATTTATTATTTGTACCCCGCCCATCTGGCTGGGTTTCCCCAGCCACTCTGGGCAGCTTCCAACAAAGATTAAAAATACATTAAAATGTCACACATTAAAAGCTTCCCTGAACAGGGCTGCCTTCAGATGTCTTCTAAATGTCAGATACTTGTTTATCTCATTGACATCTGACGTTCCACAGGGCAGGCGCCACCACTGAGAAGGCCCTCTGCCTGGTTCCCTGTAACTTGGCTTCTCGCAGTGAGGGAACCGCCAGAAGGCCCTCGGTGCTGGACCTCAATGTCTGGGCAGAATGATGGGGGTGGAGACACTCCTTCAGGTATACTGGGCCGAGGCCGTTTAGGGCTTTAAAGGTCAACACCAACACTTTGAATTGTGCTCAGATACTGGGAGCCATACTGGGAGCCAATGTAGGTCTTTCAAGACTGGTGTTATGTGGTCTCGGTGGCCGCCCCCAGTCACCAGTCTAGCTGCCGTATTCTGGATTAATTGCAGTTTCCAAGTCACCTTCAAAAGTAGCCCCACACAGAGCGCATTGCGGTAGTCCAAGCGGGAGATAACCAGACCATGCACCACTCCTGCAAGACAGTCCGCGGGCAGGGAGGGTCTCATCCTGCGTACCAAATGGAGCTGGTAGACAGCTGCCCTGGACACAGAATTGACCTGTGCCTCCATGGACACTTTTGAGACCAGAATGACTCCCAGGCTGCGCACCTGGTCCTTCAGGGGCACAGTGACCCCATTCAGGACCAGGGAATCCTCCACACCTGTCCCTGCAAAATAGTACTTCTGTCTTGTGAGGATTCAACCTCAATCTGTTAACCGCCATCCATCCTCCAACCACCTCCAGGCACTCACACAGGACCTTCACCGCCTTCACTGGTTCCAATTTAAAAAAGAGGTAGAGCTGGGTATCATCCGCATATTGATGGACACCCAGCCCAAACCCCCTGATGATCTCTCCCAGCAGCTGCATGTATGCTTCTGAACGCCAGTTGCTGGAATCACAAGCAGAGACCGTTGATATTGTGCTCAGGTCTGGCTTTCGGGCTTCTTCCCATTGGGGAATTTGGGAGGTCACCGTGGGAAAAAGGATGCCGAGTCCCTTTTGGCCTGGTGAACTGGCAAGGCTCTCCTGGCGTCCTTATGGAACCTGCAGGTCCAGGAGCAGTCTATCTGGATTCCTTGGTTCAAAGGGGAATTTGAGAACAGGAGGCTGATAAATAGACCGTTGTCAAACGGGCATCTCACTTCTCTCAAGGGAAAGAGATCGCCTTTCGTACAATGACGGGGCTACTGCTCTTGTTTTGGTATAATCTATGTAAAATCACATGCGCACCCATGCAGTATATATCACGTTTTCTTTCAGTTTTGTTTGTAATTAGACTGAAGTCGTGTTGCGGCCTGCTTCCCCAATCTGGCAGTGTAATCCTGGTAGGATCTGCAGGAATAAAACCTTTCTTGACACAACTTCACGCCATTTCTGAGCTGTGCTTTATTCTAGCCCTCTCAGCTCTGGTCCACAGCCCTAAGTTAGGGCTTTCCCCCTCCCTGTCCCACACCCCCTTTGTCATTGTGGGCAAAAACACCTGTAACCGTCAGGCAGAAATCCAACTGGTGCACCTTTCCCCTGGCACAGAAGTCTCTACCTGCGGAGTGGATGTCTGCAGCTCACAGCTCAATAGGGCTGTCGCCTGATTTAAACAGAGCTTGATTAATACCATCTTGAAAGAGGCATTCTCTGTTCCTTGTTTGAAATGTACCAAATCGCACCCCCCCCCACCCCAGTAAAAGAGAGAATTATGCCAAAAGACCCTGAAATGTTTTCAGCCATTCAAGGGACATTCAGCTTGACGGTAGCAGAGAAGCAAGACTTTCACATCATCGGAAGGCCATATATATCTATATATCTATCTATAGATCTGCCCACAGCCATTGCCTCCCCCATATTATTTTTTTTACAAGCTAATTCAATTTATTGAAAGCAGATTTAGATCAACCTGAGAGGCAGCTGCGGTTTCCAAGACAAACACCGCCATGAGCCGAAAACTAACACATTAACTTTTTCCCGCCGCCAAACTGGAGATGGCGGATAAATTTGTCTCGGTTCCTGTTTTAACGAAGGAGCTCCCTAACAATCTGCACCTCTCCAGATTTTGCAACGCCCTCCTCTAACCCACCAAAAATGTCTATAAAAAGGCAGGCGTTGTTTTATTTTTATTTCTTTATTTCATTAACTTCTATCCCGCTTTTTCCTCCAAGGGGAGAGTGGTATCCATTGTTCTCTCTCTCCTCATTTAACCCCCACAACAGTCCTGTGAGGTAGGCTAGGCTGAGAGGCAGTGACCGGCCCCCAAGGTCACTCCTGGTGAGTTTCACGGCCACGTGCAGAATTTGAACCCTGATCTCCCAAGTCTTAGCCTGACACTCTTAACTGCTACACCAGTTGGGGGTAAGTGTGTGTAGAAATGCATATATTCATGAGAATGACATGCAAGTAGATCTGCCCTGTTCCTGTCATTTGTTTCAAAGCTACTTTTAAGTATTGATTTTTGTACTGGTGCAACCCTAACCCTGAGACCTTATGTGGAAAGGAGGGTACGAAATCTAGTAGTAGGAGTAGTAGTAGTAGTAATATAATGTAAAGGTAAAGGGACCCCTGACCATTAAGTCCAGTCGTGGCCAACCCTGGGGTTGCGGCGCTCATCTCGCTTTATTGGCCGAGGGAGCCGGCGTACAGCTTCCGGGTCATGTGGCCAGCAGGACTAAGCCGCTTCTGGCGAACCAGAGCAGCGCACAAAAATGCTGTTTACCTTCCTGCCGGAGTGGTACCTATTTATCTACTTGCACTTTGATGTGCTTTCGAACTGCTAGGTTGGCTGGAGCAGGGACCGAGCAACGGGAGCTCACCCCGTCACGGGGATTCGAACCGCCGACCTTCTGATCGGCAAGCCCTAGGCTCTGGTTTAACCCACAGCGCCACCTGTGTCCCAATAATATAATGTAATGATCAATAAATAAGTACAATCAGCTGATGATGTATTTATTTAGTTATTACAGTTATATATATCCCACCTTTTTCTCCCAGGAGGGTGGCATATACAGTTCTCCCCCCTCCACATTATCTCCTCACAATAGCCCTGCGAGGTAAGTTATACGTTAGCGAGACAGCGGCTGACCAAAATTTGGGAGACCAGGAGCCACACCGAACAAATGCATGTTCTTGCTAGTTAGCACGAGAAGGGGTTAATGCCACAGAGCTGTCTTGCTGAGAGGCAGATAGACCATAGAAAATGTAAATGGTAGAGGGGGCTGTGTGTGATGTCATTTCACCTCTCTTCCTGTTTCCTGCCCCCTCCCTCCCCCTCTCCCTTCGACTGGCCATGAGGACAGATGTACCCTGTGCTTGCTCCAGTCCTAGTCACAAGCGTGAGATGGTTTTCACTGTGAACACAAGCATGTCACCAGCATAGTTTTTACTACTGCTTGTTTTCCAGGACCTGATCCAGCCCTCTAGGAGTTCCCAACCTGATCTGAGAACCTCTCAGTGATCCACCAGCTCCATTTAGGTGATCTGCTGTGTGCCTGTGGATTTGTGGTTGATGGTGGAGGAACAGCACAACTGTCATAAGAAAAAATACATTTAATTCCCTTATGGGATATCTAGAGCCTGTATAGAGCCCTTAAGTGGGCTCCCTATTGGCAGGAGAAAAATAACAGGCCAACCAGAGAATACAGTCATACCTCGGGTTACAGATGTTTCTGGTTGCGTTTTTTCAGGTTACCGACCTGCCGAAACCCAGAAGTACCAGAACGGGTTGCTTCTGGGTTTCAGGGGTCGCACATGCGCAGAAGCACTAAATCGTGCTTTGCGCATGCGCCGCATCGCAACCTGTACATGCACAGATGCACAGCTGCAGGTTGCGAATGCTGCAGGTTGTGAATGTGTATCCTGCACAGATCACGTTCGCAACCTGAGCGTCCACTGTACTGAGAAGCAAAGCGGCTAGTAAGCCTGATCTATTTTAAAGGAAATAAACTGTTGCAGCAGAGCCCCCACTCCCCACACGCAGGAGGGAGGAGAACCCCGAACAATGGTGCCTAAGCCCCTATATAGACTTTTGAAATTGCCCACCCTGTAGCCCAAGACCACCCCCAAAAAACATCATACATACCTCACAGAAGGAGGCGGTCTACAGCAGAAATTTGAGAGTGTTGCTTCTCTCCTGTCTGCCAGGATCCCTGATAATGCCTTGCGTGAGTGCGTTTTCTGGGTAGCCTGACATTCCTTTGAGATGGTAAATACTTTAGTTCCTGAATCTCTTGTATACTGATAGTTTGCTCAGCTTAACAGATACTTGCCAGACTGTATCTGAAAAGGGAGGTATAAGCCCCTAGAGTCAAAAGACAATTGGAAAGCTTTTCCAATTTCCTTCCTCCTTGCAGAGAAAATTTTGAAGTCAATTTGGGAGAGTTGAAATGGCTTCAGGATTGCTCTCAGACACTATACTTATGCATGTGTGTTTGCCTTGTACGTTTATGAACATTTATTCTGTATTTGAGACCTTAGAATTCTTATAACGACACCCGTTGTATTCAATATTCAATCTTGAGTTATTTAACCACTTCACAGTCACTTCTTTTGTTTCTTAGATTGTGTTTTATGGTGCAGCAAATTGAATTCTATCAGCGATTTGCATTCTGTACAGGACAATTTCTAGAAAATGAAAGAGGCAATTAAAAGGCAATTAAGAACCATCCAGCGTCGCTTAGCACGGCCCATTAACAATGGCTACAATAAGCAGGGAAATCATTAAGGGGTCTGCCAATAACCTCAGTCATTTCCCAACGCTTTAAAATACGCACTAAGATGCTGGCAAATCATCATGAGGACTTTGAACATTGGAAGCTGGTGCAGATAAGCCTCAAACTGCAGATGGCAGCCGAAATTGACAGATTTGTCCATTCCTAAGCCGTCCTCCTTTTTTAAAAAAATCAAATCCATAGCACTGGGCATATTTTTTATTTATTTATTTTTTATTTATCATTACAAAAGACTGGCCAGGCTCCCCGGGGTATCCAATCAAGTGAGCATTAACAGGTAACCTGCCAGGCAGGAGATAAACAATGCACTCAGATTTCTGTTGTAGACCGCATTTTCTGTGATGTAGGTATGATGTTTCTGGGGGTGGTCTGGAATTTGAGGGTAGGCAATTCCAAAAGTCTATATAAGGGTAGACACACCTTTGTTCTGGGTCCTCCTCTTTTCCTGCGTGAGAGGGGAGCACCCTGTTGCAACAGTTCAATAAAGATCAGGCTTACGAGCTGCTTTGCTTCTCAGTATGGGGGTCTTGGATACCCCATAAGGGAAAAAGGGCAGATTTTGTTTACAACAGCAAGCAGAGCAAGAAGAGAAAAGCAGGATACGGAAAGAGAGAGAAATCAGATGAGCTCTGCGCCTCGAGTCTTCCGGCCTCCTTGTTGTGATCCTGTAAACACCACCTTTGGCCAGATGTTGCGTGTCTGCCGGGTGATTCACAGGGCAAAAATGATCCGCTCAGCCATCTGCGGTGATGGAACCTCTCTGAGACTGCGAAGGAATCGCTCTGTAATTGGACGCCTGGTTTGCAGAGCTCGCCTCCCTCCTGCTCAGGTGTGACATCATACCTGTGGCGAGACGGAAAACATGACCATGTTGGGTATAGAGAAAGGGCAACCTCAGTAGGATGAAGGAGCCAGCGAGGTTTGCTCTGATCTTCCCAAATTTATGCAACAGTTCCATGTAGCTTTAACTCAGGGGTCGGCAACCTTTTTCAGCAGGGGGCCAGCCCACTGTCCCTCAGATCTTGTGGGGGGCCGGACTATATTTTGAAAAAAATAATGAACGAATTCCTATGTCTCACAAATAACCCAGAGATGCATTTTAAATAAAAGGACACATTCTACTCATGGAAAAAACATGCTGATGCCCGGACCATTCGCGGGCTGGATTGAGAAGGCAGTTGGGCTGGATCCGGCCCCCGGACCTTAGTTTGCCTACCCATGCTTTAGTTCTCATTCACAACCACTCATATTTCTAGGTGAAACACACACACACACAGAGAGAGAGAGAGAAAGAGAGAGAGAGAGAGAGAGAGAGAGAGAAATTCACACCAGGCTAGAATGAATATTTTTATCCATCCATTCAAAGCATTTTTTAACCCGCTGTTCACTGCTGGAAAAGCCTTCCAGGTCAGCTTGGAAGCATGAAGGAATAAAACAGACATGGCACAAAAGGAAAAGTGATTGGGAGGGAGGAGGAAAAAGCAACGTGGGGCAGCAGTGGCAGCAGTGGCAGCAGCACGCAAGCCCATTTTACATCTGTGGAACACCGAGGCTCAGAGCTTGCCTACAGTTAGAGCCGAGTCAAGAAAGGCTTTCTGGTCTACTGATAAAGACTCAGCAGCCTGCTGGCAATCTACCAGTTTCCCAGTAGCAGATCCCTTGCACCCCAGAAGCTCCTTCCCTCAGGAGAATGAAAGTGGCTTTGCTACATCTCAAATATCTAAAATCTGCCGAACCGGCCCCAGTTATCAGCTGCTGGGGTAAGTGGCAAACTGTGGCCTGGGCTGGGCGCTGTTTGTGTTTGCCCAGCTGGTCAGGACAAAGTTCACATCCAATTCCGCTGTGCAACTTTTGCAGGCTCCTGTCGCTCAAGTTTCGCTGAGTTTCCTTAGGAGGAGCTGCCAATCAGAGATCATTGCCTACCTTTCCAGGTGTCTGCCTGTCAAGCGTGCCAAGAATCTAGGCCTGCACCACCGGCAGCTAAGGGACACACCTGGGAGATGCCCAAGACACCCTGGTCGAGGGTGCACATCGATCTGGCCAGCCCCTTTCACGGCCGGACCTTTATGGTAGTGGTGGACGCCTATTCCAAATGGCTGGAGGTGGCCCTGATGCCCTCCACCACTACCGAGGACGTCATCCAGGTGCTGCGAGGCCTGTTTGCAACACATGGGTGTCCTGATGTCCTTGTCTCTGACAACGGACCGCAGTTCACGTCAGGCACTTTTGAGCGGTATCTTTTGGGACTGGGCATCTGCCATGCCCTAACGGCACCATTTCATCCATCCAGCAACGGGCAAGCGGAGAGAATGGTGCGCTCGGCAAAAGAGGTACTGGCGCGCCTGGACCGGGGAGACTGGCACGAGTGGGTCGCCGAATACTTGTTAATGCAACACATCACCCCTCATGCGGCCACAGGGTGGAGTCCTGCTGAACTGCTTATGGGCCGCCGCCTCAGGTCACTGCTCGACCGGCTGCACCTGGACTTTGCCATGGCCGAACCCCCAGGCTGTGCCAACGCGCCACGGTCATTTGTTCCAGGAAACCAGGTCTTTGCCCGGAACTATGTGGGGGACATTCCTTGGGTGCCAGCCACAGTAGTGGGAGTCACTGGACCTCGCTCATACCAGGTGGCACTCGAAGACGGACGCTTGTGGCGCCGGCACATAGACCAGCTTAGGCGCAGGGTTGGGGACTTGGACACTACCGTGGTGCCCCCAACTCCGCTTGTGGCTCCAGAACAGACACTTACAGATGGTGAGGCTCCACCTACACCTCTCTCGCAAACTGCAGGCGTGGAGCCGAACCAAGCCACTTCAGAGGGTCTGCCAGACTTACCACAGACTCAGACCCCTCCACTTGCGGAGGTTCCACCCACAGCAGCGGATCCAGGGGGCTTGGTTTCAACGCCACCTAGGGTCGCACCACAGCCTCAGCAGGAATTGTGTGGCCCCCTGGACTTAGCTACCAGTCCCCGGCGGTCTGGCAGAGTTTCCAAGCGCCCAAATATTTTAAAGGACTATGTTGTTGGACATGTATCCCTGTTGGTCTAAGTATGTGAAATGTAACCGATATGCTTTTGTGCCTAACTGAACCATTACGGGTAGTGCTGTATATAAGGAAACCATTACGATTGTAACTAACGCCTTATCTCGGTGGGGAGGGGTGTTATGTACTGATGTTCTCACCCTGGGCCAGTTATGCAAATGAAGGATCGAAAAGTGACGTTCTGTGATTGCATAGTTTTAGAAAGTCGCAACAGTTACAATTGTTCTGGAGCTCTATATAAGCAGGCTGACTGAGCTCCTCAGTTAGTTCTGTTCTGGCATCTGAATAAAGAAGAGCTGTTTGAAGAATCGCTGTGTCGTCTGATATGTTCACCCACAACTTAACACTTTCCCTCCTTTCCTGTCAGCACCATTGCATTGTGGGTTATTTTCAAAGCTATAGCCAACCTCCCCCCTTTTTTATACTATGAGTCTTCTCCCAAACCTTGTAGATTCCACCATGTTTGGGCAATAGAAAGTCTCTCAGAAACAAGCAAAATTACCAGGAGTTATTTTCTCCTAATGAACTTATGGACACTTCCAAATGTGAAAGTCAAAAAAACTGTGAGCTAAAACCAATTTGTATTATGTTTCTATGGCATTCTAACGCAATACAAGTTGGATTCATTCAAACATTTGTGCCTCAACTGGAGATACATTTCACAGCAAAAGCAAAGAAGAAGAAGAAGAGGAGGAGGAGGAGGAGGAGGAGGAGGAGGAGGAGGAGGAAATGCATAGTGAATAGAAGTTGGGATCAACACATCCTAGGAAGCAGCTGCACATTTGTGAGACAAACATGGATGAGCAAAGCATCTGGGAATCCAGTAAACTTCGTGCTTGAACTGGGGACGCTTGGCATTTCTGGCACCAAGGCCCATGAGATAATCAGTCGTGAAGCCATGCCGAGTTCGTCAATTGCCAGTGAGGGCATTCTGCTGGTCTGAGTGCTCTCTTTAATAGCACAAATAGCGTCTAGAGCAGCTGTATCCCTCCCACACGAACTGGCCCAAACGAGGCACGGAGTACTGCTCCTAGGATGATTATATTAACTTGAGGTGTCTGGATTACTACTTCCGTTGGTGGATCAACACTGGCGGCAGGATTTATAGCGAGGCTACTTGATGACACTCCACCACCACTTGAACCCCCATAGACTGCAAGGGAGCCAAAGCCCCCCAAGACTCCTAAGGCCCCACTTCGCCCAAAGCCCCCAGAGCCACAACTTGGTTCCAGCGAGGCCAGACCGCCAACTGGGTAACAGCAGGAGGAAGTGTAGCCACAGGTCATTTTGGAGTGATGGGTCCTGGATCTGAAATGATGATGAGCAAACATTCATCCAATTTATTCACACATCCAATTTATAACAAAACAACAACCACAACAACAAGCCCTACCACCAGCAGTGAAGACAGAGAGGAAGAAGGGGAGATTATAACACAATATGCAAGTTCGTTAAAAACATTCTCTATCATTAAAAAATCCCAAGCCAGCTATAGTGCAGCAGTCTAGCATTGGAAGTCTCTTGGTGGTGTCACCCACGGGTTTGTCTCCCTTGCAAGCTCATGAGATGGCCTTCCTCCAGGCAGCTCCTCCTCTTGGAACACGTGCCCCTCTGAAGAGTGTCTATCATCCTTATGACTAACTTGGAGAAAAGATCTAAAAGCATTCTTCTTTACCCTTGTCTGTTCCTGTGAACTCTGAAATTATTACATTTTCATGCTTTTCTTTTATGTTTCTAGGAGCTGAAGGTTGTCCAGACCCCTCAGAATAAACTTTGAAGGGTGTGAGAGCTCAGGAAACTCAAATGTAAGATATTAATTCTATTATATATTTGTGTCCTTCTCTTTCTCGTACACAAACCCTTTCTCTGGTTGGGACCATTTTATGTTGTGTTTACCATATGCTGTTGAGATTTAATACTAAGATTTAATACTACTTGGAATGCAACAACCCCATGGCAGCCACAGATTCCCCGTCCTTTCTCCAGCAACAGAAAGCAGATATTCTCTGTCATCAATGCCACAGCCCTTAAGATATTTGACAATGGAAGGTATATGGCTTCATAATCACCTCTTCCTTCCTCACCCCCTTTCCCTTTTATGCTGTGCTTTTTTTGCAGTTGCAAAGCTAAACTTGCACCAAGAAGCTACCCCTTCAGTGTTTCATTTTGTTTTCATATCTGTTTTTTTGCAACATGTTCTAGCAGCCCTGCCAAATACACTTTGGAGAAAGAAATGCCTGGCATCTCAAGGTAAAATTAGGAGAGCCCCCAGCACCAGTCCGTGTGGACCAGGAATAGGGTGGGGGTATCTGTGAGCCTCCAGGTGTTGCTGGACTCCAGCACCCATCAGGCCCCGCTGGCACAGGCAATGGCCAGGGAGGATGGGAGTTGTAGTCCAGCAACTCTGGGAGGACCATTGATATTCCCCGTCCCTCCTGTAGACAGGCCTGAACTAGATGGAGGATTGCTCTGACTCCATACGAAAGGAGTCTTCCGTAATAGCCAAAGTGCCCGTAAGAAATGAGAAAGATGATGAGCAAGAAGAGGCAGGTTTGGGTTCAAAAAAGGAAGCGGAGAATGAAGTTTGGAAAGGAGGAGGCAGCAAAAGGCATGGAGTTCTCTCACTTACCAAGGTCTCAGGAGAAGTACTCAGGTGAAGGTGAGATGAGCTGTTGTTAGAATCGGGGGCAACAAGTCCTTTTATACGATTCCAGGACCGCAACTCCCTCCCTTGTAGACAAAAGCTGCCTTCAGGTGTCCTACCCTCCCTAACTAATTGTTGGACATGGACTTCATCCAGCCATTCCTGAGCTGCCCTGTATTCATTAGCATGTGCTTTATCCAATTCCATTCCCCTTTCATTATCCTCCTATTTACTCCTTTTGATGACTAATTATGATACTTTTTACAATTGGTGTTGCCCCCTGCTTCATAAAGAATGCGTGCCTGTCAAAGTTATAATAATAATAATAATAATAATAATAATAATAATAATAATAATAATAATAATAATTTATTATTTATACCCCGCCCATCTGGCTGAGTTTCCCCAGCCACTCTGGGCGGCTCCCAATCAGTATTAAAAACAATACAGCATTACATATTAAAAACATCCCTGAACAGGGCTGCCTTATAAGCCCCCAGTCCACTCAATTCTAGAGATTGGTGTGAAGCCCATCTTCCCAGTGTTGTAAATAAAAATATGCCCTTTTCCCTTATGGGGTATCCAAGAGCCCATATACATAGGTTCCCTATTGGTAGGAGAAAATAACAGAGGCCAACCAGAGACTATTGAGAAGCAAAGCAGCTAGTAAGCTTGATCTTTATTGATCTGTTGCAACAGGATGCTCCCCTCACACGCAGGAGAGGAAGAGGACCCCCCAAAATGCTGTGCAAGGGCTTATAAAGACTTTTGAAATTCCCATCCTCTAGATCCAGACCACCCCCAGAAACATTATGCATGCATCACAGAAGACCACCCCTCAGATACATCCCATCTACATCACAGAAATTTAAATGTTGTTTTTCTCTTGTCCTTGTTTATTTCCTGTCTGGCAGGTTACTTGATTGGATTGCCTTGGGAGCCTGGCCATTCTTTTGTAATGATAAGGCTCACACCCTTATTCAAACACACATTACGACAGGATTTGTGAAGGAAGAGACAATGGGGAGGCTTTTCAATTTTGACCTTGCAGAGAAAACATTTGGTCAGTTTAGGAATCAAAATGGTTCCAGGTTGGTCTTCCTGTGTTGATCTATCCACCTGTGCTGGTCCAGGGGGGGAGGTTACCATGGGGCGAGGTCCAGGACCTGAGTCGAGGGTCGGCAGACAGTCCTCCTCGGGCGAAGCGAGGTCCACAGAGGGAAGCCGGGCAAGGACAGGAACTTCCTGGAGAAAAAGGCACACGGTTTCCAGTTCTCCTTGGACCCGGGTTGCAACAATACTGCTCCAATGGCGTGGTTGGACGCGTCCGTCTTGTCTCATGGGCTTCTCTGGATCCACGTGCAGGAGCTGCTCTTCTGAGGCAAACGCCTTTTTCAATTTCTCAAAGGATTGCTGCGCATCCTCTGTCCATGTGAATTTCTTTTTGCTACTAAGACAATCTGTGATAGGCACTGTCAAGTGAGCGAAGTTCTTTATGAACTTCCTGTAGAAGTTGCTGAAGCCTAGGAACCTCTGCACATCCTTTCGGTTTCTGGGGGCCTTCCATTCCAGCACTGCTTCCACCTTGCCTGGGTCCATGGCCAGTCCCTTGTCTGACAACCTGTATCCTAGGAACTCGACCTCCCGGGCATGGAATTGGCATTTTTCCAGCTTGGCCCACAACTGATGCTTCTTCAATCTCTGTAGCACCTCCCTGACGTCTTGGACGTGTTGTGCTTCATTCTCCGAATAGATTAAGACGTCATCCAAAAAGGCCACGCAATTCTTGTACAGCAGGGGCCCCAACACATGGTGCATGAAGGATTGAAAGCAGGCGGATCCCGATTGTAATCCAAATGGCATAACCAAATATTCAAAAGCCCCCAGGGAGGTGAACATAGTCGTTTTCCATTCGTCCCCCTCCCGTATTCTAATCAGATTGTATGCCCCCCTTAGGTCCAGCTTGGTAAAAATCTTTCCCTGCCTCACACGTGTCAGAATATCGTCGATTCTGGGCATTGGGAAAGTCACGGGTTCTGACACCAAATTCAAACGGCGGTAGTCCACCACAAGTCTGGGCTGATTGGTTGATTTTTTTGTCCACAAACACTGGACTCCCCCCCCCACCGCCTTTGATTCCCTTATGAAGCCCCTCTTCAAGTTCTTGTCAATAAACTGCCTCAACTCCTCCATCCCCCGGTTGGACATGGCGTACAGGTTGATTTGGCAGTCATACGGTTTGTGGGGGGGCAGTCTATCCCCCTCTCTCTCGCTGAAGACCTCCTTCAAATCAGTATATTGCGGTGGCACCCGCCCCTTTTCCTCCATGACCACCCCAGCCACCCTGGCCACAGTCATTCTTGGTTCCTTTCCTCCCAGGCAGCGTTCTAAGCAGCGTTCAAAGGTGAGCGACCGCTGATGCCATGACACCACTGGGTCATGTAGTGCCAGCCAGCTCATTCCTAGTATTATTGGCCATGTGAAAGGCCATGGTTTCCGTGTGCCTGGAAACACTCATCTGCATTGGCGGTGTCTGGTGTGTCACTTCCCCTCCCAGTAGTTCCCTGCCATCAATGGTTGTCACCTACAAGGGGAAATCTAGTGGCAACAGGTGGAGCTGGTGCTCCAGGGCAAAGTCTACTGAAGAAATTACACGAGGAGCCAGAATCAAGCAGACCATTCACCTTGACTGAGTGCCCATTTGGGAGTTCTAGCACCACTTCAATGGCTATAGCTGCTTTGGGAGGGTCAGGCCGGGGCACTTCTATTGGTCGCTGGCCTGGCTGCTGCCCCTGCTGGTCGGCAGCCAGGCTTTCTCGTTTCCCTGCACCGGCTCCTCCTCCCCCTTCTCGTCGTGGCCTGCTGTCCCCATCATGCCTTGCCAAGCCTTTTGTTGGGGACAGACCCTCGCAAAATGTCCTGGCCGCTGACAAAGGAAACACTTCTTGGTAGTTTTCCACTCCTTTCCCTCCTTTTTCCGGACTTCGCTAGCATTTGAAACTTTGTGTGCACTCTCTCCATCAATTCCCATTGGCTCTTCCACCTGGGAAGGCTCCCTCGGCATCTCAGGAATCCGGTTGCCATGGAAACGCTCCCCCCTTATCTCCCGCCTTTCTTGAGCCCATGCTTCCTGGCGTACACCAATCGCAAGCACAGTCTTTGTAAGCTGATCCATTGACCGCGGGCGGGGCGCTCTGGACAACTCATCTTTCACTTCAGGAGCCAAACCTGCCTCAAACAGCGTTTGTACTGGTTCAGAGCCCAGGTCCCACCCGAGCTTGTGCACTAACATCACAAAACGTGACCAGTAGCTTCTGACGGACAGGCTCCCCTGCTTGCACCCCAGCAGCTCCCTCCGTGTCACACTTTGTTCCACCTCGCTGGGGAACATTGCGTCCATTGCCCGGTAGAATTTTTAAAGATCTTTTAATGCATCATTCTCCATCACCATCAAGGGCCTGATCCATTCCCGCGCACCATCCTGTAGATGTCCAATAATGTACGCCACCCTCTCCCTGTCATCAGCAAAGTCATTTTTCTGCAATTAAAAAGCGTATTGGATTTCCGTTCGGAAAGCATTGTAGTCTTGGGGCTTTCCTCCAAACTTATTTACCAGCCCGGGGACCTTCCTCCCTATCGGGGTGGCTCTGACCTACGCATCGTGAGCCCGCCTTTCCTCCAGCTGCGCCGACAAGGTAGCGACCTGTGTCTCCAGGTCTCGATTCCTCTCGACCAGACCTCGCACCATGGCTGCTTGCTCTGTCTCTCCGGCTGGTCCTGTCTGGCTCATCATGCTGCCTTCCCCGGGCTGCGCACAAGCAACGTCAGGGACTCACGGATTGCTGTAAAGGTTCCTAAGGGGGTTGCTCGTGCGTAAGCAGATGCCTATCTCCCTGGCTGGGTACAAACACCTGGCTGGGCTGCCAAAGTGAACCTCTTCTGTCCGGACAGCCACTCGCCTGTGGCTGACTCAATCGCTGGCAGAATCCGTGAGTGGGCGTTTCTTAAACTTCTTCCAGCAAATAAGTTCTTTGACGCCTAGTCTCCGCCTACCCTCTCTGCATGGAAGCCTTCTGCACAGGGAGGGCGTGGGCAACGGAGGACCCCTAGTCTCCCCGCTGGTCCCAGGCAAGGAGTCATGGGACTGCCTCGCCACTTCCCCCACCTGCCCCCCTTCTCCACTGGTGCTACGCTGATTCTCTTCCCCAGAAGATGGGCTGCTTCTTCCGATCCCTGGACGCCCTCTGGAATCCCTCTGGCTTCCGCGCTCTCCCTCCAGTACTGATGGCAGTTCCCTGACAGTTTGCTTTAAACAAAGCCCTCTAAATTGAATTCAGGAGACACCAGCCTCAAAGGGAGCGTCCGTGTGTAGTCTGGCCGTTGTTCCATCTAGCTCAGTATTACCCTCCCGTTTGTGGCTGGGGAGTTGAGGATTCAATCCTGATTGGGGGTCTATTCTGAAGCGTGTCTTTCTACCTGAAACTCTCCTTCTTGATTCATTTTGTTTTCAAACGCCCGAAATCTGGAAGTAACTGCTTCATTTTTTTAAATACTTTTCAGAAGTTTACTGGCCACGCGGCTTCCATATTGAATTTTCCTTAATTAAATGCTTCCAGGAGTAAATTCTTCACTTATTGAATATTTCAGAACTCAAATGGTTTTCCAGACCGGATTACGTTAAAAAACCGAGGTACGTCATACATACATCAAAGAAGGGGTGTAACCCAAGACCACCTCCCACATACCTACATCACAGAAAAGGCGGTCTACAGCAGAAATCTGAACGCATTTTTCCTGTCTGCCAGGTTATCTGCCTTTCCTGATTGCCTTTCCTGATAGTCTGTCACCCATTAAAATGCTGATTACTCAATTCCTGAGACAGTGGGAAGGCTCCCTGACCCCCGCTCCTTGCAGAGAAAACATTTGGTCAGTTTGGGAATCAAAAATGGTTTTAGGTCGGTCTTCCTGTGCTGATCTATGTACTTAGTACATTTATGAACATTTATTATATATCTAGGGATGCGGGTGGCGCTGTGGGTTAAACCACAGAGCCTAGGACTTGCCGATCAGAAGGTCGGCGGTTCGAATCCCCGCTACGGGGTGAGCTCCCGTTGCTCGGTCCCTGTTCCTGCCCACTTAGCAGTTCGAAAGCATGTCAAAGTGCAAGTAGATAAATAGGTACCACTCCAGCGGGAAGGTAAACGGCGTTTCCGTGTGCTGCTCTGGTTCGCCAGAAGCGGCTTTGTCATGCTGGCCACATGACCCGGAAGCTGTATGCCGTCTCCCTCGGCCAGTAAAGCGAGATGAGCGTCACAACCCCAGAGTCGGCCACGACAGGACCTCATGGTCAGGGGTCCCTTTACCTTTAAAAGAGGATTGGATGTATTAATTAACGGAGGTTACCAGAACCTCCACAGCCAGAGGCAGCAGTGCTTCTTGTTAAGTGGTTCGTGAACATGTCAGACGACACAGCGATTCTTCAAACAGCTCTTGTTTATTCAGAGGCCAGAACAGAACTGAACTGAAGGGCTCAGTCAGCCTGCTTATATAGAGCTCCACTACAACGTTACTGTAGCAACTTTCTAAAACTATCCAATCACTGAACGTCACTTTCGATCCTTCATTTGCATAACTATCTACAGTATCCCCCTGCTGGCCCAGGGTGAGACCTTCAGTACATAACACTTCTGATTACCAGTCGCTGAAACCACAGGAGGAGAAAGATGGTGAAATAAGATGGTGTATTTACTTTTATTTCTACGTTTTTAGGTTTGATGTTATGTCCAGTATACCTGAAGGAGCGTCTCCACCCCCAACATTCAGCCCAGACACTGAGGTCCAGCGCTGAGGGCCTTCTGGCGGTTCCCTCCCTGTGAGAAGCCAAGTTACAGGGAACCAGGCAGAGGGCATTCTCGGTGGTGGCGCCCGCCCTGTGGAACGCCCTCCCACCAGATGTCAAAGAGAACAACAATTATCAAACTTTTAGAAGACACCTGAAGGCAGCCTTATTTAGGGAAGCTTTTAATGTTTGATGTATTACAGTGTTTTTATATTTGGTTGGAAGCTGCCCAGAGTGGCTGGGGAAGCCCAGCCAGATGGGCAGGGTATAAATAATAATAAATTATTATTATTATATTATTAGTACTACGTAGCCCTGTTTAGGGAAGCTTTTAATGTTTAATAGGTTATTGTATTTTAGTGTTTTATTGGAAGCCGCCCAGAGTGGCTGGGGAAACCCAGACAGATGGGCAGGGTATGTATGTATGTATGTATGTATAAATAAATAAATAAATAAATAAATAAATATTATTATCTTTTTCTGCTGAGAGATAGCAAAGCGGGTGAAAGCAGAAACAAACCAGAAGCCGAAGTTTGGGGAAATCTTGGAGGGGAGAGAAAGAGGACTATATAGTAAACGTTCAGAATTTGAGATGTATGTAATGAATGAAAAAGAAAAATGAATAATTTAAAAAAACAACAACAAGACATTCCCACGGGAGAATCTGCTTTAATTCTGTCGCTGTGCATGCAGCCTCCCCGATGTGTTTGAAGACTTCCTTCATCGTCGGGCCTCCATGATGTAATTTCGAGGGAATGTGACAATTAGGAGGAGGAGGAGCAGCCCAAGGGAAAGATGGAACACCTCTCTCAGCCGAGCTGGAGGTCAGACCGGCTCCTCAGCTCAGGCAGGTGAGGAGGAGAAGAAGAAGAAGAAGGAGAGGTTGTTGTCGACAGATGCTCCGAGCCGAAAAGGCGCTATGGCCTCCTGGAACCGTCCCAGGAGGCTCTCCATGCCGGCCGGAGGGATAGGGAGAAGCTGGCTGCACCCTCATCTCTGGGGCCCAGAGGAGGAGAGGAGGGTCTTCTGCCCCCAGGTGAGTCTCTGAAGGGGAAGGGGTTTCCTGCAGAGTCTGCTTGGTGACCGGGGTCGGCAACTGGCGGACCTTGTGCCAAATTTGGCCCAGGAAGGATGGATGAACTGGATTGGCGACGTTTTGGAAGTGCATTCGATCCCCACAAAAAGATATGGGAATTGTCGTTTGTCGAGGGTGCTAGGAATTGTAGCTCTGTGAGGGGCGAACTAAAGTTTCCAGGATTCTGGAGGGGTAGGTGTGTTTTGAATGTAGTTTGTTGGTGTGCTGGGAACTGTAGCTTTTTAAAAAAGAGGTAAATGGCAGTTCTCAGGTTATTGGGGTGCATGGCTGCTTTAAATGTAGTTTGTCAGGGGTGCTGGGAAATGTAGCACTGCGAGGGGTGAACTGCAGGATTCTTGGGGGGGTGTTATAAAAGTTGTTTGTCACGGGTGCTGGGAATTGTCGCTCTGGGAGAAGTAAACTATAGTTCTCAGGTTATTGGAGGGGTTGTTAAAAGTAGGTTGTTGGGCGTGCTGGGAATTGTAGTTCTGTGGCGTGAATTACAGTATCCAGGGTTCTTTGGGGGGTAGTGCTTTAAAGATATGGTGTGCAGGCAACTCTGGGAAGCAAAATTGTACTAGATGGAGATCTGTCCAGTGATTTGGGGCCAAGGAAGCTCACGGCTGACCCCTCGGGCAAAATCCGCTCCCGTCTAGACGCCATCCCTGAAGTGGGATAAATGTTTCTCCTAGGTCTGTGAGGATGAGGCCAGATAGAGCCTCCTCAGCCAGGAGTGGTCTACCTGCGGGGAGTCCCTGGAGGTGTTCCTGCCTCAGAAAGGGGGGTCTCTCTGGCTGTTGGTGTGGTGAGTGCTTTGGTGAGAGAGAGAAAAAGATGTCTCTTCATTTTATATCTTTCAGAGGAAGCTCTCGTAGGAACATTGGGAGCTGCTGTCTCCAACCAAGTTAGCCCAGGGGTTCATTTAACTCAGTATTGTCTACACTGACTGGCAGGCTCTCTCCAGGGGTTTCCGGCAGGGAACATTCCCAGCTCTACCTGGAGATGTTTGGGATTGAACCGAAAATCTTCTGCATGCAGGGCAGCTGCCCTGCCCATTTAAGCTGCAGTCTTTTCCTTAAAAAAGAAATTAAGATTCCAGTCCTCAGCGTTCGAAATATGGGGCTGATTTAAAGATAGGAAGAAGATGGGAAACTGTTTCCCAACCCTACCAGGAGATGCCAGGAATTGAACCCAGAACCTTCTGCACCCAAGGTAGAAGCTCACCCACTAAGTCCTTCTTCTGCAAGGAGTGTTTACATGCTGCATTTGACAAGTACAGTGGTACCTCGGGTTACATACGCTTCAGGTTACAGACGCTTCAGGTTACAGACTCCGCTAACCCAGAAATAGTGCTTCAGGTTAAGAACTTTGCTTCAGGATATGAACAGAAATCGTGCTCCGGCGGCGCGGCAGCAGCAGGAGGCCCCATTAGCTAAAGTGGTGCTTCAGGTTAAGAACAGTTTCAGGATAAGAACGGACCTCCAGAACGAATTAAGTACTTAACCCGAGGTACCACTGTACACAAGCTGTGCAGCCATGTAGCTGCTCACCTCTAAGGTTCAACGACAAACGTGTTCACTCTTTCTCACAAGTGTACACAGCCTTTCGCACAAGCGCTGGCCCACGGCTTGTGCTCCGTTTAATGCGCCGATGAGTCTTGAGTCTGTGAGATGTGCCCGTCAGAGTGTTAGACCAGGACCTGCGCATTGTCAGACTGCTTTAAAAGCTCCCGATGACTCGAGACAGTGAGCCACACTGCGACCGGCAGAAAACGGATGCCTGCTCTTTTTAATTTTCTCAATTTTAAAAATTCATTTTACAAATAAAAAACGCAAACAGAAAAGACAAACAATACAAACAAATTCTTGTCATAGCCTTATTTTTCTAAACATTGTTAAGTGGACTTCCCCAAGTCCCCCATATCTGATTTTCATTTTATTTCATCTTTAGCATTATATTATAATTTCTAATTTTTTTTTTAATCACACTTAAAATAACTTCACATTATATACTTAAAAATAATACTATTTTAAAATACCCTATCTTCTACTTCTAACCCTACAGCCTATATCCACTTCCAAAGCTATTCTAAGATTTAAATATTAACATATTTTTTTCAAATATTCTTTAAACTTCTTCCAATCTTCTTCCACCGTCTCGTCTCTCTGGTCTCATCTTCATCTGCCATTCTTTGATAGTTGGTAAGTATTGTTTCTTCCAATTCTTCGGTAAACGGATGCCTGTTCTTGAAGCAATTTGACTTGGTAAGGCAGGAGAGGGGAACCTGCCGCCCTTCAGAGGCAGCGGCTGTGCAGTGGTTAGAGTGCCGGACTAGGGAAAGACCCGGGTTCAAATCTCCAGTTGGCCATGGAGCTTTGATGGCCCGGTCACGGCCTCTCAGCCTAGCCTACCTCACAAGGTTGTTGTGAGAAGAACCTTGGGATATTAATATAATAAATAATGGAAATGAGTTATTTCAGGACTTAAGATGTGTTGGTAGCAATTGCACAGTTATCTGTTATTGAGGGGCACCCAGGCTATTGGATGGGGTGGGCTTGCACCCCAATAAACCCTCGTTCTGGGTGTGGGTGTGTGTCAACACACCTGCTTTGGTGTTGAATATTCACTGATGTGTGCTTGACATGTTTTCAGCAACTTGATTAAAAAAGAAGTCTGTACGTGTGATTAATCCTCTGTAATTTGACTCGTTTAATCAATTAAACAAATTAGCATTTGGACAAAACCTCAATATGTTTTCAAGATATTTAAGGAGGCGTCTGCTGACATGATGATGCGATAAGCAGAGACGCCCTCTCAAGGAAAAGGCATATTGCTGGCCTCATCATGAATTCTGGTAACTCAGCCAGATCTCAAGGAGCTGGCACAGCAGAAGGGGCGTAATTTGAACTCGGGGTCTGATTCATTTGAAAGAAACCAACTGTGTTTTTTGAAAAGAAAATACATTTGCATGTTGACGGAGAAGTATATTCAAATCACCTGGAGGAGGCAGTCAAATTTAGATAGGAAATATGTCATGCATAGCCAACACAAATTTGCAGGCTGCAGACTATTTGGTGTGAAGACTTGCAGGCGGAAACGCTGAAAGGAATTTATTTATTTTTTTGGTATAGCTTTTCTGTTTCATTTTTAACGAAAATGAATATAATGCATATAAGAGAGAGAGAACAAGCATAGCGACAGATAACAGATGAAAATTAAAAGATGAAAAGCAAAATTATAAAACAGATACCGAAGGGAACGGATCCAGCAAATGCAGGTTTTCTCCTTCTTAAATGTCCTCCTTTGAAAAAAATTCTCTCCGCATTTCCATTTTTTAAAAGCACAAGGCAACTTACAATAACATGAATATAACAATATTTCTCTATCTCTCGGTCTGATCAGATGTAATACATATTGAGAAGGGAGCTTGCTATCTTTAATGCTCTTTCAGGATAATATTCAGTAGCTGCCTGTCCAGCAGAAAACTCACAGGTGAAGCTTTCCCCCTTAGCACAGAGCTGCAGTGAAGGACATAAGCTGCACCTGCAGAATTTCTGCCTGTCACTTGGTGTCTCTGCCCCCAAGCAATGGCAGCCTCTGTTTCTTTTGGCCAAACAAAGTTCCTGTTTCCTTTTTTTTATTCTGTGACTGTGCACGCACCATATATTAAAAGCACCCTTCCAATAATGTTGGGAACTGTAGTTTTTTACGGGC
Organism: Podarcis erhardii; assembly: GCF_964252035.2. NCBI lineage: Eukaryota > Metazoa > Chordata > Lepidosauria > Squamata > Lacertidae > Podarcis > Podarcis erhardii. The sequence goes on along the minus strand of NC_138505.1, from coordinate 3,083,751 downwards.
GCTATGAACTTGCAGACCAGTGAAGGGCGAACTGCACTTCCTGGGATTCTCTTTTTAAAAAAAATTTATTTTTATTAAATTTCCATTTACCAAATCATATCATACTAATTATTCTAAATTATAACAATACAAATCATAAAATCCAAATATTTTGCCTAATTATACATTTTTTGTGGGGGGTACCCATGCTTCGAGATCGGTAGGAGTCCAATCATCTTATATTCCTGCTGCTTTGATGTTTACAATATAGTCACAATCCCATCTTCTCATCTCCTTGTCGTTACCCTTTTTCTTCTCAATCACCTCCGAGTTGTCTCCACAAGTGAGTTGAAAGAAACAGTCTTGTTTATATTTCTGTGTGAACTTTGTAATGCTCTCTCGTAATTCACTCACATAGATACAATAGTCCAAGAGTCCCGTTCGAGTGGGCATCGCCATCTTATTCCGTTCCGATGAAATACAGTCTAAATGTCTGCTCGTTAATTTTCCCAGACCCGCTGCATCGTAAATAAGTCTGTCCAGGAGGGTTATTGGATTTACGATCCAAACCTGATAGCAGAATGACGGCTCACCCTCCCTAAGACTACCAATCTTGCAGCAAAGGTCTGCCTCTCGGTGTCGGACCACTTTTATAACTGCGTCACAAAGAGAGCCTTTCTTCTTTCCAAATCTTTCACAGAGTAAAACCTTAATTCGTATATCCCCCCCCCCCCAGTTTATTTTTGATCCCACTTGCAATTAGTCGTTGTGATGGTTCTTCTAAGGGGGAGGGTTGTTAGGTAAATCATATTGAAAAAGAAGAAAGTCTCCCCCTCTTTCCGTTCCGTTCAACATACCAATATGTATGCCATCTTTGATGCTGTCCTCTGTTCCTTCTGTCCCATTCTTCATCGTCTCAGTGGTGGAATTATTTAGCAGATAAAATACTCCTGACCTCACTCGAAGCATGTGCGTTTACTTCTCCAATTTTTGTTACTCTTAAGCAACGCAACCAGTTTCGCTCTTGGAAGCAGCTTCAGGGAGTTCCAAAGCCTACCTGAGGGCTTTCCGCCCAGTGCCTCTCACCCCCTCCTTCTTCCGAACTCGGGGGTGATTTATGGCAACTGCAGGTGAGGCAGCATCTTCCCAAACCTCTGGGAAGACGAGGGAGACTGATTTATTCCCCATAATCAGCCTCTAATTAACTCGTGCAAGCTGGAAAGATGGTATTGTCGGCCATCTTCCAAGGCGCTCCTAGCGGCCCCCCGCACTTCCCAGGATTCTCGGGGTGGGAGGGATGTGTTTTGTGTACACACCGCTCAAGTTCCTTCTCGGCCTCACCTAATTAAAATTCCTGACCTGTGCAGGACGTATTTAAATTTGTTTTGTTCTTTGTATTGTTCCAAAATGTCATTGGCAGTGACATTACCAATGCCTTGGGGGTGGATAGGATTTCCTGATGACTTCCAGGATACAAATTCCAATAACAGAGTTGCTCTTTGTTATGTGTCATGTGTGTGCAACTGCTTTTTTTAAAAAAATGCCATTGTCTGCAAACACTTTCCCCATTGCTTGACCTTCTCTGATGACACAGAATGTTCAGCTGCCTCCAAAGGGCAGTCGCGGAATGCAGAAAAACGGATGGAACTGAAGAGAGTCAACAGGCAGGAAATTGGTATTTTTGTGGCCAGAAGCAGTTTTAGGAAGGGAGGAATATCAAAGATGGCACAGAGGCAAGGAGATCTCTTGAAGCGGAGTTGAGGAGTCAAGGGGCTTGGGATAAAATGGAGGGGGGGTGTTAGGACAGGTTGTGTGTGTCAGCGAGGGGCCAGATCTTTGGTTTCCGTAATATTTCTTGGATTGAGGAAGAAACTTAGAATAGGGAATAAGCTGCGTACACACATTTAAAGCACATTTAATGCACACAGCAATGATCGTGAGAACTATAGTTTACCCCTGACAGAGCTACAATTCTCAGCACCCTTGTTGTTGTTGTTTAGTCGTTTAGCCATGTCCGACTCTTTGTGGCTCCATGGACCAGAGCACGCCAGGCCCTCCTGTCTTCCACTGCCTCCCGCAGTTTGGTCAAACTCATGCTGGTAGCTTCGAGAACACTGTCCCACCATCTCGTCCTCTGTCGTCCCCTTCTCCTTGTGCCCTCCATCTTTCCCAGCATCAGGGTCTTTTCCAGGGAGTCTTCTCTTCTCATGAGGTGGCCAAAGTCTTGGAGCCTCAGCTTCAGGATCTGTCCTTCCAGTGAGCACTTTCCTTAAGAATGGAGAGGTTTGATCTTCTTGCAGTCCATGGGACTCTCAAGAGTCTCCTCCAGCACCATAATTCAAAAGCATCCATTCTTCAGCAATCAGCGACTGGACCTAATGGTCAGGGGTCCCTTTACCTTTTACCTTTACCATTCTCTTGGGAGTTGGACATGCCTTGTGTAGACCATACTGAGGTACACGGATCGAGGGTTTGGTTCAGTACATGGTTGTTGTTGTTTAGTCCTTTAGTCGTGTCCGCCTCTTCGTGACCCCCTGGACCAGAGCACGCCAGGCCCTCCTGTCTTCCACTGCCTCCCGCAGTTTGGTCAAACTCATGCTGGTAGCTTCGAGAACACTGTCCCACCATCTTGTCCTCTGTCATCCCCTTCTCCTTGTGCCCTCCATCTTTCCCAACATCAGGGTCTTTTCCAGGGAGTCTTCTCTTCTCATGAGGTGGCCAAAGTCTTGGAGCCTCAGCTTCAGGATCTGTCCTTCCAGTGAGCACTCAGGGCTGATTTCCTTCAGAATGGATCGGTTTGATCTTCTTGCAGTCCATGGGACTCTCAAGAGTCTCCTCCAGTACCAGAATTCAAAAGCATTGATTCTTCGGCGATCAGCCTTCTTGATGGTCCAGCTCTCACTTCCATACATCACTACTGGGAAAACCAGAGCTTTAACTATACAGACCTTTGTTGGCAAGGTGATGTCTCTGCTTTTTAAGATGCTGTCTAGGTTTGTCATTGCTTTTCTCCCAAGAAACAGGCGTCTTTTAATTTCGTGGCTGCTCTCACCATCTGCAGTGATCATGGAGCCCAAGAAAGTAAAATCTCTCACTGCCTCTGTAGGACATTCGTTACATTTCTCCCCCTTCTATTTGCCAGGAGGTGATATAGAGGGCTGAATTTCACACTGCTAACAAGCCAGATCTTTGGTTTCCGTAATATTTCTTAGATTGAGGAAGAATAAGCTGCATACACACATTTAAAGCACATTTAATGCACACAGCAAAGATCCTGGGAACTATAGTTTACCTCTTAACAGAGCTACAATTCTCAGCACCCTTAACAAACTACAATTCTTTTTCTTGGATTTGTGTGTGTGTGCTCTTTAAATGTGCTTTATAGCAAGATCCCTGACTGAAACCCCACAGAGGAAACCAGTACAGTATGAAGCTAGGCAGACCATTGGCCTGACTAGGTATAAGAGCTAGATAAGGCTTTCTAGAGCAGCCCTGTATTCAGGAACCATGAGGACTAGCGCCTTACTTTAAGAGAGAGGCTGTGGCTCTGTGTTAGAGCACCTGCTTCCTGTGGCTCCGCTGTATTGGATTAAGATGCAAAGACACACAGCCGTTTGCAAATAGACAGAAGCGGCAGGCCTAGCCCTGATGTTTATTTAAGGAGCAAATGCAGGGTTTCTCTCTCTTTTTTTAAAAAAGGGGTCGTTTCTAGTCCTCATGATTCTATAGGGGAAAAAAACAAATTACTGATGAAACTGCCAGGAGCTTTTCCTAAGGGTTCAGCCGGAGTAAAAGCATACAAAAGCCCTTACCCAGTTCTTGTTTTCGTTTTAAACCTTATGATTCTGGCAGGGTGAGCGAGCCCTGTAATTTATCCTTAACTCTCAGGGGTGTGTCTCTCACACAAGCGCTGGCCTTTCCTTACATCAACAACCGGAACGGAGAATATAAAAAGACACGGATGTGTTCACATCAAAGACCTTTATTCCTGTCATAGGTTTTCTCTGGCCTCGCCTCCCAGTGTGTGTGTGTTTGAGATCTGCTGCTAGGAACTACGCCTTATCCCTTAAATATAACAGTTAAGTTTCCAGTTCTCATGGTTTTGGTTATAGGACTGATTTAAATTTGAACACAGGGAGTGTAGTATACAATATATTGATTTCAGTGTGGTTTTTGACAAAGTCCCCCGTGATATTCTCATGAGGAAACTGGTAAACTGTGGGTCAAACGAGGTAACTGTTAGGTGGATTTGTAGCTGGTTGACCGACCTAACCCAAAGATTAATGCAGTGGTTCTCAACCTGTGGGTCCCCAGATGTTGTTGAACTACAACTCCCATCATCCCTAGCTAGCAAGGCCAGAGCTCAGGGATGATGGGAGTTGTAGTTCAACAACATCTGGGGATCCACAGGTTGAGAACCGCTGGATTAATGGTTCCTCGTCATCCTGGGGGAAAGTTGGCAAGTGGGGTGCCGCAGGGTTGTGTCCTGGGCCGGTTGTTGTTCAACGTCTTTATAAATGACTTGGATGAAGGAATTGAGGGGGTGCTCATCAAATGTGCAGATGACACCAAACTGGGAGGGGTAGCTAATGCCGCAGAAGACAGAATCAGAATTCAGAATGACCTTAACGGATTGGAGACCTGGGTGCAAGCAAGTTAACAAAATGAATTTCAATAAGGGCAAATGTAAGGTTCTGCACTTAGGCAGGAAGAACCATATGCACAAATATAGGATGGGGGACACCTGGCTTGCCAGCAGTACAGTGGTACCTCGGGTTAAGAGCTTAATTCATTCCGGAGGTCCGTTCTTAACCTGAAACTGTTCTTAACCTGAGGCACCACTTTAGCTAATGGGGCCTCCCGCTGCCGCCGCAGCACAATTTCTGTTCTCATCCTGAAGCAAAGTTATTAACCTGAGGTGCTATTTCTGGGTTAGTGGAGTCTGTAACCTGAAGTGTCTGTAACCCAAGGTACCACTGTACATGTGAAAAGTATCTAGGGGTCTTGGTGGACCACAAGCTCAACATGAGTCAACTATGTGATGCAGCAGCAAAAAAGGCTAATGCTATTCTAGGCTGCATCAACAGAAATCTAGAGTCCAGATCAAGGGAAATCATAGTCCCACTCTCTTCTGCCTTGGTCAGAGCACACCTGGAATACTGTGTCCAGTTCTGGGTGCTGTTGACAAGCTGGAACATGCGCAGAGGAGGGCGACCAAAATGATCAAGGGTCTGGAAACTAAGCCTTATGAGGAATGGTTTAGGGAGCTGGGTAGAATCATAGAATCATAGAATCCTTGAGTTGGAAGAGACCACAAGGGCCATCGAGTCCAACCCCCTGCCAAGCAGGAAACACCATCAGAGCACTCCTGACATATGGTCATCAAGCCTCTGTTTAAAGACCTCCAAAGAAGGAGACTCCACCACACTCCTTGGCAGCAAATTCCACTGTCGAACAGCTCTTACTGTCAGGAAGTTCTTCCTAATGTTTAGGTGGAATCTTCTTTCTTGTAGTTTGGATCCATTGCTCTGTGTCCGCTTCTCTGGAGCAGCAGAAAACAACCTTTCTCCCTCCTCTATGTGACATCCTTTTATATATTTGAACATGGCTATCATATCACCCCTTAACCTCCTCTTCTCCAGGCTAAACACGCCCAGCTCCCTTAGCCGTTCTTCATAAGGCATCGTTTCCAGGCCTTTGACCATTTTGGGTGCCCTCCTGGACACGTTCCAGTTTGTCAGTGTCCTTCTTGAACTGTGGTGCCCAGAACTGGACACAGTACTCCAGGTGAGGTCTGACCAGAGCAGAATACAGTGGCACTATTACTTCCCTTGATCTAGATGCTATACTCCTATTGATGCAGCCCAGAATTGCATTGGCTTTTTTAGCTGCCGCGTCACACTGTTGGCTCATGTCAAGTTTGTGGTCAACCAAGACTCCTAGATCCTTTTCACATGTACTGCTCTCAAGCCAGGTGTCACCCATCTTGTATCTATGCCTCTCATTTTGTCTAGCCTGGAAGAGAGGTGACTGAGAAGAGATATGAGAGCTATCTTCAAATATCTCACATGGAAAGATGGAGCCTGCTTGTTTTCTCCTGTTCTGGAGATTAGGGCTCCAGGCTCTTGTCCAGCCTATTACCGAAATAAGACACCAAACCAGCACATTCACCGCTGCACTTTCTGATGTAAAGGCGAAATAAGAGCTGTGTGTCATCAGCAAATTGATGACAACGCCCTCCAAATCTCTGGATGACGCTGCTCAGCAGATTCAGATCGATGACCACTGACTTGGAGAGTTTTAAAAGAGCATTGGATGAATACAGGGAGGAGGGGAGCAGCTATCAAGGGCTACTAGCCTTGGTAGCTATGTTCTGTAGGATCCTAAATGGGGAGAATCAACAACCTCAGATATGCAAATGACACAACTTTGATGGCAGAAAGTGAGGAGGAATCAAAGAACCTTTTAATGAGGGTGAAAGAAGAGAGCACAAAATATGGTCTGAAGCTCAACATCAAAAAAACGAAGATCATGGCCACTGGGCCCATCACCTCCTGGCAAATAGAAGGGGAGGAAATGGAGGCAGTGAGAGATTTCACTTTCCTGGGCTCCATGATCACTGCAGATGGTGACAGGAGTCATGAAATTAAAAGACGTCTGCTTCTTTGGAGAAAGGTGATGGCAAACCTAGACAGCATCTTAGAAAGCAGAGACATCACCTTGCCGACAAAGGTCCGTATAGTTAAAGCCATGGTTTTCCCAGTAGCGATGTATGGAAGTGAGAGCTGGACCATCAAGAAGGCTGATCGCCGAAGAATTGATGCTTTTGAATTCTGGTGCTGGAGGAGACCCTTGAGAGTCCCATGGACTGCAAGAAGATCAAACCGATCCATTCTGAAGGAAATCAGCCCTGAGTGCTCACTGGAAGAACAGATCCTGAAGCTGAGGCTCCAAGACTTTGGCCACCTCATGAGAAGAGAAGACTCCCTGGAAAAGACCCTGATGTTGGGGAAGATGGAGGGCACAAGGAGAAGGGGACGACAGAGGACGAGATGGTGGGACAGTGTTCTCGAAGCTGCGAACATGAGTTTGACCAAACTGCAGGAGGCAGTGGAAGACAGGAGTGGCTGGCGTGCTCTGGTCCAGGGGGTCACAAAGAGGCGGACACGACTAAAGGACTAAACAACAAGAAAATGGGGAGATCAGATTCTGCTTAGAATCATAGAGTTGGAAGGGACCCCTGAGTCCATCTAGTCCAATCCCCCCCCAATGCAGCAATGTGTAGCTGTCCCTTATGGACACTGCAAGAACAGGATGTGAGACTAGGTGGGACTTTGGCTTCATCCAGCAGGGCTTCTCAGATGTTCTGATGGAACCTCCAGCTCCAGAGACAGTCTATCTCAATTTCTGGGTTGAGATAGGCGCATTTGGCCACTGTGAGAACAGGAAATTGGCCTGATCCAGCTCCAGAGCTCTTCTTCCATTCTTAACAGCATGGGGGTGGGAGGACTGACTCTTGTAGACCCCCGTTTTGAAGGCTCCAGGGGGCCAGGAGCCTTCAAAGCAGAACTGATTCCCAGTGGTATGGAAAGCCACAGAGAGAATCAGCGGACTCACACTCTCTGCCATCTCCCCATGCCAGGCACTGGTGGGACCTACGGGCATTGATGGGTGGGCAGGGGGTGGGGGTTTGCACAGCTGAAAAGAGCATGCCTCGCAGAGGGTGCATTAAACATGAGATGTGCCTAAAGCATTAAAACCGAGATGTGGAAAATATGGAATCAATGAGGAGAGGCTGGACCGAAATGTGGAGATATGCTTCAAAGATCCAGACCGTGGGGAGCTCTGGAAAATTAATAATTATAATTTGGACTATAATTTGGTCTTTTCTAAATTTTAGTGTTTTTTTTAAATTGGAGTATTATGGTTGGATATATTAATTGGATGTTTTTATTGGAAAATCAATAAAAATAATTTTAAAAAATGAGATGTGCCACTCAAGAGAGAGAGAATGTCACTCATTTGGTTTGTGGCACCTGCCAGATTACATCCTGAGGGCATGTGGGCCTTGTCAGAAAAACAAAACAAAAGATATTGGCCACTGTTGAGCTCAGGCTTCAGGGCCTGGGAGCAAACTGGCACAGACTGTCCATGCCAAGCTGCAGTCCTGGGTTTATGGGCCAACGATGGCTCCAGGAGACCACCTGCCATGTCAGGTTGGTGGAGATGTGCCTGAAGGCGACTGCTTAATAGTACAGGCAAAATGCACTCTGCACATGCTCTTGAGATGTGGTGCTTGGTGTTTCCACTTTATATATTTAGTTTTGTTCATTGTCACATTTCTACCCCACGTTTCCTCCAAGGAGCTCAAGGGAGTCCATGTGCTTCTCTCCCCCCCCCCCCGCCCTTGTATTCTCAAAACAACCCTGTGAGGTAGGTTTGGCTGAGAGGTTGTGACTCAACCAACGTCATGGGGCTGTGTGGGGATTTGAACCCTGGACACGCCCAGATCTTAGTCCAGCCCTCTAACCACTATTCAACACTGCTGCATATATGTATGTGTGTGTGTGTGTGTATTTATTTGCCCAATCATTTGCCCAATGAGGGGCTCAAACCCAAGACCTTGAGATTGAGTTTCATGTTCTGACAGCTGAGCTATTTTCCCCTTTGTGCAGTAACCTCGTTTCCACACACAGGCAACCCAAACATTAAAAGCCTTGCCAGAGTGTGTTGTTTTGTGTATCTCTAAATGATGCTGTTGCAAAACAATTGTGTGTCTCATGCTGTATCTGGAAGCAATGAAAACTAAAGCAATTTCGGAGCAAAGCAGTCTACCCGTAAACTACCCGAGCCTGGAAGGTAGCTTACAATACCATGCACTCAGTAACTAATGCATGGCCATTACTAATATTTAATAAGGCTAATCAATAACAATTACAATTGTAATTTTTAAATAAAATTGCAATTTCTTAATTATGTTTATTAATAATCTCCATAAGTAGCCAAAACTTAATAATAACGAGTTTATACGAAATTATTAATTGCTTAATAGCCAATAATTAATAATTACTGAAAATATTAAAATGAATTATTATTGACTGAAGGCTGGATCACTGAGGACGGCAGGCATCCTGACTCTAGCGGCAATTCCCTGCCCTCAAACGTTTGCAGACTTTATGCGTGGGACTAACCAATTAGTTAATAGATGTATACATTGCCAATGTCTTCATGTAAAGGGACAAAGCGAGTGCGCATGTGCGGGGAAAGGGAGTTGGGAGGGGAAGGGGGCGGAGCCTAAGGAGTCGCCGCGCCGCCGCGGACAAAAGAATGACGGCAGCGGTGGGCGGGCCTTTGGGAGCGCGGGGAGGCGTGGCCAGCGCGAGGGGAGATGACGCTGCAGAACGGAGGGTGGGCGTGGCCGGGCGAGTAAGGGAAGAAGCGAAGGGGCGTGTCGAGGCGGTAGGGGCGGGGAAGTGGGCGTGGCCAGTATATAAGGAGCGGGCGTGGCCGGATGCGCCTTCAGTCGTAAGGAAGCGTCGCCGGGAGCGGAGCTGGCAGGCCAGGTTTGCTGCAATGAACGGGGCACGGAGCCTTTGCACCCTGGTGGATCTGCAACCGGAGGGAGAGAACCCGGTAAGCGACTCTGCACCTTTTCAGCCTCCCCTGTTCGAGCCTTTATAGATAAAAATGAAACTTTTAAATAAAACTTACTTTTCTCTAATGTTTACAACCTTTGCAAGATGGTTGAATTTTAACAGGGAGAAATGTAAAGTATTGCACTTGGGCAAAAAAAATGAGAGGCACAAATACAAGATGGGTGACACCTGGCTTGAGAGCAGTGCATGTGAAAAGGATCTAGGAGTCTTGGTTGACCACAAACTTGACATGAGCCAACAGTGTGACGCGGCAGCTAAAAAAGCCAATGCAATTCTGGGCTGCGTCAATAGGAGTATAGCATCTGGATCAAGGGAAGTAATAGTGCCACTGTATTCTGCTCTGGTCAGACCTCACCTGGAGTACTGTGTCCAGTTCTGGGCACCACAGTTCAAGAAGGACACTGACAAACTGGAACGTGTCCAGAGGAGGGCAACCAAAATGGTCAAAGGCCTGGAAACGATGCCTTATGAGGAACGGCTAAGGGAGCTGGGCATGTTTAGCCTGGAGAAGAGGAGGTTAAGGGGTGATATGATAGCCATGTTCAAATATATAAAAGGATGTCACATAGAGGAGGGAGAAAGGTTGTTTTCTGCTGCTCCAGAGAAGCGGACACGGAGCAATGGTTCCAAACTACAAGAAAGAAGATTCCACCTAAACATTAGGAAGAACTTCCTGACAGTAAGAGCTGTTCGACAGTGGAATTTGCTGCCAAGGAGTGTGGTGGAGTCTCCTTCTTTGGAGGTCTTTAAACAGAGGCTTGACAACCATATGTCAGGAGTGCTCTGATGGTGTTTCCTGCTTGGCAGGGGGTTGGACTCGATGGCCCTTGGGGTCTCTTCCAACTCTAGGATTCTATGATTGTATGATTCTAAGACTGTCGCAGTTGTAAAGAGTAACAAACAGCTCCCGTAGCAAGTATTTTCCTTTTTAATATCATTTTTAAAAAATTCCTTCCCCTTTGTAAAGCATCGTTCCTTGGTAACTTTATTTGCTATTTTTCTAAAGGAAAAAAAAGGATTTTAGGTTGCTAAGTGTTACTCAGAGTAGGTCCACTGAATTTTCTGAACCTGAATTAGTCATGTTTCTTCAATGGGTCTACTCTGAGGAGCATCAAATTCACACCCTTGGAAAGCGATGTGCCCTGTTGATACTTAAAAGAAAAGAAAAAGAAAATGAAGTATTGTGATTGTGTGTGTGTTTAAATGCAGTACTGTACATTATTTAAGAATAACGCGGCGTCCGAGATATAAAAAGAAAAACGACTGTCAAAAAGATAGACAAGTTCGTTCTAAGTCAAAATCAGATTATAATGTGATACTAAAAGCAGCCAGAAGTGTTTGGCAGATCAAGGTTGAATCCTATAAACACTTGGACTGTAATCTTGTCCCTGAGAGTACAACTCCTTGAACCTTAGCAGAACTTACTTCTGAGTAGACCTGCGTAGGATCGCCCTGTTAGTTGAGTACAGTTGGCACTCAGTTAAATAAGTACTGTATAAGATAGTCCTGTGTGGTGGTTACTCGTAATGTACCGTATTTTTCGCTCTATAAGACGCACCAGACCACAAGACGCACCTAGTTTTTGGAGGGGGGAAAACAAAACAAATATTCTGAATCTCAGAAGCCAGAACAGCAAGAGGGATCGCTGCGCAGTGAAAGCAGCAATCCCTCTTGCTGTTCTGGCTTCTGGGATAGCTACGCAGCCTGCATTCGCTCCGTAAGACGCACACACATTTCCCCTTACTTTTTAGGAGGGAAAAAGTGAGTCTTATAGAGCAAAAAATACGGTAAATACTAGCTGTCGCTCATTGCGCTTTGTAAAGGTTGCCTCTGAGCATGGGCAGTTGGCCCTTATGCCAGCAAGTTCCAGACATATATTCAGTATTTCTTAGTCTCCGTCTCTTTTTTTGCCAGTCACCCCTAAAGTAGAGGTTATAGTTTTTTCGCTGGGGGGGGGGGGAGGCATGATATCCTCAATTCTGGGCCAAAAAGCTCATATTTGGTGTGGAAGAGACTACTAGAGACACATTTTTTATCTGGGATTAGTCTGAACTTGTATTAAAGTCAAGTAGACTCAAGATTTCAAGATTGCTTCAAACCTAAGTTTGATTGCTCGGAAGTGACTCCCCATCGAATTCTGTGGGGTTTACTTTTGAGTAGGTGTAGCTAGGATCACTGCCTATATGTATGCATGAGTCTGCTGATTGGATTGCTCTGTTTGCTTCTTCCTTGGGTGTCCTGTTTAAAAAAATGGAGAAAAGCAAACTGTGTTTTGAAGAAATACATAGCATACACTCCTCTGTAAGGAGGAGGCTATATAATTTTTTACTGCTATTCCTGCAGTGACTTCTGAGTTGTAACACTTAATATTTGAGAGGCTCAACGGTTTTGAGAAGTATTTATTTTGCAGGGTGATCTGTGCAAAATGTCAAAAGCAGTGGCTAGATTTAGGACATAATTGCCATGCTTCAGTTGAAAATGGATTCCCCCAAAAGGTTTTTTTTTTTCCGTTTAAATTTTTATTTCATAGAAGTAAAGAATATGTACACACCCACACATATAAACATACAGAAATAAAAGTGTTGCACAGAAAAATAGAAATAAAGAAAGAAATAAAAGCAAGAGAAATATATAGAAACTTAATTTTTACTTTGGTTACATTTCTTAATCTTCGTTTTCAAAACTTCCTTTAGCTTTCCCGAAAATCATTTGAAGTAACACTTTAAATTACACATTTCTTAGTATATATTGTCATTGTACCTTTTTATATACATTTCTTAATGTATATTAACCTTACATATTATTTGGTCTCCTATTCTCTTTAAACAATAACTCACAGTCTTTCACAGTGCGTCTCTAAATCCCTTTAGCGTTATTTTCCCTTGACTAATGAATTCCAAGTAATCTACATATTTTCCCCAATCCTCAGTGAACTTTTGGTCTCTTATGTATCTTACTTTGCCTGTAAGTCTGTCCAATTCCATATAATCCAACAGCTTAAATCTCCATTCCTCCACCGTTGGTGTCTCCTGCTTTTTCCACATCTGGGCCAGCATTACTCTTGCTGCTGTAACCGCATAATATACTAATTTACGATCCTCTTTTCTTATCACATAACCCAATATACCTAGTAGGAAAATTCTGCTTTCTTTGGAAACGTGTATTTTAAAATCTTCTTCAGTTCTATATAGATTTTTTCCCAAAACTGTTTAACTTTTCCACACTCCCACCACATGTGATAGAAGGAACCCTCACTAACCCTACATTTCCAGCACTTATTATCCACCTTATACATTTTCGACAGTTTCATAGGTGTTAAATACCATCTATAAAACATCTTCATTATGTTTTCTTTTACCGTTACACACGCCGTGAAATTTAGTCCTTCCTTCCAGAGTTTTTCCCAATCTTCAAATAGTATATTATGTCCTACATCCTTTGCCCAGCGAATCATTACACACTTAACCTCCTCATCCCCTAAACTCCAATCCAACAGTATCCTATACATTTTCGAAACAATTTTTTCTTCTTTGTTTATAATTTCCGTCTGGAACTTAGATTCTTTCTCTGCATAGCCTCTTTCTTTAAGATCCTTCCTGAACATTTGGTTCACCTGGAGATGGTGTAACCAGTCATAGACATGTTCTTTAACCTGATCGTATGGTCGTACAATCCATTTCCCATCTTCTTTAATTATTAACTGGTTATATGTTGCCCATTTATTTCTCATATTAATAGTCTTCACACACATGACTTCTAGAGGTGAAAGCCAATGTGGGGTTTTTGGTTCCAGCAGATTTTTATATTTATCCCATATTTCAATTAAAGGTCCTCTGAAAATATGATTCCCAAATCCTTTATATATCTTCCATTTATCCCGCCATAAGTAAGCGTGCCAGCCGAAGTTGTTGTCGTAACCCTCCAAGTCTAATAAAAGGTTTTTGTCTTTGTGTGCCGTATCATCTGGCCGTAACATTGACCCTTGGAAGCAAGGAAGGAAACGCTTTTGTGTGCCCATTTTGCAGATGGCAATGGGGGAAATGGAGGCCAGGAGAAAATGACTTCCCTCAGGCCACCTGATGAGTTTGTGAGGATTACCAGTGTTCACCGCAGTTGTGTTTTAACTTTTGTCATAGTGATTTTTGTTGTACTGTATGTGGTACAACATGTATGTATCTATTCCTATATGTTTGTGAGGTTGCAGTTCCTAAAGGTCTCTCTTCTTCTAGGACTTATTTTAGGGCAGGGTGGATAAAAATCACTGTTTTTTTTAAAAAAAAAATAGATTTTTTTTATTTAAATAGGATTTTAAAAATAAAATGCTTTGGAAGAAAAATCTTTCTAAAGGTAGTTTTCTGTTTAGCTTACATTATAGTCCAAAGGCTGTTCATCAGGAAATAAGGATTTGTTTTAAGTTAACAAACATGGATACATATGCTACAATGTTATTGCTTTAGTTAAATAAGTTGTTTAAATTGTTATTAAGTAAATGATTATTTTTCCCCTTCCAAATAAAGTACAGCAGAAAAGTTGTCCAAATATGAACAGTTCACTTATTGAACCTCACAGTAATTTCATAATTATCTGTCTATGCATTTCTAATAGTATAACCAAATCAGTAATTTTTGATACAAGTGTAAAAACCGCTCTGGAAATTTATTATTCCAAAAAGGAAAGATTTAAATCAAGTCTTACTGACTAGTGATTTAAATCAGATCCACCCTGTTTTAGAGACTCTCCCAACATTACCTGTCACTTGTGAAGGTCACCTAGTGAGTTTGGGGTTGTCCCATCTCCCCCCCCCCATAAAATTCTTAAATCAGGATCCCTGTGACTCTTTAAATCCCAGGGTAGATTTAGTTGTAGGGGTCTGGGAGTCAGTGACTGGGGCTTGGCCTGCTACCTGGGGAGTCCCTATGGGTTTTCCAACATCTTACTATTTTGGGGGGGAGGCTTCCAATGGGGTTGCGTGGTCTTTGATCGGAGTGTTTTGTACTGTGAGATGCAGGAATGAGTCTCGTTTCTTTTCTTTTTTTTCCAAAATTTTTATTAATTTTCCAAAAAAATTGTAAAACAAACACACAAATAGAAAAACAAACATATATCTCAACCGTATTTAAACCAAACTTGGTAACATTGTTGAGTGACTTCCTCATATCCTCCTGCTTGAATTTCAGTGTATATCATTTTAACGGTTACAGATAGGTAGCCGTGTTGGTCTGCCATGGTCAAAACAAAATAAAAAAATTCCTTCCAGTAGCACCTTAAAGACCAACTGAGTTAGTTCTAGGTATGAGCTTTCGTGTGCATGCACACTTCTTCAGATACACTGAAACAGAAGTCAGATACACTGACTTCAGATACACTGAAACGGTGACTTCTGTTTCAGTGTATCTGAAGAAGTGTGCATGCACACGAAAGCTCATACCTAGAACTAACTCAGTTGGTCTTTAAGGTGCTACTGGAAGGAATTTTTTTATCATTTTAACGGTTTTCCAAAACCACTATTCTTATAAAATTAACTTAGTCACTTAAAATATTTTTATTTTCCTTTCCAACTCTGTATTAAACATATTAATTCATCCTATTATCTGATTATGTCCTATCTGTTATTTGCAAGCTTCTCCAATTAGTTTAACTTAACATATTTTACTAAATAGTCTTTAAATTTCATCCATTCTTCCTGGTAATCCTCCTCCTTCTGGTCACAGACTCTTAGGAATGAGTCTTGTTTCTCAGGTGCCCGAGAAGCAGCGGAAGGTCGAACACAATTTAAAACTGTTATCTGAAGGAATTGCAGGTTGGCTGTTTTGACATGTCAGACCTCTCTGGGATGGCACCAATAATGACATGATGATGCCACTCCTTGCTGCTGAAAATGGTTGCTTATCTGATGTCTCCGCTGGGAGATGAGGAGGGCAAATTAATGAGATGTTCCCGAAATAGTCCTTTTTTGGGGAAGGGAGGTGGGGTAGGAGTTGAAAGGATGGATGGTGGGAACATATTTTTGAAAAAATTAATGCAAGTTCAGGCGGATGTTAATGTCTTGCACTTTTGCAAAACAGAGTGGGTGTCTGTTGTGTTTGTTAATTTACCAGTATTTATTTAACAGAATTTACGTGCCACTTAATTGTAAATAAAACCTCTGGTACACGGATTTGTAAACTGCCCAATAGCTAAATTTACCTGTGTTTACTCTCCTTAGAGAGATAGGTAGGGTACTGTAGTTCACCTGAATTGTCTCTCTCTCCTTCCTTATCTTGTTCTTTCTCTGCTGTTTTCTTATCTGGTTTTGCAAATTCCTCTGCCCACCCAAATTCTTGAAATTGCTGAATCAAAGCATGAACTTTGACCGTCTTGCAAATCGGATCCTTCACCTTAAAAGGCCAAGATAATGAGTTTCTCCTTCCCAGCCTTTCCCTTGGCTTAATTTGCTGCTCATTCCTTGTCCGGGTCTTGGCATTTTAAAAAAGTAAAACAACAACAACACTCTGAACGAGAGTTTTTTCCCTTTCTTTAATGAGTAGCTGTCGCTTGGATAAAAATTTGGGCATTTGACCCAGCAAAAAAGAAGAAAAAAAGATTTATCCATTTGACCAGTCAAGTAACAGTGAAGCATTTTACACTTTATTTGTGTTGGAACAGAAATGTGATTTAAATCATTTAAAGTTTAAATAATCAGCAGGTTTAGCAGGTAGGCGGAACACAAAAACAAAGTTGGTAACTCTGGTTCGGTAGCAAAGGAATCCAGCTCCTTTTTATTTAATGTTCCAACTTTGCACAACACTCCCTAAGGCTCCCAATAAACAAACAGATCATGACACGCGCTTTTTATTTAATCCTGGAACACAGAATCTGCTTCAAGTCCATTTTTTAAGAAAGGCTATTAAGCCAAATAAAGCAAACGTAACAGCAAGCATTTTTTTTAAAAAGCCAAACTTGAAACAAAGGCTGTTTTTGCTAAGTAGACAGCTGTCCGCTTTGTCAAGCCTCATAGAATATTTGACTGCTGGCGAAAGGACAACATTTAAGTGGTCAGTTGGCTGGTGTACAAAACTTAATTTTAAGCCGAAGGAGGAAGGCTTCTGAGTGGATTTTAGCATATATATATATGCTGCTGAGAGAGTAAGAAAAGGTCAAAGGGGGGAAACCGTCTCTTCTGGTTAGAAACAGGGATGCTCACCTGATCCCCATCATTGCTCACCTTTAGGAAAACCTTTTACCTTTCTGCAAGGCCTTCGGCTTTCGTTATCTGTAGGCTCCTTGATTGGGTGGGATCTTTTAATCCTGCCTTTTAAAAACACAATTGTCTTTTTGTTTTGTTTTATGCTGGTTTTAATGTTCGCTTGTTGCTTTTGAGTTGGCTCTGTGTTTGTTTGTCTGTTTTTTTAAAAAGACTAATAAGTGTAATGACATAATGTAAATAAACAACTGGAATGCTTAGCTAGGATGCAACTCAAATCTCCCTGCCCCAACCATGGTCGTTCCCTGCCCACTCCTAAAAAAAAAAGGTGTTTTGCCAGGGATGTTGTGTGATCATTGAGAAGGAAAGTTACCTGTTTTTTTAATCTGCTGTGACTCTCTGTTCTTATTAGGCAGGGTTATGAATGTGAACGCCTGGCTTATCACAGACTTCTGAAATGGCGTCTTTGTGACTCAGATTTCATTTGGAAAACAGTATATTTTTTAAAAGAAATTAGTTTGCAAGACATGGGTTACATTCAGGTGTGGGCTTTTTGCGTGTGGTAGTTTTCCTGGTCATAAATTGTAGCGCTTACGCCTTGATTTCCAGCATTCCATTTACATTGCAATGCCTTGAAAATGCCTTGAAAAATCAGTTTACCGCCACATCGCGCTGAATTTTAAATGGCGGTAAAGAACCGTAGGCCCTGAATTTTGTCACTGCAAGTTTTCCCGAGTTAACAGTCTTGCAAATGCCCCCTCTCCTACAAGAAAGGATTAAGGCGTAAATTAGAGCTAAACTTCCACTCAGTGCAGCCGTGGCATCTCAGGACTCCAATGAGGTATTTTAAAATTCCTAGGCAGGGTCATAACAATAGCATTCCTCGTCTCTTAAGGGTGGATTTATAAACCTCTTTTCCCACCCGTCCCCAGTTTGAGTTCTTGAGGAAAGTGACTGTTTTGACGATTCTTATTTTCATCAGTTGTGTGTTAAGCCCATCCCAAACCTGTTATAAGATGGCGCTGTTTGTTAAACCACAGAGCCTCTTGGGCTTGCCGATCAGAAGGTCGGCGGTTCAAATCCCCGCGACAGGGTGCGCTCCCATTGCTCAGTCCCTGCTCCTGCCAACTTAGCAGTTCGAAAGCACACCAAAGTGCAAGTAGATAAATAGGTACCACTCTGGCGGGAAGGCAAACGGCGTTTCTGTGCGCTGCTCTGGTTTCACCAGAAGCAGCTTAGTCCTGCTGGCCACATGACCCGGAAGCTGTACGCCGGCTCCCTCAGCCAGTAAAGCGAGATGAGCGCCGCAACCCCAGAGTCGTCCACGACTGGACCTAATGGTCAGGGGTCCCTTTACCTTTCCCTATCTCTTGTTTTGGGATGAGCCAGTTTTGTGGTTACTGTGTGAATGTATCCACGTTCTAGCAACCGAGGGTGCCTTAGCGGTGACGTCACAGGCGCTGTCCACTAGGTGCCTGTGGCCTTTCTGCAATTACATCCTGGATCACAAGAGCCTGGCTAGCTGGACTCCTATATAAATGTTAGTTATTACCAAATACGTAACATGCTTGCAGTTGGGAGTTAGTTATTATCAAATACATAACGTGCTTGCGTTTGGGAGTCGGAAGTTTGTGATGTAGGTTGATGACACAACAGCAGCAACAACAACAAACCCAGAGGAATTTGGTGGCTAATATCCTACCTGGGTGGATACTGGTGATTAAGCACACTGAGGACTAGTAACTTGCCTCTTTTCCCAGGTTCAATGCCCAGTATCTCCAGTTAACCCACCTCACATTGGAGTATTGTGGAAAAGACTTCTGGCTGGGCTCTAAGTCCTGCTGAAGAGAAAATGTGAAGGCTTTGTACAATAGACTTGTAAAGGAGGCCACAAACTTATTCTTCTGTTCACATCCTATCAGGTGGCGGCTCTTATTTTTTTATTTAACCTGTCCTTCCTCCAGTTTTCCCAAGGCTGCGTACGTGGTCTCATCTTATCCTACCAACATCCCTGTGAGGTAGAACTGTGTGACCGACTTAAGGTTCATACAATAGAATTTGGAACCCGCGTCTTCATGACCAGTATACAGCAGTGCACCACATTGGCTAAAATATGTCAATTAGTGCCTTTTTAATTGATGAGCGTTGGAAAATATCACCTGCTTCAAAATCTCCACTTAATTACCTTATTTTTCCATGTATAAGACTAGGTTTTTTCGCTAGAAAATAATGTCAAAAATTAGGGGGCCTCTTATACACGGATACATCCTTCTGTCAGCATCGCCCTTGAGCCAGTGCACCAGCTGGACTCATGCACTTCAACCCCGACTGGGCTAGGCGAGCTGGGTAGCACTGCCAGCGACCACCTTTCTCACAGGGACAGGTCACCGTGCTGTGGACTCACAGCTTAGAGCTGAGAGCACCGGATTCCCTTGCACAATAATACAGCCGTTGCGCTGCAGAGTCTTGCAGAGTATAAACCACTCGGAGAGCAGCTCTGTAGAATATCTTCCTTTTATTCTATAGCTACAATTATGATACAAAACTATATACAGAGCTAAAAGATCTAAGCATAAATCAATGCTACACTGAGAGTCTGCAGCTGCTCTTAGCAGCAACCTTATCTCTAGACACGATCTCTAACACTCTCTCTCTCTCCGATACACTGACTGACTCACTCGCTGACTGACTGAATAAGTAGAAAGCAGAACATTGCACCTCCTCTCTGTAGAATCAGCAGGCTCCTCAGGAGATTCTTGGATATGGGAGGGGTGAAATCTCCCCCCAAAAAAGCGGGGGCATCTTATAGATGGAAAAATACGGTAGATGTGGGCCAGTCCCTCCCTCTCAGCCTAATCACCCTGATCCATTGAGCTTTGTGACTTGAGTTGAGATTTGAACTCTGAACCTAGTCTGACTCTCATTCTACACCTGACTGCTCCTTCCCCCCCGGGAGCCACCACAGTTAAGACACCGCCCTCCCATTACCACCCTGTTATTAGTTCCCGTCTTAGAGAAGAAGTAAATACATTTATTTATTTAATGAAATTTATACAAACCTTGATTGTAAAAAGCCTCCAAGTGATTTTCAAAAAATGAGTAAGACCTGTAGGCAGCATCTACTCAGCGTAAGTGACCACCCCCACGGCTGTTTTAAGACACCCATTCCTCTTAACCTTGGGGGGAAACTACAAATAGGGGTTTGGTTATGTGTTTCTTGCTCATTAGTGTCTTGAAAAATACCTATCGCTCTGACCTCATGTTTCTCATAAACGTCGCTCGCAAATGGGTTCTGATAGAGTGAGGAATGTAAAGATAATTATAACCCGGCGTGGAAAATGGGACTGTAATCTTTCTGCAACATTTAACATGCCCCTTGCCGAGTGGGTAATTGTGCCGGGGACTCGGGAGAATCGCATTTGCGTAATCAAGACATCTCCTGGGACTTAAATTGCGGCATGTTGCTCGTTCAGTCATTTATTTCTCAGGAGAGAGCTGCGAGGCTTAGCTGCAATTTCGTTCAGCTGATCGCACCTCGGCTTGAAGTGACGGATCCAGATGCATGTCACAGCTCTCCTGACACAGCACATAATGCCTTTTGAGGTTTTAAAAAGAGGAATCTGGCTGAGCGGTGGACAGCAAAGGTGAATGGAGATACATAGGGAACTGATGCTCTGAAAACCTGGGGAAATCTGCGTGCCGCTGTGACAAAGACCACCCACCCACAGCCCCTGCTAGATGTAATTAGTGCTGTTCTAGATGCTCTTTTCAGTTGCAAAATTGATTTTGCGATGCCTCTTTGTGCAAAAACGCTAAGGGGGTGTTTTTGAGAGTCTCGAGCCCACAGATGGTGCAGATCTCTAGCAACTGCCAATGTTTGCATGATTTCTGAACTGGGATGAACCTTAATTGCTTTAAGGTCGGGCATTTCCCTAGCCAAGAAATAAAATAGAAAATTGACCGACTGACCACAGCAACCACCCCTAACCTGGTCCACAGGTTTTGGACCACATCTGTGAAGCAGAACTCCCTCCATTGCCTATGCTGTGGCAGACCAGCTCCATCCAGTCTCCTCTCCCCCCATATTTCATTGGGGAAAGCCATTCCATCAGGCTGTGTCAGTGGGAGAATTGGGAAGCAATAGGGGACGTCTCATCATCTTTTCTGGAGACCCTGTTCCCTTGGGCACCTTCTGCCCCTGAGCTACGCCAGCATTTGGTCATTACAGGAACACCTGTAGAGAAATAGGTGCTTGAGTTTTCCTCTTCCCTCCCTGTCCCTTTTCCCTTGTGTGTCTTTTTAAAAATAAAATAAAATATTGAGGTAGGGACTGTCTTGTTTGGAATCTATGTTAAGCAGCGGCAGGATTATCCACTTCTGTGCCTATTCACCTTTCCCATCCTGGCTGGCCACCTAGAAGAATTTGCAGCTAAGAACTTACACCTGGGTTTGTGGTTTTTTCCTGGGAACTGTAGGTTGTTCAGGGTGCTGGGAATTGTAGTTCTACAGCTCCCAGGATTCTCTCAGGAGTGTGTGGGGGGGAGGCCATGACCCTTAAAGTGTTCTCGGCATGCTTCCAAAATATACAAGCATAAGATTAACCTTGGATTCGAAGGAAAAATTCCGTGCTTAGGCTGTTTACATAGAGCAAGCTCATTGACCGTTAACAAAATATTAACTTCTACACCTTGATTTGCATTTTCTGGGTGGGTTTCTTTTTGCATATGTGTGTGTGTATATATATGGATATATAATTCCCCTAGGGGCTTTCCCACCTTGATATTGGTGAATGCAGTGACTCATTTCCTGAAACACTCAGCCGATCTGTGAAGTTCTGCCCCCCCCCCCTTACCATATATGGGGCGATTGCAGAATCTCACCTGTGTATTTTGTGTTTGCGTGGCAATCGCTGCTATAGAGACCAGGTTAATAACCGCTTCGGTTGACCTGCCACGCCTTCAGAATTCTTGGTGGGGCTGGTAGATCTCTGCCACAAATCCTCATATTTCAGGAACTGGAGCCAGTGACCCAAACAGGGAAAAGGTAGTCAGCCGTTGGAAGAAAATCTGCAGTTAGTCGAATCTCTTGGAGATAATCAACCCTCTTTACACCAGCGAATTTCGACCATATGTTAGTGGGCATTGTAATTCAGCAACAACTCCAAGTTGAAGAAACCATTAGATCATGCCCCCCCCGAAGTGTTGGACTACGACTCCCATCATCCACTGGCAGCACCAGCAATGGATGATGGGAGTTGGAGTCCCAGCAGCGTCCATTTTGCAGGCACCAGGTTGGGGGAGCCTACTGTAGGCGCAGAAATGCATCTTTTATTTGTGAGTTGTGTATGCCAACATTCACACCATGTATTTGAAGCACTGTGATATCACTTGGAACAGATTCTGGTCGTGGTAGTTTAGGCTGCTGAGAGTTGTTAGGAGAACGCCCCCCCCCCCATCAAATATTCATATAGCCTCAGATATTCAAATTGGCTTCTAATTGTATTTTTATTGCCGCTTCTGTTTCTTACCTTGCCGTATTATGGCTTGAATCCTGTGGAATTCGGATTGTAACATGATAGAGTACAATGTGTAAGAACTAAAAGAAGCAATAAAAATGCAGGTTAAAAAGAATTGCAAATGCTACCATGGGCAGAAAAAAAATAATTACGCTGTTTGCCCCGCAGGACTCTTGGCAATTTTAATGTGGCCCATGGCAGGAAAGCAAAGTCTGAGAACCTCTGACCTAGGCATTAGCCCAAAGGAGATGGAGAAAAAAAGGGGGGGGGAATGAAGGCATTGTTTCAGACAAGGGCCGATATTCCAGCCACCCTCTTTGTTTTAGTGATTCCTGCAGGCATCACCTGCATTCTTCCAAGTTTATCTGTGCATAATGAGGACTACAACCTTTTTTGTGTGTATGTGTTTTTAAAAGCTGAAATTCTCTGAGATCAGAATTTGGAGCTTACTATCATTATTATGTGTGGGTTTTGCATGCTTCTGGATAACAGAACGAGCCTGGTTATATTTTTTGTTTTGGTTCTGCAGCTCTGCAGGCTTTGGTGCGGGAAGCAAGACGGCATTTTCTGCTCTGCCCCGTAGTGGTTGCACGTGGCGCCATTTCTGTTCCCCTGCAGTTTGCCTTCTGCCAAAAGCTACGTCGTGCGTCTCACTCTCTGCCGTGGCGAAACCTCATAACTTGCGTAATTACATTACGTAAATGATAAAGCCCCTATGTTATGCCAGGATAGTTCTTTTCAGCGCAGAGGGGAACGTATTGTGAGCGAACCGAAAGTGGAATACTGACTGTATTCTCTGGGTCGAATTCCTTTCCAGACAGGTAGATGTGGTGCAATCTCTACTACTCTGCTTGCTATCTCCAGCCAAATTCTCCCCCGCCCAAAAAAATAAGGCAAATATCTTCTTGCAAATGTGAGCGCGTTTGTTCAGGGCAGATCCTGCACCTCTGGAGCAGCAGCTGGGTTGTCCTGGGTGTGGAATGAGGCATTGCGGAGATCCTGCTCCGAGTGTGCCTAAAAAATGTTGCTGTCCCGGTTTGTTCCTGATTCTTGCTTCATAAAACCCCGGATGTCGTAATCGAGAGTTGGGACAGACCCAGAACAAGGGGGAAAAGCCCCAAAATGTCAGAGGTGGGCGGAGGATGCCTTGCCCTTGTGCCACAAATCGCCCCAGGTCGGCCCGAACTCCTGGTCGCCAGCCAACGTGGTGCTGGAATGGTGTTTGGTTTTTTTTTAAACTGCAAACAAGATGACGACAGTGACTTTAATAGGCTTCGCCATAGCCTTTTGCCCTCCAGGTAATTAAGGTACACCTTTCTGTGTCATGTTGAAAGACGATGTGCTCTCGAAGCAGCTTCTGGAACGCCCTCCCTCTCAACTGGAATTGGGCGTTCAAGGGCTGGCGGCGCACGTACAAATTGCTGGCGATTAAAGCACGGGGAACGTGGGTCGGTCCTAATTGTGGCCCCCTGGGCGTCCAGGTGGGGTCACGGGTATCCTAAACAGGTGTGTGCAGTTCCACAGAGGTGTGACGTGCAGAAGTTGGCGGGTGCTTTTCTTTCCCTGGACAGGATTGCTCTCTCTCTCTTGCCCAAATGCTCACGCTTTGCTGATGGCGCCGTACTTGTCCGCGTGCTGATAGCGCCGTGTTAATTAGCTGAAGGGCAGAAGGATCTTGGCTGGCACCGGCAGCTGCAACACTCATGCAATCTGCTCACGAGGAGACCACCAGCAGGAAAGAAAAGCAACAGCGTGCTCTCAGATGGCGTGCAAATTTGTCGAGAGAGGCCCTGCGTCAGGTGTTGTGTGACATTGACTGTTGCACCCCCCCCCCCCGTGTCACTCCATTTCATAAAATGCGTTCAGGACCAAGTGGGTGTCTGAACGTAGGGTGGTTCACCAGTAAACCAGGCCTAGGCCACCTGTCATGTAGGATTTAATACTAAATAATAACTTAAAAACAAGATTAAAATACAACATTAAAATGCAGCCTCATTTCAGCAGAAACTCAAAAACTTTTTTGGGGATGAAAACGTCAAGTCTTCACCAAGGCTAGCTATCCAGATTGGTCCTACGTGGGCCAGAAAAAAGCCAGGGAAGTCCCCCAAAAGAAGTTCCATCACAGAAGGAGAAAGGAAAAAGAAAAAGGGGAAGGGAATCAAATTGGCTCCAAGCCAAAGGCCAGGCGGAACAACTCTGTCTTACAGGCCCTGCGGAAAGAAATCAGATCCTGCAGGGCCCTGGTCTCATGAGAGAGAGAGAGCGTTCCACCAGGCTGGAGCCAGTGTTGAAAAGGCCCTGGCTCTGGTTGAGGCTAATCTTTGAGATTGTCTGGGGTTGGACTGGATGACCCTCGGGGTCCCATCCAACACATTTCTATGATGCCTTCCAGGTGATTTCCGACTACAGCTCCCATCCAGCGTTCGAAATTCACCAGGCACCTGCCCGCACCACTTGGAGTTGGACGTCTGGGGATCCTTGGATTTTGACCAGGGGTCAGTAAACTTTTTCAGCAGGGGGCCAGTCCACTGTCCCTCAGACCTTGTGGGGGGCCGGACTATATTTTGAAAAAAAATAAAATAATAATGAACGAATTCCTATGCCCCACAAATAACCCAGAGATGCATTTTAAATAAAAGGACACATTCTACTCATGTGAAAACACGCTGATTCCCGGACTGTCCGCTGGCCGGATTTAGAAGGCGATTGGGCCAGATCCGGCCCCCAGGCCTTAGTTTGCATGCCCATGATCTTGACTGTTTCCACGCATTAGCAACACGTCCTGTAGAATTATTCCCGTTACGTTTTATCTGCACAATCGGAATGAATTTCAGGAGCCGAGAAGTCACGTTGAAAAACATGACTTGGAAGCCGTCTCGCCCCAAAATGGCCATTCGGCATTCCGTTATGGTGGCTGTAAGCCTGGTTTATGGAGCCATTTGGCTAAATATAATCTGAGTTTCCAACTCTGCTCCCATCTTCCCTTGAGTGGGCTGCCGTTTGCCGTGAAAACGTTCGCCCTGAGTTTGTTGGACGTGTGCACAGCTACTGAACGCTGTGGTCGACTTCGCAGAGAGAAAAGACACCATAAGAGTGTCGCTTTTGCCGTGTCTCAGAGCCCTGATGTCTGGCGTGCTCTCTCTCTTTCTCTGTGTGTGGCTATAATATGTCTATTTTCACGCTTGTTTACAAGGCTGAGAACAAGTTTCTGAACAAGTTTGGCTAGGGGCAGAAGGAGAAAAGGAAAGCCTGCATGTTAAGCTCTTTACGCAGCGCAGGGAGGCGGAAACGAATTCTCTGCGCCAACTGTCTCCGACGAATTAAAAATGAGTGCCTGTCTCTCGGGCGGAACGACACTTGCATTGATTCCTGCAGAGCCAGCCTGAGGCCTGGGAGGGTTTGGGGGGCTCACAGGAAGTTGTCTTCTGCAGACCCAGACCTGTGGTCCCTCTAGTTCAGTGCAGACTGCACTGGCTGGCAGCTGCTTGCCAGGGTTTCATTCCTGGAGACGCCAGCGATGGAAGCTGGGACCTTGTGCATGCAAAATGGCCACTCTGCCCCTGAGCCGCCTTCTTCAAAAACAAATCAAGACTCCAGTCCTCATGGTTCTGAACACAGGGGTAGTTTAAACGGGACCTTCTGCATGCTGTTCGCTAAGAATTGCTAGTCGCCCAAAGCTGCTGTTTGTTCATGTTGTTGTTGTTTAGTCGTTTCGTCGTGTCCGCCTCTTCGTGACCCCCTGGACCAGAGCACGCCAGGCCCTCCTGTCTTCCACTGCCTCCCGCAGTTTGGTCAGACCCATGCTGGTCGCTCTGAGAACACCGTCCCACCATCTCGTCCACTGTCGTCCCCTTCTCCTTGTGCCCTCCATCTTTCCCAGCATCAGGGTCTTTTCCAGGGAGTCTTCTCTTCTCATGAGGTGGCCAAAATCTTGGAGCCTCAGCTTCAGGATCTGTCCTTCCAGTGAGCACTCAGGGCTGATTTCCTTCAGAATGGAGAGGTTGGATCTTCTTGCAGTCCATGGGACTCTCAAGAGTCTCCTCCAGCACCAGAATTCAAAAGCATTGATTCTTCGGCAATCAGCCTTCTTGATGGTCCAGCTCTCACTTCCATACATCACGACTGGGAAATCCATAGCTTTAACTATACAGACCTTTGTTGGCAAGGTGAGGTCTCTGCTTTTTAAGATGCTGTCTAGGGTTTGTTCATAATAGTGCCTTTTTGGAAGAATCTCTTCAGCTGTTAGACGGCACTTCATTTCCCCTGCTTCAGATCTGTAAAGTCTTGAGATCAGGAGATCTGCTTTGCACCATCACAGAACCAGGCCTCCCGTGTGGTGGCCCCTAGCCTTCGGAACTCCCTCCCACTGCACGTATCAGACAGGCGCCTCCTCTCTCGTCTTTTTGGCACCTGTTTAATAAGTTCCTCTTTCGACAGCCTACTAAAATCTCCAGCCCAGCTTCCTTCTCTCTTAGATGGGTTCAAGTTGGTTTCAAGCAACCGCTGTTATGTTGAGACTGTGTTTTGTATTTTAGGATATACAGGTGAAACTCGAAAAATTAGAATATCGTGGTAAGGTTCCTTTCTTTCACTAATTCAGCTTCAAAGGTGAAACTCATATACGAGATAGACTCGTGACATGCAAAGCGAGATATGTCAAGCCTTGATTTGTTACCATTGCGATGATCATGGCGTACAGCTTATGAAAACCCCAAATTAACAATCTCAGAAAATCAGAAAATTCAAGGGAATCAGCAAAACAAGGATTGCAAATCGAGCAAGATTGGACCTCTGAGAAGTAGAAGGATCTCTGGCTTTGCATGTCATGAGTCGATCTCATATATTAGTTTCGCCTTTTAAGTTGAATTACTGAAATAAACGAACTTTCCCACGACATTCTAATTTTTCGAGTTTCACCTGTATATACATATTTTATAGACTGCATATGCAGTTCTATATAACGGTTGGTTATGTTTTGATCATGCCGCAAATTTGGGATGCCTCATGGGAAACGATCCACGAACGAAATCGACGACAGCACCTTGAATGACAACCTTTCTGCGGCTGTTATATTAGAGATCGCTTTGGGATGCAATTTGCAAATAGTGGTAAATGTTGCTAAGCCAATGTATTGAGCGTGTTTCCTTTGCCGTCTTGTTTTCCAGGACAGTGTGAAAATACTAAGACTGACCCTCCAGAATGACCTCCCTGGGGACAGGCGCGACCAAGGAAAGCAAAAGGTGAGTGGCTTGTGTGAATAAGGCCCCGTCTGCTATACTATTTTAGCAGCCACGACTGCCCCCAAAAAACCCTGGGAGCTGTAGTTTGTTGCGGGTGCTGAGATTTGTCAGGAGACACCCCCCCCCCCAGTTCCTCTCACAGAGCTGCAACTCTCAGCAGCTTGACTGAACCTTCCTAGGAAATTTTGGGAACTATAGCTTTGTGATGGGAATTGGGGGGGGGGTCTCAGCACCCTTAAAATGCTACAGTTCCCAGGATGAGGTCCGGATTTAGGTTTGATGAGGCCCTGAGCTACTGAAGGTAATGGGGCCCTTTATATGTCCAGCTGTACTTTGTCAACAACAAATTGTCACTGTTTTTTTGTGCTGAATATATGCTATATGGAAATTGATGGACCTAATAGGTATCTAAAGCCATTTGCACATCACAAAATATGTATCTTATCAAAGCAATTGTTGAACTGAAATACAATTTAGAAGAAGTACCGTATTTTCCGTGTATAAGGCTAGGATTTTTGTTTTTTGTTACTAAAAAATAACGTTAAAAGGGGGGTAGTCTTATACGCAGGGGTAAACCCCCCCCCCATTTTCTTAATTTTGAGTCCCCCCGAATAGGGAGCATCTTATACACAGAAAAATACGGTATATTAATAGTGAAATGCAATTAAGAAGTATATGGGGGGGGGGCAAGAGAGTAGGGCCCTAAGCGATAGCTTGTTTAGCTTATACGTAAATCTGGCACTGCCCAGGTTCTTTTGGGAAGAAGCCATGTTTGTTAAATGTGGCGTGAAAGACAATGTCCAGGTCCTCGTTATGGGGAGCGATTTGGGTTTCCCCAGCCACTCTGGGTGGATTCCAACAGAACACTAAAATACAATAAACTATTAAGCGTTAAAAGCTTCCCTAAACAGGGCTGCCTTCAGATGTCGTCTAGAAGTCTGGTAGTTGTTTTTCTCTTTGACGTCTGGTGGGAGGGCGTTCCACAGGGCGGGCGCCACCACCAAGAAGGCCCTCTGCCTGGTTCCCTGTAACTTGGCTTCTCGCAGTGAGGGAACCACCAGAAGGCCCTTGGTGCTGGACCTCAGCGTCCGGGCAGAACGATGGAGGTGGAGATGTTCCTTCAGATATACTGGACCGAGGCCGTTTAGGGCTTTCAAGGTCAGCACCAACACTTTGAATTGTGCTCGGAAACGTGCTGGGAGCCAGTGTAGGTCTTTCAAGACTGGTGTTATGTGGTCTCGGCGGCCGCTCCCAGTCACCAGTCTGGCTGCCGCATTCTGGATTAGTTGTAGTTTCCGGGTCACCTTCAAAGGCAGCCCCACGTAGAGCGCATTGCAGTGGTCCAAGCGGGAGATAACCAGAGCATGCACCACTCTGGCAAGACAGTCTGCGGGCAGGGAGGGTCTCATCCTGCGTACCAGATGGAGTTGGTAGACAGCTGCCCTGGACACAGAATTGAGCTGTGCCTCCACGGACAGCGGTGAGTCCAGAATGACTCCCAGGCTGCGCAGCTGGTAATGAGGAGAGGGAGGTGTGATTGGGGCTATATATAGAAATCTCTGGGTTTTGTGGGGCTGGAGAGCTGCCTGATTTGCAGAGGTGTTTTTTTTAAAATTGTTGTTAAACTTAATATTAAAGCAAGTCATGACAATAGTCTTCAAACGAAATTTAAAGTTGCAATAAAACTTTGTCTGTTGCTGCAGATATTCCTAATAATAAGCTTTAATTACACATTGCTGCCATGTCGGCCACAGTTTTCAGTCAATATCTAACCGTCACATTGGCTCATTAAATGTTTTCAGTCGCTATACCCTGTCCATAAGCATTCTGGGGATGATGAGGGCATTTAAATGTCTTTGTTTTTCATTAATAAAGGGGGGGGGGGGAGGAGACCAAATGCCGGTATGAGCAAGAAGGAAATTATTTCTTTGCATCTGAGAGTAAGATTCTGAGTCGGATCTAATAAAAGCAAGGGCCAAATTAGGAGAAACGGACTGTTTAGTGATTTTGGAGGACGGACGAAACACCTTTTCCCAAAAGTGCACTCCTGCCAGTTATGAAAATAGGAACCTTGCTCTCCACAGCCTTTCCAGCACACCAATGAAGGATTTATTCTTGCAAGGTGTGTGTTCAGTGCCACTGAAAGATAATTTTAAGGAAAACTGCCCGGAGGCCATCTGCAATTGTTTTTAAAGATGGGTTGCGCCGTATAGATTCCCATGCATTTCATTGATTTGCAGAGTTGAGAGTCCTTTGCCCTGCGTGCTTTTGCATCTGGGCCTCCTTTAGTGTGGCCCCCACGAGGCTTCCCAGGAAGGGAGTGTGGCCCTCGGGTCCCTCGCCACCTCCCTTCGAGCTTTCCCACTGCTAACTTGGCCCTACCCGGAGAGATGATGATGATGATGATGATGATGATAATAATAATAATAATAATAATAATAATAATAATAATACTACAACAACAGTGGTACCTCAGGTTAAGTACTTAATTCGTTCCGGAGGTCCGTACTTAACCTGAAACTGTTCTTAACCTGAAGCACCACTTTAGCTAATGGGGCCTCCTGCCGCCGCAGCCGCGTGATTTCTGTTCTCATCCTGAAGCAAAGTTCTTGACCTGAAGCACTATTTCTGGGTTAGTGGAGTCTGCAACCTGAAGCGTATGTAACCCGAGGTACCACTGTAATCATCATCATCATCCTCATCATCCTGCCCTCCCCAGCTGAAGCCGGGCTCAGAGCGACAGTTACATAAGATCACAATCAATTAAGCGATAAGGCGGAAATTGGTGGGAAGTAGGGGGAGGAGAGGTGGGGAAATATTGTTAAAAAGGTGTAGTTATAGGTATATCAGTACTCTAATCTGAATTGTTAAATTGTGTTATTAGTGTTATTGTGGTTTTTGTTGTATGTGCTTTTTGTGGTTGTTTGTATTGAAGAAATGAATAAATAAATTTAATAATAATAATGTGTTATTGTGGTTTTTGTTGTATGTGCTTTTTGTGGTTGTTGTTTGTATTGAAAAAATGAATAAATTTAATAATAATAATAATAATAATAATAATAATAATAATAAAAAAAAAAAAATAAAATCACAATCAATTAATTAAAATACATTCTAAAATCAATTCAATCTAAAATCCAGAGGGTAAGCAGAAAAGGGAATCTGCTCACACGAAGCCTTCGTTTTGTCTCCCGCAGCCGGTGGGAAGGGCCTTTGCCATGGTGGCCAACCGGCCCCCCAACAGCCACGCCTTGGCGTCGGAGTACGTCAAGTCCAGTGAGGGCGACGAGGAAGTCATCAAGGTGAGCTGGGACCAGCCGGCGGTCGGCTTCCGCGGCTTTATTTTTAGCAGGCAGGGTGTTGTTTGCGAGCGAGAAATAGAAGGAAGGAACCGGCTTTTCAGGGAGGGTCTTGTAGTCTTGTAGCTTTTGCAACCAGAAGGTCCCAGGTGCAAAACCCCAGAACCTCCAGGCAGGGTTGGGAGAGACGCCCTGCCTGAAGCTGCCAGCCAGTGTAGGCAGTATGGAGCTATATGCCCTGATGCTTCAGTATAAGGCAACTTCTGGTGCCTCTGCTTAAAGCAGCCCTCTTGCTCAAAACCATGAGGACTGGAGCCTTGCTTCATTTTAAGGGGGAATGTGTGCAGCTCTGGGGGAGAGTCCCTGCTTTGCATGCAGAAGGTCCTGGGTTCAATCCTGCCCCCCATATCTCCAGATGGGGTTGGTTTCTTCTTGAAACCCCGGAGAGCCGCTGCCAGCCAGTGTTGGCAGTGCTGAGGTAGGTAGACCCCAGTGACCTGGCTCTGTAGAAGGGCAGCTTCCTGTGTTCCTGTTTAAGGTCACGGCGTACATTTAAAGCACCTGCCTTCTCCTCAAGGGCTTATTTTATTTTATTTTATTTATGCTTTTCAGGTTTATACATTTCACTAATTTCACAATCCTTTTAACATTGCATAACTTTGACTTCCTTCCCCTTCTTTCCGCGGTTCCTTAAATTTATTTTTAATGCCTTTTGCATATCCAAATTCACTTAATTTGCTCATTTATTCATCTGCTTTAAATATATGCTCTTATAGAACGGCAGGTCATTGCAATAATCCTGCCAAAGTTCTTATCTGTTTACAATTTATCAGTAAATATTCAATAAACCATTTCCATTCTTTTATAAAAAGTTCGTTAACTTGATTTCTTATTCCTCCGGTAATTTTCTCCGCCTGTTCTCTAAGTTTTTGAATCCGTTCTTCCTTTGCTTCCCCTCAAGGGTTCCTGGGAACTGTAGTTTGCCCCCTCTCAGAGCCGCGGTTCCCAGGATGCTTTGCAAGGGGAAGCCGGGTGCTGTGGCTCTGGCTTCTTTTTCGAAACATGAGGACTAGAATCTTTGCTGTTAGGGGGAAGGATTGCAGCTCAGCAACAAGGCAGTGTAGGTGAAGTTTACAGAGGAGGCTACGTACTTCCTGATGTTGCTGGACTCCAGCTCCCGTCATCCCTGGCTAAAATAAACTAAATAATAGAAATAAGTTTAAGGAAAACATTTAGAAAAACCTAAAATTGAACAAAGTCTTAATGGGATGCCGGCTACAAACCTCGTTTCACTAAACTATTGAGTTTCCTCAGAAGGAAACAGAAAAATCATCAACCTTAAAGGACCAAAATTCAAAAAAAGGGGTAGAACTCCCCAAACTTCTGGTGTCATAATCCTAGGTAAAGCAAGGTTTTTCTAATTTTCCCCCTTAAACTTTTTGATTTTTTATTATTTAGCTTATTTCTACAAGAGAATATTTCTAGTCGATTACTTCTCGTTTCAGGGATTTTCATTTGTTTTGTGCAATTCTCAGTTCCGTGACTGTCTTTTTTCTACCGACTCCCCTCATCCCTGGTGTCTGGCCATGCTTGATGGGACTTGGAGTCCAGCCATGTCTGGGGGGCTCCAACTTGCTCCCCAGCCCTGATCCTCAACCGTTCCCCAAGCGCGTGCCTGTCCCATTTTGCGCCGGGTTTGCCTTCTTCCTACCGGGGCAGCTTTCCTTCCCGACTTGATGGGCGTTGTGGTTTCTCCTCTGTGACTCAGGTCTACCTCCGAGCCCGAGCCGAGGACAGGGCCCAGAACGAAAAGAGCCTTCATCAACTGAAAAGTGACAGCTGTCATCTCCAAGCGGTAATTAGCGTCCTTTTAAATAATGTGTGCTGGCAAGTAGCGGGGAGGTAATTTTGCAAAACGGAAGGAGCTGGGGTCACGGACTCTCAACGGGGCACTGAAAGGTGTGTGTGTGCAGAAATAACAAATATTTTTGAAGTTTACTGCAGCGGCTGAAGAGGCAAGCAACTTTTCAGCTACAGCCAGAAAGGGAGGCTTGCCTCTTCAGCAGTTCGGAAAAAACCTGTTGCTACCCAGTGTATTCTTCTCCCACCAATGCACAGATTCCATCCCAGAAAAAATATATATATTTGCGCATTCTTGCTGATGCATTCTGCAAAGGGGGAGTAAGGAAGGCCCTTAAGACAAGTTGCAAAAGGAAAACCTTTGTGCAGAGGAACGCCTTGTGTTAGAGCTTGGCTATAGAAATCTGCTCCGCCTAACTGGCACCAAAGGGTGTTTTCTCTCTCCTCCCCCCCCCTTTTTGCATCAAGAAGCTCGTTGACTCATGCCCGCCTTAGAAGCGCTGCCGGATCTGAGGCCCTAATTGCTTTGCAAGCTGGAAAAGATCTGTCAGGAGTTGCCTCTGTGTTTTGTCTGTCTGTCTTGGCCCAGCTGCCTGCCTGCCACACCTCGCAGCGAGGGCCTCTCCCCGCTCTGAAGGTGTTGGCGGTTCCTTTGGCAAAAGTCCCCGGCGTTTCCCAAGAGTTTGGGGAGCTCTGCAACCACAGCCAGCCTGATGGGTTTTTGCTCGGTTCCTTCAAAGATGAGAAAGTCTGAGATGGAGAGGTTGTGGGTTTTTTTGGACAATAATATTTATTAATTTTCAATAGACATAACAAAAAAGAAAATATGCAACAACACAATAGAGAAGTGAAAAAGATTAACAAACTTAAAATACGTAAACAGAAAAAAAAGAAACTCAATTAATTAATTGAAATCCATTTCCATAAACATTTTAGTTGACTTCCTCTAATCTCCTCCATCTGAATTTCCTCTTAATTTGAATGTAGCAGTTTCCAATATCATTATTTCATAAAACAATATTACAGTCGTATTCCAATTTCTTTACCTTTCTTATAGTACATTTTCTTATTTATATATTTAAGTCTAATTCAATCCTAGGCGTGATTGGTTCTTTCAAGTGGTTACATTTCTTTAATATTGGAATATTTGTTGAAATAGTCTTTAAATTTCTTCCGGTCTTCTTGGTAGTCCTTTCTGGTCACGGATTCTCCCAGAGGGGGAGCAGACGAGGGTTTGGCTCTGTTTATATCCCGTCTTTCCTTCGAGGAATTCCAGGGCGATGTACGGGGTGTTTCTCTCCCCCAACAAAAAAAAAATCCCCGAATTTATCTCACAACAACCCTGTGACGTCGGCCAAGCTAAGAGCTTGTGACCGGAGTCTTTGTGTGTTTGTGTGTCGGGGGGAAGAGCAGGAGTGACTGCCGTCGCTCAGGAAGTAGCAGCCCCCATGGACCCTGCTAGAAAAATGCAACCTGATAAAATGCTGCTGTTAAAAGTACTGCGACTCATGCAACACGTTGGCACTTACCGTATTTTTTGCTCTGTAAGACGCACTTTTCCCCTCCTACAAAGTAAGGGGAAATGTGTGTGCATCTTATGGGGCGAATGTAGGCGGGAGGTTCTGCTCAGCGCTCCCTTTAAAGAGTGTGTGGAGCGTGTGTGCGGCTCTTGAGGGCTTTTCCCTGAGGAGGGAGAAGGGATGCCCATCTCCCTCCTCGGGGAAAAGCCCCCAAGAGCCGCACACATGCTCCACATGCAGCATAGCTGTCAACTTACAGATTTGAAAATAAGGGATCAGCAGCCAAAATAAGGGATTTTCCCAGCACAGGTATGTTCAACTTCTGATCCCCCCGAGCCAAAGGCAGAAAGCCCAGCCAGCAGCCAAACGAAGCCTCCAGCGGTGGTTCCCACAGCGCAGCAACCCGGCAAAGGGGATGCAGCAAGGAAAGCCACCGTCCCCTCTCCGCTGGGAAGCGCTGAGCAAAGGCGAGTCCCCAGGCAACGCGGCCGATTTGATGGGCACAAGGCATGCAAGCTCCACCCCCCAGTCGTTCTTAGACTCCTTATTGGGTGAGCAATGCAGCCAAGCAACACAGCTGGAGCCTCCCTCCTCCCTGGCCGGCAGGGAGGGAGGGAGGGAGAGGAGCTGCTTCCTTGGAAACCCGGGAAATTTAAGGGACATCATCAACCGGGGACAGCAGTGGGACACGGTGCTGGGATAAGGGAGTTTCCTGCCAAATAAGGGACGGTTGACAGCTATGCGCGCGCTCTTTAAAGGGAGCGCGGCACTTGGGGGAGGCTTAGCTGCGCTGCGATCCCGCTGGCTGTCCTGGCTTCTGGGATTCAGAATAATTTTTTTCTTGTTTTCCTCTTCCAAAAATTAGGTGCGTCTTATAGAGCGAAAAATACGGTAATATACACAGAACAATAATTATACAGTGGTACCTCGGGTTATCGTTCCGGAGGTCCGTACTTAACCTGAAACTGTTCTTAACCTGAAGCACCACTTTAGCTAATGGGGCCTCCTGCTGCCACACAATTTCTGTTCTCATCCTGAAGCAAAGTTCTTAACCTGAAGCACTATTTCTGGGTTAGTGGAGTCTGTAACCTGAAGCGTATGTAACCTGAAGCGTATGTAACCTGAGGTACCACTGTACATACATTATCAACCACCAGAGAAAAATACAAAACATTAAACAAAGCCACAAAGACTTGCAAACTACCTAACCTAAGATGAACTTATAATGTCCAGTTTCAATAGATTTTTTTCAAATGCTTAACTCTGTCTATTAGATAAGTTAACAAAGATACTAACAAAAGGTAAGTTTGGTGATATTCACAATACCGAGAGATGCTAGTGGAGTTGTAGAAACAGGATGCAGGCGTTTTGCACCTGTTTCGCCCTGGCAGTCCAAGGAATCAAAAGGCCGCTGTTTGCCCCCGATGGGGCCCTTAAACTGGGGCTTGCAGGTAGCACACTCCCAAGGTAGTTTTCCGGGCTTCTTCAGTGGTCTAATCTCAAAATCTTGATACGTATATTGATATTCAATCTTATAGAGAATGCTCTTTCTTGGCTTAAGCTTAAGAGACTGATTTGCTTAGCCTAAAGGGCCCCATCGGGGGCGAGCAGCAGTCTTTTGATTATGGTATTGTGAATATCACCAAACTTACCTTTTGTTGGTATCTTCATGAACCCATGGACCCCGCAGCTTTGAAATGTTGAGTCCACCATCTTGATTCAAAATGGCGCCCAAGAGTATTTGGGCCTAGAGAAAACTATGCTCCTCAGTCCCAAGGACCGCCTTGCCAAATTTGTTTCCAAAACATTAAGAGGGGTCCAAATCGCTGCACTTCCAAAAGTTTGAGTCCGCCGCTTTGTTTCCAGATGGCTTCCCAAAATGGAGGCACTCTTGCTCCTTTGGCTCAGGAACCATTGTTCAAGTGCAGACTCACACACACACACACACACACACACACACACACACAGCCACTGTTATTCAGTTGCATATTAACTGTACATCGCTGGTGTCAATTATTATAACTGTTTAGCAATCTCTTCATTATTTTATTAATATACTGCCCTTCACCAAAAATGGTCACAGGGCAATTTGAAAAAAGCATTAAAATAATTGTGATAAATTGCGTAAATAATACACTTTTAAAACTGTCCTAAAAATGATGTAACCCATCAGCTGCTAAAAGCCTGGCGATAAATGTGGTTTCTTTATCTGCATGATTAAAAGGGTATGAGAGATACCTCTGTGTGGAGTTCTGTCACGAAAAGAGGTGCTGTTCTGGTCCATTTCTCCATTTTATTTTATATTATTTGCGTGTATGTCTTTAAACACAGAAAACGCTGGACAAGCCGAATGGGATCCGTCCTCACAGAACTACCTCATTTCGCAGCGTGTCGCTATGCCAGGTCCGTGTGCGAGAGTCCGTGGTGGTGGGGGGGGGTACGGTTGGCATTCACAGGTGGCCTCCATGTCTGGAAGGAACTGAGGTTGGGGAGAAACTGGGCTGGTCACAAAAGGGCCAGCTTGTTCACTCGCTCTGACCTAGAGCTGAAGTTAGGGGAGAGAGGGGAA
Source organism: Podarcis erhardii (assembly GCF_964252035.2). NCBI lineage: Eukaryota > Metazoa > Chordata > Lepidosauria > Squamata > Lacertidae > Podarcis > Podarcis erhardii. Next base: position 3,046,930 of record NC_138505.1, on the reverse strand, counting down.
GCAGTGTGGTGCAATGGTTAGAGCCTCAGGCCAGTGGGATAGGGACACCTCACTCTGCCGCTGGGTGATTTTTGGGGGCCCCGACCTTGCAAGGAGAAGCCAGGGAAGTGAAAGCCCTGCCCCTTGCCTTGGAACTTCTTAGGGAGGAAAGATATTAATGCAATTAATGAATGCCGTGGGCAAGGTGAGCCAGCTTGCTTGTGACGCGTTTGCACGTTATTTATTATTGTATTTATACCCCATCGTTTCTCCAAGGATCTCAAGGTGGCCTATGCACCTCTCCCTTTCTCTTCAGCCCGCCCCCCTCACAACAACCCTGTGAGGTAGGTTAGGCTTAGCCCAGGGTCACCCCAGTGGGGATTTGAAGCCCAGTCCAGCGCACTAACCATTGCACCACCCTGGATGTCAGCATCAAATGGGGTGGTGGGAATCCATCGTTGGCTGTTCAGGGGTGGGGAGATCTCAGGCCTGGGGGGGCCTAAATGTGCCCCTCCAGGCCTCTGTGTCTGGTCTTTGCCCAGCCACTCTGGGCGGCTCCCAATCGAGTGTTAAAAACAGTACAGCATTAAATATCAAACGCTTCCCTAAACAAGGCTCCCTTCAGATGTCTTTTAAAGATGGGATAGCTGCTTATTTCCTTCACATCTGAAGGGAGGGTGTTCCACAGGGTGGGTGCCACCACCGAGAAGGCCCTCTGTCTGGTTCCCTGTAACCTTACTTCTCGCAATGAGGGAACCACCAGAAGACCCTCGGAGCTGGACCTCAGTGTCCGGGCTGAACGATGGGGGTGGAGCTGCTCCTTCAGGTATACAGGACCGAGGCCGTTTAGGGCTTTCAAGGTCAGCACCAACACTTTGAATTGTGCTCGGAAACGTACTGGGAGCTAATGTAGGTCTTTCAAGACCGGTGTTATGTGGTCTTGGTGGCCGCTCCCAGTCCCCAGTCTAGCTGCCACATTCTGGATTAGTTGTAGTTTCCGGGTCACCTTCAAAGGTAGCCCCATGTAGAGCGCATTGCAGTAGTGCAAGCGGGAGATAACCAGAGCATGCGCCACTCGGGCGAGACGGTCTGCAGGCAGATAGGGTCTCATCCTGCGTACGAGATGGAGCTGATAAACAGCTGCCCTGGACATAGAATTGACCTGCGCCTCCATGGAGAGCTGTGAGTCCAGAATGACTCCCAGGCTGCGCACCTGGTCCTTCAGGGGCACAGGTACCCCATTCAGGACCAGGGAATAATAATAATAATAATAATAAATTTTATTTATATCCCGCCCTCCCCAGCCGAAGCCGGGCTCAGGGCGGCTAACAACACTAAAACAGTACAACATTATAAAACATTATAAAAATGGATTAAAATGAATTAAAATCAAAATTGATGGCAACCATAAACTAAAGTTTTGTAAAGATTGCCAGAGGAGGGAGTCAGGCTGCGCCCTGACCAAAGGCCAGGTGGAACAGCTCTGTCTTGCAGGCCCTGCGGAAAGATGTCAAGTCCTGCAGGGCCCTTGTCTCTTGTGAGAGAGCGTTCCACCAGGTTGGAGCCGCAGCCGAAAAAGCCCTGGCTCTAGTTGAGGCCAGCCTAACCTCTCTGTGGCTTGGGACCTTCAAGATGTTTTTATTTGAAGATCGTAAGTTCCTCTGTGGGGCATACCAGGAGAGGCGGTCCCGTAGGTACGAGGGCCCTAGGCCGTATAGGGCTTTGAAGGTTAAAACCAGCACCTTAAACCTGATCCTGTACTCCACCGGGAGCCAGTGCAGCTGGTATAGCACCGGATGAATGTGATCTCTAAGCGAAGACCCCGTAAGGAGTCTCGCTGCAGCATTTTGCACCCGCTGGAGTTTCTGGGTCAGTCTCAAGGGCAGCCCCACGTAGAGCGAGTTACAATAATCCAGTCTGGAGGTGACCGTCGCGTGGATCACAGTGGCTAGGTCAGGGCGTGAGAGGTAAGGAGCCAACTGCTTAGCTTGGCGGAGATGAAAGAATGCCGCCTTTGTTATAGCTGCAATCTGCGCCTCCATGGAGAGGGAGGTATCGAAGATTACACCCAAACTCTTAACGGACGGTGCTGGCACTAATTGCACCCCCGCAAGAGATGGGAGTTGCCCCCTCAGCCCCCTGTCGTCCCGTCCCAGCCAGAGGACCTCTGTCTTCGAAGGATTTAACTTCAGCCGGCTCCCACGTAACCATCCAGCCACAGCCTCCAAGCATCTGATCAGTGTGTCTGGGGCAGAGTCCGGGTGGCCGTCCATCAACAGATAGAGTTGGGTGTCATCAGCATACTGATGGCAGCCCAGCCCAAAACTCCGGACAAGCTGGGCGAGGGGGCGCATAAAGATGTTAAAAAGCATTGGGGAGAGCATTGGGGAATCCCCCACACCCGCCTGCCTCCTGTCCCCCAGAAACAGTACTTCTGTCTTGTCAGGATTCAACCTCAATCTGTTGAGAGCGAGTGATGTAGGAAACTAACCTATCATAAAAAACAAAACATCCCCTTTCATTGCTCCGCCCACTCTTGTTTCTGGCCCTGCCCACTGCTGGTGTGCAGCCCTCGGGAGGCTGCCCCCAATGGGAAAGTGGAAAAAGGCCCCCCTTGCTTAAAATCCTTACCTCTCTTCAGGATGAGCCGACGTACCCTGGAGAAGACATCTCGATAATGCGGGAGACCACCAAGAAGCTCTTCACGAAACTTCAAGAGGCTGAGAAGCGCCACCAGTCGGACAGAGCCGCTTATGAGGTCAGAACACAAGACTGGATCAGGCCAGGGGTTCCCAAACTTTTATGGGGGTCACTGCTTCCTTGGTTCCATAAGCTCATCCCCAGGGCTCGCAACCTTACCCTACAAAAATCATGATTCAAAACTGCAGTTTGAGCTACCTGCTCAGGAAGATCGTAACGCAATAACATTCAGAGCAGTCGCAATCAACTGCACATTTCTTCAAAATCCAGTTCATAATAATAATAATAAAATTTTATTTATACCCCGCCCTTCCTGGTTCAGAAACTGGACTCAGGGCTGCTAACAACAAATTTAAAAGACTTAATTGTAAAAGCAGCATAAAATACAGTATACAAACATGAATAACAATAAAATTCAAAGTTCAGAAATCAATTTAGATAATCCCCGGGGCTAGCAGGATGAATTGGTCCTACTTGGGCCAGTGAGGAGGCCAGGGGAGAATTAGCTGTGGGGTCTCAAAGCGGGTGATCTTCATAAAAGGGGAGGGAAGAGAAGGGAGATAAAAGATCAAGCTGAGTTCAAATTAAAGGCCAGGCGGAATAGCTCTGTCTTACAGGCCCGGCGGAAGGAGGTTAAATCCTGAATACAGTTTAGCTTGAGTAACTCAACAAAATTGATGAACTTGATCCAGGGATAGCAGTTTTCCAAAGTGTGACAGTTATTTACACCTCCGGCACCCCTGTATAGGGCTGGTTGATACAGTGGTGCCCTGCAAGACGAACGACTCGCAAGACTGAAAACCCGCTAGACGAAAGGGTTTTCCGTTTTGGAGGCGCTTCGCAAAACAAATTTCCCTATGGGCTTGCTTCGCAAGACGAAAATGTCTTGTGAGTTCCTGCGGGTTATTTCCCCCTTTTCCCCCCTTTTCCTAAGCCGCTAAGCCGCTTATCAGCTGATCCGCTGATAAGCCACTTAACAGCTGATCGCTAAAAGCCGCTAAACCGCTAATAGCGCTAATCCGCTAAGCTGTCAATGGGCTTGCTTCGCAAGACAAAAAAACCGCTATACGAAGAGCCTCACGGAACGGATTAATTTCGTCTTGCGAGGCACCACTGTACCTGGCTTTCAGCATTGCGATATATCACCAGCTAAACATTGCAATATGCAGTCGTGCCTTGGGTCCCGGACATTTCGGCTCCCGGACAATTGAAACCTGGAAGCGAGAGTTCTGGTTTCCGAACGCTCGTTTGGAACCTGAACCTCTGGCGGGGCTTCCTGCAGCCAATCAGAAGCTGCGATTTGGTTTTCAAATGTTTTGGAAGTCGAACGGCCTTCCGGAACGGATTCCGTTCAACTTCCAAGGTACGACTGTACTGATATATCTGTCAGGAGCTCGGCCTACACACAAGTAGGACCCTGGTAGAGACACAAGCCCGACCGGCATGTACTCTCCCTCCTGGTCGAACGTTTGGGAGCTTCATAAGCTTTCTTCAGCCCGAACATCACAGCGACCGATGCCAAGCGACACCAGCACACTTAGGGATCCGCAGAGTTTGTGCATCATGCATGACAGACCTCAGCAACTCAGCATTTTGGCTAATCTACTTTATTTACATATAAACACACACGGAGCACTGCAACATGGCTCCCCCTTTCTCGAGCATCAGACAGCAAAGAGAAAAAGAACAAAGGACAATAGTCCCACTTCACGGAACACAGTCACACAAACATCCTGTCTCTGTCACTTCCCACTCTGTGGAGTCAAAACATACACCGTCATGTGAAAAACAAAAATCCCATGACTGCAATCACAGAGCAGGAATTCTAACAATATCGCGGTGTCTGAAATAAGGACGGAGCTATGCAGAGCATTGCCTGGCTTCTTCATCATCATCATCATCATCATCATCATCATCATCATTTATTATTTATACCCTGCCCATCTGTCTGGGTTTCCCCAGCCACTCTGGGCAGCATCCAACAAAACACTAAAATACAATAACCTATTAAACATTAAAAGCTTCCCTAAACAGGGTTGCCTTCAGATGTCTTCTAAAACTTTGGTAGTTGTTTTTCTCTTTGACATCTGCTGGGAGGGCGTTCCACAGGGCGGGTGCCACCACTGAGAAGACCCTCTGCCTGGTTCCCTGTAACTTGGCTTCTCGCAGGGAGGGAACCGCCAGAAGGCCCTCGGACCTCAGTGTCTGGGCAGAATGATGGAGGTGGAGACGCTCCTTCAAGTCTACTGGACTGAGGCCATTTAGGGCTTTAAAGGTCAGCACCAACACTTCGAACTGTGCTCGGAAATGTACTGGGAGCCAGTGTAGGTCTTTCAAGACCGGTGTTATGTGGTCTCGGCGGCCGCTCCCAGTCACCAGTCTAGCTGCCGTGTTCTGGATTAGTTGTAGTTTCCAGGTCACCTTCAAAGGTAGCCCCACGTAGAGCGCATGGCAGTAGTCATGGTTTTCCCTGCATCACGCACAGTGACAAACATCATCCCTCCTCGAACCCTGCTAGGTAATCTCCCCTCTCCCCCAGGAGTGGTTCTGTCCACTTTGAGAACCATTGATCTGGCCCAACATCCTCTCTTAAGCAACACCTGGGAGGCCCGTGGTTCTGCATCCTCGACCGTGCTTGCAAGGACCACCCTCTCTTGAGTCTGCGCTGCCGGTTGGATGAGATGCTTGAGCTGATGGCCAGGGAAGGGGTCCCTTGTCATGGCCTCCACATTGATGGTTGCCAGCCTTTTGGGGTGAACCATGCAATTTCGCTAGCCGCGCGTGTGTGTGTGAAACGGTCTACATGGATGCAAAAGTGCCCCCTCTCCCTTCTTCTTGCAGACGTCCATTTCCCATTATCGGAGGGAAGCTGAACATTCGGGAGCAGCTCTCAGGAGGGCGGAACTGGACTTGGAAGAGAAGGATTTGAAGCTGGAGGAACTGCAGAGACTCCTGACAGGGATGGAGAAGGTACTTTCGCTTGATGGAAGACGCCGGCGGTTGTCCGCAGGGCAGATTGGCGCAGCGAAAGCCGTTGTGCCGCTGGGCCAAAATTGAGAGTGCAAATTTGCTTGGTTTGGTGATGCATCTAGTTGTACCTTTTGTTTAATTCAGAACCCTCTTTTCTCTAGTTGTCTTTTATTTTGAAGTGGCCCTTGCAAGCAGAAGATGGCACTAAAAACAATCTAGCAAACTTATCAGAGACCAAACAATTCTTTAGACCCTGGAAAGGAGCAGCCGTAGACCAGAATGCCTTTAAAAAAATAAAATAAAAAATGTAACGATACCATTCAACCAAAAACGTGCTGTTTTACAGCTTAAAAGACTAGGACTAGCCGTCTGAGAAACAGTTTCTATCCAAATGTGATTTTGCGCTGTGGGTTAAACCACAGAGCCTAGGACTTGCCGATTAGAAGGTCGGCGGTTTGAGTCCCCACGACAGGGTGAGCGCCCGTTGCTCGGTCCCTGCTCCTGCCCACCTAGCAGTTCGAAAGCACCTCAAAGTGCAAGTAGATCAATAGGTCCTGCTCCGGTGGGAAGGTAAACGGCGTTTCTGTGCGCTGCTCTGGTTCGCCAGAAGCGGCTTAGTCATGCTGGCACATGACCCGGAAGCTGTACGCCAGCTCCCTCGGACAGTAAAGCGAGATGAGTGCCACAACCCCAGAGTCGGCCACGACTGGGCCTAATGGTCAGGGGTCCCTTTACCTTTACTTTAAGGGGTCTCTATGGGAGTGTATTGTATTTTTAAAATGGGGTATCAGAGTTTTTAGGGGCCTAACCAGGCTGGGATAGCAGGCTTGTTGGTTTTGAATGTCTTGTGTAGATTTTTTTTTCTTCCAATTTCGTTGTTCTGTATGGGACAATAACAATAAAGATTATCGTATCGTAAAGCAGCATTTCCCAAACTTGGGCCTCCAGCAGTTTTTAGGACTACAACTCCCATCATCCCTAGCTAGCAAGACCGGTGGTCAGGGATGATGGGAATGGGAGTCCAGAAACAGCCGGAGACCCAAGGCTGGGAAACACTGGCTTAAAGTACCCACACCTCCTCAGGATGGAAATCTAAGAAGAACAGTGGCCTTTTCACCCTCTGTGAATCCGCCTCGTCCTCTTTTAAAAAGACATTCAAGTTGGCAGGTGTCGCTGCCTCTAGCGAGAGCAAATTATGTGTGTACTGTGGGTCAGGAATACTGCCCAGCCCTACGGCGTTCTCTGTGCTTCCCCTCCCTAGGCGTAGCTTTTCGGGTTTTTTGCAAGGCCTGCTGCCGGATCTGAGAGCCTCACGGCAGCCACCTTAACCCCGCCTGCCCTTCTCTCCCCGTTGCAGGAGCACAAAACTCTGCTGCAGAAGATGAGAGACGACGAGTCGGAGCTGGAGCAGCTGCGCAGCGTCGAGAAAGACAAAGTTGCCGAGCAGGAAAGGTGAGAGGGTTGAGCCCCAGGCGCGGGGATCTGTGGGGCTGGGGACTTGTGTCTGACTTGTGTCCAATAGGGTTTTGCGACGGATAGCACAGAACAGGGCGTGGGATGGGAGGAGAGATAATAAGCAGATCCCCATTTGCATACGGGTTACATTCCGAGGCACAACACGTTTAAGTGAAATCACATATATTGGAACACCATAGGGAAAACCGCCAAATACCCTCCAAACATTTGGAAAACCCTTTTAAAAAACCAAAAAAACCCCACCAAACTCCACTGTGATCACTCCTTGCTCAAACTCCCAACGCTCCACAGGCCTCAAAGTTCAGTGCTGGGATTGCTACATGTTATTTTTGAGTGAATAATAATAATAATAATTTATTATTATTATTATTATTATTATTATTATTATCTATACCCCACCCTCCCCGGCCAGAGATGGGCTGGGGTGGCTAACGCCAGTAAAATTAGAATAAAAACATAATAGGGGAAAAACAACAACAAAACAATTTAAAATACAAAAGTAGTCCATAGATCAAGACCATAAGGGATGGGAAACATAAGGGTCAGACTGAGTCCAAACCAAAGGCCTGGTGGAACAGCTCTGTCTTGCAGGCCCTGCGGAAAGATGTCAAGTCCCGCAGGGCCCTAGTCTCTTGGGACAGAGCGTTCCACCAAGTCAGGGCCAGTACTGAAAAGGCCCTGGCCCTAGTTAATAATATAATAAATATAATATAATATAATATAATATAATATAATATAATATAATATAATATATATAATATAATATAATATAATATAATATAATATAATATAATATAATATAATATAATATAAACAACAAATTTTATTTATACCCCGCCCTCCCCAGCCAAGACCGGCCTCAGGGCGGCTAACAACCAATAATAAAAACAAGTTGATTAAAATACAATTTAAAAGATTAAGATACAACATTAAAACAATTGGGGAACAATCTCTTCATAGGAGGAGAAGGGAAAAAGAAAGAGGGGGAGGGAATCAAACTGATTCTGAGCCAAAGGCCAGGTGGAACAACTCTGTCTGACAGGCCCTGCAGAAAGAAAGCAGATCCTGCAGGGCCCTGGTCTCATGAGACAGAGCATTCCACCAGGCCGGGGCCAGTACTGAAAAGGCCCTGGCTCTGGTTGAGGCTAATCCAACTTCCTTAGTTGAGACCAATCTAACCACCTTGCTACTTGGGACCTCCCTAGTGTTGTCATGGGGCCGTTTTTGTGCTCTTACGGGGCTGTTTCCGCCCCCTTTTATGCTGCGCCCGAGTTCGCAGCGATGCACGCATGTGCCCCGAGAGCGCGTAAATGAGGAGTTGCTCGTGCAGCCGCTTTTCAAGCCGGAACGAAAAGCGGGATCTTACGAAACTGGCTTTTGCAAAACCTGCGGCCTCTTTCTTTCTCCTTCTTCTTCGTCCTCCTGCTCTCAGGTCAGCCAAACTGGAGAAGGAAGTTGCCACTTTGCGGGAGAAGATACACCACTTGGATGACATGCTGAAGAGCCAGCAGAGGAAGGTCCGGCAGATGATTGAGCAGGTGGGTGCTGGGGATGAGCTGTGCGCTGCGGCTACGATGGAGCGTTTTGGGGGTCTTGTCCCCTTCCTGAGTTTTGGGTTATGCAGCCTGCTTCTTTCTCCTTCCTCCACTCTTACCCCTCTGCTTGCCGGCAGCGTGACATCCTACTGTCTCCAGAGGTAATGTTGTGCGTAATGCAAAGAGCAGGATGAGTCCAGCGTCCTTGTTCCCGCTCTCTCAGCCTACTCCCTCCCTGCCTGGCTTCCTACTTAACAACCAGTACGAGGGGTGGCCCTGCCTGTTCGTTTCCTCCTCACCCTTTGTCATGGTCCGGTTCACGGGAGATCAAAGTCCCGGCAGGGGATGTCAGGACCGGGGACAAGATGGCGGGGTGGGAGCAGGAACGGGCGACCAGAAGCCAGGAGTCAGGAAGCCAAGAGTCTGAGGGTCAGAGAGCCAGGAGTCAAGAAGCCCAAGGGTCCGAGGGTCAGGAAGCAAGGAGTCACAAAATCAAGGGTCCGAGAAGCAAGGAGTCACGAAGTCAGGGGTCCGAGAATCAAGAAGCAAGGAGTCACAAAGTCAGGGGTCCGAGGGTCAAGAAGCAAGGAGTCAAGAAGTCAGGGGTCCGAGGATCAAGAAGCAAGGAGTCACAAAATCAAGGGTCCGAGAATCAAGAAGTCACGAAGTCAGGGGTCCGAGGATCAAGAAGCAAGGAGTCACAAAGTCAGGGGTCCGAGGATCAAGAAGCAGGGAGTCACAAAGTCAGGGGTCCGAGGGTCAAGAAGCAAGGAGTCAAGAAGTCAGGGGTCTGAGAGTGAAGAAGTAAGGAGTCACAAAGTCAGGGGTCCGAGGGTCAAGAAGCAAGGAGTCACGATGTCAGGGGTCTGAGAGTGAAGAAGTAAGGAGTCACAAAGTCAGGGGTCCGAGGGTCAAGAAGCAAGGAGTCACAAAGTCAGGGGTCTGAGAGTGAAGAAGCAGGGAGTCACAAAGTCAGGGGTCCGAGGATCAGGAAGCAAGGAGTCACGATGTCAGGGGTCCGAGGATCAGGAAGCAAGGAGTCACGGTGTCAGGGGTCTGAGGGTGAAGAAGCAAGGAGTCAAGAAGTCAGGGGTCTGAGAGTGAAGAAGCAAGGAGTCATGAAGTCAGGGGTCCAAGGATCAAGAAGCCAAGGTTCAAGGATCAGGAAGCAAGAAGCCAAACGCAGCAAGGCAAGGAACGTGTTGCTGTGGCAAAGAGCCGAAGGGAAAATGCTGACCTTATATCCCTTCCCGGCTCTTGCCACCAGGTGCTGTGAGTTACCAATCGGCCTCACCTGTGTGGCCGCACCTTGCCTCTCCAGAGCAAACTTAGGAAGGCCCCCGTCCTGCAAAGTCCTATGGGTCACAGGGCCTGGCTCCTGCATGCACTCCTGACACCCTTGGTCTCAGCATTGCCCCTTGAGGAACTGGGCAGGTAGGAGGAAGAAGGGGCGGAAGTAGAGGAAGTTGGCTCCGCCTCCCGTTGACACTGGCTCCACCCCTGTTGACACAGGCTCCGCCTCCCGTTGGCTCTGACTCCGCCTCCCGTTGGGATTATTTCTCTGCCTTCTTCCCCACCAGTCCCAATCGGCACCAGGCTGCCACTGGGAGTAACCCCAAAAGAGAATTTTTGCGTATCTGCTCTTACCTATTTTACTCCGGAGAGTTTATATGTCACTTGAATGTGAAAAAGCTAATTGGACCACAAAGCAGATTACGGAGACAATAAAGCAAGGGAATTATCTGTTTTTCAAAAACCTGTTGAACAATTCTTTAAAACCTTCAAAAAAATAGTTAATGGAGAGCTATAAAAAGCCATATTAAAACACACGTCAATGCTCTGCATGTCTGGATAGGCTTGTCTTCGTACATTTGTAAGTCTAGACGGTGAAAGTGAGCTAACAGCCAAACATAACAGAAACCAGATGGTAAGATTAACAAATAAAAACGAGAGAGTCTCTCCGCCTTTAAAACCAGCCGTATGTGTATCTCCCTGACTTGGGAAAGAGTTAACTCTTAAGCCCTGTGCCAATTAATTTGGCTTCTGTTTGATTTAAAACTGACCTCCCATCTTTTGAGTGACTCATACCACAAAAGGACTCCTGTAACTAAGCCCTTTTCATGGAAGTGTCTGGGGCTGATGCAGACACGATTCTCTCTCTCTCTCTCTCTTTCTCTTTCTGAAAGTTCTGCAAATCGCCAGAGGATTAGGGATTCAAACTTAAATTGTGTTAGAAAAACCTTTGGAGCCTCCCAGCTGGTCGTTAGAACAACTTTGCAACTTACGGGCTTTGAGTTGCCTCCTTTCCTCTTCCCTCCCAATCGGTTTTCCTTGTGTTTTGCGACTTTTTAGATTCTAAGCCTATGGGGAGGGGCTGTTGCGTTTTTAAAATGATTTATAAGCTGCTCTAGGAGCCCGATTAATCGAGCAGCATGCATTAACTAGAGAGAGAGAGAGAGAGAGAGAGAGAGAGAGAGAGTTCAGACATTTCTGTGTCATCGGTGGTAGTGGATTACAGCTGCATTCCTGACCTTTGACTCTGTGGGCTGCTGGGAGTTGAAGTCCAGCAACATCGGGAGCTTTCTGCCAATTCCTCACCCCTCCTTTGACAGCTGTGGCCCCACTTCATGGGAGTTGCATCTTTGCTTTGAGATCTGTCTGTCTCTCTCCCACCTTCCCCAAGATTACAGATCCCACTTTCTCTGGGGGTGGGGGTGCTAGTTTTAAACCCCTGGTGCAACTTAAAAGGTAAAGGGACCCCTGACCATTAGGTCCAGTCGTGGCCGACTCGGGTTGCTCATCTCGCTTTATTGGCTGAGGGAGCCGGCGTACAGCTTCCGGGTCATGTGGCCAGTAGGACTAAGCCGCTTCTGGCGAAACAGAGCAGCGCATGGAAACGCCGTTTACCTTCCCGCCGGAGCGGTACCTATTTATCTACTTGCACTTTGACGTGCTTTCGAACTGCTAGGTTGGCAGGAGCAGGGACTGAGCAACGGGAGCTCACCCCGTCATTGCGGGGATTCGAACCGCCGACCTTCTGATCGGCAAGCCCTAGGCTCTGTGATTTAACCCACAGTGCCACCCGTGTCCCTGGTGCAACTTAACCTGGGCCTTTTGGGGGCATGTTTGCAGCTAGCGTCTCCTTTTCTGGAGACTCCAGGGCTGTTCATTTCTAACAATCCTCCTTCTCCACAGCTTCAAAACTCCAAGACTGTGATTCAGTCCAAAGACACAATCATCCAAGAACTCAAAGAACGTGTGGCCTACCTGGAGGCTGAGGTAGGCAGCCATTTTCATTAAAGTTCCGAATCCAATTGCCTGCAAGATGTTGTCATTAAAAGGCCTAGGTTTTCTCATGATTTGTTTTTCTATGCATTGAGTAGGGCTAACATTGGCTGCAAACCCATATACAGTGGTGCCCCGCAAGACGAATGCCTCGCAAGACGGAAAACCCGCTAGACGAAAGGGTTTTCCGTTTTGGAGGTGCTTCGCAAAACAAATTTCCTATGGGCTTGGTTCGCAAGACGAAAATGTCTTGCGAGTTCCTGCGTTTTTCCCCCCCTTCCCCCCCTTTTTCTAAGCCGCTTAACAGCTGATCCGCTAAGCCGCTAATGGGCTTGCTTCGCATGACGAAAAAACTGCAAGACGAAGAGACTCGCGGAACAGATTCTTTTCGTCTTGCGAGGCACCACTGTACTCCCCTTTTAGAGCCATCCAGCGCAGTCCCCTATCAGCTCAGCTTGTGATCATATTTCTCCCTACGATGTTTGTGCATTTGGCTCCAGATTATTACAATTTTATCCAACCTTAGTCCTACTCAGACTCATTGAAATCAACATGCCTAGCTTAGGTTTGCTAATTTAGGCAGAGGTCTACGCTGAGTAGGGCACCACCCCTGAAGCCCACATTTTGGATGCTCTCCTTACGTACGAGATACTCTTTTAAAAACGTAAAATGCACCGCTAATACTTCTCAGTGCATTCGCCTGTAAAAACAAGGCATGGCATACGCAGCCTTAAAAAAACACCTGGTTTTTGCACGTGCTTTAAGGCTGCATACACAGCCTTAAGAACACCTATTTTTGCACATCCTTTCCCATCATGAAATCTGGAGGAAATGCGTCATCCAATTTTGGAGCAGGGTGGGGTGTTTGCATTTCGATTTTGCAAGTTGGCAATCTGGGTGGTGAAAGACCAAGCGCATTCCTTGCCCCAGAAGAGCCCTTGGCTCGGCTGCCCCATGGTGGGGCGTTTGCAGTGCTACGGGAATGTCAGCCGGGTCCAGAGCGGACTCTTGCAACCTGACTCTCCAGGTGTGTTGAAGGGACACACACAGGCATGAAACTGACTTGCAGGTGGGACTGCTGTCCCTCCCCGCCAAAATGAGCATCAAAGCAGATCAAACAGCGCCATCAAAGAGGAATTTAATGCACATTTTGCCAGTTTCTGCCAAATGCGTAGTTTTTCTCTTGGCACGCCCCGAGCATGATGCTTTGCTGCCGTTACTGAAATGCCGTTTGTTCTTCCATTCGTTCAGGCCAGTTCTGTCTGCCTCCCTTTTTCCCAAGCGAAATGTTGCTGGTACAGTGGTACCTCGCAAGACGAATGCCTCGTAAGATGAAAAACTCGCAAGACGAAAGAGTTTTTCGGTTTTTGAGTTGCTTCGCAAGACGGATTTCCCTATGGGCTTGCTTCGCAAGACGAAAACGTCTTGCAAGTTTGTTTCCTTTGTCTTGCGAGTTTGTTTCCTTTTTCTTAAAACCGTGCATTCACTTTGAGGAGCAACTCATAGCACGCAGTGTGGTAGCCTTTTTTGAGGTTTTTGAAGACTTTGGTGATTTTTGAAGCTTTTCCAAAGTCCGTACTTCGCAAGACGAAAAAATCGCAAGACGAAAAAACTCGCGAAACGAATTAATTTCGTCTTGCGAGGTACCACTGTATAATGAACATGCCCCTTTTTTAATATGGTTTTAGAGCTGGAAGCCCCCCACCCCCAGTTTGTTTAGAGCAGCCCTTTGCAATTCAGTGACATCATCCCTTTCACTCTCGTGTTTTCTCCCTTCAGAACCTCGAGATGCACGACCGCATGGAGCACCTCATTGAAAAGCAGGCCCAGAGCTCCGGGGTCCACAATGCAAGGCCCCGCTCCAAATCAGAGTACGTCAGCAGGTGAGCGGCTGGGAAGAGGGTGCAGGGTGGAGGGGTTGCCACCTGCCCTTTAGGGGCAGTGGCAGCCGGCCTGGGGTGGAATAATAATAATAATAATAATAATAATAATAATAATAATAATAATAATAAATTATTTATTTGTATCCTGCCCTCCCCGGCCGAAGCTGGGCTCAGAGTGGCTAACATCATATAAATAAAGACAATATGCATAATACAATATACAATATGCAAATAAAATAACATTCAACATTCATTAGAATAATATAGAATACAGTGGTACCTTGGGTTACAGATGCTTCAGGTTAAAGATGCTTCACGTTACAGACGTTTCAGGTTACAGACCCAGAAATAGTACCTCGGGTTAAGAACTTTGCTTCAGGATGAGAACAGAAAATGTGTGAGGGCGGTGCGGCAGCAGCAGGAGGCCCCATTAGCTAAAGTGGTCCTTCAGGTTAAGAATAGTTTCAGGTTAAGAATGGACCTCCAGATTGAATTAAGTTTGTAAGCTGAGGTACCACTGTAATACTAAATATCAGCATCTCAAGATTAAACAGAATTGCACTCTTAACAGTTAAAATAAGTAATTTCCCAACTCCAGTCAATAAAACAACAGCAAGCCACAGTACACAACATAATGCAGTACAAAATGAGAAGCAGAGACTGGAGGGTGGGGCAAGGCAGGTGGAAAGAGGCCTTGCCTAGTGGGGTCTCGCCCCTCACCCCCTACACTCTCTGAGCCATGAGCTGCTTTTGTGCACCCCTCTTCTCTTCCCCCTCCCCAAAACGACTTGCACGTTCCTAAAATGCGAATTGCATAACACGCCTTCAAAGCGATGGGCCAGAATCCCTAGGAATTGCTCATCCGCACATTCTGTGTCCAGGGCAGCTGTCTACCAGCTCCATCTGGTACGCAGGATGAGACCCTCCCTGCCCGCAGACTGTCTCACCAGAGTGGTGCATGCTCTGGTTATCTCCCGCTTGGACTACTGCAATGTGCTCTATGTGGGGCTACCTTTGAAGGTGACTCGGAAACTACAACTAATCCAGAATGCGGCAGCTAGACTGGGGACTGGGAGCGGCCGCCGAGACCATATAACACCGGTCTTGAAAGACCTACATTGGCTCCCAGTACGTTTCCGAGCACAATTCAAAGTGTTGGTGCTGACCTTTAAAGCCCTAAACAGCCTCGGTCTAGTAGACCTGAAGGACCTTCTCCACCCCCATCATTCTCCCCGGATACTGAGGTCTAGCGCCGAGGGCCTTCTGGCTGTCCCCTCGCTGTGAGAAGCCAAGTTACAGGGAACCAGGCAGAGGGCCTTCTTGGTGGTGGCGCCCGCCCTGTGGAACGCCCTCCCATCAGATGTCAAAGAGAAAAACAACTACCAAACTTTTAGAAGACATCTGAAGGCAGTCCTGTTTAGGGAAGCTTTTAATGTTTAATAGGTTATTGTATTTTAGTGTTTTGTTGGAAGCCGCCCAGAGTAGTGGGGTATAAATAATAAATTATTATTATTCAGTTCACTGCAAAAAGGGAGAAGTCATAGCCACTCACTGCAGAACATACCTTGGAAGGGGCAAGGCTCACTGGGGGGCAAGCAGAATGTCCCCAGCATCTCCCATTAGGGCCGGGATACAGAGTCTTGCCTGAAACCCCGGAGAGGCGCTGCCAATCAGTGTGGACGATGGTGAGCAGATTGGCAAGGCAGCGTCCTGTGTTCCTGTCTGAACCCTTGAACCTATTTGAACCCATGGGGACTGGGATCTTGACATTCCCCAAGTGAAGGTACGCAGGCAGCAACCTCCAAGTAGGCCCATGTGAGCGAAAGGCCATCCTTATGTTGGCATGCAGACAAGGAAACGGGGGCAATTGGCAGACCCCCAGCTGGCTCCAGCCCAGGGCGAACTCCAGTCCTTGGGGCTGCATGAATCTGCGACCCGAGCTTCAGAAGCCAGGGCATGCTACTCAGCAGAGATAACGCTGCACAAACAGAAGTGGCCGGAGAGGCTGTGTGAGCATATTTGCAAGCAGCTTGTTCAGTGCACCATATTTTTCACTCTATAAGATGCACTTTTCCCCTTCTAAAAAGTAAGGGGAAATGTTTGTGCATCTTATGGAGCGAATGCAGGCTGCACAGCTTTCGCTGAAGCCAGGAGAGCAAGAGGGATCGACCCCCCTTTCTCTCCTAGCTTCGCTTCACTGGAGAGGCGCTGCACAGCTTTCCCTCTCTGTGCAGAGCCCCTTCAGCGAAGCAGGAGGAGAAATGGAAGGGGCCCCGTTTCTCCTCCCGCTTTGCTGGAGAGGCGCTGAGCAGAGAGGGAAAGAACATTTTTTTTCTTGTTCTCCTCCTCTAAAACTAGGTGTGTCTTATGGTCGGGTGAGTCTTATAGAGCGAAAAATACGGTAAGGTAAAGGGACCCCTGACCATTAGGTCCAGTTGTGGCCGACTCTGGGGTTGCGGCGCTCATCTCGCTTTACTGGCCGAGGGAGCCGGCGTACAGCTTCCGGGTCATGTGGCCAGCAGGACTAAGCCGCTTCTGTCGAACCAGAGCAGCGCACGGAAACGCCATTCACCTTCCCGCCGGAGCGGTACCTATTTATCTACTTGCACTTTGATGTGCTTTCGAACTGCTAGGTTGGCAGGAGCAGGGACCGAGCAACGGGAGCTCACCCCGTTGCAGGGATTTGAACCGCTGACCTTCTGATCAGCAAGCCCTAGGCTCTGTGGTTTAACCCACAGTGCCACCCGCGTCCCTAGTGCTACCCGTGTCCCTGAAAAATACGGAACATCGGGACAAAAGGAAACATGTCTGATCTCCGTGTCCAAAGCAAGTCAGCTAAAGCAAAAGCTATACACAAACTTCCCAGCAAGCTGTGCTGGAGTGTAAACAGGCATGTGACACACAACAGTCATTCCTGTTCCTCAAGGTGGAACAGAATATCCCAACACCTTTACCTCCACGTTTCCTAATGTCGGCTTATTCTCTCTCTCTCCTGCAGCAAACGCCTCACCAAGTCTCCAGGCCCCAAACCTTTGCCTCTCATCCGAGTGCTGGAAACATGAACTCAAACTC
The DNA here is from genome assembly GCF_964252035.2 of Podarcis erhardii. NCBI lineage: Eukaryota > Metazoa > Chordata > Lepidosauria > Squamata > Lacertidae > Podarcis > Podarcis erhardii. Next base: position 3,030,030 of record NC_138505.1, on the reverse strand, counting down.
CTCTCCCCGCTCCCCGAAAAAGGAACCCTCTGCAAACTCGCCGGCCCCTTAGTCCATCGCCAGCTGCTTCGCCCTTGCTGCTCGCTCCCCAGAGGCAACCAACTTGTAGCCTGCGGTGGGACTGTCTGGGTAGCCCCATCCGCCCAGCAGCACGGCCTGCTTGAAGCCGCAAAAAAGAAAAAAAAGAAAAAAAGGAGGATTTTCTGAAAAGGGGTTTGATCGGGACGGGACACGAGGACGTTTGAAGGCCAAAAGGACGCTTTTGCCCTACCCAAAGGCCGCAAGAAGGAACCTTTGCATTTCTTGCAATTGATCTGTAAGGCTGGTCCCTTTTTGGAAAGAAAGTGCCTTTTTAGTAATTATATATATAATTATATACGTCATGTATATATATGGCTATTAGCTCCGTCCAGTGCTAGGACGTTCAGTTTTTATCCCCGTTCAAGCCAGTACGCCTATCAAGGGTTGTTTTCAGATTATTAATAACAGTGTAAAGACGCATTGGGTTGGACAAAGTTGAGGAGGTTTCTTGTCCTGGTTTCTTGCCTCTTCTCGCCTCCGAAAGAATGTTTCAGCGACTGCCCATCCACCTCTCAGGCAGCGAGTGAACTTCTCCCGTCAAACTCGGCCTAGCCCCCTAGAGAACAGAGATTACCCCATGTCTGCATTTAACTCTGTCGGTTGCCCACGCCGCACCGTGGCAGAATGTAGAGGATCGACTCGTATAATGTAATCTAGCATTGTGTGAATGTAGAAATAAATACTGAGTTGAGTGTTTTAAAAAAAAGAGGAGGTGTTTCATATGCATTAAGCAGGGGTCAGCAATTTTTTTCAGCAGGGGGGCAGTCTACTGTCTCTCAGACCTTGTGGGGGGCCGGTCTATGTTTTTTGGGGGGAAATGAACGAATTCCTATGCCCCACAAATAATCCAGAGATGCATATTAAATAATAGGGCACGTTCTACTCATGTAAAAACATGCTGATTCCTGGACCGTCCGCAGGCTGGATTTAGAAGGCGATCTGGCTGGATCTGGCCCCCCGGACCTTAGTTTGCCTAAGTAAAGGGACCCCTGACCATTCAGTGGCGGAGGACTCGGGGGTTGCGGTGCTCATCTCGCTTTAGTGGCTGAGGGAGCCAGTGTTTGTCCGCAGACATGTGGCCAGCATGACAAAGCTGCTTCTGGTGAACCAGAGCAACACACGGAAACGCCATTTACCTTCCCGCTGGAGTGGTACCTATTTATCTACTTGCACTTTGACGTGCTTTCGAACTGCTAGGTTGGCAGGAGCTGGGACCGAACAACAGTAGCTCACCCTGTTGCAGGGATTCGAACCGCCAGCCTTCTGATCGGCAAGCCCAAGAGGCTCAGTGGTTTAGACCACAGCGCCACCCACGTCCTTTTAGTTTGCCTACCCATGCATTAAAGCAAGGGTTTGCTTTGAGTCTACTTCTAAAAAAGATCTTTGCCGCCTACTATCGGTTGATAAACTTTGCAGCTCAAAGGGGCTTGACCCCCATCCCTCGGAGAGAGCTTTTTGGTGCGCACGCACCTGCTTTTGAGAATGTTAGGAGTCACCTTTTGGCTGGGTCAGAACAAAGGCTACTGTATCTGGATTCATTTTGCAAAAGTTGGGGTCTGCCTGCCTGCCTGCCGGAAACCTTTGGCCGCCCGGATGCTATGGCACCCATCACCCCTGGCTTATCACCCATGCTTGTGGGGCTGGTGGGAGTTATAGTTCAGCGACATCTGATGGGCCAAAGGTCCCTCACGCCTGCAACCTACTCTCAGTCCTGCCTGGCTCAGCTACAACTTCCTTCAACCCCAAGCGTGGATGATGGCAGCTCTCCAGAAAAACAACAACTGCAGGTTGGGGAAGGCAGGGTCCTAGTCCATGGTGGGGAATGTTTTCTGCCCGAGGGCCACATTCCCTTCTGGGCAACCCCTTGAGGTCCACTTACCGGGGTGGGCAAAAGGGAGTGGATCAACGCATGCAAATTTTACCTTTTTCTACAGAAGACTAGTTTCTAAACACACAGCCCTCTCTCTGTCTGCCCGTCAGGTAAGCAAGAAGCATCAGAGTTCAAGGATGCATTTCAGCCATGCAGAAATAATAATAATAATAATAATAATAATAATAATAATAATAATAATAATATAATATTTATGATTTGTTCCCCAGCCACTCTGGGCGGCTTCCAACAAACACCAAAAATACACTAAAATGTCACACATTAAAAGCTCCCCTGAACAGGGCTGCCTTCAGATGTCTTCTAAAAGTCTGGTGGTAGTTTTTCTCTTCGACATCTGGTGGGAGGGCGTTCCACAAGGCGGGCGCCGCTACCAGGAAGGCCCTCTGCCTGGTTCCCTGTAACTTGGCTTCTCGCAGGGAGGGAACCGCCAGAAGGCCCTCGGAGCTGGACCTCAGTGTCCGGGCAGAACGATGGAGGTGGAGACGCTCCTTCAGGTATACTGGGCCGAGGCCATTTAGGGCTTTCAAGGTTAGCACCAACACTTTGAACTGTGCTTGGAAACGTACTGGGAGCCAATGTAGGTCTTTCAAGACCGGTGTTATGTGGTCTCGGCGGCCGCTCCCAGTCCCCAGTCTGGCTGCCGCATTCTGCATTAGTTGTAGTTTCCAGGTCACCTTCAAAGGTAGCCCCACGTAGAGCGCATTGCAGTAGTCCAAGCGGGAGATAACCAGAGCATGCACCACTCGGGCGAGACAGTCCGCGGGCAGGTAGGGTCTCATCCTGCGTACCAGATGGAATTGGTAAATAGCTGCCCTGGACACAGAATTGACCTGCGCCTCCATGGACAGCTGTGAGTCCAGAACGACTCCCAGGCTGCGCACCTGGTCCTTCAGGGCACAGTGACCCCATTCAGGACCAGGGAGTCCCTCACACACACCCGCCCCCTGTCCTCCAAGAAGAGTACTTCTGTCTTGTCAGGATTCAACCTCGATCCATTAGCTACCATCCAACACTCGAGGGGCATGCAAAGCACGGGAGGCGAGGGCGTGTGGCCTGCAAAGGGTGCCAGGGGCCATGTAGAGGCTTGGAGGGGTCTGCGTTCATGCTGTGGGTCCCCTCTTGTCTTAGTCCCTGCAGGCAGCGGCTTCCACATAGATAAGGAACGGCTAAGGGAGCTGGGCATGTTTAGCCTGGAGAAGAGGAGGTTAAGGGGTGATATGATAGCCATGTTCAAATATATAAAAGGATGTCACATAGAGGAGGGAGAAAGGTTGTTTTCTGCTGCTCCAGAGAAGCGGACACGGAGCAATGGTTCCAAACTACAAGAAAAAAGATTCCATTTAAACATTAGGAAGAACTTCCTGACAGTAAGAGCTGTTTGACAGTGGAATTTGCTGCCAAGGAGTGTGGTGGAGTCTCCTTCTTTGGAGGTCTTTAAGCAGAGGCTTGACAACCATATGTCAGGAGTGCTCTGATGGTGTTTCCTGCTTGGCAGGGGGTTGGACTCGATGGCCCTTGTGGTCACTTCCAACTCTATGATGCTATGATTCTATTCTAACACAACTTGTCAGCAAAGCCTATACATGTCTCTGCATTGGAGGGCAAGCCTTGGGAGCCCAGAGAGGTGCCTTATACCAGTGGTGGCGAACCTTTTAGAGACCCAGTTCCCAAACTGCAACCTAAAACCCACTTATTTATCTCAAAGTGCCAACACGGCAATTTAACCTGAATACTGAGGTCTTAGTTTAGTAAAAACAAGTCATATGTTAACATCTTTTGTCTTAAAAGGAAAACACAATAACAGAGCTTTCAATGATGCAAACAGCTTTTTATTGAAAGGTAAAAATTTGCATTATCCTTGCTTGGGAAAAAGGGAATTGCCAAACAACATGGCCATTTTGACAATTTTCCTTCAAGAAACTCTTATTTGGGAGATTTCAAAGCAGAAGCTGAATGGCCACCTGCCATAGAAGCTGTAGTTGAGATCCCGCATGTAAACGTAATAGGATGTATAGTAACAATCGCAAAGTTAATGGACTTTGTCCCTTTTTCTTTTATCAAAATATCTGTATTGTGATTCATCCTCTATACCCATCCCAGATTGGGAGGAGTGTTATGTACTGAAGTTCTCACCGTGGGCCAGCAGGGGGATACTGTAGATAGTTTTCACTCAGGTCCACATATGCAAATAAGGGATTGAATGTGACATTCAGTGATTGGATAGTTACAGAAAATGGTTACTGTTGCGTTCTAGTGGAGCTCTATATAAGCAGGCTGGCTGAACCCTTCAGTTCAGTTCTGTTCTGGCCTGTGAATAAACAAGAGCTGTTTGAAGAATCACTGTGTCGTCTGATATGTTCACCCACAACTTAACAAGGAGGGTTTTAAAAACTTTCTATATCTATTTGAAACCTGATAAAAAGAATTAAAAACTGGCACCAGAGAAAAAGCCAAGCTTTTCTGGTAAGTCTGAGTGGTAGGCCTGGCCCCTGAGAAACTTGCATGAGGATGAATCACCTCCCTTTTGACAGGATGATTGATGTGTTGTAATTTAGATCCTGCATCTCAAGATACAAACCTTACCAAGGTGTGGCTTACAAGCAATATCATTCAATGGACAGACTTCAAAAATATATGCTGCTAACCTATTTAATTTTTTTTAAATTATTTTTTATTGTTTTAAAGATGACAACAACAACAAAAGAAAAACAAGTACACAAAAATACAAAGTTATAAAATACATGAAAAAGAAAAATAGTTTCAAAAAAGAAAACAAAAAACCCATTTAAAAAGAAAAAACCCGACAAAAATCCCTCTTTTTACTTCTCATCTTTGATTCACTTATTTTCTTGACTTCCTCACATCTCCCTTTTTTGTATCCCTGTTAAAGATTTATTCAGCAAATTCATATCCAATTAATTTGTCTAATTATCCATCCAATCTTATTTTTAACCTTGTTGCTAGAACCCCTTCAATTCATTTCAATGCCATTAGCATTCAAAATTTTTACAATATTTCTGTAAGTAAATTTTAAATTTCTTCCAATCTTCTTCCACCAACTCTTCTCCCTGGTCTCGGATTCTGCCAGTCATTTCCGCCATCTCCATATATTCCATTACGCTGCTAACCTATTTAAAAGGCATTGGGATCCTTTCCACAGGGCAGCTGGTGATACTCATTTTGACTACGTACCTCTTTGTCTCTTAAGCTGGAAAAAACAATGCAATGCAGATAAAAATAAGTGGAACCCATAAAATCGGGATTCAGTTTACCTGCCTGCTGGAATGAAAGAAGACTTCACTTGGTGTTGGAAGTTCAACAGGGAGAGTGGGCCTGTCTGACCCCAACTGGAAGGCAGTTCCATAAATTTTGCATGGCTCCTCTTGGATCTGACCCGTGGGAGACCGTGAACAGTGACTCCCCCAAAGGCCTCTGGGATATAAGGGATCTGGGGGTCTTGACGTACCCTAGACCCCAATGGTTAAGGGCCTAGGAAATTAATAGTATAAAATAAGTGGTAGGTTGACTACAGTGGAGCTTCCAGTAGAAGCGTTCTTGCATCTTTCAGAAAAGCCCCATTCTGCATAGTGTTCTGAGATGGAGTGGGAAAGGGTTACTTATCAGTACCTGAGTGTTTTATCTCCCTCTTCAGACAAAAGGGCTCCCAGAGTGGCTTGCTTACATTCAATTAAAACAAGACAAGTCTCTGCCTGCAGGCTTATAATCTTGAAAGGAAGAAAGAAAGAAGGAAAGAGAAACCACCACGACACACAAGGAAAAAGGCACAGGGAGGGAGGAGGAAAAAAACAAACTCGGGACCCAGTTTTTAAACAATGTTTTTTGGTATCATGATCAAATGCTGGCACAGTGTGGGGGTAGAAGGCACCTGTTGGAACTGGCCTTTCGGCAGAGCAAGTTTTCTGCCTCCCATCTCTCCCACCAAGGGAGTAGGAGGGAATGACTGCCCCCGGGTGACAGCTATGGGTGAGGAGGCCTGAGGGAACTGATCTCACAGCAGAGCTGGTGGGTTAGCCTGTGTTTGGTGTAAACCCCCCAAAACCCACAGCCCACTCTGAGATTTCACCCATGGCCAAGGGGCGGGGGAAATGCTAGCAGTCGACAACATCCCCATCGCATGCAGAAACCACCCCAGGTTTTCAATTCTGTTTCTTTAGTGCACCTCATAATACGAAGCTCATGTAACTCTGAAACCGGAGGGAAGCCTGCTTTCCGGAGGGAAGGCTTGTCGTGTCGGGAATCTGGGGCAGTAATACAGTGGTGCCCCGCAAGACGAATGCCTCGCAAGACGAAAAACCCGCTAGACGAAAGGGTTTTCCGTTTTTCGAGATGCTTCGCAAGACGAATTTCCCTATGGGCTTGCTTTGCAAGACGAAAAAACCGCAAGACGAAGAGACTTGCAGAACGAATTATTTTCATCTTGCGAGGCACCACTGTACCTGGAAACTGTAATAAACAAAAATATGCCCTTATGGGGAACACAAGAGTCCTTATAGAGTCCTTTGCAAGTTCTCCATTGGTCGGAGAAAATAACAGAGGCCAACCAGAGAATATTGAGAAGCAAAGCAGCTCGTAAGCCTGATCTTTATTGAACTGTTGCAACAGGGTGCTCCCCTCTCACGCAGGAGAAGGAGAACCCAGATCAAAGGTGTGTCCGCCCTTATATAGACATTTTAAATTCCCTGCCTTGGAGTCCAAGACCACCCCCAGACACATCATACCTAAATCACAGAAAGGGTCGGACTACAACAGAAATCTGAGTGCAGTGCTTATCTCCCGTCTGGCAGGTTACCTGTTAATGGTCCCTTGATTGGATTACCTGGGGATCCTGGCCAGTCTTTTGTAATGATAAATACTTAGTTCCTGAGCCAGGTCACAGGCTCACCCTGTTCATACACAGACATACTCTTAAGACAGGACTTGTGAAGGAAAAGACAATGGGGAGGCTTTTCCATTTTCCTTCGACCTTGCAGAGAAATATTTGAGGTCAATTATGGAGGGACAAAATGGTTTCAGGACTTTTTCTGTGGGGTTTCAGACATGTGGTTTATATATGCAGTTATGAACATTTATTATATTTATAAGATCTCAATTTTTAAATTTCAAAACAAACCCCGCTGTGTTCCAATTCAGCAAAGATGGGACCAAATGAAGGCTCCCTCTCCTGCATGATAGAGCGATGTCCAGCTAGCTGCAGCCAGGGATGTGTGTCCCTGCATGCGGAAAATGCAAACGCTTTTACCTGCCTAGGTGCGCGACTCTTGCAGGCGGGCCTTCCAGGCAAACATTTGCTGTTGCAGAGGTGTGGTTGAGTGCAAAACAACAACACGCACAACTCTGCTCTGTTTCCCCTTAAGCCGACGCAGCTGTGAGCATTTGCAAACATTGACTCGATTTGCTTCCCATTAGCCCATATGTGTTGACAATCAAATACGCAAGCTGTTAATTAATATCGCCCACTTCTCCTCCTCTGGTTGGCGGGTGCCTCTGGGAGGAGAAGGGTGCCTCTCGCCTTTCGGAATAGGTTTCCCTGAGTCTCCGAGGAAAATGCGGACAGGTATGGAGGGAACTCTGGGAATTGTAGCTCTGGGAAGAGGGAACAGAGATCTCCTAAGAACTCTCAGCACCCTTGTTGTTTAGTTGTGTCCGCCTCTGAAATATACTCGGAGTCGCAAAGTGATTTCATGCTCTTTATTCAGCTCATAGTGGTGAGGAGGAATGGATGAAAGTCCCCTCAAAGTATCTGCCTTATATACATTATTTACACAATGGGCTGCACATGATTGGCTAATTCCGGAATTGTACTGTAAACCAATCAGGTTGTGGATTCACTTCAATCTGGAGCATGATTGGGTGGTTCCTGCCAACCAATCATACTGCTGCATTGTTCTAGGACCAATCAGACTGCTGCATTCTGAATCCTATTGTTCTAGGACCAATCAGACTGCTGCCTTTTGGATCCTATTGTTCTAGGACCAATCAGACTGCTGCAGTTTGGATCCTATTCGACTCAGTACATAACACCCCTCCCCTCTAAGTTCCAGTCCTGCCCGGGAGGTCGCATTCATAGTCCTCAAGGTACGCTGGCGGCCTACGTGTGCGTTGCGGCCTGGGGTGTTCCCTGGTCCGGGGTTCTGGTTCTGGCTCGTGTTCCAAGGATGCTGGCTGTGATGGGGCTGTTTGGTCTGGCGCAACCGGCTCGCTCAGTCGTGGTTCTGGTTCCGGTGTCCTTTCGGCCTCCCGGGACCTCTCTGTATTTACTGGTTCTGCCTCTCCTGCTGGCCCCTGCTGCTCTATGGGCCTCACTGCCCCACTGTTCCCCTGGGACTCCTCTGACCTGTCCTCCTCCTCCTGGTTTTCTCCCGGGAATCGTCGCCGTATCTGGTCACAGTGGCGGCGCCAGCATTGCCCCCCATCCGTTAGCACCTCGTACGACACGGGGCCAGTGACCCTGGTGACTGTGGCGGGTACCCATGCAGGGCCTGCCCCAAAATTCTTTGCGTACACTGGGTCCTGGGCCTCGAAGGTCCGGGGGTTCCTGCCTTCCCCCACCCCTACCTCATCCTGAGCTCTATCGGGGTGAAGGCGGTCCAATCTGATTGCAAGGCGCCGACCCATTAGTAGTTCAGCGGGGCTCCGGCCAGTCGTTGAGCTGGGGGTGCTGTGCTGTGCTAGAAGGAATGTGGCAAGGCGGTACTCCCAATCCCCTTGCGTCATGCGGCGAAGGGTGTCCTTGGTGGTCCGCACCATGCGTTCTGCTTGGCCATTGGTGGCAGGGTGGAATGGCGCCGAACGGATGTGGCGGATGGCGTTCTGCGCTGTGAAGGTTTGGAATTCTCCTGACGTAAATGCAGTCCCGTTGTCTGAGACGAGAGTGTCAGGGAGCCCGTGCGTTGCAAACAGCCTGCGTAGTACCCGGATGGCTGCGGATGTAGAAGTGGATGGTACCAGTGCGACTTCCAGCCATTTGGTGTAGGAGTCCACCACTATGAAGAATGTTTTCCCCTGAAAGGGGCCAGCGAAGTCCACATGCAGGCGTGACCATGGTGCTCGGGCAGACTCCCAGGACTGGACTGGGGCCCTTGGGGGATCTGGGCGGGATTCTTGGCAGGCCTGGCAGTGTTTGACCCAGGCCTCTATCTCTCTGTCGATCCCCGGCCACCACACATAACTCCTGGCAAGGGCCTTCATTCTTACTACCCCTGGGTGTGTCTCGTGTAGGGCTGTGAGGACCCTTTTGCGGAGGGGCTGGGGAACAACGACCCTGCTTCCCCATAACAGGCACCCCTTGTGGGCCGACAGTTCATGTTTGCGGGTTGTGTAGCTGGCGAATTCTGGCCCGGGGCTGCTGCTGGGCCATCCCCTCCACACCCAGTCCAGGACCCGGGAGATGACCCTATCTTTCTTGGAATGGTGTGCAACTTCTTGTGCCTGAATGGGGCGGTCGGGAAGCAGCTCCAGGCTCATAACCTCTTGTGCAGGTGCCGGGTCGGGGCCTGTTTCTGGTAGTGGTAGCCTGCTGAGGGCGTCCGCATGGCCCATCGCCTTCCCAGGGCGGTGAATCAGTGCATACTGGTAGCTGGCAAGGAAAATTGACCACCTGAGGACACGAGGAGACAGCACTTGGGGGGTCTGCTTTTCGGGGGCAAACAAGCCAAGCAACGGTTTGTGGTCAGTCACCACGGTGAAGGGCCGCCCATACAAGAAATCATGGAATTTTTTTACTCCCTTCACGATTGCCAGGCCCTCCTTGTCGATTTGTGAGTAGTTCCGCTCGGTTGCGTTGAGTGTCTGGGAAAAGTATGCCACCGGTACCTCTCTTCCATCTGGGAGTTGGTGTCCCAGGACAGCGCCAATGCCATAGGGTGAGGCGTCGCATGCTAGCACCACCGGCAGCCTCTCGTCGAAGTGTGCCAAGACCGAGTTTGAGACAAGCAAGTCCTTGACTGCCTGGAATGCGGCCTCCTGGCGATGGCCCCACACCCAAGGGGCCCGCTTGTCCAGGAGTCTGTGTAGGGGCTCCGCTACCGCCGCCTTGTGGGGAAGGAAGGAATGGTAAAAGTTCAATAGTCCCAAGAAGGCCTGAAGTTCAGTCTTGTTCCTGGGCGCTGGGGCATCACAAATGGCCCGTACCTTGTCCCCAGTCGGGTGGACCCCTTCTGCGTCCACCATGAATCCCAGAAAGTCCACCTGGGGCACTCCTAGTAGACATTTTTCCCGCTTTACCTTGAGACCCGCTGTCTGGAAACGGTGCAGAACGGTGCGGAGGCGGTCCTCAAACTCCTCTGGTGTGGGCCCGGCAATCAACACATCATCGAAGAAGGGGGTGACGCCAGGAATCCCTTTAAGGAGAGAGTCCATTAGATTCTGGAATATGCCTGGTGCCACGCTGACACCGAATTGCAGCCGCTTTACCCTGAATGCTCCTCTGTGCGTCACAATCGTCTGTGCCTCTGCTGTTGCCTCATCTACTGGCAGCTGTTGATATGCTTGGGCCAAGTCCAGCTTGCCAAAAATTTTCGACCCAGCCAGGGTGGCAAGGACATGGCTGACCACTGGCACTGGGTATGCATGGGCCGTGAGGGCCTTGTTTATGGTACATTTGTAGTCTGCGCAGATGCGGACTGAGCCATTAGGCTTGACAGGTGTGACGATTGGGGTTTCCCAGGGGGCATTAGGTACCGGTTCCAGCACTCCTTGCTCCACGAGCCGGTCCAATTCCTCGTCTATACGGGGTTTCAGAGCGAACGGGACCCGGCGGGCCTTGAGCCTGACTGGTCGTACTGCGGGGTCAAGCTGTAGAGCAATGGGGGGGCCCGTATACTGTCCCAATTTCCCATCGAAAACCCCCGGAAATTCCTTGCATATGGCGTCCACGTCCACTTGTAAGCTAGTGTGGTTCACCCCAGTGACAGCTAGCCCCAGTGGTCCAAACCATGCCAATCCCAGTAAGCTAATGTAGGGGCCCTTGACCACAAGCAAGTCCAGTTGCGTCCGCCCTCGGTATTGCACCCTGAAGGTCCCCACCCCCATTGTGGGGACCTTACGTTTCTGGAAGTCCCGGAGGGTGAATGGGGCCGGCCTGAGTTTGGGACCCCCAGTAGGACACAGTTTCCTTAAGGTCCTTGCCGAGATTATGGATAGAGTTGAACCCGTGTCAAGCTCCATGCGGCATGGGGCCCCCTCTATCTGTACCTCTACATAAATTTTCTCTATGTTGGGGTGGGGCAACTGGTATACCTGGAAGTCCGTGAGCTCTGTCGAGTTGCCTTGGTGCGTTGGGCCCCGGGACCTGGGGTTCTTGGATTGGTCGTCTGATGCCTGGTGTCGGGTGGGCCGAGCCCGACACACCCGGGCGATGTGTCCCGATTTTCTGCACTGTCTGCACTCTGCATTGCGGAAACGGCAGGTCCTCCTCTCATGACTTTCTCCACAGCTTGCGCAGTTCCCTCCTTCTCGTCGAGGCAGCTGTGGTATGTGGGCTGCTTGAGTGCGCTGCTGTACTCGGTGCACCTCCTCCCTGTCAGATCCTGAGTCGTCGGTGAGGTCTTCATGGTGGACCCTCGGTTGGGACGGCTGGCTCGGCCGTGCCTCTTGTGTCGACCTCTCGGCAGCTTCCGTTGCCAGGGCCTCCTCCAGAGCGACCTGGAACGTTAGGTTCTTCTTAGCGTAGAGGCGTCGTTGCAGCTTCTCATCCCTCAGGCCACCGACGAGGCGGTCACGAAGCATGTTCTCCAGCTCTGAGAAGTTGCAGAACCGGGCGGCTTGGCGGAGAGAGGTCACAAACCCAGTTATGGTTTCCCCAGGGGCTTGCCGCTTTGCGTAGAAGGCATTTCGACGAGCCACCACTGAGGGCTGTGGCGAAAAGTGCCCCTTCAGCTGTTCCATTATTGTTTTGTATGGAACAGTAGCAACGTCTTCAGGCGCAAGGAGAGCCCGGGCGATTTCAAATGTCTCCTCTCCGCAGACGCTGAAGAATATTGCCCTCTTCTTGGCGTCTTCATCATCGGTGACCCCTTTGGCTTCTAGGAGGAAGGTGAAACGGGAGGCGTACGCTTCCCAGTCTCCAGATGCTGGGTTGAACGGCGAGAAGTTGCTGTCAGTTGCCATTCTGAGTTCCTTGTGTCCCGGAGCTGAAGCCTGGATACACGGTGCGAGGCAGCGGTGCGGCAGGTGGCGGTGCTGCGGTGCTGTGTGTGGCAGTCAGCTCAGCGGGATCCCACCTTCGTCGCCAGTGAAATATACTCGGAGTCGCAAAGTGATTTCATGCTCTTTATTCAGCTCATAGTGGTGAGGAGGAATGGATGAAAGTCCCCTCAAAGTATCTGCCTTATATACATTATTTACACAATGGGCTGCACATGATTGGCTAATTCCGGAATTGTACTGTAAACCAATCAGGTTGTGGATTCACTTCAATCTGGAGCATGATTGGGTGGTTCCTGCCAACCAATCATACTGCTGCATTGTTCTAGGACCAATCAGACTGCTGCATTCTGAATCCTATTGTTCTAGGACCAATCAGACTGCTGCCTTTTGGATCCTATTGTTCTAGGACCAATCAGACTGCTGCAGTTTGGATCCTATTCGACTCAGTACATAACAGCCTCTTTGTGACCCCATGGACCAGAGCATGCCAGGCCCTCCTGTCTTCCACTTCCTCCCGCAGTTTGGTCAAACTCATGCTGGTAGCTTCGAGAACACTGTCCCACCATCTCGTCCTCTGTCGTCCCCTTCTCCTGGTGCCCTCCATCTTTCCCAACATCAGGGTCTTTTCCAGGGAGTCTTCTCTTCTCCTGAGGTGGCCAAAGTCTTGGAGCCTCAGCTTCAGGATCTGTCCTTCCAGTGAGCCCTCAGGGCTGATTTCCTTCAGAATGGAGAGGCTTGATCTTCTTGCAGTCCATGGGACTCTCCAGAGTCTCCTCCAGCACCAGAATTCAAAAGCATCAATTCTTTGGCAATCAGCCTTCTTGATGGTCCTGCTCTCACTTCCATACATCACTACTGGGAAAACCAGAGCTTGAACTATACGGACCTTTGTTGGCAAGGAGATGTCTCTGCTTTTTAAGATGCTAACAAACTATAACTCCCACAATTCTTAGGTGGTGGAGGTGGGGAACCATGCCTGTTTAGAATTTATGGTGGATGTAGTTATGCCCACAGATTTCAGTGGGTCTGCTCTGAGTATGGCCAATGCAAAATAACAGCCGTAATGCCCAAAATTGTTTATAAAACAAAAGCAGGGTACGGTTTAATATTACTCTTATGTGAGAAGGAAAGTAGCACTGAATAGGGAAAGGTTAATTTGTAAACGTCAGAACAAGAAATTGGAAGGCCATCTGCCGTGTATGATCTAGTTGGGATTCCTGCCTTGTGGGGGGTTGGGTTAATAATAATAATAATAATAATAATAATAATAATAATAATTTATTAATACCCTGCCCATCTGGCTGGGCGCCTTCCAACTCATATGCTTGATTCTATGACTCTAAATAACATGGCTATCATAACAGCGAATGTTCTCTGCAAAACTCGGTTTTATTTTTATCTTATTTTCAAGGGTGGATATAGAAAACGTCGCATGCTGGGGAATTCGAAGGGGAAAGAACCAAGCCAGGCCCCAGGGCGGTGGTTGCCCATGGCAACCTGTTACCCACGCCCCACTCAGCGGAACTACAGCCCCCGAAAGCCCTTGCGCGAAAGAGGCGGGGCGCGCCTCCCCTGACGCCGCGCGAGGAAAGGAGAACGTAACGCTCCGCCCGCTCACGTTTTTTTCCCCTTGGAGCAGCGGCCGTTCCAAAGGGGCGTGTCCTTGCCTGCCTGTCTCCGTCCCTGAACTCCAACTCCCGTGAGGCATTGCAGCAAAGGCAGTTTTAGACTTACTGGCTGCCCTGGACTGCAATTCCCATGAAGCTCCGCGACGAGGATTTAGGCTCCAATTAATGAGTTATTAATAATTGAGATAATTAATTAACATGCAGTGCCTAATATTTATTTATTATCTATTAGCACATGGACAGGGAATTGCATTTCCCCCCCTTCTCCCTGATTTTGGATGTGACTTGCCCCAAATTGCAAATCTTGGATGAGATCTTCACGTCTCGCAGCTTGAAGAAGTCACACAATATCCTGAGAGATCCCACCCATCCTGCTCACAACCTCTTTGAACTGTTGCCTTCGGGCAGAAGATACAGGACAATGAAAACACGAACCACACGCCTTCTGAATAGTTTCTATCCAAGAGCTCTGATTGCACTAAATAATGATCTCAGGGCCAGTTGTAAGAAATAGCAAGCAGTGAGTAGTAAGGAATGAGATAGGTTTTAGGTTATGCTATGCTTCTAATAGGTTGTGTTATATTCTGGATTATGTATGTTTTAATAGATTATGTCTGAAAAGGATGAGAGTGTTGGAGATACGTGCAAATGTGTATGTGAATCCGGTCTTGGGTGTTTGATTTTCGTTGTTGTGTATACTGTGTATATACGGACAATGACAATAAATTTATCTAATCTAATATTTATTTATTATTTATTAGCACATGGACAGGGAATTGCATTTCCCCCCCCTTCTCCCTGATTTTGGATGTGACTTGCCCCAAATTGCAAATCCTGTAACATTTCCCCCCCTAGGGTTAAACTCCTATGAGGGTTGATGCACATTTCCCTCCAGCTCGGACAATAAAGTGATTTTAGACGCTGGACTTAATGGTCTTCTGGGCAGGGAGGCAATATGACACTAGATGGTAATGACTGTTGCTTCTAATGTTGCAAGTCTCTCCACCTTTTTATTGGATTTATTAGGATTTCTTTACGGCTTTCATGTCCCATCCTTTAGCCAAAAAAGACTCAAAGACTGTGTATACCTCACCAGCTTAAAACACAGATAGCCAGTCTTTTTCCCTGTTTGGTTCGAAGCTGTTTTTCCGGGGGAAATGCAGGATTTCATAGAATCGTGGCTAACCTTGGTAGTGCATTTGATGCAGAGTAAAACGCAGGTGGCGCTGTGGTCTAAACCACTGAGCCTAGGGCTTGCTGATTAAGTGGGCAGTGGGGTGAGCTCCCGTTGCTTGGTCCCAGCTCCTGCCAACCTAGGAGTTCAAAAGCACGTCAAAGTGCAAGTAGATAAATAGGTAAAACTCCGGCGGGAAAGTGTTATGTACTGAAGTTCTCACCCTGGGCCAGCAGGGGGATACTGTAGATAGTTATGCAAATGAAGGATCGAAAGTGACGTTCATTGATTGGATAGTTTTAGAAAGTTGCAACAGTTACAATTGTTCCGGAGCTCTATATAAGCAGGCTGACTGAGCTCCTCAGGCAGTTCTGTTCCAGCTTGCAAATAAAGAGCTGCTTTGGAGAAATCGCTGTGTCGTCTGCTATGTCAACCCATAACTTAACAGGAAGGTAAACGGCGTTTCCGTGCACTGCTCTGGTTTGCCAGAAGTGGCTTAGTCCTGCTGGCCACATGATCCAGAAGCTGTACGCCGGCTCCCTCGGCCAGTAAACCCCAGAGTCATCCGCAACTGGACCTAACGCTCAGGGGACCCTTTACCTTTACCTTTAAATGGGCGTCATGTACACAGCCTCAGAGCAGCAGTTCCTCACTGATGTCAGTGGCAGTTCTGGTCGTTTTCCTCTTCTTAAAAAGCATCCCCACTTGAATATTGCTTATGCTGTGAAGCGCGGAAGTGTCAAAGCATTTTGGTTCATTGTAAATTAACTAGGACCTGATTTTCATATTGCAGTTCAAATTGCCACAATCATCATCATCATCATCATCATCATCCACTCTGGGCGTCTCACAGCACTTAAAAAAGCATAGTAAAATGTCAAAGATTTAAAACTTTTGGCGAATTACTGCCTCGAGTCTAGACCAACCTACCACACAGGGTTGTTGTGAGAATTAAATGATGGAGGGGGAGAACAACGTATGCCACCTTGAGCGACTTGGAGAAGAAATGTGCAATTAATAATAATATTAATAACAACAATAACAATAATTTACTACTTGCACCCTGCATAACTGGGTTGCCCTAGATGCTCTGGACGGCTTGCTTCCAACAAAATATAAAAGGAAACACGATATATATACATATATATATGCAGGTTTTGGACACCAAAACCTGCATTCCTGTACCCGTGAAAATCTACGAAAGCATATATATATATATATATATATATATATATATATATATACACATACACATATATATATACACATATATATACATATATACATACATATATATACACAGACATACACATGCAATATTTTAATCTATTCTTTAGATGGTATATCTATCTGTTGGCCACCCTGGGCAGCTTCTAGCCTCCCAGAGAGGAACAGTGGGGGTGGGCTTTTCAGAGGCTGTTGGACTGCATCTCCCATCTCCCCTCAGCAGCCCGCCTGGTAGGCAATGATCACCTGGGCCGATGAGCATGATGGGAGCTGTAGTCCATCAACCCCTGGAAAAGCCGCCGCTACCATACAACCACCCTTCCTGGGACTACATCTCCCATGATCCCCGCCCTCCTCGCCTTTTCCCTTGGCTTGGCCAAGGGAACCACACAGGCTACTGCTGTTGTTTAGTTGCGTCCAACTCTTCATGACCCCCTGGACCTGAACACGCCAGGCACTCCTGTCTTCCACTGCCTCCCGCAGTTTGGTCAAACTCATGCTGGTCTCTTCGAGAACACTGTCCCACCATCTCGTCCTCTGGCGTCCCCTTCTCGTTGTGCCCTCCATCTTTCCCAGCATCAGGGTCTTTTCCAGGGAGTCTTCTCTTCTCAGGAGGTGGCCAAAGTCTTGGAGCCTCAGCTTCACGATCTGTCCTTCCAGTGAGCACTCAGGGCTGATTTCCTTCAGAATGGAGAGGTTAGATATTCTTGCAGTCCATGGGACTCTTAAGAATCTCCCCCAGTACCAGAATTCAAAAGCATTGATTCTTCGGCGATCAGCCTTCTTTATGGTCCAGCTCTCACTTCCATACATCACTACTGGGAAAACCATAGCTTTAACCTTTGTTGGCAAGGTGATGTCTCTGCTTTTTCAGATGCTGTCATCATTTTCTCCCAAGAAGCAGGTGTCTTTTAATATCATGACTGCTGTCACCATCTGCAGTGATCATGGAACCCAAGAAGGTAAAATCTCTCACTGCCTCCATTTCTTCCCCTTCTATTTGCCAGGAGGTGATGGGACCAGTGGCCATGATCTTGGTTTTTTTGATGTTGAGCTTCAGACCATATTTTGCGCTCTCTTCTTTCACCCTCATTAAAAGATTCTTTGATTCCTCCTCACTTTCTGCCATCAAAGTTGTGTCATCTGCATATCTGAGGTTGTTGATATTTCTTCCGGCAATCTTAATTCCGGCTTGGGAGTCATCCAGCCCAGCCTTTTGCATGATGAATTCCGCATATAAGTTAAATAAGCAGGGAGGCAATATACAGCCTTGTCGTACTCCTTTCCCAATTTTGAACCAATCAGTTTTTCCATATCCAGTTCGAACTGTAGCTTCTTGTCCCACATAGAGATTTCTCAGGAGACAGATGAGGTGATCAGGCACTCCCATTTCTTTAAGAACTTGCCATAGTTTGCTGTGGTCGACACAGTCAAACACTTTTGCATAGTCAATGAAGCAGAAATAGATTTCTTTGTGGAACTCTCTAGCTTTTTCCATAATCCAGCGCATGTTTGCAATTTGGTCTCTGGTTCCTCTGCCTCTTCTAAATCCAGCTTGCACTTCTGGGAGTTCTCGGTCCACATACTGCTTAAGCCTGCCTTGTAGAATTTTAAGCATAACCTTGCTAGCGTGTGAAATGAGTGCAATTGTGCGGTAGTTGGAGCATTCATTGGCGCTGCCCTTCTTTGGGATTGGGATGTAGACTGATCTTCTCCAGTCCTCTGGCCACTGCTGAGTTTTCCAAACTTGCTGGCATATTGAGTGTAACACCTTAACAGCATCATCTTTTAAAATTTTAAATAGTTCAGCTGGAATGTCATCACTTCCACTGGCCTTGTTATTTGCAGTGCTTTCTAAGGCCCATTTGACTTCACTCTAACTAGACCAGAGTTTTCCCAAACTTGGGTCTCCAGCTGTTTTTTTTTTTTTTGGACTACAACTCCCATCACCCCTAGCTACCGGGACCAGTGGTGAGGGATGATGGGAACTGTAGTCCTAAAAAAAAAAAAGCAGCTGGCGCCCGACGTTCGGGTGTAGGATGTGTGCGTGGAATCGGCTCGCCCGCTTCTGCGCATGCGTCCTCGTGCGTGCGTGCGTGCGTGCGGCGGCGCCTACGGAAGCCGGCGAGCCGGGAAGGAGGCGGCGGCCGAGGGCGGCCAGAGAGGGAGAAGGGGGCGTGGCCGGTCGCGTGACGGCGCTCGCTCGCGCTCTCCGGGGGGGGGGGCGGGGAGCCGCGGCGGCGTCTTGCTCGCGCCAAGATGGCGGACGAGGGGAGCGAGGGGCTGCCGCGCTCCGTCCTGCCGGGCCCGCTGAGGGGCGGCAGCTCCGGGGGAGGAGGCGGCGGAGGCGGCTCGGGCTCCTTGTCGTCGTCGTCGTCGTCGGCAGCAGCAGCGGCGGCGGCGCCGGCTCCCTCCTCCTCCTCCTCCGTCGCCACCCCCCCCACGGCTCCCCCCCCTCCGCCGCCTCCTCCTCCGCCGCCTCCCGGCCCCCCGGCGGGGCCCCGCGTGGTCCGCATCGTCAAGTCGGAATCCGGCTACGGGTTCAACGTGCGCGGGCAAGTGAGCGAGGGCGGGCAGCTGCGCAGCATCAACGGGGAGCTCTACGCGCCGCTGCAGCACGTCAGCGCCGTCCTGGGCGGGGGGGCGGCCGAGCGCGCCGGGGTGCGCAAAGGGGACCGCATCCTCGAGGTGTGAGTACGGGGGGGCGGGGACGGGGAGCGGAGGGAGGGAGGGAGCGGAGGGAGGGTCCCCCATCCCACCCACCCCCCAGAAACACACGCACCTGCAGCTCCCCCCTTTCCCCACACGCGTGTGCGTGGGTACACACCGACACGTGTGCTGCGTGAGGCTGGGCACCCCGGAGTTTTATTTGCGTGCGTGCATGCATCTGTATGTCCACCCATGCATGCATATGATTCAGAGCATCCTCTCCCCCCTTTCTCCACACGTACACACCGACACGTGTGCAGCATGAGGCTAGACACCCCGGAGTTTTATTTGCGTGCATGCGTGTGTGTGTATATGTATGCATCTGTATGTACACCCATGCATGCATATGATTCAGAGCATCCTCTCCCCCCTTTCTCCACACGTACACACCGACACGTGTGCAGCGTGAGGCTGGGCACCCCGGAGTTTTATTTGCATGCTTGTGTGGATATGCATATGTATATACACCCATGCAAAGGGGACAGCATCCTCGAGGTGTGAGTATGGGGGGGGCGGGCCCCCCAAAACACACACCTGCAGCTCCCCTCTTTCTCCACATGCGTGTGTGTGTGTGTACACACCAACACGTGTGCTACGTGAGGCTGTGCACCCCGGAGTTTTATTTGCGTGCGTGCATGCATCTGTATATACACCCATGCATGCATATGATTCAGAGCATCCTCTCCCCCCTTTCTCCACACGTACACACCAACACGTGTGCAGCGTGAGGCTAGACACCCCGGAGTTTTATTTGCGTGCATGCGTGTGTGTGTGTGTGTGTGTGTATATATGTATGCATCTGTATATACACCCATGCATGCATATAATTCAGAGCATCCTCTCCCCCCTTTCTCCACACGTACACACAAACACGTGTGCAGCGTGAGGCTGGGCACCCCAGAGTTTTATTTGCATGCTTGTGTGGATATGCATATGTATATACACCCATGCAAAGGGGACAGCATCCTCGAGGTGTGAGTATGGGGGGGGCGGGCCCCCCAAAACACACACCTGCAGCTCCCCTCTTTCTCCACATGCGTGTGTGTGTGTGTACACACCAACACGTGTGCTGCGTGAGGCTGTACACCCCGGAGTTTTATTTGCGTGCGTGCATGCATCTGTATGTCCACCCATGCATGCATATGATTCAGAGCATCCTCTCCCCCCTTTCTCCACACGTACACACCAACACGTGTGCAGCGTGAGGCTAGACACCCCGGAGTTTTATTTGCGTGCATGCGTGTGTGTGTGTGTGTGTGTGTATATATGTATGCATCTGTATATACACCCATGCATGCATATAATTCAGAGCATCCTCTCCCCCCTTTCTCCACACGTACACACAAACACGTGTGCAGCGTGAGGCTGGGCACCCCAGAGTTTTATTTGCATGCTTGTGTGGATATGCATATGTATATACACCCATGCAAAGGGGACAGCATCCTCGAGGTGTGAGTATGGGGGGGGCGGGCCCCCCAAAACACACACCTGCAGCTCCCCTCTTTCTCCACATGCGTGTGTGTGTGTGTACACACCAACACGTGTGCTGCGTGAGGCTGTACACCCCGGAGTTTTATTTGCGTGCGTGCATGCATCTGTATGTCCACCCATGCATGCATATGATTCAGAGCATCCTCTCCCCCCTTTCTCCACACGTACACACAAACACGTGTGCAGCGTGAGGCTGGGCACCCCAGAGTTTTATTTGCATGCTTGTGTGGATATGCATATGTATATACACCCATGCAAAGGGGACAGCATCCTCGAGGTGTGAGTATGGGGGGGGCGGCCCCCCAAACACACACCTGCAGCTCCCCTCTTTCTCCACATGCGTGTGTGTGTGTGTACACACCAACACATGTGCAGCGTGAGGCTGTACACCCCAGAGTTTTATTTGTGTGTGTATATAGATAGATAGATAGATCCACAGTATGCATCTGTATATACACCCATGCATGCATATAATTCAGAGCATCCTCTCCCCCCTTTCTCCACACACGTGTGCAGCGTGAGGTTGTATACCCCGGAATTTTATTTGCATATGTCTGTATGGATAGATAGATAGATAGATAGATACACAGTATGCATATGTATATACACCCATGCATGCATAGAATTCACTTCTCTTCTTCAAACTCATCAAATGCCACAGCTGATGCCTCTAACCCCAGCTACCTGCAAATCCCAATTTTAGATCTCTTCCCTGTTTTTTCCCTTTGGGTCTGTGGCTCCTGAGTTTATGCATAGGTTCTGTTGTGTTGATAAGACTCTGCCTTATCACTAGCACTGTCCTTTCGCAGCGCCCACACAAGCACACATGTGTAGAGGGAGTATATGTTTATGCCTGAGTTGATGTCTATATATTCATCTGTGTTTTGATGCTGAAGATGGTGCTGCTTCTTAGTATCACAGCCCCATTCAAGATTTGCACCACAGGTGAGGGGATGCATTTAGTGTTTGTAACCTGCCACCATTATTTATTGTTTGTTGATTTCACCAAATTTATATACTGCTTGGTTGTAATAAAATCTCCAAGTGGCTTATAGTTCTGTAGTCATGTTCTTCATATATCTATATATGTATCTGTGTGCATGTACTCCCAGAGCATATATATATATAATACATTTTACTTTATATATATATGTATGTTAGGGGTGTGTGCACTATGGCCCCCCCTCACACACAGTTGCATTTTGCTAAGTTATACGTAGAGTAGGCCCATTGAAATCATATGGACTCAAATTAGCATTGATGTCAGTAGGTTTGCACTGAGGATGACTTAGCCAGATACAGCCCATATACAGACATGCAGAAAGAGTCTTGTGAAACATTGAAGGCCAATAAATTTATTAAGACATAAGTCTTAATGGGCTTCATTAGGGGCATCTGATGCAGTGGACCGAAGCCTAGCAAAGCTTATACCGTACGTCCCAATAAGCCAGCTTTCAAATTCCACAATACTTTTTTTTTTTTTAAAAAACTTATTCTATAGGAAGCCAGCACAGCTAACCCTCTGGGAAACATATCTAGTTTCAGAGTAAATAATAGATCATACTACATTTGTTTTTTCACTACAGCTGAGATTTGTTGGGCAGGCGGTAGATTGTTCCCACCACATCATATGCACACTATTTTTATAACCCATTTCAAATTATGTAATCATATTCTCTCTTTTTCTGTTTTAAAAAATTACATTCTTGCAGTACACCATATAGCTCACACTCCTTCTTTATATTCAAGATTTCCTTTAAAGGTGAGGGGATATGTGGAGCTCCCCATCCTCTTGGGGGGCAACCCATCTACAATTATATAGAAATGTTCCTCACATATTGGAGGATACCATATTGTGCTGCTACTTGCACCCTGGCCTGTTCAAGGTTTTCACTATAGTTGAGGGGGTACTTGGGGGAAGGGACACCCACTCAGAAGTTTTATTGCATTATTCCCTCTTTAGAAATGAAAAAAGTGTGATAGAGTATTCTCAGATTATATCAGGCTGAGCAAAGGAATGTTTAGGTTGTGGGGGAAGAGTTCTCTACTTATGGTTTATGTAGCAATATTCTCCCTGTTAAAGGCAATGTGTAAGGGTTTTTTCAGGTTACATCATTGCTGCTTTAAACTTTCTTCTTCATTTCGCTTTGGTATAAACCACCCACAATTCTTATAGCAAAATTCTAAAGTTGCTTTATTACCTCCCCGGAGGACAGCATACAGCCCTCTCCCTTGTATATCTAGGATTTCCCTATAACTGCAAGGAGAGATATGGGGAGCCCCCCTCCCCATTCCTCCACCAACAGTTAACAATGTGATATCTTGCATCAGAGATAATGCTACTCTTTAGAATGGCTGGTTCAAGACTGGCTACAGCTGTAGGAGATGGTTATTATTAAGATACAGTATTATTATTTTGCTTAATTGTTTTTCATGGCCTATTCAAGGCTTTGTTTTAGCTTCAGGCTTTTAGTCATTTCCAGGTCCCTCTTTCCCTGCATGTTAATGAAAGAAAAGTGAGTGTAATGTTATAAAATGTAGGGAGTTGGTTTTTTTAAATCCCACCTTTCTTCCATCATGGAACCCAAGGCAATGGGGTGCATGGGGGTCCCAGGGAGTCTTCTGTTAAAAGACTGCTCCAACCCAGGCCTGGTTAGTGGTAGCCCCCTGTGCCTTCAGACCATACCCTATGTGGGATCCTCCACTTGGAGACACCTTACTCGCTCACCTGTTCTCATAAGCACCTCTCTTTTCTCTGTTAGACAGGTAAAAAGATTTGAAAGTCCGCAGGCAGGGTTGGAATATATGCCTGTGTGTGGCCTTCCTTCCCCAAAGGGATGATTGAGGGGGTATTGAATACAGATGAAAACTGGGAGTCCCTTATTATTTTCCCCCAGTTATAAGTTGGAGAAGCTTGGTTTTGATTTATTTATTTTTTAACCACCCTGTGTAACTGACTTTAGTTTCTGCTGAACGTAATGTTTTTTGTTCTGCTGTGGCTGATTCCCCTCCTCCTCTCCTAGAAGATGGTTTTGTTGCTACTGGGACTTTATGAAGCGTAAGCTGCCTTCAGAATTTCACGTTAATAAGATAAAATTTGGGGGGGTACAAGATTTTTGGGGGCCATGTCTTCTCTTAGAGGCAATGCCCCCCCCTAGGTATCATGGGCAATCTCTGCCTTCTTGAATATACTAGTATTGGTTGCTATTTTCATTAAGTAGGGTTGCTTTTTTAAAAATGAAAATAACCAATCTATTCTACTGACGTTGGCTGCCATACGTTCGGATTTTCCCAGACATTTCAGCGATTTCTGCCCGGACACTGCTTAAGGGGGCTGAATACCAGACATACGGCAACCCTACATTAAAAAGCTCTTAGTTCAGTCTATTCCTTCCCAAGCTGTCCCCTCAAACATCATCTCCATGAAGATGGAATAGAGAGGAGGACTTGTGTCCAGGAAGTGTCTTTATCTCCTAGCAGGTTATCCATGAAACTGTTGCATTGAAATGGTCCTGCTTCATAAAGCCTGATATTCCCTGACAAAAGAAGCAGAAAATGTTTCTCAGTATTCTTTGGATTGGAGACAGTTCTCCCAACCTGGTGGTTTTTTTTGGGTTGCAGCCAACCAAGTTCTACTTAGAGAAGACGAGTTGAAATTAGTGGACTTATGTTAGTTGTGTGGATTTCAATGAGAGTTTGTTCATGACTAGGAGTAGCACCTCTTCCAACACTTGGGAGCGGATTTATTGGGTGTGGGTGCAATAATTAGAAACAAGATGGAAGCACTTCTGTTGCTCTCTGACCAGTGTCTTGTTAGGACTGGTGTACAAGTCAGCTGGTCTTTTTCTGTTTCTTCCCCTGTTCAGAGCAAACCAGTTCCTAAGAACGTCTGTTTCATTTAAACGTTTTTTGTTGAACACCGACAAAGAGTGTCTATTTACTAGAAGAAAATGAAGAGTTTTGTAGCAGTTGGAAGGATGCATTGGACGTGCTGAGTTTGGATTCCCTTACTGGCTCCGTGAATTAAAATGTTTTGGTCCATGGGATGGCTAAAAAAATTGCCTACAGGGCCAGCTTCTCTGCAAGACCAGTTACCCTCCCTACTAGTGGGTGCTTTGAGTTTTCTGTGCTGAGTGAGTTTGGGAGATGTCAGCAGAAGGGGAAAAAATGTGTCCTCGTTTTAGTCTTGTTAGTTGGGCAATGTTCCCATGAGCTGGAGAAAAAGTCACTGGTTTTTCCATTGCATGAATGAAACCCAGCATGGACAACTTTCTTAGTCAACCCTGGGTGGGGATTTTCGTTTTGCATGCTGCTGGCTTGGCGGACGATTTGTTCCGGTGCTTGGCAGTGGCATAAGGTTGCAGTGTCTGCGTGGAATAGGGTCACTTCCATTTAAGAAGGAGAAGAGGTGGTTTGTGCTGTAAAATGAGGAATTAGGTCAATGCAAGGTTGCCACTAACGTGGCCTAGAACAGCAATCTAGCAACTTCTGGGATGGGGTTGTGGGGAAACGAAAAATGATATTGGACCCTTCATATCTTCCGGGATTCTGCACCAGACCAAACACATTTGGCATTTAAATTTCCGTGGACGCACAAATTGGGTCTTATTAAACTCACCATGGGGATCAAAACAGGACTCTTTCTTATGCGTTGGAAGTGTCGAATATACTCCCTATTTTGGTCATACTGGTAGTTTACAGACATTACTGAATCTTTCTGGGTAGAAAACCTTTTTTTTAACTTGTCATCCTTCTCTGAGGAACACCTTAGAAGGACTTTGTTGCTGTCTCTCTGAATATTTGCACATGCAACCGAGCATGTATGGCTTGAAAACATTTTGCTTGTTCTGTGGTTTATTCTGTGTAGCATTAATCCGTGTAGCATTAAAGATTGTGAACCCCTTGGCACAATGAGAGGTTGGTCATTTGCAGGACACCACCTGTTTGATACTCTTTAGGTTCTTGTGAATAAGCTCAGCAAGGGGTGTGCCTTGGCTGCAGCTCCTCCATTTTCTAGGCATGTGCAATCTCTTCCCATCCCCATGGAGAATTCTGTGAGTCCTATTTCATGTTGCAAGTCAACCCTGCCCTTAATTTTGCCCAATCCCTCTCCACGGTCTGTAATAGGAACATGCTACTGGTTCCCTACCTTAACAGTGTTGCTGGGTTAGGGCAGTGGCCTATCTAGTCTGACATTCTGTTCTCACAGTGGCCAACCAGATGCCCTTGGAAGGCCTGCAAGTAGGTCCTGAGCGCAACAGCACACTGCCCACCAGTGATTCCCAGCAAAGTGGTATTCAGAGGCATGCTGCCTCTGAGTCTAAACTGAATCACGCCATATAAATGCTCTTACAATGATGATTTAAGCTAGCCCTGGGAAAGATAAGACTCCGTTTACTGGTACTGAAAGGTGAATATGAGCCTTTTTGTGTATTTTAAAGTTGTACTTAAAATATCTAAAGCCTTCCCAGGAAATGTAGCCCTGATTTCTTATTATACAAGTGAAACAGCACAGAGTTGAAGCTGGCATACTTTTACACTGGATGTAATTTCGCCTCTCCTGGTATGCCCCACGGAGGACCTTGAGGTCCACAAATGACATCATTTTGGAGGTCCCAAGTCATAAGGTGCTTAGGTTAGTCTTAACTAGGGCCAGGGCCTTTTCAGTAATGGCCCCGACTTGGTGGAATTCTCTGTCACAAGAGATTAGGGCCCTGCGGGACTTGACATCTTTCCGCAGGGCCTGCAAGACAGAGCTGTTCCGCCTCGCCTTTGGTTTGGACTCAGTCTGACCCTTATGTTTCCCTCCCCTTTATGGTTTTGACTGCATTTTACATTGCATTTTAAGTTGTATTTTAAATTGTTCTTTTTCTTTTTTCTTATTATGTTTTTACTGAAATTTTATTGGTGTTATCTGCCCTGAGCCCGGCTCTGGCCAGGGAGTGTGGGGTATAAATAAAATTTATTATTATTCTTTAAATCACTGAGGTAGTGGTGGTCAGAGGGAGAATGGCTCCCCCTCTCACACCTTGCATGCCATGTTTAGAGGGCTGTGGGTAATGTGGCATGATCTTGACTTTGGAGGATGAAGCTTGTGAGCTGTACCCAATGCTAGTCCTACTGGTGGTCGACCCAATGAAAATGATGGTCTTGGGCCCATGAATTACAGTGGGTCTCCTCTAGAACTTAGTTGGAGACAAAGCCTGTGGATTTCACGAAGGGCCTCCAGCCTTTCCTGCCCACCTCCCATCCCATTTTGAATACTATTTAGGTCCAAATCCTTCAGGTATTATGGTCATGATCTGGCCCTATTCTTTAAGCTTGGGTGTGGGAGCGAGTCAAGCCCTTATTTCATGAGAGGAAGTGATGTAGGGCTCTGTGTGCAGGGCCAACCCACCCATGAGGCAAGATGGGATGACCGCCTCAGGCAGCAGGGTCCATCTGGCCTCCAGGGAATGCATCTCTTGCAGCTGTTGCAGCAGAGGTGGCTGGTGCATGCTCCTCAGAGGCTGGATCTGCCGCTTCCTCGGCAGCCCTCCCAGTGCCCCCTCCACAGTGGCCGCTTGGCAAACAGGCACTGCTGCTGGTCTCCTCCCACCCCTAGGGAGGAAATGGCAGGGGCTGCCCTCTGGAGTCCCCAGGGCTCTGCTCGGTGTGATTCAGGGCCCTCTCCTCCCTTGTTCTCGATGTAGATCTTGATTCCCCGCTTGTTCCCTGTGTAGATCTTCACTGACCCCTTCTTCCTCATCAGGCGGGGGACAGGATGGAACGAGATGCCCCTTTGTGGTTTGCCTCAGGTGCCAAACTGTCTTGGACCAAATTATGCGTTGTATCCAGCTAGGTTATCCTCTACGGATATCAGGGGCCCCAAGTTAGCCACGTCCTTTAATCTCAGTGGGTCCACACTGTGCTTGACTAACCCTAGGAGTCAGAGTCCAGGAAACTTAAATAAACACAAGAGTTTTAAAGATTGTTCCTGCTTCTGCCTCACAAATTCCTACCCAGTTGGGGAAGTCAGATGCTTGTGTGCCCTGTTTACAGGCTTGCTAAAGGTATCTGGCTGGCCACATCTGCAAGCAAGTAGGCAGGGCTAAGAGAGATCTTTGGCCTTGTCTACCAATGCATTTCTTGATATACACATTTTTAAAAATCAAAGTTTTAAATTTCCTGTCCTGGGAAATTTGCAGCAACAAATGTCATCTAATCCAGTGGCTGTCAACAAACAGTTTAGAGAATGAGTTGTTCTTTTTAGTAGTGTGTGGTGGAAAGTACTGGATATTTAGGATGCGCTTGAGAACAAGATAGTTTTTGTTTAGCAGCTTGGGATATGTCAGGATTAGGCAACCGATGTACAGACCAACAGGTGTTTCTTGGAGGAAACAAGAACAAACTTTCATGTTGACTAGTATTCATCGAAGAGGCACTATTCAGTGATCAAGACCTATATATTTTAGATCAGAGGTGGAAAATCTTCGGCCCCCCCTTGCAAATGTGGCCCTCAATGCCTCTCTGTCTGGTCCTCTGGACTTCCTCCAGGTCATGAATCTCCCTGACTTAGTGCCTTCCTCAAGTGCTTTTGCCTAGCTGGAATGCGTCCTTCAAAAGCTTGCCTGGATGAAAGACAGAAGTGTGTGGGAACTTCTGCTTTTCCATGGCCGGAATGCACCTTGCTGCACAAAGGTTAGAGTCACCTTGATTCCCTGTCTGGGGGAAAAGGTGAGAAACGAATGAATGAATGAATGAATGAATGATACAATAGGTTGCTTATGAGGTAATGTGACCCTGAGGCTGGAAAAAAGTTATTTGCTTTAGAGGAAAAACCCTGGAATTATGATTCACAATCAATATCCGTAAGCGTAGGAATGATTTCTTTTTTTACAACAAGCGTTATAATTTCAGCACCACTGATGGTGTTTTGCCACGTCAACAGGTGTCATTGTGCTATTAATTTCTGAGTTGCAGAAGTTAACAAAAGTTCACGCTACGTGACATAAAATCTACTGAGGACACTTTTCTTGCTTTCCTTTGCCCCAGTTTCATTCTGGTTATTGTGACCGTTCTGCTAGGTTCTGTGCCTCGTTCCCAAGAGCCATGTGCCCCACTTCTAAGAAACCAGACTGAGGAGTTTGCTTTCCCAGAAGTCTTGTTTCCAGCTGCTAAAGAGTCTGCTGCTCTTCTGTGTCTTCTAAGCTGAAGGTGGGATGGTGCTTTGCAGTGGGCCAGGAGGAAACAAGTCGTTTCCCCTGGTAGGGTGGAGACACATAGGGATGCAGTTAGGCAAGGTAAAGGTAAAGGGACCCCTGACCATTAGGTCCAGTCGTGGACGACTCTGGGGTTGCGGCGCTCATCTCGCTTAACTGGCCGAGGGAGCCGGCGTACAGCTT
The DNA here is from genome assembly GCF_964252035.2 of Podarcis erhardii. Lineage (NCBI taxonomy): Eukaryota > Metazoa > Chordata > Lepidosauria > Squamata > Lacertidae > Podarcis > Podarcis erhardii. Next base: position 3,001,278 of record NC_138505.1, on the reverse strand, counting down.
CCGGGTCATGTGGCCAGCAGGACTAAGCCGCTTCTGGCGAACCAGAGCAGCGCAAGGAAACGCCGTTTACCTTCCCGTGGGAGCGGTACCTATTTATCTACTTGCACTTTGACGTGCTTTCGAACTGCTAGGTTGGCAGGAGCAGGGACCGAGCAAGGGGAGCTCACCCCGTCGCGGGGATTTGAACCGCCGAGCTTCTGATTGGCAAATCCTAGGCTCTGTGGTTTAACCCACAGCACCGCCCGCGTCCCTACAGTTAGGCAAAGTGGTGAATAATTGTTACCTAGCATCGTAATCCTCATCCCCAAAATCCATAACTTGCAAAAGTGCCTAAAGTATTCTGGGCCCTGGACAGGAAGAAGACATACTGGTCCCTTCATACAGCAGAGAGAAAGTGCTGACTTAACCCAAGCCAGACCCTTGGTCCATCTAGCTTAGTTTTGTCTACACTGACTGGCAGCAGCTCTCTAGTGTTTCAGAGAGCTACACGGAGCTCACCCTACACGGAGATGCCTGGGATCAAACCTGGGTGCCACCTCTTTGTGCATTTGCAGTCTAAAAAAATAAAATTTAGAGAGAAGAGGGGATTTGGAGGGGGGGGACCTTTGCACTAGAGGGGGCAGAGTGTTTCTTTTAAAGTAGAACCTTTGTAATAATTAACCCGTGGGGAGGAAAAGGAATTGCCTCAGAAGGAAAAACAAAAGTTTTGAGTCACTTTGTAAAGCGGAGCAAAGGAGGTGAAGAGAGGGAAGGAGGCCAGGACAGGTGTGGGAGGAGCCTTGGCTGAACTACAACTCCCATCATCCCTGCTTGGTAGGGCCAATTGATGTTGTAGTCCACTAACAGTGGGGCGGAGACAAAGGCAGAGCAAAGTCTCCAGAGTTCACATTCTGCATGCAGGAAGTCCCCTGGCATCTCCAGGTTGTTGAAAGCCTTTGCCCTTGGACATTGGAGTAGATTACACATGCCAGGCCAGCCTTCCCCAGTAGCTGACTGGGGGCTGTTGGGAGTCATAGTCCAAGACATCTGGAGGGCACCAGGTTGGGGAACACAGGGCTAGGGGACCAGTGGCCTGCCTGATAAGACAGCTTCCCACCCCCATAAGCTTCCAGACAAGGAGCCTTCCTGCCCCCCCCCCTCCAGAGATGATTGAACTGCCCTGGCAGCCAGAATATTGAACCCTCCTGCTTGAAAGCCCCTTTGCTTCCCATCCCGTCCTTGATGCACACAGCGAATCATGAGGTCACCCGCTTGCCTGTGCAACAGAACAAAAGCTAAACTCTTTATCATGCAGTACAAAGATACCAGTCCTTTAAAGGCTGGTTTTTAATTTTGCCGGAGCTGCTGCCGGGAGCATACAAAGTGGAGGGTCTCTGTTCTTTCGGAGTCGCTTCTGATAACAGAACTTGCCCTTCGGTGCACTGTGGAGGGATCTAGTTAGGTTCCCCACTAGATAGAATGACGATATTCCCTCGCAGTCCTGCTCGGTGGCTCTGCCATTACTGGAGTGGCATTGGCAGCAGCAGCAGCAGCCCCCCTGCTCCCACACCCGTGCCAGTAAATGTGACTCGGCTCATAAATCCTGGCCGCTCTCCTCCTTCCCCTTCCTGGTCTCTCTTTCTTTTTTTACTGTTCCGCTATCAGCCGAAAGCCCTTGAGGGAGGATCGTAAACCATTCCTGCGTTCTGGGCATCACCTCCTTGTAGAGTGGATAGGTTACTTAATAGGAGGGTGTCAGGCACCTTGAAAAAGTTATTGCCTGGGCAAAGCTACTTGAGGCAAGATGACGCTTTCCTTTTCCTCCACCGCCAGTGCCCAAGACCTGGGAAACCTGGATCCTCGCCCCAGCAGAGGTCCCTTACTGTCCTATGTAGGATTTGTGACAGTGATTGCATCTTTAAGGCCACACCGCCCTGATTTGAGGAGGAGGAGGAGAAGGTTGAATAGTGCAGCTGCTCAGGCCCATATTAATAATAATAATAATAATAATAATAATAATACTACAGTGGTACCTCGGGTTAAGTACTTAATTCATTCCGGAGGTCCGTACTTAACCTGAAACTGTTCTTAACCTGAAGCACAACTTTAGCTGATGGGGCCTCCTGCTGCCGCCGTGCCGCCGGAGCGCGATTTCTTATCCTGAAGCAAAGTTCTTAACCTGAAGCACTATTTCTGGGTTAGCGGAGTCTGTAACCTGAAGTGTCTTTAACCTGAAGCGTATGTAACCCGAGGTACCACTGTAGTAATAATAATAATAATTAATTCATTATTTATACCCCGTCCATCTGGCTAGGTCTGCCCAGCCACCCTGGGCAGCTTCCAACAAAGTATTAAAATACAGTGGTCTGTTAAACATTAAAAGCTTCCCTAAACGGGGCTGCCTTCAGATGTCTTCTGAAGGTTCCCTGGGCATGGTTTTAGGATTGGGCGGAGAGGATTGGACAAAGTCGCAAGGGAGAAGGCTGTCAGTGGCTGCTAGCCACAGAGGCTATTCTCTGCCTCCACGGTCAGAGGCAGCTACGCTCCTGAACATCTGAATGCTTTGCAACATCTGCCTGATGCATTCAGCCGGACAGGAAGTGAGTGTTACTTGCAAGTAAAGCCTGCTGAGGATGGCAGCCTTTAGTTACCTGCTTTCTCCACGGTCTCAGTGAGCCGAGGGGAATGCAAAGCTTGGCGAAGGCATAGAATCGGTCTCTGAAAGCAAGGCGGTGTCCCATCTACGTTGGGATATATTCACAGTGCTCGAGCTTGGGAGAGGGTGCCAGAAAATGGCTTGGTGAAGGGATCGGCAGAGTGAGCAAGGCCAAAATATTTCTGTCTTGTGGGTTGTCTTAGCACTTAAAAAAACAACAACAGCTGCGGGATTCTGTGTTAGGATAGGGTGTTTTGTGGGTGCTTCTGTACTTGCTCAGGAAGCGGAGTGTTGGACTCTCTCCCCCCCCCCCCCCGCCCGAGAAGCTCACAAATAGTGTATGAAGGGTGGTAAAAGGTAAAGGGACCCCTGACCATTAGGTCCAGTTGTGACCGACTCTGGGGTTGCAGCGCTCATCTCGCTTTATTGGCCGAGGGAGCCGGCGTACAGCTTCCGGGTCATGTGGCCAGCAGGACTAAGCCGCTTCTGGCGAACCAGAGCAGCGCACGGAAACGCCATTTACCTTCCCGCCGGAGCAGTACCTATTTATCTACTTGCACTGGCGTGCTTTCGAACTGCTAGGTTGGCAGGAGCTGGGACTGAACATCGGGAGCTCACCCCATTGCAGGGATTCGAACTGCTGACCTTCTGATCGGCAAGCCCAAGTAGCTCAGTGGTTTAAACCACAGCGCCATCCGTGTCCCTATGAAGGGTGGTAGCCCTCCCTTATTGTTAATTCCCTGCATCTGGTAGTCAGAGATAGACTGTCCCTAAACCCAGAGGCTCTATAAAGTCATCACCTTTTTAGCTCTGCTGTCTAAATTTGTGGCCTTAGATAAATTTCACAGCTTAATTAATGGGTTTTAAGAAGTACCCTTCCTTTTGTGGACTTACTGCCATTCAGCTTCTTTGGGTGATCCACAACTCTCGTATTCAGTGAGGGAAAGACTGCTTCCTTATACTGTTTAATAATGATACGAACCTCTTTCCTACCTATCTAGCCGTTAGACGCTTTTATAAGAAAAAGAAAGAAACGGCCCCCAATGTTAGCCTTTCCCCAGTGGAGAAACGGCTCTGTCCTTTGATAATTTTTGTTACCCTTTTCTGCACCTCTTCTAGCTCTACTGTATCCTCTTTGGGATGAGGGGGGCGGTATGCTGAGTTCTGGCCAATCACGAAATGCCTTGGGTAGGGCTAGTTAGTCAAAGTGTTCTTTCCTGGCCTCCTACACCCCATCTGTGAAATGGGCATAATAGAGTCTGCCCTAAACGATTTGAGCCACAAGTATACGAAAGAGTGCCTCCTTCCGTACAGACTAGCCTGGGGGTTATGGTCGGTGAAAAAGACCCTCCTGGTGGTTCTGTTGCCCTCAGACATTTGAAGGGTGGGAGTGGCTCTTGAGAGGGCCTCCTCGGTGGTGGCCGCAAGAATGCAGAACTCGCCGCCCATAAAGATATGCCTGGCAGCATCTCTCTATAGTTTTGGTGGTTGATGCTTTCAAGTGCTTCAAAGCACTGGCTGTTTAAAATTAATATTTCAATACAAACCATCATATTAATGTTTTTAACACTCTTAAAACAGTTTCACAACTATGTTCTTTTGTTCTCATTTAATTTCCGAAACCACCTTCAGCATGACCCCATAACGTTTGCAGTGTGGTTTAGTGGCTGAAGCTCTTCCCAAAAGAGCAAAGACTGTGTTCCTTTGTTGCAGACTTCCTAATTGAAACAAAACAAATTACGCGAAAGCATGCGAGAGGAAAGCAGTGCGGGCAAATCCCTCGCGGGGCTCTTGCTCCATTACTTGGACTGCTTCCAGGCTGTTGCCCCAAAGGAAATAGCTGGCAGGGCTTGGCCTGCGCTGGAAGGGGCCTCGCCAGCACCAGGCGTCTTTAGGAGGCTTGTTAAATTGAAATTCCCCCGTGCTGAGAATTCTGGATCTGCCGGAGCCGAAGCAAATGTGCTTGTGTGAGATCTGGCTGGAGTGCAGTTTCTTTGGGAGCACATTTTTTGCTGTGCCTCAGTTTCCCCAGACAAGGCGCTGCATTGGGCGGCTGTGTGGGGAAGAGGAGATGTCTGGAGGGAACCATCTTTTCAGAGCATAGCTGCAGCTCTTAGCTCATTTGCCTTCCCGACCGGTGGTGGCTGGTGCCCACTGGGAGAGTTGGGTTTTGTCCCCCATCCTCCTGCTGCATTCAACAATATTGATGCTAAGGAGGAGACTTGCATGCCAGCCGTGTTAGCAAGAAGGCAGGCCGGTGGGCTTGGAGGAGGCTGGTGCGGCAGTGCCCCATTGGTGTCATAGACCAGCCTCCCCTGCTCCCCACAACCTTGAGAAGTACACCAGTGCACTTGAAAGAATTTATACCTGTGACAAAAGATTTGTGCTGGCTGTCTATTAGTTACTGAACCAAAGTCAGTGCTTTGCTGCTGCCATTCCTCCGCCTCCTCCTCCTTTTATTTATTTATTTTTATACATCCCACCTTCCCCCCGAGAACCAGGACTCAAGGCTGCTCACAGAAATGAAAACTGATAAAACACACTTTCTGCCTAAAATGCAGATGGGGGGAAAAAGGTACCACCTGCACAACTTGGCAGTGATGAAAGCTATGCCCATTGAAGGGAGCCTTTTTGTACATCGTGGCAGAGCCCGCCCGCTGTTTCCGTTCCTCAGCTCAGTCTCAGGGTGGGTCATGAACCAGTGACCTCAAGGGTGTTCGGCTGCCCAAAGGCCAGCCACCTTTCACCAAGGGGTGGGGAAATTTGCAGAGAGAAAAGAGAAGCGAGGGGCCCTTGGCTCCATAGGCCAAAGCAAATCGAGCGGCAGCCACCGGTCCGGCACTGGGCCTGCCTGATAGCCAGTGTCTTGGCGGTCGGTCGGTGGCTAATGTTCTGAACAGGAGAGCAAGCAAGCAGGATGTTCTGCTGTGCTGCAACCGGGCAAGGGCGGGCGGGAAAACAGAGCCTGCCAAATTCTCATTATTTATACCAGGCCTGTCCAGTCCACCTGCCTTACCCTCCTCGCTGATTGCAAGAGTTGATCTTGTGCACCTATGCCTGGGGAGGGATAGATAGAGCACCCCCCCATCCCCTGACAGCATGTATGTTTTAAACAGATGTCATATATTTAGATAATTTTAGTTCTACCAGTGTTTAATTGTATTTTTAACGATTGAAAAATTCTGTGTTTTTAGCAGTTCTTGTTTTTATCCGTAAGCTCCCTAGAGTCCTGCCAGGGGGAAAAAGGCGGGTTATAAATAAATATAATAACAATGATGATAATGTCCAAGCTCTGCTGATAGATAGATAGATAGATAGATAGATAGATAGATAGATAAAATAAATAAAGAAGAAATCCACAGATCTGCTTGGCTTGGCCTCAGTTTGGAATCGCTCTCCTTCTCCAAACAATCCTCCCTGGGGACAGGGCAGGTCTGCTGCAACAACAAGAGGTTCCTTGTGGGAAGGGACAGATTTCAGGTCCCAGGGGCCACAACCAGGAAATGTCCCCGAGATTCAGATCGTGGCAACTCCCTGGCGCTTGTTTTCCCTTTCTTCCATAAGAAGGAAGAGAATCGAAGCACAACAAAACCCGAACAATTAATTCATTCACTAAAAAAAGAGGCAGCGGTAGCACCAGCGGCCGCTGGCCATCTCTTCCCTCTGTGCTTCTCCGTTTTGCAGATCTGCAGCTTTTGGCTTTCGCTGCTGGTTGTTCCCAGCTGGGTTGCCATGGAGACCTGACTGCAAAAGGTCCTAGCCTTTCGGTCCCCTCTGGTGTGGCATGTGGAGATGCCATGGGAGGGTCGGGAGCCAAATTGGGGCCAGGGACCAGCAGCTTCATCCCCAGGGTCGAAGGTACAGTTGTACCTTCTTAATAGCCATGCATGCACCCAATGACTCTTTCATTCTGCCAAGGTGAGCTCCAGGGAACTGGTCCTGTGTTCATCTCTCCCTGCCTGGCCCAAGTGCTGTCCTGGGGGGGGGGCGGTCTTCCCTGCCCCTGGTTCTGACCCTCATCGTGGCTGCAGCTGACGTAGCAAAGGCACTGTTATGTAGTTAGTTCCTTCACTCTACAAAGTGTGACTTTGGTTGCTGCTCCCAGCTGACTGCTGCAGAGATTGGCTTTGCTCATGTTCGCCTCCACGTTTTAGCTGTGCATGTCAACGCAGGAACAAGGAGTTTAGCTGCAAAAAGGGAGAGAAAGGAGGGTACAGGTTGCATCTAGGTCCTAGCAGAGGCAGCCGGGAGTTTACAGACGGGCCGCATTCCCAGCAGTGCCCCATTGACGACCCTGATGGACCCATTGGCTCCCCTGCTGTCACCCACCATGCCTGCAGCAGCTTCGCTTCAGTACGGTTGCAAAAGCCCCATGTACCTTCAGACTGTAGCATAAAGGTTAAACTGTCTGCTTAGATAAATGGCAGCAAAACAAGGCAGAGCAATTTTTAAAAAAACTGACTACAGGTGGGAGTTGGAATCCTGCAACATTGGAAGGACCACGGAGTCCAATCTCCCCACTGCTGGCTAATCCAGCCTCCCTTAGAAGGCAATTGCGTCATCCTGGTGCTGCCACTGAGAGAGACCCATCTCCCACACAGCCTCCCCTGTCTCACCTGGAGCATGGTCTCCAGTCATGAGCTGAACTCACATTCTGCAATGGTTTTAGGTTTCCAAGTGCTCTTTAGGAGCAACCCTTGCTGAGTGTTGTTATAGTAGCCTAACGTGGCCATAACCTGGGGGATGAGCGACAGCTAAGTCATTTCAGTGGCAATTTGTTCAGATTGTAGGCTATTTTACTCTTTTGAAATGAACTTGCCCTGGCACGGCCCTTGAAGTAAAACACAAATTTGGATCTCTAGTTCATGGGCAGGCAGTTTTCCTTGTGATGGATGAGGCCTGGGATTGGCTCACACCTTGATTTTTATTTTAATTTTAATTTTATTTCAGCAGCAGATAATGTCCATTAAGCCGGGATGTTGCTGGCGTGGGAGCCAGGACACCCACCACTCTTTAAACTGTTGAATAAACTATTTTAGATGCCTTTAGCCAACAATCTTGCCAACCGAATAAACACTTCTAAATTTAGTTCTGTAGCGGGAAAAGAAAGCCAGTGCTCCTCCTTGGAGGTCTGTGAGGGAACTGTGGTCAGGGTGTGCGCCCAATGTGCTGGCAGACGTGAGCCTTTTGAAAACAGGCTCGCTTGTTGTGGTCAGTTTTCTCGGGCCTGTGTGGTCAAGACCAGATTTGACAGCCTCCTCCCCACTGCATCCTGCAGCTGTGACTTTAAAGGTGAAGATTCCTGCATTAATCCTACTACTACTACTGTACTAAGGGACGCGGGTGGCACTGTGGGTTAAACCACAGAACCTAGGGCTTGCCGATCAGAAGGTCGGCGGTTCGAATCCCCGCGACGGGGTGTGAGCTCCCATTGTTCGGTCCCTGCTCCTGCCAACCTAGCACTTCGAAAGCACGCCAAAGTACTGGTAGCAGATGTCCAAGAGAACAACAACTACCAGACTTTTAGAAGACATCTGAAGGCAGCCCTGTTTAGGGAAGCTTTTAATGTTTGATGTATTACAGTATTTTAATATTTTTTTGGAAGCCGCCCAGAGTGGCTGGGGAAGCCCAGCCAGATGGGCGGGGTATAAATAGTAATAATAATAATAACAACTAATAATAAATAATAATTATTATTATTTTGTGTGCATGATGCACAAAAGGGAGAATGTTATTCACTTTCCCTTCCAGTTGCAGACCCCTGTGCCTCAGGAGCCCATCCACAATCTTCCCAGGGGGCTGCCACTGCCACTGAAAAAGGAACATCCTATCCTCCTTCCTGCCCTCAAACCGCCCCCCCCCCCCGGCCGAAGGCAAAGCCTCTTCTGGACGACCATATATCCCCATTGTCTAGCAGATAACATAGGAAACTGCCTTTCGCTGAGCCAGACACTTGATCCCTCTTGTTCAGTGTTGTTTACACTGACTGGTAGCAGCTCCCCAGGGTTTCGGCTGGAGGGTCTCTCCCAGCCGAGCTTGGAGAGGGCGCCAGGGATTGAACCTTCTGCATGCAAAGCAGGTACTCTGCCACTGAGCCCATCGCCCCACCTTGTCCGCCTTTGAGATTGTGAGCCCTCTGGGGGCAAAGACTGTCAGTGCCATGTTCCGCACAGTGCCTGGCACAGTGCCAGTTCTTAACTACAGATCAGTGCTCTCCTTCCAAGCTGTTGGCGAGATAACAGTAGCATCTTCAGGATTCCCAGGGGTCTCTTTCATGCCTGTTCCACCCAGAGAGCAGCAGAGGTCAAGGTAGCCAATGGGGTATGTGGAGCAGTGGTAAAGGTAAATGGACCACTGACCTTTAGGTCCAATTGTGACCGACTCTGGGATTGTGGCGCTCATCTTGCTTTATTGGCCGAGGGAGCCGGCATACAGCTTCCGGGTCATGTGGCCAGCATGGCTAAGCCACTTCTGGCAAACCAGAGCAGTGCATGGAACCGCCGTTTACCTTCCCACCAGAGCGGTACCTATTTATCAACTTGCACTTGACGTGCTTTCGAACTGCTAGGTTGGCAGGAGCAGGGACCGAGCAACGGGAGCCCACCCCGTCGCGGGGATTCGAACCGCCGACCTTCTGATCGGCAAATCCTAGGCTCTGTGGTTTAACCCACAGCGCCATCCGTGTCCCATGGAGCAGTGGTACATGGACACTTCTGGCTCGGGGGGATCTAGGGAAGGCCCCTGAGATGCTGGCACCTACTGTCCACATCTTCTGCTCCTGTCCCCTCCAGTATTCTTAGTTGTGAACTGGGGAGGGGATGGAAGAAGATAAGCAGTAAAGCAGATGATTCCTCCCACGATGCTTTGCTGTCTTCCATACTGCCGTTCTCCAAGGGGGTTGAGAGATTCTGCCCCCCCCCCCCGCCATCTCACTTAGCAAGCCTTGGTGGTGGCGGTAGAGCAGCCTCTTAAGCATGCAAAGGCCTGGAGGAAATGTCTCTGCCTCCCCCCCTGTTGTTTATTTGGGTGGCCTTCACATCTTTAGAAACCTCCCTGCATTGTGGTTAATTAGTTAATCATTTGCATCCCACTTTTTTTCCGCCAAAGAGCTTGAGGCGGCATGCGTGAATCCCACCCTCATTTAATCCCCGCAACAGCCCTGAAAGGGAGCTTAGATGGAGAGGCAGTGACTGGCCAAAGGTCACTCCCAGTGGGCTTCATGTTCAAGTGGAGATTCGAACCCTGGTCTCTCCGAGGGTCTAGTCTGACTCCCTTTAACTGCCACACCACATTTGCTCTCTGACAATGGTTGTCTGTTTTCCTTGGAAGTCTCCCCCTTCCACACCTCCTGTTCTTCATTTGGCCTTGCATTGGTGAATTGGACTCTTAATATACAGAGCTGGGGAATGGCTCTCTTGCTATCCTGCAGATGACCCCCCCTCCACTGGCGAGGGGCACATGGACGACCTGTCTGTTCTCTTGGTCGCTCTGGAGGGAGACCAAGAGCCACAGATGTGCAGGGACTCAGTGCTTCTAATTAACAATTTTACGCACAGTCTAGTAGCTGCTGTAAGATACAGGCTTCTAATCTGCTTATTGCTTTGTTGTTGTTGTTGTTGTTGTTGTTGTTGTTGTTGTTGTTGTTTTGAAGATAAATGTCTCAGGCTCCCCGTGGGTGATTTTTCCCTCAAGCTTAATGTTCTCTCTGAATTCCGGCTCGCCCAAGCTCCTCTGGACTTTTGAGGCATTGTTCTCTGCAAGTAAAAGTCCCCCGAGAAGGAAATTCCTCTCTATTGGGGGAAGTGTGTGTGTGTGTGTTGCGTTTTCAAGAGCCAGAAAGTTGCCTTCCCCGCACGGCTCTGTTTACAAAACATTTCCTTCCCAAGTTCCCAAATGATTTTGCCCGCGTGCGCCTTAAACGGGATGTGACAGGCTCCTGTCGAGTTTGTAAATGGCATTGAACAGGGCGGCAGGGGGCAAGTTCTGCAGCCTTAGTAACTAGTCTGAGCTGCAAGGTGTCTGCTGAAGAATTGCTGCTCCCATCATTGTGTGTGTGTGTGTGTGTGTGTGTGTGTAAGAGAGAGAGAGAAGTCAGGTTGCTCTAAATGCACCTCCTCCCCATAGACATCACTTTCCAAATATTTCCACCAAATCGTCTTTACTGCATAGGTTTCTGGGCTAGTGTCTCAGTGGCTTAGAGAAGAAGTTAAGAATGAGAGCAAAGGACATCTAGCAGCCCTCAACGGGAGGCTTATTTATAATATTTGTTAGTTGCATTTCTCACGGAGTGCCACAGATCAACTTGCATTGAAACCAGTTACGAACATCCAGCAACAGTCTAAAAACACAGCTAAACAGATAAGACAGATCAGGACGTACTCATCCCACCCCACTCAGAGAGGCCACAGTACCACCATTCAAATCAAGGGCCGAAAGCCGAGGCAAAGAGAAAAGTCTTTGCTTGGAGCCTCCAAAAGATGGTGCCAGGCGAGACTTCCTGGGGAGAGCACCCCACAAGTATAGAAAGGCCTGATCTCATGTGGCCACCCTCCTTTTATTTCCTAGTGGAAGCTTGTAAAAAAGGAGTCTGCGCAGCTTGCAGACTCCTTGATCATCTTGAAATCCACACACCACCCAGGTTATTATTAAATGATGTTGGCAAGCAATAGCTAGGCACACTTCTTTTTTGTAATGGAGATTTTTATTAAAGTTTTTCATAATACGATAAAATAGCTGCTACAAAAAATAGAAATAGAATAGGTAGAATACGGAGTCTCTCTTAAAAGTAATTCTTATTCCTTACCACTCACAAAAGATAGTAGCTCATCCTAACTCTGGCCTGGGATTGTTCCTATCTCTTCCCAGCCTTTTACACGTCTTAAGAGGGGCCTGTTACACCAGACGTAAGGCAGCAGGGAAAGTCCTGAATTTTAACACCCCCTGTCCCTTTATTTTCCTCTGATTTTCAAATCCTAGAGCTGTTCTGTCGCTTCAGTTTCTGCACCCGTTTTTATTTGCTAATACTGACTCCAATAACGTTGGCGCCTGCCTCAAGCTTGTGGAACAACCGTCTCCCCCTTCTCCTCTGCCAGGAACGGCGTGAACGTCGAAGGGGCGACGCACAAGCAAGTGGTGGACCTGATCCGGGCGGGGGAGAAGGAGCTGATCCTGACGGTTCTTTCGGTGCCCCCCCACGAGGCTGACAACCTCGACCCGAGCGACGACTCTCTGGGCCAGTCGTTCTACGACTACACTGAGAAGCAGGCCGTGCCCATCTCCATCCCCACCTACAAGCATGTGGAACAGAATGGTGAGAAGTTTGTGGTGAGTACCAGCCCGGCTGGGGGGGTCCCTCTTGGATGCCTGTGCCTCGTGACGGAGGGCTTTGCAATGCTCTGGCATGTCTTTCTGCTCCCCGACTGTTATAGAGTCCGGCTAGCAAATGTTTGGGCAAAAGAGAGTGTTGGCCTTCAGTGTTTCCCCGTACGCAACTCTCCTGTCTGTCTCCCCCTCTTTGGGAGAGGAACGGGATTCCTCTTGTTTTCTAATGTGAAGGAGGGAAAAAAACAGCAGGAGTCCCCTTTTCTCCAAACTGCTTGTGCAAGTCTTTGGCAACTCCACGCCTCATCCCCGAGCTTTCCGGCAAGCAGAAAGAACTCAAAGACACCACACATGACTGTGATGTCATTTTTCAGCAGCCATGGCTTTGCTCCCTAAGGATTCTGGGTGCTGTAGTTTTTTAAGGGTGCTGTGACCTGTTAGGAGACACACACCCTTTTCCCTAGGAGCTACAATTCCCAGAGTTCCCTCTGAAAGATTGATTGTTTGTTAAACCACTACAGTGGTACCTCGGGTTACAAACACCTTGGGTTACAAATACTTCGAGTTACAAACTCCGCTAACCCGGAAGTAGTACCTTGGGTTAAGAATGTTGCCCCAGGGTGAGAACAGAAATCGTGTGGTGGTGGCAGCGGGAGGCCCCATTAGCTAAAGTGGTACCTCAGGCTAAGAACGGTGTCAGGTTAAGAACGGACCTCCAGAACGCATTAAGTTCGTAACCAGAGGTACCACTGTATAGGAATTGTGGCTATGGGAGGAGACTAGGGACCTCTTGACAACTCTCAACACTCCCAGACTCCCAGAATTGGCCTGGGTATGGCTCTTGCTGCATCTTCCGATGTCCAAGTCTCCATTCAAGCAAGGCCACTGTTGCTCAGTGGTAGACTTTGCACATGGCGAGTCCCAGGTTCAGTCCTTCAAGGCATCTCCAGCTAGGGCTGCACAGGTCCCCTGCCTGAAACCCTGGAGAGCCTCTTCCTGTTGGTGCAGACAACCCTAAGCAGGATGGATTGAGAGGCAGAGCCTCCTCTTGGCAGGCAGTGGTTCCAGGTTCAGCCCACAGCACAGGAACACCAGAAGAAGCTTGATGGGTCAATGCAGCGTCCTGCCCATGCAGCTGCCAACCAGGTGTCTCTGGGAAGCCCACAAGCAAGACCTGAGGGCAACGGCCATTCTCCCTGCATTCTGCCTCCGACAGGGGAGGGTAGAACATAGTCATTTTGGCTAGTAGCCACAGGTAGCCTTATCCTTCATGACTTTTTCTAAGGGTAAGGCTGGGAAATTGCCAACAAACAGATGAATCCAAAACGATAAAAAGGCTGTTTTGTTGTCGCTTGACAAAATGGCAACCGATTTCATCAGGATAAGAGCAGGCCGTGCGCGCACACTGGGCAAATGGTTTGCGAAAGGCATTCCACAACCCGTTTAGCTGCCATTGGCCTCACCTCTGAAGGAGAGGGCAGCTGGAGCAAATTCTACTCTGACCCGACCTGGTGAAGGAAGCTTGGTGATGCATGTTGCACCTCTGAGATTCCTCTTTTGGTGATGGAAAGGAAGTCAACCTCACTTTGGCCACATCCACAGAAAACATATTTAAAGCTTCCCCTGAAGAAGCCTGGGAACTGTAGTTTAAGGGTGCTGGGGATTGTGGCTTTGTGCAGGGGTAAACTATGCTCTTAAAAAGCATCTTAAAAAGTAGAGACATCACCTTGCCAACAAAGGTCCGTATAGTAAAAGCTATGGTTTTCCCAGTAGTGATGTATGGGAGTGAGAGCTGGACCATAAAGAAGGCTGATCGCCAAAGAATGGATGCTTTTGAATTCTGGTGCTGGAGGAGACTCTGGAGAGTCCCATGGACTGCAAGAAGATCCAACCTCTCCATTCTGAAGGAAATCAGCCCTGAGTGCTCACTGGAAGGACAGATCCTGAAGCTGAGGCTCCAATACTTTGGCCACCTCCTGAGAAGAGAAGACTCCCTGGAAAAGACCCTGATGTTGGGAAAGATGGAGGGCACAAGGAGAAGGGGACGACAGAGGAGAAGATGGTGGGACAGGTACTCATGTACCAGCATGAGTTTGACCAAACTACGGGAGGCAGTGAAAGACAGAAGTGCCTGGCGTGCTGTGGTCCAGGGGGTCACAAAGAGTCGGACACGACTAAACAACTAAACAACAACAACAAAATATGCTCCCAGGATTCTTTGGGGGAAGCGATGTCCTTTCAGTGTGTGGCATGAAGGCGACCTAGGTGCAGCAAAACGTGTTATCTGCATGGCCACTCCAGGGGGACTTCTTTGCCATTGGATTCCCCTCTGTGAAAACCACCGGCTGTCCTTATCCTGCTATGCACTGAGTAAAGTAGCCAGGATAAGGTGATTCTGTTGCAGAGGACACTCTGTCCGACTGCTTCTTCTGCCCAGGAGGAACCAAGGACGTCCCATCCCCATTCCAGAGCTGCTCCACGCCGCCTCTTTCAAACGTTCTCCAAAACATAGCTCACCCCTCGTGGGTCTTTCGGTAGCCATTGAAAAGCGGAGTTATTCCTGGTCGTGTGCCAGCCCTGCAGGAGTGGGGCGTGTGCCCATCTGCTGTGCCGGCCTGTTCCAAAGCAGCCTGCTGCCCACGAACTCCCAAAGGACCCAGTGAAGCCTTCAGATCCCATCTGGTCTTGTGGGGTTTGGGACCTTTTAGCCTGTGCCAGTTTGAAAGTGTGTGTGTGGCTATAAATTACTCATCAGTAACTGGAATGAGACAGCTTATTTACGGGCTCTGAGTACAGTGGGGAAGTTTGCTCACTGAACGGGCAAGACGGATGTTGCATTGATTTCCACCCTCTTCCTCTCCCCGCCCCCACTTGTGAAACAGGAACTATATTTCCAAGGAGAGGCAAAGTGCTTGTTTAGAAAGGATCATGTGCTAAATTGGAGTGTGTGTGTTGATGACTTAGGGGTCTCCACATTTTTTTTTATTTTTTTTTTTGCAAAATCTCAAAAAATATATATGAAGTTTTTGAACTCTTTTTAAGGAAATCTAGACTTCCAACATTGGTTGCCATAAATCTGGATTTTCCCGGACATTTCAGCGATTTCTGCCCGGGCACTCCTTCTGACTGCAGTATTCCGGCTGTGTCTAGAAAATTCTGGACGTATGGCAACCCTACCATATACAGTGGTGCCTCGCAAGACGAAATTAATTCGTTCCGCAAGTTTTTTCTTCTTGCGAGTTTTTCGTCTTGCGAAGCACGGTTTCCCATAGGAATGCATTGAAAATCAATCAATGCGTTCCTATGGAGACCGTCCGGGGACAGAGGGGAAGCGCCGCGCGCCTTCCCCTCTGTCCCCGGACCTGTTTTAAAGCAAGGGAAGGGGCAGCGGGGAGAATTGCTTCTCCCCGTTGCCGCCCCTTGGTTCAAAAGGGGTCCGGGGACAGCGGGGAAGGTGCGCACGCCTTCCCCTCTGTCCCCGGAGATTGCGGGGCAGGCAATGGGGAGAAGCAATCTTCTCCCCGCCGCCCCTTGCTTCAAAAGAGGTCCGGGGACAGCGAGGAAGACGCGCTGCGCTTCCCCGCTATCCCCGGAGCTTGCGGGGCAAGCTTCGTTTTGCGAAGCAAGCCCATAGGGAAATGCGTCTTGCGAAGTGGCTAAGAAAACGGAAAACTCCTTTGTCTAGCGAGTTTTTCGTCTTCCGAGGCGTTTGTCTTGTGGGGCACCACTGTAACGTACTGGAGGGAGATCTGATTTTCGGACAGAATTAGAGGTTTGTTTTCGGCAGTGGTTAATTGATGTTTTCTTTGTAACTGTTTTATGGTTTTATCATATGTTTGCAACACACGGACTCACCTTAACCTTGCTTCCCCCCCCCCCGCCCTTTTCCTGCCTCCCTCCCAGGTCTACAACGTTTACATGGCAGGCCGGCAGCTGTGTTCCAAGCGGTACCGCGAGTTCGCCATCCTGCACCAGAACTTGAAGCGGGAGTTTGCCAGCTTCACTTTCCCCCGCCTGCCGGGCAAGTGGCCCTTCTCCTTGTCAGAGCAGCAGCTGGATGCCAGGCGGCGGGGGCTGGAGGAATACCTTGAAAAGGGTATGCGGAGAAGAGCCTGTGTGTCAGGGAGGGGGCCGTTGGCATATTCTCCACCGACAGCCGATTCATCTGAACAAAGCACCGTTTGGTCAGCTCCTTCCTTAGAAGTGGAGCTGAAACAAAAGGTTTCAGAAAGGCTAATAATTTGATTTTTAAAAGTACCCCTGCAGTGAATTACGCCACAGATTTTGCATGCATTTATTTTATTATTTAGTTCCGAAACATTTATACAGTGGTACCTCGGGTTACATACGCTTCAGGTTACAGACTCCGCTAACCCAGAAATAGTGCTTCAGGTTAAGAACTTTGCTTCAGGATGACAACAGAAATCGGGCTCCCGCGGTGCAGCGGCAGCAGGAGGCCCCATTAGCTAAAGTGGTGCTTCAGGTTAAGAACAGTTTCAGGTTAAGAATGGACCTCCGGAACGAATTAAGTACTTAACCCGAGGTACCACTGTACACGACTTGATTGTATGAAGCAAACAAACCTACCCAGCCATTCTCAAAGAGGCTTATATATGTATAAAACCCAATAAAACTGTCAATAAGAGAAAACTAGCACCAGTAATTTAAGATTAAAAAATTTGAGCAACAGAACCTGTTTTCAGGGCAAGATAACAAGTCATGCTCTTAAAAGAGGCATTCTTTATAAGGCTTGGCGGGAGTTACGAGAATAAGCAGATACATGCAGATGCATTAAATCATGCAACTGGTTAAACCTCATTCAATCGATCACCTGGGAAATGTCGGTGGCCCCGCCCAGATGTGGCTGGACTCCAAGTCCCAGCAGCCGCAGAAGCCAGCATGGGCAAATGACGATAGGAGTTGTAGTCCCAAGAGCATCCAGAAGGCCTCTCAGGCTGCCCATCTCTGGCCCTGACAGTTCCTTAATCGAGCCTCAGGCTGCCCTGGAAGCTTTGAGAATTGAGGTCGACAGGAAACAGCCTTTGCCTCCTGTCCAGGCCTTCAGATTCCTCCTCTGGCATGGAAGTCTGGGTAAGGCAGAAGGTGCAAATATTATCCTGGGAGACCCAGTCCTGTAGCTAAGGAGGTGTGCATTTGATCAGTACTGGATGGGGGGGGCACTCCCTCCCTCTCCCTCCCCACATAAATTTCATTAGCAGCCCACCTGGCAAGCACATAATACAGTCCCCTCCCCAGTTTTTTACAGGCTAAATGTTCTGGGGTGGCCTTGGAATAAGCCGGTGGGGGTCTGTGCTTGGCAGTGGGGCAGACCCACCACTCTCCGAAGAGCCTTGAAAACGATCCAGGGACCGACACCTCCTCTTGTCCTGCCAATGCCCTCTTCCTGCCCGTTAACTTAAAAAAAATTTTTTAATTTTTTTTTACCAACAACCAAAACACAAACAGTGAAACCCCCCCAGGTGCCTGATACATTGGGTATAAATAATAAATAATAACATATTCAAATCAACCATATGTACAATTTTATATACGTTAACACTCCTCCATCCACAAGGTTTATTTAACTTTTAACATTTTAATTGCCCCAAATTGTTCAAACCTACCCAAATAATTCAATATCTTCTCAAGCCAATCCTCCTCTTTCTCACGGACCTTAAACCCTTTCATTCTGTGTATCTTCTCAGTTAGATATTATAATATTAGATATTATAGTTAGATATTATAATAAATTATAATATTATTCAGTTTTTTCCTCCATTGGTTCACCTCTAACTCTTCTGCATTTTTCCAATTTCTCGCTATAATCTGTCTGGCTGCAGTTACCATCAATTTTATCCATTTACATTCCTCTTTTGTTTTTATGTCGGTGCTACTCAGACTAATAAGAACCATTAATTTAGATATTCCCACCATCCTACCCACAGTTCCCGATATTTCTATACCAATCTGTTTCCAAAATTCATTAACTAACGGACAATCCCACCACATATGACTGTACTTTCCCATCACTCCACATTTCCTCCAACAATTCTTACTTCCAGATTCTGTAATACAGTGGTGCCTCACAAGACGAAATTAATCCGTTCCGCGAGTCTCTTCGTCTAGCGGTTTTTTCGTCTTGCGAAGCAAGCCCATTGACGGCTTAGCTGCTTAGCGCTATTAGCGGCTTTTAGCGGCTTATCGGCTTATCGGATAAGCAGATAAGCGGCTTAGCGGCTTAGAAAAAGGGGGGGGGGAAAGGAAAAAAACAACGCAGGAACTCGCAAGACATTTTCGTCTTGCGAAGCAAGCCCATAGGAAATTCGTTTTGCGAAGCACCTCCAAAACGGAAAACCCTTTCGTCTAGCGGGTTTTCCGTCTTGCGAGGCATTCGTCTTGCGGGGCACCACTGTATGATATAACCTTACAGATGTATAATACCATTTTTGTACCAACTTCCCTCCTGTTAACTGAGCCGTTCTCCTTCCCTCTGCAGTGTGTTCCATCCGGGTCATCGGGGAGAGCGACATCATGCAGGAGTTCTTGTCAGAGTCAGATGAGGTAGGCGAGCAAAAAACCGGACTCTTCAAGGGAGGTGCCAGAGCATGTGCAGTTGATGCTTAAAGTATGCCCTAGAGTGTTGGAGAGGGACCTGGGTGGCGCTGTGGTCTAAACCACTGAGCCTAGGACTTGCCGATCAGAAGGTCGGCGGTTCGAATCCCCGCAACGCGGTGAGCTCCCGTTGCTCTGTCCCTGCTCCTGCCAACCTAGCAGTTCGAAAGCACGTCAGAGTGCAAGTAGATAAATAGGTACCACTCTGGCGGGAAGGTAAACGCTGTTTCCGTGCACTGCTCTGGTTCGCCAGAAGCCGCTTAGTCCTGCTGGCCCCATGACCTGGAAGCTGTACGCCGACTCCAATAAAGCGAGATGAGCGCCGCAACCCCAGAGTCGGCCACGACTGGATCTCATGGTCAGGGGTCCCTTTACCTTTAGGGTGTTGGACTAAGTCCTTGGAGACCAGGGTTCAAATCCCCACTTGCCCATGAAACTCAGTGGGTGACCTTAGGCCAGTCGCTGCCTCTCAGCCTCACCTACTTCACAGGATTGTTATGGGGATTAAATGATGAGGGACAGAACCATGCGCACCATCTTGAGCTCTTTGCAGAAAATGGTGGGCTATCAGTGCAACCCCCCCCCCAATAAATAATTAACAAAAGTCTGTAGGTTCAATCCCTGGCTTCTCTCATCAAGTTGTTTAGAGCTCTGAGAAGCTCAGCAATGACTTTTCCTGCCAGGCATTTCAGGAGAGTTGGGAAATCATGTGTATTTTGAGTTCTTAGTTGTTGTTTTTCAAAAACTCACACCCACACTCCTGCTTTCTGTTTAAGTGGATTGGCCCGTCACATTTCATTTCATTTTTATGAGCGGCATACTTTGAGCCTCTTTGCGGAGGACATAGTTGGCAGAAGAGCGGGACATGCATCTCAACAAACGGGAAAGGCAGAACAAGGTGTCCTGGGGGAAAGGCCCCCCCCTGTACATGCATAGCTAGCCTCCTTTGTGGGTGTAGATAGAAGCTGCCCTTGGCCCTTCAGGCAAAGAGCCTTCTGAGCCATGGGGCTTGGGGACCCAGGCGTCTCAAAGAGCACCTTCCTCTGTATCAACCATCTCAGGTCCAGCCATCAGCAGGTGGGTGGTGCTACTGCCACGGGGGGCTGCCTGACCTGTCACAGGGGTTTTTTTTAGTGGTAGTTCCTCATTTGTGGGGAAGACACCCACCCACCCACCCCTGTTCATGCAGGCATTTGATAGCTGAAAGTTCCCTTCCTGGAAATTCTGAAATTATTTTAAGGACAAGTGATGGCTTTTATGAGTTTTAAATCATTTTTTTAGAAGGTTGTATTGAACCTGTTTAAATAAGTCTTAGTTGTATTAGTATCGATCCTTTTGCTGCCCCGGGCTCCTTTGGAGCAAGGTATACTTCTAAAAGTATAAGGGACGCGGGTGGTGCTGTGGGTTAAACCACAGAGCCTAGGACTTGCCAATCAGAAGGTCATGGTTCGAATCCCCGCGACGGGGTGAGCTCCCGTTGCTCGGTCCCTGCTCCTGCCAACCTAGCAGTTCGAAAGCACGTCAAAGTGCAAGTAGATTAATAGGTACCGCTCCGGCAGGAAGGTAAACGGCGTTTCCGTGCGCTGCTCTGGTTCGCCAGAAGCGGCTTAGTCCTGCTGGCCACATGACCCGGAAGCTGTACTCCGGCTCCCTCGGCCAAAGCTCTCCTCCCTCCCCCTAAACGGTCTCAGTCCAGTATATCTGAAGGAGCGTCTCCACCTCCATCGTTCTGCCTGGACACTGAGGTCCAATGCCGAGGGCCTTCTGGCAGTTCCCTCCCTGCGAGAAGCCAAGTTATAGGGAACCAGGCAGAGGGCCTTTTTGGTGGTGGCACCCGCCCTGTGGAACGCCCTCCCACCAGATGTCAAAGAGAACAACAACTACCAGACTTTTAGAAGACATCTGAAGGCAGCCCTGCTTAGGGAAGCTTTTAATGTTTGGTGTATTACTGTATTTTAATCTTTTGTTGGAAGCCGCCCAGAGTGGCTGGGGAAACCCAGCCGGATGGGCGGGGTATAAATAATAAATTACTATTATTATTATTGGCTCCCCTCTCTTTCCCTCTCTCTTTGCGACATCGCTCCTCATAGCTGAAGATCCTTTCCTTACGCCCTGGAAAAACCAGCCTTAAAAACCTGGGACTGGAGCGTGAGAGGCATACTTTAAACAAAAACAATAAATCCTGGCTTTATCTTCCTGCCCTTGTACCCTAGAACTACAACGGCGTGTCAGACGTGGAGCTCAGAGTGGCGCTTCCAGACATCACAACAGTGACCGTCAGGGTCAAAAAGAACAGCACCACGGACCAGGTGTATCAGGTGAGGAGGGCAGGGCGGCATCTAGGGATGTGATTCCTCACTGGCAACAGAGAAAGAAAGAAAGAAAGAAAGAAAGAAAGAAAGAAAGAGGCTCGGATTTCTTTACTCTATGCGCTGTTTTTAAGGAAGACTCTGTAGACTTTGAGAAATGTGAGAAGCTGCCTTATACCGAGCCCAGACTCTTGCTCCATCCAGCTCAGCATTGTCTGCACAGGCAGGCAGCAGCTGTCTCGGGTTTCAGACAGAGGGTATCTCCAGGCTTAACTTCACATTCTGCACGTGACACACTGAGTCGTTTCTGTGGGAAAACTCCACCCTGAGAGACACGAAAAGGGAAGTGTGGGGCACCCTTCGTGGCTGTCTGCACTGGGGTGTGCCATTATGAGTGGCTCTTTGCCTGCCTTCAGTAGCAGAATGAGGCCTTGGCAGGCTCTCCGCGCCAAGCAGAGGAAGCTAGAAGGCCAGGCCATTGTCGCCAGCCTTTCCCACCCCTGCTCAGTTCAGAGCCCCGGCCCTTTCCTCCTCCTCTCACACCTCCCCCACCGCCTTAATATTGGGAATTGAAACTGGCTGAATTGCAAAGAGCTGACCTAACTGTCTCCAAAGCCTGAATCACTTTGCAAGAAGAAGCTGCACTCAGTCCTTGCTCTAAAACAGCCTTTCTCAACCTGTGGGTCCCCAGATGTTGTTGGACTACAACTCCCATGACCCCTAGCTAGCAAGGCCAGAGCTCAGGGATGATGGGAGTTGTAGTCCAACAACATCTGGGGACCCACAGGTTGAGAACCGCTGCTCTAAAATAACAAGCAGATGTGGGGGTTGGGTCAGGCTTCATGCCTCTGGCCTCAGAGTCTGGCTTGAGAATTAGCAGCTCACCCACTTTTCATTATTATTATTATTATTATTATTATTATTATTATTATTATTATTACTGCTACTATTACTGTTGTAACATAAGAACCTTTACAAACAGCCCTAAGGTACAGTGGAACCTATTATGATTATTACTTAGAAACATAGAATCATAGAATCATAGAGTTGGAAGAGACCACAAGGGCCATCGAGTCCAACCCCCTGCCAAGCAGGAAACACCATCAGAGCACTCCTGACATATGGTTGTCAAGCCTCTGCTTAAAGACCTCCAAAGAAGGAGACTCCACCACACTACAACTCGCATCATCCCTAGCTAGCAGGACTAGTGGCCAGGGATGATGGGAATTGTAGTCCCAAAACAGCTGGAGACCCAAAGTTGGGAAACACTGCTCCAAGGTGCCAGGGTGGGCCACAGCATTAAAAGCAAATGAAAACATCTTGGCTAACAGAGTGAGCCCCTGTCTGCATTCAGCCCTGTCACTTGGTCAGCATGACAGAATGTAGAGAATTGACACATATAATGTAATCTACCAGTGTGTGTATATATATAGATAAATACTGACTTGAGAGGGGTTTTTTATTCATGTTTTTATTGTAACATAATGACCTTTACTAACAACCCAAAGGTGCAACAGCAGGGTATTTCATCACACTGTGTCCAAACCATAAGAAATAAAGTCCCACCAGCTGACATAAAAGCGTTCTGAGTCCTCTGTCCTTCTGGAGGTATGCAATTGATGTTATTTCCCCCTGCTATAGCCAAAGTCCATACGTTCGTATATGACACAAAGACAGAGGTAGATTTTCTGAAAGCTTTTCCACTGCTGGGCGGTTGAAATCCCAGCTGCAGCTAACGGCTGTAGACTGACTTGCTTTCACATTATCAGCCCGCGTACTCAGTGGCGACAGTTGTGGGAAGGCCTGAACAGGCGATTTGAGCTATTTGAGCTGTTTATTGATATAATTTGAGATATTTATTGATATGCTTGAGACCAGAATAACGAAACCCAAGGGCACGAAAGATGGAAGAATGTTCTGCAAGTGACAACCCTGCCAGCCGTTCTGTGTGTGTATTAGCATCCCTTGAAGGGATAGTCGTGTGCCCAGAGGCAGCCCTGCTGTGCCTTGCACTGTCCCAGGGATTAACCACTGCCCCCCCCCAGTTTGTCTGATGCTTATTCTTTCTCTTCTCCCTCTTCTTGCCCTCCAGGCTGTTGCTGCCAAAGTTGGGATGGACAGCACAACCGCCAACTACTTTGCCTTGTTTGAAGTGATCAATCACTCATTTGGTGAGGCCTGAAGCCGGGTGGGAGGTTCAGAGTGTGTGGGGTGTGTGTCTGTCTTCTGCATGTTCAGAGATTTCCTTGAGCCCCTTCCCTAGGAGGGAAAAGCTCAAGCAGCAGACAAAATCCAGAAAAAACGAGAAACTGCTAAGTGGGGGGAAATGCATGATACCTTTATAAGATTCTACGCGTTGCGGAGGAAGTACCATGTTTTTCGCTCCATAAGACGCACCTGACCATAAGACGCACCTAGTTTTTGGAGAAGGAAAACAAGAAAAAAAATATTCTGAATCCCAGAAGTCAGAACAGCAAGAGGGAGTGCTGCGCAGCGATCCCTCTTGCTGTTCTGGCTTCTGGGATAGCCGCACAGCCTGCATTTGCTCCATAAGACGCACACACATTTCCCCTTACTTTTTAGGAGGGAAAAAGTGCGTCTTACAGAGTGAAAAATACGGTAAATCAGCTTTTCTCTCTCCCCACAACCCAGAATATTGTAATTCAGGGCCACCCACTGGAATTAGGCAGTGAAATAGTTTAAAAGGATCTGGTTTGAGTTTAGGCATCTTTGTCTATGGGTCCGTGGGCGGAGCGGGGAGTTAAATGAGCACCCTCTGCATATGTGGTACCAATCCTTCACTTCCTCCTCCTCCTCCTCCCCTTCACATTTCTGCATTCCCCCACCACCACCACACAGTGCGGAAGCTGGCGCCCAACGAGTTTCCCCACAAGCTCTACGTGCAGAACTACACCTCGGCTGTGCCAGGGACCTGCCTGACGATCCGGAAGTGGCTCTTCACCACGGAGGAGGAGGTCCTTCTGAACGACAACGACCTGGCGGTCACCTATTTCTTCCACCAGGTGGGCGCCCTCGGGTGGTCTCTGTACTCACACGGTCTTTGTGTATGTGTGTCCGTCCGTCTCCTCGCAGGCTCTTCTTTTTGAAGGCGCCCCCAGATTGCAGAGGGTCTCACGCGCACAGTGCCTGTAGAGACACGAGAGGACCATATGTGACATGTCAGTTGCAATCTTTCCAGGGAGCGGGAGAAGGAGGTAAAAGGCAGCTGGGGTAGCATGAAGTGCTTAAAATTATACATGGCATAGTGACAGTGGGCAGAGAGGTTTTCCTCCCTCTTTCAGAATACAGTCAATACCTCGGGTTACAGACTCTTCAGGTTGCTTTTTTCCAGGTTATGGACGCGCCGAAACCTGGAAGTACCGGAACGGGTTACTTCTGGGTTTTGGCGGTCGCGCATGTGCAGAAGCGCTAAATTGCACTTTGCGCATGCGCAGAAGCGTCGAATCGCAACCCGTGTGTGTGCAGACGCAGCACTGCGGGTTGCGAACCCTGTGGGTTGCGAACGTGCCTCTTGCACGGATCACGTTCGCAACCCGAGCGTCCACTGTACTACAAGTGACTCGCATCTTACACAGGGGTTTATGTCCCTGCTTACTGCGCATATGAGCAAAATTGTGCAAAGCCAGGAACCCCTGGAACCGGGCCCACTCACTGCAAGGGTGCAGGGCTGCTTGCTTGCCTTTGGGGAGGAGGTGGCAGGGCCAGAAGTCCAGCACCTTGCTCACCTGGCTTTGGGAAGGTGGCATGGGGACTCGGGGTGCTGCCATTGCATATTAGTGCAGGTGTTTGTGTGTGTGTGTGTGTGTGTGTGTGTGTGTGTGTAATAAATAAATGCAGAGTGGATTTCCTCCACTCTCCATTTATTTATTTATTACGCCCCACCCCCACAAAGCTGCAATTGCAAACGTAAAATGTAAGTAAATTGCAAGTTACCTGAACTTCGCTTTCTTTACAGGCAGTCAGCAGACCATTAAAACATTCTATAACAATCAGCAGTTACCTTTGATAAAACTAATAACAGTGCAGATTAATAAAGCTGACAGACACAGAATCAAAATGCTAGACTGTATGTCAGGCGGTCGTAGGATGCCTGTTAAAAATACCTTTATATAATAATAATAATAATAGTAATAATTTATTATTTATACCCCACCCATCTGGCTGGGCTTCCCCAGCCACTCTGGGCAGCTTCCAACACAATATTAAAATACAGTAATGCATCAAACTGCCTTCAGATGCCTTCAGATGTTGTCTAGAAGTCTGGTAGTTGTTGTACTCTCTGACATCTGGTGGGAGGGCGTTCCACAGGGCAAGCGCCACCACCGAGAAGGCCCTCTGCCTGGTTCCCTGTAACTTGGCTTCTCGCAGGGAGGAAACCGCCAGAAGGCCCTTGAAGCTGGACCTCAGTGTCCGGGCAGAACGATGGGGGTGGATACGCTCCTTTAGATATACTGGACCAAGGCCGTTTAGGGCTTTAAGCATAAGGACTAGAAACTTGGAAGTCCTAATGACAGGACGTCAGGAGCTGGCGTGGCGTTTGAAGCAAAACACGGAGATCGACAGTGGAGTGGAATGGAGGGTGATCAAAACTGGTCTAGGCACACCCGGGTGATATTGTGGTAGCCGAGCCAAGGAGAAACAAAAAATACTGGCGTTGGCCCTAGTCGAAGAACCAGGCCGGTCTCTGAATGCTTCTTATGTCATCCAGGCTGTTGATGACGTGAAGAAGGGGTACATTAAAGCCGAGGAGAAGTCCTACCAGCTGCAGAAGCTCTGTGAGCAACGGAAGATGGTCATGGTAAGGGAAGGCCCCCTACCCCCCCCCATTCGGAGAAAGGCATTCTGGGATGTGGGCTTTGCTGTTCCTGGGCTGCTGGGCTGTAGCGCCTGGAAGCAGCGAAATGCCTTTCCTATATCGTATGCGGAATTTTGTAACTTGAGTTTTTAAGATCCTTTCCCTCTCCTTTGATTGGTATTTCATGTTTAGAATTGATCACATTGACTGCATCGAGTTAATAAAGTTTTAATCTTGGCGATGGATGGGATTGGATCGGAAATCAAAAGAGCGGCATCATCTGCAAATAAACTGATTTCATGTTGTGCGTTTCATAGCCCTTAATGTCTGAAAACCTCCCTCGCTGCTGTTCCCGGAGGTTCCCTAGTAATGAATAGCCAAGAGCAGCAGTGAGAGAGGACAGCCTCGTTTTGTGCCTTTACCAATTTTAACGTTGGCGTTTTCAAAGACGTTTAGTCTAATGCTGGTTATGCTTTCCTAATATAGTCTAACTTTTTATTGATTTTGATCTATTAAAAGAGAAGGGTAAGTAGGAAGCCGATAAAGGAAAAAGGGGGAGAGAACTGTACACAAAAAATTACTTTTAGATAGGAGAGTTAAAATTGAGTGAAATGAATTACAAGCCGATACGCCGTTAATTATTTTACTGTTCCAGTATTGGATGGGCAGGGTTGGGAAGCATTTTATCGAGGCTTTTAAATCCTCTTAAATGAGCAAATAAATGCGCAAGCGTCACTTTATAATTAACCCTAAGAAGCGGGATGTGGGAGCAGCGCTGACTGTGCTTGATTGGCTGGCCTTTCAGCCAATCAGATTAGAAAGCAGGGAGGGTGCATCATCCTCTATCCCCCCTCACTTCCTGCGGCCTCCTCCCCTGCAGTACCTGAACATGCTGCGGACCTGCGAGGGTTACAACGAGATCATCTTCCCGCACTGCTCCTGCGACTCGCGGCGGAAGGGTCACGTGATCACAGCCATCAGCATCAAGCACTTTAAACTCCATGCCTGCACCGAGGAGGGCCAGCTAGAGGTCAGCCGCCAGGGGTCCCTGGCTGGGGCGGTTGGGGTGGGTCTCCGCAGTGGGGCAAGAGCGGCTGAAAGGCCCCCACACCCATGGAGGTCTTCGTTCCTTCTCGATGACACCTCTGCCCGCTCTCCGCTCTCCCAGAACCAGGTAATAGCCTTCGAATGGGACGAGATGCAGCGATGGGACACCGACGAGGAAGGCATGGCGTTCTGCTTCGAATACGCGCGGGGGGAAAAGAAGCCACGCTGGGTGAAGATCTTCACCCCTTACGTGAGTGTGGGCCGACGGGGGAGACAGCGAGGCATCGGGGAGGCGGCAGGGGCACGGAATATCTAGCGATGCTTTTGGAGCTGCCACCAGGGGGCACCAGCCTCTGACCTTTTGGGGGGAAGAGGCGTCTGGTCGGTTCAGCTGCGGCTGGGATGGCGGAGCCGGATGAGAGGTGCAAACCCTCAGCCCTGAGAGATGGTTGTGTTTTCTCTTTCTCTCTCTCCCACCCCATTGCAGTTTAACTACATGCACGAATGTTTTGAGCGAGTGTTCTGCGAGCTCAAGTGGCGGAAAGAGGTGAGGAGTCCCGTTTGGCGTCATTTATGGTGATGCAAAGCGTGTTTTTGCCTTCCACAAGGAGATATCTTCCCTACGGTTCTCAGTGTGCAAGACTGGCAAAACTTGTCTGCCAGGTTGGGAAAGGGTTTTGCAAAGTGGTTCTGCAGCAGCCACTAAGAGATGCTCCTTTCGCAAGAGGGCAGAGACCCTGTTCATGTCTATCGCTGTCTTGTGCTTGGCTGGTTCCTGCTTGCAGGCTTCCTATTAGAGCAGCGGTTCTCCACTTGTGGGTCCCCAGATATTGTTGGACTACAACTCCCATCATCCCTGAGCTCTGGCCTTGCTAGCTAGGGGTGATGGGAGTTGTACTTCAACAACATCTGGGGACCTACAGGTTGAGAAAGGCTGTACTAGAGCATCTGGTTGGCTATTTTGCGAACAGGATGCTGGACTAGGTGGTCCCTCTTTGGCCTGATCCGGTAGGGCTTGTCTTATGAGTAACATTGTGGAGGGCTCTTGCCTTCATCATCATCATCATCATCAAAATATTTTTTTATTTATATCCTGCCCTTCCCAGTTCAAAAACCAGGCTCAGGGCGGCTAACAACAAATTTAAAACACTTAATTGTAAAAGCAGCATAAAATGCAGTATAAAAACATGAATAACAATAAAAATCCAAAATCAATTTAGGGGAAATAAGCACTGGATAATCCCCAGGGCTAGCTGGCTGAATTGGTCCTACTTGGGCCAGCGAGGAGGCCAGGGGAGAATTAGCTGTGGGGTCTCAGAGCGGATGATCTTCATAAAAGGGGAGGGGGAGGGAAGAGAAGGGAAATAAAAGATCAGGCTGAATTCAAATTAAAAGCTAGGTGGAATAGCTCTGTCTTACAGGCCCAACGGAAGGAGGTTAAATCCTGCAGGGCCCTGGTCTCATGGGACAGAGCATTCCACCAGGTCGGAGCCATCACTGAGAAGGCCCTGGCCCTGGGGGAGGATAGTCTGGCCTCCTTAGGGCCCGGGACCTCTAAGCTATGGTTATTCATGGACCTTAAGGTCCTTTGCGGGGCAGACCAGGAGAGGCAGTCCCGTAATTATGAGGGCCCTAAGCCCCACCTGTGGACTTGCTGGAAGAATCTGTTTCCCCCCCGTGAGAAAGAAGCTGTTGAATTAGAAGAGCCCGTTGGCCTCATCTAGCTTCAGGGCTCTTATGTGGCACGTGCAAGCCAAGAACTGGAAGAGCTGGCATTTTTATTATTGCTGGGAGCCAGTGGAATGCTGCCTCCAAATTCCTGGTTGCCTCCTTAGTCTTCCCACCCCACCTAGTGCACCTCCAGATGTTTCGGACTCCCACAATCCCCTGCTGACCTAGCCATGTGACGTTGGGGCTGGCAGGAACAGTGCAGGTGGTCAAAGCCCATTTGGAGGTGCACCTGGTTTGGGGAAGACAAGCGATCTGTCAAGGTGGACCTCAAGAGGTTTGATTGGAAGGGTGGAGGAAGAGGCGGGGCTGACACCTCTGCTCCTGGAGCTGATTGGCCACCGCTCGCTTCCATACCTCCTCTTAAAACAATCCTGTCCTTTCAAAGGTGGAGGAAGAGGCGACAGACAAGGATAACAAGAACTGCAGTAAAGACAACATGTGCAGCAAGGTAAGGGGATGAGGACCCTCCCAAGCCCCCAGTTTTCTAGCGCAAGTGCAGGATAAGAGCTCTGCTTCTTTTCCGTGTTGTGCGGAACGTGTTTGAGGTTGGGAAGAGCTAACCCCACTCTCTGGTCTGCTTCAAAGAGGCGCCCCGTTTCAAACTGGGCCGAGACGTCTTCCAAGACTTGATCTGGCTCAAAACAGCAGTTTCTGAGTGTTGCTAATAATATTAATAGGGACACGGGTGGCGCTGTGGTCTAAACCACAGAGCCTAGGGCTTGCTGATCAGAAGGTCGGCGGTTCGAATCCCCGCGACGCGGTGAGCTCCCGTTGCTCGGTCCCTGCTCCTGCCAACCTAGCAGTTTGAAAGCACGTCAAAGTGCAAGTAGATCAGTAGGTCTGGTGGGAAGGTAAACGGCGTTTCCGTGCGCTGCTCTGGTTCGCCAGAAGCGGCTTAGTTCTGCTGGCCACATGACCCGGAAGCTGTACGCCGGCTCCCTCGGCCAGTAAAGCGAGGTGAGCGCCGCAACCCCAGAGTCGGTCACGACTGGACCTAATAGTCAGGGGTCCCTTTACCTTTAATATTATTAATAAAGTTAAGCCTGCAGCTTACTGCGGGAGTTCGTTCCATTCTGGGGATTGCGCCTAAGGCCAAAACTGCAAACAGCCAAAGCAGGTTGGGTTCATTGGTGGGTGGGGTTGCCAAAGTCATTTCCCCCAGAACCCTGCTCTCTTTCCGCCCCCCTTTATTTATATATTTCCTGCCATACATGTCAAGCTGAATGCGCACGAGTTTCACGTGCATACATTGTGGGCTTAGCATAATAATAATTTGCAGTTGAAGTGGTAATTGGCGTGGCGCAGTGGTCAAGGATTTGGGAATCCCAACATCATCTGTGCACCACGGGTGGTCCTCCCCCAATCCCTGCTTTGAAAGTGCTCTTCTGAGCATGCCCAGTATCACTCTTCCTGCTTGAAATCTTGGGATTTGTAGTTTCTTTGCCTGGGGAAACTGACTTTCCATCACTCTAGGGCAAGGCGGTGTGTGCTTGAGCCCAAGGACCTTGGGTCTGCTGGCTGTCCGGCCAGCCAACCTCCTTTTATTAACTTTTGCCTCCTGCTGTTCCCCCGCCACTGAAGGTGCCCATGAAAGCCCCTTCCGAGGATTTTGTCAGCGTTCACCAGGAATGCTTTCGCAACCCTGGCAGCATTTAAGGCAGATTTTGTGGGGAGGGTCTGTGTCCGTAGATCACTTTTTCCATTGCTTCTCTTGGTATCTCAGCCGTCGTTCTCTCTCTTTTGGTCTCCCTTCCAGAACATCTTTCAGATGATGCGGACACAGCACAGAGACATTACGACTTAGCCTCGCGGCCGCCATGGACAAAAACAGACAACCACACACAGACACACACACACAGACGGACAAACCGAGAAGCAAAACGTATTATCCCTTTCCCCGCCCCTCCTTCCTGAAAATTAACACTTTTAAAAACGAAAAAGAGAGAGGGGAAAATGGTTTATTGTATTAAAGCCCTTAAAACTAAATATTAATAATACCATTTGTGAATTTCATGTTAAATCAACTGGGGGTGGGGGGGGCAGGCAGAGATCCAGCCAAGCTGTTGGAAGCAGGAAGGGTGGGAAGCGAGGGAGGTGGGAGCGGGGAATCCCGTTTCTTACCACCGAAAATTATGGGGGGGGGTCTTCTCCCCCCCATAGTTTGCCCCCCTTCCTGTTGTTCAAAGATGGACTCTGCTGGGGGTTTTTTTCCTGTTCTTTCCTTTTCCTTTTTTTTTTTAAACAAACTGGATATAGAAATGTACATCCATTTGCACTGTTTGGACATATATATGTATGTATGTAAAAAAAAAAAATTATATATACAAACTATCACACACGTATATACATATATATATAATTTCATCTCGGCGGCCATTTAACTTTTAGAACGCTTACACTTCTACACGGAGTTTTCCTTCCTCCGGAATTTGTCATGGTGGTGCTTCTTTTTCCTCTTGTAAAAAATAAATAAATCTGGAACCAGGAAGAGAGGGGGCGGGAATGGAAAACAGCATTAAAGGAGCTTCCTTTGCTCTCATTCATAGGAATTAACTGGAGCCGAAACAAATTTCAAATGCCATCATCGTCCAATCCCACATTCTGAAACCATGAAAGAAGTTTGAATTTCAATGCTTGAAGCCCCGTTTAAATGTGTGTGTGTAAGAGAGAGAATTTCTTCCCCCTGTTTTTGTGGCTGCGTTTTGGGATGTCGGCAGGGGAAGTGGGGGGAAGTCTCTGGACAAAGCATTTCAGGAAAAACACTTTTGGTTCCAACTGGATTGAAACATCCAAGTTGCGTTTGTAATTCTGGAATTTCAGCTTGAAGATTTTGTTGGGGTTTATTTGTGGGGGGCGGTGTTTAAATTTAATAATTGCATCTGGGTGCCTTGGATATTCCGGGCTTATAACACCTACTCCCTCTGTCACCCCCCACCCTTGTGGCATTTGAGATTTTGTCAGTGTCACTGTCATGCATTTAAAATTGAGCAAAGAGGGGCTGGATGAGAAGAGGAGGTGAAAGAAAATTCCACCCTCCCTCCTTACAAGATTAGAAGCCACCATCATGGAAACATGGTTGTTGCTTGAACTGCTATCCAGCACAGCCATGATCGGCAGCTGGAGAGTTCTGCCCTATTCCCCTCCCAGAACTACAATTTCCAGGGTGTTTTAACAGTCAGTCCCTCTTCCCAAGGCACTGCGGAAATCGCTGCTTCCCAGGATTCTTTGGGAGGGGGAACCGTGACTGTTTAAAGCATAGCTGTCAACGTTTCCCTTTTTCAAAGGGAAATTCCCTTATTCCGAATAGGATTCTTCGCAAGAAGAGGGGAAAGTTGACAGCTTTGGTTTAAAGTGGTATCATAGCGCTTTGAATGTGTGGTGCAAATGTGGCCAAGGCGAGGAGAAGCCGTGTCTTTCCCACCCCCTTTCTTTCAAAGCATTTGTGGCTCCAGATTTCCTGCAAGGAGGCGTACCAAGAGTGGTGGAGCTGGGTCAATTGCAGGCCAGTTTCCAGCCTCCAAAACAACATGGGAGATGATGGCCGAGCAAGCTGGAGTGGTGGCCCGTTCTCAGCCAGGCTTCCAGAGCAGGGAAAGCAGGGTGGTGTGTGTGCATTTGCCCAGTGTCTGGAGAAGTCTGGTCCTATGGTCACAGCTTTGAGGAGCATACTGTAGGCAGAGGAGCTACCCGTATTTTTTGCTCCATAAGACACACCTGACCATAAGACGCATCTAGTTTTTAGAGGAGGAAAGGAGGAAAGCCCCGTTTTTTGAGGATCAGCTCATAGTTGTGCAGCTTCTTTTGCAAAGGGGGAAAGCCCTGTTTTTTTAAGGATCAGCTCACAGTTGTGCAACTTCTTTAGGAAAGGAAAGGGAGCCGTTTTTACATCTTCCAGACAGATACCTGACCATAAGACACAACTAGTTTTTAGAGGAGGAAAGGAGGAAAGCTCCCTTTTTTAGGGGGATCAGCTCATAGTTGTACAACTTCTTTAGGCAAGGAAAGAGAGCCGTTTTTACAGTTTCCAGACAGATAATCTAATCAGCCAATCACATGTCGCTGTGGAAACAAATAGCCTCCATCTGCAGAACATTCAACAATGAAGGCCTGGGCAAGGGGCCGTGGCCGGAAAGGGAGCCAGCGATTGACCACACATCCGCTCCATAAGACGCACAGACATTTCCCCTTACTTTTTAGGAGGGAAAAAGTGCATCTTATGGAGCGAAAAATACGGTAAATCATTTGCCTACGTGTTAGAAGTAGGGGCTGCAGTTGGGCTTAATGGAAAAGTAGGGTGGGAGATCATGCCCAAGCAGGTGTTGACTTCACTGCCCCTGGACATACACTTGGATGCTTTTCCGAGGCTTTCCCCACAAGTTCAAGAGTCAACACCTGACTTGAGAGTGTAAGAAAAGCCCTTCAGAGCAGGGCTAAAGGCCCATCGAGCCCTGTATCTCGCTCTCCCACTGTGGCCAGCCAGGAGCAGCAGGGCAAGAAATCCTTAGTTGTAGTTTCCAAGTCACCTTCAAAGGTAGCCCCACATAGAGCGCATTGCAGTAGTCCAAGCAGGAGATAACTAGAGCATGCACCACTCTGGCGAGACAGTCCGCGGGCAGGGAGGGTCTCATCCTGCATACCAGATGGAGCTGGGAGACAGCTGCCCTGGACACAGAATTGGCCTGCGCCTCCATGGACATCTGTGAGTCCAGAGAGTAGGAAGCTACAGTGTATCTGCCAGGGAAGGATCTTTGCTCAAAGAGTGAGCATGTCAAAGGTCTCAGGTTCCATCCTCAACATCTCCAGATACGACTGGAAGAGATCCCTGCCTGAAACCCTGCAGAGCTGGTTGTTGTGGATGTCAGCATCGCCCTTGAGCCAGTGTACCAACTGGACTCATGCACTTCAGCCCTGACTGGGCTGGGCGAGCTGGGTAGCACTCCCAGAGACTACCTTCTGCACAGGAAACAGGTCAAAGTTCTGTGGACTCACAGCTTACAGTTGTGAGCACCGGATTCACTTCCACAAGAAGACAGTCGTTGCACAGCAGAGTATAGCAGAGTCTAGCAGTGTATAAACGACTCGGAGAGCAGCTCTGTAGAATATCTTCTTTTATTCTATAACTACTATAATACAAAACTATATACAGAGCTAAATAGGTCTAAGCATAAATGAATGCTGCACTGAGTGTCTGCAGCTGCTCTTAGCAGCAACCTTATCTCTACACACGATCTCTAACACTCAGTCTCTCTCTCTCTTTCCGACACACTGACTGACTTGGTGCTGGAGCTGAATAAATAGAAAGCAGAACACTGCTCCTCCTCTCTGGAGAATCAGCAGACTCATCAGGAGATTCTTGGATATGGGAGGGGTGAAATCTCCTCAGTGGACAGTCCTGAGCTACATTGTCCAGTGGCCTGTCTTGCTCTAAGGCAGCATCTTACATCCTTGCTTAAACTTGCCTTACTCAGAACCATGAGGACTGGAATGGTGTTCTGTTTCAAGGGCAAAGGCCGCAGCTCATATGGGAGAGCGGCCAGAAGGTCCCTGGTCTCCTTCCTGGTAGAGCTGAGAACGTCCTTTACCTGAAACTTGGAGGATCTCTGCAAGTCAGTGTGGGCTTTGCTGAGCTGGAGGGACCCCAATGGTTTGCCTTCCTTGGTTGCTAAGGCAGCAGCCTCAAGCTGTGACCTGGAGGAAACTGGGCAGGGAGGTGAAATTGTAGCCTTATTGGACTTTACCAATTGGTAGGGTGAGCGTTGCTCCTGGATGGGAGGAAGGAAGTCAAATGACACCGAGGGTTGGTTCAGAGAAAGAGTTTATTCTGCTCTCCGGATAGCAGAAGGCACTTGCGTGGTCCGCAAGTCCAAAGAAATGAGAAATTTCATGCAGTATATATATCCTCTAGGCACCCTCTCCCCACTTCCCCAGGAATCCAGCCACATCAGCTTATACATGCAGGTTGACATCACAGGTGTTCCTGCTCCGGTACTTTTAACCATAAAAGGTTGTTCCTCTTCCTGTACTCTTGACCATATAAGGGTATTCCTGTTCCGGCACTCTTATCTTGGGGTAAAAAGGTCACCAACTCTCCTGGCGCTGTTCCCGGACTAGGTCTATGTGTCAGAGTGTGGTCAGGATGTAAGATAAGACCCAGACGTGCCATCCCTGCTCCACTGGAACAGTCAAGGCCATACATTGCCGTCATGGACTGATAAAGGAGAGCGCTTTGTTTATACAGATGGGTTCCTGTTATGCATTTGCTCAACAGCACAAGTTAATGCATTTTAGAAATGCTCCCTTGCAGAAGGAAAAATGCGGATTTTGGGGCCCGTTCCAGACTGACTACACAGTCAGGTTTTTAGATTTGGGAAACCCATTCCTTCAAAATGACCCCCTCTAATGCCTCAAACATCTATGGGGTGTCTCTTCCTTCAGGCTTGAAGCAGAGTTTGGCTCCAACTTTTTCAGGGTGCAGACTGCAGCTGAAGGGAATCCTCCCATGTAGAATAAGAATTGCCTCCAAACTGTTGGCCCCGTAGGGTGGCCAGCGCTGGCAATGGGAAGATTGTGAGAAAGATCTTGTCTCTCTCTCTGTCTCTCTCTCTCTCCAGGTCTTAAGGTAAGGCTTCATCTGTGTTTGAGGCTAGGATTCCCTCCTGGGGCGGGCAGTGTGCCATGTGCCTTCTGAGCTGGCGCAGAGCGCTTTCCCTGGCCGAGTGACTCCAGGCAGCCTCTGTTCCCCTCTCTTTGTAGAAGAAGTTCAAACATGGAAGTCACGCAGAACTCTCTAGCCAGTCAACTTATTTCCTCAACTTATCGCATCATTCCAGGCAAGGTGGGCCTCACCTCTGCTTTTCAGTGGTTCCTCCTCTTCAAGAGAGTGCTTTCAGGAGCTGGTTCAAACCTGAGTAGCTGCAGGCACCAGCCGCAGCCAGAGAAGCGTTAGAAAGAAATTGAGTTCATCTTGTTTGCCGGAGCTTCAGGAAGTTCAAACTTCTTCTTTTTTTTTTTGTTTTTGGGGAGAGGGCATGTGAGTTTTCCAGGGGATTTTCCAGCTGGGGATTTCTGGTGGCCTGAAACATCCCTAGAGGAGCAGAAAGGAGTATTTATAATGGCTGATAAAATGGAACTATTGAGTGAATGTGCCTATTCCTGCATTGTCGGGGGCTGTGGAGACTTCTATTAACAACCCTGACCTTGGGTATGGGGAACCTCTGGCCCTCCAGGAGCCTCCGAGCCACAGCTCCCGTGACTGACCATGCAGAGGTTCAGCCAATGTTCCCCATCCCTCTCTTAACTTCTCAAACGTGTATCTCCCAAGACACAGTTATTACACGGAGGTTTGTTACAGTCTATTATGCATTCAGTTTATCAGTCGCACAACACAGAAGGGGTCTCTGAGCAGATTGCAAAATGTTTAAAACATGATGCGTGACATGAAATCGGGGAGTGAGGAGAGCAGTGCGTCGCAGTAGCTAGAGGTTGTCCTCTTGAGGAATTTGAAACAATCACATGTTCATTCAGAATCCAATTGAAGCTAGCTTAATTTGACAAAACCGAACTTGATCCGGTGATGTCAGCTTCTCAAAGTCTCGAGAGAGGCATCAACACCTCTGGCAACCCCCTCCTTGCCGCTTAGTGCCCCCTTCCAAAGCCACCCCACCATTCACTTTGGGAACCTCTAACAGTTGAAAACCTTATTCCACCCAGTGATCACAGGGTTGCAACAGGGGCATTTTCAACTTCCTCAAATGTCATAAAGATGGAGACAGATACATCGCACTGGGGGGACATTGTGCAACCAGGGGACCACCACCCAGAAGGCCCTGCCATGGGTCAGTGCCAACAAGGCATCACTGCTGTTATAAGCAGATATTTCTCCTCTCCATAGAAGTCCCTGCAATGTGCTCTTACATCTTCAACTTGATTCGCAGCAGTTTTGACCTTGGTTTTAAAACGTTGGCGTTTACCTTCGTTGATGTGGCTGTGGTTCTGATGTTGCTCTTTCCGGTAAGAACTTGCAGGAGAATTTGGGGCAGAGCCCCGTCAGGGTACCCAACTTGGCCTCGTCCGGGTGCTGTTGAACTCCCATCATCACCATCCTTGACCATCGGCCTTGCTGGCTGCAACTGGGAGCTGGACTCCGGGGACGTCCAGAGGGCGACCATGTTTGCTGCTCCTGCATTAGGGAGAAAAGTTTTTGGCGTGATGGTCTCAGCCCTGGGAATCGCCCCCTTTTGCCTGCCAGAGCAACTCGGGAGTCTTAGCAAAGGTCCATTGGCCACCAGGAAGCCCACGCTTGGGGTGTGAAAGCCCAGTGGGCCTGCTCCACCACTTGGCATTAGGAGGTAGACTGCCTCTGACACTGGAGGTTCTGTAACCGTTATGACCAGTTGTTACCAACACGCCTCCCCATTTAAAGCCATCTAAATTAGTGGCGCGCTCCGCACTTTATGGCCGCAGATTCACCAACACCTTGCAGGGTGTTGGTGTGTGAGAGGAAGGGGCCAGCGAGTTGTGTAGCCTTGCGCACATTCTGAAATCCAGAACCTTGCCACCTGCCGGCAGCTGGTCCCCACCCAGCCCAGAAACACGGCAGTAGGAGAACCATGAGGAATCCTGGGAGCGACTCGCAAGTAAAATGGAAAGGAGACAGTGTGCTGAGAGGTGAGAGTTTATGCTCTGAGCACAGATTCGTTCCTGGGCAAAGCTTCAACCCTCTGGGCCCTTGACAGCAAGAACCCAGAACTCATCAAAACCCAAGTGGCAAAGCTTGGACTGGGCTGCTTTAGGTGGCGGTGGGAGCTGTGTGATTGCTCTTCTAAAGAACATTACAATGAAACTTCCTGTATGTGGAAATCTAGCATGCAAGGCTGAAGCCTAGCTGTCTCCTTGACATGCTAGAATCCTCTGTTAGGGAATAATAAAAAAAACCCCCTATAAATCAGAGTAACTCGAGAGCCCCAAATAGACTGCCAAGTCGCCTTCTCCCTTTGCGCCCTGAATATAAGCTTGGTCGTTTCTTTGCAATTGGAAGATGTTATTTATTTTTATTTTTAGCTATGCACAGACCAGTTTTGCGGAAAAGCAAATATCTGTGGCCCCCAGGGGAAAGAACAGCCTGCCTCTCAATTCTCCTGAATTTATGAGCTGCATCACTTGAAAGTAGAACTCCGGTCCTTTGCCCTAGGCAAGATTCCCCCCCCCTCCCTCACTAATCGGCTCTCTGGCAATCCAGATTAAATCCGTCAAGTGCGTGGAAACATGAATGCCTTCCATATGCATTGCACCTGTTTTTCTCTTGCTTCTCACGCTCCACTCCTCCCTGACTTTCCCTCCTGCTTTGCAAGCGACATGTAGGTGTTTTTTTTTTTTTTAAAAAAAGGCATCCCTTCTGGCTTCCTTTAACGCATCTTCATTTTCTGAGCTGGTGACTTCTCTTCCTTTTTTTTTTTTTTTAAGGCATTACTCACAAAGCCATCCCTGGCGGCAACTCCAACGCGCCATGTAAGCTAAGCAGGAATTTATTTCCCCCCCTAAATGGGTCAGGGTGTTTGTGTTTTTGTACAACAGCTCGGTGCATTCCTAATTTGAATATTCAGGAGCTACATTTTCTTTTTTTTTTTGATGGAGAGGCTATTCTTAGCATCCGTAACAGGATAAAGCTCCCAAGCAGCCGTGAGGCTATGCCGGGTGATGTCAAAAGCAAATGTTTGTGGGGTACGTGTCGGCAACTGGCTGCTTCCAATTGGGGGCACAGTTTGGCCCCTGTGTTGCATCTGGGACCTGCATGGCCTTCGTGGGCTCGTGCCAAAGCCAGGAACAGCATCCTTAAGGAGAATTCGTTGGCTTATTGGTGCCTTTCTGGGATGCGGGTGGCGCTGTGGGTTAAACCACAGAGCCTAGGACTTGCCGATCAGAAGGTGGGCGGTTCGAATCCCTGTGACGGGGTGAGCTCCTGTTGCTCGGTCTCTGCTCCTGCCAACCTACCAGTTCGAAAGCACATCAAAGTGCAAGTAGATAAATAGGTACCACTCTGGCGGGAAGGTAAACGGCATTTCTGTGTGCTGCTCTGTTTCGCCAGAAGTGGCTTAGTCATGCTGGCCACATGACCTGGAAGCTATACGCCGGCTCCCTTGGCCAGTAAAGCGAGATGAGCGCCGCAACCCCAGAGTCGGCCACGACTGGACCTAACGGTCAGGGGTCCCTTTACCTTTTTTTACTGCAATTCCGTACTTAAGGAGTGGGGAACCTGAGGGCTGAATGTGGCCCTTCAGCTGTTTCCACCCGGCCCTCGGAGCTTTCATGAGTCTACGCCCCCCACCAGCCTTGCATTCATTGCTCCACCCACTTTTGGCCCCGCCCACACCTGACATGTGACCCCCCAGAAGAGTCACAAGAAGTCCGAACATCAGACTTCGCCAACCCCTGCTCCACCGAAGTAATTGGGGCTTGCTTCTGAGTCAGCCTGCCTCATCCTGCATTGCACACAACTTTTAAAAATTGAGTTTTAATAGGCAGGGGGTCTCCACTTTGTGCTGAAAGATCTCCAGCAAGGCAACACGAACCCTACAACTGCTTTTTGAACAAAGAAAAGCCTTTGGTTCCATTATCCTTGCAGTTCCCCGGGAGCATTCCATGCGTTACGTAACACAGGTTTCTAACACCTTTTGGGCATGAGAGAGAGAAAGAGAAAAAGCCTCTGAAAGTGACTGTTGTCGAACGCAAGAGCCTCAAGTTTTGGACAAATACCTAGATCACACACCCCCCCCTGAACAAAACACTAGAATGGCCAGAGTCCGTCACTATGCTTTAGCTAAGCCAGCATGTTGTTGTTTAGTCGTTTAGTCATGTCCACCTCTTCATGACCCCCTGGACGATCTCCCAGGTTAATCATTGCACCACACTCCCTCTGCTTTAAGGGAGCGGTGGGGGAACCTCAAATGCAGCCCCAAAGCATCAATTCTTTGGCGATCAGCCTTCTTTATGGTCCAGCTCTCACTTCCATACATCACTACTGGGAAAAGCAGAGCTTTTACTATATGGACCTTTGTTGGCAAGGCCAGCATGGTGCCCTGTTTTGCAGCTTGCCTTGTGCGCGCTCAGGGGTCCTGAGGTTAGATGCCCCCCCACAAAACCTGCTGGTGATTCTTGCCGCCATAGCTTCTGACATTTAATCAGGTGTTGGGCATTTTAACGCTTTCCCCCGAGCTTGAGGACTAGCACCTTATATTCAAAGGAAAAAGAAAAGCCCTGAGGTAGTCAGAACACCAAATTCTATGCCCAATTGCAGATTCAGTCATCTTGCACTCGCCCTGTGCCGCAAAAAGAGGATATCGGGCCAAGTAAATTAACCCTCTGCAAGGACCAAATGGAGAAACCGTTCTTTTTTTAGTAGCCTGACTCCCCCAGGCACAGACTCTTCAAACGGCTTTCTTCAGACTGCTTAACCTGTCAGCGAGAAGGAGGAAGCCAACAGTGGCGTATTAAGAGCATATTTCAGATTCTGGACTGCCAAAGCCTCTTCCCAACAGCTGTCAGTCTTTCTACACTCAGGGGCTGGGGGGGGGGGATGTCCTTCGGGGAGCAGAGCAGCCGCCTTTGCATGCAGAAAGAGTCCCAGGTTCATTCCCGACACCTTTTAAAAAGTACCATAGTTTTCACCCTATAGGACGCACTTTTCCCCCTCCAAAAATGAAGGGGAAATGGGGTCCTATGGGGTGAATGCAGGCTTTTGCTGAAGCCTGGAGAGCGAGAGGCGTAGGTGTGCACCGACCCCTCTCACCCCCACTTTAAATCCTGAACAGCTGCTGCCAGTCAGTGCAGACAGCACTGAGTCAGATGAACCAGTGGCCTGACTCTGCATAAGGCAGCTTCCTATATACCTGGAATTAGCCTAAACATCTGCCCCTGCTCCTCCCTGATGCTGCTTCTTAAAACAACAACAACAACAACTTTATTTATACCCCGCACTCCCCAGCCAGAGCCGGGCTCAGGGCAGCTAACACCCATAAAATCACAGTAAAAACATAAACAAAACACAGAAAAAACAGGAAAAAAAGGAGAAAAAGAGGGGGGGGGAGAAGGCAAAAAAAAAATACAGTTTAAAATGCGATTGTATTTTTTTGTTGCACTTTCAGGATGTGGAGGAGAAAACAGATTCTTTTTGTGGGGGTGGGGGTGGGGGTGGGGAAGCAAAGGGTAAAAAAAAGGAAAACACAAAATCGTTCTCCACTTTCCTGCAGTGTTTCATACTTCATTTTCTTTAGAGCTAACCACTCTTAAAATTTTGTTCGGTAAAAGTCAATTAGTGTAACTAATTGTAACATACTCTTTTGAATAAATAGATTCATTGATGAAATGTCTAAGCTTTCAGCTGGTCTTTTCTCGGGGCGGGGGCGCGGTGTGAAATTTATACTGGAGACACGTTTCTTAAACGAGTCTGTACATACTCAGAGTTTGCATTAAAACAAAAACACATCTTGTTGCAAGAGCACCTAGATCCTGCAACAGCTATAGCAGACGAAGGGAACCTCACGCCCAGAGGCGAAATGCAGCCCCCAGGACCTTTATATCTGGTCCTTGGAACCCTGTCCAGGCCACAAACCCTCCTGATAGATTCTGGCAATGCCTCCTGCTTGTTTGCTGGAGGATGGAGGGGTGTGGGTGTATTGAAACCACCCTCCAGCCCAACAACAACAACAACAACAACAACAACAATTTATTATTTATACCCTGCCCATCTGGCTGGGCTTCCCCAGCCACTCTGGGCGGCTTCCAACAGAATATTAAAATACAGGGACGTGGGTGGCACTGTGGGTTAAACCACAGAGCCTAGGGCTTGCCGATCAGAAGGTCGGCTGTTCGAATCCCCGTGACGGGGTGAGC
Organism: Podarcis erhardii; assembly: GCF_964252035.2. Classification (NCBI taxonomy): domain Eukaryota; kingdom Metazoa; phylum Chordata; class Lepidosauria; order Squamata; family Lacertidae; genus Podarcis; species Podarcis erhardii. The sequence continues at coordinate 2,959,919 of NC_138505.1, read as the reverse complement.
TCCCGTTGCTCGGTCCCAGCTCCTGCCCACCTAGCAGTTCGAAAGAACGTCAAAGTGCAAGTAGATAAATAGGTACCGCTCCGGCGGGAAGGTAAACAGCGTTTCCGTGCACTGCTCTGGTTTGCCAGAAGCGGCTTAGTCCTGCTGGCCACATGACTGTACGCCGGCTCCCTCGGCCAGTAAAACAAGATGAGCGCCGCAACCCCAGAGTCGGCCACGACTGGACCTAATAGTCAGGGGTCCCTTTACATTTACCTTTACCTCCCCAAGTCCTAGCCTGATGCTCTTAACCACTACACCCCCCTGGCTCTCTTACTTGGGAGTTGTAAGCATGACCATTTCAAAGGCTTGAGATCTAGAAACCTGCTCAGTGCACCTCCCTGGAAACCTGGCCTCTTCAAAGTGGATGTGGGATTCTTGGGGAGCCAGATTCTGCTCCAAGACCCATTGCTGCCTTTGCCAGGAATGGCGTTTAGACTGCCTGCTCTGCTGGTGGCAAGATTTTTGCAAGCAGAACCACCTTCCCAGCTTTCCAAAAGCATCCTTTCTTTGGTGGCGCGATGGGGAGGCGTGGGAGAGATTATTTAGGGTGTCAGAACTCCCCGGGCTGCTTACAGATAGTCACCAAACGGAAATAAATTTCCCTTCCTCTCTCTAGAGATTTAGCGGCGCCACGGACGACTCCGACAGCTTTCAGCTACGACTATGTGGGTCAAATCAATAAATGTTCCCTAGGGGGAAATAGGTGGAAGAAAAGAGGAAGAATCTCTGCTAAATGCAGCCTGGGGTTGAAAAAAGAAGCAGCTTTGGAAGGAGGTGAAAACAAAAAGGCTTTTTAAGTATTTATGATCCTAGTACTGATGGCATCTTTTCTCAAGATGCAGGTTCCAGTGTTTTAAAGAGCCCGGCGGGGCTTGGAGCAATTCACCAACATCCCAGGGAGATTTCAAGGCCAGCGAGGAAAGATACTTGTTTGTTTATTTATTACCTTTTCTTCCAAGGAGCTCAAGGTGGTGAGTCTTGTTGTTGTTAGAATCATAGAATCATAGAATCATAGAATCCTTGAGTTGGAAGAGACCACAAGGGCCATCGAGTCCAACCCCCTGCCAAGCAGGAAACACCATCAGAGCACTCCTGACATATGGTTGTCAAGCCTCTGCTTAAAGACCTCCAAAGAAGGAGACTCCACCACACTCCTTGGCAGCAAATTCCACTGTCGAACAGCTCTTACTGTCTGGAAGTTCTTCCTAATGTTTAGGTGGAATCTTCTTTCTTGTAGTTTGGAACTATTGCTCCGTGTCCGCTTCTCTGGAGCAGCAGAAAACAACCTTTCTCCCTCCTCTATGTGACATCCTTTTATATATTTGAACATGGCTATCATATCACCCCTTAACCTCCTCTTCTCCAGGCTAAACATGCCCAGCTCCCTTAGCCGTTCCTCATAAGGCATCGTTTCCAGGCCTTGGACCATTTTGGTTGCCCTCCTCTGGACACGTTGTTGTTTAGTCATTTACTCGTGTCCGCCTCTTCATGACCCCCTGGACGAGAGCACGCCAGGCACTCCTGTCTTCCACTGCTTCCTGCAGTTTGATCAAACTCATGCTGGTAGCTTCGAGAACACTATCCAACCATCTCGTCCTCTGTCGTCCCCTTCTCCTTGCGCCCTCCATCTTTCCCAACATCAGGGTCTTTTCCAGGGAGTCTTCTCTTCTCATGAGGTAGCTAAAGTCTTGGAGCCTCAGCTTCAGGATCTGTCCTTCCAGTGAGCACTCAGGGCTGATTTCCTTCAGAAAGGATCGGTTTGATCTTCTTGCAGTCCATGGGACTCTCAAGGGTCTCCTCCAGCACCATAACTCAAAAGCATCAATTCTTTGGCGATCAGCCTTCTTGATGGTCCAGCTCTCACTTCCAGACATCACGACTGGGAAAACCAGAGCTTTAACTATACGGACCTTTGTTGGCAAGGTGGTATCTCTGCTTTTTAAGATGCTGCTGGTGAGTCTTGTTCTCCCTATTTTATCCTCCCAACAACCCTGTGAGGTAGGTTAGACTGAGAAGAGGTCACTGGCCCAAGGCTGCCCAGTGAGTTTTATACCCGAGTGAGGAGTCAGACCCAGATCTCCCAGGTTAATCATTGCACCACACTCCCTCTGCTTTAAGGGAGCGGTGGGGGAACCTCAAATGCAGCCCCTTGGCCCTCTTTCTCTGGCCCTCAGAACCTTCCCCAGGCCCCACCCCTCTCTGGTCCTGCTCTGCATCCTCTTGGCTGGGCTGCATCCCTGATGATGATGATGATGATGACGACGACGACAATAATAATAATAATAATAATAATAATAATAATAATAATAATAATATTTATACCCCACCCATCTGACTGGGCTCCCCCAGCCACTCTGGGCGGCTTCCAACAAAATATTAAAATACAGTAATGCTTCAAACATTAAAAGCTTCCCTAAACAGGGCTGCCTTCAGATGTCTTCTAAGCATCAGATAGTTGTTTATTTCCTTGACATCTGGTGGGAGGGTGTTCCACAGGGCAGATGCCACCACCGAGAAGGCCCTCTGCCTGGCTCCCTGTAACTTGGTTTCTCGTAATGAGGGAACCACCAGAAGGCCCTCGGAGCTGGACCTCAGCGTCCAGGCTGAACGATGGGGGTGGAGACGCTCCTTCAGGGATACTGGACTGAGGCCGTTTAGGGCTTTAAAGGTCAGCACCAACACTTTGAATTGTGCTCATGCCTGGATGGGGGATAGAGGGTTGTGTGTCTGTGCAAAGGTAAAAAGTTACCTTCATTGCTCTTCCCACTTTTCCTCTGCCCCCCCCCGACATGTGGCCCTTAAAACATTACCTGAAAGGAAATGGGGCCTTCAGGTTGGAACAATCTCCTGGTTCCTTGCCGAACCGGTTGCTGAGCAAGGACCAAGCCGGTCACATCCTAACAATCATCACTGGCGAAGCACAGATCACGCAGCTACCTCCTTTCAACTTTTTAATTTTTATCTTTTCCTCATTCTCCTCCTGCCCGCCCGCTGCAGGCTGCCAAGTTTCGGATGGCAAAATAAAGCCTGAGTCCTCATCTCTCCCCATTCCCAGCTTTGGGAAAAAGGAGACCTTTCTCTTCTTTTTGCTTACATGGGCATTTATATCGCGCACACCCCTCGCCCTCGTGCCAAGAGCCTGATTTCAATTAGAGCTTTGGCCCTGCTGGTTTTTGCAGTGGCGGCGGCAGCGGCACGATTTATGGCTCCCACCGCATTACAGGGCCTGGAGGTGGACCTAGATGCTGCAGAGCGGAGCTGCAACAGTGTGGCCAAGTAGAGATGCGGATGCTGCAGTTTGGGAGGCGAGATGGGGCCGGACCCTGGCAGGGCGAGGAGACGAGATCGGGACCATTGCTGCGAATGGTATACCAGGTGTGCATCTTCCTTTCCAAAAATGGAGCAAAGAGGGTGTGCGAGGGAGCGTGTGTCTAAACTAGCCCATGCCATGAAAGTAAATTTGATATTCATGTCTCCGACCCTTCCGCAGGAGAATTGACCGTGTTGTTCAGCAGCACACATCTGTTTCTCAACGGCCTGGCAGGCTAGGAAACCGTCCAGAGCAGCAAGGAAGCGCAACAGACTCTTTTCAGACTTCAGGATTCCCCAACACGGTGCCCTTGTGGTCTTCCCCTGGTGTCCTGAAAGCCTTTGAGATGCCCGCCTGCAACTCACTGCTTCCTTGGGCTGGAGGTTAAGAGGGTGATTGAAAGGAAAAACTCCAGCAGCATTGAAGAATAACAAAAGGGTGTTTATTGCTAGCAATAAAGGCTCAGTGGGATTACTCCCCAAAAGCTCAGCAAAGCCCCCAAAGGGTGGGGCCTCCTTAATATACATAAAGGTAAAGGGACCCCTGACTGTTAGGTCCAGTTGTGGCCGACTCTGGGGTTGTGGCGCTCATCTCGCTTTACTGGCCGAGGGAGCCGGCGTACAGCTTCCGGGTCATGTGGCCAGCAGGCAGGGACGCGGACTTATAAAAAATATTGGGGGGGCCCGGGAAAGCTCATGAATAATAAATAAGCTCATGAATATGCAAATAAAGTGGCGCTGCCTCCTCGTGAGCGAATAGGGGAGAGCGTGCTGCGCCTATTAATCAGCTCCAAAGGAAATTGGGTGGAGCTTTTGCTCGGGAGGGAGGGCAGGAGGCATGCAGCCCGCCCCTCCCTGTGCATTTTGGGCTGGGGGAGGGGCGGCGATGGCGCTCTGCTGGAGGGGCGCCGGAGATTATTGGGGGGGCGGAGCCCCCCCAAACGAATTTTTGAGGGGGCTCGGGCCCCCTCAAGCCCCATGGAGTCGGCGCCTATGCCAGCAGGACTAAGCCGCTTCTGGCGAACCAGAGCAGCGCACGGAAACGCCGTTTACCTTCCTGCCGGAGCGGTACCTATTTATCTACTTGCACTTTGACGTGCTTTCGAACTGCTAGGTTGGCAGGAGCAGGGACCGAGCAACGGGAACTCACCCCGTTGCGGGGATTCGAACCGCCGACCTTCTGATCAGCAAGCCCTAGGCTCTGTGGTTTAACCCACAGAACCACCTGTGTCCCATTTAATATACATAGCTATTATCTATTAAAGCAATACATATGCATGAACTTCCTCCAATCTAAAGTTACAACACAATACAGTGGTACCTCGGGTTAAGTATTTAATTCATCTCAGAGGTCTGTTTTTAACCCGAAACTGTTTTTAACCCGAAGCACCACTTTAGCCAATGGGGCCTCCTGCTGCTGCCGCACCGCTGGAACATGATTTCAGTTCTTATCCTGAAGCAAAGTTCTTAACCCGAGGTACTATTTCTGGGTTAGCGGAGTCTGTAACCTGAAGCGTATGTAACTTGAGGTACCACTGTACTAATTATACATGTATGGTCTTTCCTTTGTTACCTATTCATTGAGCACGTGATCTCTTTGCATTCCTTTCTGTCTGAGGGGGCTAGAACCAGAACCAGCCCATGAGCTGCCCCCGAACCTTGCTGACCGTTCGGCGAGTCCACGGTGCCAGAAATCGCGTCTGCACATGCTCAGATGCCGAAAATCGCTTCTGCGCAGATGCCAACGCCGGAAATCATGTCTGCACAGACGCCGGAAATCGCAGCCATGCACGAGATCCGGCCCACGGAGGGATCACAGACGCTTCAGGTTACAGACTCTACTAACCCAGAAATAGTACCTCGGGTTAAGAACTTTGCTTCAGGATGAGCAGTGGCGTAGCGTGGGTTGTCAGCACCCGGGGCAAGGCAAGTAATTTGCGCCCCCTAACCCGTGGATTTGCACCCCCTAACACTAACCCTCAGATGTTGCGCCCGGTGCGACCGGCCCCCCCTGCACCCCCCACGCTACGCCACTGAGGATGAGAACAGAAATTGTGTGGCGGCAGCAGGAGGCCCCATTAGCTAAAGTGGTACTCAGGTTAAGAACAGTTTCAGGATAAGAATGGACCTCCGGAACGAAAAAAACACCTGGATGTACATGTCCAGAATACAAAATACAGTGGTACTTCGGGTTACAGACACTTCAGGTTACAGACGCTTCAGGTTACAGACTCCGCTAACCCAGAAATAGTACCTCGGGTTAAGAACTTTGCTTCAGGATGAGCAGTGGCGTAGCGTGGGTTGTCAGCACCCGGGGCAAGGCAAGTAATTTGCGCCCCCTAACCCGTGGATTTGCACCCCCTAACACTAACCCTCAGATGTTGCGCCCGGTGCGACCGGCCCCCCCTGCACCCCCCACGCTACGCCACTGAGGATGAGAACAGAAATTGTGTGGCGGCAGCAGGAGGCCCCATTAGCTAAAGTGGTACTCAGGTTAAGAACAGTTTCAGGATAAGAATGGACCTCCGGAACGAAAAAAACACCTGGATGTACATGTCCAGAATACAAAATACAGTGGTACTTCGGGTTACAGACACTTCAGGTTACAGACGCTTCAGGTTACAGACTCCGCTAACCCAGAAATAGTACCTCGGGTTAAGAACTTTGCTTCAGGATGAGAACAGAAATCGTGCTCCAGTGGCGCGGTGGCAGCAGGAGGCCCGATTAGCTAAAGTGGTGCTTCAGGTTAAGAGCAGTTTCAGGTTAAGAACGGACCTCCAGAACGAATTAAGTTCTTAACCCGAGGTACCACTGTATTGCTCTTGTCAGCTCAATCTTTGACTCCCTCAGTCAAAGCCATGGCCCAGGGTGCGGTCGCTGTTATGCGCTGGTCCGAATCTTTCTCCCGGTGTCTAATCTGTCTTATCTCTCCAGGGTATCTGCTCATCAATCTGGCTCCCTTGCGTATCTATTAGTGACAAGGGGGATAAATTGAATTCAGTTCGTGCTTAAAGGCGAAATTGCCTGATTTTGCACTTTATGAAACAATGCACGAACCGAAACTCTGCCGTCCCTCGAAATTCGTACTTCCCCGAATTTTTGCAGCGCAGCCGTCCAGCCAAGTGCTGTGATTAAAAAATGCACCAACTGGGACTAAGTGTGCATAAAAACGTGTATATTGGTGAAGATAACATGCAGAAGTGCAGCAAATCCCTGGAAGTTGATTAGTAAAATAATAATAATAATAAAAATGTCCCTAATAGGAGAAGATGAGTATCGGCAAATGCACATATGGATAAATGAGCCCTGAAATGTTGATGTCTTTTTGCGAGGAATAAAACCAGGAGACCGTGTGAAAATGTGGAGAAACGAACTTGAGATAGGGGGAAAAAACTGAGCAACGCCGGAGAAACCGAAACGGACAGATTCATTCATCCCTGATACCCATCTGTAAGATTCTGTTGATTTAAGTTCACAATTATTGCCGGGAAATCAGCTCCTTTCTGAACTTCCTTTGGCGTATACATCTACACGACTGCACTGCAAATCTACTCTACCTGCCTCTCTCTTTCAATCTCTCCTTCATCTCCTGTTTGCCTAATCTCTAATGGTCTTTTAATGTGTGTGTGTGTGTGTGTGAGAGAGAGAGAGAGAGAGGGAGAGAGATGCCATGAAATTAATGCCCCTTCTAAGTCCCATTAACGCTGACCTTCTAAAGAGCTCATGTGGCTCTTAAAATCTCTCCAGCCAAAACAGCACTGAAATGATTGAATTAATGAGAGCTGAAAAGCGTCTAGTGGGCAATGATGATGCTTCATTCTCCTCTTTCCTTCCCCTCCCCAGCCTCTTCTAAATAAAGATTCTCGCTGTTTCCCTCGGTGAGTGAGCTGCGCGTCCTCCGCTGAGCCAGTACAGAGCGCGATGAGGAAAGCAGACTAGTTGGCACCAGCTTGGAGGGGGGGTCTCCCGTTGCCCCCTTTCCTTTCCGCGATCCGGTTGCGGACATGGAACCCTCTGCCCGGATTTGTGCCCTGAGCATCTTCCTTCTCTTCCAAGGTAACTTCCTCTCTTTATTTTCTGTGCCCCCATTTCTCTTCCCCCTCCACCGCTCCCCTGACCAGGTATGCCAAAAATACCCCTTATTTCTTTTCCCTGCCATGAAAGACAAGAAACCGAAAACCTCAGAAAAAGGCAGAGAGAAGCATATCTCCAGCTGTTTTCGAGAAGGATTTTGCAGGATGGATTGGATGAGAGATAAAAAGCAAGCCTGGAACATTTTCAAATCTCCCAGGGCTTTGAAACAGGTCTGGTGTTTTTCTAAAAGGAAAGCTTCTGTCTTCCCCCCTATAAACTGCGAGATCTTTTAGCGTTTTAGGACTAGATGATCTCCCAAGATGTCAGGAAAAAACCCACTTTCTGCCCTAAGATTTCGAGCCGGAGTCAGGACGAAACCCCTCTCTGCTTTCTGTCCTTACAGAGGGAGAAGAATTGGGGCCTGGGTTGGTTTTTCCCCTCCTATAAAACCTCCTTTTCCCCTTTTTCTCCTCGGCTTTTACGCTTTGCAGGAATAAAAGCAAATTGGACTGGGTCGTCTAGCTTTTCCAACTCCCCCCCTTCCCCTTTACCCCCACTACCACTGCTTAGCTTATTTCATGCTTGCTGAGTTTAATTTCATACATAGCCTCCGTTTCTTCTGAAGGTGGGAGAATGGACAGGCTGCCTTGTCAGTTTCGTTTAGGGTCTCAGGTTAAAAGGGGGGTCCATCTCCTCATCCTTTTTCCACCCGCCTCCCTCTGTCTTGTTCCAGGATGGATCTGGCCGGTTTGTGTGTGTGTGTGTGTGTTGTTGTTGTGTCAATAGTGGGTGTGTGGGAAACTGCACAGCAAGGCTGTTTCTTCCATCCCAACCTCTCACAAGACAGTGGTACCTCAGGTTACAGACACTTCAGGTTACAGATGCTTCAGGTTACAGACTCCGCTAACCCAGAAATAGTACCTCGGGTTAAGAACTTTGCTTAGCCTTAAGCAAAGTTAAGCAAAACACCTGGATGTACATTTCCAGAATACAAGATACAGTGGTACCTCAGGTTACATACGCTTCAGGTTACATATGCTTCAGGTTACAGACTCCTCTAACCCAGAAATATTACCTCGGGTTAAGAACTTTGCTTCAGGATGAGAATAGAAATTGTGCTCCGGCGGCACAGCAGCAGTGGGAGGCCCCATTAGCTAAAGTGGTACCTCAGTTTAAGAACAGTTTCAGGATATGAACGGACCTCCAGAATGAAAAAAACAGCTGGATGTACATTTCTAGAATACAAGATACAGTGGTACCTCAGGTTACAGACTCTTCAGGTTACAGACTCCGCGAACCCAGAAATATTACCTCGACTTAAGAACTTTGCTTCAGGATGAGAACAGAAATCTCGTAGCAGCGGCAGCAGGAGGCCCCATTAGCTAAAGTGGTACCTCGGGTTAAGAACAGTTTCAGGTTAAGAACAGACCTCCGGAACGAATTCAGTTCTTAACCCGAGGTACCACTGTACTGGAGGTTTGCGTTTTCTGAAATTGGCAGGAAGGTAGATTCCGAATGCAGGAGGAATGGAGATTGCTTCAGCCTCAGCGGCGCTTAATTTATTTATGGGATTTGCAGGTTCTGGCGGCCGAGGGACTGAGACGCCTTTCAGACGGGATCAGGGAAAGGCGTATGAAGAGGAAAGGGGCCTGTCAACACCTCTTTATCCCTGGAGCATCCATGTTCAGAGGCAGTGAACCCTCTGGCTCCCAGGGGTGCTGGAGGCAATCCACAGGGGGGAGACTGTCCCCTTCCTGGGATCATAAGCACATCGCAAGCCTTCCTTCTGTGTCCCGCTTCCTTGGGTGTCCGTGGGGCTGTGAGGGAAGGAGAGAAGCTTTACCCACTTTCTCTTTGATTTATTTATTTAGAATTTTATTTATTTATTAAAGTTCTTACGTCACATCGGTAAACATCATCATATTACATCACAAGGCTTATTTTACTATAATTTTCAACATGTATACAAAGTTTATATACTAAAAGAAGGGGAAAAAGGGCAAAAAACTATTCCAAAATCATATCTATACCAACACTTTGGACTTCCTGTCTATCAAATGAATGTAATCTTATTATTGCATATTTCTTTACATTTTATCTAATACATTCCTGTATCAATATGTACCCTTGGTCTTCTTTCTCAGCTCAGTCTCTCTCCAACGTCAGTCGAATGCCAGCGTAGATAGCAAACCTTACTGTATTTTTGAACATATATCTTATACCTATCCCACTTTTCCATAAATTTTTGTTTTGAATTGCCTCTCAGGCTATTTGTCAACTGCACCATTTCAGCAAATTTTTGTAGCTTGTACTGCCAGTCCGCTATTGTCGGGGCTTCTTCTTCCTTCCACCCCTTTGCCACCAAATTCTGAGCTGCAGCCGCTGCATATAAAAATACCTCCCTAAAGGCATTCGGGGTGTCCCTGCCAACAATACTTAACAGAATTGCCTTTGGTCTTTTTAGAAAGGTTATTCCAAACATTATTTTTTTAAATAACCTTTGGAATAACCTTTCTAGAAAGCTTTCCCACTTTCTCTGTGCCATGTGTAATTTTATATGCTTTTATCGTGCCACCACTTAACATTTTCTCTAAAAAGTTGGAAGGGTCCTTGAGGGTCATCTAGTCCAACCCTCCTTCAACACAGGAATCTCAAGTATTCCATCCGTGACAGACGGCCGCCCAACCTCTGTTTAAAAACTTCCAAGGAAGGAGTCTGCAGCTACCTGAGGGAGACCGTTTCCACACCCTCCAATATTTCTCCAATGAAAATAGGGACATTCCATTCCATAATGATAATTTTACTATTTATACCCCACACATCTTATTGGGTTGCCCCAGCCACTCTGGGCAGCTTCCAATATATTAAAAAACATAATAAAACATTAAACATTTTTTAAAAACTTCCCCACGGACGATTGCCTTCAGATAGCTCCGTGGTCAGATATCTCCATCCCCTCCAATATTTCTCCAAGGGAAATAGGGATGTCCTAAGGAAAAGCAGTGAACACCTCTTTATCCCTGGAGGCAGTGAGAGATTTTACTTTCTTGGGCTCCATGATCACTGCAGATGGTAACAGCAGTCACGAAATTAAAAGACGCCTGCTTCTTGGGAGAAAATGATGACAAACCTAGACAGCATCTTAAAAAGCAGAGACATCACCTTACCAACAAAGGTCCGTATAGTTAAAGCCATGGTTTTCCCAGTAGTGATGTATGGAAGTGAGAGCTGGACCATAAAGAAGGCTGATCACCGAAGAATGGATGCTTTTGAATTATGGTGCTGCGGGAGACTCTTGAGAGTCCCATGGACTGCAAGAAGATCCAACCTCTCCATTAGGAAGGAAATCAGCCCTGAGTGCTCACTGGAAGGACAGATCCTGAAGCTGAGGCTCCAAGACTTTGGCCACCTCATGAGAAGAGAAGACTCCCTGGAAAAGACCCTGGAAAAGACCCTGATGTTGGGAAAGATGGAGGGCACAAGGAGAAGGGGATGACAGAGGACGAGATGGTTGGATAGTGTTCTTGAAGCTACCAGCATGAGTTTGACCAAACTGCGGGAGGCAGTGGAAGACAGGAGTGCCTGGCGTGCTCTGGTCCAGGGGGTCATGAAGAGTCGGACACGACTAAATGACTAAACAACAACAACAAAAGGTAAAGGGACCCCTGCCCATTAGGTCCAGCCGTGTCCGACTCTGCAGCGCTTGTCTTGCTTTATTGGCCAAGGGAGCTGGCGTACAGCTTCTGGGTCATGTGGCCAGCAGGACTAAGCCGCTTCTGGCGAACCAGAGCAGTGCACGGAAACGCCGTTTACCTTCCCGCCTGAGCGGTACCTATTTATCTACTTGCACTTTTGATGTGCTTTCGAACTGCTAGGTTGGCAGGAGCAAGGACCAAGCAATGGGTGCTCACCCCGTTGCGGGGATTCGAACCGCCGACCTTCTGGTCAACAAGCCCTAGGCTCTGTGGTTTAACCCACAGCACCACCCGCGTCTAAGACACACATTTGAGAGTAATCCCCGCTTATTCCAGGTAACCATGTGTAGAGGGGTCACGGCTTTTGGAAAGCGAAATGAATAGTTGAATTAGAAACAAAACAATAACAGTGGCGACAACGATGGGATCGGAGGCGAGTTTTGAACCAGGGTCTTCCTGAGCTTCCGAGCTCATTGCCTGTTCTAAACGAAGCAGCAATCCAGGCTTTCAGCTCCACGGTTTTCGCAGCCTCCAATCTTTGGCTTCGTTTAAAGCTTCAGGCCCAAAGAGGCTCGTTCGCTGCTGCGGCAGCTTCAAGACTCTGCTAGCAGCGAATGACAAGCAGAGAAGCTCACGGAGGCGCTGCAGCCATCGCCCAAGGCAGTGAAAATTCGGAGCCAGGCGGAGATGGAAGAAGCAGCCCCGGGAGACAGGACTCACAACACCCCTGTCGCCCCAAGGAAGGAAGAAAAAACGTGAACCAGTAAAATGGACAAAACGACTTAACCAGACGCACACGAGAGGTGGAAACAGGAGCAGACTCGTGCGTTTGAAACACTCCTGTTTTCACAAGGGTCGCTGTCTCAGCATAAATGCTCGCTCTGCTGCATTTGGAACTGAAATAAAAAAATGAAGGTCTTATATATATAATAAATGTTCATAAATGTACCAAGCAAACACGTACATAAATATATAAACCGCATGTCTGAAGCAGCACAGGAAAAGAGCCCTGGAACCATTTTTGACTCCCAAACTGACCAAATGGAAGGAAAAGGAAAGCCTTTTCCTTCACAAATCCTGTCTTAAGGGTATGTCTGTATATGAATAGGGTGAGCCTGTGACCTGGCTCAGGAACTAAGTATTTATCATTACAAAGGACTGGCCAGGCTCCCCAGGGTATCCAATCAAGTAAGCAATAAGAGGTAACCTGCCAGACAGGAGATAAACAATGCACTCAGATTTCTGCTGTAGAACGCCCTTTCTGTTATGTAGGTGTGATGTATCTGAGGGGTGGTCTTGAGCTCTAGGGCAGGGAATTTAAAATGTCTATATAAGGTCGGGCACACCTTTGTTCTGGGTCCTCCTCCTTTCCTGCGTGTGAGGGGAGACCCTGTTGCAACAGTTCAATAAAGATCAGGCTTACTAGCTGCTTTGCTTCTCAATATTCTCTGGCTGGCCTCTATAATTTTCTCCTACCGATGGAGAACCTACAAAAGACTCTATAAGGGCTCTTGTGTCCCCCATAAGGGAATAAGGGCAGGATTTTTGTTTATTACAGTACATTTTTCAACAGCCTGTCCTACAATGAACTAACAGTGAAAGGGATCCTCTTCATTCTCTTTGGTTGAAGATATACCAGGTCCCCATCAGCGCCATGCATTTAAAACCACAACCGTACCCCTTTAAATAGTCATGGCTTCCCCCCCAAAGGATACTGGGATTTGTAGTTTAAGGGTGCTGAGAGTTATTAAGAGGCTTCTAGTTCCCTGGGAAGGAGGGATTGGCAAACCACTCTGGGAAGTGGAGAGGGCTGTCGATGCCTAACAGCCACCATGGCTGAGGTCTGTGTCCAAATGGGGCAGCAATGCTTCTAAAGGCCAGATGCTGGAAGGGAGAGTGGATGCTCAGGAAGGGAGAGTGGATCTTGTGTTCAAATCCTGCTTGCCGGTTTCCCACAGGCAATCTGGTTGGCCACTGTGAGAACAGGACACTGGACTGGACAGGCCTGAAAGATCGTCATTGGCTCCCAGTACGTTTCTGAGCACAATTCAAAGTGTTGGATTGGATTGGATTGGATTGGATTGGTATGAAACTGTCGTGTGATGGGCCAATGGCCGTAATAAAGATCAATCCAATTCAAAGTGTTGGTGCTGACCTTGAAAGCCCTAAACGGCCTCGGTCCAGTATATCTGAAGGAACATCTCCACCTCCATCGTTCTGCCCGGACGCTGAGGTCCAGCACCAAGGACCTTCTGGTGGTTCCCTCACTACAAGAAGCCAAGTTACAGGGAACCAGGCAGAGGGCCTTCTTGGTGGTGGCACCCGCCCTGTGGAACGCCCTCCCGCCAGATGTCAAAGAGAAAAACAACTACCAGACTTTTAGAAGACATCTGAAGGCAGCCCTGTTTCGGGAAGTTTTTCATGTTTAATAGACTATTGTATTTTAATATTCTGTTGGAAGCCGCCCAGAGTGGCAGGGGAAGCCCAGCCAGATGGGCGGGGTGTAAATAATAATAATAATAATAATAATCCTGTTGAAACCCACAAGTCGGATGTCAAGGCAATAAACAACTACCGTATTTTTCGCTCTATAAGACGCACCAGACCACAAGACACACGCAGGAGGAAAACAAGAAAAAATATATATTCTGAATCTCAGAAGCCAGAACAACAAGAGGGATCACTGCGCAGTGAAAGCAGCGATCCCTCTTGCTGTTCTGGCTTCTGGGATAGCTGCGCAGCCTGCATTCACTCCATAAGACGCACACACATTTCCCCTTACTTTTTTGGAGGGAAAAAGTGAGTCCTATAGAACAAACAATATGGTATTTTACTTTTAAAAGACAACTGCAGGCAGCCCTGTTTTTAATGTCTGGTGCTGTATTGTTTTTAATATTCGGTTGGATATTCAGTTGGAGGCCCAGCCAGATGGGAGGGGTATAAATAATAAATTATTATTATTATTATTTTCTCATGCCCCTGTGTGATTTGCAGGCTCTCAAGGAGGCGTCTACCAGCGGCAGCTACTGAAAGCCTTGATGGAGAATTATACCCCGCTGGAAAGGCCGGTGGGGGATGACGCACAGCCCATAACCGTCCACTTCACCCTGAGCCTCATGCAGATCATGGATGTGGTAAAATCCTGAGCCTGGGCAGGCTTATATGGAAACAATGCACTACGAATATATCACTTTCCCCTCCCCTGTCCATCTTGGGGTTTTCCGTGGGGACCTGTACATTATGCACTAGAAATCTTTCCCTCCTTATTTGCCCTCTGAAGTTCCTTAATGCCTCGTTCCTGAGCCTTTAACATTTCCCTCCCCCTTTTTTTTGCAGGATGAGAAAAACCAAGTTTTGACCACCAATGTCTGGCTCCAGATGGTAAGGTCATGGCTTACGGGGGGCAGAGAAACCAGACGTACCTGTTGTAGCGCGGCATCGACTGCGTTGTATCAGTAGCCCTGCTTCTGATCTTAGCAGCTGAGCTCTTGCAAAGCTCACTTTGCTTGCTACTTTTGTTTGTTGCAGCTGAGCTCTTGCAAAGCTCACTTTGCTTCCCTGCCAAGTAGTGGTAACTATTGCGATGCATCGTGTTGCTTCAGATGAAGCTCATCTGGGGTGGGAGGACAAACGGGCCCTTAAATATTGGCAACTTTGCCTTGAACAACAGCAGCAACACCCTAACCCTATCCCTAACCGAACTAAACATTGGCAGGGTCCCATCAACACTGCTTTTTCTCACCTCCCCAGTACTGGTACGACCATTACTTGCAGTGGAATGAATCGGAATACCCCGGCGTGAAGACCCTGCGGTTCGCCGCTAACCAAGTCTGGAAGCCCGACATCCTTTTGTACAACAGGTGGGAGAAGCTTGTAGCTGGGATATTTGGTGGTGTTCGCTGGGTGGGTAATAAGTTGGGCTTCTACAAGAGCCAGGTGGCCACGTCAACCAGTGGTCAAGGAACTCAGAAAGGCAGCTGGACCACAGCTCTGACCATCCCTGGCTGGGCTTGCTAGGGCCGCTGGGAGCTGCAGTTCAGCGTTTGGAGAGCACCATGTTGGCGACCCCTGAGCTAGAGAATGAAACCTTTGCAAGGACTTGTAAGGAGCAATCTCTTTTCGGAGCGCTCCCACCAACACAAACCTTCCTGGACTCACAGATGGATGCCCCCTTCTGAGGGAGGTCCAGAGGGTGGCACCAAGGTGGCAGGGCCTTTTTGGTGTTGGCTCCAGCTTTGCAGAACGCTCTCCCCAGTGAAGCCTGCCTGGTACCAGCTTATCCCTGGAAGGAGATGAAGAGAATTTCATTCCTCAAGAGGCTTTGTGCCTAGACTTCGGTCCTAGCACAGGACTGTCACACAAGCCTTTACGTCAGGGGTCAGCAAACTTTTTCCGCAGGGGGCCGGTCCACTGTCCCTCAGACCTTGTGGGGGGCCGGACTATGTTTTTTGGGGGGGAAATGAACGAATTCCTGTGCCCCACAAATAACCCGGAGATGCATTTTAAATAAAAGGACACATTCTACTCATGTAAAAACATGCTGATTCCCACGGGTCGGACTGAGAAGGCGATTGGGCTGGATCCG
The DNA here is from genome assembly GCF_964252035.2 of Podarcis erhardii. Classification (NCBI taxonomy): domain Eukaryota; kingdom Metazoa; phylum Chordata; class Lepidosauria; order Squamata; family Lacertidae; genus Podarcis; species Podarcis erhardii. The sequence continues at coordinate 2,944,214 of NC_138505.1, read as the reverse complement.
GCCCCCGGGCCTTAGTTCGCCTGCCCCTGCTTTACGTGCTCTGATGGGTCAGTTGAAGCAAAGAGAAAGAAATCTGATTTAACATGCTTAACATAGAAAATTGAAGGAAAACTACGTGAAGGTGATCTCTAGATGATACTTGATGCCAAGTAAACTAGCAAAAATGTATGTCAGAGTCAGGTACGTGCTGGAAATGTAAAGGAAATGTAAAAATGGGAAGGTAGATTTTATCACATGTTGTTGGACGTGTAGAGTAGCTAAGGGGTTTGGGGGCGATGATATATAAAGGAATGAAATCTGATTTCACTGAGCTTCTTCAGCTCTTCCCCTCCCCTTATCCTTTCCCTCCCCAGTGCCAATGAAGAGTTTGACTCCACGTTCCACACCAACATCTTGGTCAACTCCAGCGGCTACTGCCAGTGGCTCCCCCCAGGTGAGAGGCGGACGGAAAGATCCAGAGGCAGATTTGGTGCCACATAGCAGGAAAGTGGTGTCTTTTGCCAAAGGCAAGGTGGTTCTTTTAAAACGAGATTCAGAAGTCACACAAAACACAAGGGAGTGAGAAGATGAAGGATTTTATTCTAAACAGGAAGCAAATATATACATACCAAGCGAGCGCTTCAATCTGCTACTTGGAAGCCCCCCAAAAGCGGCAAAATGTAGCCTCAGTTTGTGGTCAATCAGTCCATGCAGGAACTTCAAATAAACACTTCCCACAACTATCCAATTTATGGCTAGCCAGCCCTTATGCATAGCTGTCAAGCGTCCCTTATTTGGCGGGGCAGTCCCTTATCCCAGCGCCATGTCCCGATGCTGTCCCTTATGGATGATGGGATGATGTCCCTTAAATAAGCTCCTGAAGGTAATGGGGCCCTTTATATGTCCAGCTGTCCTTAGTCAACAACAAATTGTTGCTGTTTTTTTTGTGTTGAATATGTGCTATATGGTAACTGATAGACCTAAAAGGTATCTAAAGCCATTTGCATGCAGCAAAGTATGTATTTTATCAAAGTAATTGTTGATCCCTTATTTTGGCTGCTGATCCCTTATTTTCAAATCTGTAAGTTGACAGCTATGCCCTTATAGCTTGCCCAACTGGCTACGTGCAGATCATTCAGGGCTGGATTTAGGCTGGATGAGGCCCTCAGCTTCTGACGGTAATGGGCCTTTTATATGTCCAGCTGTCCTTTGTCAACAACAAATGTCGCTTTTTTGTTTTGTTTTTTTGAATATATGCTATATGGTCATTTATGGATCTAATAGGTATCTAGAGCCATTTGCACATCACAAAATATGTATTTTATCAACATACCATGCTTTTCTGTGTATAAGACTATGTTTTTTTACTCTAAACTAATGTTCAAAATCTGGGCTCGTCTTATACACTGATAGTATCTCCCCCCATTTTCTTAAATGGGAGTCCCACAAAATAGGGGGCGTCTTATACATAGGGGTGTCTTATAGAGGGGAAAATATGGCAACTGTTGAACTGAAATACAATTAAAAAGAAGTATATTAATAGTGAAATAATTATTAAGCTCTAACTTAAAATGATTGGGGGCCCATGACTTACATCATAGGAGCCTATACAACACAAAACACTGTTGCTGTATGTAGGTTTTAGTTTATTTGTTTTTTAACTTATCATTTGGAAATGTACACCCAGCCCCTCCCCATTCCCGAGGGTCTGAATCCCTATTCAGAAATCTCCAAAATACTGGGGGGCTTTGAAGCATTTATGTCGCCGATTACAACAGTTACGGTAAATGTTAAATTAGAGCTCCCCCTGCTGACGACTTCTAGGTTTTTTGTAGCAGGTCAAAACCAGCATGTCAAAATTCCATTTTGGGGGCCTAATCTGGCCCGCCGGTCGATTTAATCCGGCCCCCGTGGCACTATATGTCCTGGGGTAAAATCCTAAAAAAACTCAGCAACTTTAATCCTTAAAAAAAGTTCAACAACTTTTGGGTGAAATTATAAAAAGTTTGGGCACCCTGTCATAAGTCCTTGTTTCAGCCTGTCTTTTCCGTTGCATTTTGGCTACGTATATAATTTCTGTTGGTAACAACAACAACAACAACAACAACAACAACAACAACAACAACAACAACCTTGGTGTGGCTCATTTGGCACCTTCCCCCTGCCCCAGGCATCTTGAAAAGCACCTGTCGAATCGACGTCCGCTGGTTCCCCTTCGACACCCAGAAGTGTGACCTCAAGTTTGGCTCCTGGACGTACGACGGCTGGCTGCTTGACCTGCGCATGCTGGAGACTGACACCTCTGGCTACGTGGCCAATGGCGAGTGGGACCTCATGGGTAAGGGGGAACCTCCAGCAAACCCAGCGCCAAGCTCCTAGCCCTCATGAGGTTGGGTTTATTATTATTTTAAACAATAGGGCTCCTGCGAAACCTGGGGGCATCTTAAGAAGAGAGCAATTCTGTAACTGTGTTTTGTTGTGGAATGTCATTTTTAAGTGCTTGTCAGAAACAAATGTATTTAAACAGTATGTATAGGCAATCGTTTGTTTTTAGGTTTGACTAGCTTGGACCAAGAACAGTGGTGGATTTTTATTTGCCTTACCTTTCATTTAATAATAATAATAATACTAATGGACTTCAAAAACATGTTTTGCTAAATTACCTGTGAACATGTAAAATATTATTATTTTTGTTTAGGACTTATTACACTAATGACAAATTTAAGAAATAAAATGCTTTATTTCTGCAAAAAATAAAAATAAAAAACAGGGAGCCTGCGGCTAGGGCTGGGGGAAGGAATTCAGCTTTGTTCTCATTTAAAGGCATACCTGCCTCATTCACACTTTTTGAAAAACAGTGCAAACTGGAACGCAGCTATCTTTCTGAATTTGCACTTAGCAGGGCAGTTTTACAGCCAAGTCGGGAGCACAAAATTGCATCTGCCTGCGTAAAACATGCACATAAATGCATATATATGAAACCTGGTGCAAAGGAAGTCGTGGGCCTTGCAGACTTGAGTGAATGAGAGGGGTGTCAGTTGGGACAGATTTCTTAGACTGGCACGACCAAATCATACTTGTGAAAATTCCCTGTAAAGGGTACCAGAGGCCAATGGACCTCATCCTGCACACAGATCTCTGGAATGCCGTTAGACCATCTACTGTTGCTCAGCAACTCCGAAATGGGGGGAGAAATTCAATTGATCTCTCATTTAAACCCAAACTGACCAAATCCACACTTTCCAAGCCAATACATGAATTAAACAAAGCCACCCTCCCAAATTCACACTTCTCTGAATTTTGAAATGCGCTTCTCCAGCTGAGCGATATTTATGATATTTATGCATATACTGCGGTGAAGCGTGCATAGAAACGCATATAATGTGGAAAAAAAATGTATTAGAAAATCGCTTTGTAAAAATGGTGTGCGGCAGGACTTCTGAAAATGCAAGTATGCAAACTGATGTGGGCATGTGGAGGAGAATGGGACCTCAGGCTGGGGGGCAAAAAAAACCAACCCCATGAGAAACAGGAAGAAACCAAAACGGATTGATTCTCTGGCGTACGCTGACTCCCTCTTCCTCCTCACCTGCTACAGGTGTGCCTGGCAGTCAGAACAAAGTGTTCTACGAATGCTGCCGGGAGCCCTACCTGGACGTCACCTTTGCGGTCACCATGAGGCGCCGAACGCTTTATTACGCCCTCAACATGCTGGTTCCTTGCCTTCTCCTCTCGGCCATGACCTTCCTGGTCTTTCTTCTGCCAGCCGATTCTGGAGAGAAGATTTCCCTGGGTAAGCAGAACAATTCAAGCCGAACAATTATGCTAACTATTGCCTGTGTGGTTCCCCCCTTCCGCTACCTAGCGCTTTTGTTGTTGTTAAAATTAAGCAGTGACAGATTAAAGATCAACATGTTGGGATTGTTGTTGTTGTTGTTTAGTCGTTTAGTCATGTCCGCCTCTTCGTGACCCCCTGGACCAGAGCACGCCAGGCACTCCTGTCTTCCACTGCCTCCCTCATGCTGGTAGTTTCGAGAACACTGTCCAACCGCCTCGTCTTCTGTGGTCCCCTTCTCCTTGCGCCCTCCATCTTTCCCAACATCAGGGTCTTTTCCAAGGAGTCTTCTCTTCTCATGAGGTGGCCAAAGTCTTGGAGCCTCAGCTTCAGGATCTGTCCTTCCAGTGAGCACTCAGGGCTGATTTCCTTCAGAATGGAGAGGTTGGATCTTCTTGCAGTCCATGGGACTCTCAAGAGTCTCCTCCAGCACCAGAATTCAAAAGCGTCAATTCTTTTGATTCTGGTTATCTCCCGCTTGGACTACTGCAATGTGCTCTATGTGGGGCTACCTTTGAAGGTGACCTGGAAACTACAACTAATTCAGAATGTGGCAGCTAGACTGGTGACTGGGAGCGGCCGCCGAGACCATATAACACCGGTCTTGAAAGGCCTACATTGGCTCCCAGTACGTTTCCGAGCACAATTCAAAGTGTTGGTGCTGACCTTGAAAGCCCTAAACGGCCTCGGCCCAGTATGCCTGAAGGAGCGTCTCCACCCCCATCGTTCTACCCGGACACTGAGGTCCAGCTCTGAGGGCCTTCTGGTGGTTCCCTCACTGCGAGAAGCCAAGTTACAGGGAACCAGGCAGAGGGCCTTCTTGGTGGTGGCACCCGCCCTGTGGAACGCCCTCCCACCAGATGTCAAAGAGAAAAACAACTACCAGACTTTTAGAAGACATCTGGAGGCAGCCCTGTTTAGGGAAGCTTTTAATGTTTGATGTATTACTGTATTTTTATATTTGGTTGGAAGCCGCCCAGAGTGGCTGGGGAAGCCCAGCCAGATAGGCAGGGTTTAAATAATAAATTATTATTATTATTATTATTATTATTATTATTATTATTATTATTTGGTGATCAGCCTTCTTTATGGTCCAGCTCTCACTTCCATACATCACTACTGGGAAAACCATAGCTTTAACTAGACGGACCTTTGTTTGCAAGGCGATGTCTCTAGGTTTGTCATTGCTTTTCTCCCAAGAAGCAGGCGTCTTTTAATTTCGTGGCTGCTGTCACCATCTGCAGTGATCATGGAGCCCAAGAAAGAAAAGTCTCTCACTGCCTCCATTTCTTCCCCTTCTATTTGCCAGGAGGTGATGGGCCCAGTGGCCAGGCACCCCCAAACTCGGCCTTCCAGCTGTTTTGGGACTACAATTCCCACCAACCCTGACCACTGGTCCTGTTAGCTAGGGATGATGGGAGTTGTAGTCCCAAAACAGCTGGAGGGCCGAGTTTGGGGGTGCCTGACCTAGCAGAAGCCCTGGCGTTCGAAGCCCTTTGCAGATATTATCTGAGTGGATTCTCACAACAGCCCCACGAGGAAGGTCGGTGTTTGTTGTACCCATATTGCAGAAGGAAGGACTGAGGCAGAGAAGTGTGGACAAGGCAGCTGAGCCTCCTGGCAGATTTTCCTTGGGTTGTTGTTGGTTTTTGCCTCTCTCACTTAGACGCTCCTCCAATCCCCGTGGAATAACAGCCTGTTTTCCCCCATGACAGGCATCACCGTTCTTCTCTCGCTCACTGTCTTCATGCTTCTCGTGGCGGAGGTTATGCCGGCCACCTCTGACTCCATTCCGCTCATAGGTATGTACGGGGGGGGGGGGAGATTGGGAGATGGATTGGTTTGCCCAGGGATGGGCCGACCTTAATTGTGCTCTCTGCTCCTAAATGTGACGGAGCCAAACAATTAAACCCCTGTGTTGCAAACAATTATCAGTAATACCCAAGGCAACCTGATGACCAAGTACGACAATGCAATATCAATATAAACTCTTTATATAATCTATACGGAACATAGAACAATATGAAAAACCAAATAAACAGAATCTCATAAATCTCTGAAAGTAAGTCTTATAAGTCTTGTTATGTTACATAACTGTATGACCACTGCTCTATAGATATTGTTGTTATACAATTCCATTCGCCATATATACCGTATTTTTTGCTGTATGACTCACTTTTTCCCTCCCAAAAAGTAAGGGGAAATGTGTGTGCGTCTTATGGAGCGAATGCAGGCTGCGCAGCTATCCCAGAAGCCAGAACAGCAAGAGGGATTGCTGCTTTTACTGCACAGCGATCCCTCTTGCTGTTCTGGCTTATGAGATTCAGAATATTTTTTTTCTTGTTTTCCTCCTCCAAAAACTAGGTGCGTCTTGTGGTCTGGTGCGTCTTATAGAGAGAAAAATACGGTAGATGGGTTTATGAAGCATTTCTGTATCCTTCTGCTGTGCTGAAGAAGAATTCTACAAAACATATCTGGAATTACTGTTCACTGCATCTGTTTGCGGACCACTTTGGCAGCGTTGGACGTCATAAAACAAAGCTATAACGGCTTGTTTTCATCAGATAAAAATCTGACCCATTGCTTCTCTCAGAGACTTGCATAGTCTACAAAGACTTTCACAGACTTATAAGACTTGCTTTCAGAGATTTATGAGATTCTGTTTATTTGGTTTTTCATATTGTTCTGTATTCCGCATAGGTTATATAAAGAGTTTATATTGATATTGCATTGTTGTACTTGGTCATCGTGTTGCCTTAGATATTACTGATTATTACTGCTCCTAACGTGGGTGGCGCTGTGGGTTAAACCACAGAGCCTAGGACTTGCCGATCAGAAGGTCGGCGGTTCGAATCCTCGCAACGGGATGAGCTCCCGTTGCTCGGTCCCTGCTCCTGCCAACCTAGCAGTTCGAAAGCACATCAAAGTGCAAGTAGATAAATAGGTACCGCTCCAGCGGGAAGGTAAACGGCATTTCCGTGCGCTGCTCTGGTTCGCCAGAAGCGGCTTAGTCCTGCTGGCCACATGACCGGAAGCTGTACGCCGGCTCCCTTGGCCAATTAAGCGAGATGAGCGCCGCAACCCCAGAGTTGGCCACGACTGGACCTAATGGTCAGGAGTCCCTTAACCTTTACCTTACTGCTCCTAAATGTGATGGAGACAGGTTGCCATGGGCACTTTGTACAGGTTTAGAGATCATATAATCATCAAACTGTAGAGTTGGAAGGGACCATGAGGGTTGACTCTACCCCTTTGCAATGCAAAAACCCCCTGATCCCTGAGATATACTGCTCCTGTACCTGGAAGTTCCATTTAAGCCTCACATCTGTCAATACACCTGTCCCCCCATGGACTTATTCATTCTTAGTTGCGTGCCAGCAGAAGGCAGGCAAATCTTATAGAAACAATAATTAGGATATCACTGCTAGGTAAAAAAGGTAAAGGGACTCCTGACCATTAGGTCCAGTCGTGGCCAACTCTGGGGTTGCGGCGCTCATCTTACTTTACTAACCAAGGGAGCCGGCGTACAGTTTCCGGGTCATGTGGCCAGCATGACTAAGCCGCTTCTGGTGAACCAGAGCAGCGCACGGAAACACCGTTTACCTTCCCGCCGGAGAGGTACCTATTTATCTACTTGCGCTTTGACGTGCTTTCGAACTGCTAGGTTGGCAGGAGCAGGGACCGAGCAACGGGAGCTCACCCCGTCGTGGGGATTCGAACCGCTGACCTTCTGATCGGCAAGTCCTAGGCTCTGTGGTTTAACCCACAGCGCCAAACCTGTCAATTCCAGTTTCTCATTTTCCAGTTTTCAGCTTTCCATTGTGTCGTTCTTGGTTTTTAAAAAGGAAGCACAAATCAATTTTTTTGCTGCGCATCTTTGAATATACGCAATTGTCAGGGGCTCAGGAGCAGAGACACAGGGGAGAGAGGAAACGGAGAGCGAAGGGGAGGAATCTGAGGGCAGCGTAGGGGAGTATGACAGTGGCCCGAGAGATTCCATGAGCTTCTCCAGCGATTCAGAAGATTCCCAGAGGGGGGCGCCGATGGCCAGGGCAAGGGGGGTCCCAGGGGGGACACACCAGAAGCAAGGGGTCAGCGGGGACTCCCAAAGCAGCAGCGGGAGATCAGGACCAGTTCCCCCACCAGAGCGTAGTGGGGGGGAAGAGTCCCATGAATCAGGGCCAGCGTCTTCTCCAGTAGGGAGAGAGGATGAGTCAGGGGTGGCCACGCCTCCATCGGAGAGTGAGGGAACGGAGGGGAAGTCAGGTCCAGCTACCCCCCCCCCGAGGGGGGAAGCAGTGACAGGAGCAGTGAAACGGTCAGAAGGAAGGTTGCCGGCTGGGCGCGCGCGCCAAGTTCAAATGTACAGGCGCGCGGGACAGCAGAAAACCCGGATTGGGAACCAGGTCCTAAAGCCCGCCGGAGGGAGGGGGAAGACTCAGGGGACTCAGCGTCAGAAGAGTCCAGAAAGGGCAAGACCCCAGCGGACAGGAGGACCCAGAGGAGGAAAGAGCAAAGGAAGAGGTGGAGCAAGGCTAGAGTCTTAAACTGGTGTCTGGGGGGAGGAGATTCAGACGGAGCTTCAGAGGTCTAGAATTGAGACGTAGAGCTGCGCGCCGCGGCTTTGAAATCGAAACTGAACTTCAATAAAGACTTTTGTATATAACAACGAACTGGCGTTGGTCCTTTGTGAGCTGGGACCTTGGGCAGCTCTGACAGCAATTTTGCAAGCAAATTCCCCCAACCCGTTGCATTTTTGTATGCTGTTCTGAGAAAAATGTATTCCTTTTCCTGCAACTTTTCCCCTAACATATGCATTTTCGTACATATTTTGTTTGCAAGAAGTTTCGGGCGATTTGCTGGTTAGCGTTTTGATTCAGGAAGTGTGAATCAGGCAGGGTGTGATCCTGCAAGATCTGCCCACCCTTCCTGATGTCAACTTCAGAATCCTCTGAGCCCTTTCTCTCTGCCTCTAGGACAATACTTTGCCAGTACGATGGGCATGGTAAGCCTCTCTGTGGTCGCGACAGTCTTTGTGCTCCAGTACCACCATCACGACCCAGACGGCGGCTGCATGCCGAGATGGGTAAGCGCTTTTAAAAATCCGTTTTCAGAATCGCTGCTTTGTTTATCACGTGGCGCCTTGTATCCAGCGTAGGCAAACATTCACAGCATTCCTTTTATGTTTGTTAAATCATTTTTATTAATTTTCTAATAAAAAACATCCAGTTAACATATCAAACCATAATCCAATAAAAATAAAGAACTAAAATAAAAAAAGACCAAATTATCATCCAAATTATAATTATTAATTTTTCGGGGATTCTCATAATCTGGACCAAACCTCAATCCTGCTTCTCCTCATTGTTTCCATATTTTCCACATCTCGATTTTAACACTTTAAACTTCTCCTTCTCTGGCTCTGCGGCATTCCTTTTAAAGCACTAGGATCCCACCATAAACACTGTCATGGCTTCCCCCAGAGAATCATGGGAGGGTCCACAAGGGAAGGGAAGGTCAACAACAACTCGGAAACCAATAAATGCTATTGGGCCAAGTTCCCACCATACCTCTGAAGCACTAGGATACCATTTGGCTTCTCCCAAAGAATTCTGGGAACTGTCCTTTGTTAACGGTGCTGTGAGTTGGTTGGATGAGCTACAGTTCCCAGAATCCCCTGGAAAGAGGGGTGGGTGGTTTCATTTTTTGTAATAAATTGCTATTAAATTTTCAAAAATTTGACATGCACGCTTCCATACGTAAGACATTTTTCCAGCTTCCCATCCCATATTCCATGGTGTTTTTATTTCTCCCCTTCTGCCTCACAAAACCTTTTCTCTTTTATACCATCCCATCCATACTGCATTCTCCAATTCCTCCCGTTGCTCATATTTCAAATCCTGCTTGTGAAGTTCATCATGAGTTAAATACAGTCATACCTTGGGTTGAAGTTGCTTCAGGTTGAGCGTTTTCGGGTTGCGCTCCATGGCGACACGGAAGTAACAAAACGTGTTACTTCCGGGTTTTGCCGCTCGTGCATGCACTCAAAATGACGTCAGACACATGTGCAGAAGTGACAAATCGCGACCCGCACAGATTCAGGTTGTGTTTATTTCAGGATGCGAACAGGGCTCCAGAACGGATTCCGTTCATATCCAGAGATACCACTGTAGTCCAAAAAGTGTTTCCGGCCTTCCACAAAGCGATCATCGCTAGATTCTCTTAATCTGTTCTACATCATCCATCACCTCACTTCCCCATTCTTTGGTGGGATCTTCCATTTTTGTGCGTAGTGAATCCTAGCCGCTGTTGTTACATACGTGAGAAAAGAGGGATGAATGATTAACCACTCTTGGAATTGTAGCTCTCTGAGGGGAATAGGGTCTCCTAGCAACCAGTCTCAGCACCCGTCACAAACTCTTAATCTGGCTGTTAAACTTGGCCAGCTCTTTCTTCCCTTCCCTTGTGGACCCTCCCTCCTTTCTTCGTCCTGTAATAAACGGGGTCCCTTTTTCCCCTCGCCTGTAAACTCCATTCCCTCTCCCTTATCGTCTTGCTGTTTCCACGCAGGTCCAGGTGGTGGTGCTGCAGTGGGGAGCCTGGCTTCTGCGCATGCGCCAACCCGGTGAGGACCCAGTGGGGCGGCCGCACTGCGCCCCCAGCCTGCTGAGTTGCAGCTCGGACAGCAGCGACGGCAGCGGCACGCCGACCCGGCAGGCCCGTCTCCCCGTGGCGCTGGCCAACGGCAACCTCGCCTACCCCGCGGCGCTGCTCCCGGCCAAGCCCCCCGATGTGCCACGCCCGTTCCTCCCATCACCGGAGCTGCCGTCCTCCAGCCCCGAGGAACTGCTTGCTGCCCCCGAGCTGGGCCACATCCTGGAGGAACTGCACTATGTGGCTCAGTGTTTTCGGGGCCGCGACGCCGCCCAGGCCGCCTGCAGCCAGTGGAAGTTTGCGGCGGCCGTCCTGGACCGGCTGTGCCTGGTTACCTTCGCTCTGGTCCACATCGTCTGCTCCATCGGCATCCTTATGGCCGCGCCCAACTTCCCCGAGGCCATCACAAAGGACTTCCTGTGACCTTAAGCCCACAAAATGGCAGGTTTTCCCGACGCCTAGGTTTTGGCGTCCTCCCCTGGCAGCAGGACAGGTGTTTCTAACATGGCTTCTCTCCCTAGCGGCAGGATGTTGCTAGGGGCTTCCGGCGAGGAGTATCCAGGACAATTGAGGACAACCGGCCAGGACTTCCGACCCACTTGTGAACTCTGTCCTGCCGAGTTCTGTGTGCTCATCAGGAGGACCAAACGGACACCGTACCGACACCCCTGTCCCACATGCCAAGTCCGTAACACTTACCCTGAAGGATTTCAGATCATAGCTGTCAACTTACAGATTTGAAAATAAGGGGCCAGCAGCCTCAAAAATAAGGGATCAGCAGCCAAAATAAGGGATTTTCCCAGCACAGGTATGTTCAGCTTCTGAGCCCTCCGAGCCAAAGGCAGAAAACCCAGCCAGAAGCCAAACGAAGCCTCAAGTGGTGGTTCCCACAGCGCAGCAACCCGGCAAAGGGGACGCAGCAAGGGAAACCACCGTCCCCTCTCCGCTGGGAAGCGCTGAGCAAAGGCAAGTCCCCAGGCAACGCGGCAGATTTGATCGGCACAAGGCATGCAAGCCTCACCCCCCAGTCGTTCTTAGACTCCTTATTGGGTGAGCAACGCAGCCAAGCAACACAGTTGGGGCCTCCCACCTCCCTGGCCGGCAGGGAGGGAGGGAGGGAGAGGAGCTGCTTCCTTTGAAACCTGGGAAATTTAAGGGACATCATCAATAAGGGACAGCAGAGGGACACAGCGCTGGGATAAGGGACTTTCCCGCCAAATAAGGGACGGTTGACAGCTATGTTTCAGATTCAAACTTCCTCTAGAATTTACCACTCATTGTTTTTCTGAGAGGGGCCTATTTGAGCCTGAACGCCACGGATGTCAAAAAGGCCTCATTCTCTGTCCTGCCCCATTGCTGCCGCACGCAGCGCCGTTTCCCTTCTGCTGCAGTTCGTCTTCCGCCAAAGAATTGGTTATCTGTCTCGCTGCCTGCTGTGGCGAAATTACATAATATATGTAATGAATTACCCCGGCGTTATGTTACGCAAAGCCCTGTGCATTTCGGTGAAAATGAAACACAGAGCAAATGGTGTGTTAATCGGTCTTGTGTCGTTTGCAGACCAAGAGCAGCAGCAGCAAATTCCAATTGCATTTGCTGTCTCCATTTCCCTTCCGTTCTTGGGACAACCAAGCAAACATGGGCCACTTCCTGGAACTCCCAAATCAGTTTGGGAGCCCTGGCCTGGTTTATAAACCCCGGAGGAGGTTTTCGTAGAGACCCTTTTATAGCAAAGGAAACTAAATCAATTCACATGTCTTTGTGTGTACACATCCTGCGCTGGATCGTGGCCAGGGATTCAAGCCCTGCCCCAGCAGCCTTGAGCCAAGGCCACATGGTCACTCTCTTTGCCTCAGTTTTCCTAGGCTGTAAAATGGGAACATGCCAAGCTACCCTCTTGCCAGGGTCTGCTATGAAGTCAAAGGATGCAATGAAGTTTATGAAAGTGTTTTTGCAACGGACGAGGTTCAGATTCACTGAATGTGGGAATGTTTTTATTGTGTCATACAGTACCAATCTTCTCACTTGGAAAGGCAATGCTATGAACATTCGCATGTTCACAGTTTTGTGTATGTTAACAAGACATTGCTAAATGTCGTGCCAAAAGGAAGAGGGGGGTATCTTTCCATTTTGATGGTTTATTTGTGATCTTTCTGACCCCCCCCCCCCCGTATAGTGTGTTACCATTTATGGTGGCAAATATATAAATGTATTTTTTTTTAACACTTGCCTTCCCAGGAGGACAGCGAATGTTAGCCAAATCTAGTACACCTTTTCTCTCCTCTTTTCACAACTTTTCGTAACTACTACAGTACCTCTAAGTGAGGGCAACATAGATTGGATTTGCTTTTCATTTAATTTTATTTAGACAGAAAAAATTAAATTATTAAAAGTGGCAATAAATAATCAATAACTTAAGCATTGATATTGTCTGAAACATATAATCCAACTCTTCGTTTTTCTTAAAATTCCTCATTACTAAAAGTTCTTCTGATTTTGGGGGTTCCCCCCTTCTTTATTTTTCCCCTCATTTTTTCCCTTTTCTCCTTCTAAATAAAATGTCCAAGTAGTAAACCCACCTCCCACCTCCCTAGAAGGGAAAAAGAAAAGAAAAAGAGAGAGGGACAGAGAGAGAAAGAGAAAGAAAGAAAGAAAGAAAGAAAGAAAGAAAGAAAGAAAGATTAAAAAATCCTCTAAAATCAGAAAAGTTAACATGGTGATGGATAGGAAACCCTTTTTTAAAATTTAATTGCAGCTAATCGCAATGGAATTATTTACAATTACTGGATCAGCAAAAGAGACTTGTAAACATATATTTCTTTTTTCTTCTCTTTCCTTCCTCATGGTATATAACCTTGATTTCAGAGCGCTTGTGAGCATGAGAGGTTTCTGAGCACGGAGGGAGAGAGAGAGATTATGGTTTGATATCCCCAGCCCTCCATCCTTAGGGGAGACATAGGTAAAAATAAAGACAAGGAGGGACAAAGACCTTCTGTTTTGCAGTGGGGGCAGGAGGAAGAGTCATGAGTAGGTTTTGGTCTCTGGGCTTGTTGGGTTAACTTTACACACACCAAACTACTCAAGAGGGGAGAGTGAGCGTGGGGTGTGTTTAAGCAGAAAGGGAAGAGAAGTATTTTGGGTCTGGGGTCTGATAGAGCAGAAAGATAAGGAATGGATAATTCAGTCAGTACCGAGAATGGGGAATTTCTGGTAAGCAAGGAGCTTAACTTAGGAAGAGACACCCTGTGTTTGGAGATCCAGCTTTGGTGAGAATCCTTTGACTTGCCCTCTTGGCGAGCATTGAGTCCGTTCCGTGCCCTCGGATCACCACCCAAACAAACAAGGTCTGGACAGCAGCTCTGTGTTACGGCCCTGCACGACAACCGGGTGTATAAAACTGCAGTTGGCCCTCCTCACATGTTTGGATATGGAGATACGAAGGCTAAGGTCTGGTTTCTCTAGAGATTTTTTATTTGCCTTTCTTTCGCCCTCTCCGAGAAACCAAAGAATGGATTCGCATGGCGGGAGGGGGATGAGCGGAAAGATTAGCTGTGAAACAGCTGGCAGAAAATGTGGTCAATCCAAAAGATCTCTTGGCCGAAATGGACGCAGGTGGCTTCAGGAATGCTGGGAAGTTTTGGCAGCAACCTCGCGGCTGATTTGGAGAGGTGGGGCTGATTTGGAGAGGTGGGCAAACCAGAGATCTTGCAGCCAGCCTCTTTATGGGGCATAGGCTGCATCCAGTCTGTCTCTGCTCATCTTGTGAGGGATATGCTGAATGACAACGGGAAGGAGTATCGCATTTTCATTGCCCTCCAGTTCTGGCTGGCCGGATACTCAAAGTCCAGGTGTTTCCATTTTCCCCACTGGGTGGTTTTTGGTGTCCTGCTTTGAAACGCTCTCCTACATCAGCCAGACTGTGTTGCCCAAAGGGAAGCTGGCAGGAAACGGTGGCCAAAAGAGTTCGGGTTTAATTTCAGGTTTGCATGTGGCTCTTCCTCCAGAAAGGCCCTCTCCTAACACAACCAGAAAAGCCTTCAAGTTTTTGTTTCTCTGTCTTAATCACTTCATCTGGGGTCCCCGGAGCCTCACATGCCATCTTAGGCTCAAAACAAAAAGTTTGCTCGTCCAGTTGTTGGGTTATTTTGACCCCCTCCTTCCTCTTTGAGGTTTCCTCCATCCTCGAAGCATTTCTGGATCCCTGAATGGCAATACCAAGATACTTGGGGGGTGGAGGAGAGGCACATTTCCCTTTGATATGAAAAAATATAAGTTTCTGCTCTGATCCATCCACCCCAAACGCCGATACGACGGGTGGTGATAAAGTTTCCAGGAGAAGAGAACAGGGAGAGCGGTTTTGGGGTTGTTGTTTCTGGGGGTGGGGGAATATAATGACATGCTCTTTCAAAGCCCGGTGGGGAGAGAGGGTCTGGACAGGCTGTTTCTTTAGGGTGAGGACGGCTGCATTTCCACCAGTGCTCCTGTGGCTTTAAACAGCAGCGTATCTGCAAAATACCGGCACTGACCCATTTAATCTGCATTGTATGATTAAAGGTTTCCACTCCTAAATGGTGGGCAGGTTGCTGATATTTGCAGCGGCAAGTATCCAACAGAACCCCCCACCTCTCCCAAAAAAGCTACTTGCAGGGGAGGCTGCCTTGTTGCACCCCTGTATGAGGCCCTGGTCTGAGATTTCCTGAGGAGGCACTCTCAGGGCAGCGACTTGTGCAGAGCTCCTTTGGGCTTGGGTTGTTTTACACTGGCCTGCGTGGTTCCAAAAAATCAAGCTCTCACCTCCTGAGAGGTTGCCTGGATTGGTGTAAGAAATTGGGTGGAGAGTGGATTATCGGAGGCCCACAAGCTGCCCGCAAACCCCTATATTGGCCCATTCCTTAGCCCCCCCAAGTCCCTAGGTTGCTGCACCCTAACAGTGCAAGAGCAAAAGGGCTGAGGATCCCAAAGGTGAGGCTGGGTTCCTCTCCGGTTTGGTCCTGAGTCCATCTGTCTTGGTGTTTCTTCTGTCCAAGCTTGCCTTGTCCTAAATTTCCTTCCGCCTTGAATCTTGCTTTTTAAATTATTATTCTAAGCAGGGCTTTCTTGAGCTGCATGTCTTGGTGACTTCGGTTCCCACAATGCAGTTCTTCTTGGCTGGGTTGGGGGGAGGGAGGGGGCAAGGATTGGAGTGGATGGAGTGGGGAGTGGGGAAAGCCCTGTGGCTGGCAGAAGGGGAGATATATATATAGAGAGAGAGATATATAGTGAGCCCGTCTCATCACTCATCCCATCCTCAAAGAGGGGCTTGGTTGGCGCAGCTGAAGGGGGATCTTCCGGGTCTCCGGCCAGTGAGGAAATCGGTGCCCCTCGATCTCAGAGAGCCAGTGGCTTTCCTATTATCTACGAGGAGGAAGAAGAGCAGAGGAAGAGAGGAAGGGGGCAGGAGGGAAGGGGGAGACATCAAGGGGGCTTTGTTCCTCCAGTAAGCTCCAGACCTGGAAAAAGAGAGAGAGAAGGGGAAACAAACAACAGAAAAAGAACAGAGATATATATATTAAACGTCTTTCTTTCCAGCTAAAGCCAGTGGGTCACAGAGAATCTGAGGTGCCCAGAAGCCTAGGACATGCAGACAGAGGAGGGTGGTTTGCGTGGAGTCCTGGGATCGAAATCTTCCCCTCGATTTCTGCCCAACCTGGGTGAGGCGGCCATGTTTGAATAGGCTGCGTCTTCTGCAGCTCCTTCCCACTTGGGGGGCCACAGAAGAGGCTCCCCTGGCCTCCAGAGTCCTCGTCCCCCCTTGACTGTGCCAGAGGATGTATGTCAATAAATCTCGTTTTGAGGGTGTGTCGTGATTCCTTCCCTGGCTGAACAACGCAGCCACGATTAAAACATCTAGTAAATTTTGAGCGGTCAAGTAAGGATGGATGGATCCGACCAATTATGCTCCATCACTTTCTCATTTCCCCCAGTCTTAAATTCAGTTATCCACGTGTTCCTCAGCAATTTGCAAATTCTTTATTTCTTTTAGAGAAAGCCTTGCAAAAATTCGTGTTGGGAGTGAATTTTTCATTGTGCACACATTGTTGTGCGAGGTTTGGAATAACAACGGGCACATCTTTGCAAGCGATTTCCACGAATCGGATGCATTTGTTTGTGTGTGATTCACACTAAAGTTTGCATCTTGGTGCACACTACTATCTAGTAATATATGCTTTTTTTGGACACGGCTGGAGAATTTTGCACTGTAAAGTTTGGAGAAGCACGAATTTTTGTAGGATTGCTGCGTTTCGGTTCGCGTCTCATTTCGGACGGTGCGAATTGGGTGGATTTGCATTCAAAAATGCCAACAAAACCCCCAGGGTGAAGGCAGCTGGTCTGCGCTCCGCAAATGTATATTAATAATAGTAATAAGAACCTTTTAGGAATAGCCACAGAAAAAACGCCTGTGGTTAGATTTGCAGGACGAGGCAATGGCGCTCATGGTGAGTCAGATCGTCTCTCTTACTCCTTTCTGTCTCTCTGCCTCCACCCCACAAAGCAGGGCAAATTTCCCTCTGTTCCCCGCCAACACCGTCCCAAGATTCCAGCAGACAGAGCCCCCTCTAGCACAAAGCACCCGCTTAGGACCATCCAATTAGCTCTGTTCTGCCATTTTGCCGTGTCTCCAAAGGCCACGGAGAATGGCAAGATGGCAGCCGACGAGGAACCTGATCCCATTAGGGGACTTTCCGGAGTTTTGGCTTTTTATGGAGAGTGGTGGGCCGAACCCTGCTCTCAGGTTGTCATATTCCACCCCTCCTGCATCTCTGGAGGAGACAGTTGGCTCCTATAAATTGTGGTCAGGGAAGATTCCCCCCTTTTCTTAACCTCTGCCCCGAACTCTGTTTTGGTCTTAAAGATAACCCTCGTGTTATTCTACCTTTCCCCCTGCCTTGGGCTTTAAAATAATAATAATAATAATAATATTTATACCCCGCCCATCTGGCTGAGTTTCCCCAGCCACTCTGGGGTGCTTCCAATCAAGTGTTAAAAACAATACAGCATTAAATATTATGGGGTTTTGACTCTCTTTGGCTTCCCCCCATCTTAAAACCCTGGGTTGTAGCCACGATAATCCACTCAAGAAAGTTCTTTAAAGAATGTTGCAGTCATGGGAGCGGTGGAAGCAGAAAACGACCCTCCTTTTTTGGGTGGGTGGGTCTGTCGTGTCTGGTGGTTTGAAATGACTGGGATGATGGGCCTCGCTCCCCACCCCCGTTGAGACGCCGCCCTGTGGAGCCCATCACTGGGGGGGTCCGGCCTCCACACAGCCTTGGCCACGAGCCCCACTCCACGATGCTTTATTTTTTAGCAACTAGAAATACAGACACACACACACACACACACACCAACGACGACGACAAAAAGAAAGAAAGCAAACACACGGGAAGAACCCACGACGACAATAAAGAACGACGACGAGAAAAGAAAAGGTAGAGGGCTTTTTTTGGAAGCTGGGGATTCTCATGGACAAGAACAGCCCGGCTGGCCAAGCACAACAACACATCGGGATGTGAGATTCCGCAGGCGGCAACGGTTGCCGTGGAACAGCCAATCAGGAATCTCCGGGATGGATGTATGGCAGTGGTACCCAATAGGTTTGCAGAAGGGAGTGATGAATAATAGGGGGCCAGGGGGGAGAGAAAGAAGTTCATGCAGCAGGTCAAAGAGATGGAGACGGGGTAGGGCGGTGGGTCAGGCAGGCAGGCAGTCTAAAGGGGGTCAGGATGGGGAAGAGGAACATGAGTGTTGAGGGGGTGGGTGAATTGTGAGCACAGCCCACAGGGTGTTTTTTTGGGGGGGGAGGGTTGGGGGAGAGAATCACCTTTGCCACACAAGAGTGTTGACTTGTGTCTGTTCCCTTTGCCCCAAACTAATGTATGCAATTTGGGGAGGGGCACGAACTTGTGGAATATGATGCAACCCCCCTTTTTCTGCTGTTCTCAGACCTGTGCTCCAAATCACTAGGGTTGCAAGCCCTCCTGCAAAACCCTTGTTTGTGATGGGAACAGCTCCTGACCTGTTTCACTGGGTACCGTATTTTTCGCTCTATAAGATGCATTTTTCCCCTCCTGGAAAGTAAGGGGAAATGTGTGTGCATCTTATGGAGCGAATGCAGGCTGCGCGGCTATCCCAGAAGCCAGAACAGCAAGAGGGATCGCTGCGCAGCGCTCCCTCTCGCTGTTCTAGCTTCTGGCTTAGCCCCTCAGTCCCTTCCCACACCTCCCGGAAAAGCCCCCAAGAGCCTGCAAGCGCCGCACACACGCTCCTCGCGGCTTGTAAAAGGGAGCGCTGAGCAGAACCTGGGATGCCTACAGGCTCTGCTCAGCGCTCCCTTTAAAGAATATTTTTTTCTTGCATTCCCCCTCTAAAAATAGGTGAGTCTTATGGTCTTATGGAGCGGAAAATACGGTACTTATTCTGCAGTCCTCAAATCGGCACTATGTACCTAAACCCAGTGGGCAAGGGTACCCAGTCTTGGCCTGCCTTGGGTGTGTGTGCCCAAGTTGGCCTCCAAAGTGGTTTTATTCAGACCACACCTGCCTGTCAACCAGCTGGTGTCACTGTGGGCAATACGCTGGCAAATCAGACCCCTGCAGCTGGCAGGATTGAACCCTGTTTGTCAGTTGGTGAGCAGAATGTTCCTGTTCAGATTGCAGGCGGCCAAAATACAGGGTGCGGTTTCTTTGCTTCCACGTAGCTCTGTGCTATGCTTTGCAGTCCCAACAAAACGCTTCAAAATGCAGCGTCTTGTAATGTCACTGCGATTAACCAAACAATTTAACCCCTGTGTTGCAAACAATAGTCAGTAACATTGAAGGCAACAGGATGACCAAATACAATGAGACGATATCAATATACACTCTTTGTATAATATGAAATATATGAAATCACATAAACAGAAAACTTATGAATCTCTGAAAGTCACAAAATATGCATTCTTAATGGATTTCAATGATACGATATCAATATACACTCTTTATATACCGTATTTTTCTCTCTATAAGACACACTTTCCCCCCTTCAAAAATTAAGGGGAAATGTGTGTGCATCTTATGGAGCGAATGCAGGCTCCATGGCTTCAGCAAAAGCAACGCGAAGCCTCCGAAGCGCAGCGGGAGCGCTTCCGCCGCACTCCGGAGGCTTCGCGTTGCTTTTGCTGAAGCCTGGAGAGCGAGAGGGGTCGGTGTGCACTGATTCCTCTTGCTCTCCTGGCTTCGCTTCGCTGGAGAGGCACTGCAAAGTTTTCCCTCTCTGCGCAGCGCCCCTTCAGCGAAGCGGGAGGAGAAATGGAAGGGGCTCCATTTCTCCTGCCGCTTCGCTGAAGGGGCGCTGAGCAGAGAGGGAGAGAATTTTTTTTTCTTGTTCTCCCCCTCTAAAACAAGGTGTGTCCTATGGTCAGGTGAGTCCTATAGAGCGAAAAATTCGGTGATATGAAATCACATAAACAGAAAACTTATGAATCTCTGAAAGTCACAAAATATGCACTCTTAATGGATTTCATATATTTCATATTATATAAAGAGTGTATATTGATATCGTATCATTGTATTTGGTCAGCCTGTTGCCTTGGATGTCACTGCAATTGACAGCTGTGTGGCCCCACCTTCCTATCCAATTTACACACCCCTGGGTGGGAAGGTTGGGATCTGGTCCGGTGGACCAGTTTACAGGTACAAAATGTGTGTCGAGTGCGCCTGAGACCCCATGTAGCAAAGGTGGAAGGTGGGGTTTTTTTTGGGGGGGGGAGAGAGAGACAGGATCAGGGAGTGGGTGGGAGAGGAAAGGAAAACTTTTTAATTTTTATTTTTTTTACATTCGCCCGCAGAACAAAAAGCACAAACCAATTGCACAGAGCCACCAGCCAAATGCGTCTGAGAGATTAAGAAACAACCGTACAGACAGGCAAAAAAAAACCAAAACAAAACAAAACAAAACACACACAGCACAGGCAAGAAAATCATAGAAAAGAACAGGCCACAGCGATATGGTGACGACAGCGGTAGAAAAGGTGACCGAAACCAAATACAGGTAAATTGGAGGGTGAGGCAGTGTTCTCAGGTGGGGCAGCTTGGAGTATTAAGGGATGGAAGGGGCAGAGGTGGTGCCCAGTTCAAAATCGAATTGAGACTCTCTTTTTGGAGTTTGGGGGCAGAGACGGGGGGACGTGTGGGTGCAGGGGGCCGTGTGTGTGTGTGTGTGTGTGTGTGTGTGGTGGAGGGGGTCTTGCTGTGCATGGGGAGGCATAGGGAGGGGGGGAAAGGAGGGAGGGGGAGATAAGTTCACCAAACGAAAACTACGTTCCAGAAACTCACGGCACATCCAGTAAACGCTAAACCACGCAGACGTCATGCAAAAAGAGTGCAGCTCGGATCACATGACGTTTTTGTTTGTTTGTTCTTTCCAAATAATAAAGAATAATAATAACAATCACTTTTCTTTTGTTCATTCCAGAGGATGCAACTTACAAGGGGGGGCGGAGCTACGTCTCTCGCGACAGGCGAAGGGGTTGGCTTAGCAACAGAGTCGTCTCAAGATATGATTGCAACACCCTGTCGGAGGGAGGGGGGAGGGAGGGGGTGGGTGTGGTTTCGAGCAGCAAAGAAAAAAAACGGGAATTTGGTTTTCTTTTTGTTTGTTTTTGTGTGTGTGTGTGCGCGCGTGGAAAAACGAACGGTTCTTTAAATTTGTTTTTTTGCAACTTCACCGATAAGAAAAGGGTTTTCTAAAAAATAAAATAAAAAGGACATTTAGTCAAAGGAAAACGACACTGCTTACTGACACATGGAAAGAAGACACGAGACAGGGAGGTTTCGACTCTTGTCACTTGTAAACTCCCAGCATGCATTGGGAAGAAAATGTACGAAATGCGTTGTCACAACTTTCATTTTTAAAGAAAAATTGTCCCTTGATTCTTTTAGGACAGGTGTGGGGGAACCAGTCCCAGTCCCTGCAAGGGAGATTAGACTCCCCCCCCCCCCTTGGCTTAAAAAAACCCCAAAGCACAACCCACAACTGACAATGGTCCTTAAGTGAGACTGGTGGCGAGGCACAATCTAATATGACTAATTATACAAATCCACTATTCAAAAAATAATGTTCTTTTCCACTGCACCTTTCTCAATTTCATCAAGCTGCCTGGCAAACAGATCTACAAATGTTTTTAATCTTTGTTTGTTCCCTTAAAAAAAACTAAACGAAAAAATGATCCCCACCTGTCCAAACTCGTTTCTGACAGTACAGTGGTGCCCCGCAAGACGAATGCCTCGCAAGACGGAAAACTTGCTAGACGAAAGAGTTTTCCGTTTTAGAGGCGCTTCGCAAAACGAATTTCCTATGGGCTTGCTTCGCAAGACGAAAATGTCTTGCGAGTTCCTGCGGATTTCCCCCCCTTTCCCGCCCTTTTTCTAAGCCGCTAAGCCGCTTATCCGCTAAGCCGCTAATAGCGCTAATCCGCTAAGCCGTCAATGGGCTTGCTTCGCAAGACGAAAAAACCGCTAGACGAAGAGAATCGCGGAACAGATTCATTTCGTCTTGCGAGACACCACTGTATTCTGAAACCCAACCACTGGAGATGATCCTTACTTGCCCTGGGCAACTAGGCCAAGATGGCTGTCTGCAATCCAGCTTACCAAAGCCTCTGTTGAACTTTTTGCCAATTCCTTGGGTTAAAAAGAATGAATTTGTAACACTCCAGAATGGAAAGTGGGCCATAACTGATTGAGGGTGGGTGTTGGAGGAGACAACATCCCAGAACTGACTTCTGAAATTTAAACATACCAGGGGGAGAAAACACGCGTGCTCACAAGATTTCCTTGATTTGAAAACAACCACCCAGAAGGGTCACCTGGGGCGATGCCCTGCAAAACAGGGAAACCCCCACCTGTCACACCTGACAAAGAAGCTTCACACCTGGAGAGATTTATCTGTAGGTGGGGAAATGTGAACGAGAGCAAAGGCATGGTGTGACAGGTTCTAATAATATTATTTTTTTATTTGTACCCCGCCCATCTGGCTGGGTTTCCCCAGCCACTCTGGGCGGCTTCCAACAAAGATTAAAAATACATTAAAATGTCACACATTAAAAGCTTCCCTAAGCAGGGCTGCCTTCAGATGTCTTCTAACCATCAGATAGTTGTTTATTTCCTTGACATCTGATGGGAGGGTGTTCCACAGGGCAGGCGCCACCACCGGGAAGGCCCTATACCTGGTTCCCTGTAGCTTTGCTTCTCGCAATGAGGGAACGGCCAGAAGACCCTCGGAGCTGGACCTCAGTGTCCGGGCTGAACGATGGGGGTGGATGTCATGCCACACCTAGACACTAGTGAGTCCTGTCCTCTCTCCCCGAACCCTCCTCACATGCAGGTCTCTATTGAGCCTCCACCCTAAAATATACATCCGCAACGGCTGGGATTGGACTGTCCAATTGCTCTTGATGCCTTTAGAGGAGGCTGTGCGTGGTCTCTCTTAGGGGCGCTGACTTGAGCCCCAGGTTATGGGTGCCCAATGGTGACATAACATGACATCATGGCGTCACGGCACTTCCGAGGGCTGCCAGGGTCTCCAACGTTGTCTGGTAGGAACCAGAAGTCGCGTCACAGTCCTGCACTGCGGGTGCTAAACACCCACGATTCTTTTTTGTGTGTGGGTGCCCTGTCACCCTGGGATCCCTAGACCTGGTGCCCAGACCAGGGACTCGTGCAGAATCACAACAGCAGCAGCAGGCCCAGCAGCCTCAGAGAAGGCACCCTGTGGCCAGCGCTGACCTCTTTCCCGAAAATTGCAAACCTTTGCAAAGGTGCAGAGCTCAGCCACAGCGAGGCAAAGAGAAGTATCACCAGAGGCATTCTGGGTAAATAAAGATGGCTCTGGCGACAGCCTCTTCAGCACTGTTAGCTGTTTCTGCTGCTGCCCCCCCCAGTGCCCCCACACTTGTCCAGGCTACCCCTTACTCTCAAATGCAAGAGCACAAATGCTTAATTTGAGATCTTGCCAACTCTGCTCTGCTAAGGCTGGCTGAACGTCACCCTGCTCTCTTCGTATTTAGAACTGGTTGAACATAGATTTAAAGATTGCCTTCTCTGCCCCCTCCACCTTGAAACATCTTCCACCCCCCCAAAAAAAATATGACCAGGACTGTGTCGCCCCCTAGTGGCTGGGTGGACACTGTGCAGAATAATGTCAGCCAGAACATACAGCACAGCGAAGGAGCAATCTGTGGCCCCCAAACTCAGATGTTGCTGGACTACAACTCCCAACAGCCCCAGCGGCCAGCGTGGCCCCCCCAATGGGCAGGGATGGTGATGGAAGTTGTAGCCCGGCTGTCTCTGGAGGTCGCAGGTTCCTCTCCCCAAGTCTTGGTGCTCTCCTGCAGACTAGGGCAAAACCCCCACTCCCCCAGCCAAAACATGACAGCGGATTGCAACATGGGCTTGCAGCAACTGGTGCAATTGTGTAAAGAGAGATATTTTGCATTTTGAGCTCTCTGGGCCTGTTGGGTCCTGCATCAACATGTCTCTCACAGAACGGGCAGAGGCTACTCCACCAGGAAGGCGTTGGGGTCAATGGGCCAGGAGTTAAGGAAAACAAGCTTTCTCGGAAGAGATTTCACGCTGCAATTTCCCTCTCGGATCCTTGCAACCGGCCAATCAATGCATTTCGAGGGACTTCCGGGGTGCGGGGGTCAGGTGTTGAGGCGCGGTGGTGCCCTCCCTCCAACCCTCCAATGATGCCCGATATGCCCATCTGCTCCAGCGGTGTCTCCTAATCTCCCTCGCTTTGGAAGGGGGGGCACCCACCTGATGGGCAGCCGGTTCAGTAGGGCCGGTTGGCGTCTTTAGGCCTCTTGAGCTGGACTTTGAGACGCTTCATCCCAATCTGGAAACCGTTCATGGCCTGGATGGCAGCCTGAGCGCTGGCAGGATTGTCAAAACTTACGAATCCTGCAAAAGGCAGAGGGGAAACGGACAAGGAGAAGGGAGGATGGGGTAGGCGAGGGCCTGCTGTGACCTCACAGCATGCAGACGGAGACCGTCCCCCCCTCCGTAGAACCCACCCCTTGCTTGGTTTGGTTTCTAAAGCAAAGGTTTAAGTTGATAGTCCCTATGAGGGAGGTGAAGAAGGCACGCTGGGGGGATGTTTCTCTCTCTGCGTGCCGAGTGCGAGGTTTTTAGCCTCTGCGGATTGCGGTCCCCCATGATTTAGGGGACCCTATTCTCTCCCCCCAGAACCCTGCTGGGCTATCCCTACCGAAACATTTGCTCTGATTGGTGGCCCGGTCCACAAAGACTTTGGCGGAGATGACGTTTCCGAAGGGAAGGAACATCTGCAAGATCTCGGAGTCTGTGAACTCCTGCGGCAGGTGGTAGATGAAGATGTTACAGCCCTCGGGACCTGGGAGAGGACGGCCATGTTTCGGGATAAAGTAAGGCGGGAGGGAGGGAGGAGAGAGAGAGAATTGTTTGTTGAGAACATGCTGGAACACAGAGGGAGCTGGCTGTGCAATCCACACACCCCGTAACATTTAGATGGAAGGAGGTACAGGGTTATAAAGAGCAGGACTAGCCGCCTGAGAAACAGTTTCTATCCAAATGCGATTTTGGTTTTAAATGCAGTGTAAGGAGTCTCTGGGACACGGGTGGCACTGTGGGTTAAACCACAGAGCCTAGGACTTGCTGATCAGAAGGTTGGCGGTTCGAATCCGCACGACGGGGTGAAATCCTGTTGCTCGGTCCCTGCTCCTGCCAACCTAGCAGTTTGAAAGCACGTCAAAATGCAAATAGATAAATAGGTACCACTCTGGTGGGAAGGTAAACGGCGTTTCCATGCGCTGCTCTGGTTCGCCAGAAGCGGCTCAGTCATGCTGGCCACATGACCCAGAAGCTGTACGCCGGCTCCCTCGGCCAGTAAAGCGAGATGAGCGCCGCAACCCCAGAGTCGGCCATGACTGGACCTAATGGTCAGGGGTCCCTTTACCTTTACCTAAGGACTCTCTATGGGAGTATATTGTATTTAATTGTCGGGTACCAGAGTTTTTAGGGGGCTAACCAGGCTGGGATAGCTGGGATAGCAGGCTTATTGATTTTTGAATGTCTGATGTAGATTTTTTCAATTTCGTTGTTCTGTATGGGACAATGACAATGAAGATTATCGTATCGAAAGCGAGACATTGCCGGTGCCTCAGGACCTCCGCTGAGGAAGCGGCGGACCGGATTCCAGAATGTTCCAATGGAAATAATGACTACAAGTCAACGGCAGCTGTGGGGTGGGTGGGGAAAGGGGCTTGGTGACCCACCTACCTTCCCGCTGTTGCTGCTGCTGCTGTTGTGGAGGCGGCTGCTGGGCGATGATGGTGGCTGGCTGTTGCGGGAAGGCCGGGCTGACCAGTCCGTAGGCAGCAGGGTAGGCGGCTGTGGGGGCAAGCGGGGCAGAGTGAAGCCTAAGCTCCTCACATTGGCCGAGCAACGGGCAGAGAGAGAGCGACAGGCCTGCAGTGTTGCCCAACCCGCGGAAGAACACGTTGCGGGCACTGCCCAGGCAGAAAGGCTTAAGGCGCAGAGCGGGCACTGTGCCCTTCTAGGAATGGACAAAACCACCAGCGTTCCTAATCTTGTGTATTTCTGAACCATTTTTTTGCTTGCCAGCATTTTATCCTAAGGTACACATTTTTACATACAGGTATCCTTAACACACATTTTTAAAAAACCAGCAGTTTACCCCATTCTTGGGAGAATTTCTGCATGTGGTTTTCACCAATACATGCATATACTGTATTTTTCTGTGTATAAGACGAGGTTTTCCCCCTAAAAAATAATGTGAAAAATTAGGGGGGAGCGTCTTATACATAGATATCTTTCCCTCCATTTTCTTAAATCTGAGTCCCCCAAAATAGGGGGCATCTTATACATGGGGGCGTCTTACAGATGGAAAAATATGGTATATTTTTTTTGAAAAACATGCACTTTCCTCTAATGTGCTGGGGGGGGGGGGTTGTGTTTGGAGAACTGCATGGTAAAATTTGAAGCGGTGCAAACTTTGAAGGACAGCTGTGTTTCAGTTCCCATCATTATTCCAAGAAGTAGGCATGAGGGAGCTTTGCGAACCAAACCAAATTCCTCTCTCCTCTCTGGACCCTTCCCAGATCTCGCTGGACCACAAACCCCGCAGTTCCTGAGCGCCACTAGCCTGTGGAGCGCCAGAGACATTCCCCATCCCCGACGTAATAGATGTGGCATTCTGGGAAAGCCAATGAGCCAACATCCCTGGCGCCATCTTGGCCATAGAGCAGGGACCAGGTCTCTGGTGTTGCCTGGGCAACGAGGCCTTGGCAAAAGGAGATATATGGTCCCAGAATCCTATAGATGCCCATTCCCCACCCCATACCTGTATAGTGTTGCATCCCAGCGTACGCCTGCTGCAATGGGTCCACGGGGGCTGCTGGGCTCTGTGCTGTGTCAGGGGACGAAGAGGAAAGAGTGCGCATTTATGAGACGATAATGGCCTGCTTCACACACACAAAGCAAAACAAAATCTCCAAGTCGGCATGCCAGTCCTGGTTTTGTTTCCTAAGAACCAACCACATCGTGCAGCCATGGTTTGTTGCTGAATAATTGGGTGCCCTCTTCCCACCTTGGATCAAATCTATGCTTCCAGGTGCCATAGGAAAGCTGCAGAGATAGTGCAGGATAGTGCGCACCCCGGAAATGATCTCTTTCAGCTTCTGCCTTCTGGAAGAAGGTAAAGGGTTTGATGTATTACAGTATGTCTGGTGTATTACAGTATTTTAATATTTTGTTCTAAGCCGCCCAGAGTGGCCAGGGAAGCCTAGCCAGATGGGTGGGGTATAAATAATAAATTATTATTATTACTATTATTATAAAGACCAGGACTAGCCGCCTGAGAAACAGTGTTTATCCAAATGCGATTTTGGTTTTAAACGCAGTGTAAGGTAGTCTCTGTGGGAGTATATTGTATTTAATTCTGGGGTATCAGAGTTTTAAGGGGGCTAACCAGGCTGGGATAGCTGGGATAGCAGGCTTGTTAGTTTTTGAATGTCTGATGTAGTTTTTTTCAATTTCATTGTTCTGTATGGGACACTGACAATAAAAATTATTGTATCGTATCGTGTTGTACGGTTTTTTAAAGCTGCGGTTTAGCATTGCGTCGGAATCCAACCATCCTTTTCTTTGGCTGCCTGGTCCCAGGCTCTATATCTGGGGCAGGGAGCCACGCTCTGCAGAAATGAGCAGTGCCATCTGGGACACAACTCGAGGCTTCTTAGGCAAACCATGGTTAAAGCAAACGGCAGCTGAGTGTTATGTGTACCGTATTTTTCGCCCTATAGGACGCACTTTTTCCCCTCCAAAAATGAAGGGGAAATGTGTGTGTGTCCTATGGGGTGAATGCAGGCTTCCGCTGAAGCCTGGAGAGCGAGGGGGGTCGGTGTGCACCGACCCCTCTCACTCTCCAGGCTTCAGGCAGCTATCCGCTAGCCGTGGGAGACCCAGCTCTCCCAGGGCTAGCGGAGAGGTTGCCTGCACCCAGAAGCTTGGGGCGCGCTGAGCTCAGCACGCCCCAAGCTTTGGGATTAGCGCAGCGCACCTGGGGGAAAATAATCCCCCCCCAAAAAAAACTGGGTGCGTCCTATGGGCCGGTGTGTCCTATGGGGTGAAAAATACGGTAAACACAGCCAATGCTATTTCAGATTCCTCAAGCTCCGGCAGCCATCAGATCTGGAGCCCAGGTAACCCTCCAGTGGGACATGAAGCAATTTCCCTCCACGCTTGTCTGCCCACAGTGCAGAATCCTGCTCCTGTACATGGAGGCTCCATCACTAGATACTCTGACAGCTAATAAGCGTACCAGAGGAGCCCTGGTGATTCAGGTGAAAGGTCTACAACTTAGAGCAGCAGTTCTCAACCTGTGGGTTGGCAAGCCCTAGGCTCTGTAGTTTAACCCACAGCACCACCCGCGTCCCTAATATAGGATTACAGGGGTGCATTTGTGTGTGCATTTGTGTGTGCGTGTGCGTGTAGATCTAGGTGGTCTCAAGGACTTGGGTGTCCAGGAAAGAAAGACCGAAAAACGGGGGACGGGGTTTGTGTGATCAGAGGGAGATGGAGACCCCGGGAAGCCTCAGATACCTGGGTATGGGTGGACGCCGTTTGTGTAGATGGCCTCGGAGGCCGGCTGCCCCGTGCTCTGCGTGGGAACGGGGCTGTAGCCGTTGACGCTGAGGGTGGCCGGGATGGCAGACACTGGCGTGGCGGCAATGGCAGGTGGCGTGCTGGTCCCTGTTGGAAGAAGGCAGCGGAAGGTTGGCGGGGCACCAGAAACCTCACCAGGCCTCCGTGGCGGAGCCGCTCGTCTCCATAAACTCCATAGCTCTGCCCTTCTTGAAATCACACATGCGCCAAAGTTTACTCCTCTAAGCATCTCAGGCTGTCAGATCCGCGTGCAAAGACTCAGTGGGAATAAACGGTGCCAGGCTTTGCATAATACATTGTGCGTATTTTCGGCTGCTTTGCATAAACTATTCTGGCTAGAATTTCACTGCTCACCAAGTTTCAAGGGTGTCATAAGGACCGGAAGCTGGATTTGGAAAAAGAACAAACCGGGACCCCCTCCTATTTTGGACTCTGGTTGAATTGTGCCCAGGTTTCTTCTCATAGCCCGATCTTAAGATGAGCTCTGACTACCCCCATTTGAACTTTCCTTCTTAATAACAAGAAGGTTGTGAGTGGATATGTGAGTGGAGGTTTGAGCAGGAAGTCAGGGGAACTGAATTCCCTTTTAAAAATCAAATACCATGTTTTTCGCTCTATAAGACGCACTTTTCCCTCCTAAAAAGTAAGGGGAAATGTGTGTGCGTCTTATGGAGCAAATGCAGGCTGCGCAGCTATCCCAGAAGCCAGAACAGCGAGAGGGATCGCTGCGCTGTCCTAGCTTAGCCGCACGAAGCCTCTTCACACCACGGGGAGCCTTCATCCCGCTGCGCTGAGGAGGCTTCGCGGGGCTATCAATGGCTTTTGCAGGAGGCGGGGGAAGGGACAAAGGGGCTGCCCTCTGTCCCTTCCCCCACCTCCCGGAAAAGCCCGCAAGAGCTGCGCTCCCTTTAAAGAGCCGTGCGGAGCATGTTTGCAGCTTTTGGGGGCTTTCCCCCGAGGAGGGCCGAGGGCAGCCCGTCGGGGAAAAGCCTGCAAGCGCCACACACACGATCCGTGTGGCTCATGTAAGGGAGCGCTAAGCAGAGCCTGCATGCATCCCAGAATATATTTTTTCTTGCATTCCCCCTCTAAAAACTAGGTGCGGCTTATGGTCAGGTGTGTCTTATGGAGCGAAAAATACGGTAATTAATATATTTTTTTTGTCTGGGGGGCTGGAATGGCTACGCCTGAGCCAAAAATCCACCTATATCTGTAATCAGTAAAGTTGTGGCCATTTCCAATGCAGATCATTGTCTGCTTGAGTTTATTAATCACGTCTTAAATTTAGCCACTGCCCGGGGGAGTGGCACTGTGACTTGGACCACAACAAACAAACAAACAAACAAACAAACAAACAAACAGACAAACAAGGAAACAAACAAACTTCTTGGTGAATCCCCCCCCCCACTTTTTCTCCCAGGAAAAAACAGCACATATTGGGAGTGGGAAACATTTCGGATGCCTTCCAGAAAACCCTGGTTGGTCATGGTGCCAATCGTGCGTTTGTGTGCCCTGTGAGGGAGGCAGAGCCCACGCCCCCCCCCATTTCCTGGCTGGGCCTCCTTGCCCCCCCCCTTACCTGAGGAGGTTGTGATGGGGGTGATGGGGGTGGCAATGAGGCCGTTGGGGTTGATGGTGGCCATTTGCTGCAGTTGCACGGCGGCCATCGTCGCCATGGGGTTGAGGTAGGCGGAGTGCGTGGCAACAAGAGCTGCCTGTTGCTGCATTAGCTGAGGGCAGAAAAGCGGGGAAAGGGGGCAGGAGAGAGAGGGGTCAATAATAATAATAATAACAACAATTTGTTATTTATACCCCGCCCATCTGGCTGGGCTTCCCCAGCCACTCTGGGCGGCTTCCAAAAAAATATTAAAATACCGTAATGCATCAAACATTAGAAGCTTCCCTAAACAGGGCTGCCTTCAGATGTCTTCTAAAAGTCTGGTAGTTGTTTTTCTCTTTGACGTCTGGTAGGAGGGTGTTCCACAGGGCGGGTGCCACCACCGAGAAGGCCCGCTGCCTGGTTCCCTGTAACTTGGCTTCTCGCAGGGAGGGAACTGCCAGAAGGCCCTCAGATCTGGACCTCAGTGTCCGGGCTGAACGATGGGGGTGGAGACGCTCCTTCAGTAAATATAAAGCACCATGGATTTCCACAGAGTCTGTCCCTACAGCCCCATCAGCATCCTGTTATGTGACTGTCCTGCATCTCCTTCCAAGCAGGGGCCAGAGTATTGTCTCGCCAGAGTGGCGCATGCTCTGGTTATCTCTCGCTTGGACTACTGCAATGTGCTCTATGTGGGGCCGCCTTTGAAGGCGACCTGGAAACTACAACTAATCCAGAATGAGGCAGCTAGACTGGTGACTGGGACCACATAACACCGGTCTTGAAAGACCTACACTGGCTCCCAGGACATTTCCGAGCACAATTCAAAGTGTTGGTGCTGACCTTGAAAGCCCTAAATGGCCTCGGCCCAGTAGATCTGAAGGAGCGTCTCCACCCCCATTGTTCTGCCCAGGCACTGAAGTCCAGTGCCGAGGGCCTTCTGGAGGTTCCTGCGAGAAGTGAGGTTACAGGGAACCAGACAGAGGGCCTTCTTG
The DNA here is from genome assembly GCF_964252035.2 of Podarcis erhardii. Taxonomy (NCBI): domain Eukaryota; kingdom Metazoa; phylum Chordata; class Lepidosauria; order Squamata; family Lacertidae; genus Podarcis; species Podarcis erhardii. Next base: position 2,912,912 of record NC_138505.1, on the reverse strand, counting down.
GTGGTGGCGCCCGCCCTGTAGAACGTCCTCCCGTCAGATGCCAAGGCTTCACCCCCCAAAAAAGGCCAACAACTTTAGCTTCCCAGCCCTCCCTTCATGGTTAGATCACTTCCAGAATTTTTATACTGGGAGTAGATCACAGTCTCTTGTGAGTTGGATGTGACTGCTCTCGGCTATCTGAAAACTCTGCGTCCACCTTCCCTTTCTCTGGAGGAGTGCTCGAAATGGGCTTCATACGAAGGCAAATCATTATTATTTTGGTGACGGCCACCTCAAAAAAGATCCGCCCTCATCCTGTTTTCAGCAGACTCCCAACAAAGCAAGAGATGGAAAGCTCATTTTTATTGCATTTTGTTGTTGTTTAGTCGTTTAGTCGTGTCCTACTCTTCGCGACCCCCTGGACCAGAGCATGCCAGGCCCTCCTGTCTTCCACTGCCTCCTGCAGTTTGGTCAAACTCATGCTGGTCGCTCTGAGAACACTGTCCCACCATCTCGTCCTCCGTTGTCCCCTTCTCCTTGTGCCCTCCACCTTTCCCAACATCAGGGTCTTTTCCAGGGAGTCTTCTCGTCTCATGAGGAGGCCAAAGTCTTGGAGCCTCAGCTTCAGGATCTGTCCTTCCAGTGAGCACTCAGGGCCGATTTCCTTCAGAATGGAGAGGTTTGATCTTCTTGCAGTCCATGGGACTCTCCAGAGTCTCCTCCAGCACCACAATTCAAAAGCATCCATTCTTTGGCAATCAGCCTTCTTTATGGCCCAGCTCTCACTTCCATACATCACTACTGGGAAAACCAGAGCTTTAACTATACGGACCTTTGTTGACAAGGTGATGTCTCTGCTTTTTAAGATGCTGTCTAGGTTTGTCGTTGCTTTTAAGGTTGCAAAATCTTAGAAGGGCATCGGGAGTGAGGCAGCATGGAATGGCTTTCACAAAAAGGAACCTCCACTTCTAAATTTACTCCCGCACATAAGGTAAGGCTCTTCCTTTTAAAAAATAAAATAAAATCCCTGCATGTAGAAGATTAGCATCTCAGGGTGAATAGTTCTTGTCCTTCCTTCTTCTTGGTGTGCCAGTTATCTATAATGCAGCTTTTTCGGGGGGTGTTAATGGAAAGCTAGCGTCTGAAGGATAAGGGCCATAGCCTAGCTTACACCCTGACATGCTAGCTTTCTAGATGCGGTGAGATGATCTTAAGGAAGTGTGTGCACACATCAGCGTTCCTGTTTGTGTACTGAGCCGGGAAACGCCTCCCCCCCCCCAAAAAAACCCCACAGCCGGCACCGTCCCCCTCCCCACAACTCCAGGCTCCTAGAGCGAAGGGGAGCCTCTTACTGCTTGGGTGTAGGCACTGTACACCCCAAACTGCAGGGCGATGGGGCTGAACATGCCCAGCTGGTTTGCCACTTTGCTGCATTCGGCGGAGACCCCTCTCCTTCTCCGTGTCGGCAAATTTCACCACGAGGCTGGACGAGGCGCCCTGGAAGGAAGAGGGAGAAATTGAGGTCTCCAAACAGAGCAACTTTGCTGAAACTCAGGAAGTCTTTCCCAAGCTGTTACCCTCCAGAGAGACAGTGTGGTGCAATGGTTAGCGTGCTGGGTTACAACCCGGGAGATAACAGGTTAATAATAATAATAATAATAATAATAATAATAATAATAATAATTTATTATTTATACCCCGCCCATCTGGCTGGGCTTCCCCAGCCGCTCTGGGCAGCTTACAACAGAATATTGAAATACAATAATCTATTAAACATTAAAAGCTTCCCTAAACAGGGCTGCCTTTAGAAGTCTTCTAAAAGTCTGGTAGTTGTTGCTCTCTTTGACGACTGGTGGGAGGGCGTTCCACAGGGTGGGTGCCACCACCAAGAAGGCCCCGAGATATCCCCACTCATACAGGGGTCAGTCACTCTCTCCCACCCTATCCTACACCACAAGGTTGCGAGATGTGAGGTTACAGGGAACCAGGCAGAGGGCCTTCTTGGTGTTGGCACCCGCCCTGTGGAACGCCCTCCCATCAGATGTCAGGGAGATAAACAACTATTTTACTTTTAAAAGACAAAGGCAGCCCTTTTTAGGGAAGTTTTTAATGCCTGATGCTGTATTGTTTTTAATATTCGGTTGGAAGCTGCCCCGAATGGCTGGGAAAACCCAGCCAGATGAGCGGGGTATAAATAATAATAATAATAATAATAATAATAATAATAATAATTATTATTATTATTATGGGTCAGTGGAATAGTGATGGCACTTGAAGACACCTGTTTAGATAAGTGTTTCTCCTGATCTCCTGTCTTCAACACCCAAATTCTTCTTTTAACTGTTATGCTCTGGTTAATGGGCTTTGCTCATGACATACTTCAATCTCAGATGTTTTCATATACAGTCGTATCTTGGAGTCGAACGGAATCCATTCCAGAAGTCCATTCGACTTCCAAAATGTTTGAAAAATAAAATCGCTGCTTCCGATTGGCTGCAGGAAGCTCCTGCAGCCAATCGGAAGCCACGAAAGCCCGTGAGACGTTCGGCTTCTAAAAGAACATTCAAAACCCGGAACATTCACTTCCGGGTTGCGATCGTTCAGGAGCCAAAACGTTCGAAAACTAGGCAGTTCGACTTCCAAGGTATGACTGTGGTTGTTTTGCTACGTGTTGTCAGACAACAGCTCATGTCAGCCCCTTATCCAGGGATGATGGAAATCATGTTAACTTGTGGACAGCACCAGCTTGCGGGAACGTCTAGAGTTTTCTCAAAAATGCATATTATTAGGGGGAAGTGTCAGTTAAATGCATACGTTTATGAAAGTACCATTAAAAACGCATTATTCTTTGGGAAATTTGCTTGCAAATACGGGTGCACAAGGGGGAATTGTGTACAAAGATTTGTACATTAAAGAGAAAATGAAGATTTATTTATTTATTTTTTTAAAAAATATAAACTGGTGCAGAAACGCGGAGAATTGAAGTTGAGATTGGAAAAACTAGAAACGGAGAAGAACCCAAAAAGGATTGATTTGTGCCCTATTTGCCGCCCCCTGATCGCTGCTATCTTAAGTCGTGCGTGAATGCATAGCATCGGAGGGTAGCTTGAGAAGTTGGCAACCCCCTGATTCAAACAGCTATTTAATTCACAAAGCAAATTGCTGGATCTCTTTTCTGGACCCTCGGCAAATCTTTTTTTTAAAAAGTTGACAAATGTATAGCCGGCAAATCTTTTGGACTACAGTGGTACCTTGGGTTAAGTACTTAATTCGTTCCGGAGGTCCGTACTTAGCCTGAAACTGTTCTTAACCTGAAGCACCACTTTAGCTAATGGGGCCTCTTGCTGCCGCCGCACGATTTCTGTTCTCATCCTGAAGCAAAGTTCTTAACCTGAAGCACTATTTCTGGGTTAGTGGAGTCTGTAACCTGAAGCATATGTAACCTGAAGTGTATGTAACCCGAGGTACCACTGTACACTTTTGGGAAAGCGGGACAGAGGACGTTTGTCCGCTAGGAGGTAGCAGAGCCCACTGAAGATTTCTCCCCTCTCCCTCCTCGCTCACTTGCTGAAGGCGGAGCCTCAAAATGAAAGGACTTAATGGAAGGCAGGAGGAATTTAGCAAGACAACCTTTTTCCTCCTCCTCCTCCTCTGGCCCCCCCACAGCCCCTGGCTCTCCCTGCCCCCCACCAAGGCAGAAGTTGTGGGTCTCACCGGTAACGTGCGGGCTTCCGTGCAACGTATTGATGGCAGCTTGTGCTTCTGCATGCGTCTGGAACTTCACAAAGGCGCAGCCTGGCAGAGGGGAGAGAAAGGGAAAGATTCAGAGGCAGAAAAAGGAAGAGCTTGGCCAATCTGATGCATCACTAGGAAGCTGTCAAATGCTGGTGGGGGTTGCTCGTGAGTAACCAGGCAGGACTCCGACCTGGCTTTTACAGGTTTTATTGTGCAAACTATTTACAGTGCAGAGCTAAAAAGTTCATGTCCGTCTCAGTCACTTGCAGAATCTGGTAGTGGCCCCTTCCGGCTTCTCCCCCAACATAAGAACTTTGGCACCCCAAGCCGCCTCCTCCTGCCCTCCTTGCGTTTCACCCTCCAGTGGCGTGCATCCCTCCTGGCCAGCCCATAGCTGTCAACTTACAGATTGAAAATAAGGGACCAGCAGCCAAAATAAGGGATCAACAATTACTTTGATAAAATACATATTTTGTTGCCTGCAAATGGCTTTAGATACCTATTAGGTCCATAAATTACCATATAGCATATATTCAACACAAAAAAACAGCAACAATTTGTTGTTGACAAAGGACAGCTGGACATAGAAAGGGCCCCTTTACCTTCAGTAGGAAAAATTTAAGGGACATCATCAATAAGGGACAGCAGTGGGACATGGCGCTGGGATAAGGGACAGTCCCGCCAAATAAGGGACGCTTGACAGCTATGGGCCAGCCTGGCCAGGTGAGGTGCTGGGGCTCTCAGCAGCATCCTTGAGCCCTTCCCTCGCTTGGCTGCCCCCTTCCCTCTCTTCTCCACTGGAGGTTTGGCTTTTCCCATCACTGGAAGAGGAACTGCTCCTCAGGAGTTTCGGAGGCTCTCTATATCACAACGACCCCCCTGCCTTCCTCCCCTGTTCTGATGGCAGCCCCCTGACAGAAGCCCACAAGCAGGAGCCCTCTGCTCTCCTGTGGTTTCCAGCGACGGGCATTCGGAAGCACCGCTGACTCTGACCGCAGAGGCATCTCCTCCACGAATTGGTCAAATTCTCTTCAAAAGCCGCCCGAGTCGCTGGCCATCGCTACATTTTGTTGCAGTAGCCATTCGCCAGCCGCCCCCTCCCCACCAAGCCGCCCTTGTTTCTCCCAGGTTGTGCTCAGGATCGCAAAACCAACTGTGTGTGTGTTTTGAGCTATGCCTAGCTCTGATTGGCTGGGACCTGTGCCGTCATGAACCCAGCTCACCCATTTTAAACCTCTGAAAGGCGGGCAGCCCATGGAGCTGGGGGTGTGGAGGAGGACCCACTGAAACAGGGTCTGATTGGCTGTTTGGTATGTCGGCTGCCTGCCTTCTAGATGCAGGAGGGAGCCAGAGCTAGGGCCGTCTTAAGCATATCCAGCGCCGTGGTGCAAAGCTTCCTCTGGCCAACCCCACCCCTCCGTTTTCCAGAGCTTTTTTAGGGAGGACAGCGCTGCCGGTGGGGCTGGAGGAGGCGGGCAGCGGCTGGAGGGCAGCTCCTCCGGTGGGGAAGAGGCGGAGGCCGGACGTGGTGCCTCCCGGTTCAGCTGGCTGCTTCGTGCCACGGTGGCCATGGCAGCAGAGACCCCAGGCGCTGCTTCAGCACGGCATGGTGGGCAAGGGTGGTGAGCTGATGACGGGCGGTGCCACGTCCAGCCTCTGCCTCTTCCCTGGCGCCCTCCAGAACTCGGTGCCCTGGCACCCTGCGCCACTAGCCTCTATGGGTAAGACGGCCCTGGACAAAGACACCTGTCTGATGACCAATGCTTTGTAAGGACGTAAGATCAGGCCAACGTTAGCTCGCTGTGCCTCATCGCTTTTTAAAACAGGCCTGCATGAATCAGGCCTGGCACACCCACGAGGCAAGGGGAAGCAGCTGCCTTGGATGGGCACTCTTCCACTCTTCCACCTCTGGCACTGGCAGAGAAGTGGTGCCAACTTCAGGGCCAATTCCCGGCGAGATCTTGCTGGAAATCACTAGTAATCTGCCACTGGTTTCTCCAGCAGTGGAAGTGGCAAAGCGAGGCAGCACTTCCTGTCTGGCATCGATCAGGCAGCAAAAAGTGATGTGCCCATTCCGCGCATGCGTACAAAATGTTCTTACATAAAAGGGCCCCCTTAGTCACTTCCCAGAGCAGCAACTCTCTCCAGATGTTGTTGGACTACGACTCCCCTCCCTAGCCGTTGGCCAAGCTGGTACTGATGGGAGTTATAGTCCGAGGGCACCTGCTCAGGGGCAACCTTCTGATGGCAGCAGTGGGTGGCCGCCCTCCCTTCTCCACTCACCTTTGCTCGTGCTGTCGGGACCCCGCAGTACCGTGCACTCGTCAATGTTCCCGAAGGGCTCAAACATTTTCCGGACGTCCTCGTCTGTCTGCTGCTTACCCAACATTCCCACAAAGAGCTTCCTGTCTTCTGGAAGGAGGAGAAAGGAGGTTGATCAGATAAAGGCCGTCCTGGGGGAGCCCAGACTGCGCCATAAATATGCCCCCCTCCGTTCAGAAAGCTGGCACGAGTTTTAATTTGTTTCCGGTCTACTTTAACTTTTTTGGATTATTGTTGCTATTTCTCTTAGTGGCGATTATGTCTTTTAGGGTTGTTTTTTTTGACAATCAAGCAGTATATAAATTCCACAAAATAAAAAATATACCATATTTTTCGCTCTATAGGACGCACCCGACCATAGGACGCACCTTGTTTTAGAGGGGGAGAATAATAAAAAAAATTTCTCCCCCTCTCTGCTCAGCGCCCCTTCAGCGAAGCGGCAGGAGAAATCTTGATTTCCTGGCTTCAGCGAAAGCAACCCAAAGCCTTCGGAGCGCAGCGCGAGTTCCCACTGTGCCCTTAAGGCTTCAGGTTCCTTTCGCTGAAGCCAGGAGAGTCTATCCCTGAAGCCTGGAGAGCGAGAGGGGTCGGTGCGCACCGAACCCTCTCGCTCTCCAGGCTTCAGCGAAAGCAACACAAAGCCTCCGGAGCGTGGAGGGAGCACTCCCTCTGCGCTTCGGAGGCTTCACGTTGCTATCGCTGAAGCCAAGGAGCCTGCATTTGCTCCATAAGATGCACACACATTTCCCCTTAACTTTTGGAGAGGAAAAGTACGTCCTATAGAGCAAAAAATATGGTACATACACACACATCCCCCCCAGGGAAAAAACCTGGGGGGATTGCACCGAAAAACAATGGAAGGATAACAACAAGAAGAATAAAATTTCCTCTTGCGTGCCAACATAATATGGATTTGTTAAGCACGATGGGAAAGTCCCACGTCAGTGACAGTGACGATAAGAAGGGGTTCACATTGGACCAATGATATTGGGAATAAACAACAGAGAAAAGGCCGGAACAAAAATAAAAGACTTTCTCCAGACCAGCCAGAACATGGGAAGTGCCAAAAAATTAATTAATTCAGAATGTATAAATGGCATATATATATATATATATATATATATATATATATATATATATATAAAATTGGATATGATGTGGCAAGATTAATGAAAAAATTAATAAAAAATTATTTTAAAAAAGGGGGGGGGAACCCTGGAACAGTGTATATGTGGGGGTGAAACTTATTAGCTCTCCACCACCTTCGCCAAAATGGACCCCTCCAGAAGCTTTGGACTACAACTCCCAGTTGGCTGGCACTGATGGGAGTTGTAGTCTAAAAGATCCGGGGTGTGTGTGTGTGTTTCAGGGTGGAGAAGGCTGTATAGTCATACCTCTTCTTACATTTGCTTCATGATACATTTTTCACGTTGTTTCCCACAGTGACGTGGAAGTACTGGAAAGGGTTACTTCCGGGTTTCGCTGCTCGCGCATGCGCAAAATGACGTCCAGCGCATGTGCAGAAGCGGCGACTTGCGCAGACGTGCCACTGTGGGTTGCGTTCCTTTCAGGTTGCGAACGGGGCTCCGGAATGGATCCCGTTTGCAACTAGAGGTACCACTGTATTATTAAGGGAATCAAACCTGTCCAGAATGTGGAGGCCAGCTCCTCCAAAGACACCAGGTGAGCAGGCAAGCTGCTCTCTGAACCGCCCAGCATCCCAGAGACAGACTTTACCTCCTCTGCTTTCGCTGTCCGCTGGCTTCACCTGGATTGGTCGGTTCATCTGGAACGAGAAGGAGACAGAGGCTGTGGATCCAGACCCAGAGGGGTGAGGTGGGGCAAAGGCCATCATCATCATCATCATCATCATCATTTATTATTTATACCCCGCCCATCTGACTGGGTCTCTCCAGCCACTCTGGGCGGCTTCCAACCGAATATTAAAAAGAATACAGCATCAGACATTAAAAACTTCCCTAAACAGGGCCGCCTTCAGGTGTCTTTTAAAAGTAAAATAGTTGTTTATTGCCTTGACATCTGCTGGGAGGGCGTTCCACAGGGCAGGTGTCACTACAGAGAAGGCCCTCTGCCTGGTTCCCTGTAACCTCACTTTCGCAGGGAGGGAACCGCCAGAAGGCCCTTGGCGCTGGACCTCAGTGTCCGGGCTGGACGATGGGGGTGGAGACGCTCCTTCGGGAATACTGGACCAAAGCCATTTAGGGCTTTAAAGGTCAACACCAACACTTTGAATTGTGCTCGGAAATGGACTGGGAGCCATTGCAGATCCCCTAGGACTGGTGTTATGTGGTCCCAGCAGCCACTCCCAGTCACCAATCTAGCTGCCGCATTCTGGGTTAATTGCAGTTTCTGGGTCACCTTCAAAGGTAGAGCACATTGCAGTAGTCCAAGTGGGAGATAACCAGAGCATGCACCACTCTGGCAAGACAGTCCGCGGGCAGGGAGGGTCTCATCCTGCGTACCAGGACACAGAATTGACCTGCGCCTCCATGGAGAGCTGTGAGTCCAAAATGACTCCCAGGCTGCGCACCTGGTCCTTCGGGGGCACAGTTGCCCCACTCAGGACCAGGAAGTCCTCCTTACCCACCCGCCCCTGCCCCCCAAGAACAGTACTTCCATCTTGTCATGATTCAATCTCAATCCATTAGCTGCCATCCATCCTCCAACCGCCTCCAGGCACTCACACAGGACCTTGATAGACTACAACTCCCATCCTCTCCCCTGAGTGTTTGCCATCCTGGCTAAAGCGATGACGGGAGCTGACAACATCTGCATATGTTCCCCTTCTGCCTGCTTCTCACATCCGGGGTTAGAAATTAGGAAATGCAATACTGGGGCAGGTGCAACTCCAGCTTCTTAGAAGAATAGTGTTTAAAAAACATTGCTGTTTCAATTTACAGATTGTTCCCTATTGAAGGAGAATTACATGAAGACGATGTACAGATGGTACACAACACCAGTGCGGTTAGGGAAAATGTACAAACCTAGTTCAAATATATGTTGGAAGTGTAAGGAAAAGGAGGGGACATTTTATCATATGTGGTGGGATTGTAAAGTAATTAAAAAAAATTGGGAAATGATTTACAACGAATTGAAGAAAATGTTCCCTTTACTGGTAACATTTGTTAAAAAACCCGAGGCATTTTTGTTGGGGATTGTAGGGAAAGACCTGCCCAAAAAGTTGAAAAACATCTTCATGTATGCGACAACGGCCGCGAGAGTTCTGGTAGCACAAGGATGGAATACTGAAGAAATCCCAACTAAAGAATCATGGCAAGAAAAATTGATGGACTATGCAGAAGTGGCAAAATTGACATATAAGCTACAGGACAAGGATAACTGTGACTTTAAGGATGAATGGGAACCCTTTACAAAGTATCTGAAGACGCAGCAAAGCAAACTGGACTCCTTGGCAGGTTTTGAATAAACATTCACAAACTTTTTATTGATAAGAGTCAGCTAAATAGTTTGAGGATCTATAGAACTTTCTAACATGCAGAAAACAGCATTTTTAGAGAAACCAAAGACTGGAACTGAGGGAAGTCGGGTGTGCGTGTGTGTGTGTGTGTGTGCAGGAGGTCGGGGGGAGGGAGGAAAAATGGGGGGGGGGAATAAGGATGATATGTTTCTGGATAATATGTCTTGTTATAATTTTGAATAAAAAAACCCCAAAAACCACATTGCTGTTTCATTCCTCTTTTGTATGGCTCCTTTCCTGCAAGGAGTTCAAGGCAGCATTTATCACCCCCCCAAACCACCTCCCCACTGCATCCTTGCGACAACTCTGCAAGGTAGCTTTAGGCTAAGAGCCCGGGGTCACACTCGCAGATCTTCGCCATGCCATTTTTAAACAGCCAGGGAATTCTGGGAGCTGTAGTTTGCGATGGGTGCCGAGAGACCCCCCCCCCCATAGAGTTAAAATTTCCCCACAGTTCCCCAGGAAGAGGGGTTGGTTGCTAAACCACTCTGGGAATTGTAGTTCCTCCGGGAGGGGAATGGGGGGGTCTCCTAACGACTCTCAGCGCCTTCAAACTACAGTTCCCAGGATTCTCCCACAACTGTTTTAAGATTATATAACCATGCTTTAATGGCAGATGTAGATGACGGACTATATGGAACTTGCCGAACTGACCGGGAGACTCCGAGACCAGAGAGAAGAGACGTTGGAAAAAGACTGGAAGAAGATTAAAGAATATTTGGGGGGGGATTAATATTTAAATCTCTGAATAGCTTTGGAAGTGGATATAGGCTGTAGGGTTAGAAGTAGAAGATAGTCTGTATTATTTTCAAGTGATAAAATGTGAAGTTATTTTAAGTGTAATAAAAATAAAAAAGATGGTTAGAAACTATGATATATGTAAACTGCTAAAGATGAAGTAAAATGAAAATCAGATAGGTGGGACTTGGGGAAAGTCCACTTAATGTTTAGAAAAATAAGGATATGACAAGAATTGGTTTGGTGTTTTTTTTGTTTGTGTTCTTTATTTGTGTTATAAAATGAATAAAAAAATTAGGGAAAAAATTTATATAACCATGCTTTAAAGATGCAATGTCAGCCTTTGGGTGAGGATCAGAACCCTGCCCCCCCCCAGATCCTAGCCCCCTAAACCCCAAATGCCGCAGCACATGGACACCTTATATGTGCTATGGGTCGTATAAAGAAATAAAAAGATGCGCGGCTCTCTCTCCCCCCCTCGTACGGTCCGCACAACGACCCTGCGGGGTGGGTTAGGCTGGAAGAGATAGTCCAAGGTCAAGTAAGGCTTTGAGGCCGGGTCTCCTAGGTCTTAACCTGACACTCTAACCACTACGCCACACTGCCTCTTGTTTTACAAAGGAAATTGCACAGACACACAAAGCCCCTGGCAGCCTCGGGAGGGTTAAGTCCCTGATGGAGAGCACTCTCCCCAGCCTTCGGGATTAGAAAGAGCTAGATTATTCCAGCAGGCAGCTGGGGCCTTTTTTCTGTAAAAGCTGTTGTAATCACATTAAAGGAAAGCAGGCCTTGCGGAGGCGAACGAGGCCTTTGAAAGGTCTGGGAGCAGGGAAAGAAGAGAGAGAGAAAGGGAGATTTCGCTGGGCTTGTCGGCGAGGCTCCATCTTGCCTCCCTGAAACTGCTGCTGTGGTGGCAAGCTCTAGTGGGCCACCGAGTTCGGTACTGCTCACTCTGACTGGCAACTGCTGTCCAGGGTTTCGGACTCAAGGGCCATTCCCGAACCTAATGGGAGATGCCTAGGACCTTCTGCGTGCAAACTGGGTGCCCTGCCCCTGAGCCGCAGCTCTTTCCTTCAAAATCAAAGGTTCTAGTCCTCATGGTTCTGGAAAAGGAAGGACTTAGATAGCAACACGGGAAGAGACATTTGACTGGGCCATCTTGCTCAATATGGCCTCCACTGGCTGGCAGCAGCTCTTCAGGCAGCCCTGGGGATTGAACCTGCGACCTTCTGCATGCAAAGCAGGTGTTCCACTAGTAGCATAGCGGGACATTGTGAAGTGCAGCAGGAGGGCATCACGGCAGCCCCTGTATCAAACGAAGTGCAAGGAGGTTGAATGTTCAAGCTACTGGCATGAAGCAGGAACCCCAGCAAAGAAAAGGAAAGACGTAGCTAGCCTTGTTTCCTCTGGCTTCCCACATGCTAATCTGTCAGAAAGAACAGCTTGAGAGCTTCGGCGGCACCTCACTCCTTTGCCAGAGCAAGGGATCTTTGTGTCTATCCACGACCCAGGCACTGCCAGTCAGTGACAGCAATAAGAGTTTGATGGGGAAAAGGTCTGGCCTGGTATCAGGAAGCTTCCTAATCTATACCAGCAAATAATACACAAGAGCAAAAACAGCTTGAAAACATTAAATGTTTGGGATTATGCAGTTTCAAACAAGCTAACAGCCACCCCACAATAAACACATCATCCGTTAAAATCCTTAAGAGTGATTATTCCTTCATTGCAGCAGGTCCCTCCCAACTCTACGCTTCTATGACCATTATATGCATGTGATCCTGGCAACAAGCACAGTGAGATTTACTTCTGAGTGAACACAGATGATTATAATAATAATTATTTATTTATACCCCGCCCATCTGGCTGGGCTTCCCCAGCCACTCTGGGCGGCTTCCAACAGAATATTAAAATACAGTAATGCATCAAACATTAAAAGCTTCCCTGAACAGGGCTGCCTTCAGATGTCTTCTACATGTCAGGTAGTTGTTCTTCTCTTTGATATCTGATGGGAGGGCGTTCCACAGGGCGGGCGCCACCACTGCAAAGGCCCTCTGCCTGGTTCCCTGTAACTTGGCTTCTCGCAGGGAGGGAACCGCCAGAAGGCCCTCAGGAGAGGGACCCCGGTGTCCGGGGTGAAGACGCTCCTTCAGGTATACTGGACCAAGGCCGTTTAGGGCTTTCAAGGTCAGCACCAACACTTTGAATTGGGCCCGGAAACGTACTGGGATCCAATGTAGGTCTTTCAAGACCGGATAGGATTGTGCTGTTGAGACGCTCGGATACTGTGGTTGTGTTTTCTGAAAGTTAAGGACTTAGGTTTTCATGCTCTTGACTACTACAATGCCCTTTACATTGTGCTGCCCTTTGAAGCAGTTCAGAAAATTCAGCTTTTCCAGGATGCAACAACCCACACGGCCTCATGCAGAGTGAATCCTTTTCAGTGCTTGATGCTTCGGAGTCAAATTCGCAACATTGGGTTTTTCTTTTTCCTTAAACTGCCCCCCCCCCAAGTCAGAATGTGAGTTATTTCTTACAAAGCGTGCTTCCCCCTCCCTGTGAAATAAGATAAATTGGTGGCATTGTGTGTGCCGCAGGTGCAGACGGCCTCTCCTAATGAGGTAATCCTGGACCAAAAATAGGGCGCAGAGCGAAGTGGTGCCAGATTATGGGACTCCTTCACGACGGAGCTTGATTTCGCCGAGGTTTGCAGCTGGCCGTTCAGAACGCATCTTTCTCTGGGGAGCCTTCTGCGAGCAAAACCGAGCTCATTGGCGGATAGGCTTTCTTGTGAGCCGCCGTGGTGCTTTCGCCCAAGCTGCTGTGAGGACGTCAGTGATATAACACTTGTTTTTCATGCTCTAGCTGCTCAATCTCAGAAAATAAAATAAAATAAGAGGATTTCGTGGAGCTGGAATAACGGGGGCAGAGCATCTCCTCTCCCAGGAGAGATGAAAGTATTTGGGGCTTTTAAAATGTGGATGGATCTGAGAGAGAAATTCAATCGAGGTCACATCTAAAGGCGAATTCTACTTAATTTGCACGTTCCAAAACAATGCATGAACAACAACAACAAAATGGCCATCCTTTGAAATTTTCACTCCCTGAATTTTGCACTACTGTTCTCCAGCAGGGTATTGTTTACAAAACAAAACATACAAACATACATACTGGGCAAAGTGTGCCAAAAAAACTGCCTATATTGTTGGAAACAGCATACAAAAATACATTATACAGAGGGAAATCGCATTGCAAAAAAAAATGTGCAAGTTAAGCAAAACGGTGTAAGAAAATGTGCAGGAGAGAATTCGCACTGAAATGTTCGCGAGGATTTGTTTTTATTTTTCTAATTCACAAATTGCAGCAGAAATGTGGAGAACAGGATTTAAGATAAGGAAATGGGGAGAAACCAGAATGGGCAGATCCATCCACTCCCGACTCTGGGGACGGGGTGTGCAGGCCGAACAGGCTTTTATGAAGTTATGCCCAGTGTAGAGAAAGTGGAGGCTGTAGCAGAAGGTGAGGAATTCTGCCTCTTCTTAAACCATTTCCATTCTAGCTGGTCATCCTAAAAATTAATTAAGAACTGGCAGCTGACTTTGCTTTCTTCCCCCCTTGATATATCACATATTTTAGACTGCAAGCCTGAAGATTGATTTCATTCCATTCCTCACCCGTGGCACTAGAACTCGGAGTTAACTGACAAAACTGATGGGTAGGAAATTAAGTAGAGAACAAAAGGATAGGATTTCTTCACCCAACACATTCTTATGGAACTCCCTGCCACATGATATAACAAGGAACACTGCCTTGGAATACTTTAGGGGAGCATTAGACTAATCTACGGGTCTGCTAACAGCTTGTTGTGGTTGTTTAGTCGTTTAGTCGTGTCCGCCTCTTCGTGACCCCCTGGACCAGAGCACACCAGGGACTCCTGTCTTCCACTGCCTCCCACAGTTTGGTCAAACTCATGCTGATAGCTTCGAGAACACTGTCCCACCATCTCGTCCTCCGTCGTCCCCTTCTCCTTGTGCCCACCATCTTTCTCAGCATCAGGGTCTTTTCCAGGGAGTCTTCTCTTCTCATGAGGTGGCCAAAGTGGCCAAAGTCTTGGAGCCTCAGCTTCAGGATCTTTCCTTCCAGTGAGCACTCAGGGCTGATTTCCTTCAGAATGGATCGGTTTGATCTTCTTGCAGTCCATGGGACTCTCAAGAGTCTCCTCCAGCACCAGAATTCAAAAGCATCCATTCTTCGGCGATCAGCCTTCTTGATGGTCCATCTCTCACTTCCATACATCATGACTGGGAAAACCAGAGCTTGAACTATATGGACCTTTGTTAACAGCTACTAGCTGGCAAATATCTGAAAAGTATCCCCCCAGCTCAGAAAGTGTCTACCTGTGAAAACTGAGGACAAAGGATGGTGGGAGGGAGGGGAAGCTATTATAAACACCCCCAAGAAATTGGGAACTATGGGTGCTGGAGATTCTAGGTCTGTTAGGGGCAAGTTCCCAGGAGTCTTTTGAGCGAGCAATCTGCTTTAAATGCATGGCATGCTTAGAGCCACCAATTATAGTTCCCTGGATTCTCCGCTTTGTGGGGGAAGGAAGCTGTAACTGGTATAAATAAATCTGTGGTGCAGAATTTCTTCAAGTCCCAGGTGTGCCTGCTTCTCTAAAGATCACAAAGGGGGAACCTTCTTCCTTTCTTATTATGGAACGGTTAATAGGGTTTTTTAATTATTGATTCCAAGATGCTAGGAGTGTACCTTGATGGCCAAAGAGCCAGCAGCGTATTGAATTCAACTATAAATATAAATAAGAATCGATAGCGAGAGGTGCAAGGAGAAGAGGGTGCCAAGTTCCTCACTCGTGAGGTGCAGTAATGGAGAAGATTGGTGAGCAACAGAAACGACGTCTGCACTAGCCCTCCCCACCCCCCAAAAAACAGCAGATTCCCTGCAAAGAAGGATTGTGTGACTAAACCAGATTTAAGTCTGCAAGTGTAGACAGAGCCTTGTACGCAGGGGCTCATTCCTTCCCAAGCCCGTCGCTGCAATGAGAATAATTTCATTTATGGATTGCATTTATTTCCCACCTTTTCTTCCAAGGAGCTCAAGGTCCTCCCAGCTCTCCATTTTATCCCTACAAAACAACCTTGCGAGGTAAGTTTAGGCTTAGAGGCAGTGACTGGCCCAAGTGAGCTTCCTGGCTCTGTGGCAATTCGAACCCTGGTCTCTCCCAGGCAGGGACTAGACCAGCACTCTAAGCACACTGGCTTTGTGGTGGAGATGGGTTCCTTTTTGGAAGAAAGGCTGGATAAATTTTTTAATAATAATAATAATAATACCAACTCTCTTCGCTGTTCCATCACTAGATCCCACTGACCTCCAACCACCTCTCTCACCCCCCTCCTCGCCCTCCGGCGCTGAAGTTGGGGGGGGGGTGCTGCAAACCGAGCGATCAGCGTAATGAACGCTCTGCTAATTGACCCGCTGATCGATGGCTATCGCTAATGTACTGCGGGCGGGGGCTCTGCCGATCAAATAGGGGCAGCCTGCAGCAAAAGTGGGGTGTGCTGGATACGCAGCGCAGCCAGCTAAGGCAAGGAAGGGAGATTTTACAACACGTACCCGGATATGTCGCCATGGGTCTGAGTAGGGCCGAGACACAGAAATTCATGTTTTAATTCTCATTTGTGGATCAGCGATGTAACGGGCCCAAATGAGACTATCATCCCTTGATAACTGCTGACCATCAGCAAAGGGCAGGTCCTCTGATCACGTGCAGAGTGCCTTTCCCTCCCCACGGAGGCCTGAAACCCTGACAGGGTCAGACTCTCCAAATGTCCCTATTTGCCAAGGACAGTCCGGGATTTAAAGAAACTGGATTTTGGCAACCCCAAAAGGCCACTGTGTTTCAGGGACGACACCAGCCCCGGCCTTATAAGATGGTTCCCTTCGCACTGGGGTGGAGGAACAACCCCCCCTCTCCTCCCCATCATCACAAACCACCCCCTAAAGCTGCTCGCAGGGATTGGGATCTGGTTGCCATGGCGCCCGAGGCCGGGGTACCATTCTTCCTCATCGTCTCCTTTGCCTCTCGTTGCCACAGCAACCGGCGCAGCCAAGTAGTTGGGGATGGGAGGGGAAACTGACCAGTTTCCCTCTTTCTAGTATTATTATTATTATTCCTCACCGATAACGCACCACTCCCAGTTTTTATTTTCCCCCTCCTCCTCCTGTTGTGTTCCTGCCACTTAAAATTAGAATGGGAGGACACAGTCATCACCGGGAATTAAAGCGAGAGAGACGCAGGCGTACGGTCCTTTCATTGGGACTTTGATAAGGTGGAGCAGGGAGAAAATAAAATGTCTCTTGCTGGTTTGTGTATTTGTGTGTGTGTGTGTGTTGCATTTATTCAACTCAGGCCTGCAAGATGCCCCATTCCTAAAGAGAATATACATCTCTGCCAGGAGACCGTTTGTGGGTTACAAACCCTTCCATGTCACAATTTTAATGCAAGGGTTATACAGGTGAAACTCGAAAAATTAGAATATTGTGGAAAAGTTCCTTGATTTCAGGAATTCAACTTAAAAGGTGAAACTAATATATGAGATCGACTCATGACATGCAAAGCGAGATCTGCTTCTACTTCTCAGAGGTCCAATCTTGCTCGATTTGCAATCCTTGTTTTGCTGATTTCCTTGTATATTCTAATTTCCTGAGATGGTTAATTTGGGGTTTTCATAAGCTGTTCGCCATGATCATCGCAATGATAACAAATCAAGGCTTGACATATCTCGCTTTGCATGCCACGAGCCTATCTCATATATTAGTTTCACCTTTCAAGTTGAATCATGGAAATCAAGGAACTTTTCCATGATATTCTAATTTTTTGAGTTTCACCTATAGTTTTAGGATTTGCAGCTAATGGGTTGTGTAGGCCCATTGGGATGAATGGGTCCAGCTTAGGCATATCCATTCTCAGGTTAACCTACCTTACAGGATCGTTGTGAGAATTAAAGGAGTAGCAAACGAGGCCTTTTAAGAGCAAGCAACCCATTGCTTTTGCAGTCCGGGTTAAGGACGGATCTCTCTGTCCATCCTTCAAACGTGTTACAGGGGTCCCAAAGGGACACATCTAATCCATTGCTCGATTGCTAATTACTCCTGCTCGTGGGACGAGCCAAAGAGTATTTAAAAACTATATTTTTCAGTACTGACATTTAAACTGGGAGCTGACAGGCAGTTAAGCTGGCTGGGGGCTGGCGGGAGTTTCAGTCGAAAACATCTTTATTATTTCCATCATCATCACCGTTGAAAATAATAAAGATCTTTTGGACTGAAACTCTCATCAGCCCCCCAGCCAGCTAACTGCCCAATTTGTTGTTAATTACTACTACTTAATAACAGTAGTTCTATAGGATGGCATGCAACTCAAGTTCTGCTCAAAACAGGCCCATGGAAATTAATTAATTGACCGTACATCTAAAGCACTATGATGCTACTTTAAGAACCGTCTTGGCTTCCCCCAAAGAATCCTGGGAGATGTAGTTTGTTAAAGGCACTGAGAGGCAATAATTTGCCTCTTGCAGCTGCTGTTTCCTGAATTCCCAGTGAAGAGGAAATAGCTTTTTAAACCACTCTGAGAATTGCAGTTTGGGGAGGGGAAATGGGGAGTGGGAATCTCCTAGCAACTCTCAGCAGCACTCCTAATGAACTACATTTCCCAGACTTCCCTGGGAGATACCACGGCTGTTTAAAGTGGTATCAAACGGCTTTAAATGTAGGGTGCGAACGTGGCCTGTCTTAGGTCCATTCATTTCTACTGCCTCCCTTTCCAATAATAGGCCCGGTCTTACACATTGATTTTAAACCATTCTGGGGAACCAGAAACCGTTATGCAACTTCAATGGGTCTACTCTAGGTAGGGCTGACGTTGGACCCATAGAGGTGGTAACAAATAATGGGAAAGGTAAAGGTAAGGGACCCCTGACCGTTAGGTCCAGTCGTGGCCGACTCTGGGGTTGCGGTGCTCATCTCGCTTTACTGGCCGAGGGAGCCAGCGTACAGCTTCTGGGTCACGTGGCCAGCATGACTAAGCCGCTTCTGGCGAACCAGAGCAGCGCACGGAAACGCCGTTTACCTTCCCGCCGGAGTGGTACCTATTTATCTACTTGCACTTTGACGTGCTTTCGAGCTGCTAGGTTGTCAGGAGCAGGGACCGAGCAACGGGAGCTCACCCAGTTGCGGGGATTCGAACCGCTGACCTGATCGGCAAGTCCTAGGTTCTGTGGTTTAACCCACAGTGCCACCCGCGTCCCAATAATGGGAAAGAGGGAAGCTAAAACTTGACATCAGAAAGGGAAATAGTGGAAGGGAAAGAAAGAAAGAAAGAAAGAAAGAAAGAAAGAAAGAAAGAAAGAAAGAAAGAAAGAAAGAAAGAATATGCATTAATTTCAATACAAGAGGAGAACTCCTTGCCCAAAGCAGCTCCCATTTGAAAGCTGAATGGAGGGGAGGGGTGAAGCTGAAAAAAACTGGTGAAAAATTAGCATTTATTTCAGCTGCAAGCCACATTTCAAGAGAGGGACTGGCTCTAAGGGGTGGTGTCAGATATGAACTCATCAATGTGCATGGGGTTTTTTTTTTTTTTTTTGGAACAAACCACCCCATTTCCATTAGCATTCACAGCGTATTTTATTTTATTTTTTAAAATCTTGGCCCTTTCCATCCGATTCAACCCAACACAGGACCGTATCCCATTTTTACCAAGGCAAAGGGTTCCGTGCTGTGTATTCATTCCCAACACCGTTCCCTCAGATGTGGATGATTCCAGAAAGGATCGCATCAGGAAATTGCTGATACCCACCTCCCCCCCGCCACCCAACCGCCAGTCATTTATGCTATCGAAATCACAAGTGGAGGGGGACAGGAGAGAAAGAGAAAGAAAGAAAGAAAGAAAGAAAGAAAGAAAGAAAGAGGGAGCAGGTGCTTTGTAACGATGGCAACGGAAGAATATACTCCATGGTAACCACCCACTCATCTCCAATTTACCCATCGGGTTGCCATGGGAACATGCGCTGACATCATAACTTATCTCTATAAACAATGACCTGGAGACTTTGGCAAAGGGAAGGAGAAAATAGAAGGGGGTGGGAAGGAAAGGTGTGTGTTTTTTGCGGGGAGAGGAAGGAAATGTTCATAACAAAAGGTGAACCAGCAAGGTATTTGCAGAAGATGATGTGTGTGCGTGGGTTTGTTTGTTTGTGTTTCACAAAAATCGGGAGAGATCAGCTCGCAAAAACAAATTTGCTCTTAAGCCTCCGCTCCACCCCTCCAAAAAAAAAAAACCATTTGGTTTTTATCCACGCTGATATGCCGCACAAGTTTTGATCGGGCAAAGCCAGCTTCCACCCGCCAGTCCTGTTGTGTGTGCAGATGACACGGTGTGGCAGAAGCGTGGGCCCTATAGGAGAATCCCCAGCCCCATGGGAGACGCTGTTCCACAGCCCTGGGTTTGTTTTGCTGATTTGGGGAATGGAGCGGCGGTACCATGGCTAAGTGCGACAGCCCCAGTTTGGGGGAAACACGAGCTGAGCTGAGAGGTTCGCATGCAGCCAGCTCTGGGGTGGAGCAGAGGGGCCCTAATGACTGAGCAAGGAGGTCCCTGCTGTGGGGCCAGCTCCTAGTGCTTGCGGAAAGGGGGCTTATATCTTGGGTGCGAGCTGGGTACCCTCGGGGTCGTCGCTCGCATCTCCCATTTCTTCCTGAGGGGGCCTCTGGCGTCAGAAAAGACTCATGGGCATGGGTAGGCAAACTAAGGCCTGGGGGCCGGATCTGGCCCAATCACCTTCTATTATTTTATTTTTAAAAATATTTTTATTAGGGATTCCAACATAACAATCTTAACAAAAATACATCATCCACATTATTTCCCTCCCATTCCCCCCCCTAAAAAAGAAAAGAAAAATTTTGTCTGCATGTGATAAAATTGTAAAGATCCTCAGTTTATCTATCTATATATTACCAATAAAGAATTTGTGAATGTTTATTCAAATGGCCCAATCACCTTCTAAATCCGGCCTGCGAACGGTCCGGGAATGAGTGTGTTTTTACATGAGTAGAATGTGTGCTTTTAGACTTCGTTCTTTTTTTTTTTCCATCTTCAAAATATAGTCTGGCCCCCCACAAGGTCTGAGGGACAGTGGACCGGCCCCCTGCTGAAAAAGTTTGCTGACCCCTGCTCTTGGGAGCTCAACAAACAGCAACTCGCATCTAGAAGGTCCCAGGTTCGGTCCCTGGTGCTCTTAAAAGCAGAATCAGGAAAGGTCCCCCACAATCGGAGACTTTGCAAAGCCTTTGCTGGATGAGCCAGCAGTTGAAGGCAGATTCCTGGGAGGTGGCCTCCCCACTTGCAGTTGGGTAGGATGCGATGGGCAAATAAAACGGGCCCTCGCTGCGTTTCGCCAAGAGCCAAACGCTCTCGCCCCATCGCTGGCAAGCGCAGCAGCCGGGGGTCTCGACAAAAGACGGCAGGAGCTGAGAGCCACGAGGGGCTCAGGGAAATGGCAAGGATGCTGAAGCTCTGTTTGGTACTCAGGAGAGGCAAGTATGTGTCTGTGTGTGAATAGAAGAATACAGGAAGTGTGGCGACAAGAAGAGAAGACTCCCTGGGAAAGACCCTGATGTTGGGAAAGATGGAGGGCACAAGGAGAAGGGGACGACGGAGGACGAGATGGTGGGACAGTGTTCTCGAAGCTACGAACATGAGTTTGACCAAGATGTGGGAGGCAGTGGAAGACAGGAGTGCCTGGCGTGCTCTGGTCCAGGGGGCCACAAAGAGGCGGACACAACTAAACAACAACAACAACAACAACCATGTTCCGAACCAAACCCTCGATCCGTGTACCTCAGTATGGTCTACACGAGGCATGTCCAACTCCCAAGAGAATGTGATCTGAAGGTAAAAGGTAAAGGGACCATTAGGTCCAGTCGTGGCCGACTCTGGGGTTGCGGCGCTCATCTCGCTTTATTGGCCGAGGGAGCTGGCGTACAGCTTCCAGGTCATGTGGCCAGCATGACTAAGCCGCTTCTGGAGAACCAGAGCAGCGCACGGAAACGCCGTTTACCTTCACGCCGGAGCGGTACCTACTTATCTACTTGCACTTTGACGTGCTTTCGAACTGCTAGGTTGGCAGGAGCAGGGACCGAGCAACGGGAGCTCACCCTGTCGTGGGGGTTCGAACCGCCGAGCTTCTGATCGGCAAGTCCTAGACTCTGTGGTTTAACCTACGTCCGACTGCGATCTACTTCCACTATAAAAAAAACTGGCAGTGATCTACCCATTGGAATGAAGCTATTGTTCTTCCCATCAGGAAAAAAAAAAACCAAGCACCTAGACCTCATGGTTTTGAATAAGTTAGGTGCCTACTCAGGGCCAGATTAAGCGATCTTGCATGGTGCTCCAAAACACATGTTTTTGAGCGTTGTGTCCAAAAAAAAAGCACTTTTTTGTGCCCCCCCCAATCATGTTGGAAGATATGCTACATCCATGCACCCGTGAAAATTTCCTCTTTGAAATACTACTTATTTTTATAATTAATGTCTGGAAGTATGTATGTACAGCTGTGTCACAAAAAGTCCCAAAGCAGTTTACAGCTATAAAACAGAAAAAACCCCATAAATTAGAAACCCTAAAAAAGAACTTTAAAACGTACAACATTTCAGAAAGGTGTGTTCAGAAAGGTTTTCAGCAGGCGTTTCAAAGTGGTCCCTGAAGGTCCCTGCATGCCCCTAATTCTGGTTCCTGGACAGGGCAGGCTCCAGATTTATTGAGCCAAACCCACACAGAAAGGGAAGAAAACGAAAGTCCATCGTCGTCCCCCCGACAGTTGTCTCCGCTGCTTGGAGACCCCCCTCCTGCCGGTGCCTCCGTGGGGGAGATTAAGGCACGGATTACCCGCATAGAGACACAGGTTTAATTTTCTTTGGCCATCTGTAGCTGACATGCAACACATTCCCTTTCTAGCAAGATGTGCGCATTATTTCACCCTTTATTCCCAGAAGCGAGGCAGAGGGAGATTTGGGGCAGGTGGGTGGGAAGGAATCTGCTACTAAGACACACACTAACTTTCTATTTATATTAATTTTGTTTATGGAGTTTCTTTGTTCACTTTTCTTCAGCTGCCACGCTAGCAGTTTTCCTGATTTATTGGCATACGCAAAATATTTTTGTTTCATTCTTTTTATTTTCCAACTGATTTCCTCATTAGGAACCTGTAGCACTCCTGATGCTATTGGACACCAACTTTCACACGCACACCCGGCCAGCATGTCCAATGGTCAAGGAGGTGGAGCCTGTTGAGATCCAAAGGGACACCACTTCTCCGCCACGGGTGTAAAGTCTTCCTTAGGCATAAAATCCTGTCCCCCAAGAAAATAAGTAGGACTTTATTCTGAGCTTCTCTCTCCCCCTGACCTGTCCAAAACTGTAACAAACAAATAAATCCGAGGGCAAAATGTTCCTGCGCATGCACAGATGGCTTTGGGCTGTTTCCAATCACATTCATAGTAGATCCATCGATATTAATGGAAAAGTAGAGACATCACCTTGCCAACAAAGGTCCGTATAGTAAAAGCTCTGGTTTTCCCAGTAGTGATGTATGGAAGTGAGAGCTGGACCATCAAGAAGGCTGATCACCGAAGAATGGATGCTTTTGAATTCTGGTGCTGGAGGAGACTCTTGAGAGTCCCATGGACTGCAAGAAGATCCAACCTCTCCATTCTGAAGGAAATCAGCCCTGAGTGCTCACTGGAAGGACAGATCCTGAAGCTGAGGCCCCAAGACTTTGGCCACCTCATGAGAAGAGAAGACTCCCTGGAAAAGACCCTGATGTTGGGAAAGATGGAGGGCACAAGGAGAAGGGGACGACAGAGAACCAGATGGTGGGACAGTGTTCTTGAAGCTACCAGCATGAGGGAGGCAGTGGAAGACAGGAGTGCCTGGCGTGCTCTGGTCCAGGGGGTCACAAAGAGGCGGACACAACTAAACGACTAAACAACAACAATGGAACAACGTTGGAACAGCAAATGTCCCATATGGTCCAGCCTCCTGCGAACCAGATGGCTCGTGGGGGAGAACCTGCAAGCGGGACCCGAGTGCGAGAGCACCCTCTTCCTCCAGGAAATGGTACTGTGAAGCAGCTCAAACTGTGGAACTCACTGCTGCAGTAGGCCATTGATGGCCATCCAACTCATATCCCACCTTTCTCTCCTGAGGAGTAAATAGTTCACTCCCTTCCTCGGTTAATCCCTACAACGACCCTGCAAGGTAGGTTAAGACGAGCAGGCATAGGCAAACTCAGCCCTTCAGATGTTTTTTGGGACTACAACTCCCATCATCCCTGACCACTGGTCCTGTTAGCTAGGGATGATGGGAGTTGTAGTCCCAAAACATCTGGAGGGCCGAGTTTGCCCATGCTTGGTTAAGAGGCTATGACTGACTCCATGGTCACGCAGTGAGCTTCCTGACTGAGGGAAGATTTGAACCCGGACCTCCCAGGTCCTAGTCCAACGCTCTAACCGCAAGCCACATGGGCTTCCTAGAGTACTTCTGCTGCGGGGCAGCTATATAAATTAAGGAGGTTAATAAATACAGGGAAAGCACTTAGAGAAGCATCTCAAATATTTCCCTGGATTGTTTTATTTCATGTGTTGTAAACCACTTTGAGATTTTTCCTTTGAAATATATAGCAGCATAGAAATTAATAAATAATAATAATAATAATAATAATGTTTTAAGAGACGATTAGACAAATGCACTGAGGATACTATTAGGCACGATGGCTCCACAGTGCCGACCAGATGCCTTTGGGAAACATGGAAACAGGATCAGAGCCCAAAAGCACCTCAACTTCCTGCCTGCCAACTTCGAAATTCACACTTCACCAGATTTTGCAATGCAAAGATCTCCAGCTGCTGGGCAATGTGTTCAAGAATTCATATAATAGGACAAAAATGTGCACAAAAGTACACACATGGCTGAAAAGAACATGGGGAAATGTATTGCATTGGAGGAGGGGATGACTATGCAAAAGATGCATGTCCTGGGCAAAGTTGCATAACACCTCCCCCCCCCAAAAAAGGTGTGTATTAGAATAAGTTCACACGGAAAAGCTGGTGAATTCTCACGAGGAGCTACGATTCGCAAACTGATGTGGAAACCAGGAGAAGTGAAGGCGAATTTGGAGAAGTGAGAAATGGAGAAAATCCGATGTTGACAGATCCACCCGTTCCCAGCTATAATATAAATATAATGGAAATAAACAGGGCTGCTTCTTGCTCCAGAGAAATCCCAAATGATTAGTTGGAGGGATTGTGGGGTTGGAACACCTCCCTGAAGGAGAAGGCAGACCCATTTGGGACCTTGCTTAGCGATCCTTGGGATCGCTGCATGAAAGGAACTCAGAAATAAGAGAGGGGGGTTGGGAGGCCTAGAGGTCTGCTGCCGGTCAGAGTCTAGCACTGCAAGTCCAGATGACCGGGACTAAGGGCAGCCTCACAGATATTCAAATTATTTCCTCCTGGACCTTCCTCTGCCATCCCCCCCCCTTAAAGAATAGCAAACATCACAGCTCCCATTTTTGCCACGGAGGCTCCAAATCGATCTGGCTGGGTCTTTAAGCTCTGGGATCGCTTGATCCCTGGATATTTTCAGTGCGGTGACCTGTCACCTCTCTCCCTCTCCGGAGCCGTTTACCTCGAATGGCGTATCGCCCTCCCTCGGCCACCGATACTAAACAAACAGCAGGATGCTCATCCCCCACCAACACAGCCCACAGTAATGCGCCGGCCATGCACAGCATTCTGGGATCTAAGGAGATTTGGGATTGGGTTGGATAATCCCTGGATTTAGGCCTGGCGGAGCTGAGGCAAAGCGTGTTGCATTGGGGGCAGGGAGGGGCCCGGGAAGCCGGCTTAGAGCGGTTGGCACCCAGATAAATGCCTTCTGATCTCAGGCGAGAGTGCCGTGCCCTTCCTTCGAAGCGAAGAGACGGGAAACGAGAGCGAAAATCTCACCCACCACTTTCTTGCGCGGGGAGTGAGACCTTGCGCAAGGAGCGCTGTTCGAGGTGAATCAGGGCCAACGAGGGCTGAGCCCAGGCCTTGACAAGGGACACAATTTCTTTTCTTTTTCTTTCTTTTTTTTAAGCATAAAATGGTCCTGGTTTTAATGGTCCTCAGTGGTGCTGTGGGTTAAACCACAGAGCCTAGGACTTGCTGATCGGAAGGTCAGCAGTTCGAATCCCCGTGACGGGGTGAGCTCCCTTTGCTCGGTCCCAGCTCCTGTCCACCTAGCAGTTCGAAAGCACGCCAAAGTGCAAGTAGATAAATAGGTACCGCTCCAGCGGGAAGGTAAACGGTGTTTCTGTGCACTGCTCTGGTTCGCCAGAAGCGGCTTAGTCATGCTGGCCACATGACCTGGAAGCTGTACGCCGGCTCCCTCGGCCAGTAAAGTGAGATGAGCACCGCAACCCCAGAGTCGGCCATGACTGGACCTAATAGTCAGGGGTCCCTTTACCTTTTATTGTTTAAATGAGTTAATTTGGTTGTGATAGTCATGCTAGTTGTTTCAACCTTCAAAAAGTGGAAAGTTGGAAAGGGGAGATTGTGGTAGCTGACCTGCTTCTTGGGAGAAAAGCAACGACAAACCTAGACAGCATCTTAAAAAGCAGAGACATCACCTTGCCGACAAAGGTCCATATAGTTAAAGCTCTGGTTTTCCCCAGTAGTGATGTATGGAAGTGAGAGCTGGACCATAAAGAAGGCTGATCGCCGAAGAATGGATGCTTTTGAATTATGGTGCTGCGGGAGACTCTTGAGAGTCCCATGGACTGCAAGAAGATCCAACCTCTCCATTCGGAAGGAAATCAGCCCTGAGTGCTCACTGGAAGGACAGATCCTGAAGCTGAGGCTCCAAGACTTTGGCCACCTCATGAGAAGAGAAGATTCCCTGGAAAAGACCCACCCGTTCGAGTTGAACTGGGGCCAACGAGGGCTGAGTTCAGGCCTTGACAAGGGAGACAATTTCATCCACCAAATCAGAACCAAATTTCACCCCAAGTGACATTTCAAAGCTGGTTTGGTGGTTCCTAATGAAGAGGTCCAATCAAGAGCTTCCAATGACAACAGAAAGGTTTTCGCTAATAATAATAATAATAATAATAATAATAATAATAATAATAATTTATTATTTGTACCCCAACCATCTGGCTGGGTTTCCCCAGCCACTCTGGGCGGCTTCCAACAAAGATTAAAAATACGTTAAAATGTCACACGTTAAAAACTTCCCTGAACTGGGCTGCCTTCAGATGTCTTCTAAAAGTTTGGTAGTTGTTTATCACTTTGACATCTGACGGGAGGGCATTCCACAGGGCAGGTGCCACCACCGAGAAGGCCCTCTGCCTGGTTCCCTGTAACTTGGCTTCTCACAGGGAGGGAACCGCCAGAAGGCCCTCAGCGCTGGACCTCAGGGTCCAGGCAGAACGATGGGGGTGGAGATGCTCCTTCAGGTTTACTAGACAGAGGCCGTTTAGGGCTTTCAAGGTCAGCACCAACACTTTGAATTGTGCTCGGAAACATACTTCTGAAATCTTCCAACGTTCAGCTCGGATGCCCGCGAGTTGCAAGAGCGGGAGACAAGCAAAAGCCCTCTTTCCCCACTCTGCGTGGATAAACTGCAGCCACCAGAATTCTCCCCTCCTGCAAAACCGCTAACCCCAAAGAGGCCTGAGTGGGGTGGAGAGATATGGGGTGTGGGGGGAAGCAGAGCTCTCGCCTTCTGTCCCTGGTTCCTAAGGAAAACAGACGCGGATATCAACCCAGACACAAAACCCTTCTGGGACATGGATGCTATTCCCACAAGGCAGAAGGCAGACGCATCGCCACTGCTTCTCCCGGCGGACCCTCCTGCTATTGTCAGCTCAGCCACCCACAGCTCGGCACACCTGCCCCCCTTTTCCATCCCCCCTCTCCACCCCCCTTCTTCCCTGCCATGAGCCGCCCTGGACGGTGTTTACCTGGCAACGGTGCTTTCTCGAGCTGCCGGTTTCCTAGCAACCGAGCAGCCAGGTGACGCCGCCGTACCAGGAGCAAAGTGGGAGATATTTATAACAGATGTTTCCAGATAAGTCCCTGAACAAAAGCGAGGACCGGGAGGGAGATGGAAAGCAAGGAAGCCAGACCAGGGTGCCAGATATATATATATTTCTACAGTTCCACAGAAATAAATAATTCCCCCCCCCCCCCGTTAAATTCTGCCACCAGTTATCATTTGCACGGCTTTCATCCTGAAATCGACGTACTGTGAGGGGGCGACGCTTGTCAATTTCAGTTTCTATCCATTTCTCACACACACCCCATCTGAAGTTTGCTTCGCCACTTTTCCGCCTCATTTGGCGCTTCTTCTTTTAATTTTAAAAGTCAGCATTTCTGTTTCTCCTCACATGCCCTTTTCCGAATGCAGTTTTGCTTAACGTATACATTTCCTTTTTTGCAGGCGGTCTCCTTTCACAGAGAGCGTCGTCATAATTTTTCACTCGCAGCTGCATTTCTGTGCACGCTGCCTGCTAACAATATTCATATTTTGTGTCTGTGTGTATTGGAGAACTGCATCACAATCTGGAAAAGCGCAAATTTCACAGGCTTTCGGTTCTCGCCTTCTCTGGAGAAGGGGATTAAAATGCAAGGAGAGTCCTGCTAAATGAGGCGAGTGACCCATCTAGTCCAGCACTCACAGGGGCCAGCCAGGGGCCCCAGTGGGCAGCCTGAGCAGGGCCCAAGTGCGAAAACAGCCCTCTCCCCTCCTGTGGTTTCCACCAAGGGGTATTCAGAAGCGTCGCTGCCTCCGACCGTGGAGGGCGGGGGGCTGTAGCCATCGTCGGAGAAACAAAAAGTTGGGAAGAGCTGTTGCCAAACTTGCCTTGCTTTTGGGCTTCCCAGAGGCATTTGATTGGCCAACTATAGGGAAGAGGAAACTGGACTAGATGAAGATTTCTGGTCTGAGCCATAAGGCTTCTTCGCTGGAAGGGGTGCCTGAGGGCTGCTTTGTCCTCTTAGCCAACCCTCCAGGGAGTGGGAGGTGGGGTGCAGTGGGTGCATGGCAGTGGAGGGCACATGGCCAAGATAAATATGGGCACAGCCACCTACACGAGCACAATTCAAAGTGTTGGTGCTGACCTTGAAAGCCCTAAATGGCCTCGGTCCAGTATACCTGAAGGAGCGTCTCCACCCCCATCGTCCAGCCCAGACACTGAGGTCCAGCGCTGAGCGCCTTCTGGCGGTTCCCTCCCTGCAAGAAGCCAAGTTATAGGGAACCAGGCAGAGGGCCTTCTCGGTGGTGGCGCCCACCCTATGGAACGCCCTCCCACCAGATGCGAAGGAAATAAACAACTATCTGACTTTTAGAAGACATCTGAAGGCAGCCCTGTTTAGGGAAGTTTTTAATGTGATGCTGTATTGTTTTTAATACAGTGGTACCTCGGGTTATATACACTTCAGGTTACAGACTCCGCTAACCCAGAAATAGTACCTCGGGTTAAGAACTTTGCTTCAGGATGAGAACAGAAATCGTGCCCTGGGGGCGCGGCGGCAGCAGGAGGCCCCATTAGCTAAAGTGGTGCTTCAGGTTAAGAACAGTTTCAGGTTAAGAACGGACCTCCGGAACGAATTAAGTACTTAACCCGAGGTACCACTGTATTCAGTTGGAAGCCGCCCAGAGTGGCTGGGGAAACCCAGCCAGATGGGCGGGGTATGACTAAATAAAATTATTATTATTATTATTATTATTATTATTATTATTACTACTACTACTACTACACACACACCTGTGGGGCAGATGGAGAGGCTCTGGTGCCTGCTTGTGACCTGTGGGTCAGCAGTCTCTCCTCTCCGGTGGAAAGGCCGGAGTACAGCTAGCCAACGCTATGCCCTCCCCTTGTTGTCGGACTACAACTCCCATCATCCCTGATCACCGGTCAAATCAGGTGGTGCTGATGGAAGTTCAGAGTCCAACAATGACTTGAGGGCACCACAGGGACTAGAAAACTTGCTGCGTTGAAAGCTTACAAACTGAAGCCTCTACCACGTTCCGCACTGTCCCTGTATACAGACATTTGGGGTCTAATAAATCTGTCAGTTTCGAGTTTCTGTTTCTCACTTTTCCTATCTTTAAATCCGGCTCTTCCCATTTCCACAGCGATTTGCACTGAAGAAAATCTTCATGAAAACTCGCCATAGCTTTAGTGTGGTTTCCTCCCAATAAACACATTTTTGAAGGGAGCTCTGACTAACGTACACCATTCTATGAGCCATTTCCCCACGTGTAACACATTTTTTATAATACATTCAATATTTTCACCGACACACCCGTTTTTATAATAGATGCATTTTTGTGTAAAAGCTGCTTGGCTGGAGAACGGTGATGTAAAATCTGCCCTTTGTGTTGAGGGAAGGGGCAGGGATTTTTGGTTTTGTCCTGTTCTTATTTTTATTACAAATTTTGTGCTTTTCTCTTGTAATTTTATGTTGTGAGCTGCCCTGAGATGAAGGGCGGTATGTAAACTTTAATAATAATAATAATAATAATAATAATAATAATAATAATAGATTTTGAAGGATGGTTCTTCATTGTTTCACAAAGTGTGAACGTGATAAACACATCACAGGATAGGAACCAAAGATAATTTCCTTCAGCAGCTCTCACACACCTTAGAAAGGAATATAAGCTCTTTTTATATGCAATAACAGCAGCAAGAATATTAGTGGGCCAAAAATGGAAGCAAGAAGAATTACCGACGATTGAAGAATGGAGGATGAAGTTAATGGACTATGCAGAATTAGATAAACTAACAGGAAGGATTTGAAACCGGCGGGACCATAAATTCACAGAAGACTGGAGTAAATTTACGGACTATTTGAAATGTATTTGTGAAGATCAGACGACGTTTGTAGGTTTGGAAGAAGTTTTGTGAGGAGTATGATTGGAAGTTATGAATTCTGGTGCTGGAGGAGACTCTTGAGAGTCCCATGGACTGCAAGAAGACCAAACCTCTCCATTCTGAAGGAAATCAGCCCTGAGTGCTCACTGGAAGGACAGATCCTGAAGCTGAGGCTCCAATATTTTGGCCACCTCATGAGAAGAGAAGACTCCCTGGAAAAGACCCTGATGTTGGGAAAGATGGAGGGCACAAAGAGAAGGGGACGACGGAGGATGAGATGGTTGGACAGTGTTCTCGAAGCTACCAGCATGAGTTTGACCCAACTGCGGGAGGCAGTGGAAGACAGGAGGGCCTGGCGTGCTCTGGTCCAGGGGGTCACGAAGAGGCGGACACGACTAAATGACTAAACAACAACAATGATTGGAAGTATTGCAAAAATGGAGAAGGGGGAGGATGATTTGTTAAGAGATGTAAAGGCAAGATAAACTTAAGAAATGCATAAGAAGTGGTTAAAATGGTGGATCATCAGAGGTGGCTGATGGAAGTCTAAAATGATGGTATAAGTGATAAGTTTTGTGGTACATTTTATAATTTATATGTTAAAATCAATAAAAATTATATATTTTTTTAAAAAAAGCAGCTCTCACACACCTGTAACCGTAGCTGAAAGGATGGGCAGAGGTGAAAAGCAAGAGACAGGTGACTGCTATGGTCAGGGCCTCAGGCCCCGCCAGAACAAAGGTAGCAACTGTAGCTCCTATTCAGACATTAGTCGAAACACCTGCCCTTTGAACGTGTTACTGTTCTGCCTCCTCCCTCGCTTAGCAGGTGCTACAAAACCAGGTGTAAGGGAGATAGATGGAAAAGCAAGTGTCGTCTCCCATCCCCCCCCCCAAATAAATAAGACAAGGTGTGCAGAGGCAGAGCTGGAACCCACAAACGCATAAAACACCTGCTGTTTTGCCAACGCGTAAAGAACAAAAGGCTGCGAAAGAGAAAAACCCGTTGATACGAGTTCAGGCCTGAAGACTGTGATGCAGAGAGGGTATCCTTGTGCATGTGCAGAGCGCCTTCCCTGCATTAGTGGAAAATGCTATACAAAATGCAATTGCTATATTAATTTTATTAACAGAGTTCCTTTGTTCACTTTTCTTCAACGGCCATGCTAGCTGTTTTCCTGATTTATTGGCATGCTAGTAATATTTTTGTTTCATTCTTTTTATTTTCCAGCTGAGTCCCTCATTCATTATGATAGAATATTGAGTTTGTAATGTTCTAGTTGCCTGTTTAACTGACTCCTTATTTGCTTTCTTTGACAGTTGTTTCTCTTTTTCTGCAATCTCTTTTAAAATCTCTTTTTTGCCTTTTTCCTTTCTTTTTAAATGAATTCTGTTGTTACGTTATGCTGTTGTTATGTTGTTATGTTGAAACTGTTAATAAAAATTTATAAAAAAACAAAACAAAATGCAATTGCTAAATAATAATAATAATATTTCTGTACGTAAGGGAAAAATTGTGTCAAAAATGTACAGTGGTACCTCGGTTTAAGAATGATTTGGTTTACAAACTTCACAAAACCGGAAGTAGTCCCGGTTTGAGAACTTTGCCTCGGTTTCAGAACGGTTTCGGTTTAAAAACGGTCTCCTGGAATGGATTAAGTTCGTAAACTGAGGTACCACTGTATCCCTTACGAGACCTGACAAAAAAATTTGAGGAGTTGTTCCAAATAAACGACAGAAATGTAGCAAATGTAGAAAGATTGGAAAAAGGAGAAAATGGAACCAGGAGGACTGGAATCTTATTGGGTCTTTGGGAAGGGGCCGTAGCTCTGCTATGCATGCAGAAGGTCCTGGGTTCGAATCTCGGCATTTCCAGGGAGAGCTGACAATAATGTCCCCTGCCTAAAACCCTGGAGAGCTGCTGCCAGTCTGGGCAGACAATACTGAACTAGATGGACCAATGTTCTGACTCCATATAAGGCAGCTACCTATTTAAAGCGTCCCTTTCCTCTGAATCATGAGGACTGGAATCTTAACTTTATTTTTAAGGGAAGGGGGATAACTCAGAGGATAGAGAGCCTGTGATCCACTGCCTGAAAACCTGGACAGCTGCTGCCAGCCAGTGTAGACAATACTAAACTATACAGTGAAAGTCAGCTTGCTATAGTCTGCTCAGAACCACATTTCTCCTTCAGAACTTCCCATATCCAGTGAGCAAAACTGGAAAAACACGAGGTGGTCTGTGGTGAGGAGCAGACATTTCTGACCAGCACACTATCCCCCACCCCACTCCCCAAAATTAAAAATAAAAACCACTAGCAACAACAAGCATTTTACTGAAGGAAGAACTCTGGAAAGTGAAAGCAGGTGGTGGGTGGGGGCTGGAGGGGGCAGAAGGGGGGGGGTAATAAATAAATAAATTTGGCCCCACAGACAAAGAGAGAAACATCTGCTCTGCAACACCCACAAGGGAAGCAAAGAAGGGAATCTTTAGGTTTCCCACCATTTTAATTCTGCTGTTGTGCATTTGGCTATGGATGGGGTGAAGAAGAGAAAGAGGATGGAGAAGGGGATATTTTTTTGGGGGGGGGGGCAACAAAATGAAAAGAAGATCCTTAAGGGTTGTTGTTGTTGTTGTTTAGTCGTTTAGTCGTGTCCGCCTCTTTGTGACCCCCTGGACCAGAGCACACCAGGCCCTCCTGTCTTCCACTGCCTCCCGCAGTTTGGTCAAACTCATGCTGGTAGCTTCGAGAACACTGTCCCACCATCTCGTCCTCTGTCGTCCCCTTCTCCTTGCGCCCTCCATCTTTCCCAACACCAGGGTCTTTTCCAGGGAGTCTTCTCTTCTCATGAGGTGGCCAAAGTCTTGGAGCCTCAGCTTCAGGATCTGTCCTTCCAGTGAGCACTCAGGGATGATTTCCTCAAGAATGGAGAGGTTGGATCTTCTTGCAGTCCATGGGATTCTCAAGAGTCTCCTCCAGCACCAGAATTCAAAAGCATCAATTTTTTGGCAATCAGCCTCCTTTATGGTCCAGCTTTCACTTCCATACATCACTACATCCTTAAGGATACTGGGGTTTTTTGTTTCCTTTTCTTTCTTTTTTTGGGAAGGGGTGTTTCTCTGATTGAGGTGATGGATGGGGGAGATATTGGAGCCAGTTTGCACATGAATTCACACTTTTTGAAATAAGGCGTGAACCAAAATGCAGCCATCGCCTTGGAAATTTGCACTTCTCTGAATTTTGCAATGCCGTTCTCCAGTCGTGTATGAATAGCATGTACGCATCCGTAGGGTTAAAGTGTGAAAACAACATATCAGAATGCATCACAGAATCATAGAACTGTTGGTTTGGGACCCCCTGGGTCATCTAGTCCAACCGACTGCAATGCAGGAATATCAGCTAAAGCAGCCCTGAGCCCGGTTTTTGAACCAGGAAAGGTGGGGTATAAATAAATTATTATTATTATTATTATTATTATTATTATTATTATTATTATTATCCTGTCGCTTGAGGTGTGGCTATATACACACCAAGAGGCAGAAATCTGGGCCTCTCCCGCTAAACGCCCTTGCAAACGCCCCTGTTTACAAGATCTGGTGGCGAGTTCCCAGGATCTGCACTGAGCCAAGTTGGCCTTCTGCTGGTTGCTAATTTTTCCCTCAGCCTGGCTCCTCCCTCAGAATCTGTTTTCCCATGAAACAATCAGCCACACCCCCCCCCCTCAGGCCTGCATCTAAGAGGGGAGATTGCTTTGCAAAAATTGTGTACAGTGCAAAATATGGTCTGAAGCTCAACATTAAAAAAACCCAAAGATCATGGCCACTGGGCCCATCACCTCCTGGCAAATAGAAGGGGAAGAAATGGAGGCAGTGAGAGATTTTACTTTCTTGGGCTCCATGATCACTGCAGATGGTGACAGCAGTCATGAAATTAAAAGACGCCTGCTCCTTGGGAGAAAAGCAATGACAAACCTAGACAGCATCTTAAAAAGCAGAGACATGACCTTGCCGACAAAGGTCTGTATAGTTATAGCTCTGGTTTTCCCCGTAGGGATGTATGGAAGTGAGAGCTGGACCATCAAGAAGGCTGATCGCCAAAGAATGGATGCTTTTGAATTCTGGTGCTGGAGGAGACTCTTGAGAGTCCCATGGACTGCAAGAAGAGCAAACCGATCCATTCTGAAGGAAATCAGCCCTGAGTGCTCACTGGAAGGACAGATCCTGAAGCTGAGGCTCGAAGACTTTGGCCACCTCATGAAAAGAGAAGACTCCCTGGAAACGACCCTGACGTTGGGAAAGATGGAGGGCACAAGGAGAAGGGGACGCCAGAGGACAAGATGGCTGGACAGTGTTCTCGAAGCTACCAGCATGAGGGAGGCAGTGGAAGACAGGAGGGCCTGGCATGCTCTGGTCCAGGGGGTCACGAAGAGTTGGACAAGACTAAACGACTAAACAACAACAACAAGGGGAGATCGCAGACAAAAGCTAGGCATATTATAAGAAATTTGCATTCAAATGCAGTTGAATGTTCACGAGGGCTTCTAAAGAAAATCATAAACTGGCAGTGGAAATTTGGAGAACCGAACTTAACCCTGGGAAAGTGAGAGAAAATGAAATTGACCAATTTGCCCGTTCCTAGAACTTCCATTTGCCAGAATCCTTGCTTTAAAAATAATAATAAAAAAAACCCATTACTGATTATTAATGTTTTATCAGGTGTGTTTGATGAGGCTTCACTGGCTAACTGCTTTCATTTTCAGTCTCCTTAGTTATTTGGGCTTTTAAAAATAATAATGGAAAAAACGCCCAACAACCCAATATCTTGATGAGTTTTATTATTCTTAGCTGCCTCGGGGGATGTACAGAACAGAGGGTAAACATCTTTCCCTAAGGAATAAAAATCACTGTTTATTATTTATAAAGGTGCCTAAAGTCACTAAGTGCTGCCAAGAAATTAAACATAAAACAGGGTCCTGTCTGCAGGTTTGCAATCTAAGGGGAAGCGTCACAGCCCAGTGACAAAGCACCTGCTTTTCATGTAGGTCTTGGGTTCAAGTCCCTGGCATCTCTATGTAGAGATGGGAATGTCCCCAGCCCAAAACCCTGGAGAGCTGTTGCCAGTCCATGTAGACAATATTGAGCTTGATGGACCAATGGCCTGATTCATTTTAAGGCAGCTTCCTAGGTTCCTGTGATTAAAATCCCACCCTTCCTCTCCTCTGCCCCGTAAAGGTAAAGGTAAAGGGACCCCTGACCATTAGGTCCAGTCGTGGCCGACTCTGGGGTTTCAGCGCTCATCTCGCTTTACTGGCCGAGGGAGCCGGCGTACAGCTTCCGGATCATGTGGCCAGCATGACTAAGCCACTTCTGGCGAGCCAGAGCAGCGCACGGAAACGCCATTTACCTTCCCGCCAGAGCGGTACCTATTTATCTACTTGCACTTTGACGTGCTTTCAGACTGCTAGGTTGGCAGGAGCAGGGACCGAGCAACGGGAGCTCACCCTGTCGCGGGGATTTGAATCGCCGGCCTTCTGATCGGCAAGTCCTAGGGTCTGTGGTTTAGACCACAGCGCCACCCGTGTCCCTTACCTCTGCCCCGAGATCTCTGCAAATTCTGCCCAGACGAACCTTTCCTGGCATCTGAAATGTTGCTGGACATCGGCAAAGATTATCCTCTTTACTTCTGACGCCGCGTGTGTTTGCCAGTTTGAGCCTTGGAACTCTGGAACCAGGCACTACAAAAAGCCACTGGCGATTCAGACTAACGTCTGTACAAGGTAATATGCAACTAACTAACTTTATAACTTAAACCGCAACCAAACAAAGGCAGGATTTCTAAGGACCGCGTTCCCGCAGAACTTCTCCTTGTCTAAGCAAAGAGATCTCTGTGTGAGACAAGGAGTGAGGGAAAGAGAGAGGGTTTGAGTTGTCTTTCGAGGGAGACAACTGAGCCGGAGTGCAGGGGCGAAATCTCAGGGAGAGTCCATTTCCCCCACTGGCTCCACACAGAGAAAAACGGCCATGTGGTTATTGCAAGAGGGACAGACAGACAGAGTGACCAGGAAGGTGTGTGTTTGTGTGCATAGGGCATAGCTGTCAACTTACAGATTTGAAAATCAGGGACCAGCAGCCTTGAAAATAAGGGATCAGCAGCCAAAATAAGGGATTTCCCAAGGGGCACAGGTATGTTCAACTTCTGATCCCCTCCGAGCCAAAGGCAGAAAGCCCAGCCAGCAGCCAAACAAAGCCTCATCCATAAGGGACAGCAGTGGGACATGGCGCTGGGATAAGGGACTGTCCCGCCAAATAAGGGACGCTTGACAGCTATGGCATAGGGGATGGACGGAAAGGTGAATCAGCAAACAGCACAAACAACTTACCCCGGGTAGCGTCTTCTGCTCGTGGAGAGCACTTTGGGCCTTGAGAGCTGACTCGCGGGCACAGTAGGTCAGGAAGGCGCATCCTGGAAGAAAAAGAGGTGGGAATGTAATCTTCAGATTGTGGCATTTGTTCCGGAAAGAGGTAGCAGCCGCCACTGGCTTTAACAGGGGATTATAGTGGTACCTCGGGTTACAGATGCTTCAGGTTACAGACGCTTCAGGTTACAGACCCAGAAATAGTACCTCGGGTTAAGAACTTTGCTTCAGGATGAGAACAGAAATCGCGTGGCGGCTGCAGGAGGCCCCATTAGCTAAAGTGGTACCTCAGGTTAAGAACAGTTTCAGGTTAGGAACGGACCTCCGGAACGAAAACAACACCTGGATGTACATTTCCAGAATACAAGAAACAGTGGTACCTTGGGATATAGATGCTTCAGGTTACAGAAATATTACCCCGGGTTAAGAACTTTGCTTCAGGATGAGAACAGAAATCTCGTGGTGGCAGCAGGAGGCCCCATTAGCTAAAGTGGTACCCCAGCTTAAGAACAGTTTCAGGTTAAGAACGGACCTTCAGAACGAATTAAATTCTTAAGCCGAGGTACCACTGTAGACAAACTGTTGGAGGAGAAGGAGAAGGCTGCCATGGGCTACTTCTAGCCCACGATGGCTCGGTGATTGTCGGAGGCAGCTTGCCTCTTGAATCCTACTCACTAGTAAACCAGGGAGGGGAAGGAGAGGTGCTGCACTGAGGTCCTGTTCGGGCGCTTCCCATCAAGGCATCTAAGTGGCCCCTGTAAGAAGAGGACATTGGGTCTAGGTGGGTCCCATTTGGACTGATTCACCCACAAGGCTCTTATTATGTACTAATGCTATCAAAGGCCTGCGGTGGGTGCTAGGCATTGCGCGCACACCAATAACAACAACAACAATAATAATAAATTTTATTTATGCCCCACCCTCCCTAGCCAGAGCTGGGCTCAGGGCAGCTAACACCAGTAAAATTACAGTAAAAACATAATGGGGGGGGGACCAATTTAAAATACAGGTTAAAATGCAATTTAAAATGCAGCCTCATTTTAAAAGTAGCCCATAGATCAAAACCGTAAGGGGAAGGAAGACATAAGGGTCAGACTGAGTCCAAACCAAAGGCCAGGCGGAACAGCTCTGTCTTGCAGGCCCTGCAGAAAGATGTCAAGTCCCACAGGGCCCTGGTCTCATGAGACAGAGCGTTCCACCAAGTCGGGGCCAGTGCTGAAAAGGCCCTGGCCCTAGTTGAGACCAATCTAACCACCTTGCGACCTGGGACCTCCAAAGTGTTGTCATTTGTGGACCTTAAGGTCCTCCGTGGGGCATACCGGGAGAGGCGGTCCCGTAGGTACATGGGTTCTAGGCTGCGTAGGGCTTTAAAGGTCAAAACCAGCACCTTAAACCTGACCCTGTACTCCACCGTATCTGTCTTTATCCATATGTAAACAACCTACAATCTCAGAAGCAGAGGTTGGCACAACCAGTCAGCGAGCCACAAAATCTACTGATCCATCCATCTATCTAATTTATATATGGCCCGTCGGCTGAAGATCTCAGGGCGGTTCACAAGATAAAAATGCAAGATAAACACACATATAAATAGTTAAAACAAAGACCATTAGGAATGCTGGCACGGGGAGTTGGATTCCAGCAGAAACTGGGAGGGCCTCACATTGTCCTCCCGTCTCCCAACTTCCCCTCCAATGCTCTGATGCCTCACTTTGCTGCCATTGCAAACTCCACAGTCACACATTGTTTACTTCTTTTTATTGCTTTTAATCTAATTTTTATTGCAGCAATAAAGTATAAAAACCAGCAACACCATACAGTTATCTGAAAAACCACCTTATGCAGCGTTGCACAATATATATATATACAGGTGCAACATCGTGTTTTATGGTTTTCAATCGTTTGCAAACTCCTGTTTCTCAACAAACCTATGCAGTGAGCGTCTTCCTTTGACTCTCATGTCCAGAACAAGATGAGACAGCAAAGCTCCTGCCCAAAGATGTTCGTGCCAGTTACGTCCTGAAGGCAGCCACTGCAAAAAGGCATTGCAATCTCCTGCCATCCTCTGAGGCGTGGGTTTCGTTTCAATGGCAGAGTGTCAAACTATCACCTGGGGCACCAGGGTTGAAATTCTCACTCAGCCATGAAGGTCACTGGGTGACTCTGGGCCAGATCCTGCCTTTCTCAGCCTGACCTACCTCATAGACGTGTTGTGAGGTGGAAAGAGGGGTGGGCAGAGCTGTGTACTCCACCTCAAGCTCTTCGAAGGAAAGGCGGGGTACAAAAGTAACATGACTTGGGTCTGGGTTACCTGAAAAAATTATCTCCCCCAAAAAACCTGCCCAGGTGCTAAGATCCTTGGGTATACTGATCCCATCAGTATTCAAGGCATGGGTGGTGGTCACACAAGAGAAAGAGAAAGAGAGAGAGAAAAAAAAAAGAGGGGGGGAGAGAGCGGGGGAGAGGGGAGAGAGAGAGAGAGAGAGAGAGGAAGAGAGAGAGGGGGGAGAGAGAGGGGGGGAGAGGGGAGAGAGAGAGAGAGGAAGAGAGAGGGGGTGAGAGGGGAGAGAGAGAGAGAGAGAGAGAGAGAGGGGGGAAGAGAGAGAGGGGGTGAGGGGGGGAGAGAGAGAGAGAGAGAGAGGAAGAGAGAGGGGGTGAGAGGGGTATGAGAGAAAGAGAGAGAGAGGGGGGGGAGGAAGAGAGAGGGGGTGAGAGGGGGAGAGAGAGGGGGTGAGAGAAAGAGAGAGAGGGGGGAAGAGAGAGAGGAAGAGAGAGAGGGGGGTGAGAGGGGGTGAGAGAGAAAAGAGAGAGGGGGGGTGAGAGGGGGGTGAGAGAGAAAAGAGAGAGAGAGAGGAAGAGAGAGGGGGGTGAGAGGGGGAGAGAGAGGGGTGTGTGAGAGGGGGGTGAGAGGGAGAGAGGAAGAGAGAGGAAGAGAGAGAGTGTTGTTTCTGTGACTGCTCCCAGGTTGTGGAATTCCCTCCCCAAAGATGTCAGACTGTCTCCCTCTTTGTTATTTTTCCGCCTGCTGGCTAAAACCTCCCTGTCCAGACAGGCCTTTGGAAATTAGGCTTCTGTCAGGTCAAACTGGATTTTAATTGCTGGTTCTAAAAACGTTTTAACTACAGTCATACCTCAGGTTAAATATGCTTCAGGTTGAGTGTTTTCAGGTTACGCTCTGCGGCAACCCGGAAGTAACGGAATGCGTTACTTCCAGGTTTTGCCGCTTGCGCATGCATATGCGCTCAAAATGACGTCACACGCATGCACGGAAGCGGCGAATCACTACCCACGCAGACATGGGTTATGTTCGCTTCAGGATGCGAACGGGGCTCTGGAACGGATCCTGTTCGCATCCAGAGGTACCACTGTATTGTTTTTAACCAGTTTGTTTGTCTTTTTGAACCATGCTTTCAAAACGTCGTAAGCTGCCTTGAATCCCAGCTCGGGAGAAAGGTAGGATCCAAACTCATTAAGCAAGCAAGCAAGCAAGCAAGCCAGCCAGCCAGCCAGCCAGCCATATCATTTATATACCCCACCTTTTGACTCTCAAAGGGATGCACCTTTCGCACCCCACGCCCAGGACAGTTCAAAATGTTCCAGTCAAAGAAACGGGAAACCCATTTTAGCAGGCAATAACTTGAAAAGGAAAAGGAATTGTGAAAGGATTTTGAAACCAGGCTGAAAGCTGACATTGTGCCTTCTCAAAGTCCCGTTCAACATCTCAGAGAAGAAAACGGGGACATTTTGAAAACGCCCCCATTGTGGCAGCGAGCAATGCTCCCTGGGTTATTATTATTATTATTATTGCACACTGACGAAGCCTTTGCTCTCTCCCTCTCTCTCTCTGCTATAGTCGTTTGTAGGGCGACAGCTTATCCTTTGCCAATTTAAAAGAGCGAAGGAGGTATTCTTTCTTGGGGGAGTTAGAAGTAAAACCTACGGGGAACCAGATTTGTATCCCATACAGCGCGGTTGGAATGCGCTCAGACTAGAGGCAGTGAGGGCCACCAAACGGGATGGCTTTTGAGAGAGGAGAGACATCACCTTGCCAACATAGGTCCGTATAGTTCAAGCTCTGGTTTTCCCAGTAGTGACGGATGGAAGTGAGAGCTGGACCATCAAGAAGGCTGATCGCCGAAGAATGGATGCTTTTGAATTCTGGTGCTGGAGGAGACTCTTGAGAGTCCCATGGACTGCAAGAAGATCAAGCCTCTCCATTCTGAAGGAAACCAGCCCTGAGTGCTCACTGGAAGGACAGATCCTGAAGCTGAGGCTCCAAGACTTTGGCCACCTCAGGAGAAGAGAAGACTCCCTGGAAAAGACCCTGATGTTGGGAAAGATGGAGGGCGCAAGGAGAAGGGGAACGACGGAGGACGAGATGGCTGGACAGTGTTCTCGAAGCTACCAGCATGAGTTTGACCAAACTGCGGGAGGCAGTGGAAGACAGAAGTGCCTGACATGCTCTGGTCTAGGGGGTCACGAAGAGGCGGACACGACTAAACAACTAAACAACAGCAACAGGCAGATTCACGAGGCCATTGTGGCTTCTTGCCATGGCGGCCACATCCCGCCTCTCCTTTCATATGCATTGGGTCCTACCTGTAGACTTCCCTTTGAGGCATCTGGTTATCCACTGAGAACACAAGAGGAGCATGCAGGATCAGGCCAGTGGTCCATCTACTCCAGCATTCTGTTCTCACAGTGGCCAACCAGCTGCCTAACGGGAAGCCTGTGTAATAAACAAAAACCTGCCCTTATTCCCTTATGGGGGACACAAGAGCCCTTGTAGAGTCCTTTGCAGGTTCTCCATCAGTCGGAGAA
The DNA here is from genome assembly GCF_964252035.2 of Podarcis erhardii. Classification (NCBI taxonomy): domain Eukaryota; kingdom Metazoa; phylum Chordata; class Lepidosauria; order Squamata; family Lacertidae; genus Podarcis; species Podarcis erhardii. The sequence goes on along the minus strand of NC_138505.1, from coordinate 2,871,402 downwards.
AATAACACAGGCCAACCAGAGAATATTGAGAAGCAAAGCAGCTAGTAAGCCTGATCTTTATTGAGCTGTTGCAACAGGGTGCTCCCCTCACACGCAGGAAAGGAGGAGGACCCAGAACAAAGGTGTGCCTGCCCTTATAGAGAGAATTTAAATTCCCTGCCCTGGAGCTCAAAACCACCCCTCAGATACATCATACCTACATCACAGAAAAGGCGGTCTACAGCAGAAATCTGAGTGCGTTGTTTATCTCATCTGATAGGTTACCTGTTAATGCTCACTTGATCGGATACCCTGGGGAGCCTGGCCAGTCTTTTGTAATGATAAATACTTAGTTCCTGAGCCAGGTCACAGGCTCACCCTATTCAAACACAGACATACCCTTAAGACAGGATTTGTGAAGGAAAAGAAAACGGGGAGGCTTTTCCATTTTCCTTGACCTTGCAGGGAAATCGTTTGGTCAGTTTGGGAGTCAAAATGGTTTTCCTGTGCTGCTTCAGACATGTGGTATATATATTTATGTATGTGTTTGCTTGGTACAGTTACGAACATTTATTATATCTATAAGACCTTATTTTTTTTATTTCACCTGCAAGCAGAATTCGAACTCAAGAGCATCCCCACACATGTGGTTTACAGCAGCTGGATTTTCAGAAACATCGATGCCTCACAACTTTGTGGACAGAGCACAGCCAATATCATTTTTTATTATTTACTGAATTTGTATATCACCCTATACCCATAGATCTCAGGGCATTTCACAACATAAAATCACAATATATATTTTTTAAAAACCTACACAAAATACTAATAAAAACAAAAACAACCTAATAATCCCCGCCTTCCACAATGAATTTTAAAAGGGCATCGGATGTCAATCAGCAAAAAGCCTGGTCAAAGAGAAACATTTTCGCCAGGTTTTAGTAGCTACTGATAAAGCCTCATTCTCCCCATTTCTAGATCAGCTTGCAATCGGATTTTATAAAAGTGCTCCTGAAAATTCGTCAGTGTTTTAAGAAAATTTCTCCCAATGGACATATTATTCTTTTTTTTTTTTTACTTACAATTTTGCAAAAGGTGCAGATCTGCCTCAGTTATGAGTGGCACTTAGAAGGGAGGCTGTGTGGCCCTCGGAAGGCCACTCAGAATGTAATGTGGCCTCTGAGAGGGAAGAGTTTTCCCTTCTCTGGCATACGAAGGCTGGGACTGTAAAAAGAATTTGGGGCCACTAGATAATGGGGTGGAAATTCAAGTCACCCCACCTCGATTGCTGTCTCCCAACTCCAAATCTTTTTTTTAAAATCATTTTTATTAAGTTTCCCATTTTAACAATCCAATCCAATCACATTTAATGTTCCAAATTATACAAACTCCAAATCTTTCAATTCCAACTTAATAGATTCTTTCAAATAAAACCACACACCCAAAACGATATGATTTCTCACCTGGGCGCCAGATCGTCTTAACATCTTTCCAGCAGCCCGAAAGAAAAAAAGCTAAAAATATATCTGTTGATGCAGAGCGTGAGACAGAAACGCAGGGACTTCCCTGAAGATATTCTCGCAGGAGAATTTTCCACATGGATCGAACACTCGCCGGCGTCGCCCGAAGCGCAGAACACGTTTCGAAACCACAGGAATCGGGGCCACCGTGAAGTTGGAAATTCATCCAAACTGAGGGAAGGGGGGTCGGATTTATAAAGGGACCCCGCGGGTGATCTAGTCCAACCCCCTGCAATGAAGGAATCTTTTGCCCAACGTGGGAATCGAACCCACAAACCTGAGATTGAGCATCTCATGCTCAACTGACTGAGCTATCCTAGGCTTACCTGCCTGCTCTATTTCTCACAACCCATCCATGGGACAACTCTGCTTGCCAACTTCCTCCTCCTCACTTTTGGTGTTCCCCTTGCAGAATTTAGCACAGGGGGGAAGGATAAGGAGAAAACTGGAATGAGTTGGCTCCGCCTTTCCTTGGCTTTGGCTCCGCCTCTCTTTGGCTCTGGCTCCGCCTCTCCATGGCTCTGGCTCCACCTACTGCCAAGTTCTCTGCCTTGCGCCCTGCCAGGCCCAATGGGCACCAGCCGCCACTGGGTGGCAGGCAGAAATGGTGAGACACTGTGGTGTCAGACTAGGCCCTGGGAAACCAGGGTTCAAGACCCCGCTTGACCAGTCCAGCTGCCCCGATGGGAAGCCTGTGTAATAAACAAAAATCTGCCCTTATTCCCTTATGGGGGACACAAGAGCCCTTATAGAGTCCTTTGCAGGTTCTCCATCGGTCGGAGAAAAGAGGCCAACCAGAGAATATTGAGAAGCAAAGCAGCTCGTAAGCCTGATCTTTATTGAACTGTTGCAACAGGGTGCTCCCCTCACACGCAGGAGAAGGAGGGTGTGTCCGCCCTTATATAGACATTTTAAATTGCCCGCCCTGGAGTCCAAGACCACCCACAGAAACATCATACCTACATCACAGAAAAGGCGGTCTACAGCAGAAATCTGAGTGCGTTGTTTATCTCCTGTCTGGACCAGCAAGCTCACTGGGTGGCCTTGGGGTGGCTATAGTCTCTCAGCCAAGCCTACCTCACAGGGTCATTGTGAGGATAAAATGGAGGCAGAGGAGAACCACGCAGGCCTCTTTGAGCTCCTTGCAGCAAAGGTGGGGTATAAATATAATACAGTGGTACCTCTGGTTGTGAACGGGATCCGTTCCGGAGGCCCATTTGCAACAGGAAAAGAGTGCAACCCGCAGCGGCGCGTCTGCGCAAGAGCGGGTTGTGAGTTGCCGCTTCTGCGCATGCGCATGACGTCATTTTGCACTTCTGCGCATGCAGGAGCGGCAAAACCTGGAAGCAACCCTTTCCGGTACTTCCGGGTTGCCACGGGACATAACTTGAAAGAACATAACATGAAGCAGACGTAACATGAGGTATGACTGTACTGAAATAAGAAATTTTGTAATTATTACCAGCAGATGTTGTGAAACCTAAACACCCCTGATCCCTTGCACCTTGGCTCTGAAATAATCATGCACTTGAGAGTCCCATGGACTGCAAGAAGAGCAAACCGATCCATTCTGAAGGAAATCAGCCCTGAGTGCTCACTGGAAGGACAGATCCTGAAGCTGAGGCTCCAAGACTTTGGCCACCTCAGGAGAAGAGAAGACTCCCTGGAAAAGACCCTGATGTTGGGAAAGATGGAGGGCACAAGGAGAAGGGGACAACAGAGGACGAGATGGTGGGACAGTGTTCTCGAAGCTACCAGCATGAGTTTGACCAAACTGCGGGAGGCAGTGGAAGACAGGAGTGCCTGGCAAAGCTCTGGTCTAGGGGGTCACGAAGAGGCGGACACGACTAAACAACAACAACAATTGATTGTACTGGATTGTAGATTTTTACAAAAGTAGCTCATAAAGTTCACCGAAAAAAGTAGAAGACCCAGTGGATCAGTTCATTCTCTAATCAGTTTATGCATAAGGTCCATATATGTGAAAGTGTCTATTCCACCTGTCTGTTCATAGAGTCCAACATTCCACATGAAAGGTTGTTGCAGTTCCACAGAATCCTTTCACAGAGTCTAAGACAAGGATTTGTTCAAATCTACAATTCAATACAGGGACGCAGGTGGCGCTGTGGGTTAAACCACAGAGCCTAGGACTTGCTGATTGGAAGGTTGGCGGTTCGAATCCCCGCAATGACGGGGTGAGCTCCCGTTGCTCGGTCCCTGCTCCTGCCAACCTAGCAGTTCCAAAGCACGTCAAAGTGCAAGTAGATAAATAGGTACCGCTCTGTTGGGAAGGTAAACGGTGTTTTTGTGCGCTGCTCTGGTTGTCCAGAAGCGGCTTAGTCATGCTGGCCACAAGACCTGGAAGCTGTATGCCGGCTCCCTCGGCCAGTAAAGCGAGATGAGCGCCGCAACCCCAGAGTCGTCCGCGACTGGACCTAATGGTCAAGGGTCCCTTTACCTTTACCTTACAGTTCAATACAATGAATAGTATATATTATTTTTTCAAACTTACAGCTGGTTACGTCTTGGGAACCATCAGAGGGCAAGACTCAGAGGGGCTCCTTAGTCCAGCAGGAAATATAAGGTAGCGTTCGGGTTTATGTTTGGGCTTTATGACTTCTGCCGGTTTATTTGCCAGACGGTTTATTTCTATTCTTAGAAACACTAATGATTAAACAGCACCATGCATGTTGTAAAGTGTCTCCAGGTGACAGAGAGATAGCAAATAGGCAGGGACCTTCATTGCTTCATTGAATATTCCTGAACTGCAGGACTATTTAAACAGGATCAAAGAGGGTGGGGTGGGAAAACCCCAATCAGTGTTTCACTTGTGGGTTTTACTAACTGGGCATCTCGCATTCCCCGCAATGAAACTGAGTCTGTTTATTTAAATGGTAATCCTTCCCCACAATGAAAACAGGCCTGTGGATTTCTACGCATATCAAAGGCATGGATCTTTTTTCAAAGAGGGATGTCATGTAATGAAGGTATCTCTGAGTCTTCGCCTCACCACTGATCACTTTGCTATCCTACACATGGAACCACTTTATTGACGCTTTTGCATGCACTTCAGGATAGATAATGTTAAAGCTATTTTTGGTCATCTGAATACTATCCCTTGCTTTTTCCTGTAGGACTAATTGCAGTCATTGACAGCAGTCAACAGGTTTACCATACCCATTGAGTCAATCAGGCATCTCTTACTACCCTTCTGAGAAAAAACCCCACCCCATCCTCCCTCTATATATAAGGGTCTAGTGACTTGCACCACTCTGGTGAGACAGTCTGCGGGCAGGTAGGGTCTCATCCTGCGTACCAGATGAAGCTGGTAGACAGCAGCCCTGGACGCAGAATTAACCTGCACCTCCATGGAGAGCTGTGAGTCCAGAATGACTCCCAGGCTGTGCACTTGGTCCTTCAGAGGCACAGTTACCCCATTCAGGACCAGGGAGTCCCCCACACCCACCTGCCCCCTGTCCCCCCAAAACAGTACTTCTGTCTTGTCAGGATTCAACCTCAAAATGATCACAGGCCCAGAGCTGTTTCTCTAGCAGGGTGGGGAATTTTCCAGCCCATGGACCAGTCTTGGTCCACCAGAAGGGTGGAAAGGGAGCCCAGTTTGGCCAATGAGGCCATTTCCCCAAACCACACCCACCAGTCAATCAACTGACATCACCAGCCGATGGGCAGGGTTCAGTCCTGCTGCTTTGCCAGTGTATTCCTTGCAGAGAACGGCCTGGAAAAAGCAGGATTCCTGCAGAGAGCCAGACTGAACTCTCCACTTATCAGCTCAGCTTCTGCTTGCGGGGTGTGGGGTGTGTGGGGCTTCCCACCGGTTGGCCCTGTTAGAATTCCTGCTCCACGATTGCAGTCATGGGATCCCTAATATCTGTTGCCATCGGTCGCTGTGATGTTCGGGCAGAAGAAAGCTTTTGAAGCTCCCGAATGATCGACCAGGAGGGAGAGAACATGCCAGTTGGGCATGTGTCTCTGCCAGGGTCCTACTCGAGCGTAGGACGAGCTCCTGACAGCCCCCCGTGAGAACAGGACACAGGACTAGATCGCTAGTTAGATTCCACAGAGACATTTATTCTTTTTACAGGCGGAAGCATTTTGGGCGGCTAGGCAAAGAGGAGCCGCGCACAAGAGATCCGACCTATATACAGAAGAAAAACCCACATTGCACAGCCCTATGGCGAACCGAGGGCCAGGACAGGCGATCACGTTTCCCTGGGGATCCTTGTCCTTCCAACAAGCTCGCCACTGCGGAGTTCATGCACAGTTTGAAAAGGCGGAAAAACTTGCTCTGGTGTGATTCTGTTTGCCCCCATTCCCTCCCGCCGCCACCCTTCCTCAAAAATTCATGAGCAAAATATGTTCCTTTTCTTCCGAGCTGCAGTGCTGAGTTCTATATTTAGATTCCCTGCCAGCGAGCCTGTCGCAAGGAGCAGCGAGGCGGAAAAGCAAAAGCCGTCACACTCCAGCGGGCCCATCTTGCGGCGCCACGTCAGCTGAGCGGACAAGCCGCCGGCAGTAGCTTTTCCTGGGAGAGAGGGGGAGGGGTGTGGGACAAGAAGATGGCTCCGTGCAGCCTCGTCCGTTGCTGCTCCCCTGGGCTCAGTAAGAAAAAAACCTGCCTGCAAATGACCAGGCCATTGGCAAGAGGTGGATCGGTCCCCGTCCCTCCGCTAACTAGCGCGCTGCAAACTGAAATGTGGAAAGGGGCAAAACCACAACAAAACAAAACCCACCATGGACTAGAAAGTTGAGGATTTGGGTCAGACCGGTAAGCAGCAAGTCTGGAAGCCCCCACTTCAAAATTCACCCCGGCGATAAATCATACAGAGATGCAACAGGCGCAGTCCTCTCCACGGACAGGACTTGATCCGAGTCTCTGCGCCAGAAGTGAACGAAGGCAAAAGTCGCGCCCAGTGTAGAGGTGTAGCAGAAACTTCTGCCCTCCTGCAGAGGCTGATGGGAAGGAGGGACACCTAGAACAAGGACTCATCCAGAGAGGCAGCGGGCAGCCCTCCTCTCTGAATACTGCATTTTTCACTCTATAGGACACACCTTTTCCCCTCCCAAAATGAAGGGGAAATGTGTGTGTGTCCTATGGAGTGAATGCAGGCTTTCGCTGAAGCCTGGAGAGGGAGAGGGGTGGGTGCGCACTGACCCCTCTCCCTCTCCAGGCAGCCATCCGTAAGCCTTCTGAGCGCGGCGGGACTTCCTGCTGCACTCAGAAGGCTGGCGGATAGCTGCCTGTTCTGGGGGGTGGGGTCAGGGAAAGCTTGGGCTTCCCCGCCCTTAGCCCCCAGCCCCGCAAGCTCCGGGAGTGGCGGCGAGGTTGCGCGCAATCTTGCCGCCGCTCCTGGACCGGGGGGGAATAATATTTTTTTCTTTATTCCCCCCCTAAAAACTAGGTGCGCCCTATGGTCCGGTGCGCCCTATGGAGCGAAAAATATGGTAGGCACTTTTGAGCTCCATGGCTTTATTGCTGTATGGTTTTTAATACTCGATTGGGAGCCGTCCAGAGTGGCTGGGGAAACTCAGCCAGATGGGCGGGGAATAAATAAATAAATAAATAAATAAATAATAATTATTATTATTATTATTCGGGGGTTTCCCCCCAGAGACACCCCAACACTTCTCTAATGCTGCTCAGGTCTCTAAGATCCTGATTCTTAAGCCTTGTTTTAAGAACACCCATAAAGGGCTTGCAACGCTCCCCACCCCCCCAAAAGAGGGAGGGGAATAAATCTTTCACACCAAAGACATGGGTAAGAAGAAATTTCAATTAATAAAATACAAACAACTTATCAACCTGATAATTTTTTAAAGTCCACCGTCCAACAGACAAGCACAGCGCATGTGGGGCTCAAGGGATTAAGATGAGTTCAACGAAGGGAGGGACTGTGGGTGACCGTCGCCCTGGCTAATAGAGAAAATGAATTTTAAAAACCCTGCGCCGATAAACGGCAGAGTTTGTCGCTTGCATGAATTATGCAAATGGGCTGCTCTTTGCATAATCTATTCCGTTTCTTCCTCCACCAGGAAACCTCAGTTGCTGGAACATGAGTGCTCAGACGCTACAAAGACTTGAAAGGCAGCCCTGAGGGGGAAAACACACTTTGTACGCGCACAGAGTGAGGCCTCTATGATTGCTCCTTCCTATTTTCCATGGTGGAATCCTGACATTCAGGAAACAGATGCTTAAGCCCTGCTAGGCCCTTACTTAGAGGGTGTGCAGAGCAGACGGAAATTCAACCGGTGCACTGGCCCTATAGCTGCCTGTCAAATTTTATTTTATTTGGGGCTTGTCGTGACTCTGGTATAAGGAATAGAAAAAGAGATCTCCAACCTTCCGGAAGCCCCTTTGGAAATCTAAGGAACAGCCATGGGCACCACAAAACCGATTTCAAAGAAGAAAAAAGTGATCACACTTAGGAATCACCTACATGCATCTGAAAATAAATGCAACGTGGACAAAAAAGGAGGTGATGCCCACTCAAAAATAGGCAAAACGGCCCCTGCCCCACAGCCAGCAAACAGACAAAAAAAATCTGGGGCACCCATGTTAGCTGAAGAGGCACTAGAATTTATCTGACTGAGTTCTACTCAGACTAGACGCATTGAAGGCACTGAACCAGGGGTAGGCAAACTAAGGCCGGGGGCTGGATCTGGCCCAATCGCCTTCTCAATCCGGCCCATGAACGGTCCGGGAATCAGCGTGTTTTTACATGAGTAGAATGTGTCCTTTTATTTAAAATGCACCTCTGGGTTATTTGTGGGGCCTGCCTGGTGTTTTTACATGAGAAGAATGTGTGTGTTATGTACTGAGTTGAATAGGATCCAAAAGGCAGCAGTCTGATTGGTCCTAGAATAATAAGATCCAAAAGGCAGCAGTCTGACTGGTCCTAGAACAAAAGGATCCAGAATGCAGCAGTCTGATTGGTCCACAGGAGCCACCCAATCCAACTCCACGTGGAAGTGAATCTGCAACCTGATTGGCCTACAGGAAAATCCTGGAATTAGCCAGTCACGTGGGGCCCATTGTGTAAATAATGTATATAAAGCAGACATTTCGGGGGAACTTCCATTCCTCCTCACCACTATGAGCTGAATAAAGAGCATGAAATCCACACTCGACTCAGAGTATATTTCAGTGTGCTTTTATTTAAAATGCACCTCTGAGTTATATGTGGGGCATAGAAATTCGTTTATTTCAACCCCCCTTCAAAATACCGTCTGCCCCCCTCCCCACAAGCTCTGAGGGACAGTGGACAGGCCCCCTGCTGAAAAAGTTTGCTGACCCCTTGTATAACTGACCCTAAGTTAGTCCGATGCATTGGAGTAAGACTGAAAGAAAGAAGTGCATTGGAAGGCAGCTAAAAGGAACTATTTCACACATCACATAATGATAATAATAATGATAATAATGATGATGATGATGATGATGATGATGATATCATTATTTATTATTTATACCCCGCCCATCTGCTCAATCTCGGTTGCGGGTTCGAGTCCCACGTTGGGCAAAAGATTACTCCATTGCAGGGGGTTGGACTAGATGACCCTCGGGTCCCTTCCAGCTCATGCTTCTACTCTCTGTTTCTTACAACCATGGGGTGACCCTGCTTGCCAGCCTCCTCCTCCTCCTCCCTCTTGGTGTTGCCCCTTGCAGAACGTAGCACAGGGGGGAGGATAGGGAAAAAATTGTGTGGCTTCCAACAAAATATTAAAATACAATAACCTATTAAACCTTAAAAGCTTCCCTAAACAGGGCTGCCTTCAGATGTCTTCTACAAATCTGGTAGTTATTTTTCTCTTTGACATCTGGTGGCAGGGAGTTCCACAGGGTGGGTGCCACCACCGACAAGGCCCTGTAACATCACTTCTTGCAGGGAGGGAACCGCCAGAAGGCCCTTGGTGCTGGACCTATGGAACTCACTGCCTCAGGAGGGGAGCACCAGCTTGGAAGGCCTAAAAGAGGATTGTTGGGCAAATTCGTGGAGGAAAAGTCTGCTGATGGCTCCTAGCCAGGATGGCTCGGCTCTGCCTCCACTGAATGCTAGTTCCTGGAAACCGCAGAAGGGGAAAATGCTCGGATCCTGACAGACATCTGGTCAGCCACTGTGAGAACAGGAATCTAGGCTAGATGGTCCAGATCTCTGATGTTCTGATGCCATTGATTTGAAACCTGGTCAGGATTCGCACTGGATACAATTCAAAGTGGGGAAAGACCAGGCAAGGCAGTGGAGTGGGGTGTCTGGAGAGCTGAGCCCCAATTTCCAGCCCCACCCATGATTAAAAAGGAAGGTGGCAAAGGCGATCAATATATACCGTATTTTTCGCTCCATAGGACGCACTTTTCCCCTCTTAAAAACTAAGGGGGAAAGTCTGTGCATCCTATGGAGCGAATGCAGGGGGGGCAGGCAGGAAAAGCCCCCAAGAGCCACACACAAGCTTCGGGTGGCTCTTGCGGGCTTTTCCCCAAGAGGGAGAAGGGACCGCCGCTCCCCGACCTGTTCTGGGGTCAGGGGAAGCTTGGGCTTCCCCTGCCCCTGCCCCGTGGCTAAAAAGGAGAAGCCTGAAGCCCCCGGAGTGCAGCGCGAACTGCCGCTGCGCTCCGGGGGCTTCAGGCAGCTATCCGCAAGCCTTCGGAGCGCATCAGGAGTTCCCGCTGCGCTCCGAAGGCTTGTGGATAGCTGCCTGAAGCCTGGAGAGTGAGAGGGGTCAGTGTTTTCCCTCTCTGCGCAGTGCCCCTTCAGGGAAGCAGGAGGAGAAATGGAAGGGACTCCGTTTCTCCTGCCGCTTTGCTGAAGGGGTGCTGAGCAGAGAGGGGGAGAATTTTTTCCCCCTGTTCTCCCCCTCCTATGGTCCGGTGCGTCCTATAGAGCGAAAAATACAGTATATGTGTGTGTGTCCCCAAAACAAACCCTACTCCCCAGATTCCCAGCTTTCCCTCCCTCCCCCCCTTCCTTCCTTCCTTCCTTCCTTCCTTCCTTCTTTCCTTCCTTCCTTCTTTCCTTTCTTTCTTTCTTTCCTTTCTTTCCTTCCTTCCTTCTTTTCTTTCTTTCTTTCTTTCTTTCTTTCTTTCTTTCTTTCTTTCTTTAAGAGCAAGAGCATTTGAAGAACCTGAGATGTACCGAACATATTTTTATATCTCACTCTAAACAGGAATTTGCAGTCTTGGAAACTGCTTCACACCTAGGATGAGGCGGTTTTCGTTTGGGAGACCAAAAAGCACACACATTTGCATGTGAATTTCTGCCTAAAACAGAGGAGATTTTGTGTTTGAAAGAGGGACAATTCGCTTTAGTATAGGAGGGGCAAAACACCCCTTTGAAATGAAAATAATGCCCAAGGCTGTTTTTTCGTTTTTAAGATGACGGTTTCACTGCTTTATTCTTTTCGAGAACTGCTTTGAGGTTGTTGTGCTGTTGTTTTTAACAAGCAGTATTTATTTATATTTTTTTAAATGAAATAAACAAGCAAATATGAAACAAAATCCGTAGGCCCTATCCTTCTCATTTTGGGGTGAGAAACTAGTCTGCTTCACCTTACTCCAGAAAAGGTGTGTGTTTGCGTGTATTAGGGTTGCCGGGTCAACAGCATCCTAGACCCTGAAATTTGAGAGCCCAAACCTGAGACACAGAGGCGGCCCCTGGTGATATTCCAGGGGCCGTTCCTGGAGATGGAAGTTAATTAGGAAAGGAGAGCTCCAGCACCCTGAATCTCTATGCTATAATTTGCAATCAGCTCCTGCCAGACTGAAGCTTGCAAGCTTCATGCAATCTCCTTAATAATTTCTTCCTTAAAATAAATTTATTTATTTCATAGACAAACAAACAATGATTATTCCCACCGACAAAAATACATATATTAACCCCAAAAAGAAAAGCCGAGAAAGAGAAAAGAGAGAATAATAATATTAGTGCGCCCATGTGACTTAACTTCTCCAATACTCATCATCCCTTAAATTTTAAGTTCTTATTTACATTGCATCTTATACATCTCGTCTTTAATGTTCTAAATATAGTCATACCTCGGGGTACAGACACTTCAGGTTGGGTTTTTTTGGGTTACGGACCGCCAAAACCCGGAAGTACTGGAATGGGTTACTTCCGGGTTTTGGCGGCCGCGCATGTGCAGAAGCACTAAATTGCGCTTTGTGCATGCGCAGAGGCGCCGAATCACAATCGGGTTGTGAACGCGCATCTCACACAGATCACATTCGCAACCCAAGCATCCACTGTATATTATTTTTTCCTAGGTCAACTTTACAATCTTAATCTAAACATACCAACACGCTTTCTTCAGAACAGTGTTGACTCACATACTCTTCAAAACATTGCTATTGTTGATTTCTTATTGTTATTATTCAAGTTACAGATAGGTAGCCGTGTTGGTCTGCCATAGTCAAAACAAAATAACAAAATTCCTTCCAGTAGCACCTTAAAGACCAACTAAGTTAGTTCTTGGTATGAGCTTTCGTGTGCATGCACACTTCTTCAGATACTTCTGTTTCAGTTAAAGAATGATCGAACATTTTTTATGTATGCAACAACAGCAGCAAGGATACTTGTAGCTAAATATTGGAAAACTCAAGATTTGCCCACGCTGGAAGAATGGCAGATGCAACTGATGGACTACATGGAGATGGCAGAAATGACTGGCAGAATCCGAGACCTGGGAGAAGAAGCAGTGGAGGAGGATTGGAAGAAATTCAAGGACTATTTACAAAAACACTGTAAACTATATGAGTGTTAAGAAGGATGAGAGATTCTAAAACAACAGGGCACCATAAAGTTAGTTGAAAAGATTATGAAAATGAGTGAATTGTATGAGAATAATAAATTTTGAATAAATACTATGTTAAAATTAGGTATTTAAGATTTAGATAAAATATTCAAAGTTAGGGACAAACTATTGAAAATGTGTATAATAAGAATGGAAATAAGGTGATAAATTGCTGGCTAAAGTTTTATTAATGTGGAATGCAGGAGCGGGAGATGTGAGGAAGCCCAAAAATGAAGAAAAGTTGGTTATTACACGATGCCAAATATTATGTTTGTTTTTCTTTTCTGTCTGTTTTTTGCTTATGCTGTTTTTTCTTTCTATTGTATTTTTTTAAAAAAACCTTAATAAAATTTTAAAAAAAAGGAAAGAAGTGTGCATGCACACGAAAGCTCATACCAAGAACTAACTTAGTTGGTCTTTAAGGTGCTACTGGAAGGAATTTTGTTATTTTGTTATTATTCAAGACCTTTTCACCAACCTGAAGTCCTCTACCTGCCGCCTGGAGGTGGGACCAGGTGGGACCTGGAGACCCAGGAAACCCTAATATACATGATCCCTCTATGTTTTCCCTGATTGTTTGGGTTTTAATTCGTAGTCCCTTTGGGCCTGTCTGCATCCAGCAAGGCAGTTGGAACAGCAAGGATCTTTCTATTGGCTTCTAAGCCTCCATCTCAACCCTGCCTTCACCACAAACTTCCACTTCTATCCCTGAACACCAGAATCTTTTGCTGACAACGCTTGTCTTTTTGCAAAACACAATTTCTTTCTTTGTTTCAAATGGTAGTTGCATCTACATTATGGTTACCAGATTTTTTTCTATGAATCCGGGGACACTTTTTTTGAAGCTGAGTAGTAATAGGAAGTCAGTAGTGGGGATGGTGAAGCAAAAGACCCTAGGCCCAAGCACACATGCATATTGTAAGGTAAAGGGATACCTGACCATTAGGTCCAGTCGTGGACGACTCTGGGGTTGCGGCGCTCATCTCGCTTTATTGGCCAAGGGAGCCAACATACAGCTTCTGGGTCATGTGGCCAGCATGACTAAGCCACTTCTGGCGAACCAGAGCAGCGCACGGAAATGCTGTTTACCTTCCCGCCAAAGCAGTACCTGTTTATCTACTTGCACTTTGAGGTGCTTTCGAACTGCTAGGTTGGCAGGAGCAGGGACCGAGCAACGGGAGCTCACCCCGTCGCAGGGATTCGAACCGCCGACCTTCTGATCAACAAGTCCTAGGCTCTGTGGTTTAACCCACAGCGCCACCCGCATCCCATGAATATTGTATAAAGGTGCAAAAACCTTCTTTAGCACCCTGTGAAACATAAATGCGCAGAGTTTTCAAAACATTGGGCAAGGGCCGCCCGCCCGCGACTCTTGAGCCTCCCCCGATCAGTCAAAACAAAGGAGGAAGCGGACAGGAGATTGCACAAGACACATCCTATGCGCACAAGACACGTCATATGGGGACTTCCAGCGAGGAAAAATGACGGGTGCCACGGCAGCGAGCAACTCCTGAAGCCAGCCAGAGCCAACTGCGCTACCAGGCTGGCTCCGGGCTGCTAATGCCACGTTTCCCAGGGACAAATTTGCAAATCTGGGAACTGTCCCTGGGAACCGTGGACGTCTGGTAACCCTAATCTACATATCTGTTTGCAAAGCCAGCTCAGGGTACTCTTTGGGGGGACTAACTAAGGTCAGAGAGGGGGAGACAAATGAGGTATCGGATGAAATCACAGAGCATGGCAAAATAGCAGGTAAAAAAAATGCACTTTTGCCCATTCGTCCCCTAAATCAGATCAACTGAACAAAAGAAGAAACACACAGAGATATACAAACCCTCTGCAGCCATAGCCTGTAAGAGCTCTCTGGTTTCAATGAAATCAGATTCACATGGTTCAACTCACAAAAGGATAGATCATCTCAGTAAACTTCACAGCAGGTGGGCCTCTAGTCTTGTATCCTCATAGCAAAATTTAATTATCCAGTTGACGGCTAGTCTTCCTGCAGCTCAAAGCAGCAGCCCCCATGCATTAAGAGAGAGGTAGTTGCAGGCTTGGGGGAACTCTAAGAAATTTAATGTATAAAAAACCCACTTGCAGGGAAGACCAAAAAGTGTGTGTGTTGAGGGGGGCAGAAAAACTTGAAAAAAACAAGCAAGAGGGGGAACAAAATAGAGTATCTTGGCCAACTGGAAGCCTTGGCAGGAGTGTTCCATGCTGCAACATTTTGTTGCAGACCCCATTTGTTACCCATATATTACAATTTTTGGGAGGGTTGGGCAGATGTGTCCATTTTCAGTTCTTCATTTTCCCAATCTAAAGTTCAGTTCTCCACACGTCCACCTCAGGTTGCAAATCCTTTTTTTTTAAAGGTCCTCAAGAAAATTCACCCGTATTTTAGTGCAATTTTCTTCTAATATCCACACGCTTGCATGCAGTTTTAGCCTATGACACATATTTTAGCAAAGCAGTTCCCCCTAATACAACATGCATTTGTACATTATATGCATTCTTATGCACACTTTACCACAGTATATGCATTTATGTACACACCACTTGGGTGGGGAACTGCATTGCAAAATTCGAAGGGGTGTGAGTTTTGCAGCAGGGCTGCATTTCGGTCCATTAATTGTTTCGGAAAGTTTGTATTTAGTAGGTTTTTGCCTTTAAATGAGAACTCTGTCGAATTTCTCCCCCTATCCCATGGTTGCTGAGTGACAGCAAATTATCTAGAGTCATTCCAAAGATTTCTGCGTGCAGGATGAGGTCCATTGGCCATTGGCCTCTGGTACCATTTTACAGGGAATTTTCACAAGTTTGATTTTGTCACTCCAGTCTAAGAAATCTGTCCCAACTGACGCCTCTCTCATTTACTCAAGTCTGCAAGGCCCAGGACTAACCTAGCCCCCGTCTCTCAGACGAGGGGATGCCAACTGACCATGAAGAACCCAGGCTAGTCTGCTCCTGCGCCCATTTCAACAGGCTGATTTGCAGGAAACTAGGAAGTGAAACCATTGGCAGCATGGAAATAATGTAGGGTCAGCCCAAGCTCTGCTTTTCTGTTACTTCAAGCCTCAGGAGCGAGAGGCCAGTCCAAGAAGCTGGCGAGCCTGTCGAGGTGAGATTTAAACCAGACACACTTTAAACCACACCCTGAATCTCTGTGTTACATCAGTTGTCTGACGGGTAGCAAACCACTGTATGCGGTTGGAGGATGGATGGCGGCTAACAGATTGAGGTTGAACCCTGACGAGACAGAAGTACTGTTCTTGGAGGACAGGGTGTGGGTGGGTGTGGGGGACTCCCTGGTCCTGGATGGGGCAACTGTGCCCCTGAAGGACCAGGTGCGCAGCCTGGGAGTCATTCTGGACTCACAGCTGTCCATGGAGGCGCAGGTCAATTCTGTGTCCAGGGCAGCTATTTACCAATTCCATCTGGTACGCAGGATGAGACCCTACCTGCCCGCGGACTGTCTCGCCAGAGTGGTGCATGCTCTGGTTATCTCCCTCTTGGACTACTGCCATGCACTCTACATGGGGCTACCTTTGAAGGTGACCCGGAAACTACAACTAATCTAGAATGTAGCAGCCAGACTGGTGACTGGGAGTAGCTGCCGAGACCACATAACCCCGGTCTTGAAAGACCTTCATTGGCTCCCAGTACGTTTCCGAGCACAATTCAAAGTGTTGGTGCTGACCTTGAAAGCCCTAAACGGCCTCGATCCAGTATACCTGAAGGAGCGTCTCCACCCCCATCATTCTACCAGGACACTGAGGTCCCGCTCCGAGGGCCTTCTGGCGGTTCCCTCACTACGAGAAGCCAAGTTACAGGGAACCAGGCAGAGGGCCTTCTCGGTGGTGGCACCCGCCCTGTAGAATGCCCTCCCATCAGATGGGGGGTCTGGCAACTTATTCCATCGTGTCTTTATATAACTTGCAATATTTTAAACAACTCAAGGGTCAAAGTCAGTCTCCTTTTCCAGGAGGATCTGGATAGCTGTCCTTGGTGTGCCGTGATAAATCAACCGTTCCTCATAAGGCTTGGTTTCCAGACCCTTGACCATTTTGGTCTCCCTCTTCTGCACATGTTCCAGCTTGTCCATATCCTTCTTAAATTGTGGCACCCAGAACTGGACACAGATTCCAGGCGCGGTCTCATCAAGGCAGAAGAGAATGGCATTATTAGTTCCCTTGATCTGACACTGTACAGTGGTGCCCCGCAAGACGAATGCCTTGCAAGACGAAAAACTCACTAGACGAAAGGGTTTTCCGTTTTTCGAGGTGCTTCGCAAGACGAATTTCCCTATGGGCTTGCTTCGCAAGATGAAAACGTCTTGCGAGTCTTGCGAGTTTTTTCGTCCCCCCTCTTTTTCTAAGCCGCTAAGCTGCTAATAGCCGTGCTTCACAAGACGAAAAAACCGCAAGACGAAGAGACTCGCGGAACGAATTAATTTCGTCTTGCGAGGCACCACTGTACTTCTGTTGGTGCAGCCTATAATAGCATTAGCTTGTTAGCATTTTGGGGGGAGGTTTTTTGTGTGGTTTTTTTGCAGAGCACGGCTCCCAAACTTCTAATCAGATTCCATGTTTTGGCAGAGGGTCCTGGCTAGGTCTTTGGGAACATTGTTTTGGGTCTTTTTCTTTTTTCAATCAAGTGGTACATAAAGCTTAAGAAATAAGTAAAAGAAATAGTTCACAAAGCCCTAAGCAACTTGGTTCTAAAGTTACTAGGGGACTGCCTGATTCTACCTCGATCACCAAGATCGTCTGGTGGTTCTCCCTAGGCTCCAGGGCTTCGGCTGGCCTTAGGACCCTGACCATTAGGTCCAGTCATGGACGACTCTGGGGTTGCGGCGCTCATCTCGCTTTACTGGCCGAGGGAGCCGGCGTACAGCTTCTGGGTCATGTGGCCAGCAGGACTAAGCTGCTTCTGGTGAACCAGAGCAGTGCACGGAAACAGTGTTTACCTTCCCACCGGAGTGGTACCTATTTATCTACTTGCACTTTTGACGTGCTTTCGAACTGCTAGGTGGGCAGGAGCAGGGACCGAGCAACGGGAGCTCACCCCGTTGCAGGGATTCGAACCGCCGACCTTCTGATTGGCAAGTCCTAGGCTCTGTGGTTTAACCCACAGCGCCACCCGCGTCCCTTTCAACTGGCCTTAACTGACCCTTTAATGCAGCGGGCTCTGCCCTGTGGAACTCCCTGCCTCTAGAAGTTCAGATGGAACCACCCCTGACTTCTTTCAGGTGTCTTTCGAAAACCGAATGCTGCTTAGGAAAGGCCTTCCCAAGACGAGCTTCTCCTTTCCACCATCCACCGAGGTTCTATTGACATTTCCAAATAATTTTTTACAGATATTTATAAATGTGGCGTTTTCGACATGTTGTAAGCCACCTTGAAAAAGTGGATTATAAATCGGCAAATAAATGAACGAATAAAATGCTAGTTGTGGCGGAAGAGGCAATGGGGGCAGGATCCTTTTGGCTTCCCGGAAGGATCCAGCTTTCCGTTGCAACGGAAACAGTGTGTTGGGTCTAAATGGGCATCCCTTGGGCTTGATCCAGCAGGGTCCGCCGTCAGAGCCAAGAGAGAGGGGGGAGGCCTTTCTTTCTTCAAGCCCATCTACCTGTCCCTCCTTTCCTTATTTGCTTAGTTAGTTAATATGCTCCTACATTATAATGAGCCATTCCCGTTGGGGCAATTAAGAGATTAAATTTGGCAGCTGTTCCTGTTCGCTCTGATTTGGCAATTTCCGTATCCCTCCCTCACCCCCAGCCCCAAATTGGGGGTTGAGCGGAACCAGCTATCACAGCTGCCCTGGGCAAAATTAATTTCATATCTATCCCCCCCCCCAAAGCCCCTCTTCCTCAGATCTTGCTGTACCAAACTCAACCTAAGCAACAAAGAGCAGCAGAGTTGAATCTTCTGCACCGGTTTTATGGATTGAGAGAGAAATGGGCTGATGGGGGGGGGCAGGAGACCAGGCACGAGAGCTCCCCCTGGCTTGGGAGTATTTGTCCTGAGAGGGGTGGGGTTCTTCTCCCCCTAAGTTTTCCTTACTAGCTAGGCACCCCTGAGATTCTGCTGCACACCCCCACACCACAAGCAACCACCTGAACTAGCAAAATAAAGGCCTCCTTCATCATTTCCCAAAGACCCTTCTCAAAGAGTTACTGTATTTTTCGCTCCATAAGACACACTTTTTTCCTCCTAAAAAGTAAGGGGAAATGTCTGTGCATCTTATGGAGCGAATGCGTGGTCCCTGGAGCCGAATTGCCCAGGGGTGAAAAGTAGATCGTGCTTTTTTTTTTTTTTAGAAAGAGGGAAGGGGGTGTTGAAACAAAGCCACTGAGCAGCTGATCGGCAAGCGATCGGGAGGGAGATAAGGGACTCTAGCTATAAAGGAGGCTGCCTGGGAGGGCGGAGGTAAAAGCACATGGATCCTCAGGATTATTGCATTGGGTCACCCCAAATTCACCATCAGATCACATAGCATGTCCATGGCTACAGTCTGCACCAAAAAAACGCACACACGTTCACTGTTTCGTGGGGCCGCAATGGTGCAAAAACGTGGTTACAAAGCACGGATCCACATGGATTCTCAGGATTTTTGCATTGGGTCACCCCAAATTCACCGTCAAATCACATATCATGTCTGTGGCCACAGAATGAACCACAAAAATCATACATCCACTCTTTCGTTCAGAATATTTTTTTTTCCTTGTTTTCCTCCTCTAAAAACTAGGTGCGTCTTATGGAGCAAAAAATACGTATCTAAAAGCGTGCAATGTTGCACAGCTGGCTGGCTGGGGCTAATAGGAATTGTGGACCAAAACACTTAGAGGGCTCTGGTTTGGCAAAGCCTGGCCTATCTTTCCTTTAAAAGAAAACCACCATCAGCTGTGCTTTAAGGGGTGTTTCCCTTAGTTTGGGGGGTGTATACAGACAGACCGAGGAAATAAAAGCCCCACAATCATTCCAGATTTTATTTTTGATTTATCTCGGCACACGCTGTTCAAATCTTCCTGGAAAAGGAGGTTGAGTTTGCCCCTTGAATTGTTTAAAATATAGCAAGTTATATAAAAGACAGGGTGGAATAAGTTGCCAGACCCCTGCTGTCCTATCTCCCTGCCTGGAACCTGGAGCTGTTTGCTATTGATTTCGGCATTTTGTGATCAGACAAGACCGGCAGGTAGATCCTAAGCATTATGGAGGCTCCCTGCCTTCTGACTTTCAACCAGCTTGTGGTTTGGTCCTCCCTGTCATCTTCCTAGCCCTAAGCTTCAATTTTGTCCTAGCAGAACGCAGCAGGGAGGAGGTTGGGGGCAATGGAGAATTTGTTGGCTCCACCCATCGTTGACTCTGGCTCCGCCCACTGTGGGTCTCCTTGCCTTCCACCCCACCGTCTCCATGGGCACCAACCACCAGTGTCTAAAGATTAAGGGTGCAAGACAGAAGGAGACCCTCGTGAGTGTGTTTACTCAGAAGCAAGCCTCTCAGGTTCTGGCGAAGCTCGCTTCAGAGTAAGCACAGTTTAGGAATGTCAACTGGGAGCACCATCCCACGCAGGTTGACTCAGAAGGAAGTCCTACTGCGTTCAACAGCGCTTGTTCCCAGGTAAGTGTAGAATGGATTTCAACCTCCCTTGTGTCCCTGTATCATGGAAAGTGAGAGGCCATTCAGTTCTGGGTTATGTAAACAATGACTTGTTGGGTATCCTTCATCTCTGGAGATTAGGCTTTTGGAAATTGGTGAGCAGGGAAGGAGAAGGCAAACTCATTGCCAAAGCTTTGGGGTTTTTAAAGGCAAAGGTAAACGGGACCCCTGACCATTAGGTCCAGTCGCGGATGACTCTGGGGTTGCGGCGCTCATCTCGCTTTATTGGCCGAGGGAGCCGGCGTACAGCTTCCGGGTCATGTGGCCAGGCATGACTAAGCCGCTTCTGGCGAACCAGAGCAGCGCACGGAAACGCCGTTTACCTTACCGCCAGAGCGGTACCTATTTATCTACTTGCACTTTGATGTGCTTTCGAACTGCTATGTTGGCAGGAGCTGGGACCGAGCAACGGGAGCTCACCCCGTCGCGGGGATTCGAACCACCGACCTTCTGATCAGAAAGCCCAAGGCTCAGTGGTTTAGACCACAGTGCCAGCCGCGTCCCTTTGTGGTTGTTAGGTGGATATTATATAGACGTACCAACTTCTTTTACTTCTATGCCAGGGGTGGGGAACATGGCTGATCTGGCCATCAGACCAGATCTTTCACTCCCCACCCCTGCCAGGCCAAATTTGACAGGTGGGTGGGACCAATCACCTGTCAATCACCTGACATCACTTTGACACCACTGTGCCACGACGGTCAGGACTTCAAAATGCAGCACGGGCTGTTTCAAAAGCACATTAGCAAGCAGCCCTTTGCTGCTCTTTAAACTTCAAAAAACTTAGTTATACTGAAGGGCAGGCTTCCTCAACCTTGGCCTTCCAGATGTTTTGGGACTACAATTCCCATCATCCCTGACCACTGGTCCTGCTAGCTAGGGATCATGGGAGTTGTAGGCCAAAAACATCTAGAGGGCTGAGGTTGAGGAAGCCTGATGAAGGGTCTTCTCCACCTGGTTTGATCCACCAGCTCCGCTGAAATCCTGTCAATTTAAAAGCCACAGAGGTGTTTAGTTCTTTAGATTAGGATGGTGGTGGGTTAGGATCATTCTTCCTAGAGCAGGATGTGTGAAATGGGAACCTAACACCTTAGCACTCATGTGCGCCAAAGCAATGAGGTGCATTTGTTTTCCCATGGAGAGATTTCGCTTCTGAAGATTCCTTGGCGGGGTCAGGGGTGCTTGGACTCTGCTACAAACTCACACTAGCTAATTATTATTATCCAGAATGCGGCAGCTAGACTGGTGACTGGGAGTGGCCGCCGAGACCACATAACACCGGTCTTGAAAGACCTACATTGGCTCCCAGTACGTTTCCGAGCACAATTCAAAGTGTTGGTGCTGACCTTGAAAGCCCTAAACGGCCTCGGCCCAGTATGCCTGAAGGAGCGTCTCCACCCCCATCATTCTGCCTGGACACTGAGGTCCAGCACTGAGGGCCTTCTGGCGGTTCCCTCCCTGCGAGAAGCCAAGTTACAGAGAACCAGGCAGAGGGCCTTCTCAGTGGTGGCGCCTGTCCTGTGGAATGCCCTCCCATCAGAGATAAACAACTACCTGACATTCAGAAGACATCTGGGAAGTTCGGGGAAGTTTTTAATGTGTGACATTTTAGTGTATTTTTGGTCTTTGTTGGAAGCTGCCCAGAGTGGCTGGGGACGCCCAGCCAGATGGGCGGGTACAAATAATAAATTATTATTATTATTATTATTGATTATTGATTATGTTTATTACCCACCTTTCTCCAAAGAGTTCAAGGCAGCGTATATGGTTCTCCCTCTCCCTGTTTTACCCGCACAACAACCCTGTGAGGGAGGTTAATCTGAGAAACAAAGAATGGGCCCAAAGTCATACCCAGTGGCTGAATGGAGTTTTCGGACCCTAGCTTACCACCACAACTGGCTCAAGGCAACCACAAACGTGAAGAAAAAGTACTGGGGGAGCAAGGAGGGACAACAATTTGCCTGGGGCAAGGGCCAGGAATGCAGAATGTGCTCAGGAAACTGAGGACTCATCCTGCCTCCATTGGAATAGCCATTGCGGCCAGCAGCCAATCATAACCCTGTCCCTCTGATCATAAGCCTGATTCTCTGAGCAAGGGTAGCCATGTGGTGCCCTTGCTAGACTACAATTCCCATCTTCCTTGCCTGTTGCTGCACTGGGTGTGAGGGTCCAAGGACCCCCCTGAGAGGGTTGGTCAGATGTGGTGAGGGGGAAAACAACCACACACTGATCCAAAACGGCTTCTCCACAGAACACCCAACCTTTTCCCTTGTTCAGCTACAGAGAAACTGAGGCTACTCAATGAATTCTAAACAAAAAAAAATATTCAAACTGCATCATATTGCAGATTTAGAATATCCTTGTGTTTTTCCAGACCTGGAGGTTTATCCCCCGCCCCCAAGGCTTGCATGCAAAATCTGAGGGAATTGGTTCGTTAACTGATCTTATTTTATTGCCAGTGTTTTGCAACGCCAAACATCCAATACCACCAAACATGAAACTTTAACTCCTGCTCAAACATCCTGTTTATTATATTTTTTTATGGGGGGGGGGATATCCCACACCCTGCAACTTCCAACATACTCAGACTCTAGGCCTCAATCTCGACTCATTTCCCTTCTTACAAAGCTTGCCAATTCCTTTTTCTGCCCTTGCTCCTCCGCCTTTAATAGCATCTCAATTCATTGGAACTTGGGGGTGGCGTGGCTGGTGTGTGTTGGGGAAAGAGATATTTTTTTCATGGCACTGGAGATAAACATGGTCCCCTTATAAACACTCGTCAGCTGAACCCTTGTCCGAGTCGTGGAAGCACAGGCTGATCACAAAAAGCTGGCAACTTCCTTGTCTGCACGAAACCTACCAAATACCATTTGCAATAAAACGAAGAGAAACAAACAAACCCAAGAGCCTCACACCTGGTTATTGTGTTCCCAGCTGGCCTGATGGGTGATCAGTTCTCTTTTCCTAGACTTCAAAGACAAGAGCAGCTTCAAATGGGCTCAGCAAATGTTACTTCTTTCTCTTATTGCCCCCTCTCCCAGCAGTTTACGAAGCCAAAACCATTTTTCACGGAACGGTGCCGCAAATACCTGCCAAACAACGTCCATTAATCAGGGTTTTGGATCAGCAAGCCCAGACACATACGAGACGCCTCTATCGGTTGCCAAAATTTGGATGCTGATGAAATCTCAGAAATTAAGCAAAGCTGGACCTCATGAATTTTTGCCACTTTAAAAAAGACCCCAAAAAACCCCCAAACCCCTTAATGTTCTTAATTATACTCTGTTCCCTTCCTTGTGTTCCTTCAGGGTGTACTAAATGGATTTTGCTTGCTTTCTCTTCCCTCTGAATCAGCACCTGAGGGCAGAGCCGTGTTTACCAGTCGGCATCACAGGGAAAAATAATAATAATAATAATAATAATAATAATCTTATATTGCAACTTTTCCTGCCACTCACCTACAAAAGTTTGATGCATCTTGAAATGTGGTTTCAAATACAATTTAAACAAAACAATTTCAGAGGTGGCTACTCTCCTACACAGCTGAGAATAAAGGCCTGGGAAGGGGGGGCAGCGACAATGAGGGGCAGTTTTGCTGGGGAATCTGGAGGGGGAATGACCCGGCAAAAATAATAAAAACCACCCAAGAAAGACGAAAGCTTTCTTGTTCTGAAAACCAAGAGGTCTCCAGAGTTCTGTTGGAACAGGCATGATTAAACCTGGAAATCGTTCCAGGGGCTGCAATTGTGTCACCCAACACTGGGCTTCAGCTAAAATCACACATTGTTTCCTCTTCAAGAAGGTGGTTTTAATTTCCTTTTTAAAAAAAAAAGAAAAGGCAAAACTTGATAAGCGATTAGGTTACAAAAATCCAGGAGCTCTGCCGTCACAGGTGAAAAAAAACCAAACAACCGTGGATTTATTTAGCGACACTTTGAGAGGAGAGGCATCACTGAAGCCCTTTCTGAAAGGGGGGCTGGACCCTCCCTCTTTCCTACTCCAAAAGGAAAACATAAAAGAGGAAATGAACTGGAGAAAGGATCTGAAATCTTTTGCTCCCTCCTCTCTCTCTCTCTCTCTCTCTCTCTCACACACACACACACCCCAAGCTCAAAGTCAGTGCAAATCTGCTCAAAACACCCTCGCTGCTAAACGATTCCTGCTCCCCCCCCTGCTAAGTTAGGGTCCTCTTGCTTCCGAACCTTACTCCACATGACTCCCAGAAATCAGAATCTAGATGCCCACCCTCCGTCCTATTGACGGGCGAGTCTCTAACCCCACCCTGTGGGTGGTTAGACATCCAGGGTTCTATTCATGGTGCCCTTTTGCGGTGGGGGGGGGGGGAAGGCGAGAGAAATCTACTGGCTCTCTACCTCCGGCCATCTGTTACCATCTCCCAACCCCCCCTCCCTCTCCTCCTGGAAAAACCGCTTACCCTCAAATGCCTTGCTCTGACAGCCCCCCCCCCCAAGCCTACAAACTCCGCGCGTAACGCTCGCCAGTGACGAGCCGGGCGGTGCTTTCAGAACGACGAATTCATCTGCTCGTTTTTTTGTGCGCCCCCTCCTCCAGCCGGGTAGTGTAATTCCAGGCGATACTTTGGGCTCAGAATTCTCCTTCTTCTTCTCTCTCCCCCCGCATCACCCCCAGTACTGTCCCCCCCGGCTTTGTTGTTCTTCGCCCGTTTCTATTCCATCCCACCGCTGCCACCAGCGCATCCGACGCGCGAGGGTACCCAGAGCGCAGCGCTTGGTCTCTGCGCGTAACGCGCGCCTTACCTTTATGCATGCCGGTGTATTTATCCTTAATGACTGTCAACTCGTAGATTTTGCCGAACTGCTCGAAGATAGGCTTAAGGTCCTTCTCCTCTAAATTCCGGGGGATTTGTCCAATGAAAAGTTTGATGGCGTCTGGTTCCTTCATTGGTTCAAAAAGGAGCAAGCTGGAGCGAGCCTCGAATTCAGAATGTTCACCAAAAAGAAAGAAAAAATAAAGGAAGGGGGGGGGGACCACGCCGGAACAAAACAGAAAAAAAGAAAAGGAAAAAAAAAAAAGAGCAGAAAATCCCAAGCTGGACTTGGTCGTCTTCGTCGTGTGTGCGTGGAAACAAAGAGATCAAAAGCCGCCAGCAGTTTGGGAGACAAAATTTCCCTCCAATCTCGCTTTAATTGAACGGCATTTCCGTCTGCCTCGCTTCTCTCCCAAATCCTTCAATTATTATTATTTTCTTTTTTTTTAAATAAAAGGATGAGGAAGTGTGGTAGGGGAACGAGAAAGAGAGGGACAGAGAGATTTCCTTTCCTTTTTCCCCCCCACGGGTGCAAAAAAATACAATAAAATTCCTATTGAAAAGATAAAAATAAAATAACAATTCTTCTTTTAGAAATATTGCAAAGAGCTCTACGATTCGGCCTTATCCCAGGGTCGTGGGCAGCCCCCAGACCCTCATTCTAATTCTTCTGATCAAACAATTACAAAGCTTGCAAGCAGTTAATTAGTTTATTGATTAACTTTCCGTGGCGCGGTTGAGATTCTGGGCTTTCTTGTGATTTTTTTCCTTCTTCTTCTCCTCCTCCTCCTCCTCCTTCCCCCTTCTCTTTTCTTCACTTATTGATTCATTTTCGCACCCTGACGGCTCTTTCCCTCCCTCCCACCCCTTTAAAATTTCCTTCCTTCCCTCCCCCCCAGCCCCACCTCAAGAGCGCGATTTCGGCTGCTTTTTCAGGTTTGACGGTCCCTTCCTTTAATGGATCTTGAGCTCTGTTTCAAATCTTTTTCTTTACCAACAAAACCTCCAGCAGCACACACAGCCCTGGCGGCCCCTCCTCCTCCCCCCCCCCCGACTAATAATCATGTCAGAGTTAGGGACCGGCAACAAATTACCGGCTCGAGAGAGACGAGAGCAGCGCGCGGGCTGAGAGGGGAGCCGTGCAAACAATCCTAAACCCTGAGAAAGGAGCCCTTTACCTGCTTTCAAAGAGTGACCTGGAAACTTTGCAGAACCACCTGGGGGCAAATAACGCCTCCCTCCCAGGGCCCACCTTATTTCTGCGGGATACTGGGAGGAGATATTGCTTAGGGGCTGATTTGATTTTGGAGATGCTCATTTTCCTGTTATCCATACTCATTTGTTGTATCTTGTTGCATTTTTAGATCTTTGGTAATAACCTTTATTGGGATTTTAATTAAAGTGATTTTTATTAGAGTGCCTGGCGTGCTCTGGTCCATGGAGTCACGAAGAGTCGGACACGACTAAACGACTAAACAACAACAACGTTAAAGTGATACAAAACAGTACCAAGAACAATGCAATAAATAAATAAACATAATAATCTCCCTGCTCTGCTGGTTTCTTTTGGTCTCCATCCTAATCCAATCAGGTTTCACTGTGTTTTTAGATTTTATTATAACTCACGTGGGGGTTGTTTAATTTCCCTGTGTATGTTTTGGTACGTTTTTTTATTTACTGCTTATGACTACTTTTGTTACACTTTTGTAATTACGTAAATCTTCTCACTTTGCAAGCTGCCTTTCCAAGCGGCCCCCTGGTGTCATAATGATTGACAGGTGGGTGGCCCCAGCCAGGCAGAAGGCCGGAGGGGTAAAGAACTGGCTGGATCCAAGTCCCAACCCCTCCGCCAAAACATGGACAGAATAAAAAACCAGGCAATCAAACCATTCCATTTAAACAACAACTCAATGGTTCTGATGGAGAGATCAGGGGAAAGACGTCTGTGAAGCCGGTGACTCAAAATGGCCCTCTGTATACATCTTGCGGTCGTGAAATCCACAAGTTATTTTTATCCCTTGTGTACGACATAGGACTTCCCCGTCTAATTCGCTCCCTGTAGGCATAAGAACCAAGGAAGGGTTTTCTGGGTTAGGCCAGTGGTCCACCTAGTCCAGCATCCCATTCTCACAATGGCCACCCAGATCCTTGCAGGATACACAAAAGCAGGATTCGAACACAAGAGCCCTAGGCAACCTAAGGCCCGGGGGCCGAATGCGGCCCAATCGCCTTCTCAATCCGGCCCACTGATGGTCCGGGAATCAGCGTCTTTTTACATGAGTAGAATATTTCCTTTTATTTAAAATGCATCTCTGGGTTACTTGTGGGGCCTGCCTGGTGTTTTTACATGAGTAGAATGTGTGCTTTTATTTAAAATGCATCTCTGATAATAATAAATTAAAAAATTTATTTATACCCTGCCCTCCCCAGCAAAGACCGGGCTCAGGGCAGCTAAAAAACAATAATAAAACAAGTTGATTGAAATACAACTTAAAAAACAAGATTAAAATGCAATATTAAAACATTAAAATGCAGCCTCATCACAGGAGGAGAAAAAAAAAGAAAGAGGGGGAGGGAATCAAACTGACTCCAAGCCAAAGGCCAGGCAGAACAACTCTGTCTTACAGGCCCTGCGGAAAGAAATCAGATCCTGCAGGGCCCTGGTCTCATAGAATCATAGAATCCTAGAGTTGGAAGAGACCACAAGGGCCATCGAATCCAACCCCCTGCCAAGCAGGAAACACCATCAGAGCACTCCTGACATATGGTTGTCAAGCCTCTGCTTAAAGACCTCCAAAGAAGGAGACTCCACCACACTCCTTGGCAGCAAATTCCACTGTCGAACAGCTCTTACTGTCAGGAAGTTCTTCCTAATGTTTAGGTGGAATCTTCTTTCTTGTAGTTTGGATCCATTGCTCCGTGTCCGCTTCTCTGGAGCAGCAGAAAACAACCTTTCTCCCTCCTCTATGTGACATCCTTTTATATATTTGAACATGGCTATCATATCACCCCTTAACCTCCTCTTCTCCAGGCTAAACATGCCCAGCTCCCTTAGCCGTTCCTCATAAGGCATCGTTTCCAAGGCCTTTAACCATTTTGGGTGCCCTCCTCTGGACACGTTCCAGTTTGTCAGTGTCCTTCTTGAACTGTGGTGCCCAGAACTGGACACAGTACTCCAGGTGAGGTCTGACCAGAGCAGAATACAGTGGCACTATTACTTCCCTTGATCTAGATGCTATACTCCTATTGATGCAACCCAGAATTGCATTGGCTTTTTTAGCTGCCGTGTCACACTGTTGGCTCATGTCAAGTTTGTGGTCAACCAAGACTCCTAGATCCTTTTCACATGTACTGCTCTCAAGCCAGGTGTCACCCATCTTGTATTTGTGCCTCTCATTTTTTTTTGCCCAAGTGCAATACTTTACATTTCTCCCTGTTAAAATTCATCTTGTTTGTTTTGGCCCAGTTCTCTAATCTGTCAAGGTCATTTTGAAGTGTGATCCTGTCCTCTGGGGTGTTAGCCACCCCTCCCAGTTTGGTGTCATCTGCAAATTTGATCAGGATGCCCTTGAGTCCATGAGACAGAGCGTTCCACCAGGCTGGAGCCAACAATGAGAAGGCCCTGGCTCTGGTTGAGGCTAATCTAACTTCCTTCTCTGGGTTATTTGTGGGGCATAGGAATTCGTTCTCCCCCCCAAAAAAAATATAGTCTGGCCCACCGCATGGTCTGAGGGGCAGTGGACTGGTCCATTGCTGAAAAAGGTTGCTGACCGCTGCCCTACACAAATACAGAGTGGAGCCCCTGAGACGGTTGAATGTCGTCCTGTACTCCTGCAGCCAAGTTGGTGCCAAAGTATTGCTCTGCCTTCCTTTGGACCTCACTGGTGAGACCGGCGGGTGTCTTGTCATCTGGGCAGCTCAGGACCTCCATGCACACTGCCCAGGCTTGCCCCCCAGAGGGGTCACTGTTGCTGCTAACACAGCAAAAACAACGCAGGAGACAGGGGTTTATGGGTTACTGGTCTCTGCAGCCAGAGCAGGCGCCGTGATTCTTCAGCCGTTTGCCTTCACCCCAAGAGGCACACTCCATTGTCCCTCAAGACAAATGGATGGCAAAAACTATTGGCTCTGTCCATGGTGCCAGAGCATAGTCGTTGTGGCTAGTAGCATTCACTGGCCATGAATTTGTGCAATCTTATTTGAAAGCCATCTAAGCTAGCCACCCCAGAAACCCAAAGATTGGAAACACATCACTTGATGTTTTGGGGAACCTCCTGAAGATGTGTTAACCCTCAGGATGCTTTCCCCATTTTTATTTTATTTGCAAATTGGGAAATCTCAAAAAAGAGCTGTTTTTCTTCACCTCTCTGGCTTACAGAAAGGGGCTGGATAACCCCCCTTTTGTCCTCGGATCTTATAGAAAGATTGTCACAAACCTTTATAAGCAACAAGAATCTGACACTAGGTTAATGAACCCAAAACTCTTTGGGTTGGTATCCAGCTAAACAATGTGCAAAGTGGACCCACACTGAAATAACTGGATCGACGTTAGTCATGCCCATGAATGTCAGTGGGTTGTACTAAGTTATCATCAGAGTAGACCCACTGAAATTAATGAGCCTACGTTAGCCTTGCCCATGAGTTTCAATGGCTGTGCTCTGCGTAGGCCTAGCAATGGATACAATCCTTTGTTATTGCAGCATAGGTTAACAAGGGATAATGTCTGTCATTCAAATATGTCAAGGGAGCCCAAAATGCATGCATCCAATCCAGCTTAGGAGTGCTAATTACTCCTGCTCATGGGATGAGCAAAGGAGTGATTAAAATCAGGGTTTCATTGGGGACATCCTGGTCCCAGAACTTATTTTCAGTGCTGATGTTTAAACTGGAAATTGGCAGGCATTTAGCTGGCTGAGGGGCTGGTGGGCATCAAGTTGGGGATGGACTGGGTCAGGAAGACAGATATAAATACAGTTACACACACACACACACACACACACACACACACACACACACTGCAATGAACACACACATGCCCATCAGATCCACTAAGTGCAGCTCACCCTAACAGCCCTTAGTAAAAAATTAATTGGCTTACGCAGAGGTTTTAAAACCTTAAGAACATCAGAAGGGCCTGGCTGCTGGATGAGGCCCAAAGGCACATCTAGTGCAGCACATGGTTCTCACAGTGGCCAACCAGACGGCCCAGTGAGAAGCCCACAAATGGGACCTGGGTGCGAAATCAGCTCTCCCCAGCTGCAGCTCCCAGCAACCAGCATTCAGAAGCATTTAAGCCTCTGGTTGTGGAGGCAGCATGGCCAATAGCCACAGATAGCCCATTCCTCCATCGATGTGTCTAATCCTGTTTTCAAACCATCCAGGTTGCTAGACCTGCCTTCAACTTCTGGGAGGGAATTCCAAAGTTTAGACTATGCGCTTTGTGAAGAGGTATTTCCCTTGTGAGACAGCATCTTAAAAAGTAGACATCACTTTGCCAACAAAGGTCCGTATAGTAAAAGCTCTGGTTTTCCCAGTCGTGATGTATGGAAGTGAGAGCTGGACCATAAAGAAGGCTGATTACCAAAGAACGGATGCTTTTGAATTCTGGTGCTGGAGGAGACTCTTGAGAGTCCCATGGACTGCAAGAAGAACAAACCTCTCCATTGTGAAGGAAATCAGCCCTGAGTGCTCACTGGAAGGACAGATCCTGAAGCTGAGGCTCCAAGACTTTGGCCACCTCATGAGAAGAGAAGACTCCCTGGAAAAGACCCTGATGTTGGGAAAGATGGAGGGCGCAAGGAGAAGGGGACGACGAAGGATGAGATGGTGGGACAGTGTTCTCGAAGCTACCAGCATGAGTTTGACCAAACTGCGGGAGGCAGTGGAAGACAGGAGTGCCTGGTGTGCTCTGGTCCAGGGGGTCACAAAGAGTCGGACACGACTAAATGACTAAACAACAACAACAACAACATCTCCCTTGTATGAGTCCTGTCTCTCCTAACATTGCTTAAGAACATAAGAGGACAAGAAGAAGAAGAAGAGTTTGGATTTGATATCCCGCCTTTCACTCCCTTTAAGGAGTCTCAAAGCAGCTAACATTCTCCTTGCCTTCCTCCCCCACAACAAACACTCTGTGACTTCAAAGAAGTGTGATTGGCCCAAGGTCACCCAGCAGCTGCATGTGGAGGAGCGGAGACGCGAACCCGGTTCACCAGATTACGAGACTACCGCTCTTAACCACTACACCACACTCTCTCACCACACAGGAGAGCCCACTGGATCAGGCCAAGGGCCCATCTGGGCCCGCATCCTGTTCTCACAGGGCCCCCCTAAGTGCCTCTTCTGGGAAGCCTACATGCCTACAAGAATCTGAGTGCAAGAGTGCTCTCTCCTGTTGTGGCTTCCAGAAACGGGTATTGAAAAGCAATGCTTCTTCTTTGTTTGATGGCCCTGAGTTCAAGTATCATAGAATCACCGAACTGTAGATTTGGAAGGGACCCCAAGAGCATAGCTGTCAACTTTGCCCTTTTCTTGCGAGGAATCCTATTCGGAATAAGGGAATTTCCCTTTAAAAAGGGGGAAACGTTGACAGCTATGCCCAAGAGTCATCTAGTCTAATCCCTGGATGGGCTAGAACCACCAACCTTCAACAGAGACACACACTGACCCATTGCACCACCAGTACTATGAACGAAGAGGAAAGCGTCTCCTCATTCAATTTACAATTTGTTTGTTTTTTATATATATAAATTTTTATTAAGATTTTAAAGGTTATTCAATTTACAATTTGATGCAGAACAGATTTCCTGTATTCAAGCTCTTTCCCCCCAGAATTTTCAATAGGAAAACATACGCACAAAGCTTTTAAACATCTTCTTGATAAATGTCTCTGAGATTTGGCTCAGTTCTAACGCACGGCGACTGGATGCTCTGCCCAAAATTTCAGACCATTTGGAGAACAGCATTTCATTAGCATTTAAAGAACGCTCAGACCCTGGAGGCTGGTTCGTTAGGGTGAATGGGGCCGTGCCCTGCCAAACTCACGTCTGCTGTCTGCCAGTCACCACCTGTCTGCCTTCTTGCAACCCATCCAGCGGGTGGTGACCTTGGCCGCCATCTTCCTCCTCCTTGATCTCAGTGTTGCCCGTTTAGAATTGAGCAGGGAGGAGGAGGAAGGCAGAACCAGAATGAGTTGGCTCTGCCTTCCGTTAGCTCTGGCGCCTCCTGCTGTTGGGCTCCCTGCATTCCACCCAGTGGGTGCCTTCCATCGCTCTGCTCAGTGTTCACAATGATGCCCAACCTCTTCCATCCTTACAGGCAACCTGCCTGTGTCTGTATATTATAAGACAATGGGGGCATTCAAATACACTGCAGGGGAAAAGAACCCACCGTAGAAATTCAGAACCAAATAGGTGAATCTGTGCATAGACAGTGCGAACTTGATCCACAATGTTTTAAAAGAAAGTACTTTTTTGCACAGCGTCTACTGTGGAACGCACTTCCGCACGAGACATTCATGGCCACCATCTTGGATGGCTTTAAATGTGGACTGGACAAATTCATGGAAGATAAGGCTATAGAGCCAGTGTGGTTAAGTGGTGAGAGAGAGAGCTGGACTAGGACCCTGGGAAAGAACAGGGTTCAGATCCACACTTGAATCCATGAAGATCACCGGGTGTGGCTTTGGGCCAGTCCTTGCCTCTCAGCCTAACCTACCTCACATGATAAAAAAATTCCTTCCAGTAGCACCTTAGAGACCAACTAAGTTTGTTATTGGTATGCAAAGGTCCGTATAGTTAAAGCTATGGTTTTCCCAGTAGTGATGTATGGAAGTGAGAGCTGGACCATAAAGAAGGCTGATTGCCGAAGAATGGATGCTTTTGAATTCTGGTGCTGGAGGAGACTCTGGAGAGTCCCATGGACTGCAAGAAGATCAAACCTCTCCATTCGGAAGGAAATCAGCCCTGAGTGCTCACTGGAAGGACAGATCCTGAAGCTGAGGCTCCAAGGCTTTGGTCACCTCATGAGAAGAGAAGACTCCCTGGAAAAGACCCTGATGTTGGGAAAGATGGAGGGCACAAGGAGAAGGGGACGACAGAGGACGAGATGGTGGGACAGTGTTCTCGAAGCTACAAACATGAGTTTGACCAAACTGCAGGAGGCAGTAGAAGACAGGAGTGCCTGGCGTGCTCTGGTCCAGGGGGTCACAAAGAGGCGGACACGACTAAACAACAACAACAACAACAAGGTGCTACCGGAAGGAATTTTTAAATTTTGTTTCGACTATGGTAGACCAACACGGCTACCTACCTGTAACTACCTCACAGGGTTGCTGTGGAGAATAAATGAGAAATTTTAGAAGAGCTGGCTGGATCAGGCCAATAGCCCATCTAGTCCAGCATCCCTGTTCTCAAACTGGCCAAGCAGATGCCCCCATGGGAGAATTTGAGCACAGCAACACTTTCCTCTCCTGCCGTTTTCTGATATTTGGAACCACGCAGCACTGCTCCCTTTGGCAGCGAGTTCAACTATGCTCTGTAGGCATACAACCATGTGCACCACTTCAAGCCCCTTGAAGAACAAGGTGGACTAGAAATAAAAATAATAATAAGTAAGTAATTTATTATTTGTACCCCGCCCATCTGGCTGGGTCTCCCCAGCCACTCTGGGCAGCTTCAAACAAAGATTAAAAATACATTAAAATGTCACACATTAAAAACTTCCCTGAAAAGTGCTGCCTTCAGATGTCTTCTGAATGTCAGGTAGTTGTTTATCTCCTTGACATCTGATGGGAGGGCGTTCCACAGGGCTGGCGCCACCACCAAGAAGGCCCTCTAACTGGTTCCCTGTAGCTTTGCTTCTTGCAATGAGGGAACTGCCAGAAGGCCCTCGGCGCTGGACCTCAGTGTCTGGGCAGAATGATGGAGGTGGAGACGCTCCTTCAGGTATACTGGACCAAGGCTGTTGAGGGCTTTCAAGGTCAGCACCAACACTGGGAATGTACTGGGAGCCAGTGTAGGTCTTTCAGGACTGGTGTTATGTGGTCTCAGCGGCCGCTCCCAGTCACCAGTCTAGATGCCGCATTCTGGATTAGTTACAGTTTCCGGGTCACCTTCAAAGGTAGCCCCACATTGCAGTAGTCCAAGCGGGAGATAACCAGAGCATGTGCCACTCTGGCAAGACAGTCTGTGGGCAGGTATATAATAAATACAGTGGTACCTCGGGTTAAGTACTTAATTCGTTCCGGAGGTTCGTTCTTAGCCTGAAACTGTTCTTAACCTGAAGCACCACTTTAGCTAATGGGGCCTCCTGCTGCCGCACGATTTCTGTTCTCAGCCTGAAGCAAAGTTCTCAACCTGAGGTACTATTTCTGGGTTGGCGGAGTCTGTAACCTGAAGTGTATGTAACCCGAGGTACCACTGTAAGCTTCAGCACAAGGCCCATTTCCCTTTAGTCCCTGGAGGATGCCCGGACATGGACAACCAGACCCGCGCCAGGAAGTGGGAGAAAGCGCCCCCCCCTCTTCCTACCCCGCCCTGCATTCAACTGACTTGCCTAGAGTTTTCTTCTCCTTTGCTGCCGGCTAGGAATTTGTTGAGCATCCCTAAGCCAGGCTCCCTCGCGCTGCCCCATTGTTCGGCTATGGAGCTGTCCTCGGTGCTGAAACACAGCTGGCCAGATCACAATTAGAAGAAAGGCCTACCTCGGGGAGGACGGGCAGGAAATGGACCGGAGGGAGGGGGCTGGAGCAACCCCCCCCCCTCGCTCGCCATGGAGGGAGGGAGGGAGGGAGGGAGAGAAGAAGAAAGAGGGGCGGAGGGAGGGGGAGAGAAGGCTGTGCCAGCAGCCAAACCTCTACCCACCTCTTCTCTCTCATATGCATACGATATTCGCACTGGCAGGAGGCTTGGGGCGTAACCGGCTCCTGTGCTCACCCTGGAACCTTCCCCCACCCCCAGGATATATGTACAAAGAGAGTGCCTCTGAGCATATGCAGAGAGGCTTGCTTCCAAAAAGCAGCCAGCCTTAGGCTTCAGGGATCTGGAAGGGCTGGGAGAGACCCCTGCCTTAAACCCAGGAGAGCCGCTGTCAAATGATGATAACAATAACAATAACAATATCCCACCTTTCCCCCAGACAGGGTCTCAAGGCAGCTTGCAAAGATTAAAGCGTAGACCAAAAAAAAAATAAAAAAAAATGATAATTATAAAGTAGTTAAACTCTAGTAGAATTAGGACAATAAAAAAACCTACCCAAATACAGAATCAAAAGTTTCAATTAGTGTTGACCATACTGAGCTACATGGACCCCAATGGCTGACTCAGTACAGAGGCAGATTCTGTGGTTCCTAAGGTAGGTTTTCAAGGCAGCCAGTCACACAAAGAAGGACAACAACAACAAATCAGCCAGAAGAAATCCAAAATCTACATTAAGGCAATCTTTTAGAAAATTATGAGCAAGTTCCTGGGTCCTTCCGTCTAGAATGGTGGAAGAGTTGTGGGTGCTTAAAAGCTTACATATTGTTTTTAAGCAACGCAGGTGGCGCTGTGGTCTAGACCACAGAGCCTAGGACTTGCCGATCAGAGCTCCCGTTGCTCGGTCCCTGCTCCTGCCAACCTAGCAGTTCAAAAGCACGTCAAAGTGCAAGTAGATAAATAGGTACCGCTCTGGCGGGAAGGTAAACGGCGTTTCTGTGCGCTGATCTGGTTTCGCCAGAAGCGGCTTAGTCCTGCTGGCCACACGACCCGGAAAAACTGTCTGCGGACAAACGCCGGCTCCCTCGGCCAATAAAGCGAGATGAGCACACAACCCCAGAGTCGTCTGCAACTGGACTTAACTGTCAGGGGTCCTTTATGGTTTTTATGGTTTTTAAAAATTTGGTGGCACAGTTAGTGTGACTTTTACAAGTCCTGACATCTCTTTTTCTTTTAGAAAATATGTCCAACTATTGTTCTCAGTTGCCCTCTCCTTGTATAAGGATTTCTCTATGGCATTTCATGTTTGCACGACTCCCCAGGCCTCTAATTTGAAAACCACCTTGGAAGGTAGGCCATCCACCTGCCTGTTGTATATCAAGATTAGAAGACTGGCCTGCACCTGGCCTGCAAGAATAGGGTAAAGCCTTTGGGTCTTGGGTGATGGTGGGGATATACAGTTATATGAGAAAACCCAATATATTTTTGGTCTGGAGACATAAAACCAAAACAGCTTCCTGTGGCCCAGAAACTCCAGCGGGTACAGAATGCTGCAGCGAGGCTCCTCACGGGGTCTCTGCCATGGGAGCATATTCATCCAGTGCTTTTCCAGTTGCACTGGCTCCCGGTGGAGGACAGGGTCAGATTTAAGGTGCTGGTTTTGACCTTTAAAGCCCTTCACGGCCTAGGACCCTCGTACCTATGGGACTGCCTCTCCTGGTATGCCCCACGGAGAGCCTCAAGGTCCATAAATAGCAACACCCTAGAGGTCCCGGACCTTAAGGAAGTTAGGAAGGAAGTCACCAAGGCCAACTATCCAGACTGGTCCTATGTGGGCCAGAAAAAAGCCATGGAAGTCCCAAAATAGGAGTTCCATCACAGAAGGAGAAAGGAAAAAAGAAAGAGGGGAAGAGGATCAAGTGGATTCCAAGCCAAACTCTGTCTTACAGGCCCTGTGGAAAGAAATCAGACCCTGCAGGGCCCTGGTCTCATGAGGCAGAGCATTCCACCAGGCCGGAGCCAGTGGAAGGCCCTGGCTCTGGTTGAGGCTAATCTGACTTCCTTAGGGCCCAGGACCTCTAGGGTGTTGCTATTTATGGACCTTGAGGCTCTCTGTGGGGCATACCGGGAGATGCCTCTAGCGGAGCCCTCAAGCAGGGCAGAAGGCCTGAGCTGCCCCCCGGCACTTGAATTTCAGGGGCACACTGCACCTATATGTGGGTGTTCCGTTCCTAAAGATCATGCCAATAAGAGAAGAAGGAGAGACCTGCTTAATCAGAACAGATAGCCACCTCCAGTACCAGCTTCCTGCTTCCAGCAGAGGACAGCCAGAAAATCTCTGAAAAGGCCACAAGAGGAACAGGATGTGCCGAGGGCCTTCTGGAGGCTCCCTCATTGCGAGAAGTGAGGTTACAGGGAACCAGACAGAGGGCCTTCTCGGTAGTGGCGCCCGCCCTGTGGAACGCCCTCCCACCAGATGTCAAGGAAATAAGCAGCTATCTTATTTTTCAAAGACACCTGAAGGCATCCCTGTTTAGGGAAGTTTTTAATGTTTAATGCTGTATTGTTTTTAACACTTGATTGGGAGCCACCCAGAGGGTCTGGGGAAACTCAGCCAAATAATAAATTTGTTGTTGTTTAG
This sequence comes from Podarcis erhardii, assembly GCF_964252035.2. Classification (NCBI taxonomy): domain Eukaryota; kingdom Metazoa; phylum Chordata; class Lepidosauria; order Squamata; family Lacertidae; genus Podarcis; species Podarcis erhardii. Next base: position 2,834,323 of record NC_138505.1, on the reverse strand, counting down.
TCATTTAGTCGTGTCCAACTCTTGGTCCCCCTGGACCAGAGCATACCAGGCCCTCCTGTCTTCCACTGCCTCCCGCAGTTTGGTCAAACTCAAGCTGGTAGCTTCGAGAACACTGTCCCACCATCTCGTCCTCTGTCATCCCCTTCTCCTTGCACCCTCCATCTTTCCCAACATCAGGGTCTTTTCCAGGGAGTCTTCTCTTCTCATGAGGTGGCCAAAGTATTGGAGCCTCAGCTTCAGGATCTGTCCTTCCAGTGAGCACTCAGGGCTGATTTCCTTCCGAACGGATTGGTTTGGTCTTCTTGCAGTCCATGGGAATCTCAAGAGTCTCCTCCAGCACCAGAATTCAAAAGCACCAATTCTTCGGCGATCAGCCTTCTTTATGGTCCAGCTCTCACTTCCATACATCACTACAGGGAAAACCAGAGCTTATTATTATTATTATTATTAGCATACCTTCCAGTGCATGCCACCTTTTTGCAATGGCTCTAGGTTTGAGGGGGAGCACCCCCAGAGCAAGAGCCCCCCTTCTCTCCTGTCTGTCTGTCTGTCTGTCTATCTGCCAAATCTGTACCAGTGTCCAGCATGATAGAGGAGGGTTTGGGGTGGTTTTGTTGTTGCAAAGGAGGAGCAATCGGAGCAGCCACAGCAGAGACAAGGCCCAGTGCCCCTCTGCCACACACAGGTCTCAGCCAATGCCCCACGCTGCTGCTGCTTCTCCCTGGTGCCTTCCAAGGCTGGTGATTCCCTTCCCATCTCACCCCCACCCCACCTCATGGCTAATAGCCTCAGCGCCGCCACCTCCAAAGTGTTAGACTTGCGGAACCTCCTCTCTCGTAAGAGGCCCTCGGTGCCTCGGCGTGGGGATGGGCGAGATGCCCGCCCGTGTAATATATATTGGCATCTGTCGAGGAGCGTGCACTGTTTGTTGATATTGGAGATGACAAGATGATTTAAGAATTTGCTCGTTTCCACGATGATCTCATTCGTGCTTGGGGGGGGGGGGCGTGCAGAAGAATGAACTCTCCTCTTTCCCTCTCTTTCCCTCTGTCTGTGTAACACACACACACACACACACACACACACACACACACACACACCACTCGTCTTATGCTAGCAGCCTGGTTCTGAGATACTCCCCACCCTCCCAGAGGCCAGTATTTAATTTTTCAAAACGAACGGTGTTTTGCTCAGCTGTAATTCGTTTTGACCTGGATTACGGTGGATCAAATCAAGCAGAGAGGCAGTAGATCTAGAGCGCAGGAAAAGGTGTGCTTAAAAAGGGAGGCAGGCGGACAGCCCTCAAGACTCTCAGGGAGCCAGAGTTGGAAGGATCATCTAGTCCACCCCCCCCCAAAGCAGGAATCACAACGAAAGAATCCCTGACAGTTGTTCTCTTGCAAAAGCATTCCTACATTTTCTGGGGGTGATGCCCTGTAACCAGAAAGGTCCATCGCTGGAGAGCTCTAAGCAAAAAAGGGCTGTGTACCCTTTGGTGGGGGTAGAATCAGATTTGCAGGGAAAGTGTTTTCCAGGCAAGGCGGTGGAGTCTGGTGCTGCTCAGTTAACTCCAATGCAGTCTAACCAAAGCTTGTCCAGGTGGATTGATGCTTTAATTCTAGAGCATTTTAGTCCAAAAGCAGGTTATAAGTCAAGGACCAAAGGTGCCCTTCAGGTAGGGTTACCAGATGTCCACGTTTTCCAGGGACAGTCCCCGGATTTGTGAATAAGTCCCCGGACAAATTCCATCCCCGGAATGTCCCCGGATTTCATCTAATGTCCCTGGGAAGCATAGCAGCAGCACCTCAGCAACCCGGAGCAGTTGGCTCTGGCTGGCTTCAGGAGCTGCAGATGGGCGGGGTACATATGGTGGTGGTGAAGGGGCTCAAAGACGCAGCTTCCGGGCTGCCTCCACCTTCCCTGACCCCAGCAACTAAGCTGTGAAGGGAGGCTTCATGCTGCCAATCAGAGCTTGCGTGCAAGCGGGAGGGGGCAGGGATTTCTCATTTAGGCAATTGGAAGCCTCCCTTCCCAGCTGAGGGATCCCTGCCCCCTCCTGCTTGCAATCAAGTAGGAATGGGATTGGGGCTGCTCCAATGGGAAGGGGGCATTGCGCTGCCTGAGAGATCCCTGCCCCCTCTTGCTTGCACACAAGTAGGAGTTGGGATGGGGCTGCTTCTCAATGTGTAGTAGTTATTTATTTATTTATTTAAAGTGTCCATGGATTCATTGGGGGGGGGGGTGGAAATCTGGTAATTTTACCTGGGCTTCAAGTGCTGTTGAACTCCCAGCTCCCATCAGTCCCAGGCCTTAGATGTCAGACTATCCTCCCCCAGGACCAGGGCCTTCTCAGTGGTGGCTCCGACCTGGTGGAATGCTCTGTCCCAGGAGACCAGAGCCCTGCAAGATTTAACTTCCTTCCGCAGGGCCTGTAAACCAGAGCTATTCCGCCTGGCTTTCAATTTGAACTCAGCCTGATCTTTTATTCCCCTTCCTTCCCTTTTTATGAAGATTCCCCGCTCTGGGACCCCACAGCTAATTCTCCCCTGGTCTCCTCGCTGGACCAAATAGGACTAATTTAGCCAGCTAGCCCTGATGATCATATAATGTTTATTGGATGGATTTTGCCCCTAAATTGATTTTTGAATTCTGAATTTATCGTTATTCATGTTTTATACTGTATTTTAAGCTGTTTTTTGTTGTGTTTTAAATTAAGTGTTTTAAATTTATTGCTAGCCGCCCTGAGCCCGGTTTTCTGAACCCGTAAAGGCGGGGTATAAATAAAAAATTATCAGAATTTAAAGACCCATTCTAGCTAGGAATGATAGTAATAAAATGAATGTAGGCTAATCTGGGCTGGGGAGAATCCCAAGGGCCAGAAAGACAGGGCAGGGGGCCACATCCCCCAAATCTGCTCAAATAGTTTTGGTTTTGAGAGCCCGTTTAAACCTGGGAAGGGGTGCAGAATGTGCTTTCCTCGACAGCTTTGTTATCAGTCAGCTTTGTACCAAAGAGGGGGGGAAGCTGGTTGGATGGAAGGAACATGCACGGGGGGGGGGGGGCGTCGTCAAGGCGAGCCTGAACAGCTTGCGCCCTCCATGCCAGGGGGTGGAGGGGAAGGAGCAGAGAAAGTGGGTCAGGAGGCAGCCCGTGGCTTAGAGAGACAAAACAGCTGCTGGAGACGGAGGAGGGCAAAAGGCAGGTTCGGCGGAGGGGCGAGAGCAGAGGGGGTGTCCCTCCATCCTGATTTGGACACCTGCCAAGGTGAGTCTTGGCTAGAGTTGGGGGGGGAGGGCTGCTGGGAATGGCCTGCCCTTTCCTGGATGAGCTGACAGGTTTCCCCCAGCTGATTTCTGACCGTGAGGGGTGATAGACGTCTCTGCACCCCAAGACTTAAACCAGCTTTTATACAGTCACAGATAACAGGGAACACAGGGAACTGCCTCGTGTTTGGTTAGGCCATAGGTCCATCTAGATTAGTACTGCAGACACTGACTGGCAGAAGCTGTTCAGGGTTTCAGGTCTTTCTTGGCCTTGTGTTGGGAGATCTCATTGGAAGGACAGATCGTGAAGCCGAGGCTCCAAGACTTTGGCCAACTCAGGAGAAGACTCCCTGGAAAAGACCCTGATGCTGGGAAAGATGGAGGGCACAAGGAGAAGGGGACGACAGAGGACGAGATGGTGGGACAGTGTTCTCGAAGCTACCAGGATGAGTTTGACCAAAATGCGGGAGGCAGTGGAAGACAGGAGTGCCTGGCGTGCTCTGGTCCAGGGGGTCACAAAGAGGTGGACACGACTAAACAACAACAACAACAACAATTGGGAGATGTTGGGGGTTGAACTTGGAAGCTTGAGTGTGCAAAACAGGCGTGTATGTGATAAAGGGGAGCCATACCGGGGTGAAGGTGTCTTCTTCTATTTGTCCCCGTGTCAGTTTCAGTTTTTGGGACGCGGGTGGCGCTGTGGGTTAAACCACAAAGCCTAGGACTTGCCAATCAGAAGGTCGGTGGTTTGAATCCCCGCGACGCTGCTCGGTCCCTGCTCCTGCCAACCTAGCAGTTCGAAAGCACATCAAAGTGCAAGTAGATAAATAGGTACCGCTCTGGCGGGAAGGTAAATGGTGTTTCTGTGCGCTGCTCTGATTTGCCAGAACTTAGTCCTGCTGGCCACATGACCCGGAAGCTGTACGCCGGCTCCATCGGCCAATAAAGCGAGATGAGTGTCGCAACCCCAGAGTCATCTGCGACTGGACCTAATGGTCAGGGGTCCCTTTACCTTTACAGTTTCAGTTTATTGGTTAATTTTTCTAGTAGGGCTGTTTCCCATACTATTTGGTACCACAGTGCCCCAGTTCACACAGGATTTTGCTCCCAAAGTTAAGACAAGGTCAGTTTCTGCTGTTTGGAAGAGCTGGGAGCCAAAACTCAGAAAGAAATTCAAATTTCAGCAGTATCTCCAGTTAATTCCAGGGAAACCTCAAATGCAAGGACGACCCAGGGGGATTGGGATGGAGATGAGAAATTGCACCTTCTGAGACAATATGCGCCTATCCCTTGAGATTTGTACTTATTTAAATGTTGTGATGCTGTTCTCCAGCAACAACAAAAGTGTACAGAAATGCTTATATTACTAGGGTAAAGCATGCATAAGGACACATATATTAGTGAGAACAACTGCCAAAATAAATTAGAGGAAACTGCAAATCCTCATACTGAAATCCTCACTTTCCACAAATTTTGCGATGCAGTTCTCCAGCCAAGTTACGGCACAAAAATGCATATATTGTACTGGGATACAAGTATGCATATAAACATATATATTAGGGGAAGTTGCTTTGCAAAAATATATATGTGTGTGTACGTTGGGCCAGACAGCATTAAAAAAATGTGTATATTGGGAGTAATTTGCACTAAACCACTGGAGATTTTTTGCATGGACTTTTTAAACAACAACAAAAATTTACAAACTGATGGGGAATGTGAACGGAACTTAAGACTGTGGAAAAATGAGAAACCGGAATTGAGCGGCTTAGTCCTGCTGGCCACATGACCTGTACGCCGGCCCCCTTGGTCTATAGAGCAAGATTAGCGCCGCAACCCCAGAGTCGGCCACGACTGGACCTAATGGTCAGGGGTACCTTTACCTAAACAAGAGGGAAGGGAGTGCTGAAAGGAAACTGCTGATTGGTGGGATCGGGAGAGAGATAAGGGACGCTAGCGATAAAGGAGGTTGCCTGGGAGGGGGGAGGTAAAAGCCCATGGATCCTCAGGATTTTTACATTGGGTCACCCCGAATTCACCCCAAATTCACCATCAGATCACATAGCATGTCCAGGCTATAGCCTGCACCAAAAAAATCACACACCTACTGTTGCCTGGGGCTGCAATGGTGAAAAATGTGGTTACAAAGCACGGATTCACATGGATCCTCAGGATTCTTGCATTGGGTCACCCCAAATTCACCATCAGATCACATGTCTGTGGCCACAGCATGAACCACAAAAATCATACATCCACTGTTGCGTTCAGAATATTTTTTTTCTTGATTTCCTCCTCTAAAAACTAGGTGCGTCTTCTGGAGCGAAAAATATGGCGAATAGCTGAGCTCAGGGTTGAGGAAGAACCATTTCCAGACAATGGGTCCAAGTTAGCCAAATCCCTTAATCTTAATGGGTATACTCAGAGTAGGACCAACACTGGCAGCAACCCTAGCCAGATTTCTACATGTGCTCCTCTCTATCCAAGGAAGGAAGGAGCACAGCTGGAGTCCGAGGGCCCAATCCGACCAGGCAAAAACACTCCAGGAGAGGGTGCAATGCAGGGTTGCAGAAGAGTGCAGCCTGGGCTTTTATAGAGAGGACTTGACGGTCGCATTCAGCCCCTGGCTTTGCCTTTCCAACCAAGGAAATGGAAAAACCACGACCCGCCCCCTCCTGACTTTGCACCCCTAACCAATGCCTCCCTTGCCAAGCTCGGCCTGACCTGGAGTGCTCTTGCCAGCTGCCTCCCTCCCTCCTGCTGGGACGAGGGAGAGCAGCTGGGGCACCTCCTACGGCAAAACATGGAAGGACCACGGGAAGCCGCTTTCTTCACGACTATTATCTGCTCCCCACAGAGAGAGGGGAGGAAGGAGGAGAAAGGGGGGGCACAGAGGCGGGGCTACAGAAGGGACCTGTCTGAAAAGCTGCGGAATGGGTGGGGGTGGATGGGAGATGCTGCCTTCCCAGCGGGGGGCCCTGAACACGTCATCTCTTGCAGAAAGAGAACCGGGCAGATTCAGCTCCAGTGACTTCTGGGAAGGCCTGGGCCTTATTAAGCATATCGGGTGCCGTGGTGCAAAGATCCCTCTGAAGCACCCCCCTGACAACTCCAGAACAAGGGGGTGGTGGTGGTGGAAAATGTCCTCTGCCTCCCCCACTGCCCCGATCCCCTGGCGTGGTGGCAGTGATCAAGCAGGAAAACGTGCTGGCGGACATGCTCTCTGGCGTTGGGGCACCCTGGAAGGTTGCGCGCCGCCTTTTGCCAGGAAGTAGGAGGAGGACGACAGCGACCGGGATCAGGGCCGTCTTTAGTAGATGAAGAGGCCTCTGAGGGGATCGCTCTCCTCCCGAGGAGGCTTGGGAAGGAAGGTGTCCGCCTGCCCGCCATATACCGTACTTTTCGCTCCATAAGGCGCACCTGACCGTAAGGCGCACCTACTTTTTTGGGGGGGGGGTTCAAGGGGGGAAAATGCGGCTCTTGGGGGCTTTTGTGGGAGGTGGGGGAAGTGAGAGAGCCTTGCTCTGTCCCTTTCCCCACCTCCCGCAAAAGCCAGGGATAGCCACGCGAAGCCTTCCCAGGGCAGCAGGATGAAGCCTTCCCGCTGCTCCCCAGGGCTGGCGGTGGGAGGAGCACGGCTTTTCCTCACTTCCAGCCCCACAAGCTGGGGAGCAGCCTTTCCGCTGCTCCCTGCGCTTGTGGGGCTGGCGAGGGAAGCCCGGGTCCCCCCCCCCCAGCTCCAGGGACCACACATTCGCTCCATAAGACGCACAGACATTCCCCCTTAGATTTTAAGAGGAAAGAATTGCGTCTTATGGAGCAAAACATACGGTGGTTGGGGGGGGGCGCAGCTGGCGTGCGTGCAGGGAAAGGGGAGTCTGTCGGCAAAGCCGCGCAGCCTCCCCTCTCGCTGGGGCGCCCCTGAGTGGCGGGCGCCCTGGCACAACGTACCACTAACACCAATGGGAAAGACGGCTCTGGGGACGGCAGAACCGGCTCCTTTCTAAAGGCGGCCACAGGGCTCCTGTTTCCCAATATGCCAGGGGCCGACCCTCCTCACCCACCCGCTGCCTGGTCGCCTTCACAGTAACAGAGAAAGCGACTATATAAGAGGCAGCGTGGCCTAATGGTCAGAGTGTTGGACTAGGACCTGGGAGGCTGGGATTCGAATCCTTGCTCAGCCATTAAGCTCTTCTGGGTGGTCCAGCCACTGCCTCTCCCCCCAGTGGGGGCTCTTTCCCTTAGAATAGGGATGGAAGAACTGTTAAGGGCGTACACACTGAATTGAAGAAGATATTAAAGTACACGTTCATAAAGAAACCAGAAATCTTTCTTCTAGGGATATTAGGACAAGAGATAAAAAAGGAAGATCGCAGATTGGTATACTATGCGGTTACGGCAGCAAGGGTAGTATTAGCCCAGAAGTGGAAACTACGGGAAACCCCAACGGTGGAGGAGTGGAGATCTAAGCTGTCGGATTACGCAGAGTTGGATAGACTAACAGGAAAAGTTAGATACATAAGAGACCAAGTGTTCACCAAAGATTGGGAAAAGTATGTAGATTATCTGGAATGTATTAGTGAAGGGCAAATAACGCTAAAGGGATTTAGAGACGCACTGTGAAAAACTAAGAGTTATTGTGCAAAGCAAACAGGAATTAGGAATCGGTATAATGACAATATAAGTAATGAAACATGTAATTTTATTTATTGCTTCGAATGATTTACGGACAGGCTGAAGGAAGTCCCGTAAGAGACGACTATGTTATATGGATGATATGGAAATGATAATTGCTGTTTATTATTTTTAATTTTTCTTTTCTGTGTATTTTCTTTGTTTTTGTGTGTTACCTTGTGTTCTTTTTGGAAATAACTAATAAAAAAGAATGAGAGAAAAAAAGGAAGAACTGTTAAGGGCACTGGGAAAGGGTAGCTCTGTGAGGGGGGAGGCTCCTAACAATTCTCAGCACCCTGAGCAGCCTACATTTCCTTGGGGGGAAGCCATGACTGTTTGAAACAGCACAATAGTGGTTTAAGAGCACAGTGTGGGTGCAGCCTAGCTTCAGATATTGTTGAACCAATATGGCATACCAGATGACAGAGGATGAGATGGTGGGACAGTGTTCTCGAAGCTACCAGCATGAGTTTGACCAAACTGCGGGAGGCAGTGGAAGACAGGAGTGGCTGGCGTGCTCTGGTCCAGGGGGTCACAAAGAGGCGGACACAACTAAACGACTAAACAACAACAATATGAGATTTGGAAGGACCCAAGCCAGGAAAGCTGCCTGCTGCATTTTGGACCAGCTGAGGTTCCTGAGCAGTCTTCAAGGGCAGCCCCACATAAGGGACATTGTAAACAATCAAATGCAGGCAAAAAGGATCTATCTCTCTCTCTCTCTCTCTCTCTCTCTCTCTCTCTCTCTCTCTCTCTCTCTCTCTCTCTCTGTGTGTGTGTGTGTGTGTGACATCAGATTGATTGCCCGATTCTTTGCCAGGTTGCAGAAAGAGGCCCGTGGGCTGCTGATTGCCCTTCAAGGAGCAAATGTGCAAACGACTGTGTTTAGCGATGCCACGGCCGCCTCCGCTCGTCAGGAGATAATTGTAATTATCCTGCCAGGCCAGCTTCCTACCACTGGCAGCGCCGTGTGCAGCAGCCTCTGTGAAGTGACGGGAGGCGGCGAGGAGAGGAGAGCCCGTCCTCTCAATTGGCAGGGCTTAATTTGCAGCGAGGCAGCCTGCAGATCAGTTTCCAGTTGCCATGCTCATGAGAACGTAAGTGGAGCCTGTTACATTAGACCAGGGGTAGGCAAACTAAGGCCCGGGGGCCGGATCTGGCCCACTCGCCTTCTCAATCCGGCCCACGGACGGTCCGGGAATCAGTGTGCTTTTTCATGAGTAGAATGTGTCCTTTTATTTAAAACGCATCTCTGGGTTATTTGTGGGGCACAGGAATTCGTTCATTATTTTTTTTCTTCAAAAATATAGTCCGGCCCCCCACAAGGTCTGAGGGACAGTGGACCGGCCCCCTGCTGAAAAAGTTCACTGAGCCCTGGATTAGACCAAAGGCCCATCTAGTCCAGCAACCTGGTCACACAGTGGCCAAATATCCCTAAAAATCTAGGAATCTAGATAGACTCCCCCTGGAGCTGGAGGTTTTATAAAACAACCCTGGCTGAATCAGGCCAGGGGCTCTCCATCTAGCGCAGAATCCTGTTCTCACAGGTCATTGCCACTAGTCCTTTGTGCAACAAAGCACATCCTTTGGCACTCAAAGCATCTCTCTCCATCTCTCTCTGTGCCAGTTTCTCCTTCCCTCCTTCCCAAAGGTCGCTGCTCTACCCAGAAATCTCAAACCAAAAGTCATCTTGGCGCAAAATATCGACTCTGGAGTGTGTGGCCTTCTTGCAGGCAGCTATTTCGGGCCCTCCTCGTTTTCCCAATTTCCCTCTTTTAATTAGAACCTGGAGTGGAAACGCCTCTCTCCATCCCCCTCTCTTCCCTTCCCCATTCCTCCATCTGACATTCACTTGAAAGAAAATCTTCCCTACAGGTTAAAAAAAAAACAAAACCACAGGGGGAGGACATTAATATATCCAGGAGAGTGAATTTGGCAATGCTTGCCAAACCACCCCCCCCCCCGACTCCACCTGCCCAGAGATGCTGGCTGGTTTGTGAGAATTTCTTCTTGAAAACTCACTAGATGGAGGCCTTGCTTACACACCCTTGCCAAACCCCACGACGCTCCAGGGGGCAGCCGTTGCCAGCTCCTAGCCTTGCTACAGGGAACCAGGCAGAGGGCCTTCTCGGTGGTGGCGCCCACCCTGTGGAACGCCCTCCCACCAGATGTCAAAGAGATAAACAACTACCAGACATTTAGAAGACGTCTGAAGGCAGCCCTGTTCAGCGAAGTTTTTAATGTGTGACATATTAATGTATTCTTAATCTTTGTTGGAAGCCGCCCAGAGTGGCTGGGGAAACCCAGCCAGATGGGCGGGGTACAAATGAATTATTATTAACTATTATTATATTAACCCTAACCCCCCAAACTTGAAGCATGGGAAGTCCCAACAAAAAAATTATAATTTAGGCAGAATATTTGGACTATTTGAAACGTATTTGTAACATTCAATGTGATTTGATTGGATTGTTAAAATGGGAAACTTAATAAAAATGTTTTTTTTAAAAAAACAAAAAATTATTATTAATTATTATTAATTATTATTAATTATTATTAACTATTATTAATTATTATTAATTATTATTAATTATTATTAATTATTATTATTGCTGTAGTGCCTTGGTGCTGTCCTTACCTCTTTACCTGCCCTGCTCGGAGCATTGCAAGAACGCAGCCTCAGTTTCCCTTACGGTCTCCTCTCTGGGCAGTAAGGCAGCTCAGGGGCAGAGGGCATGGCTTTGGAGCGAACTCCTGGTGGGGCACGAACCCCAACAAAAAGCCTGTCGGAAGATGAGATGCGATAGAGAAGGGAAGCTTCTGAGCATGGGCAGAGTGCCCACCTCGCCAAAGGGCAAGAATGAGTTGCTGGGTCGGCCTGCACCACAATACCGTGCTCACTCTTTCTGTCTCGTTTTTGTTTACCTTAATTAACCAACGCTGATATCCCGTTCAATTTTCGTGCCCTTGGTGTGGGGAGAGAACTTTGGAAGGTTGGTTTTAACCTTTCTGCCACCATCAAACCATTTTGCTGCAAGTTTCTCTTCTCATTTTGCCCCCCCACCCCACCTGCACTCCCGCTCCTTGGCCATTTTCAAGGGAGGACTTGCAGTCGCTCGGAGAAAATAAATAAATCTATTTATACAACCGCACAGCGAAACGAAAGAGGCTTCAGATAGGACTGGGAGGCTGCCAAGGCCCTGAGGGCTGGGGAGGCTTAAGATAAACTCACGGGTCAAAACACTAACTGGCAGTGCCTGCCCAACACCCTGGAGGCTCACGTGCCTTTCCCAGCTGCACATTCAGGCAGAAATCCAACTGGTGAAGCTCTCTCTCCCCCCCCAACTGCACCTGAAGAATTCCTGCCTGTGTTAAAGGCACAGTGCTTGTGCCAGCTCTGCTGATCATGTTTACTTCTTCACCTTATTTATTTGTCGACTTTCTTACCCTTTGTCATCTCTCAACCTCAGCTGCCTCACAAGGTTGTTGTGTGAGTGCAGAATAGGCAAGGAAGTGGGAGAGAGAGCCAGGTATGGCACACCTTGAGCTCCTTGGAAGAAAGGTGGGATATAAATGAAATCCCTTATTTTCCGCTCCATAAGACGCATCTGACCATAAGACGCACCTAGTTTTTAGAGGAGGAAAACAAGAAAAAAAATATTCTGAACGAAACAGTGGGTGTATGATTTGTGTGGTTCATGCTGTGGCCACAGACATGTGATTTACGGTGAGTTTGGGGTAGCCGGATGCAAAAATCACGAGAATCCATGTGGATCCATGATTTGTAACCACATTTTTGTGCCATTGAGGCCCCAGGCAACAGTGGGTGCGTGGGTTTTTTGGTGCAGACTGTAGCCATGGACATGCTATGTGATCTGATGGTGAATTTGGGGTGACCCAGTGTAAAAATCCTGAGGATCCATGGGCTTTTATCTACCCCCTCCCAGGCAGCCTCTGCTAGCCTCCCTTATCTCTCTCCCGATCCCACCGATCAGCTGTTTCCTTTCAACATTCCCTTCCCTCTTGTTTGCCTTAGTGTCTTTTCCTTAGCTGGAGCAGTTTTTTGCTCCTCCTTTTCTTCTAATTTCTCTCCTCGTTGCTTTTGTCTTCCTGTTTCCCCCCTTTGCAAGTTTGCTGTCTTTACCTCCCCCCTCCCAGGCAGCCTCCTTTATTGCTAGTGTCCCTTATCTTGCTCCCGATCGCTTGCCGATCAGCGGCTTTGTTTCAACACCCACTTCCCTCTTTAAAAAAAGAGAGCACGATCTGCTTTTTGCCCCTGGACAATTTGGCTCCAGGGACCACACATTCGCTCCATAAGACACACAGACACTTCCCCTTACTTTTTAGGAAGAAAAAAGTGTGTCTTATGGAGCGAAAAATATGGTAAATATTACTAAATAAAGAATAATTTCCCCTGTCTGCAATCAATTGGTGGTTAAGAAGCCCAGGAAATCTGGGGTCTAGGATTTCTCTCTCTCTCTCTAGGTTCTCTTTTGTGGATTCTCCCATATAGAGAGGGTATATTATTGAAACTGCATTTACTGCCTGAGGTATAAACAGTGCATACCCTGAAGGAAGGAAGGAAGGAAGGAAGGAAGGAAGGAAGGAAGGAAGGAAGGAAGGAAGGAGAAGGGGGGGTGGAGAGAGAGAGATAGAAGGAAGAAAGAAAGGAGGAGAAGGGGAGAGAGAAAGATGGAAGGAAGAAAGAAAGGAGAATGGGAGAGAGAGAGAGAGAGATGGAAGGAAGGAAGGAAGGAAGGAAGGAGGAGAAGGAGGAGAAGGAGGGAGAGAGGGAGAGAGAGAGATAGATAGAGTGCCTGCCTCCCGAGGAATCTGGCGGGGATCCTGGCATGCGTCTCTGTGTGTCTCTGTCCCCATGGCAACGCCAGCCGCCTGCCTGCCTGCCTGCCTGAGCATGGCGCTCCGTGATATGGTGGACTTGGACTCCGGCCTGCAAGGCCAGGACTGGGGGGCCCTCCACCCAGAGCAGCAGATCAAGCTCTCCCACTTCAAGGTGGGTCAAGGGGAGGAGAGGGGGGGTGTACGGGGGGGTCCCTTAGAAAAGACCCACAAAGCTCGGCACTGTGGCTCCGCTTTCCCAAGGCATGCTGGGAGTCTGGTTCATGCTCCCTGCAAAGGGGCTTCTCTTGTGGTTCGGGAGGGGCAAAGTGGGTTTGGAGAAGATTCCATAAGGCAGCTGGGCAAGAAATAAAGCGGATGAAAGGTGCGAAGATGGGGAGCACGGGGAAATAGGCAGTTTAGTTTTGGGGTATGCAAAAGTCACAGCCCCCTGGAGAAGTTGCTTAGCATAATCACATTGTGGTTATGATTATGATTACTATTATTAAACTTGTTTCTTTCAGAACAGAGTTTTAAATAACTGCCTGCTTCGCGTTGGTTTCTTTTTGTTGTTCTCTCTATCTGTCTGTCTAATCTCTCTCTCTAGTATCTATCTATCATCTATCTATCTATCTATCTATCTATCTATCTATCATCTATCTTATCTCTCTCTCTCTCTCTGTCTAATCTAATCTATCTATATCTATCTATCTATCTATCTATCTATCTATCTATCTATCTATCTAATCTCTCTCTCTCTCTCTCTCTCTGTCTGTCTAATCTATCTATCTCTATCTATCTATCTATCTATCTATCTATCTATCTATCTATCTCTATCTTCTATATCTATCTATCTATCTATCTATCTATCTATCTATCTATCTATCTATCATCTATCTATATCTATCTATCATCTTTCTTTTTTTTTTATGTGATGGCGCAATTTGGAGCGGGATTGACTTTATTTTTCCAGTGCAAAAGCTTCCAGTATTTGTCCATTTTGGGCGAGCCTCTGGGGCTGGCGTTAGCGATGGCTGCAAACTTGGATGGGTTTTAAAGAGGACTAGGCCTGCTCACAGAGGATATAGCTCTCGGGGGGGGGGGGGCTGGCTGCAAGTGCTCATCAGCACTCTACACATGCTCAGAGGTACTTACTTTGCACTCAAAACACTTGCCTCCAATTAATGGTGATCTTTGCAGGTTGGGCTGTGCTGCTACATGGCTGCTGCTGAGATACGACAAGCAGCCGTTACCTGTACTTTCCGGAAACAATCGAATACATTTTTATTTTATTTCCAAACTGGATAAAAAGATCTCTGCTTTGGCTTTTCTTTGCTTACCATCTTCAAAACTCTCTCTCTCTCTCTCTTTTTTTAACGATACGACGGCAAATCGCCTTGAGACATGAATGTAAAAGCAGATTCGTAAATTAATAAATCATCGCCATCCTTTTAAGTAGACGCCCTCCCCGGTTTGCAACTGCATCGGGATTGTTTTGAGATATTTTAATTGCTTTCTCGTTTGTGCAGTTGCTGCCCTGGGCTCCTCTGGGAGGAAGGGTGGGATATAAATTTAATAAAATAAAACAAAAACACCACAACCACCATAAAAGCTAACCGAGGCCGTATTTTAACTGTGACACGTCCCGGTGAGGGTAGCCTAGAGTTACGTCTCGATTCAGCCAACACGGGGGAAAAGAGGAGCGCCATCAAGACAAAACAGATTTATTGTGGCAGACAGTTTCATGGACTGGAGCCCAGCACATCAGGCGCATCCAGTCCGCGAACGTTTATGCCACAATAAATCTGCTAGTCTTTAAAGGTGCCACATGGATCTTTGTTGTACATTTTAATGGGCCTCTCTGCAAGCTAAAGGTGTCTATATTATTATCGGAGTGGGTGGGGAGGATCCCTGTGGTCCTGATTTTCTGGGTAGTCTATCCCCTACCCATATTCTTCCCTTTAAGGAATGTATTACTAAAATGGCTCATGCGGACTACAAGCACCATCGTCCCTGACCATTGGCTCTGCTGGCTGGGTGCTGATGGGCATTGGAGTCGGAGAACATTGCTGAACTATAATTCACACCCCTTGGCCGCTGGCCATGCTTGGGGCTGTAGTAAGTTACCTCCCACTGATTCTTCAACATCAACTTTGTTGCGCTGGTCATGTTGTGCGGAAGCCTGATGATTGTCTTCCAAAGCAACTACAGTGGTGCCCCGCAAGACGAATGCCTCGCAAGATGAAAAACCCGCAAGACGAAAGGGTTTTCCGTTTTTCGAGGCGCTTCGCAAGACGAATTTCCCTATGGGCTTGCTTCGCAAGAAGAAAGCCCATAGGGAAATCTCCGGGGACCTCTTTTAAATGCTGGCGGTGGGGAGCAAAGCCTTCCCCCCCCCGGCCTTCAGAAGAGGTCCAGGAAGGCCGGTGGGGGCCGAAAGGCTTTGCTCCCCACCGCCAGCATTTTAAAAGCGGTCCGGGATAGCAGGGAAGCGCTTCCCGCTATCCCAGACGGCTTTTGAAGGCAGGCGGGGGGGGAGCAAAACTTTCGCCCCCCGCCGGCCTTCAGAAGAGGTCCAGGACCTCTTCTGAAGGCCGGCGGGTGGCGAAAGTCTTTGCTCCCCCCCGCCTGCCTTCCCGGGGGCTTTAAAATCGCCCCGGGACAGCAGAGAAGTCCGCTGTCCGGGGCGATCTTAAAATGCTGGCGGGCGGCAGCGCTGCCGCCCGGGGTTTTTTAAAATGCTGGGGGTGGGAAGAAAAGCCCTTGTCCCCCCCCCAGCCTTCAGAAGAGGTCGGGGGACAGACTGTCCCCGGACCTGGTCTGAAGGCGGTTTCCATAGGAACGCATTGATTGATTTTCAATGCATTCCTATGGGAAACCGTGCTTCGCAAGACGAAAAACTCGCAAGACGAAAAAACTTGCGGAACGAATTAATTTCGTTTTGCGAGGCACCACTGTACTCTGTTCCGAACTAAAAAATGGAAAGCGTAATGCTAGTGGTCAACAAAAGAGGTTCAAAGACTCTCTCAAGGCAAATCTAAAAAAATGTAGTATAAACACCGACAACTGGGAAACACTGGCCTGCGAGAAATGGGTTGTGAACAGTCTCCTTCAACAGCTACCAGGCTTTTAGCCATAGCCTGCAATAAGATTTGGAACTGGGAAAAACCTCGCCTCCAAGTCAGGACAAATGTGCTTAGATGCTCAGATTTTAGCTTCTTCATGACCCTTTCCTCCCCCCCAGATAAACACCAGGATCGCTAATGAGAAATACCTTCGTGCACACAAGGAAGTGGAAATGCTGCTGTCAGGATTTCTCAGGTAAGTTTTTCGACTTCTATGATTGGCGGCGGCAGCGGGGTGGTGGTGCAAATCAGCCTTGGAAGAATCAGCTGGCGACCCACCATTTCACTGAAAAAGTTCTTTTAATTTACAAGGTGCCCAGAGTATTTCTTGCGAGGCTGCAGTTCACCCTCACGGAAAAAAAAGTTTGGCAATTTCCCCCCACCCCGCTTTCCTAGCTGCCTTGCTAATTGCTTTATCGATTCCCAATGAAGGAACCGTTGTAATTACGAAGAGGTCTTCTTAATTGTTATAAATATTTCCTCGGCCCTGTGACGGTTGTATGTTCTTGTTTCTTGTTTTTAATATAAAACTCCATCTCTCACACACACCCCCAAAGGTGAATGCAGATGTAAATTAAACGTTTCTCCCCGGTTGCTAATTGGCTTATCGATTCCCAATAAGGAAAGAGTGATTTACCAATTTGTCTTGCGTACTTTTGACAAGGACTTACAAAATCAACAGTGAGGAGAAAGGGGGAGAAAACACACACAATTAACTGCTTAAAAAATTCCCTTTTAAAAGTCTTTTTTCCCCCTGTCCACCTCTCTCTCCCATTCTCCATGTTTCCAGGGAAGTTCTGCTGCAAAGACCAAATAATATACGAGAGTTTGCTGCTGGTAAGAGTTCCATTTCCTAGCCTTACATATTGAGAGATTTTACTTTTTCACATACCAGTTGTTGGAAGGAACTGGAGGGGAGTATTTTCTTGCGCTCAAATCACGCAGGTTTCCCGCAGGCATGTGGTTGCACTCAGGATGTTCAAACAGAAGGGCCGATGGCCTGATCCTGCAAATGCTGCCTATGCTATTAAGAGCAGGTAGCACAGGAGTGTCTGGCGATGGGGTACCTGCAGCCCTCTGGAGGCTGTTGGGACTCCCAGCATCCCCTCACCCTTGGGCACCCATAGGTGTCCTCCCCCCATCCCCGGCCTCATGCATGCAACACCTGTGCAAAAGATTGTGGAGTCCGCCGCTGGCCATTACCTCCACAGCTGGCAGGACCAGTTTATGTGAGATGGCACTGGGTGTCACGGAACGCTCACAGACATTTCAACTGTGCAGGGGAGAGAACTGTCCCGGTCCGGTTCACGGGCGGTCGAAGTCCTGGCTGGGGATGTCGGGACCGGGGGCAAGATGGCGGGGTGGGAGCAGGAACGGGGGGTCCAGAAGCCAGGAGGTCTTTAAGCAGAGGCTTGACAGCCATATGTCAGGAGTGCTCTGATGGTGTTTCCTGCTTGGCAGGGGGTTGGACTCGATGGCCCTTGTGGTCTCTTCCAACTCTAGGATTCTATGATTCTATGAGTCAGGAAGTCAAGACTCCGAGGTTTCAGAGAGCCCAGGAGTCAAGAAGTCAAGGGTTCAAGGGTCAGGTAGCAAGGAGTCACAAAGTCAGGAGTCCGAGGGTCAGGAAGCAAGGAGTCACAAAGTCAGGGGTCCGAGGATCAAGTAGCAAGGAGTCGCGAGTCAAGGGTCCGAGGATCAAGGAGTCAAGGAACCAAACGCAGCAAGGCAGGGAATGTGTTGCTGTGGCCAAGAGCCGAAGGGAAATGCTAACCTTATATCCCTTCCCAGCACTTGCCACCAGGTGCTGTGAGTTACTAATTGGCCTCACCTGTGCGGCCGCACCTTGCCTCTCCAGAACAAACTTAGGAAGGCCCCAGTCCTGGTCACAGGGCCTGGCTCCTGCACACACACCTGACAAGAACCAAGCGCACCTGAATGTTTCTGCGCGGAGACGATGTCCGCTTGAGCTTCTGCCGTGTACCAAGGAGGGTCCCACCTTCCCGATTCCTGTCCCTTGTAGATCAGCACCCCTGCTTTCCCCTTTCGAGAACGTCCAGTCAAAATTTAGCTAAGAGTGACCAGCACTGTTCTCCCTTCAGGGAACCCAACCCGTGGCCCTCTGAAGGCTGCTGGATTCCAGTTCCCACCAGCCCCAACCACAGGACTGATGGGAACTGTAGTCCCAAGAACAGGCGAGGAGCCACAGTTTCCCCTGGAGTGCCTTTCCCTCACGGCGACGCAGGACTCACCTGAAAAATCAAGTTTTTTGAAAGAGGAAGGGGGCTCTCAAAGCACAAGGGGCGCCCAACTAACAACCCAGCCCCGTCAGAAATCAAATATCAGGAGGAAGACACGGCTTGCAGAAGGAATATAAACCGAAGTCATTCCAACAAGGGCTGATGGGCTGGTCCCCTGGGTTTCCGTGAGGCATAGTCTGAGTCCAGTCCAAGGTCGAGGCCGTCCGTCAAAGCTGAAGCTGGGTCCAAGGCAGGGAGTTGGGCGAGGTCAGGAGGTCCAGCGGGACAAGGTGCAGGCAGGAACTGGCTACCAACAATGTTGCTCCCACAACCTGGGACTGGGCTGGCTGGCTTTTATCTGCCCTGAGGCATAGGGCGGCCCCAGTCCACAGGTGACTCACCTCTCCTGGACTGGAGGCGAGCACTCCTTGTGCAGGAACTTAGTTCCCTCTGCCTCTCTGCCCTGAGCCTCTACAACTCAGGAGAGGCTGGAGGGTGACCAGACCCAGAGGCAACCTCAGATTCCTCTGATGCGGCTGAGAGTGGAGCACCTGCAGGCAATGGGTCCTCCATCACCTCAGGGGCCAGAGCAGACTCAGCTGGTGCCTGCACCTGAGGACCCAGCACAGGTGAGGACCCTTCAGGCTCAGGCCTCAGCTCAGCTGGTTCTGGAGGCAGGGAATCCTGTGCAGGCTGGGATTCCTTAGGTTCAGCCTGCAAGTCCGAATCCCAGGCCATCACAGCTGATGCTCTGGCACTGGGAGTGGCGCTCAGGAATGGCCAGTGAGTGTAATACTCTTTGCTGTCAGGTCTGTGACAAACAGATGTGGCCATTTGGTCATGGCTGGGGTGGGTGGAAAGACAACAGGAAGCTGAAGCCTTGCTGTCCCTTTCTACTCTGTGTCCTTTTGCTTTTATGGAGGATGAATGGATGAGGCAGGCAGATCAGCACCAGGTGTGCCTGGGGGCTCAATGCGGCCCCCAAACCACTCTCCCTGGCCCTTGGGAGCTCTCGCCAGGCCATGTCCCTCACCAGCCCTGCCCCACAGATTCCTTGCTTCTTTTTCTCTGGTTGGGATGTGCCCTCTAGGGCAAAGCGTGGGGAACGTCAGGAGCCAGGTGTGGCCCTCCAGACCTCTCCGTCTGGCCCCCGAGAGTCTCCCCAGGCAACGCTTCCCTTCCACAGCCACACAGTGCTTTTGCTTGGCTGGGATATGCCCTTGAATTCTTGAGGACGCCTTGAAGGTCCTCGGTGTGCCTTAGAGATGCAATAAATCTGCGGCACCCAGCTTCCCTCTCCCTTTGGCTAACCCTCTCACCTTCCTTCGTCCTCTCCTGCCAGACTACTTCACCAACCCGGAACTCCCCAAGAAGATCCAGCAGCAGATGATGGAGAAACTCAACGAGGCTGTCTAAGCGATGCCTCGCACTCGGGCCCCTCTTGGAGGAAAAGGCAAACTCTTCGCTTTGGGACTTCCCATCACAAATGAACAGACCTTCCCCTGGAAATGGGTTGTTTGCGACTCGCTTCTGCTCAAGAGGAAAACCTCTGAAACCAACGTCCACCAATTCCAGTGGGTCTCCTCAGAGCAGGAGTGCAGAGCAGACAACCCAACTCTTTTACTCTTTTGCATTTTCATTTAACCTCTTCTCCTCCGGGTCCAGAGGGGAAGAGAATAAAGCTGAACTTCCAAAACAAGGGTGATGTTGACTTCATTTGCCACGACAATTATTTGCTTGGGGATTAAAGGTGTAAGGCAGAGAGTACCCACGAACGGTTAGAGCAGGGGTCAGCAAACTTTTTCAGCGGGGGGGGGGGGGGCTACTGTCCCTCAGACCTTGTGGGGAGCCGGACTATATTTTGAAGGGGGGGGAAAATAAACGAATTCCTATGCCCCACAAATAACCCAGAGATGTATTTTAAATAAAAGCACACATTCTACTCATGTAAAAACACGCTGATTCCTGGACCGTCCACAGGCCGGATTTAGAAGGTGATTGGGCTGGATCTGGCCCCTGGGCCTTAGTTTGCCTACGCATGGGTTAGAAGGTAGACCTTTGTAAAAGGAAGTATGCCATCCTAAGTAGCCTTTCTTGGGAGTAAGGCCACATTTACTTTAAACAGCAATACCACCAATACTTTAAACATACCATTTACTTTAAACAGCAATACCTCCAGTGTATCTGAAGAAGTGTGCATGCACACGAAAGCTCATACCAAGAACACGAAAGCTCATACCAAGAACTGACTTAGTTGGTCTTTAAGGTGCTACTGGAAGGAATTTGTTTTGTTTTGACTATGGCAGACCAACACGGCTACCTATCTGTAACAGCAATACCACTGTCATGGCTACCCCCCCAAAAATTCTGGGAGCTGCTTTTTGCACCCTAGTCAGAGATCCCAGTTCACCTCACGGAGCTACAACTCCCAGAACTACTCTGGGAATTGTAGAATGAAGCTGCATGCCGGTTCCCTGCTCAGTCCACTCTTGCCCAGCGTGGATCCGGAGTTAAAAAAAACCCCTCTCGTTTCCTCTTTGGTTCATCTAGCTGGTGCCTGTATACCCAATGAACCCTCTGCTATTTGTGAGGCATGTTCTTTGAGGGATGTGCTTTGATAGCAGGCTCAAGGGACAGCAGGGCCTGGGCAGGGAGGGCAGGGCCTTTAGGATACCTGCAGGATACCTGTGCCGCAAGGACGTTAGTTACGAAAACAAGGTAGTGTTGGGGAAATGGGTGGCGAGAGGCAGAATTCGCTTAGCGGTTCGAGGAGTCGAGGGCAGGATGAGGGCAGACAAGACAGGGGAACGCCCTCGTAAATCACCCAGAGGTGTGATTCGGCTGCCACCTGGTGGTGCCAAACAGGAAGGGGGGGGGGAATTTACGTTGTCAGGGCTGTAAAATGAATAAAAATAGCAGCCAAACTGTAGGGAGGCAGACACCAACAAAAAAAGGGGAGGTGAATCTCTGCTTCATTAGTGCAGATTGCGCTTCCCCTCTGCTCACAGCTCCCCAAGACTCCTAAGATAATAATAATAATAATAATGATAATAATAATAATAATAATAATAATAATAATTTTATTACTTATACCCCATTTGGCTGGGTTGCCCCAGCTACTCTTGTGTCTAGGCCCTGAGCTCTCACTAGGGTCCCAGATGGCATTTGTTTCATTATTTGCCGTATTTTTTGCTCTATAAGACTCACTTTTTCCCTCCTAAAAAGTAAGGGGAAATGTGTGTGCATCTTATGGAGCGAAAGCAGGCTGCGCAACTATCCCAGAAGCCAGAACAGCAAGAGGGATTGCTGCTTTCACTGTGCAGCGATCCCTCTTGCTGTTCTGGCTTCTGAGATTCAGAATATTTTTTCTTCTTGTTTTCCTCCTCCAAAAACTAGGTGCGTCTTGTGGTCTGGTGCATCTTATAGAGCGAAAAATACAGTATATCCTGCTTTCCTATTGGAACAAAGCTGCTCAGAATTTAAGAAAGGGGAGAGGGCAATGGTGACCAAGAACTGGTGGCCACCCCTCTGGTTCCACTGGTCAACCTCTGGAAGAGCCGGTGTAGCAGTGTAGCAGTGCCAGGCCAGGACTCTGAGTGACGAGGGTTCAAATCTACACTTGGTCATGAAGTTCACTGGGTGCAAGCCTTTGGCCCTATCTGAAGGAGCGTCTCCACCTCCATCGTTCTGCCCGGACACTGCGGTCCAGCGCCGAGGGCCTTCTGGTGGTTCCCTCACTGCGAGAAGCCAAGTTACAGGGAACCAGGCAGAGGGCCTTCTCAGTGGTGGCTCCCGCCCTGTGGAACGCTCTCCCATCAGATGTCAAAGAGAACAACAACTACCAGACTTTTAGAAGACATCTGAATGTTTGATGCATTAAAAAGGTAAAGGTAAAGGGTCCCCTGACCATTAGGTCCAGTCGTGACCGACTCTGGGGTTGCGGCGCTCATCTCGCTTTATTGGCCGAGGGAGCCGGCGTACAGCTTCCGGGTCATGTGGCCAGCATGATTAAGCCACTTCTGGCAAACCAGAGCAGCGCACGGAAACGCCGTTTACCTTCCCGCCGGAGCGGTACCTATTTATCTACTTGCACTTGGACATGCTTTCGAACTGCTAGGTGGGCAGGAGCAGGGACCGAGCAACGGGAGCTCACCCCGTTGCGGGGATTCGAACCGCCGACCTTCTGATCGGCAAGCCCTAGGCTCTGTGGTTTAACCCCCAGCGCCTTTAATGTTTTGTTGGAGGCCACCCAGAGTGGCTGGGGAAGCCCAGCCAGATGGGTGGGGTATCAATAATAAATTATTATTATTATCACTTCGTCTCAGCCTGACCTACCTTGCAGGTGGTTGGGGGCACTACAGAGAAGGGGGAGAGCCCTGCATATGCTGCATCGAGCTCCTTGGAGAGAAAAAAGGTGGGGAAGACATTCAATAAATAAATGCTAAACGGCTGGGGAGTATCTACAGGAGATGGGGCTGAGGCAGTAGGCCACACAATGGCAGGAGAAGACTGCAAGGGCAGCTAGTATGGGTTCTTCCAGATATTGTTGCCAATGGCCAGGGATGCTGCTAGCCACAATGGCTGTGCCCTTTCTCTACAGTCGGAGGAAGCAATGCTTCTGAAAATTGGTACGTTTCCGAGCACAATTCAAAGTGTTGGCACTGACCTTGAAAGCCCTAAACGGCCTCGGCCCAGTATACCTGAAGGAGCGTCTCCACCTCCATCATTCTGCCCGGACACTGAGGTCCCGCTCCGAGGGCCTTCTGGTGGTTCCCTCCCTGCGAGAAGCCAAGTTACAGGGAACCAGGCAGAGGGCCTTCTCGGTAGTGGCACCTGCCCTGTGGAACACCCTCCCATCAGATGTCAAAGAGATAAACAACTACCTGACATTTAGAAGACATCTGAAGGCAGCCCTGTTTAGGGAAGTTTTTAATGTGTGACATTTTGATGTATTTTTAATATTTTGTTGGAAGCTGCCCAGAGTGGCTGGGGAAACCCAGCCAGATGGGCAGGGTATAAATAAATTATTATTATTATTATTATTGCTGGAAACCACAGGAGGGGAGACAGTGCTCTCAGGCTCGGGTCCCATTTGCACGCTTTCCTTTGGGGCGACTGGTTGGCCACTGTCAGAACAGGAGGCTGGACCAGATGGGCCATTGGCCTGATCCATGAAGGCTCCTCCTGTGTTCCTGTGCTGATGGGAGTCTGGCAAGATCTGGAGGACCAAGCATTAAGGAGCCCCTGAGCTACCCGAGGACGGGTGTCTATAGACTGTGGAACGGACTCTCTCAGAAGGCAGCGGACTCTCCTTCGCTGGACGTTTTTCAGCAGAGGCTGGATGGCCGTCTGTCAGGAATTCTTGGGCTGCGAGGGGATTGGACTGTATGACCCCTGGGGTCCCTTCTGTGCTGGGCTCAGGGGTAACCCGGGTAACATGGTCCAGGTCCGGTCCTAAATCCAAGTGTGCCGCGAGGAGTCAGTCCGCCAGGACACGAGGCAGAAAACCAGGCAAGGCCAGGCACCGGATCTCAGGCAGGTTCTGGCAAACAGCAATGTTGCTCCTGCAACCTGGGGCGGGGTCCGACCACCTTTTATCTCTGTCAGGATAACGGCCGGTCCTGATCCCCCGGCGACTCACCTCCCTGTTTCACCCGAAGGCGAGCACTCCTCCTGCGAGTACTCAGGTCTTTCCTTCTCTCAGACCTCAGTCTCTGCAGCTCGGGAGACGTCGGTGGGTTACTAGACCCAGGGGCTGCCTCAGCCTCTCCTGACCCAGCTGGTAGTGGAGCAGCTGTAAGTGATGGCCCAGCTGGAGGCAACGAGGGAATCCCCGCATCTGGAGCCAGGGCAGGCTCAGGCCCTTGACTCGGCCCAGCTGGTGCTTGTTGCAGGGAAACCGGTGCAGACTGGGGCTCTTCAGAATCAGGCCCGACTAGGTTCAGATGCTGCCTGGGGCAAATGATCCAGTGCAGACTGAGACTCCTCTGGCTCCGAGTCCCAGGTCATCACTCCTCCCAACTCTACCATTCTATGACCTTCCAGGTGCTGTTGGGATTCCCATCTCCCACCAAGAGCGACGGAACCACATCTGGATCGCACCACGCTGACCGACTGCGCTTTGCAGCAAAACCAGTGTGTGTCTTTACTCGCTAGCGGATGGCCAGATATTTGCATCCCAGCTGGGAGATCAACTTCCCACATCCGCCCCATTAAAGGACGAGACAGGGGTCACCGCGCCACACCCTCTCCCTCCACCAGCCCCCCCGTCCTCTGAGGCGCCTTCCCCTCCCTAGCTTGGAAGAATCATCCTCTGACATTATCTCGGGAGTCACCTTGACGAGGTGGGACGTCAGCCTCGCCATAACTGATGGGCCTTCTGCGGCAAAGGGCCGAGCGCCTCTGTGAATATTCATGGCTGTGTTCCGTCTCCCACCGGCAGAGAGAGCCCCTCCGCCGGCCCACGTAAGGGGCTTAATGACACTTTTGGCAGCTTCCCCTGCTTTGCTTTTAAGAGGGAGGAGAGGAGGACGAAATAAAAAGCTTTCCCGGCTATCTTCCCCGCTGGGAGGACGCAGCAGCACGCCCACACTTTCTTCCTGCCTGGGCCGCTCCAAGCGCTTCGCGGCTAAAGTGAGCGAAAGCTTGTGCTTCCCCTCTTGGGAGGGAGGGAGGTTTTTTTAAAAAAGGAGGAGGCAGAGGGCCCCATCCATCATCTGAAGGGCTGGCTCCGAAGGCACACCACCCCAGGCGTGAATTATTCCAGGGCTCGCTTCAAATGCCATTGTTCATGCCGAAGGTGTGCAATGCTGTAATTAATGGCTGTGGAGGAGGAGAGACACAGACCCGAATGGGCGAAAGTCCACAGGCTGGGCCGCCAGGTGTCGTCCAGGATGGAGCCATCGGCTCCGTCTCCTTTTGCACGACCCGGGGAAGGGGTTGCCAAGGCGGCAAAGTCTCCTTGGTGGCGGGACACACCGCAGAGGGAGATGGGTCGCTGCCGCAAGTCCTTCCAAGAGCTCTGTTCTCGAAAGGTTCAAAACTTCAGCTGGGACACAGCTCAACCCACGCAGACTGCCAGCAGCTCTCCAAGGTCTCATTCAAGGATCCCAGCCCTATCTGGAGGTATCATGACACAATGACCCTAGCACCTTCTGTATTGCACTGAGCGATGGTGCTTCCTTTAAAAATAAAGCAAGATCCCAATTCTCACAACTCTGGAAACATGATTCTGATGATGCATGGCTTTCTCCAATCCACAAGCGCCTCTTCTCTAAAAGGTAAAGGGACCCCTGACAGTTAAGTCCCGTCGTGAACGACTCTGGGGTTGAGGTGCTCATCTCGCTTTACTGGCCAAGCGAGCCGGCGTTTGTCCGCAGACAGTTTTCCCGGGTCATGTGGCCAGCAGGACTAAGCCGTTTCTGGCAAAGCAGAGCAATGCACGGAAACACCGTTTACCTTCCCACTGGAGCGGTACCTACTTATCTACTTACACTGGTGTGCTTTCGAACTGCTAGGTTGGCAGGAGCAGGGACCGAGCAACAGGAGCTCACCCCATCGCGGGGATTCGAACCGCCAACCTTCTGATCGGCAAGCCCTAGGCTCTGTGGTTTAGACCACAGCGCCCCTCCTCTAGCCTGCTCCTTTTCCTGGGTTTCTGCCCTCGCAACTCGTCCTCCTCCTGACCGTCTCCCTGTTTCCCCTGGGATCTCTCCCTCTTCAAACCTTCCCGTTCAAGCCTTCTTCCACCTCTTTGCTGGGATATTCTGCCAGCCCCACCCCTCTAGAGGAAACCGGGGGCAACTCAGCCAATGGCCATTGACAACTGCCTCAGCGTCAGGGCAAGCTCGGCCAATGGCAAATCCGTAACCTTTAGGGTCAGAGCAAGGCTTGGCCGAAGGCAGATCAGCGGCTCCCTTCCATCTCCACACCCTGCGACCGAGGCAATCAATGGAGGCCAACTCCTCCATTGCCATCACAAAACCCTTTCAGCGCTTTACTATCCAGATGCCCTTGGACATTAAGAGAGAAGAGACGCAGAGTGCTTCAGCGGCTGATCTCCCTCCGACTCTCCTTCCCGGTCCACAGGGGATCTTGGCCAAATTACTCACTGCAACCTGGAAGAGTTTCTGATTTTGAAACATTTTTATTCGTAAGAGTCTCGACATCCTGTTGCTCCTCAGGAGAGGAGAGGAATCATAGAACTTTAGTTGGTGTTTTACTCGAGAGAAACGTGTCCGTCAGAGATGCCTTTGAACGTTTAGGACAGGAGTACACCCCCCCCCCCAAATCTCCCACTAATCTGATGAAGATCTTGTCCAAACCCGATCTGATGAAGGTCCCTGGATCTCCTGAGCTGTGCAGGCAAGCTGGGTGGCCCCCAGGCTCCGTCGCTTGTTTTGAGAGCCCCTGCTGCTCCCTTCTCCTCCTGGGGTGGGGCGGACTTCAGTGATATTGCTGAGGAGCGTCTTCCGGCTGAGCCAGCCAGACCCTGTAGCTTTCGGGCTTGGGTTCTGCAAACTGCACCACGGAAAGAGGGACCCGGACGGTGTCAAGGTCGTTCACCTGCAAAAGGAGGGCAGATGTCGGACAGGGGGCCCAGGTGTGTCCCCCAAAGCCAAGACGATGACGACGGTCAATCGAAAGAGGAGATGGGGAAGACGTTTAAACTCCCCTGCTGAGACTAGGACTGCCTTTCCCCATCCCTGGCAAGCTGGTCCCTTTCAGGCACGACGGCTCAACCATGGACTCTAACATCCAGGCTGGATTATCGCCCCCGCAGGAGGCAGTGATGGCCTCATCCAGCAGACACTTCTTAAGCTTTCATTATTACTGCCATGCGCTCTATGTGGGGCTGCCCTTGGAGATAATTCAGAAACTTCAACAGGTCCCAAACATTACTAGCTGGGGTTCCATTTACAGTGGTGCCCCGCAAGACGAATGCCTCGCAAGACAAAAAACCCGCTAGACAAAAGGGTTTTCCGTTTTTGAGGGGCATCGCAAGACGAATTTCCCTATGGGCTTGCTTCGCAAGACGAAAACGTCTTGCGAGTCTTGCGATTTTTTTCCGCCCCCCCCCCTTTCTAAGCTGCTAATATCCGCTTTGCCGCTAATAGCGCTAATCCGCTAATACAGTTGCTTTGCAAGACGAAAAAACCGCTAGACGAAGAGACTCGCGGAACGGATTCTTTTCGTCTTGCGAGGCACCACTGTAGATGAAATGAAATGAAATACTTTATTGTCACTTGTACAACTTGTATACAGTGAGATTACACGAGCACCCCCCCCCCCTCAGCTCTCTTAGTCTTAATTTAATCTTAATTAATCTCTTAGTCTCATATGATGCCACCGTTTTAAAACAGCTGCTTGGGCTGCCAGTTTGTTTCCAGGCCCAAATTAAGGTGCTCACTTTAGAGTTTGAAAGCCCTAAATGACTTGGGCCCCAAATATTTGAAATATCATCTCCCTGTACTCCACAGACACTCTCAGGTGCTAGGATCAGTCGAGGGGTCCCTCTTGGCAGTTCCAACACCCTCAGAAAATTTGGGGAATGTCCCTTGGCCTGGGGAGGGGGGTCTTCTCTGTGGCAACCCCCTAACCTGCGAAATTTCCTCTCCTGGCACCATATAGAGCTTCTGTCGTATGCAGAAGACGCGCTTCTTTCCTGAGATATATTTTTTTAAGACCGGCCCTAATCTTGCTCCTATAACTTGTTTTGAACTGGCTTTCATATTGTACTTCTTAAATTGCTGGGACGTTGTGGTGGAAGAGTGGGCAAAAAAATTGGAATAAACAAAAAAACGTATTTTACACAATACATGCATCATCGACCCTGGGATTTTGGAGAAAAAGCAGGCACAATTTTCCTATTACAAATATCCTATACATTGACCTGCGCCAACGTACAGGAGGTGAACTTACCGTAACTTCGCACCAATATTCCCCCAATTCTGTGATGGGCTCGTCCGGAAGCTTCAAGGTATGCGGCAGAACCACGACCCCGAGCTGGAAGGACCAGGGCACAGCGTTATCAGAGCAACCCACTTCAAGCGGGGCAGGGGCACGTTGTCTGAAACCTCTGCATCCCCTATAAAAACACCTCCTCTCCCCTCAACCCTACCTGCAAGGATATATGCTGCCGAGAGCCCACCCTTATCAGGTAGAGATCAACTCAACGAAATGCTCTTAAAACCCTCCGTTGCCATACCTCACCACCCCGTAACTCATTAGGGCTCTCACCCAAACATCCTTGCCTTTCTTTTTTTGCAAATGGAAAAACGCTGTCACAAAACAACAACAAACCTCTGGTTACGCGAAACATTCAATAAGCACACAAGACATAACTGGCTGTACGTTTGAAAAAAATAATATGTACTATTCATTGTATTAAATTGTAGGTTACAACAGAAGTAGCTCAAAGTTCAATGAAAAAAGTAGAAGACCCAATGGATCAGTTCATTCTCTAATCGGTTTAGGCATAAGGTCCATATATGTGAAAGTGTCTATTCCACCTGTCTGTTCATAGAGTCCAACAATCCACACGAAAGGTTGTTGCAGTTCCACAGAATCCTTTCACAGAGTCTAAGATGAGGATTTCCAGAATATTAGCCTTGTTTCACCGTCCTAGGCTTCATCAGTAGTACAAACTCTAGGTAATGCAAATAAATACAGTATCGTAATCTCACACCTTTTTACAGCAAAAGTAATATAATGACCATACATACCATATATGATATCACAGGACAGTGGATCTTATAGCAGCAACTTTTACAGAGTGGAGTTATATGGACAAGCACAATATTGATTCGTGTTGGCAATCAACAGATATAAAATTTCTTTCTTAAAGTGACCCATATGGCACAGCAGAAGTAAAACAAACTTAATCCATGCTCAGATGTTATAAACAGTAATGCAACTCATACAAAAATGTAATCAAATATCAGAAGATATTATTTTTTCAAACGTACAGCCGGTTACGTCTTGTGTGCTTATTGAGCAAATCTAATGGGCAGCGTGGCCATTTTGGCCGCTGATTCCCATCAGCCCCCTGCCAGGACGGCCATTTTTTTTTTACTATGGCTCCCATCAGCCAGCCCAGGACTGTGTCGGCTGGGACTGAGAGGACCCGGCCAGATCCCCTCCGTTCCCCACACCAGGAAGGCAGGACGCCAACGGCCGCGCAGGCGGGTCTCACGTTTCTCAGGAAGTGCCGTGCCACGATCTCGTGGGTCAGCTCAAACTGCTCGCAGTCGTTCACTCCGACTTCCAGGGTGCACTTGCGCAGGAACCGGACGGTCTGAAAACCGGGAGAGGAACAACAGAAACCCTCAAGAAAAGAAGCCCTCCAAAAAAACTACACCCGGAAGATCGTCTTTCGCCCATGGCAGAACACCTGCTTTGAATGCAAAAGGTCCCAAGTTCAATCCCAGCATGTGGGCCTGGGGGAGACCCCCCCCAAATAAAACCCCTGGAGAACTTCTGCCCATCAGTGTAAATGCGGAGCTGGATAGGCCAGAGGTCTGGCTCGTGTGAGGCAACTTCCTCTGTTCCTATTTATCAGCCCTTCGTTCAGAACAATGAGGACTAGCCGCTTGCTTTTCTTTCAGGGGAAAGGCATAGCTCAGCAGACAAAGCAGAAGGCGCCAGGTTCAATGGAGAATGGGAATGGAGTTGAGAGATGACCCACCTGGGGAGAAAACAGCCAAGACCTGATGAAGAGAGCACAGCAAAGGTTCTATTTTCTGAGAATCCTCCGGGAAAACAATCTCTCAAAGGACCTGTTGATGGCATTTTACCATTGTACTGTGTAGAATGTATTAACTTATGGTCTGTGTGTGTGGTTTGGGAGCTGCACGGCCAGGGAAAAAACAATGCTGTCCAGGGTTGTAAAGACTGCGGAGAGAATAATTGGGTGCACTCTTCCCACCTTGGATCAAATCTACAGTGGTGCCTCGCAAGACGAAAATAATCCGTTCCACGAGTCTCTTCATCTAGCGGGTTTTTTGTCTTGCGAAGCATCCCTATTAGCGGCTTAGCGCTATTAGCGGCTTAGCGGCTATTAGCGGCTTAGAAAAAGGGGGGGAAAGGGAAAAAACTCGCAAGACTCGCAAGACTCGCAAGACGTTTTGGTCTTGTGAAGCAAGCCCATAGGGAAATTCGTCTTGCGAAGCGCCTCGAAAAACGGAAAACCCTTTTGTCTAGCGGGTTTTTCATCTTGCGAGGCATTCATCTTGCGGGGCACCACTGTATGCTTCCAGGTGTCATAAGAAAGCTGCAGAGATAGCGCAGGATAGTGCGCACCCCGGAAATGATCTCTTTCAGCTTCTGCTTTTTGGAAGAAGGTACAGGGTTATAAAGACTAGGACCAGCCGCCTGAGAAAGTTTCTACCCAAATGCAATTCTGGTTTTAAACGCAGTATAAGGAGTCTCTGGTGGATGATAGTCTGACTTCCTTAGGGCCTGGGACCTCTAAACTATGGTTATTCGTGGACCTTAAGGTCCTCTGCGGGGCAGACCAGGAGAGGCGGTCCCGTAAATACGAGGGCCCTAAGCCACAAAGGGCTTTAAAGGTCAAGACCAGCACCTTGAACCTGACCCTATACTCCACCGGGAGCCAGTGCAACTGTTGTATTCAATGTACAAGATGTATTCAATGTATAAAGGGAGGTTAAGGATCCGGCCTGCTAGCTATCTCCAGCTCCCTACCCCTCACCCCCGCCCGGGAATCCATGATTTAGGAACTCTCACAAGATTTGCAACGTTCACGAAAGCGGCAAGCACTCAGCCACATGTGTTGCCATTGATCTGGTACTGCCAGGTTCTCCCTCTTGTGCCAGGCAGGGAACTTGAAGAGTTTTAGTAAACTTCACTTCCCAGCATTAGATTTTTGTGCTCAATTCCTGCTTTCAGGTTTCTCAATGGACACTGTCCTACCAAAAAACTGCATTTACACACACGCCGCAGATCGACATCAGTTTACCTTTTCGCCAGTGTGGGTCTGCAGCCTCGGCAGTTTCCCTTCCTGACGTAACTAAGGGGCAAAAAAACAGAAGAGAAGTCAAGGGCGAGCGAGACAGCTTCCATATTGTCCCACTCAGCCCAGGTGGACCAAGGCTACAGGCATACACATATCAATATTGAGGAGGGGTGTAAAAAAAATAAAATCATGCGCTTTCAGGAGAAAGCGGATAATATTTTCTCCCTCGCATATAATACAAGAGCCCGGAGCCATGCAATGAAGCCAGATAACGGAAGATTCAGGGCAGAACAAAGCACCTTTTCATACAACAAATAATTAAATGATGCTGCCACAGAGAGTATGTTGATGTTGTTATCTTCGCAGGCATGCACCATCCTCAAATCCACCTTTTTGTACACAATTCTGGCCAACAGACATTTTTGTTTTGTTTTTGCAATCTGTAGAGACATAGAGGTTTCTCTCACTCTCTTATCATAACTAGAAGTTGGGGACATCCAATGATGATGATGATAATAATAATAATAATAATTTATGTATACCCTGCCCATCTGGCTGGGTCTCCCCAGCCACTCTGGGTGGCTTCCAACCAAAGAACAAAAACAATACAGCGTCAGACATTAAAAACTTCCCTAAAGAGGGCTGCCTTCAGATGTCTTCTAAAAGTCTGTAGTTGTTCTTCTCTTTGACATCTACTGGGTGGGTGCCACTACCGAGTTGTTCTACTCTTTGACATCTACAGGGTGGGTGCCACTACCGAGAAGGCCCTCTGCCTGGTTCCCTGTAACCTCGCTTCTCGCAGCCTGGGAACCACCAGAAGGTCCTCGGCGCTGGACCTCAGTGTCCAGGCTGAACGATGGGCGTGGAGACGCTCCTTCAGGTATACAGGACCAAGGCCGTTTAGGGCTTTCAAGGTCAGCACCAGCACTTTGAAATGTGCTCGGAAACGTACTGAGCTTCAGAGATTCAGTCCAGGCAAAGGGAAAGATCTCTTCACACAGTGTGGTTAAATTGTGACATCAATCCCACGAGAGGCATCGAAGGCCCCCAACTTGGAAGGCTTCCGGAGAGAATTGGACAAATCCATAGAGGAGAAGCCTATCAATGGCTCTGCTCTGCTGTCACTGTCAGAAACTGCAGGAGATGATGCTGTTGTGCTTGTGGGGCACCTGGCACACCTGGTTGGCTGCTGTGAAAACAGGATGCTGGACTATGATGAGCCCCTCCCCCGGCCTGATCCAGCAGCTAAGGTCTTCCAGTGTTCTTACAGCACTCACCCGGTTTTCCTCCTCAAATATCTTCTTGTTTTCCGGAGAGGCGTAAACGGCTTTGTTCTGGTTGAGGAGACGGCTGCGGCCGAAAGATTTGGGCACCAGGACCGTGTCACCTCGGCTTCCCACATCTGTGAACAAGAAACGTGGAATGTTTTCGTCTGCAAAGCGGGGTAGGAACTAAAGCACTCTCCCAAACCACAGGGCAAGAGAGAGAGAGAGAGAGAGAGAATATGCTCTCTTTACAAAACACACCCGGTGTATAGTTCCTTCCTGGAAATCCCAGCTCAATTTTAAAATAAAAATTAAGGCAGGAGAGAAGTTTCCAGTCTGTATCACAACAGTTCCTAACCTGATGCTCTCCAAATAGGTTTCGGACTACCCCCTACTAAAGATACTTGCATATATATTTAACTGCACTATCCTAGCATCTTATGTTTGAAGATGCGATTTAGAGAACATGAAGAAATAAATGCGTGGTCCCTGGAGCCGAATTGCCCAGAGGCGAAAAGCAGATCATGCTTTTTTCTTTCTTTTTTCTGAAAGAGGGAAGTGGGTGTTGAAAGCAACCAGCTGATCGGCAAGCGATCAGGGAGCCTAGAGATAAAGGAGGCTGCCTGGGAGCGGGGAGGTAAAAGCCCATGGATCCTCAGGATTTTTGCATTGGGTCACCCCAAATTCACCATCAGGTCACACAGCATGTCCATGGGCTACAGCCTGCACCACAAAAACCATACATCCACTGTTTCGTTCAGAATATTTTTTTTCTTGTTTTCCTCCTCTAAAAACTAGGTGAGTCTTATGGAGCGAAAAATACGGTAAATTCAGATTAGCATGGGCTTCTGCATCTTCTGCAGAACGGCACTGGATGTGCAAGTAAGATGAGGAGCTACGTACCGTCCACGGTTTGGGTGAGGATGAGCTCCAGAGGCTCCTTGGGTTTGTGTTTGGTGTCCTCCACCAAGCGGTAGACCTTATACCGGCGGTGCTTAATCCGAGGCTCCCGGCCCACCTTGCTCAAAGGCACCTTCCACCAACGCTCCACGATGCACGTTTCCTGAGCAGCGGAGACAGAGAACTTGGGATAAATCACCAACACCTCCGCTCTGACACAGCCGCTCGGACTGCCTCCTCGCCACTCCCTGTTAGGAGGCCCCCTCTCTAAAAACAAGGGTTCTAGTCCTCATGGTTCAAAGACAAGCACAGGGAGCTGCCTTGAGCCGAAAGCAAGTTCCTTTTTTTAAAAAAAATATTTGCTATATACTTATTACATACATACAAAAAGGAATACAATTACATAAATTATAAAATTAAAATTCCAAAAATACAAAAAACCCCCCAAACCATACAAAAATTCCAGAAATACGAAGTGGAAAACGAAAATAAAAAGAATAAGGATATACAAGAAAGAAAGAAAGAAATAAAGAAAGGGAAAGAAAAGAAAAAAGGTTGACTTCCTTCGGCCACTATACCGGTTCTCTAATCTCATATTTGGGTTGTCTGTAATCATTTTTTACTTTGCAAAGAGGCAATTTGTTTACCTGTGAAAAATGGTGATTTTCTTGAGTAAAAATGAGAGTACCCCTAAACATTTTTTTAGAAGAAAAGCACTGGGGACACACACACATATATATACACATATACATATATATACATATACAGTGGTACTTTGGGTTAAGTACTTAATTCGTTCCGGAGGTCCATTCTTAACATGAAACTGTTCTTAACCTGAAGACCACTTTTGCTAATGGGGTCTCTGGCTGCTGCCGCATGATTTCTGTTCTCATCCTGAAGCAAAGTTCTTAATCCGAGGTACTATTTCTGGTTTAGCAGAGTCTGTAACCTGAAGCGTATGTAACCTGAGGTACCACTGTGTCTCTGTGTGTGTGTGTGTGTGTACACGCACGCGCGTGCGCGCACACACACAACACACAACACACAACACACAACACACACACACACACACACACACACACACACACTGGTACCTCTAAGATACCGGAACGGATCCCCATTCACATCTAGAAGCAAACGTAACTAGCGAAGGCACATCTGCGCGCGCACGCATCGCTTTTCGCCGCTTCTGCGCATGCACATGACGTCATTTTGAGCATCGGCGCCTGCGGCGAAACCCGGAAGTAATGCAAGTAAAACCGGCGGGACCAGAAATTCATGGAAAATTCGTTAAAGTTGTAAAGTGATGCGATATGTATTTTTTCTTGATGAAAATTAATAAAAATAAAATAAATAAATAAATAAATAAATAATAAAAATGCATTTTTTGTTTAAAAAAAGAGACTCCCCAAAAAGCGACCCCCGAGAGACACCCCCCGCCATGTAATTTCTCTGAAATGACCCCCAACTAGCTAGTGGAGTATTGGGAAAGTATAAGTGATAATGAAATAACGTTAGTGGCATTTAAAGAAGCTCTGTAAGAGCCTAAGAAATATTGTAAAAAAGAAAAACAGGTATGAAAGGGTCTACTAAAAGGCAGTAGTAAATTCAGGAAAGGTGTAATTAAAAAGTTTAATCTGGATGATTATCAGAGAGGCTGAAGGAAGTCCCAAAACGAGAAAATTTGTGAAAGTTGGAATGTGGTGCGATATGTACTTTTTCTTGATGAAAATTAATAAAAATTAATAAAATAAAATAAATAAATAAAAATGTATTTTTTTTTAAAAAAGAGACTCCCCAAAAAGCGACCCCCAGAGACACCCCCCGCCCTGTAATTCCTCTCAAATGACCCCCAACCTCCGCATCGCAGTCCTGCCCCCCTTCGCCCCCTTAGCAGTCTCCCCAAAGCGACCCCCCACCCCCTATATTTCTCCCCAAATCTAATATTTTAAAGTGATTCTCTCTTTCGGAGGGGCCCCCAAAGCGACTCTGAAATGACCCCCAACCTCCGTCCCCCCCCCCCCCAAAAAGAGCCTCGTTTTAAAGGCCTCCATTTAGATAGGCATCACTCCTGCCCCCTTTCGCCCCCTTAGCAGTCTCCCCAAAGCGACCCCCCACCCCCTATATTTCTCCCCAAATCTAATATTTTAAAATGATTCTCTCTTTTGGAGGGGCCCCCAAAGCAACTCTGAAATGACCCCCAACTAGCGAGTGGAGTATTGGGAATGTATAAGTGATAATGAAATAACGTTAGTGGCATTTAAAGAAGCTCTGTCAAAACCTGAGAAATATTGTAAGAAAGGAAAACAGGGGATGTTAAAAGGCAATAGCAAATTTAGGAAAGGTGTAATTAAAAAGTTTAATTTGGATGATTGTCAGAGAGGCTGAAGGAAGTCCAAAAACGGGAAAATTCGTTAAAGTTGTAAAGTGATGCGATATGTATTTTTTCTTGATGAAAATTAATAAAAATTAAATAAATAAATAAATAAATAATAAAAATGTATTTTTTGTTTAAAAAAAGAGACTCCCCACCATGTAATTTCTCTGAAATGACCCCCAACTAGCTAGTGGAGTATTGGGAAAGTATAAGTGATAATGAAATAACGTTAGTGGCATTTAAAGAAGCTCTGTAAGAGCCTAAGAAATATTGTAAAAAAGAAAAACAGGTATGAAAGGGTCTACTAAAAGGCAGCAGTAAATTCAGGAAAGGTGTAATTAAAAAGTTTAATCTGGATGATTATCAGAGAGGCTGAAGGAAGTCCCAAAACGAGAAAATTTGTGAAAGTTGTAATGTGGTGCGATATGTACTTTTTCTTGATGAAAATTAATAAAAATTAATAAAATAAAATAAATAAATAAAAATGTATTTTTTTTAAAAAAAAGAGACTCCCCAAAAAGCGACCCCCAGAGACACCCCCCGCCCTGTAATTCCTCTCAAATGACCCCCAACCTCCGCATCGCAGTCCTGCCCCCCTTCGCCCCCTTCGCAGTCTCCCCAAAGCGACCCCCCACCCCCCTATATTTCTCCCCAAATCTAATATTTTAAAGCGATTCTCTCTTTCGGAGGGGCCCCCAAAGCGACTCTGAAATGACCCCCAACCTCCGTGTCCCCCCCCCCAAAAGAGCCTCGTTTTAAAGGCCTCCATTTAGATAGGCATCACTCCTGCCCCCTTTCGCCCCCTTAGCAGTCTCCCCAAAGCGACCCCCCCACCCCCTATATCTAATATTTTAAAATATTTCTCCCCCAAGACCCCCCCCCACCCCCCATACATTTCAGCCCCCCCCTCCTTCCTCACCAGGGGGGCCGAGAGGCGAAGCCCCCTACATACGAGCGGGACCCCCAGGGAGGCCCCTGTCAGGATCAGGCCCCTCGCCGCCGCCGCCGCCGCCAGCATCGCCCTTCCCCTCACGCGCCTCGCCTCGCGCAGGCCCCGCAGAAGCCTCGGCCTCGCCTGGCTCCGCCCGCCGGGGTGGGTCGACCGCGGGGCGGGCAGCGCGGGAGGGAGGAGCCGGCGGGGGTGGGGGACGACCCACACACACACACACACCCGGCACGCTTCCTTCCCCCAGGATTTCTTTACTCCTTTTTCTCTCTTGCCTGTCGTGACACGGTAGCAAAAAAAACCCACCTCCCTCGCGCCCCCCCCCAAAAATAAAAGCGTGTCAAGAGTGCCACTGAGCATACGCAGAGTGCAAAAATCCTTCTTTTTTTTTGCAAAGAGGAGCCCTTTGCTGCAACCCGCCTAGGGCCAAGGCTGAGTAATCGATTAATATCCACTAGTTATTTTAAATTTATTTTTAATTTAAATTTAAATAAATTTAAATTTATTTTTATTTTAAAGTTATTTTAAAGTTAAGAACTGTATAAGAAGTGGATAAAACGGTGGATTTATCAGAGGTGCTGATGGAAGTCTAAAAAGATTGTATAAGTGATAAGTTTTGTGGTACATTTTATAACGGATATGTTAAAATCAATAAAAATTATTATATAAAAAAAATGTTCGCTAGCTATTATCCCCCAAAAGTTTTTGATTTGAGTTTCTGCTTAAATGAGGCTGAATTTTAATGTTGTATTTTAATCTTAAGTTGTATTTTAATCAGTTGTTTTTATACCTGGTTTTAGCCGCCCTGACTTGGCTGGGGAGGGCAGGGTATAAATAAAAATTATTAATATTATTATTATTCATATTTCTATTGCCAGCAAGATCATCGTTAAATTTATTTACTGACGCCCTGGACGCCGGTGCGGTTGGGCTGCGTGGTGCCCGCAGGATGGGCAAAGGGGGCAGCAACTGGGGCCCAGCACAGAAGCCTGGTGAGTAATGGGGCAATGATCTCCCTTGGTTTGAATAGGCTGGACCAGTGGCTCTGGGCTGTGGGCCGGCTCCAAATACTGGGAAACAAGATCCTAGTCCTCATGATTGCAGCCAAAAGCTTTGCTCTTGGGCTCTGGGCTCCAGGCAGGCTAGCAAGCGATAAGAACACAAGATTCTAGTCCTTAGGATAGCAGCTCTTGCTTGAAAGGGGGAGGGGGGGGCAGGATGTTGCCCAAAGATTAAGGCTTTCTGGGAAATGATCTATAATGAAATGAAAAAGGTATTTAAATATACCTTCCTGAAGAAACCAGAGGCCTTTCTCCTGGGCATGGTCGGCCAACTGGAGCCAAAGAAGGACAGAACTTTCTTTATGTATGCGACAACAGCAGCAAGAATACTCATCGCAAAATACAGTGGTGCCCCGCAAGACGAATGCCTCGCAAGACGAAAAACCCGCTAGACGAAAGGGTTTTCCGTTTTTCGAGGCGCTTCGCAAGACGAATTTCCCTATGGGCTTGCTTCGCAAGAAGAAAGCCCATAGGGAAATCTCCGGGAACCTCTTTTAAATGCTGGCGGTGGGGAGCAAGCCTTTCCCCCCCCTCCAGCCTTCAGAAGAGGTCCAGGAAGGCCGGCGGGGGCCAAAAGGCTTTGCTCCCCACCGCCAGCATTTTAAAAGCGGTCCGGGATAGCAGGGAAGCGCTTCCCGCTATCCTGGACGGCTTTTGAAGGCAGGCGGGGGGGAGCAAAGACGTTCGCCCCCCGCCAGCCTTCAGAAGAGGTGCTGGGGGTGGGAAGAAAAGCCCTTGTCCCCCCCCCCAGCCTTCAGAAGAGGTCGGGGGACAGACTGTCCCCGGACCTGGTCTGAAGGCGGTTTCCATAGGAACGCAGTGATTGATTTTCAATGCATTCCTATGGGAAACCGTGCTTCGCAAGACGAAAAACTCGCAAGACGAAAAAACTTGCGGAACGAATTAATTTCGTTTTGCGAGGCACCACTGTACTGGAAGACACAAGATCTACCCACTCTGGAAGAATGGCAGATGAAGATGATGGACTATATGGGACTGGCAGAAATGACCGGCAGAATCTGAGACCAGGGAAAAGAGACGGTAGAGGAAGACTGGAAGAAGTTTAAAGACTATTTACAGAAACATTGCAAAATTAATGAATGTTAGAACGATGTTGGACAGAAATTAAGGGGTTTCCAGCTGTAATGCTTAAGAGATATGAAAAATAAGGTTTAGAAATAAGTAAAAACTAAATGGTGAGGATTTGCTGAACTAACAATTTGAATTGGAATACAAGAAAGGGAGGTATGAGGAGGTCTGGAAAATAAGTTACAAGAAAATAAGTAATGGAAATTCTATGTGTTTTTAATTATTTTTGTATTTTTATATTTTTGTATTTATGTTATTTTCTCCTTTTTTATTTCACATTGTATTATTTTTGGAAAACTTTAATAAATATTCTACAAGATCCTAGTCCTCATGATTGCAGCCGAAAGCTTTGCTATTGGGCTCTGGGCTCCAGCCAGGCTAGCAAGCGATAAGTACCGTACACAAGATTCTAGTCCTTAGGATAGCAGCTCTTGCTTGAAACGGGGAGTGGGTGGGGGGCAGGATGCATCCCAAAATCTGGACTGCATCCGTCCACGTTGGTGGAGCAGGAAGTCACAAAAGTCACAAATTAGCAGGGTGCTCTCTCTTTTTTTTATAATACTTTTTATTGATTTTAACATATAAATTATAATACGTACCACAAAACTTTATCACTTATATAATCTTTTTGGACTTCCATCAGCACCTCTGATGATCCACCGTTTTAATCACTTCTTATGCATTTCTTAACTTTATTTTACCTTTAAATTTCTTAACTAATCATCCTCCCCCTTATCCATTTTTGCAATAGTTCCAATAATACTCCTCACAAAACTTCTTGCAAACCTACAAACATCCTCTGATCTTCAGAAATACTTTTCAAATAATCCGTAAATTTACTCCAGTCTTCTGTGAATCTCTGGTCCCACCGATTTCGAATCCTTCCTGTTAGTTTGTCCAGTTCTGCACAGTCCATTAATTTCACCCTCCAAATTAGCAGGGCGCTCTCAATGGCCTCTGAGCATGCACCGAGTGTGTTTCTCCTTTCCTTTCTGCAAGTACAGCATAAAGGTGATTTTTAAATTTATTTAAAAAGTCGTAAGGACAAAGTGACCCAGAACAAGCACGTTGTGTCTTTCTCTCACCAACAACCCCCACAGAACCGAGGCTCTTCAAAAAGGAAGAGCAATGTGCCTCTGAGCGTGTGCAGAGTGCGCCCCTGAAGATAATTCACTGGTTTTTTTAAAGAAATGCATAGAAAAAAATAAAATGATTTTAGAATGTTGTACCATTTTAATGTTGTTAGCCGCTTCGGCTGGGGAGGGCGGGATATAAATAAAATTATTATTATTATTATTATTATTATTATTATTATTATTATTAATGCATAGGGTCCCAGGGTTGGTCTCCAGCATCTCTTAAACCCCTGCCTGAAACCCTGGAGAGCAGCTGCCAGTCAGTGTGGACAATACTATGGGCAGCCCCGAACCATAGATTTAAAGCACACCCAAGCACATTTCAAACACATGGCTTCCCCCAAGGAATGCTGGGAACGGTAGTTTGCCAAGGATTCTGCGAGGGAGGGAAACTACAGCTCCCATGATCCTCCTGGGGAAGCCGTGTGCCAGATATGTGTGTGTTGAATGTGCTTTAAATGCATCCCATATATTGCGGACCCAGAGCCAGGTGTGCTTATGAGGGAGAGGATGCTGTGGTACCCAGGAGTGGGAGGAGCTTTGCCTGGGTGTGGCCAGAAGGGGGCATGGCCTCTCACAATGATGCTTGTGACACAGCCCAGTTGCCATGGGGCAGAAGCTTACGCAGGTCACAATAGGGGTCCCTCGGGTACTTAAGGCGGGGGCCCTGCCACCTAGGACCCACTTTGCCCGGGGCCGGGAGGCACTGCCCAGCAAAACGCGGCGGAACCGGGCACCCATAAACACCCTTTCTTGGACCAAGAAGGGGGCGATACGGAACTGCCTTTATCCGCTATCATTCTCCAGCCCCTCTTTCTGCGCCATCAGCAAGCGCCGCCTTAGATATCGGCGGAAAATGACGCCCAGTGGCAAGAGGTAAGAGGTGGCCACGCATGGGTGCCACCTTGTAGGATGTGCCACCCATATATTGCTAGGCACATATAGCGCGCACGGCCAAGGATCAGAGACTATGGGAGCGGCTGCATGTCCCCCATCCCAGGACTGGGAACTTTTGGACCCCCAGATTTTGTTGGGACAGCTGCCTGGAGATGAAGAAGCACCATAGTTCAGTGGTGGCACAGCTGCTTGTCATACAGATGGCGCCAGGTTCAAGGCCCGGCATCTCCAGGAGGAGCTGTGTCAGAGACATGTTTTCAGAACGATGAGGACTGGGATCTTGCTTCATTTTTAAATCTCAGTGGTAGAGCATCTGCCTTGCAAGCAGAAGGTCCCAGGTTCAGTGTCCCCACCATTTCCAGGTCCCCACCATTTCCAGACCCCTCTCTGAAATGCTGTTACGCTGCTGCCGGCCTATGTAGACAATATTGAGCAAGATGGACCAATGTTCTGACTCCACTTCAATCCACTCACTTCCTATTTCCTAGTCAGCACATTATACTGCAGATATTAATACTGCACATTTTGAAGCAAGTGGAAACATACAAGCTGACTCCTTGTTGTCCAGACCCATAGGTTTGATTTGAGCTTTACTTTTTCTTCAAAACAGAACAAAAACATCAGAGATACATCCAGATAATTCCATGCACTTATCTTGTGCGTGTCTAGCACAGGCTGGGCATCTTAAAAATAACTTTGAATAGGATTAAGATCAAAACTCTTGTCTGTCCCCCATTCCAGCCCGAGACTGCGGGCTCCTGGAGAGCTTCCTTATCGCAACTTGCTTCCACTCCGGCTGGGATCAAAAGACTACAGTCATACCTCGGGTTAGATGTGCTTGAGGTTGAGCGTTTTCAAGTTATGCTCCGTGGCAACCCAGAAGTAACTGAGTGCGTTACTTCCGGGTTTCGCCGCTCACGCACGTGCAGACGCCCAAAATGACGTCACGCGCATGCGCGGAAGCGGCAAAACACAATTCGCGCACTCGCAGTTGCGTCTTATGTTTTACTCAGGATGCAAACAGGGCTCTGGAATGGATCCCGTTCGCATCCAGAGGTACCGCTGTAAAGGCATCTCCCTTTCAAGATGAGGATTTGCAACCCAATACCTCCCGTGTGATCTAAAGTTAAACACATGGTCAGAACTACCAGACAACAGTAACAGTTAATTTCCAACCCATCGAGGAGCTCAGAGGAAAATCTCCCATGTTAAAGCCTTCGGGCATTTTTCATTGCAGTGTGAATTGAGCCATTATACTTTACACATTATTATTCAGAATTATGGGGCCAAATGTCAAGTTTCTAGCCCCTTGTGTTCAAGGCACCTGCTGATTTCAGAACCTGCTTCCCGGGCTTATCCATGGCACCTATTTTCTTGTCTCCGTTCTGCGGCACAGCTCAACCCTTACCCAACGTGAGAGCTTGAGCATCCGGCCCCGGTACTGCCCGCAGTGCTCCTGAGTTCGTGGGCGGCTGCCCAGACAGGAGAAGGAGCCTCGAAGGAGACCAGGCGGCCCTTAAAGAGGTATATAAGGTAGGCTTCTTCTGCCTCGGGCCTTTCCAGCCTTGCATATGATCAGTATTTATTATTATTATTATTAGAAATTTTATTACGGTCCAGAGACCCAACAAATCCTTACAAAGCAATGCACAATTCAGACAGCCTACCTCCAGGTTAAACAAGCATTTTGTTCAAAAGATAGGGATCATTGGTTCTTGCAACCACCAATAAAAACTTTACCACTGCTAGTGTTCTAGTGTTTGTCCGGTCTTCCAATAGGAACCTGACATGGTGAGCCTCTGATTTTCCCGAGAAAGGTACCAGCAAGGGTAATATCAGTTCAGCCCTGGCTTGATCATACTTCGCACAGTGCAGCAAAATATGCTTTATGGAATTGATGTCTTGAGCATGCGAGCAAAGTCTGTCCTGGTAGGGAACTCCTCTCAACCTTGCATCCAACACTGCAGAAGGAAAGACGTTTAGTCTGGCTTTGCTGAAAAGCCTTCGATAGTTTGGTACTGTCAGGTTTTTAATGTAAGATGTTAACTTAAAGACATGCTTATTGTACTCCTACTGCCAGCAGACTACAGACTGTGTGTGATCGAGATCGCAAGTCACTGTGTGCATTATCCCATAATCTTTGCTTTAAAATCTTTTGGGCGCCTTCATAACCCAGGTAATACAGTTGGGGTGGTGTGACAGACCAATAGAGGTGGCTTTTCTAGCCCTGGTTTTCTGCCATTTGCTGACAAATTCCTCATTGGTCAGGTGTTGGTACAAACCCTTCCCTAGATCAAACACTGAAATCCTGAGCCCATTATGCTTTAGTTGAAATTGGGCATTCACTAGCTTCTAACAGCAGTATGGAGTTGGGGACACAGTTGGGTACCTGCAGCAGAGATCGGAGAAATTTTGCCTGAAAGCCATCTATAACTTAGGCAGGTCCCCATTATGCCAGACATTTGCAGTGTACAGGAGTTGGGAAATGGATTTTGAAAACCCTTAAGGCTGCTGGAACGTATTTGCCGCCCTTTGTGTTATAATAGACCACCATCTGCTTGCACGATGCTCTAGAAAAGTGCACAGAAAGGGTCTCAGCCCCAATGAGCTTACAATCTGAAATCTGACAACAGGGCTCCCACCCCCATTATATATCTACCCCACCTTTTTTCTGCAAGGAGCTGAAGGTAGTATACACAGTTTGCCCCTACCCCCCCCCCAACCTCAGGGAAATATCCTCTGCCTGAAGTCCTGAACAGCTGCTGCCAGTTCGTGTAGACAACACTGGGTTTGATGGACTCATGGTCTGGCTCAACACAAGGCAGATTTCTCCGGGGAGAATATTCATTCAGCCTTTACTGACACAATTTAGACAATAAAAATCACATAAAATATTTGCAATGCAGACCTATTGAACACATATAAAACTTATAAAAGACTCAGTAGCCACCATTAAGTAGTTTTAAATGAGACTTTGAAAAAATCTCAACTAAATAGTCTGAAACCATCTCTGTAGTTGGGTGGGAATATCATCCCTCAGTGGATATTGAATTACAGATGCTTTGCAAATAGATACTTTCAGCTTCAAAGGAGTCGCCAGCAGGTCTCTCCAAAGAGTGTTGATTTCACAAACTGAGTTTGGGGGGGTGGGGTGGAAAGGTTGTGGACTCAGTTTTGCTAGTTTCCTT
Organism: Podarcis erhardii; assembly: GCF_964252035.2. NCBI lineage: Eukaryota > Metazoa > Chordata > Lepidosauria > Squamata > Lacertidae > Podarcis > Podarcis erhardii. The sequence goes on along the minus strand of NC_138505.1, from coordinate 2,790,353 downwards.
CCTTCAACTGGTTTAAATATATTGCATGGGATTGGGCGATATATACCCTCTGGGGTCTCCTTCCAAAGTCTACAATTTTCTAACGAAATGTTGCCATAACTCAGCACTTGTGCAAACCAGCTGACATCTCCCTCTTGCGCAGGGATGGAGGCATTTTAGCAAATCAATCAATCAATCAATCAATCAATCAATCAATCAATCACCGGCACTCTCCACCTGAAGGTTGGAAAGACGGGGGATTTTGCTAAGGTGTTTTCTAACCAGTAGTTGCAAACGTTTTACCCAATAACTGCCCAGGCTGGGAATCTCACTGTTTTCGCCGGCGAACGCCAACATCCCGACCAGCCGGTTCAGTTGGACTTCCATTTTGCCCGCGGCAGCCAGGGGGTCACCCACTGGCACGGCCTCCTCCAGGCACGCACGGTTTTCCTCGACACGCCTCACCTTGCCCTGGACTGCAACAGCCGCGAAAGGTGAGAGAGATTCTCTGCTGCAACTGGGTGTCAGAAGTGGGTGGCTTTGTCATTGCGCACGGAGTAGACACACTGAATGTCCCTACGTTGGCCGTGCCCATTCTTCTCAAGACATCTGCTCTGAGTAGGACTAACGTTGGAAACAACCCAGCGTTTTTCCAGCAATTTAGAGACCACCGCTCACCCCCACTCCCAGCTCTCGGGGGAAATATTAGAAGCAAAGCGAGGGAGGCACAAAACCAATGGAACCCAAACTCAAAGCGCTGAGGATTTATTTGTGGGCAGAGATAGCGCTGGGTGCTGTCGCCTGCATGGGACCATGGGAACCTAAGATTTACAGGAGGAGGAAAAAAGTTGACGGGTTGGGGTTGAACTTTAGAAACAGCCCAGAGTGTTCTGAACATGCTCAGTGATAATGGGGTGCTAATTTTTGCATGTGTAATGGAAGTGCCAGAGGGAGGGAGGAAATGGAATAGAGTACTGTATTTTTTGCTCTATAACTCACTTTTTCCCTCCTAAAAAGTAAGGGGAAATGTGTGTGCATCTTATGGGGCGAATGCAGGCTGCGCAGCTATCCCAGAAGCCAGAACAGTAAGAGGGATTGCTGCTTTCACTGCGCAGCGATCCCTCTTGCTGTTCCGGCTTCTGAGATTCAGAATATTTTTTTTCTTGTTTTCCTCCTCCCAAAACTAGGTGAGTCTTGTGGTCTGGTGCATCTTAAAGAGCGAAAAATATGGTATCTTCAACAAGAGCTCCTTGCGCTGCATTTTTTTGCTGCAGCTAACATAGATTTCCACCTCCCAAAATGGCCGATTTGAACCGCTAGCAAACTTGGCACTATGCTTTGGCTCCGTAAATAATTGTGGGGTGCATGCAAAGGGAGTGGGGTCAGACTGGGGCGCTTATGGCTGGACCTCCAATTTAAAACGGGGGCAAAAACACACACAACCTCTTTCCCTGTATGTAGAAATCTAGCATGTCAAGGAGAAGAGTAGCCTTTTCTGTGACAGTCTGGTTTTCTAGGTTCAGGGAATTCTTTGGATAGATTCACTCATGGGAGCTCTCACCCACATTTCAGTGGTATGGGCCACACACAAGCTGAACACCTTACTGAGGACTAGTCCCTTTGCAAGCCCTGCTTGCAAGAGAACAGCACCCTTAGTAATAATAAATGCTTAATACGGACCCTGTGGCTGTTTCTGCTCCTAGCCTGACTGCAACGCTGGAATACGTGGAAGAAAACACAGAGGCGGACCAGGTGCTTGTTAACTTCCACAAGTCTCGACGGGACAGGGGTAAGAAAAGAAAAAGATCCCCCTTGCTAACAGAATCTGGGTTTTGATTCCTGGACTATTCCACATGCCAGAAATCTGGAAATGATATAGAAAAGGGCAAGGGGGGTGGGGAAATCCCAATTCCAAATTTGGGCTTTTATTAGGCCAGAAAAAACATCCTAAAAAAGCATAAAAAAGGGCCAGAACATTTTGGTCGAGCGTCATCCAATTTGGTCACCAGGTAGGTGCAGGAGAGAACCTTGCCTGAAACCATAGAGATGCTGCTGGTCAGTGCAGACAGACTTAGCTGGACTAATGGTCTGGCTCGCTCTAAGGCAGCTTCCTATGTTCCGATTCAAAGCCACGTTTTTTTCAGAACCATGAGGACTGGAACCTTTACTTTATTCCAAGGGGGTCCCGGGTTCAATGCCCAACGGCATCTCCCGGTAGGGCCGGAATCTACCTGTCTTTAGAGTGTGAGGTGGAAGGCAAGAGTGAAAACCAGATTGCTACTGGACCACTTATGTTCATTCACAAAGCCCTCTAACAGCTTGGTGTCCAAACACTCCCTGATCCTTTATGCTCTGCCACGATCCTCTGGCAGGGCGCTTTCAGAGGTTGCTCACGCACCTCTTGAAGTTCAGTCAGCTCTGTGGCCCTGCGGAACTCCTTGCCACTAGAAGTTGGGCAGGAATAATCCCTGCCTTGCTTTTGATGTCTGTTAAATCTGACAGGCCTCTGCCATGCAGTTTTATTTTTACCAGTCAGCACCAATTGCTGTTTCTACTGCTCTTAAGGGAAGCGTGTATATACAGTGGTACCTCGGGTTAAGTACTTAATTCGTTCCAGAAACTGTTCTTAATCTGAAGCACCACTTTAGCTGCTGCTGCCGGAGCACGATTTCTGTTCTCATCCTGAAGCAAAGTTCTTAGCCCGAGGTACTATTTCTGGGTTATCGGAGTCTGTAACCCGAAGCGTATGTAACCTGAAGCGTATGTAACCCGAGGTACCACTGTACACTGCATTTTTATGAAAGTGTGGCTTGACAAACATGTGGATAAATGGGATAAATCAGAGGAAAGATGGGGAAAGATCATCTCGCCCTTGGTTTCCTAATCCTCTTCTTTTTCTCCCCTCGCTCGAAGGAGACTTGCTACGAGCCTTTGGCTTTTTGGGTTTCACACTCCTGCGGCCGGATCACCCTTCCCTTCCTCCCTGGGAGGACGTCATCTTCATGGCTTACCCCATGGAACGAGAACTTTGCCAAGCGGAGGAGGATGAGAAGTGGAGGACCCGGAAACAAGACCCATTTGGGAGGCAGGGTGGGGCTGTTCTTGGCGGACAGGCTCCCTGAATGAGCAGATCACCAATTTCCCCAGGGGGTGACATTAAACTGGCACCACAGCTCACAGCATCCCGTTTGTTTCTTTGTTTAAAGGTAAAGGGACCCCTGACCATTAAGGTCCAGTTGTGACCGACTCTGGGGTTGTGGCGCTCATCTCGCTTTACTGGCCGAGGGAGCCGGCGTACAGCTTCCGGGTCATGTGGCCAGCAGGACTAAGCTGCTTCTGGCAGACCAGAGCAGCGCACAGAAACGCCGTTTACCTTCCTGCAGGGCCCCCAACCAGCGACTAGTTCCTAAGTCAGCTGATGGCAAGCACGGTTTGGGTCTCCCTCTTCCCCCTCCCCATCTCGTAAATCCCTGTTATGTTAAGACGGAACAGGTGTCCTTTGTTCCTCTGGTCGTGGCACCACATCTGTATGAGGAGGGTCAGTTGAGGTCCAGCGCCGAGGGCCTTCTGGCAGTTCCCTCACTGCGAGAAGTGAGGTTACAGGGAACCAAGCAGAGGGCCTTCTTGGTGGTGGCGCCCTCCCTGTGGAATGCCCTTCCACCAGATGTCAAAGAGAACAACAACTACCAGACTTTTAGAAGACATCTGAAGGCAGCCCTGCTTAGGGAAGCTTCTAATGTTTAATAGGTTATTGTCTTTTAATATTTGGTTGGAAGCCGCCCGGAGTGGCTGGGGAAACCCCGCCAGATGGGCGGGGTATAAATAATAAATTATTATTATTACTATCCTCTATCCATTTTTCTAAACCTCTTTTAAAGCCCTCCATACGCCCTGCTCGTGAGGCAATCCCATGGTTTACCTATGTGCCGTGCTCCTGACAAGAACTCGAGAACAATCCAAAAACGAGCCTTTATTTAAAGAGGAAAACAAGAATCAATGTAATAATGTATGTAACGCACACCGAGTTCAAACACCGCATCTCGTTTGGGGGGGGGGGGGAAGAGGTGGACACAGCGCCAAAGGCGCTTCCAACTTTTATGTGCGATGCCCAGTCTTGTCTGTCCCCACCCCCAGACGCAGACATGAGAACTCCCACCATGTCCAAAACTAGGATGCTTTTTAAAAATAATAATGGGCAAATCACCAATAATGGGAGCAGGAGGAAATGCGGCCTCTTTTGGACAACACAATCTTCTTGCTTCTGAGAAAAGGCCAACCCCCTTTTAACACCAAAAGAATGGGGCTCAACCTAAGGTTTTTAAGACTTGTCACAGTAGGGCTAGATGTTGAGGGCACCCCTTCTCTCACCACCCCTGGGCCAAAATGGCCAGAGGCAGGTTGCCGCTCCTAACAACCCTCTAGATCAGGCATGGGGCACCTCTGTGCCTCTAGAGGTTGCCGGACTACAATTCCCATCATCCACGCCAGTGGCCATGGATGATGGGTGTTGTAGTCCGGGAACATCTGGATGCACAAAGGTCCTCCCGCCCTGCTCTAAGCTGGATTCAGCCTCCCTCCCTGACCCCTTTCCATATCTGAAACATCAAGCTGCCCATCGCCACTGCCATTTACAACCACCCTTGTGAGAGAATGGCTGTCGTTCATCCTGTCATCTTAACGATGGTTTGCCTCCTTTGAGCTTGGCCTAATCGATGGTCTTGCATCCCATCAACACATGCAACAAAAGTCACCTGATGCAATCCTGCCGGGCTGTACTATTTAAGGATATGGCTGGGAGATAGGAGAGCCCTTTGCGGACAATCCCCTCCATTTCAAATGCAACAACAATGCTAGGAGAGAACTCCACTGCCCTCTCCACAATATGATGAGGCATTGAATTTGGACTGGGTGTGGTGGGAGCATTTGCACCGTTCCCCCCAGGCAAGCCGAAAAATGGTATGGCCCTGGAAACACGTGACCCACAGAGACCGGATGCAGTTGGTTCCCTACCCACCCTGTGACAGAGGGAAGAGGAGCAGTTAGCAAAGCCAACAGAACTTAGAATAAGGTTTGCAACATTCCTTTGCCGAGGCCAGCTGACCTGCAGGAAAAAAGACGATGACTCTAGTAGCTGTGCTCGTCTCCCAGCTGCTAGTACCGGTCGAGAATCAAGAGGACAGAGTCTCAACCCACAGCTGGGCATCTGTGCGTCGGCAAGATCCTCAACGGAGCGCTTGACCCTTCACCGCAACGGCGCTAACAAAACTCTGCAAATAAACAACAGCAGCACATGCAGATCCTTCTCGGAAATCCCTTTGGGAAAGCCGTGACCATGCGGAACAGAACACAGCTCTGGGCCTGCCAAAGTCTTACAGTTTTGCAAGCTTTGAGAAGGAGCAAAAGTCTTTTTTTTAAAAGAGTAAGGCTCTTCGCGGCTACAGCCAACAAATGTCCCCTTCCCCTCGGACGTGGCAACACGCTGAAAGCGTCAACTTCCCCCGGCCGGTCAAGAAGTCGGGATGTTTCCGAGTCACTGAGCAAAGCTGGAGGAACAGGCGATTCCCTGTGCTGCTCAATTCCAGGCAGAAAATCTGGAAGCAAAAGTGGGGACAAGAGGAGAGATCAAATTCCCTGTGATTTCCAAACAGCTGCCACCCATTCCTTCCAATACCCAAATCGGCTGCCTTCATGCCAAGCCTTTTCCCAGCACAGCAGCTGCCCATTTCTCCCCAAATGGTTTCTCCACGTTTGGGAGACTTGCCAGGTACGTAGAAATGTTAAGTGTGCAAATTTAAAGCCCCTCAAAAGTGAGCAGGCGAGAACTTGAGAAGAGCCTGTTGGATCAGGCCAATCGATTGGGCACTGAGGTTCTTGCTCGCTCACGATCCTTCCTCTCTCAGGAAGGGCCCCCTAGGGACTCGGCACCCCTAGGAACTCACCGGCTTCACAGTGGGGCTCCCCACCTGTGCAGCTCAAGGGGTCAAGGAGCCACTGTCCAATGGAAGGAGCTCACCAGCCTCTGAGACGGAGGCAACTTCTGCAGAGTTGAGAAAAAGTGTTAGGACAAGGTTTGCTGGGGGGTTTCGCGCTACCGTTAACAGCGACAGTGTGCCACAAGGAGTGTAGATGTGCTCAGAAAGCCCCTTCGAGCGAGTGCGTTAAACCCCACAGGAAGCAGGATGAAACCCAGGATTTGAGCCTGACAACCACCGACTTGGAGATCCGTGCTGATACGTCTTATTGTGCCCGGTGCTACCAGAGGGTGGGAGATCTTTCAGCAAAGTGGCCCCCGTGGGTCTGAGTGGGTACTGCTGCAATGGGCAACAAAGAGGGCAGGCAACCACACTTCTCATTTTTAGCTGATCACATATAAAACGGGCGGCTTTTCCAAGATGCTGAGGACAAGGCAATAGCTCAGCAAATCACGAAAGAAAGCTACAGCCTGTGGAAAGGTCCCTTTCACGGAGTACAGTAGATCCAGGAAAAACCTGAAGGTGTTAGGATCGTCCTACTCGCGTGTAGGACCCTGGCAGAGACACATGCCCGACTGGCATGTCCTCTCCCTCTTGGTCGTCGTTCGGGAGCTTCAAAAGCTTTCTTCAGCCCGAACATCACAGCGACCGATTCCAACAGACACCGGCACACATAATAATAATAATAATAATAATAATAATAATAATAATAATAATAATAATAAAAATAAATAAATAATAAAATTTATTTATATCCCGCCCTTCCCAGCCGAAGCCGGGCTCAGGGCGGCTAACAACAATAAGGGATCCGCAGTTTGCGCAATTGCATAACAGATCTCAGCAACTCAGCATTTTGGCTAATCTACTTTATTTATATATAATATACTTGGGGCATTCTGCCTTAGCTCCTTCCTCTTTCTCATCAGACAGCAAAGAGAAGAACAAAGGAAAATAGTCCCACTTCACAGAATACAGTAATACCAAAACATCCTGTCTCCGTCACTTCCCACACTGTGGAATGAAAACATACACCATCATGTGATAGAAAACAATCCCATGACTGCGAACACAGAGCAAGAATCCTAACAGGAGGTCGTGTGTCAACTTCCAGTCTCGATGGCTCCCATTAGCCTTCAGGAGTCAACCAACTTAAATGAAAGTCGATTAATCTACGCATAAAAAGTAGCGGCTTTCCCCCAAATACCTAAGGTCCCAGTCCTCATGGTTCTGAATAAAAGGGTTGATACTTGAAGTCTGGTGGAGGCCCCATGGTTTGCTACCTAGGGATGTTTTCCCTCCACCCCCAGAGCTCTCCAGAACACAACCGCCGTCCCAAAGCAGAGGTGATCAAGGCAACCAAAGCTGGCATCCCGTGTGTGGCAGGCAGTGTGCCCAGTGGCACCCGGCTCAAGCGCAGTGCTCCCCCTTCGACACCTCCAGGAGTGCCGCTTCAACCAGAGACGACCGTACCTTCCCTCCCGCTGCCTTCAGAAACAGGGCTGGAGGGGCCGCAGGACGTGCCACTAGACTCATCGTCGAGAGAGGGGGACCCTTTGCAGTAGAAGACCGAGGAATCACAAGTGTCCCCGGACGAGGAGAGGTAGTAGAAGTAGCCCCGGGGAGAGTAGGTGCTGCTGTCCGCCTGGCTGATTGACAAGTCCTCCTCGCCGGGGGAGCCTTCGCTAGAGAGCCAGGGGGACGAGGCCCCCTCTCCGGGTTGGCCAAGACCGCTGGGGGTGGACGCCTGTTCCGCTTTGGCCGCCCACAGCTCAACGTCCGGCAGAGGGGTCAACTCCATCGCTGCCTCTGCCCGAGCGGGCATTTCTGGAGGCGGGTTCGAATCAGAGCGCCCACTGCCGCCCCCCGTTTCACAGGGGCGAGGTGTGGAGGGGAAACCCTCCGAGGGGGTGGCAAAGGGGAGGGAGAGCTGCAGGGACTCCAGCGAGGGGGGGAGACCTTCCAGGGTGGATGCCAAGCAGTGGGGGGGCTCCGTCTCGTCCCGAGGTCCTTCAACAGGCTCATCTGATGCAAGTCAAAAGGGCGGAGTTCATTTCACACACACAAAAAGACACACACTACCTGGTTGTGAAAAATTTCAATGCGGTTTACAAAAAAAAAAAAAAGATTACTGGTATGAAACAATAATCCAAGAATTCCGAAAAGCTTTTTTTTAAATAGACTTAAAAACAGATTAAAACTCACATCAACTTCCCAGTATGCTTTTAATATTCATAAAATAAGTATTAAAATATTGGGGGGAGCTATTGGTTTTATTTTTATTATGTATTTTGTGGTTTTATATCTTGGCTTTATTCTGTGAACTGCCCTGGTATAGGGCGGTATATAAATTCAATAAATAATACTAATAAATAATAACTTGCGTACTGCCCTACACCCGTAGCTCTCAGGGCATTTCACAACATAATACAATATAAAAAACCCACAAAATACATAGTAAAAACAAGAGCTTGTCTAAACGCATGTGTTTTTAAGCAGGTGGCAAAAAAGAGTCCAGCGAAGGCGCTTCGCTTCTCAATCGGCAGGGAGTTCCAAAGTGCAGCTGCTGCCACGCTAAAATGTTGAGTTCTTCCAAGGGCGGAATGGGTGGTAGATGGCACTTGTAGAAGTGCCGATTCTGCCAGGGCACCCATGGGGTAAGGCTATCTCGTTGGTAAACTGGTCCCGAGTTGTTAAGGGCTTTATTCACTAGTAGTAACTCCTTGAACCTGGCACTGTTAAACACACACCGGAAGCAGCCGTCCTTTGCAAAGGGCTGCTAAGAGTCAAAGCTGGAGACAGGACACTTTCTAAGGGAATCAGCCAAAGCCTATCTTTTTCTTTAATTCCCTCTGTAAAAAAAAACCCCAAACAAACTCCAGTTACATTGTGTCAGGAGTTATTCAAGGTGCAGGATAGAGAAGGGGTTGTATTCAATGCAGCACTAATGAAATAGTTCCAGGAACCTTCTTCCTCTCTCCTAAACAGTCCTGAATTTTCCCCAAACTGCTGGAGCAGATTTGGGGGCAACAAGAGAGACACATTGGTTCTTTTTGGGGGGGAGGGAAGGGGAGTCACACTGACCCCTGTGTTAGCGCAATTATTGAGCTGAATACTGAGCAAAATATAAATGACTCTCCCCATAGTGCAGAAGATTTGATAGGAAAACTACCGTCCAGAGATGTTCATACTAAATGCGGCCAAGACAAAAGAAAATGGTGGTGCGATTTATTTATATATAATGGAAGTGTGGCTTAACGGTTAAGTGGGTTAGGCCAGGGCTCAAATCCCCACTAGGGATAGAAAGCTGGCTGGGTGTCACTTTCTCTCGGACAAACCTACCTCGTTGTGGGGATAAAAAGGATGGGGTTGTGGTAGAGGAAGAATGCTGAATGTCATTTTGAGAAACTTGGATACAGTGGTGCCTCGCAAGACGAAATTAATCCGTTCCGTGAGGCTCTTCGTATAGCGGTTTCTTTGTCTTGCGAAGCAAGCCTATTGACAGCTTAGCGGATTAGCGCTATTAGCGGTTTAGCGGCTTTTAGCGGATCAGCTGATAAGCGGCTTAGGGCTTAAGAAAAGGGGGGAAAACCCTGCAGGAACTCGCAAGACATTTTTGTCTTGCGAAGCAAGCCCATAGGGAAATTTGTTTTGCGAAGCGCCTCCAAAACGGAAAACCCTTTCGTCTAGTGGGTTTTCCGTCTTGCGAGGCGTTCGTCTTGCGGGGCACCACTGTATAAATGTCAGTAGCGAATACACCAGTTGCTGATTTGCTACCTGGCCAGGTTCAAGGTGCTGTTTTCAGTCAATAAAATAAAGCCCCCGCTCTAGGATTGTGAGAATCCATCATGGGAACTCCCTGCCTATTGAGGCGCCTTCGCTGTGCTCTTTTCTGCACCTGCTGAAAATGCTTTTGTTTGGAAACTGAGAAGGCTCGAGTGCAAAAGCAGGGACTGGCAGAGCTGTGAAAAGCCTCTCTGCTTTGAGAGCCTCTATGGGGCTCACAGACCAAGCGCCCAGAAGTCAGCTTTAGGCAGCTTCTGGTGTCCTCGGCATTCCTGTTTTTGGAAGTGACCAGGGCACACCGGTGCACAAACCCACCTAGCGGGACAGAGGAGCTTACCGGAAAGGCTGAGGCAAGACAAAGTGAGGGGCATCTCGTCGGGGGTCTTCTGCGTGTCTGAGAGAAGGCTCTCCAGGGACACCCCCGTCACGTCTCCCTAGGGGCCGAAACAAGGGCTGTCAAGGTACACGCAGAATGAGAAAACGTTTGGCCCTGTCTCTCTTTTTCCACTGGAAATATGGCTTACAGAGTTTGGTGCTTCTTCCAGATTCATAAAGTGATAAAGAAATGTAGAGTTCGAAGGGACCCACATGGTCATCTAGCCTAACCCCCTGCGATGCCAAAACGTCTCGTAAAAAGAGCCTGCTGGATAAGGCCAATGGCTCAGGAGTCCGGCATCTTGTTCTCACAGTGGCCGATGAGACACCTCTTTGCGAGCAGAACCAGAGCGCAAGAACCCTCTGCCCCCTCCACCAACCGGTATTCAGAAGCGTTTCTGAATCTGAACATGGAGGCAGAGCACGGCCATCATGGATGGATGCAGCCAAGACTTTGGGGTGCAGCATAAGTGGAAGTCACAAACTATACCCACAAAGGAGGAATGGATTTGTAAACTAAATGAATCAAAAATTTAAAAAAGGAGTGGAAATGTTTTGATGAATACTGTATATGGCAAAACAAAAAATTCCTTCCAGTAGCACCTTAAAGACCAACTAAGTTAGTTCTAGGTATGAGCTTTCGTGTGCATGCACACTTCTTCAGATACTTCTTCAGGTATCTGAAGAAGTGTGCATGCACACGAAAGCTCATATCTAGAACTAACTTAGTTGGTCTTTAAGGTGCTACTGGAAGGAATTTTTTGTTTTGACTATGGCAGACCAACGCGGCTACCTGTCTGCAACTGTATATGGCAAAATATTGCTAAAACAAAACAAACAAACAAACAAAACAAAACAAAACAAAACAAAAAACCCCCGCTAATGTGCCTAGATTAAAATGTGAAGTACTGGATGGAAGAAAAATTAGTAAGGAAAGATAGTAAGACTATATAGATGATCTGAGAAGACTGTAGAATGCAAAGATTATTGTAAATTGTATAATGTGGAGGAAATCAATTGATGGATTGAGGAAATATAAATGTAAGGGGGGATGGGGAGGAAATGATGTTGGCTTTGGAACATCTGTATTGTAATGTAATATGTGAAAACCAATAAATAAATTTTAGAAAAAAGAAAAAAGAGAGACAGAGAGAAAAGACTTTGGGACGCAGCAAATGGGCCCCCCCAACATCCTGCCCCCCACCCCACTCCCCGTTTCAAGCAAGAGTTTCAGCTGCTATCCTAAGGACTAGAATCTTGTGTTCTTATCACTTGCTAGCCTGCCTGGAGCCCAGAGCCCAAGAGCAAATATTTCGGCTGCAATCATGGGGACTAGGATCTTGTTTCCCAGCATTGGGAGCCAGCCCGCAGCCCAGAGCCACTGGCCCAACTTATTCAAAGCAAGGGAGGGCAGATCAACTGACCCCATTACTCACCAGGCTTCTGTGCTGGGCACCTTTGTCCAACGGATCGGGCCCATCGCCAGCCCCGCCGTCTCCATCCTGCGGGCACTGCACCGCGTAGCCCAACCGCACCAGCTCTGCACCGACGTCGATGTCCTGAAATTGGAAGGGGAAAGAGGGGCTTGTGGTTGGTGTGAAGGACCCAGTTCCCCACCCCTGAACAAACTCGATCCTCCTTGCCCGTTAAATAGGCTGCTAGCAAACCTGGGCTGTACATCCATATTGGGCTGAGATTTTTAGTTGTTGTAAGATCTTAACAGGGACGTGGGTGGTGCTGTGGGTTAAACCACAGAGCCTAGGACTTGCCGATCAGAAGGTCAGCAGTTCGAATCCCCGTGACGGGATGAGCTCCCGTTGCTCGGTCCCTGCTCCTGCCAACCTAGCAGTTCAAAAGCACGTCAGAGTGCAAGTAGATAAATAGGTACCACTCCGGCAGGAAGGTAAACGGCGTTTCCATGTGCTCTGGTGTCCCATTGTGCAAGAAGCGGTTTAGTCATGCTGGCCACATGACTTGGAAGCTGTCTGCGGACAAACGCCGACTCCCTCAGCCTATAGAGCGAGATGAGCGCCGCAACCCCAGAGTTGGTTACGACTGGACCTAATGGTCAGGGGTCCCTTTACCTTTTTAAGATCTTAACGCTCAAACCACGGAACGGCACCACACAAACCGTGCCTTACCTGCCCGCTGGTAGTATTGTACAATCTGACGTGAGGCCAGGTGCTGCTCCCAGCAGGCAGGTAGCTGGAGATCTTCGCCAGCACCGGCTTCCACTTGGCGCAGTGTGTGAGGCGGTCAAACTCGTCCAACGCGGCTTCGGACCAAGACTCTCCTGTTCAAGACACGGAAGCAAAAAGACATCAAGGTCAAGCAGCCCCACCCTAAGTGCGTCTCCCCTGGCAGGGGGATCCCTGCCAGATTAAAACTGTGCACCCCCAAACCAAGCGGTGCGTGGAAGGTGGCAACACGAGAGCGGGGCATTATTGGTGGTGGGACCCTCGTGCCCTAGGAATGCTCTCCTCGGGGAGATCCTTGCCAGTCTGAGGCCTTTTAACTCAGGCCTTTGGCAATCAAGTCTCCTTCTCCCCCGCCGCTCAACCTTTAGTGTTTTAATTGATTCAAAAAAGTGTATAGCCGGAGGCCTTTACAATGAACGGCAGAGGGCAAGAGCAAGGCTTTCTTCTGAAATCACACAGCATAGCCTATGAAATCTTACAGCATTAAAAATTCGCAGCATAAAGTTTTAAAATGAGAAAGCATCAACAGAATGGAAGAAAGCATCAATGGAGCTGGAATGGAGCTTTGTAGCTGCCAGAGCAAATTTGACTACCAGGCATGTAATTTGTAGATCTTTATCGGATAAAAGTTTGACTGTCCTAGGGGCAGCGACTCCTTTTAGTAGGGCGGACTGGACTTGTCTTTATCAACAGCATGTTGCTGGTGAAACTGGAAAAATTAGAATATGGTGGAAAAGTTCATTTATTTCAGTAATTCAGCTTAAAAGCTGAAGGCTGCCATTGAAGCATCCTGGTCTTCCATAACATAACAGCAGTGCCACAGGCTGATACCATCTATGCCATGCCGCATTGAGGCAGTAATTGATGCAAAAGGGGCCCAAACCAAGTACTGAGTACATATGCATGCTTCTACTTCTCAGAGGTCCAATACTGCTCTATTTGCAATCCTTGTTCTGCTGATTTCATTTAATACAGTGGTGCCCCGCAAGACGAACGCCTCGCAAGAAGGAAAACCCGCTAGACGAAAGGGTTTTCCGTTTTGGAGGTGCTTCGCAAAACGAATTTCCCTATGGGCTTGCTTTGCAAGACGAAATGTCTTGCGAGTTCCTGCGGGTTTTTTCCCCTTTCCCCCCTTTTCCTAAGCCACTAAGCCGCTTATCAGCTGATCCGCTAAAAGCCGCTAAACCACTAATAGTGCTAATCCACTAAACTGTCAATGGGCTTGCTTCGCAAGACGAAAAAACCGCTATACGAAGAGCCTCACGGAACGGATTAATTTCGTCTTGCGAGGCACCACTGTATTCTAATTTTCTGAGATTGTTAATTTGGGGTTTTCATCAGCTGTAAGCCATAATCATCACAATTATAACAAACAAAGGCTTGATATATCTCGCTTTGCATCTCATGAGTCTATCTCATATTAGTTTCACCTTTTAAGTTTCATTACTGAAGTAAATGAACTTTTCCACGATATTCTAATTTTTTGAGTTTCACCTGCATATCCTGGTTCCACGGCCTGCTCTGAAGGGCGACTTGGTTAAGAACATAAGAGCATCTGAGCTGGATCAGGCCTACCAAATCCAGCACCCTGTTCTTACAGCAGCCAAACAGATGCCTCTTCTGGGAATCCCGCAAACAGGCCCCAGGCGTGGCAGCAACGCTCCCCCACTTGCGATTCCCGGCATCTGGTTTTCAGAAGCGATTCGCCTCTGAGAGTGGAGGCAGAACATTGAGCCTAGTAGGCTCTGGTGGCCTTTAATACTAATAAAATTTCTTATTTATACCCTGCCTTCCCTGGCCAGAGCAGGGCTCAGGGCGGCTAACACCAATAAAAGCACAGTAAAAACATAATAGGGGGAAAAAGGGGGGGGGACCAATTTAAAATACAGGTTAAAATGCAATTTAAAATGCAGCCTCATTTTAAAAGTAGCCGATAAATCAAAACCATAAGGGGAAGGAAGACATAAGGGTCAGACTGAGTCCAAACCAAAGGCCAGGCGGAACAGCTCTGTCTTGCAGGCCCTGTGGAAAGATGTCAAGTCCCGCAGGGCCCTGGTCTCTTGTGGCAGAGCATCCCACCAAGTCGGGGCCAGTACTGAAAAGGCCCTGGGCCCTAGTTCAGACCAATCTAACCATCTTGCGACCTGGGACCTCCAAAGTGTTGTCATTTGTGGACCTTAAGGTCCTCTGCAGGGCATACCAGGAGAGACGGTCCCGTAGGTATGAGGGTCCTAGGCCGCATAGGGCTTTAAAGGTCAAAACCAGCACCTTAAACCTGACCCTGTGCTCCACCGGGAGCCTGTGCAGTTGGTAAAGTACCGGATGAATGTGATCCTGCGGCAAGGACTCCGTAAGGAGCATTCTGTACCCACTGGAGTTTCTGGGTTTCTTTATCCTCTGTGGATGTGTCCAAGCCTACGAAGACTCAAGCTGGTGGTTCCTGAGCATGCAACTCACCCGCTGGAGCGATTCCGGCAAGGCCACACTCTATCGCTTGGAAGGGGAGGCTGAGGAAGTCACTCCTGGGGGAAGAGAAGATGGCGAACAGGCCTTAACCAGGGGCTTATGCTTACTTCCAGGGAACAACAACTCTCCCAGATGCCTTGGCGTACGGTTTCAAAAGAGAGCCAACAGAAGCGGTGAAGGGACTTAAACCTTCAGAAGGGGACCAATTTCTCTTGCTTTGGGGGTGCGGGGGGGGGGGGCCCTAAACGCACAGCCTGCCAAAGGACTGGCCGCCGCCGCCACAAAGGCAGCGGTTGAAACTCCCATTGCTCCAGGCGCATTTTGCGACAGGGAATTCCACTTTTTAAAAAAGAATTATTATAAATTTTATTAGTATTTTCCAAACAACAACCACAACAGGAAAAGTATTGAAAAATAACAGTACACAAAACACAAAAACCAACAGTCCAAAAAATCAAACAAAAACAACACCACCACAACACCGACCCCCCCCCCACAAATCCATCTTACAAGTTAATATAAACACTAAAAAGAAAAACAAACATTGACTTCCACCAGTCCCACAGCACCTCCTTTATCTCTCATTGTGTCTTCCTGTTTTCCTGATCATCTCTATCCTAGCATCTAGATATAAATCCCTCTTTCTTATCCTTTCACTTCACAAGGTTATTCCAGACTCAGCCAAATTTCTGTCCTCGAACCTTGGCTTTTATTCATTTAGACACTTCCATTCCTTTTTCACTTCACTTTTTGGTTTTTGTCTTATTATATCTGTCAATTTGGCTAATTCTAAATATTCTGAAAGCTTACATAACTACTCTCTCCCAGTGGGTAACCGATTCCCTTTCCAATACTTTGCCACCAGGGAATTCCATTAGCGCAAGCAGTTTCTGAGCTCCGGGTACAGCACTGCGGCTAAGATTTCAGATTAAAATTGCCACTGCTAGCACTAGGGGAGGAGAAATTCCTCCCCGCTCGGCTCCCAAGAGATGCCAATCTGGCTTTCGACACAGACAGACCAGTCGCCTCACAGCAGCCGCTCCATCAGGATCCCTAGAATGGTTTCCCCTTAAGTACCGGGGTCTGAGCTTGCCTTCTTCCTCTTCCCTCCCCTTCCATTTCTCCTCCTTTTCAGACTACAGATGTCTGGCCGCGGATGTTTAAAGCGCTCTCCAGACCCGTCCTGGTTCCTCCCGGGAACTGCAGTTTGCAAAGGGTCGTTAGGGGGATCCCACACAGAACCACACCTTTAACAAGCTACAGTCCCCGGGGTCCTTAGGGGGAAAGGCACAATTCTTAAAAGTGGTGCAAGGGTTGAGGCACGTAGAGAAACCATTGACCCCCTGTTGGTGAGGCTTGCTGACCTACCGGTAAAGCAAAAATTCAATATTCTCCTGTTAGGCAAAGACCACAAGATGACCCGAATTGTCGCCAGATTCTATGCACAGATCTGTAGGCGCAGACCATCCACTGATTCAATCTAGTTTGTTAAGAATATTCCCAAACCCAGATCCATGGGTGACTTTGGGTCGTTTCTCTAAGGTAGTCTATTTTAAAGTTTTTATGTGTTTATATGCCTATAAGCTGGGACACGGGTGGCACTGTGGGTTTAACCACAGAGCCTAGGACTTGCTGATCAGAAGGTTGGCGGTTCGAATCCCCGCAATGACGGGGTGAGCTCCCATTGCTTGGTCCCTGCTCCTGCCAACCTAGCAGTTCAAAAGCACGTCAGAGTGCCAGTAGATAAATAGTTACCGTTCCGGCGGGAAGGTAAACGGCGTTTCTGTGCACTGCTCTGGTTTCGCCAGAAGCGGCTTAGTCATGCTGGCCACACAACCTGGAAGCTGTACGCCGCCTCTCTCGGCCAATAAAGCGAGATGAGCGCCGCAACCCCAGAGTCGGCCACGACTGGACCTAATGGTCAGGGGTCTTTTTTGATATGCCTATCACACTTTTAAACTTAAAATCCATTGTTGTATAGTTTTAAATGTTTGTTTTGCTATTGGGATTGTAGTTCCATTTGTGTTTCTCAAGCTGGTCTGACCGTAATAAATTTCATGTTCAAAGTGGTGCAAGGGTGTGTTAAATGCACGGGGCGGATGTCTCTTGCGGTCGGGTTTTCACAACCTGCTCTGGGAAGCCTAAAAAGCAGGATAATAATGATTTACACCAGGGCTTCCTCAACCTCAACCCTCCAGATGTTTTGAGACTACAATTCCCATCATCCCTGACCACTGGTCCTGCTAGCTAGGGATCATGGGAATTGTAGTCCCAAAACATCTGGAGGGCAGAGGTTGAGTAAGCCTGCTTTACACAGAAATGAATGCGCTTCTTTTTTAGAAAACCTCGACAGATAATATCCAACAGTTCAGTTGATTAAATCCTCTTTTTTTAAAGGAGCATCAGAACACCCAGGAATCGGGACGCAGGTGTGGCAGGTGTGGCGTTTGCCTCCTAGGTGAGTCATAAGGAAAGGGTTAAATAAGTGAGATGTGATTGGCCAGTGGGAATGCAAGCGGAGGAGTAAAAGTTAGAGTGGGAGGTTTTGAAAGTCAGTTGAGGTTTGGGAGTTGAAGAAGGAAGAGGGAGGATTAGATGTGGGTTGGTAGAGTTGTATTGTGAGAGAGTGAGAGGAATTGTTAGGTTGAGTCAGATAGATAGTTGGAA
The DNA here is from genome assembly GCF_964252035.2 of Podarcis erhardii. NCBI lineage: Eukaryota > Metazoa > Chordata > Lepidosauria > Squamata > Lacertidae > Podarcis > Podarcis erhardii. The sequence goes on along the minus strand of NC_138505.1, from coordinate 2,772,913 downwards.
TAATCAGTTTGGAGTTGTTAGGAACCAAGATTAAAAAACTGACAAGAGAAAAATTAACTGAAACCATACGCTTGTTCCTGCATTTAAAAATAAATTTGATTATTTGTTAATGTTAACAACTGTCTGGACTCCGGGTGTCCCCGTGAGAAACGAGATGGTGGCAGCGAAGAAAGCAATCACAGTGATGGCACAGGGTCAATAGACCGTCAAACGTCTGGGGGCTCTGTGTGATCGCCACAGCAGGTTAGTGTCAGCCTCTTTCCTCCCTCACCGTAATGGCTGCAGCTTCTCCAACGGGGCCTCTCCGTTGTCACCAAAGTCCACGTAGTAGAGGTCCATGTTTCCATTGGCCAAGGTGCCAAGGACTCTGGCTCTGTACCAGGCGCGGTCTTCGGGGTACGGGGCGGCCACGATGTCCCCCACGTTCACCTTCAGGGGTTCCAGCTGGGGAGCCTGAGTGAAGGAATGGGTTTCCAAATCTAAAACCTGACTGTGCAGTCAGTCTGAAACGGGCCCCAAAATCCCCTTCTCCAAGGGTGCATGAGCTAAACACCATTATTAACTTGAGCTCTTGAGCAAATGTATAACAGGAACCCAGCTGTATAAACAGAGCTCTCTCCTCTATCAGTCCGTGACGCCTAATGAATGGCCTTGTCAGTTCCAAAGTGGAGCAGGAATGAAACATCTGGGGGTTATCTTACATCCTGACCACACTGACGCACAGACCTTGTCAGCCACCCGGGAACGGCTCCAGGAGTGCTCTTAGAGTTGGTGCCCTTCTTACCCCAAGGTAAGGGTAAGAACAGGAACACCCTTTTATGGTCAAGATTACAGGAGCAGGAACATCTGTGATGTCAACTTACGCGTATAAGCTTATGTGGTTGGATTCCTGGGGAAGGGAGGGAGAGGGTGCCTGGAGGATATACCGTATTTTTCGCTCTATAGGACGCACCGGACCATAGGACGCACTGGACCATAGGAGGGGGAGAACAGGGAAAAATTTTCCCCCTTGTTCTCCCCCTCTAAAACAAGGTGCGTTCAAGGTGCATTCACCCGAGCGTGTGGGGCTGGCGGTGGGGGGAAGTGCTACTTCCCCCCACCGCCAGCCTCAAAGATCCCTGAAGCCTTTGGAGCGCAGCGCAGCGCCCCGCTGCCCTGGAGAGGCTTTGCGCGCAGCCCTCCGTCTCGCTGTTTTGGCTTGGGAACAGCCTTGCTAGCCTCTGCAGGAGAGCGGGGTGAAGGCTCCCTGTTCTGCCTTTGGGCTTAGCGGCGCAGCCTGCATTCGCTCTATAGGACGCACACACATTTCCCCTTAATTTTTGGAGGGGAAAAAGTGCGTCCTATAGAGCAAAAAATACGGTATATACTGCATGGAATCTCTCAATTCTTTGGACTTGCTGTGAACTGACCGCGCAAGTGCCTTCTGCTATCCGGAGAGCAGAATAAACTCTTTCTCTGAATCAACCTCGGTGCCATTTGACTTCCTTTCTCCCTCCCGGGAGCAACGCAGACCCCACCAGTCGGTAAAGTCTAAGAAGGCTACATGAGGAACAGAGGCACTAGGAGGGGACCCTCGCACACCCACACACTAGCACTGCAAAAGGACCCGGAGTTCAGACCGGGCGGGCGAGGGAATGAAGGGGGTGCCCTCCTCTCCCCCACGCCAGGGGCCTGCCCCGCCGCACAAATCCTCACCGAAAGGCCGCTGTCGTAGTACTGAGTCATTTCGCGGGTGAGCTTGTCCAGCTGGAAGGTGCGCGAGCCGATAATCTGGATCCAGAAGTGGTTCGGGCTCTCGGAGGCCGAGACGTAGACCTCCAGGTGCTCATTGGCGTGGAAGCTGAAGTCCGGGCTGGGGACTGAAGACCCGGGAGGCAGAAAGTAAGGAGAAGACCGGCCCTCTCTCTAAACCAGCCTTTCTCAGCCTGTGGGTCCCCAGATGTTGTTGGACTACAACTCCCATCCCACCTAGCTAGGAAGGCCAGAGCTCAGGGATGACGGGAGTTGTAGTCCAACAACATCGGGGGGGGGGGGGGACGGACCCACAGGTTGAGAACCGCTGCGAGTCTAAACGGATGGCTGGAGTGGTCAAGGTCTGACTCGTAGCTTCCCTCCCCCCATCTCTTCCTCCCTAGACAACACCCCAACGATGGCGCCTCTGCAGGAGCCCCAGCATCAGATAAGATTGCAGCTGTGGGAAATCTATTTCAACCTATCCTACAAAAAAACAAAAGGCACTAGTCCTCATGATTGCCTCCTGGAAGAGGGTTAGCACACGGCAGAGAGTCAACTATTTATCGACAAAGGTAACAGTCGCTTCTGCAGTTGTAGGTATCTGCACGCACCAATCTAACAACTAGGCCAGGCACAGGCAAATTCGGACCTCCAGATGTTTTGTTCCTATTAGCTAGGGATGATGGGAGTTGTGGTCCCAAAATGTCTGGAGGGCTGAGTTTGCCTATGCCTGGACTAGGCAGTTATAGAAATACAATCATCATCATCATCATCATTCCCAGGTAGGAAGTCAATACATGAAACAATGTAACCGTTTAATTTGTTGTTGTTTTAAAAAAACATTATTTCGTTTTTTCAGATTAAAATTTTAGTCACATGTCCAGCAAACAACATAAAAACAAGATTCCAAGGAATCTCTGGAACTTCCCTCCTACCCTTTGTGGGTCCTATTGTTAATAATTTTCTCCTGCTTCTTTTAGAATACCATTGTACCTCGGAAGTCGCCCAAATGCCTTGTGTCTTGAATGTTTTGGCTCCCAAACGCTCAAATCCCAGAAGTGAGTGTTCTGGTTTTCGAACGTTCTTTTGGAAGCCAAACATCCGACGGGGCTTCTGTGACTTCTGATTTGCTGTAAGAACTTCCTGCAGCCAATCGGAAGCCATGCCTTAGTTCCTGAATGTTTTGGAATCCGAACAGACTTCCGGAACGGATTCCGTTTGACTTCTGAGGCACGACTGCAATCCAAATCTTTTGTCTCTCCATGGTATCCAAAATTCACCATTAAACTACAAGGAATATTCTAATCCAACAATTTCAAATGTTTACAGTGGTCTTTGAGATAAGATATAAATTCCCCCCATTCCTTATTAAAATTTAGGTCTTCCTGATTTCTGATTCTTTAAATTGAAGCTAATTTGTAAAAAAAAAATAAATGGAAATGCAATAAAAATTATATTGGGCGTAGGGAAGGTTTCTAGTCCCCACAAGTGAATTAACTCAGCGCCACCATCTTAAGACAGCTTCTAAAGCCTCGAGGAAGAGATCAGACAAGCTGACAGAGAAGCCGACCAACATCTGATAATTTAATGGAACCTCCAGCTCCAGAGGCAGCCTACATCTGAATGGGCTTGCTGGACAACAGCGCAGGAGGGGAAGGGGAAATTATTATTTTTAAAAGAGAGATATAAAGGCTGCCTCGTTCCGCTTACCTTCAAAAGCATAGCTCAGGCAAGAGGTTTCCGATAAGGACTCCTCGGAGGAGCCGCCTTCGCTCCTCAGCTCCTGGGGTTCCTCGGGGGGATATTCTGGAAATTTCCCAGGGGCTCCTTCCTGGCGTGGGGTCCCCAACGGCTGACGGAAGGCTTCTCCGGTGCAAGGAGAATCCCCCCTCCGATCGCCACTGCCGCCAGCGTCCTCTTTCCTCGTGCCCAGAGGCTGCTTCCGCTGGGACCGGGCCAAAGCCGAGTGCGAGAGTTTCTTGTGGAAGGCCTCATCCTCCAAAACCTTCTCCGCGATCAGTTTCTATGGGAGATTTGGAAGAGTAGCAAAGGATGCTGATGGGCCGGGTGCGAGTTCCCTTTGTCTACAGCAGGCTGCAGTCGGAACTGGTTCCCAACGTATTTCAGGGGTCCCGATTCAGCTTGCAGCCTGGCTGGCCAAGGAACTGCACCAATGCAGAGGCCTAGGACTTGCCGATCAGAAGGTCCAGCTCCGAGGGCCTTCTGGTAGTTCCCTCCCTGTGAGAAGCAAAGCTACAGGGAACCAGGCAGAGGGCCTTCTCGGTGGTGGCACCCGCCCTGTGGAACGCCCTCCCATCAGATGTCAAAGAAATAAACAACTATCTGACATCTGAAGGCAGCCCTGTTTAGGGAAGTTAATGATTGAGGTTTTAATGTATTTTTAAACTTTTGTTGGAAGCTGCCCAGATTGGCTGGGGAAACCCAGCCAGATGGGTGGGGTAAAAATGAATTATTATTATTATTAATTATTATTATTATTATTATTATTATTATTATTAGAGTGTGTGTGTGTGTGAGAGAGAGAGAGAGAGAGAGAGAGAGAGAGAATATGAATGAGAGAGGGAGAGGAGGGAATGAATGAAACTTCCTCACCTCTGCCATACAAGGAACCAAAAATCTTAAAAATACAGGAACAAGGAGCCCAGTATAGTAGCAGCCAGGCTTAACAATAAAACCCAGCCTTGGAAATAAGTTGCACTTAATTATAATTACAATTGACTAATAAAACTTGAAAAGTAATAAAAATAATTATAAAAGGAAATGAGTTTCACAGTGAAGCTTCTCGCCCCCCCCCCCATAAAAACTAAAAATCCAACAGCACCACTTTCTGAAATAGAACTGGCATAGACACCACATATTTACCTCCTCTAACATCCCAAAACTGTAGTTTAACCCTCACAGAACTACAACTCCCAGCACCCTTAAACTGCACTTCCCAGGATTCTTTGGAGGGGGGTGTTGGGCCCCCTGCTCAGAAAGGAGGTTATGCCTGCAGCTTCCGAGGGTGTAAGGCAGGCCTCCTTGGGGCCAGGATCCCAGCACACGGCGAGATTGAATCGGGGCTGCCCACCACGACCTCACAGAACGACGGCGGCAGCTGGGGAGCAGAGCAGGAGGCTCACCTTAGCTGCCAGCACCTCCTTGCGAGTCCCAGAGAGCGTGATCTGGCGGGTGAGCGAAAAACTCCCTTCGCGGTCGCAATCGATCTTGGCCCCCGTGCTCTGGTGGATGGCTCGCACTGTCTCCCCGCCCCTGCCTGGGGGACGAGAAAAGGTTAGCAGAAACCGCAAGGATTGTGTCCTGTCCCCCCCACTGTCCTCTGAGGGCACCTCCATTGCAGCACTGGGAAGAAGAAGAAGAAGAGTTTGGATTTGGTATCCCGCTTTATCACTACCCGAAGGAGTCTCAAAGCGGCTAACATTCTCCTTTCCCTTCCTCCCCCACAACAAACACTCTGTGAGGTGAGTGGGGCTGAGAGACTTCAAAGAAGTGTGACTAGCCCAAGGTCACCCAGCAGCTGCATGTGGAGGAGCGGAGACACGAACCCGGTTCCCCAGATTACGAGACTACCGCTCTTAACCACTACACCACACTGGCTCTCACTGGCTCCCACTACACTGGGAGAGATTGGAAGAGGAAGGCTCCCTCCATCAGCTTCGTCGGAGGCCCATTTGGTCATTGGAGCAGCTGTTTAGAAATCGGTGCCTGAGTGTTGGGGCTTTTGTTTTCCTCTACCCTCCCAGTTCCTCTTTCCTTGTGTGCTGTCCTTAAAAAAAAAAAAAAAAAAAAGATCGCAAGCTCGGAGGTAGGGACTGTCTTCTTTTGACCGTATGTAAACCACTCCTGGAGTCTTTATGCCTGAAGCGGAGGGCACCAAATGCTCCAAATAAATAAGAACAAACTATATAGGCCGAGAGAGACTAATCTACAAGTTGCAAAATATTTGCCCTGTTAACTTTCTGCTCGTTTCCTCCTAGGCTGATGAGTGTGCAAACCCTGATATGGGGGGTAAAGGCAGAGTCCAGCAAAGTGACTGATCAGAGTTTGCAGAGCCTGGGGCTTTGTGGACACCGCTGACCTGTGCAGGTAATAAAATTTAACAGTAATATTTAAATATCTAAAGGGCTTTCATAAGGAGCAAGCTTGTTTTTTTCCTTCAATTTTTTTTATTGATTTTCAACATTTATCACAAAAATAACATTAACACACAACAAAGAAAAACACACAATACAACAAACTAAATACACACAAAAAACCCTCTTCAAATATCCAACTCCCATCACATTGATAACTGACTTTGAGTCCTCTCTAACTGAATTTCATTATATCTCCTGTGTAACAGTTCTCCAAGTTCATATTTCTAATAAAATTATCTCCTTTCATTTACTAACTTCTTCTCCTTTATTGATATTCTAATCCTTAACATTTACTACCACATATTCTTATTCTACCTCTAGGCCTATTTGTTACTTCCAAGAATTTTCTATTTATCTTATATGACAATATTTAGCTAAATATTCTTTGAATTGGAGCAAGCTTGTTTCCTGCTGCCCCGGAGGGCAGGACCTGAAGCTATTGATTCAAGAAAGGAGAACTTTCTGAGCCATTCAATAGGGGAAGAGATGGCTTTGGAAGGTAGAGGACTCTCCCCTAGAGGAGGTTGCTAAACAGAGTCGGGTGGCCGCCTGTTAGGGATACTTCAGCCGTGCTTCCTGCTTTGGAGAGGGCTGGACTAGATGGCCCCTGGGGTCCCTTTTCCAACTCTACAATTCTATGTTTCTATGAAATAATAATATAGATGGTCCTCGCCCTGCATTTTACCCTCACAACGCAGCAAGGCACATTAAGATGAGGGACTGTGACTGGCTCAGTGTCACCAAGTGAGCTTCATGGCTAATAAAAATAATAAATTTATTTATAGCCCATCCCTCCCCAGCCAGAGCTGGGCTCAGGGTGGCTAGCACCAGAAAAATCACAATAAAAACATAATAGGGGGGAAAAAACCCAATTTAAAATACAGATTAAAATGTAATTTAAAATGCAGCCTCATTTTAAAGTAGCCGATAGATTAAGACCATAAGGGGAGGGAAACACAAGGGTCAGACTGAGTCCAAACCAAAGGCCAGGTGGAACAGCTCTGTCTTGCAGGCTTTGCGGAAAGAGGTCAAGTGCTGCAGGGCCCTGGTCTCTTGTGACAGAGCGTTCCACCAGATTGGGGCCACAACTGAAAAAGCCCTGGCCCTGGTTGAGGCCAGCCTAACCTCTCTGTGGCCTGGGACCTTGAAGATATTTTTGTTTGAAGACCATAAGGTCCTCTGCGGGGCATACCAGGAGAGGCAGTCCCACAGGTACGTGGGTCCTAGGCCGTATAGGGCTTTAAAGGTCAAAACCAGCACTTTAAACCTGACCCTGTACTCCACTGGGACTTGAACCCTTGTCTCCCAGGTCCGAGTCCAAGACTCTAACCACTAGGCCACACCGACCCCCAACAGCAATGGCACCTGAAGTTCCCTTGCTGTTGGTTTATAAGCCCAGGACAGGCGCCAAGTGTGCAGGCTTCCCGCCACCCAATCAAAACAGAGCGCAAGAAAGTTTTGAGGGATTTAGAGGACGCAGAACAGGGATTACCAATGATGCGCCCCACGGCACGCTGGGGCACGAGGATCTTTTCCGTCACGGCCATGTTCTCCTCCAGGATCTGGTGGATGGTGGCTTTGGCCTTGCACACCTGGACGGCGGAGCCACAGATGCGGATCAGGCGCTCCTCGCCAGAATCCTCCACGTCGACGTCAATGCGGGCCTGGGTCTCCTTCCGCAGCTGCGGAGAGAGGGGACAGGGGCTCTTCAGCCTCGGCAATCTCCAAAACAGCGACGGCCGGGTCGGGTCGGAGTGTGCCCGGTTCCCAGCAGCCTCTACGGTGGGGGCCTCATCCAATTTTATAGACGGCGGCAGAGGCCCCAATCACACCAGCGTGAGGATTAAACAGTCGCCGCTTCCCTCAAAGGATTCTGGGAGCTGTTGGTTGTTCAGAGTGGTATGTGCTGTTAGGGGACACCCCTCCATTTCCTTCCCAGAGCTACGATTCCCAGAAGACGGAGGGGTTGTTAAAGCCCTCTGGGAACTGCGGCTCGGTGAAGGTGTAACAGAGCGCCTCCTGACTACCCTCAGGACCCTGAAACTACAGCTCCCAGAATTCTTTGGTTAACCAATTCTAGCCTTAATAATTCTAGCCTGGTCCCGATATCCTCTTCCCTGATTTCTGCAAGGCGATGTAGAGACGAAGGCTGCATTCACACCAAACATTTAAAGCACCACGATACCAATTTAAGCAGTCGTGCCTTACCTCAGAAGAATCCTGGGGGGCCGCTGTTAGTTGAGGAAGCCGTTAGGAGACCCCCGCTGCTCCCCTCATATAGCTACCCTTTCCTGCCACTACAGATCCCCTCTTTGTGGGGAACTCTGGGGAACCGTAACACTGCGAGGGCCTTAACCAGGGGTCGGCAGGGCTTATTGGGCATGGGCTGGATTACTCCCATGGAGAACCTCCGTGGGAGTGGACCAGTGCAGCGGGACGCCGGAAATCGCGCCTGCGCAGAAGCCATTTTTGGCGCTGTGGACATGAAGACACGATTTCCAATGTCTGGTCATGTGCAGAAGTAATTTCTGGCACCACAGACAAGCGCAGACACAATTTACGGCATCTGGGCATGTGTAGAAGTAATTTCTGGCACCACAGACACACGCAGACACAATTTCCAGCATCTGGGCATGTGCAGAAGCAATTTCTGGCACCGCAGATACAATTTCTGGCGTCTGGGCATGTGCAGAAGCAATTTCCGGGGCCACGGAAGAGAGTCCCCGCTCCGCCAGTTTAGCGCAGTTTGCAAGGACTCGCCAAGCGGGCAGCTCAGTTCGGAGGTGGCTTGTGGGCCAGTTAAACAGCCTCCGTGGGCCACTTCCAGCCCATGGGCTGCAGGTTGGGGACTCCCGGCCTTAACCCAGAGATATTGGGGTCAGGCCCTAGGCACCGTTTTCTCCCTCCCCGTTGGGCTGAGGGCAGCGCCGAATTCACACGGCTCCGGGAGTCAGCAAACCTACCTGCTTGACGTTTGCTCCGTGGCGCCCGATGAGCAGCTTCACTGCATCCTTCGGGACCTTCATCTCCACCTGGAGCTCCTCCTCGCCCACAAACGTCACCCGTTCCTCTGGAAGTCCCGGCCAGGGAGAAAGACAAGAGACACACAGGGCGATGAGGACCCAAAACTTCCCCCAACTTTCCCCCAACTGTCTCTCCTCAGCAGCCGTGAGCCCATCACCCCAGGGAAGAGATGGTGGCCGGCCTCCCTGCCCACTCCTGAGCTCAGGGACCTGCCCATCTACTAGCCCCAAAGGCTCTGTGCCACCTCCGCTGCGGGAGGCACAGTGCCACTGAATGCCCGTTGCTGGGAACAGCAAGCGGGGAGATGTGCTGCTGTGCTGGGGGTCCCGATTGTGGGTTTCCCTTGGGGGCGTCTGGCTGGCTGGTGTGAGAACAGGATGTGGGGTTAGAAGGGCTCCCTTTGGCCTGATCTTCTCAAGATATTATAGAACTAGAGGAATTCCCTATCAATGGCTGCTGGCCATGGCTGTTATACTCTCTTCTCCACGGTTGGAAGCAGCAAGACTCCTGAATACCGATGGACATAAACCACGGCGGGGGGGGGGGTTGCTCTTGCTTTTGAGGGCCTGCTTATAGGCCTGTGATGTGGGCTAGATGGGCCTGATCCACCTGTATTTTAAATTTGCTTTCCCCCCCTATTATGTTTTGATTGTAATTTTACTGGTGTTAGCCGACCTGAGCCCGGCTCTGGCTGGGGAGGGCGGGGTATAAATATATTTTTTTAATTATATTATTAAGGGCTCCCGTAATGTTCTTGACCAACACTGCTACCCCCACGCAGCAGGCTAGGAAATAAGGATGGGGAACGGTGAACCCGGCCAATTTTTATTAGTACTGTACTGTTAATAATTCACACGGCGGCTGCGCTTTCCCTCTGTTGAAAGCCATCATGGCGTCTCCTTGACAAAGCACAGTGCTTTTCGAGAGGGGAAAACAAACTCTTACGCATTGCAAGGGGTTAGACTAGATGACTCTTTGGGTTCCTTCCAGCTCCCCAATTCTGTATGAACCTGTCTACAGAGACCCAGCACTTTCCTCGCTGGGGTGAGGGTGGAGGAAACCAGTAAGTTGGAAGAGCAGAGAGCAAGCGGCCAAGCAGCCCATGTTCTCTCCGGGATTTCAAAAGGGGTCCTTGAATTCCTGATTCTGACCCCACACGTGCCATGTGGGGATTTAGGAGGCTCCACCAAACACAGCTGGACTCAACTTCCAAGCAAGAATAGGCTGAAAGCACTTAAAACTTTACATAAATATTTATGCATGCAACTACGGCGGCAAGGTTATTGATTGCCAAAAATTGGAAAAGCAGCAGCGTCCCAACTAAAACGGACTGGTTATCTAAAATGATGGAATACTTCAATATTGCCGAACTAACAGGGAGCATAAGAGGAGAAATGGTACAAAAAGTGAATAAGGAGGGGGCTATCTTTAAGGAATACATCAACATTTATGTGGAAAAAGTAGAATTTCTGACAGATACTGAGTGAATCCAGAAAATGATTAGAGTGAAAGGAGAGTAAAGTTAAGATAGAAGAAGAGATTAAAGAAATAAAGAAATGCGTTTAAGCCAGTTGGAAAAATAAAGTAGAGTAACAAGAACGGCTGGAAGTCAAGTCACTTGGTGGGTGTCCGTGTGGGGTAGGTGTGTTGATACGTATAGTATAGGTAGGTATTATATAGAGTAATGCAGGTATGTTTTATGTTATGAAAACTAGGTAGTGTACGTGTATTGTGTAAATGTATATGTATGTGTTTTATATGTCAACAAGAAAAAGAAAAAAGAAAGCACTTAAAAGATGCATTTGCCACCCATCGGGTTTCACCAACAACCCCGCCCTCCGCCTGAGCCCAAGGGCGGAAAGATGTCAATATGGGATGCGCTTACGAAATGACAGCAAGTGTCAAGCGAACGCTCGAGGGCAGGAGTGGCTCTGGAAGCTTTCCCAGAACGAGCGGCGCACGCAGACAGGAGAGGAGTACAGCAGGCAGGCGCGATCGATTGTTCACAGCCCAGTGCCACCCACGCAGCAGATGCCAGCCGCACAGCCGCGCTTCCCTCCGGCCCAGGGCGCACACCCACCTTGGCTCTCCCGGTAACGGCGATACAGGATGTAGAGAATCGCCCCGCTGGCGGGGACCCCGAGTGCCAGGGCCACCTTCTGCAGCGTGGTCAGACTGCTCCAGGAGCCCTTCTCGGATGCCATGGCCCCTGCCGGAGGCGCCCTAAACGGGAAGGGGAAAAATTTCCTCAGCTGCATCTCCCCTTGGGAGAGGCCGACCAAGTACATCGCCCCGCAGGGAAGCAGCAGCAGCAGCAGCAGCCGGCGGGATCCGCCAGACAGGGACCGCAGCTCCACAGTGGAAGCAACCCGGCCGACGCCTGAGAAATGACTTTGCTTCTCAAGGGTTTGGACGGCTGCCTGGAGCTGCCTGCAGCCAACCTTGCTGTCCCCGGCAGAGGTTTCCCCTCCCCACCTCGGGAGAAGGGAAGAAACGGAGAAGGTGCCAGGTATTGTGTTTCAAAGAGGATGGTCGAGCCAAGCCAGGGTGCGTGTGAATCAATGTGGTTTCAGAAATGCACTTTCAGGGCTGACTTCCACCACCCACTCCTGGCAGAACAGGCCAAGAGTCCATTTAACCAGGCCTGGGGAACCCAATGCAGCCCCCCTCTGGACCCCTGGATCTGGCCCTCAAATTCCCCCAAGCCATACCCTTCTATGGCCCTGTTTTGCACCCAGGGTTTTCTGCTTTTTGCCTGGCTGTAAAGTTTGAAGGGACGCGGGTGGCACTGTGGGTTACACCACAGAGCCTAGGGCTTGCCGATCAGAAGGTCGGCGGTTCGAATCCCCACGACGGGGTTAGCTCCTGCTGCTCGGTCCCTGCTCCTGCCAACCTAGCAGTTCAAAAGCACGTCAAAGTGCAGGTAGATAAATAGGTACCACTCCGGCAGGAAGGTAAACGGCGTTTCCGTGCGCTGCTCTGGTTCGCCAGAAGCGGCTTAGTCCTGCTGGCCACATGACCCGGAAGATGTACGCCGTCCCCTCGGCCAATAAAGCAAGATGAGCGCCACAACCCCAGAGTCGGTCACGACTAGACCTAATGGTCAGGGGTCCCTTTACCTTTACTTTAAAGTTCCCTTGAACTCTTGAGCATGCCTCTGGATGAAGGATTGGGGCATCTTGAGTGGGTGCAGAAACCAGTTACATCAGTTCCTGTATCCAGTTCTGCCCACCACTGGCAAGCGGCCCTTGGAAGGTTTCCGAAGGGGGAATGTGGCCCTCAGGGTGAAACACAGGTTTTCCACGCCCACAGCAGCATGTTCCCATGAAGCTACACACACACACACACACACACGGGTTGAGGATTGCCTTCCTTTCTTCCTTCCTATGTCCCCAGCATCTAACACTCAGGTATACTGCCTCAGTATCTGGAGGTTCCACTCCTAACTAGCATAAAGACCAAAAGAGCCCTGCAGGGTTGGAATGAAGGACTGAATTCTGTCTCCCCCAATGGCCAGGCCACATAACCCTGAGAACTGCAAAAGCAATGTGTGAAGCATAGCCCTGTTTTTGCCCCTCATTCCAGCAAGTGGAATTCACATGTCAAGCACTCTGAACGTGGACATTTTGCCTAGCCTTCATGACCAATGTCTTGATTATTTCCCCTCCACAGTGAATTGGCTTGATGGCCTTTTAAACCCATCCAAGTCTGTGGCACTCGTGACATCTGGTGGCAGTGAGTTCCACTGCTCAGGACACACCCTACACAGCAGCCCGTTTTCTTCTATATGCTCCAAACCTTCTGCCCAACCCTGCAACATCTGGTCGAAGGTGCAACCCCGCAACATCTGGTCGAAGGTGCAACCCCGCAACATCTGGTCGAAGGTGCAACCCTGCAACATCTGGTCGAAGGTGCAACCCTGCAACATCTGGTCGAAGGTGCAACCCCGCAACATCTGGTCGAAGGTGCAACCCTGCAACATCTGGTCGAAGGTGCAACCCCGCAACATCTGGTCGAAGGTGCAACCCCGCAACATCTGGTCGAAGGTGCAACCCCGCAACATCTGGTCGAAGGTGCAACCCTGCAACATCTGGTCGAAGGTGCAACCCCGCAACATCTGGTCGAAGGTGCAACCCCGCAACATCTGGTTGCCTCACCATTGCTCTGAACCTCTGTGCAAATAGCGGCCATTAACCCAAATGTCTGTTGTTGCTTTTTTATTTAAACGACCCCAGAGTTGAGGGCAAAAGCCGTGGTCCAACATTTGGAACGTTTGTTGAAATCACAAGATACATGACATACACCTCTATCCTTTTGAAATTTGCTCTTTGCTCAGCAACACACAACTTTCTCCCCAACCCCACACAGAGCCCTTCTCAGCCACACCCTGTGAGGGCTTTGATATCCCCCCTCAATGTAGCTATTTGGGGGGCTTCTTGGAAAGGGGTGCTCTGTTGGAGCAGAAAATTAGGTTCCGGTAATTATAAAAATGTAGGGCTTTTAAGAAGAAAAATGATGCGATCTTTTTCATAGGTTAGAAAATATTTGCGTCCCACTTTATTCAAAATGTCTGATACGCTGCTTGTATCCAGAAACACTTAAAAAATTTATAGCACCTATTAATTAAAGACACTCAGCCTAGAGAGTCATCTCCCAGCAACGGACAGCGGGCCTTTCTGTAAAGCCTATGAAACAGGCTCCCTTCTGCAAACCAACAGGTATCTGCTGTAAAACATATTAACTTGGCAATAAAATTAATTAAAATTATAGACAACATGCACACAGAATCTTAGCCTCCCCACATGTGGGGATATTGACACTATACAAAGCACCTGAGTTTCAGCAAGGACTGCTGGGAACCTTAGTTTGTTAAGAGCGGTGTACTATGTCAAGAGAAAACTACAGTTCCCAGGATTCTTTGGAAGAAGTCATGTGCTTTAAATATATGGTGTGTTCCTCTGCTATTCTTAGTATGAGAGGCAATGAAGGAAATACTCAAGAGTAGACACACTGAAAGTACATGTAAACAAGGCCTTGGTTCAAATTTATCAACCTGGTAATAAAATGAATAAAAAATACAAGTAACACCCACACAGCATCCTGGCCTACCTGTTTTTAATTGAGAAAATCCTATAAACCCGACAAGAAAACGAATGAAAAAGTAAATAAAAGCCCACAAAGAGAACCCTGTCATCCTTATTTCTCTCAGTTAAGACATATAAACCTGACAATAAAATAAAAGGAATAGTCCCATACAGAACTCTGCTCTCCGGTTTTAATCCGAGATGATAATCTAAACCTGGTAAGAGAAGGGAAAAACGTAAATGAAATTCGAGCAGAATCCTGGTTCGTTCCCATTTCTCCCAGCTGACCTAGTAAGCAAGTAAATAAATAAGATATAGATGGAGAACCTTGCCCTTTCTCCAAGCAAAACCTATTAGCTTGCTATATATAAAAAATCACATCTGCAGAGAATCCTAATCTCTCATTTGGGTTTTTTTAAGGTCATAAAATATATAATGCTGTATTGTTTTTAATACTGATTGGGAGCCGCCCAGAGTGGCTGGGGAAACTCAGCCAGATGGGCGGGGTATAAATAATAAATTATTATTATAAATTATTATTATATAAAGCCCACGCAGAATCCTGAGAAGATCATAGAAGCCTGGTAAGAAAAATGAATGAAAATGTAAATTAAAAGCTGTGCCTGTCAATAATGCAATGCAAGGCTTGCCCCCCCCCCCGTTGCCTTTAGTTAAAATACATTCAACCTGGCAGTGAAATGAGGAAAACCAGAGGCCCTGGCCCCCCCACGACGACACCCCCCAGAGACCTTCCAGAGCGCCTCCCCGGAGCCCTCCGCTCTCCTCCGCGCCGGAATACAAATGAGAATGACGACGCCCAGCGCAGGCTGCTCCTCCCTCCCGCTTACGTAGCAGCTGCTTAGCCGCGCCCCTTGCCCCTCATTGGCCGAGGGGAGCGGCCACAAGCAGTAGGGCGGAGAAGCAGTTGTCATTGGGCGAGATGCTGGGAGGGAGAGGCGGGACGGACGAGCCATTCCAATTCGACGCTACCCTCAGGGAGGGAGGGGGTAAAGAGAGGAGTCCATTCTAATTGGGCGCGGCTAGCAGCATGCGGAAGAGAAGAGATTTTCATTGGGCACCAGGGGTCAGAAGGCCTCCTCTCCGCTACTAGAAGCCGCGCCCACAAGCTTCCTCGACCAATAGGCAGAGCGGTGCTGAGTTTCTGAGGCAACTGGAGGCAGGGTTGTAGTTACTATGGGGGCGGAGGGAGAAAGGTGGCAGCAGCCAATTAGGAGGAAGCAAACCGCCCGAGGCGTAGGGGTGTGAGCGAGGGTGGGGATAGGTGCCTGAGGAGGGGGGGGGAATAAAAGCCGGCCAATAGGCAAGGGAGAAGTCCAGACGGCAGCCAATCCCGTGGGTGGAAGGGGAAGAGGGGCGGGAAGAGAGCTTTAACCGTCGTCCTCTCGCGCAGGTGTAACTGTTTAAGCATCACAGGTGGCTCAGAAGTGGTTCCATGATGCGCTGCGCCCACAGGAGCCAGCCGTTGCTGGCTACCCATAATGCACTGCGGGGAAAAATTGGGCCTACGGGGTTGCCATGGTTACGCACATAGCATATGAATTAAAAAATTAAAAAATTGTCCAGTAGCACCTTAGAGACCAACTAAGGTGCTACTGGACAATGTATATATATTAAAAGCTGTGCATGTAAATATATATATATATATATATATATATATATATATATATATATATATATATATACACACACACCTCAGACCAACATGGCTACCTACCTGAATCTACAAAGCAAATGGTTTTGGAATTAGGGCGTGTGAGCAGGAAATGAGTTCATCAGTATTATTAGGATTGTGCCCAACACGTAAAATTCCCCTTGCAATTAAAGGTCCCATTCATTTCAATAGGTCTATTCTGAGTAGTGTGGCTGGATGCCCAGCGTAGAATAAAAATAAAGAGTTAAAACCACAGCAAGCGTTAAATCAATTTATTTACTCATCAAATCTATAGCCCCCCTTTTTTCCTCCCAAGGTGGCGTTTGTAGTTCTCTCCCCCTTGCAACGACCCTGTGAGGTGGGCACCCCATGTCACGCCCAGTGAACTGCATTCGCTGAAGCGGGATTCGAACCTCGGGTCTTTCCTGGCGCTCTAACCACTGCACCACCCTGGGAACATAGAAACATTTGTTTGTTTTGTTTAAAAAAAAACAAAACTTTTCAAACTTTATTGACAATATTAAACGCTTTATTTTTTCTGCAAACCGCTTAAGAGGTCCTATTTACAATCAAGCGGCGGATACATTTTGCTAAATAAAATAAATAGCATCCCTGGTGTCTGTCCTAACACCATCGTCCACGCCGTTTTCCCACAGTGAACTGACCAGATCCCTCTGGGGAGCCCAAAAACAGGACTCTCCTCGCTCATCTCCCCCAGCAACTGGCATTCAGACGCATGGCGCCTCTCAACCTAAAATTTGAACCCCACCACTGGAATTGTCCAGAAATTGCTGAATCTATTTTTAAGAGCCAATTTCCCCAGTAACTTGTGGGCAGAGCAGAGGCGTAGCATAGAGGGTCTGTGGGGTCTGTCGCCCCAGTTGCAATTTTGTGAAGGGGGCGCACCCCATGCACCCGCCCCGAGTATCGTGGTCATACGCTCCGCCGCTGGGGCAGAGCTGCAGTTATCTTAGAAGTTTCCTGGTTCCTGTCTTTCAATTCCCAAGGTTTTTTGGGGAAAGAGCATGCCGTGATCAACGCCACCCAAATGGAGCCTTTGCCCCTCTTGTGCTTGGTTCAGTTCATTATGCATTATGAAACCCCAAACCCCTTCTCCACTTTCAGCTGGTCATCAACCTACGGTTGCGTTCCTTCATAACTGAATCCTTCCTCTCGCTCCTTTACAGAACCTTCCCACTGATTTATATATATATATAAAATGCACTAACTGCATGCACTGTTAGGATTGTAAACATTATATAGGCTGGGCCTTTGCACACTGACAAACTGGAAAAAGAAGCTAGGAATCATTGGCGTGAGGCTACGACGGCAAAAAGCGTCCAACTTTGTTCTTTTTGAGATAATCTGCTTCCGGGTGAATTCAAACACACAGGCAGTTGAGTTCTGGCAGATGTTGACAGCTGTTTTGGCATCCAGCTTATGAAGTAAGGCAGAAGTTTGGCCAACATTTGCTCCAAAATGGCAGCCCAGGCCCAGAAGCTGTTTCGCTACATAGAAGTCCCAATTCTTAAGAGTTGGGCATGGAACCCAAATCAATCCCATGCCTTCTAGCAGTAAAGATTTCACAGACTGTGTAGCTCATGCAACAAGACAAAGCCTTGGGTTATTATGTCCAGAATCTAGAACAGAAATGTAACAATAAAGTGTGGAGTGCATTTCTTTTCATTACTGGAAAATGGTTTGCTTAAAAAAAGGAAATAAACTCTGGGTAAACCCTACCCAAGTTGGGAAGGGCCACTGGGAAAACAAAATGGTTTGCGGGGTTGGAATGAGCCAGAGTTTAGTCCAGGATGGCTCAATAAATATTCTTTCATTGCTAATCATACTGGAATGGACAAATCAAACAATCAATGACAAGTCTTGCCTTCCTTGATTCTCCTCTGACTCTCAGCATTTCCTAGTGAAAGGCTATTCTGGAATTAGGAGCCAGGGAATTAATTCTCTTTTTGTGTGTGTGGGATGAAATAGTGGGCTTGGAGAAAGTTGATGGATGATGGATCCATTTTTGTTGAATTGGGTGCGAATTGCCCAATGCTCAAGAATGGGCAGGTGGGTCGGGATAATTTGGTGCCCCTTGTTTCGTTTTCAAAGACAGACAGACAGACAATTAGTTGGCAGTGTGTGAAGAGATCTGCAGCCTGCTCTATAGCAAGAGAATTGTTATGGTGAGGAACAAGATGCCCATAGCCATGACTGCCACGGAGACCTCTGGGATCCGGCCACTGTTGAGGGTGACTTTGAAGGCTGTGATTTCCTCTTGGTAACCTTCTTCTCTGGAGGTGCATTTAAAGACCCCCTGGTCCATCGGGGTGCTCTCCCCGAAACGGAGGGTGCAGGACTGTTCGTCCATGGAGCATGGGTACGTCTTGTCATCTTTGACCCAGGTGTAGATGGCGTGGTGAGACCGCAGAGGGCACGGCAGGTAGATGTAGCCAGTGGGATCTACACTCACTTTCTTGAGAGCCTCCTGGGCTAACTTTTCTTCAAGGGTCAACATTTAAAGAGAGAGAAAGAGAGAAAAAAACAGAGGAGAAACCAATTTTAGGTTTGTTTGCAGGTTCAACTAAGGCTCCTCTTCCAGAAGGCCCTCAGAAAGTTGCTCTGAAAGGAAGGCAGCTTTCAGTTGAATAAAGGTTCCCAACCCCTGTTCTAGAGAATTGGCACCCATGTAGAACTTCACTTACCATCAAGACATTTAACAGAAACCAAGCCTCGCATCACTTAAGTCCAATGGGCTTGCATTGAAACAGCAGTTTATTCCATTTCCCCATTATATCTGAGCTTTCATGTGATGTAAAAGCCACTTAATGGAAACCTAATGGAATATAGCACGTGCTCAGCATTCATTTCCTTGTTTTCTAATTCCAGAAAAAGCTCATTTTGCAACCCACTGAACCCAGAATATTGCAGGAGTAAAGTGACCAAATGTGGGACAGTATGTTAGCACTCAGTTCTTTCTTGAGGTTTCCATGGAGGAACAGAAAGGATGCAAGTGTAGTGATGTTGTCCAGTGGCATTCATTGTACTGTATTATATCACGCCCACTGGTGTGAATGCAATTTAGCATAAAATGCTGGTATATTTGTCAATAAGCCACGGTTCCATAACGCAACAGGTACTGTGTAGAATCACAGAACTGCAGAGTAGAAAGAAACCCGAAGGGTAATTTAGTCCAACACCTTGCGCTGAATGCTCTGCGCAAGGAACATTAGAAAACGGGACACAAGCACAAGCGTTATAATCAGGAAAACTAATGTAATATTCTCCCCCTCTGAATACAGCCTAGGTCTAGTCCTGCGCTTTGGCATCAGCAGCAGAGAAGAAATCTTTGGTAGTTAATTGTTTCACTCCTTGGGCCAATCAAACCCGTGTTGGAATTATCTGAGGGTTAAGAGAGAAGAGGGCTAGAAGAAGCCTCAAGTAAAAAGAAACCCAGGCTTTTCATTTCCCCATCATCTGTGACCCTTAAAGACAACCCAACCCAGCCGTTTGCATCCACAGGCCTAAAAGGTTTCTATGCGGCATCGTCTTACCTTCAGCGTTTTCACACATGGAAGCTGTGCTCGATGAATCTAGGTTCTGAAGCAAGCTGTTGAAGGAAACATACGGGTGTAAGAAGAGCCCAGCCGGAACAAACCAATGGGTTAAACTGGGTCCCGGGGGACTCAGCTACGTTAGTCAAAAAACAACGCTTTGAATGCATGATAAACATGCAAGACCAGGGACTCAGCTACACTGGCAAAGAAAAAAACGTTTTATATGTTTTGTTTATGCATTCTAACACTGCGACGCCAGATGGCGCTGTGGAGTCCTGTTTTTGCCAACCTGATTTTTCATACAAAGTTTGCAATGTGTTAACTGAAATAGTTCTTTGATGTGTTTAGATCTAGCCCTGATGGTAAGGTAAAGGTAAAGGGACCCCTGACCATTAGGTCCAGTCGTGACTGACTCTGGGGTTGCGACGCTCATCTCGCTTTATTGGCCGAGGGAGCCGGCATACAGCTTCTGGGTCATGTGGCCAGCAGGACTAAGCCGCTTCTGGCGAACCAGAGCAGCGCACGGAAACGCCGTTTACCTTCCCGCCGGAGCGGTACCTATTTATCTCCTTGCACTTTGACGTGCTTTTGAACTGCTAGGTGGGCAGGAGCAGGGACCGAGCAACGGGAGCTCACCCTGTGGCGGGGATTCGAACTGCTGACCTTCTGATCGGCAAGTCCAAGGCTCTGTGGTTTAACCCACAGCGCCACCCGTGTCCCTTAGCCCTGATGGTCTGGAGAGCAAATATACATATATATATCTAACATAGCGTTTCCCCTCCTTTTGTTATACTGGTTTAATTTCTGACGTATTTATAGTGGGGTTTTCCTGTGTGTAGATCCACCCCAACTCTACAGTTCTATGATTTCTATTATCCTGTTCCCCACAGTGGCCAAAGAGATGTTTCAAAGAAGTATAAAAGCAGCACATGAAGGCGACAGCTCCACCCTTGTGTTTTGGGGTTTCCTTAGTCTCAAGCACCAGGTACTCAGAGGTGCAAATGGACCAGCAGTTAGAATGGATAAATATGTCAATTTTGTTTTCATATCCCGCAAGACGAATGCCTCGCTAGACGAAAAACGCGCAAGACGAAAGGGTTTTTCGTTTCTTGAGTTGCTTCGCAAGACGAATTTCCCTATGGGCTTGCTTCGCAAGACAAAAACGTCTTGCGGGTTTGCTTCCCTTTTCTTAAAGCCGTTAATACCCGGGGAATCCGCGCTCCGCAAGACAAAAAAATCGCAAGACGAAGCAACTCGCGGAACGAATTAATTTCGTCTTGCGAGGCACCACTGTACAGCTTCTGGGTCATGTGGCCAGCAGGACTAAGCCGCTTCTGGCGAACCAGAGCAGCGCACGGAAACGCTGTTTACCTTTCCGCCAGAGTGGTACCTATTTATCTACTTGCACTTTGATGTGCTTTCGAACTGCTAGGTGGGCAGGAGCAGGGACCGAGCAATGGGAGCTCACCCCGTCGCGGGGATTCGAACCGCTGACCTTCCGATCGGCAAGTCCTAGGCTCTGTGGTTTAACCCACAGCGCCACCCGCGTCCAATTGGATACAACGTCATAGGAAAATGCAGCAATTAGACTAAAGCAACATGCGGACGATGGGGAGGAGGTGCTTTGGAAAGTCGATTTATCAGGATCAGACACCCCAAATTTCCCTTCCCCTTTTGATTTTGGTCCAGACCTGCCAGTGGAGTTACTGTCCTGGGAGACGGCGGAGCAGGTCTTCTGTTCCCCGTCCCACCCACAATATGGGTCACGGGCCAGGATACACTTCCAGCAGTTTTCCTTGTACTGGTCGCAGTCGGCCAGCAGCAGGCGCACCACCTCGAACTCGGTGCTGGCGTACAGGTGGCCCTGCCGGAGAGAAGACGGATTAGAGCAAAGGGCAGAAGAAAGAAAGAGAAAAGAGCTGCCTGAAGGGGACCCCACCCCTTGCAAGGAAGAGAGGTCCGTAAGATGCTAACCTAGTTTGGGAAACTAAGATGGATCACTGAGAAAGGGATTTTTAAAATTTTCTTTTTTTTTTTTTTGAGAAAAGCAATCCTGCCTGGCTGTTCTTTTAGGAGGGGAGAAAACATTCTTCCACTTGCCCAACTATGCCGTTTGTCTGCACTCTTACCGAATCGTCGTCCAAGATCATAGAAGAGACAGGGGCTTCCTTCTTGAAGGGACTCAGCTCAGCAACAATCACCGTCTGGTCTTTGCTTCTCAGCACCTTGTGGATCTTCCCTTTTGCTGCGGCACCAAGAGAAGGAGAGGCGTTGTGTTTATAGGAAGCTGCCTTATATTGAGTCAGACCATTGTTCCATCTACCTCAGTCCTGTGTACATTGACCAGCAGTGTGGCCCTCTGCAGTTTCCTGGCAGAAATTTCTCCCTGCCTTACCTGGAAATGCCAGGGATTGAATTTGGGACCTTAGCGCATCAGGCGCTGCACCACTGAGAGTTGTCGGTTTCCTCCTCCTCAACATCAGACCACATTCACTCTGTGCATTTAAAGCACTGCAATACTGTACAGTGGTACCTCAGGTTAAGTACTTAATTCGAACCGGAGGTCCGTTCTTAACCTGAAGCTGTTCTTAACCTGAAGCACCACTTTAACTAATGGGGCCTCCTGCTGCCACCGCACTGCTGGAGCACGATTTCTGTTCTCATCCTGAAGCAAAGTTCTTAACCCAAGGTACTATTTCTGGGTTAGCGGAGTCTGTAACCTGAAGCGTATGTAACCTGAGGTACCACTGTATAAGGGCAGGCACACTTTTGTTCTGGGTTCCTCCTCCTTTCCTTTGTGTGGGGAGTGAGGACCCTGTTGCAACAGATCAATAAAGATCAGGCTTACTAGCTGCTTTGCTTCTCAATATTCTCTGCTTGGCCTCTGTTCTTTTCTCCTACCAAGAGGGAACCCACATAAGGACTCTATATGGGCTCTTGGATACCCCATAAAGGAAAAAGGGCAGATTATTTTGTTTACAACACCTCATAAGGGAAAGGGAGCAGTTTTTTCTTATAGCACAATGATCCCCACAGACAAGCATTTCCACAGAGCAAGAGTGTGGTGCCGGAAGGCTGGTCTCCCCTCCATGGCCGCCAGCCAAGCTCACCTGTTCCCAGAAAGAGGACATCATGGGAGATTCCGGCAGCATCCTGCACACTATCCACAACCACCTGGGTGTATGTGTCATTGTTCTGGAGGATGTAGAGGGGGTGCTCTTCATCCGGGTAGATGACCGAGTCTATTTCGGGGTGGTCCTTAATGAAGGTCAGGGTAGATTTGGGCAACGGAGGGTGACCATCTGGTGGCACACACTGAACAGCAGGAGAGAAAGGTAGACAGGGATAAGTCAGCGCATGTGTTTGGAGAAATGAACATTTTGTACAAAAAAATAAATAAAGATTCCTGCTTTTTGGTTGTTTATCTTTATTAAAGATTTTCTTGATTTACAAAAGTGTGTGCAATGTCTCTCTCTGGTATTCCCCCCCCCCCCCATGTAACATTTTTTACAAATCAGTTTCTTTTGTGGAGACTTTAGGAAGAAAGGGGGAAAATATCGGTGGGGTCGGGTGGCGATGCTTCTATTTTACGTACTATATGTGGGGTTTGGTGTCAGCGTTGCTTGTGCAGGTTCTCTGCTGTTCGCTTGTGTTCCTTTGGTGGTGAGAGGTTGGGGTTGGCCCAGGGTGTGACTGTTCATTTGTGGTTGGCTGTGGTGATCTTTGTTTTCGTGTGTGAGTGAGGTGGGTGGGTGTTTTGGATCAGGTTAGCCATATTGATTTGTATGCTGTTGGTGGATTCTTGTTGTTGTCTTGTCGAGCTGTGTATGTGATAAAGGGGAGCCATACCGGGGTGAAGGCGTCGTCTTCTATTTGTCCCCGTGTCAGTTTCAGTTTATTGATTAATTTTTCTAGTAAGGCTGTTTCCCATACTACAGTGGTGCCTCGCAAGACGAAATTAATCCATTCCGCGAGTCTCTTCGTCTAGCGGTTTTTTCGTCTTGCGAAGCAAGCCCATTGACGGATTAGAGGATTAGCGCTATTAGCGGCTTTTTGCGCCTTTTAGCAGCTTATCGGCTTAGCGGATAAGCAGATAAGTGGCTTAGCGGCTTAGAAAAAGGGGGGGGGAGGAAAAAAACCCCGCAGGAACTCGCAAGACATTTTCGTCTTGCAAAGCAAGCCCATAGGAAATTCATTTTGCGAAGCGCCTCCAAAACGGAAAACCCTTTCGTCTAGCGGGTTTTCCGTCTTGCGAGGCATTCGTCTTGCGGGGCACCACTGTATTTGGTACCATTGGTCCATGCTTACTCCTCATAGGTCTCTCCCGTGTCCGGCTATGATGCTTCTGGCTGCTAAAAGTAGGTGGGAGTGATGTACTGAGTGGAATAGGATTCAGAATGCAGCGGTCTGATTGGTCCTAGAACAACAGGATTCAGAATGCAGCAGTCTGATTGGTCCACAGGAGCCACCCAACCCAACTCCAGGTGGAAATGAATCTGCAACCTGATTGGCCTACAGGAGAATCCCGGAATTAGCCAATCACATGGGGCCCATTGTGTAAATAATGTATATAAAGCAGACATTTCGGGGGAACTTCCATTCCTCCTCACCACTATGACCTGAATAAAGAGCATGAAATCCACTCTCGACTCCCAGTATATTTCAGTGGGTTATGAGTTCTTTGTGGTGTAAGTGGGCATTATTGTCTTGGAAGATGTTTAGTAAGATTCCTGCTTTTTCAAAAACCCAGAGGCCCAGGAATGACCTTACCATGCCGGGTCTGGGCACAGGGATGGGGCCAGTGACCCCTTTGAACTTCGAAGTCTTGAAAACGTTGCTGATGCGGTTCATCGAGTACGAACAGACAGCAGATGAACCCCTAAGGGGGGGGGGGGAAACCAAAAACACTGGTGTAATGTCAGTCTTACAGCCGACTGACCATTCCAGGAAGCACAAAATCACAAACGCAAAATCGGCTTTTCATGTGTCCTGATAAATTCTGCATTGGAGTCTGCTTCAATCTCTGTATCGTTGGCTCCCACAATTTTTGGGGCCACCGCCCCCTTGGTTCGAAAGACTCATCGCCAGCGCTCTTTACTCTATAAAAAGCATTATTCAGAAAAGCAGTTGGCACGACCCACCAAGGAAGATAATGCAGTAACATTCAAAACAGTAACAGTTAAAATGCACATTTATTCAAAATCAAGTCAAAACTATTTAGTTTAATCAATTCAGCAAAATCGATGAACTTGATCTGGTCATGCCAGAGGTTTTCCAAGCCTGATAGTCAATAATAATAATAATAATAATGTATTATTTATACCCCGCCCATCTGGCTGTGTTTCCCCAGCCACTTTGGGCGGTTTCCAACAAAACACTAAAATACAATAACCTATTAAACATTAAAAGCTTCCCTAAACCCTTAGCTGCCCCTTTGCCCTCCCCATGGTAAATCCACCCCCCTACAGGGGGCGCTACCACCCATTTTGGGAAGGAGAGCATCTCTCCAGGGCTGTCTTAAGCATATATGGCATGGGGTGCAAAGCTCCGCCTGGCGCCTTTCCAGGTTGCCCAGTCCCAGGCGCGGAGGAGGGGGGAGCAGGCCGGCCACTTCAGTGTCTCGCTGGCTCGGTTGCCCCCGAACTCGCGGCGCAGAGCCACCCACAGCAGAAGAGCCCGTTGCGGCGCTCTGACTGAGGGGTGGACTCTTCCCAGGACTCAACTCTCGGGCCCCGGACTCTGGGCCTGGTGCCCCTGAGAGCCTGGCGCCCGGGTGCCCTGCACCCCTAATGCCTATGGGTAAGACGGCCCTGTAGCTCTCCACAAAGGGAACTTCACCAAATCTGTTGCACAGGATCTTGGAGGGTAGAAACCTTATAGTGTGCTTAATGCGACTAATAATAATAATAATAATAATAATAATTTATTATTAGGGACGCAGGTGGCGCTGTGGGTTAAACCACAGAGCCTAGGACTTGCCGATCAGAAGGCTGGCGGTTCGAATTCCCGCGACGGGGTGAGCTCCCGTTGCTCGGTCCCTGCTCCTGCCAATCTAGCAGTTCGGAAGCACGTCAAAGTGCAAGGAGATAAATAGGTACCACTCCAGCAGGAAGGTAAACGGCGTTTCTGTGCGCTGCTCTGGTTCGCCAGAAGCGGCTTAATCCTGCTGGCCACATGACCCGGAAGCTGTACGCCGGCTCCCTCGGCCAGTAAAGCAAGATGAGCACCACAACCCCAGAGTCGGCCATGACTGGACCTAACGGTCAGGGGTCCCTTTACCTTTACCCTTTACCTATAATTTATTATTTATACCCCGCCCATCTGGCTGGGTTTCCCCAGCCACTCTGGGCGGCTTCCAACAAAGTATTAAAATACAGTAGTCTGTTAAACATTAAAAGCTTCCCTAAAGAGGGATGCCTTCAGATGTCTTCTAAAAGTCTGGTAGTTGTTGTTCTCTTGGATATCTGATGGGAGGGCGTTCCTCAGGGCGGGTGCCACTACCGAGAAGGCCCTCTGCCTGGTTCCCTGTAACTTGGCTTCTCGCAGTGAGGGAACCGCCAGAAGGCCCTCGGCGCTGGACCTCAGTGTCCAGGCAGAAGGATGGGGGTGGAGACGCTCCTTCAGGTATACTGGACCAATGCCGTTTAGGGCTTTAAAGGTCTTAAAAGGCCCACTTAGGTAGGCTGGCCTTGATATTGGAGCTGGGTTGAATCCTGCCCTGCCGTTAACTCACCATGCACTGGAAAAGACGCCGTACAGTACTGTCTCGCCCTTACCGCCCTCCTTCTTGGAGACGAAGGCATCCTGGAGGCGGTGGAAGCGCATGGGCTCAGTGGGGTGTCCACACACCAGCCTCGCCTTGAGGAAGGTGCTCCAGGAATCCGTCATGACAGGCCTGCCGCCTTGGTCCACCTGGAAGGGCAGAAGACCTGATGTCATGGGCAGGCTGGATGTATTCAGAGGAGAGGAGGGAGGCACCAGCTGGAGAAGGAGACTCAGAGCTTGGGGAGTGGTGGTGGGACGACAACAATGGGTGGTCACAGGGAGCAGACTGGGAGGAGGTGGGCGAGGTAACAGGGTTTGGTGAGCAGGAGGAAGCTGTGGCAGAGAGCAGCCCAGACTCCAAGGCAGAAGTGGAGGCGGGAGGGGAGTAGGGCCAGGAGACAGAGAGGAGCCCAGCTGGTGAAGGTGCAAGGGCAGACCCTCCAAATGTCTCTATTTTCCAGGGACAGTCTGGGATTTACAGAATCCTGGTTTCTGATTTGATCCCGGAATGTCCTGTTTTTCCTTAGGAAATTCCTATTTTCATTGGAGAAATGTTATAAGGTATAGAAGAGGAAATAATAATAATAATAATAATAATAATAATAATAATAATAATAATTTATTTATACCCCATCCATCTGGTTGAGTTTCTCCAGCCACTCTGAGCGACTCCCAATCGAGTTTTAAAAACAATACAGCATTAGATATTAAAAACTTCCCTCAACAGGGCTGCCTTCAGATGTCTTTTAAAAGTAGGATAGCTGCTTATTTCCTTGACATATGATGGGAGGGCGTTCCAAGGGGGGGGGGTGCCACCACCGAGAAGGCTCTCTGTTTGGTTCCCTGTTTTCATCAGATAAATGTTGGAAGGTATGGAATAGGCTGTCCCTATTTTCATCAGAAAAATGTTGGAGGGTATTGAAAAGAATGTCCCCATTTTCATCAGAAGAATGTTGGAGGGTGTGGAATAGGCTGTCCCTGTTTTCATCAGAGAAATGCTGGAGGGTATGGAAAAGAATGTCCCCATTTTCATCGGAGAAATGTTGGAGGGAATGGAATAGGACATCCCTATTTTCATCAGATAAATGTTTGGAGGGTATGCCAAGGATTCTCCCCCTCCTGCTGTGACCAGTTCTCCCAGAAGAGGGATGAAGAGGGTGGAGCAGAGACAGACAAGGCAAGCAAGTCTCAGATTGCTTGGGAAGGACCCAGGGGGAGGAACAGACTTATGCAATTGTGGGAAGGCAGGGACCTTTAGATGGGACGTGGGTGGCGCTGTGGTCTAAACCACTGAGCCTCTTGGGCTTCCCGATCAGAAGGTCGGCGGTTCGAATCCCCGCAACGGGGTGAGCTCCCGTTGCTCGGTCCCTGCTCCTGTCTACCTAGCAGTTCGAAAGCACGTCAAAGTGCAAGTAGATAAATAGGTACCACTCCGGCGGGAAGGTAAACAACGTTTCCGTGCACTGCTCTGGTTTGCCAGAAGCGGCTTAGTCATGCTGGCCACATGACCTGGAAAAACTGTGGACAAAGCCAGCTCCCTTGGCCAGTAAAACGAGATGAGCGCCGCAACCCCAGAGTTGTCCGCAACTGGACTTTACTGTCAGGGGTCCTTTACCTTTACCTTTTAGGGACCTTTAGTCCTCGCAACTGCCTCATAGGAGCAAGTTCTACTGTGACGAGTTGCTGTGCTCACTAGGCCTGGCTTCCTGAGCTGTCTTGTCTCTGAATAAAGAGCTTCACTGACTCCGTGAGTTATTACTGACCTGCTCCCGGCACTTGTCTAAGCGGCCTTCCGGGTGCTGCTGGGACTAAAACTCCCCCTAGCCCCTGCCCACGGGCCATGTCACTGGTCCGCACCCCATCCCTCCATCCTTCTCAGACGTCGCTGCCTCGCTCTAACCTTGCAGATGCGCCCGAGCCCAGCTTTGTAAGGCTCCTCGTCCAGCCCGGCCGACTGGTTGACCTCATTGTAGAAGAAGAAGATTTCGTCTTTGCTCTGGTCCTTCTCCGCCAGCAAGGCGGCGCCAACAAAGTCTGCTCCTGCTGGGGTGGGAGAGAATTGAAATGGTACGGCTGGTATTTAGGACCAGTGCTCAGAAAAACACACACAAGAGGAGCCCTTCTCAAGGGATAGACTGGAT
Source organism: Podarcis erhardii (assembly GCF_964252035.2). Classification (NCBI taxonomy): domain Eukaryota; kingdom Metazoa; phylum Chordata; class Lepidosauria; order Squamata; family Lacertidae; genus Podarcis; species Podarcis erhardii. The sequence goes on along the minus strand of NC_138505.1, from coordinate 2,744,779 downwards.
CTACACATGGAGGCCCCATTGTTGCAGTCAACTGCTGATGGGCAGCCATGTATTGTGAGCGATTATTCCTGTTAGGTGTATCTAACCAGATTCCAAAAGTCCTCTGCAAGCTCTCTGTTCATAAGCAAGAGCAATCACTACAGTGGTACCTTGGTTTGCAAACAGTCTGGTTTGCATATGTTTTGGATTACAAACATGTCAAACCTGGAAGTGCATGTCCCGGTTTGCAAACTTTTTTTGGTTTACAGCCCATTTTTTTGGATTACGAACTATTTTTTTTTTGGAGGCCCCATTGGCGAAATCGCGCCTTGGGTTACTGTTATGTACTGAAGTTCTCACCCTGGGCCAGCAGGGGGATACTGTAGATAGTTCAGGTCCACATATGCAAATAAGGGATTGAAAGTGACGTTCGGTGATTGGATAGTTACAGAAAGTGGTTACTGTTGCTTTGTAGTGGAGCTCTATATAAGCAGGCTGGCTGAACCCTTCAGTTCAGTTCTGTTCTGGCCTGTGAATAAAGAAGAGCTCTTTGAAGAATCGCTGTGTCGTCTGATATGTTCGCCCACAACTTAACAGTTACAACCTGTTTTGGTTTACAAATGGACCTCCGGAACAAATTATGGTTGTAAACCAAGGTACCACTGTATTTCCCTAAGAGCCAGTGGGACAGGAAGGAGCAGACGAGTAAAAAGGGGGTGTTAGAGAGATGGGGAAAGCGTGGTACCACCCATGTTTGTCCTTGGGCCTGTGGACCAGGGCAGGCTACCTGCAAACAAATGTGGCTCTCAAAATGGCGGGGGAAGAAGCATTTCAGAGGAGAGCTGCAAAGACATTAGCTTTATGAGCAATCACGGCCGATGGCTGATGTGGGTGCCTTTCCCCCAATGATGGGGCTGAAATAAAAAAATTATGGTCTTTTATATATATATAATAAATGTCCATAAATGTACCAAGCAAACATGTACATAAATATATAAACCACATGTCTGAAGCAGCACAGGAAAAGAGCCCTGAAACCATTTTGCCTCCCAAACTGACCAAATGTTTTCTCTGCAAGGTCGAAGGCAAATGGAAAAACCTCCCCATTGTCTTTTCCTTCACAAATCCTGTCTGAAGGGTTTGTCTGTGCATGAATAGGGTGAGCCTATGACCTGGCTCAGGAACTAAGTACTGTATTTATCATTACAAAAGACTGGCCAGGCTCCCCAGGGTATCCAATCAAGTGACCATTAACAGGTAACCTGCTAGACAGGAGGTAAACAACACACTCAGATTTCAGTTGTAGACCGCCCTTTCTGTGATGTATGTATGATGTTTCTGGTGGAGGGGGTGGTCTTGAGCTCCAGTGCGGGCAATTTAAAATGTCTATATAAGGACAGGTACACCTGGGTACGGGGTCCTCCTCCTTTCCTGCGTGTGACGGGAGCACCCAGTTGCAACAGATCAATAAAGATCAGGCTTACTAGCTGCTTTGCTTCTCAATATTTTCTGGTTGGCCTCTGTTATTTTCTCCAACTGATGGAGAACCTGCAAAGGACTCTATAAGGGCTCTTGTGTCCCCCATAAGGGAATAAGGGCAGATTTTTGTTTATTACAGGGTGGTTGATGGGTGCCATTTTGTGGCCATGCCCATTTCCTGCTCTCTTAAAAAGGGCAGTGGTTTGTGCTACACCGAGCCTCCACGGCAACCATTTTGTGTTTTTCACAGACACTTGCAGCATTTCCTCAGAATTACAAAAGGCCAGAGACCCCAACGGTGTTTTCCTTATCCACTCCCAGCCTTTGTTACTTGCAGACGATGTAGTATTTATTTTTATGTATTTATTTCACAGGGTTTCCATACCGCCCAATGACCCGAAACCTCCGAGCCGTTTATCTAAAATATTTCTAAAAATGCCAGTAAAAGCAACTGTTCAAAAACAAGGCATTTGACGCACATGGCATCTCCCTGCAGAAGAGTTGTGAGAACTATAGTTTGCCCCTCACAGAGCTATGCTTCTAGCACCCTTAACATACTACAGTTCCCAGAATTCTTTGGGGGAAGTCACATGCCTTAAATGCATGTTCTGTAAGCTGCCCCTGGTTGATCCAAAACCAACAAAAATATAAATGAAAACCAGGAGTTTTAAGACATATACAAAGGGATGGAAAAGAGAGAGAGTTTCTTACGGGGCAGCCAGCTGTTTTCTGTCTTCAGCCCCTTCTTCTTCCCATAACTTCTCTGGATGCTGCTTTTTTCTCCAGACAATGCAGAATAAAGGTTGTCTTCTGAAATTGGAACATGCCGGGGAAGAAAAAAATGTGAGTCGCCCATTGCAAACTTTGAAATTATGAGAGCCGAAACAAACACTGCCTTCTTCCTGACTCCTGGTGCCTGTGATCACACTTATAGACTTACATATTTCTTCCACCATATGGACTAGAATTTTACATCAGTGCAATTGACTCCATGAAGAATTAGTGGGACGGACAAGAGCCCTTTGTACAGTGTCGGATTTATCTACAGTAGTGCCCCGCAAGACGAATGCCTCACAAGACGAAAAACTCGCTAGACGAAAGGGTTTTCCATTTTTCGAGGTGCTTCACAAGACGAATTTCCCTATGGGCTTGCTTCGCAAGACGAAAACGTCTTGCGAGTTTGCTTCCTTTTTCGTATAACTGTTAATACCCGGGGAATCCGTGCTCTGCAGGATGAAAAACTTGCAAGACTAAGCGACTCGCGGAATGAATTATTTTTGTCTTGCGAAGCACCACTGTATAAGCTAAAGAAGCTATAGCTTACGGCCCCACTCACTTGGGAGCCAGTGTGGTATAGTGGTTAAGAGAGGTGGACTTGTAATCTGGTGAACTGGGTTCATAGAATCATAGAATCATAGAGTTGGAAGAGACCACAAGGGCCATCGAGTCCAACCCCCTGCCAAGCAGGAAACACCATCAGAGCACTCCTGACATATGGTTGTCAAGCCTCTGCTTAAAGACCTCCAAAGAAGGAGACTCCACCACACTCCTTGGCAGCAAATTCCACTGTCAAACAGCTCTTACTGTCAGGAAGTTCTTCCTAATGTTTAGGTGGAACACCGAGTCTCCCTCCTCTAGGTTGTTTTCTGCTGCTCCAGAGAAGCGGACACGGAGCAATGGTTCCAAACTACAAGAAAGAAGATTCCACCTAAACATAAGGAAGAACTTCCTGACAGTAAGATTCTATGATTCTATGATTCTATGTGCAAATGGATTTAGATACCTATAAGATCCATCAATTACCATATGCAGTGGTATCTCTGGATGCGAATGGGATCCGTTCCGTAGCCCCATTCGCATCCAGAAGCGAACGCAACCCGCGTCTGTGCGTGCACAGGTTGCGATTCGCCACTTCCGCGCATGCGCGTGATGTCATTTTGACCGTCTGCGCATGCGCGAGCGGCGAAACCCAGAAGTAACATGCTCCGTTACTTCTGGGTCGCTGCAGCGCGCAACCCAAAAATACTTATCCCGAAGCTACTTCAACCTGAGGTATGACTATAGCATATATTCAACACAAAAAACAGTGACAACTTGTTGTGGACAAAGGACAGCTGGACATATAACGGGCCCTATTACCTTCGATAGCTTAGGGCCTCATCAAACCTAAATCGGGCCCTGCCTTTGTGAACCAAGACTGTTATGTACTGAAGTTCTTGCCCTGGGCCAGCAGGGGGATACTGTAGAATAGATAGTTTTCACTCAGGTCCACATATGCAAATAAGGGATCGAAAGTGACATTCAGTGATTGGATAGTTACAGAAAATGGTTACTGTTGCGTTCTAGTGGAGCTCTATATAAGCAGGCTGGCTGAACCCTTCAGTTCAGTTCAGTTCTGGCCTGGCCTGTGAATAAACAAGAGCTGTTTGAAGAATCGCTGTGTCGTCTGATATGTTCACCCACAACTTAACAAAGACATTTTGCCGTTTGAACATTCGAAACCCAAAATCTGAGCAGAACAAAACCAGCCAGGAAGATTCCCTCTGCGCCTTTCCTTACTCCGTACCTACAGTGATGACCACGGCGTTCTGCGATGGTGACGCTGGGGAGATGTTTTCCCCTGAAGCAGTGATATTCCGGCCTTGCTTGTCCATTTGGAAGGTCGTGGCGTTGACCTTGGAGTAAAGAGACAAAAAAGGAAAATGAATGCATTTTGATGTATCAACTGAACTCGTGGCCTCTCGATTTTCACGTGGCTTCCTGCCACGTTTTTTAAAAAATTGTTTTTACAGATAATTTCATTGCTTTATTCTTTTATAAACTGCTCTGGGGGTAGATTTCCCCACCCTCAATCAAACAACATATAATTTTTATGAAATGAAAATAGGCAAAACACCTGCAGATTCCATCCACCACTCTGATATTTCTCAAGCTCACCAGAAACCAGCACTTGGGAGATGCCGCGTTGGTTCCGCAGACCATCATTTTGTTGTCCAGCTTCTCAATCACTTGGATGAAATTATCACAGTCCTCCGATGAGGAAAGGTGATAGGGAGGGGAGAGGAAAAACACAGAAGCATATTGATTTATTCTAACATTTATGACCCACACTTCCATGGCATTCTTCAAGGTGGCTTCAATAAAACCGAGCCATCGATATTTGTAAAACAACAACAACAAAAACACAAACCGCAATAAAAGCAGCAATGTATATTCGTTAGAAATGGGGACAGTTCTACTTTGTTAAAAAGTGACCTGTGCTCCAGTGTGAATTTAAAAATTGCTGCTGTTTCTCTTGGAGGGACGTTGTAGGGAAATACCTTTGTTCCTCAAGCCCCAACCCCCCTTGCCATTGATAACCTCTTGCTGCTGGAAAACATGAGTTTGCATTTTGTATACACACACTTGAAATATTTACATTTAACATTTTCAGTGCAATAAATGCATTTTTTTAAAATAAAAAAAACAGGGGAGGGGGATACAGAAAACAGAGAAGAAATAAAGGTATATATACGGTATATATGGGTGTGTGTGTAAAATAATATATTTCTAGAGAGCATGAGTTGATTAACCATGCCCTCCTTGCCACTAGGGGGTGCCAACTATTTACCGTATTTTTTGCTCTATAAGACTCACTTTTTCCCTCCTAAAAAGTAAGGGGAAATGTGTGTGCATCTTATGGAGCGAATGCAGGCTGCACAGCTATCCCAGAAGCCAGAACAGTGAGAGGGATCGCTACTTTCGCTACGGTAATTTAATGCAGCCTTTCTAGCCCTAAGGTATACAGCAAAATGCATCCCAAAACAGGCGCCCAGATTGGCTGTGGAGGTGCTGATCCCAGGAGATTTACACAATGGTCTGTGCCAGCTGTTGGCTTAACATCTGTGAAGGGTCCTCAACAAACATGGAGGCTGGGAGTTCTGTCAGGGTGGCCCCTAAAAGATGCATTGCGCAGACTGAGACCTGAGTCAGCGGTAGCTTAATTGGGCCAGCTGGGATCCTACTGGCTCCTTGCATCGTCACGTGATCCCTGCTGGCGCTGCAGTACCCCCTCCAGCCACTGGTAGCGCTGCAGCACAAGTGGGGCAGGAAGTTGAGACACGCCCCCCACCATTGTCCCCTCTTACATTTTGTAGTTCACTGATCCAGGTCCCCACAACTCCTTACCCCTGCTGCTCTGGACTTGCTTTTACAGTCCTTTTCCGCCTTCTCATCAGCCTTCAGGGGGACCTGGAGCAAGGAGAGAGACCCTGGTGAGGAAACTGGGGGACGCCAACCCTACGCCCCCCGCGAAAACTAGGAGGCTATTTCACCCCGTGCTGGTCCCGGGATGCAGCTCAAGAGAAAGAGGACATCAGGATAGAAATGCAGGAATTTGCCTTCTACTGAGTCAGAGGTTTTGTCAGACTGGTGACTGGGAGCAGCTGCTGAGACCGCATAACACCTGTCTTGAAAGACATACATTGGCTTCCAGTACGTTTCCGAGCACAATTCAAAGTTGATGCTGACCTTTAAAGCCCTAAACTGCCTCAGCCCAGTATACCTGAAGGAGCATCTCCACCCCCATCGTTCTGCCCGGACACTGAGGTCCAGCGCTGAGGGCCTTCTGGCGGTTCCCTCACTGCAAGAAGCGAAGTCACAGGGAACCAGGCAGAGGGCCTTCTCGGTGGCGCGCCCTCCCTGTGGAACTCCCTCCCCATCAGATGTCAAGGAAATAAACAACTATCTGACATTTAGAAGACATCTGAAGGCAGCCCTGTTTAGGGAAGTTTTTAATGACTGATGTTTTCATGTATTTTTAATCTTTTGTTGGAAGCTGCCCAGAGTGGCTGGGGAAACCCAGCCAGATGGGTGAGGTATAAATAATAAATAAAATAATAAAATAAAAATTAATAAATAATTGTCTACAATGACTGGGAACATCTCTCCAGGGTTTCGGAAAGGAAGATTCCCAGCCCTGCCTGGGGAAGCCAGGAATTGAACCTGTGACGTTCTGCAACCAAAGCAAGAGCTCTACAGCCGAGCTACATCCCTTCCCTGGTTGTTCATTTCAGCACCACGGACACCTCCTAGGGAGAAACGTGCTCCCTAGTAACCCAAGCCCTTCTGAGCCTTGACCTCAGAACATACAGAGCTTTGCTGGATCAGACCAATGGCCCGTCTAGTCCAGCATCCTGTTCTCACAGTGGCCAGATAGCTGCCCCAAAGGGAAACGCACAAGCAGGATTCGAACTCAAGAGCAACTCTTCCTTAGCTGCAGTTTTCCGGCAACTGTCATTCAGAAGCATCACTGCTTCCAGAGCACAGTGATCAGGCCTAGTAGCCACATCTCCTCCATGAATTTGTGTAACCCTCTTTTAAAACCATTCTGATTGCTGGCAATCTGTTCCTCTGGTGGAAGCGAGTTCCGCAGATTAACTGTGCCCCCTGAAGCTCTGTACCTCTTTTGGAGTGACTTCGGAGTCCGTAAACGTCAAGAGCAACAGCTTCCCCCGGCCTCCGACGAGGACCTGGTTGGAGCCGGGCTCGTGGAACATGGCCGCCGGTCTCTCACGTTCACCGAAATTGAACCTCTGGGCATCTGAAAGGAGAGGCGGTCATATTGGTCACGGTTGGAGATGCGGTGGAGAAATAGGAACAACAACACAGTGGTACCTTGGGTTACAGATGCTTCAGGTTACAGACTCCACTAACCCAGAAATAGTGCTTCAGGTTAAGAACTTCGCTTCAGGATGAGAACAGAAATCGTGCTCTGGTGGCACGGCGGCAGCAGGAGGCCCCATTAGCTAAAGTGCTACCTCAGGTTAAGAACAGTTTCAGGTTAAGAACAGACCTCCAAGAACGAATTAAGTACGTAACCCGAGGTACCACTGTACATATGTGGTGGAGGTGTGAGTGGTCATAAAGTTATTATTTAGCGACAGAGATTTATAAGATTTCTCTTTATTTGGTTTCAGAGTTCCTACGGAGCAGGGCTTCGAAGAGAGTAGAGACTCTCCCATGAACCTCAGCGATTTGCTAGGCGTTCAAGGGATAAAGCCGTCTTTTGAAATGTTACTGTCCTGTCTGCACCAGCCTGGGGCTTTGGAGCCTGAATGGATCTGGGCCCTGAGGTCTCCTTGGAGGAAGGGGGCGTGCGTGTAGAGGAGCTGTATGATTGCATAGAGGGAAGATTTGCCTTTGTTGCTCCGCCCCCTCTGTGGCCCCCAGATAGGCTGCCGAGAAGGGATCATGGCCCTCAGACTGGAAAAATGGTTCTGCTTTCTCTCTTCGGAGAGAGAAAACGGGAACTGTCTTCCACTTAAGCGCGTGTACAACGGAACAATCTCCATTCTGCTGCCTCATCCGTCCAGAGAGCTCCTCTTCCACGGCGGCGATATTAATGTGGTTAATGCATAATACATGGGCTTAAAAAATAAAATCAGGCAGAGAAAGGGCAGAGGAGAACACTGAACAGTGGGTGGTGGCGCAGAAACCAAGAGTGGCAGTGGGCTCTTTACAAAAATATACAATTAAAAATAAACCTGCCCTGTTTTAATTACACCCCATGAGCAGGACTGGAGGGCCACCCTTGGCCCTGAACCTGAAATTCCCCATCACGGATTGATCTTATATCTTATCCATCCATCTATGGCAGGCATCCCCCAAACGTGGCCCTCCAGATGTTTTGGGACTACAACTCCCCTCATCCCTGACCGCTGGTCCTGTCAGCTAGGGATGATGGGAGTTGTAGTCCCCAAACATCTGGAGGGCTGAGTTTGCCTATGCCTGGTTTAGGGTGTGGTTGTTTGTTTGTGATTGGCTGTGGCGAATTTTATTTTCGTGTGTGAGTGGAGTGGGTGTTTTGGATAAGGTTAATAATAATAATAATAATAATAATAATTTATTATTTTTACCCCGCCCATCTGGCTGCGTCCCCCAAGCCACTCTGGGCGGCTTTCAACAAAACACTAAAATACAATAACCTATTAAACATTAAAAGCTTCCCTAAACAGTTCCCTAAACTACCCAATATGGCTAAACAGTTAGCCATATTGATTCGTATGCTGTTGGTGGATTCTTGCCGTTTGTCTTGTATGTACAAAATACTACTCCAGGCACCCCCAAACTCGGCCCTCCAGCTGTTTTGGGACTACAACTCCCATCACCCCTGACCACTGGTCCTGTTAGCTAGGGATGATGGGGGTTGTAGTCCCAAAACAGCTGGAGGGCCGAGTTTGGGTGTGCCTGATCTATGGTGCCCATTGGGGCAGATTGGGCGGAACGCAAGGAGCCCGGCAGTAGGTGGCTCCAGAGAGCCAATGGCAGGCAGGAAACCACTAATTCTAGTTTTGCATCTCTTCTCCTCCTTCTGAAAAGTGCAATGCTGGGGGAGATGAGGAGGAGGAAGCCCCCTAATGGTTCCTCCCCCCGGACTGGTTGTGAGCCGGCCGGCGGGTGGGGAGTTGCCTGAGAGCAGAGTGAGGCCAGTGGGGCCCTGCACCATTCATCCTGATGGACCAACCTCTCCACTGGCATACCCACAACATCCTTTCCAAGTCCCTAGCAAACTGCCCTGCTCACCTTTTAAATGAGGGGTTCCCCCAAGGTGAGTGGTAGCGCCCCCTGGAGGGTGGTGAAATTACCTAGGGGGTGCCAAGAGGCGGTGGGAGGTCACTGGGGGTGTAAATGACCACCAGACTCCGAAAAGCTGGCATCACCGGAGCACGTTCCTTGAATTAATTAATCTGAACAGTTTTGATTACATTTGCAATTAACCGTTACTGTTTCGAATGTGATCGTGTTTTTATTGTGCAAACTGCTATTCTGAATAATGCTTTTTTATAGGGGAAAAGGACATTAGGGGTGGGTTGGCGCTGTGGGTTAAACCACAGAGCCTAGGACTTGCTGATCAGAAGGTTGGCGGTTCGAATCCGCACGACGGGGTGAGCTCCCGTTGCTCGGTCCCTGCTCCTGCCAACCTAGCAGTTCAAAAGCACATCAAAGTACAAGTAGATAAACAGGTACCGCTCCGGCGGGAAGGTAAATGGCGTTTCTGTGCGCTGCTCTGGTTCGCTAGAAGCGGCTTAGTCATGCTGGCCACATGACGCGGAAGCTGTACGCCGGCTCCCTCCGCCACAACCCCAGAGTCGTCCACGACTGGACCTAATGGTCGGGGTCCCTTTACCTTTTTACTTTATGGAGCAAAGGTTTGGGGACCACTGATTCTTGCAATGCTATGGTTTGGACTAGATCCCTCTGGATCCCTTCCAGGTCTGCGATTCTGCAAACCTATGCTTCAAACCTCCCTAGCTCCTTTGCCCTGTGCTAACATTTTTGAATTCTGGTGCTGGAGGAAACTCTTGAGAATCCCATGGACTGCAAGAAGATCAAACCTCTCCATTCTGAAGGAAATCAGCCCTGAGTGCTCACTGGAAGGACAGATCGTGAAGCTGAGGCTCCAAGACTTTGGCCGCCTCATGAGAAGAGAAGACTGCCTGATGTTGGGAAAGATGGAGGGCACAAGGAGAAGGGGACGACAGAGGACGAGATGGTTGGATAGCGTCTTCGAAGCTACAAACATTTGTCTGACCAAACTGCGGGAGGCAGTGGAAGACAGAAGTGCCTGGCGTGCTCTGATCCATGGGGTCACGAAGAGTCGGACACGACTAAACGACTCAACAACAACAACAACATTGCAGTGGGGTTGAGGAGCGGGGAGAGCGTTTATGGGGAAATTTCCCCAACGTCACTCTTGGCTGGAAACTGTCCATCTTCCACAAATGGGGGAGCTGAACTGGGAACCCGGAATGGGCATTCAAAGGGCTGGAAACCAGAGCATCCCACCTGGTCCTTGAGAGACTCTCTCTCTCTCTCTCTCTTGCAGAAATGCTGCTTAAACCCACAGGCTTTCCTTTCTGGGGGCTTTTCTAACAAATGTGTCGTGATGAGGAGCAGCGTGCAATTTGGGTCTGCGAGGGCGAGCCCTGAGGGTGGCAACCGCGTATCGGAGAAGGAATCTGGGGCGTTGTTTTTGTGTTCCCTGCCTCCCCTCCTCTCGGAGCTCGCAGCTCTCTTTTTATCCGCACTGCAGAGAGTGCCAAGTCTAGCCTGACCCAGTCTATAAAATCTCCTCCTCCTCTGTTTCTCTGCAAAAAAAAAGCCTCCTGTTTTTGGAAGAGAGCGGCTGTCTTGCTGGCTGCCAGCCAGGCCCTGCAATCCCATCTCAGGTGTGGCACTGCCTCTGGTGCCAAGGGGAAAGAGATGCCCAGGTCTCAGGTATGCCTGAAAGCAGCACTATCTGGTCTGGGAAACCTCCGAGTGTGCAGGGATCCCCTGAGGAGGTGCAGAGTGCCTTTCCTACCTTCTTCAAAGCGTTGAGAAAAACCCGATGTGCAGAGATTCTCTGAGGACGTGCAGAGTGCATCTTTCTGCAGTAAAGGGGACAAACAGCTGCTTGGCCTCTTCAAAGGCCATTTATTCCTACCTACTAGACATTGCTCAGATCCCAGGAGGCAGAACCGGTGTGTGTGTGTGTGTGTGTGTCTAGACCCCAGTTGTGCCAGTTCCTAGATGGCTATGGAATTTGGAGGCATGATTTGGCAAAAGCCAGGAAATCTGGGGGAGAGGGGCAGCATAGGGGTTTTTAATGGCTATAGTTAGCTATGAAGACCCCCATGGAGCATCCAGATGCAGAGGCAGTCTACCTGTAGCAACGCGGCCGGAGAAGGCTGTTGCCATGGTGGCCTAGTGGAGGGCTTCACAGGAGTGTCTGAATGGCCATTGTGGGGAACTGGTCTAGGCCAGACCCCATCAGATGGACCCCGCTCAAGAGGGTTCTTCCTGCTAGCCGTGGTCGTTCAGAATGGAACCTCCATTTACAAAGGCAGTCTACCCCTTCATTAGGGCACAGGGAGAGCCTCACCTTGCAGCGTAAAGGAAAAGAGCTGGTGGTTTCAGACCTCATGTGTGGGCTTCCCTTGGGATGTCCTTATGTCCATCCCCGTCCCCCCAAAAGACCCCATGTGGTGTAGTCGCTAGAGTGTCAGACTAGGACCTGCGAGAGGCCAGGGTTCAAATCTCCACTCGTCCACTTGGGGGCCAGCCACGGCCTCTCAGCCTATCCTACCTCGCAGGACTGTTGTGGGCATTACACGAGGAGGAGAACCATGGGCGTCGCTTTGAGCTCCGTAGAGGAAAAAGGTGGAACATAAACGCAATAGCAAGAAATAAATAAAAAGCCAAAGCATTTGTGCATTTGAGGCCTTAGCCCCAGAGTAAAACAAAACAACAACCCAGCCGGAGTGAAAATGTTGGGCAGGCCCAATGTCCGGCCTCCCTGCTTTCGCAGCAGCCAAATGCCCTCGGTTACCTAGAAGTCCAGATAGACTGCCTCTGGACCTGGAGGTTCCACAAGAATCTCAGAAGAGCCCGGTTGCTGGATCAGGCCCAGAGGGGCCCATCTAGTCCAGCATCATGTTCTCACAGCAGCCAACCAGGTGTCCCAACGAGAAGCCCTCCAGCAGGACCCGAGCGCAAGAACACCCCTGTCCGTTTGTGGTTCTCCGCAACTGGCCTCCAGAGTCCAACAGAGGACGGAGGACATAGCCATTGTGGTCAGGAGCGAACGATAGGCTTCTCCTCCTTGAATTTGCCTTGTCCCTCTATTAAGCTGATTCATTTGCTGCCAAAATGGACTATTTAGTGGCACAAGACCCTCAGGAAGCTGGCCTTATGCCCTTGGTCAATCTAGCCCAGTATTGTCCACACAGACTGGCAGCGCCTCTCCGGGGTTTCAGACGGAGGGTCTCTCCCGGCTATTGAACCCGGGTCTGTCTGCAAGTATTCCCTGCACTGACTGGTAGCAGCTCTTTGGGTTTTCAGAGGGAGAAGGGTGGCCATTGAAAGTGGGGCGAAGCAGATGTTCTGCCCCAGAGCCGCTGCTCTGCCCAACAACATCAAGATGGAAACTTCTTGTGCCTCTTCAAATCACACATCTGTGAATCACAAGGGTGAGATAAGCCAAGAGGCGGTTTGCCACCCGCCCCAGATGTCTATGGGTCCAGGAAAAATTGTGGGGGTCTTGGATTAGGGATGTAGGAAACCCAGCTCCTACCAGATCGGGCTGTTTGTCTGTCTGGAGCAGGCCTGTCGGCTTTGAGTGACGGCATCTTTCAAGGATCTGAGGCCGGGGGAGAAACAAAATCCACTTTCATCTGCTAACCTGGTTTTTATTTTTATTTTTAAATCCCGGGGACTGAACCTGAACTCTTCTGCTGATGCTCTACCCCTGAACTACAGTTTCCCCAGCAAGTTCTGCTGAAATCATTCCGCAGAAGTGGAAGCCGGTCTCATGATGACACAGCCCTCGCCCTTCTCTGAAATGAAAGAGACTCCTGCCTCTGAAGTTTAAATGATTTTAATTGCAAATATGGATGTTTTCACAATTATAAAATGCACAGTATATTAGGAAGGTGTATGCCTCATGAAAGGCGACGATGGCATTTCATAAACAAACAATTCAGCTTCGGACACACCCTATATTTAGAGCCCAATGCTGGGAACTGTAGTTTAAGGGTGCAGGGAATTGCAGTTTGGTGGGCGGTCAACCACAGTTCCCAGGATTCTCAAGTGGTGGGAAGTCATGTGATTTAAATTTAGGGTGTGGAGGTAGACTTCGTCCCACGCAATGGTGATGCTTAATCCTAGGATCACTCAGAGAAGCTTGCAAACGAGTTTGGTCCCTAATTGTTTGTACTGCAGCATCCCTGATTGCCTATCACCACCGATTTACAGAGTTCAATGCACTCATCACTACGACGCCTCATGATATTCAGGCTCCTTCAGGCTTCTGCCACTGAGCTCATGGCTCAGTATAGGATCAGAGGAAGCTGCCTTATACCCAGACAGAGCTTCATCGAGCTCAGAAGTGCCTACACTGACTGGCAGCAGCTCTCCAGGGTTTCAGGCACGGGTGCGGGTGGGATCTTTCCAAGCCCTATCTAGAGATGCCAGGACTTGAACCCGGGACCTTCTGCAAGCCAGGCAGATCCCCTACCACCAAGTAATGGGCCTTCCCTGCTGCAGACTAGCAAGGACCACACCTGAAAGCTGCAAAAGTGATTTAAGGAAGGGCGTTCGCTCCAGATCTTCCAACCAACCCTAGATATGTTTTTAAAAAACCTGTCATTATCTTATGTAATATTTGAAGCATGTCTGGAAGTGAGAGCTGGACCATAAAGAAGGCTGATCGCCGAAGAATGGATGCTTTTGAATTCTGGTGCTGGAGGAGACTCTTGAGAGTCCCATGGACTGCAAGAAGATCAAACCTCTCCATTCTGAAGGAAATCAGCCCTGAGTGCTCACTGGAAGGACAGATCCTGAAGCTGAGGCTCCAATATTTTGGCCACCTCATGAGAAGAGAAGACTCCCTGGAAAAGACCCTGATGCTGGGAAAGATGGAGGGCACAAGGAGAAGGGGACGACAGAGGACGAGATGGTGGGACAGTGTCTTCGAAGATACAAACATGAGTCTGACCAAACTGCGGGAGGCAGTGGAAGACAGAAGTGCTTGGCGTGCTCTGGTCCAGGGGGTCACGAAGAGGCGGGCATGACTAAACGACTCAACAACAACAACAATATTTGAAGCCTGTTGGGCCTCCCTCTTGGCGCTGCTTTGGAAAACCAGGATTCTAGCTGCTCAGATAGACTGCGCCTGCTCAGGAAGCTCTGGTGCAAATAGATAAAGGAAAACACCCCCCCACCCAATGCTGTCTAATGACACAGGGACATTGCCCGCCTTTCATCTCTGATCTGGCAGTGGGATTATCTGTCTGGAAGCCACATCTGTCCCCCCAGACATCTGCATTGCACGGCAAGCAAGATTTGGTTCTAGCAAGAAAGATGTGCACCGCCGGGTCTGGCAAAACAAAACGTCTTGACCCAAAGGAACAGGCAGATGGTATTATAATTGCCTTGGGAGGGGTGCGCTTGGAATGCACTTTGCTGTGTCAGGCTGTAGCCACCAGAAGAAGGTTAATAATAATAATAATAATAATAATAATAATAATAATAATAATAATAATAATAGCCTTTGCTGCCACGCCCTGTAACCTGACTGCTTTCCTTGGAAGTTGCAGGCTGGCTTCATTCAAAAGAGACTTTTGTCTGGCAACAGGGCGTGGGGTATCGAAGTTCTGAGTCGGCTTGTTGGCAGGACACCTGCCTGGCATGCAGAAGGCATGCAATCCCCAGAGGCATCATCCCCAGGCAGGGCTGGGAAAGACTTCTGGTCTGGAACCCGGGAGAGCAGCTGCCAGTCAGTGTTGGGAATGCTGAGCTCCAGAGACCAATGAGCCTGTCTTGGTAAAAGGCAGCTTCTCATGGGTTGCCTCCGGCGCTAGGCGTTCTCAGAGTGGACCCAATGAAATCAATCCTTTCAATGGGTCTACTCTGAGTAGATGGGGCTGCCCATCCTGCCCACAAGTGAAATCCCCGCCTGTCAGACTTGAGAGCGAGAGATGAAAACAAGCAGCTTGGTCGGCTCAGAGTGACTGAGCCAGACCCGGTCCTCTCTAAAATGTGCTTAATGATAAACAGGTTTCCGTGGCAACCGCCTCCTCCTCCTGCAACATGCCTCTGTGCAAAAGGAATGCATAACATCTTAGGTTATATATCTGTTTTTCTACCGAGTATCTCAAAGCTGGGTTGGGGGACGACACCCACAAATGGACCCTGACCATGAAAGGATTAGCAGACCCCCAATTTTCAGGCTGGTGGGGTGAGCTCCTCCTGAAACGCAGAGCGACCACCTAGGATGTCCTGAACACAAATCTGCAAATAGTTTCTCATGCAGAAAGCTGAACAGAGGTAATTCTAACCTGTTCTTATTACCAATCTCCTGCAACTACCATGCATTAAATAAAGTTAAAAGCTATCATATATACACCCCCCCTTTTTTTTTGGAGGGGAGGGAATGTTTCTGGTTAAATCATCTAAGATGAATGCAAAATTGGCTTTTTTTTTAAAAAAAAAGAAATTGCAGGCACTATTATAATAAAAAAATAGTTCTCTCACAAACCTTGCAGATTGAGCTTCAGCCTGGGCACCTTTTGGGAGGAGGCGAGGCAGAGGATGGAGAGCAGGTAAAAACGGAGGCCTCTCATCTTTTTTTAGGGGGGGGGGTATCTGTGTGGGGAGGAAGAGAGAATGTCTGCTTCCCGAGAATGGATGTCTGCAGCAAGGAAAACTCCACAGGCGCTGTTTTTCCTCTGGCTTCTGTCAAGAGCTGAGTGCACTCCTCCTCCCAGCTCTCGCTATCCTAATTTATAGCCCCTTCGAAATAAATAAATAACTACATCCCCACCAACCCGGCAGAGGAGAAACAAACGTCAGCATAGCTTCCTCGAGGGGGGGGGGGAAACCATGACCAACCATCACCGCCTGCCCTGCCCCTTGTTTTAAGTCGCAGGCAAAAGAGAACTGCACAGCAAAGAGATTTGCAAGGTGGCAGAAGGAAAATGGGGAGAAATCCAATCTGGTCGCTCAGGGAATGTCCCTGGGGGGAAATGGCCAGCCCAGAAAGGGGTGGGATGCTTTCAGAGCCGGCTCTGTTGTTGAGTGATGGGCAGAGGTGGCCCTTAGTGCCTGGCTTACAATGGACATATTGTCAGTCAGTCAGTTTTATTGCACATAGCCAAAGGCTGCCGCAGTGTACAATAACCTGGCTATTTTCAATTATGGTTAATTAATTAAAGACTCCCTGCTTTAATGACACAAAGGGGGAAGAGTGAAGGGGTTGTGCTCATGGGATAAATGCTCATTTATGTATCAGTTTATATATCAGTGGGGCTGTGGGTTAAACCACTGAGCCTAGGACTTGCTGATCAGAAGGTCGGCGGTTCAAATCCCCAAGGTGAGCTCCCGTTGCTTGGTCCCTGCTCCTGCCAACCTAGCAGTTCAAAAGCACGTCAAGGTGCAAATAGATAAATAGGTACCACTCCAGTGGGAAGGTAAACGGCATTTCCATGCACCGCTCTGGTTCGCCAGAAGCGGCTTAGTCATGTTGGCCACATGAACCGGAAGCTCTACGCCGGCTCCCTCAGCCAGTAAAGCGAGATGAGCGCTGCAACCCCAGAGTCGTCCACGACTGGACCTAATGGTAATCCAAGCGGGAGATAACTAGAGCATAGAATCATAGAATCATAGAATCCTAGAGTTGGAAGAGACCACAAGGGCCATCGAGTCCAACCCCCTGCCAAGCAGGAAACACCATCAGAGCACTCCTGACATGTGGTTGTCAAGCCTCTGCTTAAAGACCTCCAAAGAAGGAGACTCCACCACACTCCTTGGCAGCAAATTCCACTGTCGAACAGCTCTTACTGTCAGGAAGTTCTTCCTAATGTTTAGGTGGAATCTTCTTTCTTGTAGTTTGGATCCATTGCTCCGTGTCCACTTCTCTGGAGCAGCATGCACCTGCCTACTTAACAGCCTAGCAGCTGAGTCCCATACGAGCTTCAGCCTCTGGACAGTCTTCCAGGGTAGCCCCACGGACAGCACATTACAGTAGTCCAAGCGGGAGGTCATCAGAGCACGGGCAACTGAAGCCAGGGAGATCTGCCTACTCAGACATTTAGAAAGTTAATGCAGGTCTTCACCTGCTTTTAAATCTATTGTTATTTCCTAAGGGCTTTCACTCCTGCTGTTAATTTTCCCTAGCGGCAAATCTTATTGCTTTATCTTTTTTTTTTTCAGAGGGTTTTTTTTAATACGTATATAAACAACCCAGCAGCGTATAAACTTTATGAAATAAATAAATAAAACGTGGACACTCTGTTCCGTTAGCACAGGTATAAGTGCTCCCAGGACACCAATGAGTGGCGTGTACTGACTCAGAACAAGATAATAAAAATTTCCCACGCAGGGCAAGTAGGGAGCTTTCTACAGTAGTTGCAGAAGTGAACACAGTGCTTTTTTTTTCTCCCTCAAAAAATGTTTAGGGGTACTCTCACTTTCCTACTCCTATTGAAATACTGCCCCCCGATGAGGCCAAACTTAGATTCACAAAATGTTTACGGGTGTGCGTACCTCTGCGTTTCCCCAGGGGAAAAAAAGCACTGAGTGGACATAACAAGCGTCTGGCCGTTCAGTCAGATTAAAGAAAGGCTCCTAGAGTGCACTGTCCTTTTCTCAAAACAGATTCCGCAACGGGGAGCCTGCAAGCAGCACCCCAGAACAAGACCTCTCTCTCCCCTCCTTTGGTTTCCAGCAACCAATATTCAGAATGCGGGAGGAGACTCTTGAGAGTCCCATGGACTGCAAGAAGATCAAACCTCTCCATCCTGAAGGAAACCAGCTCTGAGTGCTCACTGGAAGGACAGATCCTGAAGCTGAGGCTCCAAAACTTTGGCCACCTCATGAGAAGAGCAGACTCCCTGGAAAAGACCCTGATGTTGGGAAAGATGGAGGGCCCAAGGAGAAGGGGACAGCAGAGGACGAGATGGTGGGACAGTGTTCTTGAAGCTACGAACATGAGTTTGACCAAACTGCAGGAGGCAGTGGAAGATAGGAGTGCCTGGTGTGCTCTGGTCCAGGGGGTCACAAAGAGGCGGACACGACTAAACGACTAAACAACAACAGCAACGATATTCAGAAGCATTTCTGCCTGCACCTGCGGAGGCTGAACAGCCATCATGCCATCAAAAGCCCTCTTCTCCAAGAATACTCTTTTATTATAATTTTTTTATTGATTTCTTAACATATCAGTCCCAACAGTCATACAACATATCTTCTTATCTTATACAATGTTTTAGACTTCCGTCAACACCTCTGATGATTTTCCGTTCTTTATCACTTATTCTGCATTTCTTAATTTCTATATTGCATTTAGTTGTCCTTAATTCTTTTCATAGTCTTTCTTGTAATATTTCAAGAAAACCCACCTTACACAACTTCTTGCAGTCCTACTAGCATAATCTGTTCATCACAATTACTTTTCAGATAGTTCATATATTTACTCCAGTCCTCTAAGAATCTCTGATCCTGCAGGTTTCAAATCCTTCCTGTTATTTTATCTAATTCTGCATAGTCCATCAATTTCATCCTCCATTCTACTTTTGTCAGTAATTCTTTATTCGTCGGTAGTTCTTCTTGCTTCCATTTTTGTGCCAGTAATATTATTGCTGCTGTCATTGCATATAAAAACAGCTTACAACCCTGTCTGTCAATATCATCTCCTACAATGCCACCAAGAATTCTCTTTTAAAGCCATCACTGCCTCATGTGGCAGGGAGTTCCATAGTCCAGCTATGAAGGACTGTGCTGGATCTTTGCTTCGCTGAATGTCCACATTCCCTAGTCTTACGAGAGAGGAGGAAGAGCTTTCCTCCGCCCGCTTCCTCCAGTTCAAGCATCATTTTGTAAACTCCCGTTATGTTTTTTTTTAAATTGCTTTTCCTATGTGTAGAAGAATACATAACCAAAAGATGCTCCAACAAGAATTTATTGATATGTATAGACTGATTTCACAAAGTTAAGTTAAGCTAAGCTAAGCAGATATATAAGAATGAATGTTTAATTATTAAGTTACAAAATTACAATCTCAATAATAAAGTTACAAAATAATAACAAGGTTGGGTGAAGACACAGGGCAAGAAATAAGAAATGGATAAATGTTGGTACATAATGAAATGTGAAAGTGTGAATTTATGAATCTAATGTATATGTGTCAATATGTAAAGATTTCATATATGTATTGCAGCATTAATAATAAATAAATCAAGTGCAATTTTTTTTTTTAAAAAAAATCGCTTTTCCTCCAAACTAAAAAAAAAATCCCAGAGGCTTTTCCTCACAGGCGAGACGCTCCACCCCCTTGATCCTGTGGGTCGAATTCCCCGCCGGAGGCGAAATCAAGCCTTAGATGAGCTCTCCTTCCAAAGGAATCGCAGGGCTGGAAGGGAACCCCTGAGGTCATCCATCTGAACCCCGCCCGTGCAATGCGGGAAGTCGGACCTGATCTCTCTCTCTCTCTGCCCGCTGGAGTCTCGCCAGAGGAGAGGAAGCATCGCACCAGTTGGAGAACGAAGATGCTCTTCTGGCACAGCTTGAACTAAAAAGGGAGAGCATTTTAAGATCAATTGGGGAGGGCGTGGGAAACAGGAGGCAGCGGAGCCGGCAGGACATCCATTTAGTATTGCCCATCACAAGCAGAAAGCCTCCGGCCTCCTCTATCTCCTCCTCCCAAAGCATCTCTATTCCTGGTGCCTGAAACCTTAATCGCTTCTGGGAACAGCAGGTTGGGTACCAACATCAGCACCACCGCCTCTGATGCGGCGCCCTCTTCTGGTCACGCCTGGGCTCTGCAGCCTCCTGGCGCACCCAAAATGAAGAAATAAAACCCCACGTTGCCGTGTCACGCATCTTTAAAGGGAGCGTGCGTAAAAAAGGGCTTTGTATCCGAAATCAAACTGCCCATCTTCACCGCCCTCCCCAGCAATAAGATGAGCAGAGTCCAAGTAAGCGCTACTACTCAGAGTAGACCCATTGAAATGAATGGATCTAAGTAGTGTCCGGTTTTTTTGCCTGCGTGTGACTATGCAAAAATATGCACGTTGTATTCAGAATTCTGTTTTTTTAATTTTCAAAGATCTTTATTGAAACTTAACATATATACATAATAACCAAAATTCCCAATGATTCCCTCACATAAAATATAATACCTAAATTACAACAGATGCATAATTATACACTTAATTATAAAACCCACCTCCCACCCTCTACTTCCCTCCACAGCAATTCAACTTCTTTATATTTCTTTCTACCTTTTTTCCTTGCATTCTATAATACAGTAAATTATTTTTGTTAAATTCTGATTTTTCCTTCCTTCTTTCTTTCTTTTGTTATTGCTTACATTTTTTTAGTCTAAGCCTATTAACATGTCAATTTTAGAACAAAATGTTTTAGGTTGTATTCAGAATTAAGCTGCCCCTCTTTCCTCTCTTAAACAGCGTTTAGCTACTCAGAGGAGACCCACTGAAAAGGATGGGCCAGAGTTAGTTTGCTCGGAGTGGAATTAATGTCGGATAACACAGCCCCATAATTTTGCAAAGCGTTTGCTGGAGTGATTTGCAGAGATGTCTGAGAATTATGAGCAATGTTACATCAGCACGGCTTTCAGTCAACAGGAATCTGCCATTTTTGGCACCCACAATCCGTTTGATTTCTTGTCGCTATGGGTACTGTACTTGGAATAAATTTTCCCACAAAATGACAGAGGGCAAGGCGGATCTGTTGCTGAGTTTCATTGCTTCAGCCCAGATGGGTGTTATTTCTTTGGGAGAACAGCCCAGTCACTCTGGGCTTAAGGCGTCCGAAATAGGTGTTCCCTGATTCCTTTTAGTATGTCCCCACAAATTTTGTTGTTTAGTCGTGTCCAACTCTTCGTGACCCCTTGGAGGAAAGCACACCAGCCACTTCTGTCTTCCACTGCCTCCCGCAGTTTGGTCAAACTCATGCTGGTAGCTTTGAGAACACTGTCCAACTATCTTGTCCTCTGTCGTCCCCTTCTCCTTGTGCCCTCCATCTTTCCCAACATCAGGGTCTTTTCCAGGGAGTCTTCTCTTTTCATGAGGTGGCCAAAGTCTTGGAGCTTCAGCTTCAGGATCTGTCCTTCCAGTGAGCACTCAGGGCTGATTTCCTTCAGAATGGAGAGGTTTGATCTTCTTGCAGTCCATGGGACTCTCAAGAGTCTCCTCCAGCACCAGAATTCAAAAGCATCCATTCTTTGGCCATCAGCCTTCTTTATGGTCCAGCTCTCGCTTCCATACATCACTACTGAGAAAACCATAGCTTTAACTATACGGACCTTTGTCGGCAAGGTGATGTCTCTGCTTTTTAAGATGCTGTCTAGGTTTGTCATTGCTTTTCTCCCAAGGAGCAGGCATCTTTTAATTTCGTGGCTGCTGTCACCATCTGCAGTGATCATGGAGCCCAAGAAAGTAAAATCTCTCACTGCCTCCATTTCTTCCCCTTCTATTTGCCAGGAGGTGATGGGACTAGTGGCCATGATCTTCCACAAATTTACGTATACTAATTTATTGCAGCTAAGAACCTTGTGCTTGAGTTTGCTTTCTGGTTTTTATGGAAGCCACCCAGAGTGGCTGGGGAGGCCCAGCCAGATGGGCGGGGTATAAATAATAAATTATTATTATTATTATTATTATTATTATTATTATTATTATTATTATTATTTCTCTTCCCTCCCAATCCATTTTCCTTTTGTGCTGTGCCTTTAAAAAAAAATATCAGGGGTGGGGAACTTCTTTTAACCTGAGGGCCAGATCCAAAACCAGTCCACCTACTGTGAGTCTTCTTTTAAAAAAAAACAGATGGGGAGGGCCCCATGACACCTGGTGACTCAAAGTTCACGCTGGGAGACAGGCAAAGAGTTGAGCAGCCTCTCGCCTCTCTCCAAAGGAAGCTTGTGGTAATCCACTTTATTCCGGCGCCGGGGGTCCCAACACTCTCTGCGTTTCGTCATCCTACACACAAGGTCTCTGGAACAGCTAGGGAATCCTAGTTCAAGTTCAAGCTGCCCCAAAAGGAACTGATCCCAGTTCACGTTCGACCCTTTATGAAACAGACTGGTTAAGTTGCTAGTTCAATCTGAGCTCCTCTCAAATGCCTCTTGGCTAAATTTCTTTCCAGCGTTCAAAGCATTGCAAGCTGCTCTGCTGAACTATGAAATAGACTTAAGAATGCTAAGAAAACATCAAAACACACACAACAGTGGAATGTAAATGACTCATTTCCTTCCTATACTTATGATCTTAAAGGCCTAGAGTTCAGAAATTACAGAAGAAGTCAAAGGTGACTGTTATAAGTTTGTGGGGTGAGTGGGCAGATCCCCCTAAATTCTTTAATTAATAAATGTTATAATTTAGCTAATATTTGGAGTATTAAGGGAAGATGCCAGGCACAGGCAGGTTGTACTAGCTAAGGCTTCACAATTGGGACGTTCAGGAGATGACAACTGTGAGATATAAATTCCCTTTCCATGTTTTTATAATTTTAAGGATGCTTTTAGTAATGCTTTCCCATGCGGGTCTAAAGATCTCGATCCACACTTCTGACATTTTAAAGGATGTTCTTAAGCAACAAGGATGTTCTTAAGCAATTGTCTGTAGGACAATAGTGTGTGTGTGTAGAATTTGACAGGAGTTGCAAAATCTGCTCCCCTTCCCTGGGGGGGGGGATGTTGCTAACTGGCATCTGGGACCCCCAGTGACCTGGATTGGGGGCGGAGGACTGCTGCCCACGTCACCGAGATTCCCGGCCGCATCACGCCCCTAGCTGACCAATTGGGGTGGTCGGGGGCGTGGCCACAGGATATTTAAACTGAAGCGCGGCATGACCTCTTTCCGCCTCCTCTCTGGATCTCCCAGTCCAGCCACCCTCTGTTTTTTTTCCCCAATAGATTTTATTGAGATTTTAAAGGTTACAAAAAGAAAAAATAAAGAACAATACAAGAACAAAGAAAAAAAAGAAAAAAACACACGAAAAAAGATGCAGATAATTAAAAAAAAAAAATCAATCCTTTACATAACTTTCTTTCCTTTGCTTATTTCCTTGACCTCCTCACACCTCCCTTTTTTGTATTCTAATTCAATTAGATATTTCAGCAAATCCTTTCCATCTTTATTTTTATCCTAATGATTTATCTTAATATACTATAATTTTACATTCGGTTCTTTCACCAATTAACAATCCATTTTTACTTAATCCTTTATATCATTTCTGCTAAAACCACATTACTTCATTCCAACATCCTTCTAACATTCCTTAATTTTACAATGTTTCTGTAGATAAACTTTAAGTTTCTTCCAATCTTCTTCCACCAACTCTTCTCCTTGGTCTCGGATTCTGCCAGTCATTTCCGCCAGTTCCATATAGTCCATCACCTTCATCTGCCATTCTTCCTGCACCCGCCCTCTTTTTAAGCTTCCCTATGACTTGACCTTGCTAGGGACATATGTCAGCCGCCATATTGGTGGGGCCGGGTAGGAATTTTCCCCACTTGGCAAATTGGCACCAGCCTTTTGGTTTTCGCCTAGCTTGTAGCAATCGTCACAACTTTGTTAGGGAAGCCTTTGGTAGCCTCTAGGTGCCCCTATCCCTTCAAAGGGGTGTGTGGATCCTGTCCAAAGCTTGGTCGTGGGCTAGGACCATGTCATGACCCACTGGCGCCCTTGGGGGCACCCTGATTTCATGTATATCATGTAATAAACAAAAATCTTTCCTTATTCCCTTATGGGGGACACAAGAGCCCTTATAGAGTCCTTTGCAGGTTCTCCATCGGTCGGAGAAAATAACAGAGGCCAACCAGATAATATTGAGAAGCAAAGCAGCTAGTAAGCCTGATCTTTGTTGAACTGTTGCAACAGGGTGCTCCCCCCACACGCAGGAAAGGAGGAGGACCCAGAACAAAGCTGTGTCCGCTCTTATATAGACATTTTAAATTGCCCGCCCTGGAGTCCAAGACCACCCCCAGAAACACCATACCTACATCACAGAAAGGGCGGTCTACAACAGAAATCTGAGTGCGTTGTTTACCTCCTGTCTGGCAGGTTACCTGTTAATGCTCACTTGATTGGATACCCTGGGGAGCCTGGCCAGTCTTTTGTAATGATAAATACTTAGTTCCTGAGCCAGGTCACAGGCTCACCCTATTCATACACAGACATACCCTTAAGACAGGATTTGTGAAGGAAAAGACAATGGGGAGGCTTTTCCATTTTCCTTGACCTTGCAGAGGAATATTTGGTCAGTTTGGGAATCAAAATGGTTCCAAGGCTGTTTTCCTGTGCTGCTTCAGACATGTGGTTTATATATTTATGTACATGTTTGCTTGGTACATTTATGAACATTTATTTTATATATATGTCATATATATATATGACCTAATTTTTTTTATTTCAGTCATAAGGCTCCCCCTTCTAGTGGTTTACCCTTAGGAGACACCGTGCAGATGGGCAGAAGTTGGGATATAGTCTGGTGTCACCCAGTTCCTAAATCAAACCACTCACATCTGTAACCAATAAAGTTGTGGCCTATTTTTGCCCATTAACCTAAATTGTCAGTGTCCTCGTGTATCCTTGGTTCTCAAACGCCTTGGTTCCCAAACGCCGAAAACCCGGAAGTAAGTGTTCCAGTTTTCAAACTTTTTCCAGAAACCGAATGTCCGATCTGGCTGTTGGCTATTGTTTCCAGGGCACCCGCACCAATCAGAAGCTGTGCCTTGGTTTTTGAACATTTCAGAAGTCAAACGGACTTCCAGAATGGATTAAGTTTGGTGCTTTTGCTATTTATTTTGTGTTCTTGAGGCTTTTTCAGTTAATTTGTTTTTGTGACTGTGTGGAACCCAGTTCAGCTACTGATTGATTGATTGATTGATTGATTGATTGTGTGACTGTGGAAACAATGACTATCATCAGTGCAGGTAAGAAAAAAATAATAATTTTAATTTTTATCGTCTACAATACCGTCTTATTTATTTTATAGTACAGTGGTACCTCTGGTTAAGAACTTAATTTGTTCTGGAGGTCCGTTCTTAACCTGAAATGTCCTTAATCTGAGGTACCACTTTAGCTAATGGGGCCTCCTGCTGCTGCCACACGATTTCTGTTCTCATCCTGAAGCAAAGTTCTTAACCTGAGGTACTATTTCTGGGTTAGCGGAGTCTGTAACCTGAAGTGTCTGTAACCTGAGGTACCACTGTACAGTACATTGATTATTGCTTTCATTTTATGGAGCAATGCTCTCGTTAGATAGTAAAATTCATGTTAAATTGCTGTTTTGGGGGTTGTTTTTAAAGGTCGGGAACGGATTAATCCGTTTTGCATTACTTTCTGTGGGAAATAACACCTTGGTTTTGGAACACTTTGGTTTTGGAACGGACTTCCGGAACGGATTAAGTTTGAGAACCAAGGTAGAATCTAATAAGGGTTGCAAATGCTGAGAATGTATAACTGATAGGTGACCACAAGCTGAGAACATATATATCTGATAGCTGACCACAAACAGTTTCAAGTAGCAGAACTCGTGGTTACAGTGCTTGTAAGACGCGCGGCTTGTGGTCAGAGACCCAGACATGGAGACCTCTTGCACCCGGGACTGGATCATTTGGTAGGCAAATTGTGGTTTGCCTTTTAGCTTTGTCAGATGAGAAACTAGCTTGTGCCTGCATATGTGGTTAACGCACATAACTGGGACAAATTGCGGTATATTGTTTACGTCAAATAGAAGGGGGCTTTGACCATATTTGCACAACGATTAACAGGGGAAGTGGGGTGGTCATATGTTAATAAGGCGGACGCGATACGCTGTAAACTTTGCACACCCCTTCCTGGTGGGCGTGTAGAGGAGGGACTTTTAAGCTCAGGAAAAGGATATAACCATAGCTGTCAACTTACAGATTTGAAAATAAGGGACCAGCATCCTCAGAAATAAGGGATCAGCAGCCAAAATAAGGGATTTCTCAAGGGGCACAGGTAGGTTCACCTTCTGGGCCCCTCCGAGCCAAAGGCAGAAAGCCCAGCCAGCAGCCAAACGAAGCCTCCAGCGGTGGTTCCCACAGCGCAGCAACCCGGCAAAGGGGATGCAGCAAGGAAAACCACCGTCCCCTCTCCGCTGGGAAGCGCTGAGCAAGGGCAAGTCCCCAGGCAACGTGGCCGATTTGATTGGCTCAAGGCATGCAAGCTCCACCCCCCAGTCGTTCTTAGACTCCTTATTGGGTGAGCAACGCAGCCAAGCAATACAGCTGGAGCCTCCCTCCTCCCTGGCCGGCAGAGAGAGAGGGAGGGAGGGAGAGGAGCTGCTTCCTTTGAAACCCGGGAAATTTAAGGGACATCATCAATAAGGGACAGCAGCGGGAAACGGCGCTGGGATAAGGGACTTTGCCACCAAATAAGGGACGGTTGACAGCTATGGATATAACGCTGCGTTGGTCACCCATCTTGCAATGATGTTTTTCTTTCAATAAACTTTTGTTACTTTGCCAATTTTGCCCAGAACTTATTTAAAGGATTCTGGGACTTTTAAGTCTTAGGAACCAGTGGGGTTTTTTTTGTTTTTTGTTATCTCTTACAACAACCCAGCCTGGATCATTTCTGTCCAGAGAGAAAAGGCACCAGAGACGGAGAGTTTCATGTGCAAAAAAAATGAATCATATTTATTTATAAATGTACAGGCTGATTCGAAATCATTGAGCACCAAGCGTAGGCAGAATGGATCTCAAGGCAGGGTTCAGATCCCAAGGAGAACATTATTATTATTATTATGCCTCTTCTTCCTCTTCACCTGAAACTGCAGGGAGCTCAGCTGTCAGAATTCGAACCCAGCGCTGCTGAGATCTTTGCTGCTGACATTCGTCTGAGGGAAGTGCCCTAAGAAACTTGCTTATGGAATTGAAGGCAACACCATTGCTGTGTACTGTACTGAAGTCATTTTCCTTGTGGACCCTATTCTTTGGCACAGCTCCCAAATCTGACGCCGTCCCCTGGGGTGAATTTATGGCATCCCATCTCACTTCCAGGGAGCAGAAGGTGCTGTGTGTGGCAAAGATGATCCCTCAACAAGAAACCCACAGACAGGACCTTGAGAGCTACAGCAACTGGGATTCAAAGACATCTCACCTCCGGCAGCTGATAAACCTATCCGTTGTGGCTAGAAGCCATTGATGGTCGCAAGAAGAATTACTGACAAAAGAAGAATGGAGGATGAAGTTGACGGACTATGCAGAATTAGATAAATTAGCACGAAGGATTTGAAACCTGCGGGATCAGAGATTCTTAGAGGACTGGAGTAAATATATGAACTATTTGAAAAGTTCCAGTTACAGATGGGTAGCCGTGTTGGTCTGCCATAGTCAAAACAAAATAAAAAAATTCCTTCCAGTAGCACCTTAAAGACCAACTAAGTTAGTTCTAGGTATGAGCTTTCATGTGCATGCACACTTCTTCAGATACACATTATCTGAATTATTTGAAAAGTAATTGTGATGAACAGATTACGCTACTAGGACTGCAAGAAGTTGTGTAAGGTGGGTTATCTTGAAGAAAGACGATGAAAATAATTATTAGTTAAGGACAATTAAATGCAATATAGAAATCAAGAAATGCAGAATAAGTGATAAAGAACGAAAAATCATCAGAGGTGTTGACGGAAGTCTAAAACATTGTATAAGATGAGAAGATATGTTGTATGACTGTTGGAACTGATATGTTAAGAAATCAATAAAAATGTATATATATATATATAGAAAAGAAGCCATTGATGGTCTTCTCATCTGCAAATTTGTCCAATCCTCTTTTCAGGCCACCCAGGTTGTGGGCAGTCTCCTGTGGCAGGGAGTTCCCCTGTTTAACCCTTCACTCTGGGAAGAAATCCTTCCTTTTCTCCGTCCCAAATCTTCCAACGTTCAGATTCCAGTGTTACGAGAGATGAACAGAAAGCACTCTCTGGTCGCCTCTGGACAACTCTTTTACAGAGCATTCGCCCCGATTTGTTCACGGTGAGGTCAGATGCTGCTATCGGGCACTTATTCTGAATTTTTGGGTGCCATTCTGTCAAGCAAGTATCACCTCAGGGCATTTCACCGTCACTTTCCTGAAAGCAAAAAATGGCGATGTTCGTGGCGAAACTGGCATTCATCGCGCAACCCTGAATTTGTTGGCATGGAATCGAATCCAGCAGAAAACAGCCTCTTCCACTAGGGTTCCCTTAAGCCAAGAATTCCCCGGACGTACCTGGAATACTGTGGTCGAAAGCAGTGTCCGGGCGGAAATAGGCAAGATGTCCGCATTTTCACTTTTGAAAAATATGGCAACCCTCCACCCGCTTTGCCCACAGTCATTGGGGCCCTGATCCATTGGCCCCTAATAGGCTGGCTTCCAATGGATGTGACAAAAGAGTCTATATAGTCCGCCATCTTGCTTCTCTCAGCGGCCAACTAGACGCTTGCGAGGCAGGGGATGAAGGCGGTGGTCCCTCAGCCGCTACCGTTCACCTCTGAAACAGCCCCTGGGCACACGGCGGGGCTTACTCCTAGGGAAACATGCATAGTAGTGCAGAATTTCATCCCACCCAGGCGCTCAGGTCCTGGAAGTGACAGAGGATGAGCCCTTTTTGTTGTTGTCCATTTGCAACCTAGTATAACTCTTACAGGACGTGGGTGGCGCTGTGGGTTAAACCACAGAGCCTAGGACTTGCCGATCAGAAGGTCGGCAGTTCGAATCCCCGCGACGGGGTGAGCTCCCGTTGCTCGGTCCCTGCTCCTGCCAACCTAGCAGTTCGAAAGCACGTCAAAGTGCAAGTAGATAAATAGGTACCTCTCCGGCGGGAAGGTAAACGGTGTTTCTGTGCGCTGCTCTGGTTTCGCCAGAAGCGGCTTAGTCCTGCTGGCCACTTGACCTGGAAGCTGTATGCCGGCTCCCTCGGCCAATAAAGTGAGATGAGCGCCGCAACCCCAGAGTTGGCCACAACTTGACCTAATGGTCAGGGGTCCCTTTACCTTTACCTATAACTCTTACACCCCTGGGGAGACATCTGAGCCTGGAGAAAACATGGCCTTGTTTGGGGTGGCTCCATTTCACTTCGAAAAAATGAAAGGCACTCGGTTTGGCATTAGAAGTGAGCGGTGGCTGATTCAGGTATGAGAGAAGAATGGGAGTGGATTTGCTTTCATGGAACCCGTTGCAATGTTGATTGGGATTCCTGGCAATGCCCTCTGAGGGACCCCCCCTCTAACACCGGCACCCCAACTTTGACAAGAGGTAGCAGCTGATAAAAAGCCCTAGGACACCCCCCCTCCTGGGAGAGCCCTTATGCATGCAAAGCAGATGCTCAACCACTGAGCTATCAGGTTTAGTGACAGATATACTCTCCCTTTACTTTTTATTGGAATATGCAACGTACGGGGAATGGGACCATTTTTGGCCAGAGGCTTGGGTCAAAAAGGGAGCAAGCCTCTGCAACCGGGGCCACTTTGATAGGTGAATGCCCATCTGTCAATCACTGGGTACCCTGTGACGTCAGGCACATCATGCGACCTCAGGTGTTTTCTCTCAGGTGAGGGAAAGTTCAAGGCGCAGGAGCTAGGGGAGAACCGGAAGCCCGTTCTGAGCCTGAGGGGGGGCTCCCAATTCTTCATTTCCGCCTGCTGCTTAAACTTCCCTCTTTGAGGTGTCGTATTCTCATTACTCAATTCACGACCCTTTAGTGATTAAAGGGCTCTACCTCTCTTTCAAATCAGAACCAGTGAATGCGGTGAAGGTCCTGTGTGAGTGTCTGGAGGCAGTTGGAGGATGGATGGTGGCTAACAGATTGAGGTTGAATCCTGACAAGACAGAAGTACTGTTTCTGGGGGACGGGAGGTGGGCAGGTGTGGAGGATTCCCTGGTCCTTAAGGGGGTAACTGTGCCCCTGAAGGACCAGGTGTGCAGCCTGGGAGTCATTTTGGACTCACAGCTGTCCATGGAGGTGCAGGTCAGTTCTGTGTCCAGGGCAACTGTCTACCAGCTCCATCTGGTACGCAGGATGAGACCCTCCCTGCCCGTGGACTGCCTCTCCAGAGTGGTGCATGCACTGATTATCTCTCGCTTGGACTACTGCAATGCACTCTACGTGGGGCTACCTTTGAAGGTGACCCAGAAACTACAACTAATCCAAAATGTGGCAGCTAAACTGGGGACTGGGAGCAGCCACCGAGACTGCATAACACCGGTCTTGAAAGACCTACATTGGCTCCTGGAATGTTTCCGAGCACATTTCAAAGTGTTGGTGCTGACCTTGAAAGCCCTAAAAGGCCTCAAAGGCCCAGTATACCTGAAGGACTGTCTTCACCTCCATCGTTCAGCCAGGACACTGAGGTCCAGCGCCGAGGGCCTTCTGGCGATTCCCTCCCTGCGAGAAGCCAAGCTACAGGGAACCAGGCAGAGGGCCTTCTTGGTGGTGGCACCCGCCCTGTGGAACGCCCTCCCACCCAATGTCAAAGAGAAAAACAACTACCAGACTTTTAGAAGACATCTAAAGGCAGCCCTGTTTAGGGAAGTTTTTAATGTGTGACATTTTAATGCATTTTTAATATTTTGTTGGAAGCCACCCAGAGTGGCTGGGGAAGCCCAGCCAGATGGGCGGGGTATAAATAATAAGTTATTATTATTATTATTAAAGCCCTAAATGACTTAGGCCCCAAATACCTGAAAGACCACTGCCTTCCCCACTAAGCCTCTTAGGTGCGAGCTTGCCAGAGGAAGCCCCCTTTGTTCTTACTCCCCCCTCAGAGGTTCGGGGGTGGCAGCCTGGGAGAGGGTCTTCTCTGTGGTGGCCCCTCAGCTATAAAACTCCGTCACTAGACAGTTTTTGTCATATGTGGAAGGCGTATCCTCCTTACCGTTGACACCTGATACATCAGTAGTCAGTGGCGTAGCGTGGGGGGTGCAGGGGGGCGGGCGGCCGCACCGGGTGCAACATCTGGGGGTTAGGGTTAGGGGGCACAAATCCACGGGTTAGGGGGCACAAATTACTTGCCTTGCCCCGGGTGCTGACAACCCACGCTACGCCACTGTCTGTAGATGATATTATGACTCACGCTAGCCTCGTGATTGCAGTTTGTTTTAATTTGTTTCTGATATCGTAGCTCGAATTGTGGTGACCCGCCCTGGGTTCTTATGGTCATAGGTGGTTAAGAAAAGTAATAATAATTCTCACATGATAATAAGAGCCTCCTGGATCAGACCATTGGCCCATCTAGTCCAGAATTCTATTCTCCCAGGGGCCAGCCGGATACCCGGATTCAAACACAAGACCAACTCTCCCTTTCTATGGTTTCCAGCAACTGGGATTCAGAATTATCACTGCCTGTGACTAAAAAGCATCCATCTTGGTTCTAAAATTATCTGGGAGCAGGGGCAGGGAATCTACACCTTCCTTTGGCAAACTTTACACTGCCTGGAGCCAAAGAAGCAGGCGAAATTCCGCGTAAACTATGAAAATCAAAATGGCTTCCTTTGGTTCGTAAAGCACTGGCATTCCAAGAGAACCAACATGGCAGCCTTCAGATGCTGAGCTAGTACCTCATCTGGGTTTCTGGGCCACCCTTTTGTGTCTGTTCGTTACGGCCTTGTAGCCCCGGGAATATCGGGGCACGGCGTTGATGATGTGGTGCTTGGCGTTCCCCCTGCCCTTGTTCCAGAGGGAGATGAAGACGAAGCAGATGGCCACCGAGCAGAGGAAGGGCACGATCCCAATGGCCAGGATCCCCGCCAAGGTGCTGATGTCAAGGAGGAACGGGAGGGAAGCACTCGAGGCGTTGAGGGCGCTGGCGTTGACCCTGACGGAGAAGTTGCTGAAGACGCGGAGGTGGGCCCACATGGTGTCATTCCCGGCGGCATTGCGGGCCACGCAGAGGTAGGCCCCGCCATCTTGAGGGAAGGCATGGTGGATCCTCAGCGTGCCGTTGGGAAGGACCGCAAGGCGGCCTCTGCGGCTGGCGTCCAGGGAGATGTTGTGGGGAGACACCCAGGAGATAGTGGGGGGCGGGTCGCCGTCGCCTTTGCAGGTCAGCATCGCCCGGCCGCCCTCTTCCACACTCAGTCTCTGAGGAGGGGTCTCCTTCTCGATGGTGGGCTTCCTGCAGGTGATGTGCCCGGGAAGGATGTCGGAGAATTTGCGGAAGACCTTCCCCTCGCCCGTCGAGTTGGTGGCGCAGACGGGTTGCCGGGCCTCGAAGTTCAGCCTCCGCTGCCTGCGAATGATCCAGAGGAGGCGGCAGTCGCAAGCCAGGGGGTTTCCGTCCAGCCGTAGGACCTCTAGGTTCCCCACCGAGTGGAAGGCGCCCTCCTCGAGAGTCCGCAAGCCGTTGCCCGAGAGGTTGAGGACGCGGAAGTGGACGAGGCCGTGGAAGGCGTGGGCCTGGACGGTGGCCAGCCGCCCACCCGTGAGGTGGAACTCTTGAAGGCGGGAGAGCTCAGCCAGCTTCTTCCCACGGAGGACAGATATTGGGTTGTGCGAGAGGTCGAGGAACCGGAGGTGGACCAAGTGGTGGATGGCTTTGTAAGGCACCTCGCGGAGGCTGCACCGGGTGACGGACAAGGCGGTGAGGTTCAGGCCCGCCAGGCTGTGAGGCCTCAGCGCCGTCAGAGAAGGCCACCGGTGGATCTCAAGGACCTTGAGACGATGCAGTTTTTGAAAGGAGTGGTCGGGGACGGAGCCGATGCTCAGGACCTTGAGCCGCAGCTCCACAAGATGGCGGAGATGTGAGAGGGCTTCTGTTGGGACACCGGTCAAGTTGCACTTCTCCAGAGTGAGTTGCCGCAAGCTCTGGAGGCCGCTGAAGGCCTGGGACGAGACGAAGATCAAGTGGTTGTCTCCGGCCTCCAGCTTCCGGAGGCTAGAGAGGTCCTTGAAGCTGTGGTCTTGGAAGAGGACGATCTCGTTCTCACTGATGTCCAGGACGGCGAGGCTGGGAAGTCCCGTGAAGACGCCAGAGGGGACCATCTTCAGCTTGTTGCCGGTCAGACGGAGGGTCATCAGCCTCTTCAGGCTGTTGAAAGCGCCCGGCTCGATGTTGGAGAGGGCGTTGTAGCTCAGGTCCAGCTCTTTCAGAGCCTGCAAGCGGGAGAACATGCCTTGTTGGAGGGTACGGAGGACGTTCTGGCTTAGGTCCAGGAGCTCAGAATCCGGAGGGATCCGGCCCGGTACCGCCGTCAGGTTGCGGCCGTTGCAGAAGACAACCTTGTCCTGGGACAAGCACCTACACCGCGAAGGGCAGGTGTGCCTGGATCCTGTCAAGAAGGTGGCTGGGATGACGGTGAGGAGCAGCAGCAGGGGCCGCCATTTTGTCCCAGGGAAAGCCTCCATCTTGCGTGTTTTCCTGAAGATAGTAATGACAGCAAGAGAGCCTTGTGGTTAGAGGGAGAGGGTTGGAAAGAGAGAAAGCACAGCTCCCTGATCGTATGGAGACATGTCCGCCTTTGAGGGCCTTCTATCGGTTCCCTCATTACAAGAAGTGAGATTACAGGGAACCAGGCAGAGGGCCTTCTTGGTGGTGGCGCCCGCCCTGTGGCACACCCTCCTGTCACATGTTAAGGAAATAAAGAACTACACAATTTTTAGAAGACATCTGCAGGCAGCCCTGTATTGGGAAGATTTTTTTAAAAGAAATTTAATGTAGTATTATGTAGTTATATATGTTGGTAGCTATTGGCAACCCAGCCAGATGGGTGACGTATAATAATACAGTGGTACCTCGGGTTAAGTACTTAATTCATTCCGGAGGTCCGTTCTTAACCTGAAACTGTTCTTAACCTGAAGCACCACTTTAGCTAATGGGGCCTCCCGCTGCTGCTGCGCTGCCGGAGCACGATTTCTGTTCTCATCCTGAAGCAAAGTTCTTAACCTGAAGCACTATTTCTGGGTTAGCAGAGCCTGTAACCTGAAGCGTATGTAACCCGAGGTACCACTGTAACAACAACAACAACAACAACAACAACAACAACAACAACAACAATAATTTGAGGTGTGTGTGTGAAACAGGGAGAGCATGTGAGAGAAGGTCTGTGTTATGTGTGACACAGAGAGAAAAAGAGTGGGGGAGTTGTGTGTGTGTGTGTGTGTGTGTGAGTGAGAGAGAGAGAGAGAGAGAGGGATTTTCCTGCATTGGAGGGGGCTGGACTAGATGACTAGATCCAAAAACTCCCTCTTGGAGAGCCGTTGGTGGTGCCATGCTTGCAAAGTCAGACATAAGACTAGGCAGATTTGATTTCAAATCCCCTCTTGTTCTCAAAACTCTCCCTGGGTGACTTGAGTCTCCCAGCCTAACTTTCCTGGCAGGGTTGCTGTGAAAACTAGACCAGGACGGGGGAGAGAAAGAGCAGCACTCCCAGAGCTTTGCACAAAGACCAAAATGCTAATGTTAAGTACTTTCAAGTACATCTCGGGTCTCGAGACCGAAGAAAGATATTACGTGAACGTAGGGAAACAAATGAAATGGTTTGGTGCCTGGAACCCTTGGAGGAAAACAGGGGCAAGGGCCTTCGTCCACTCGGCTGGCAGAGGGAGGGTTTGCCTTCCCTTCTCCACCACCCTGCAGATCAGGGGTGGAATTCTCAATTTCCCCCTGCCTTCACCACCATTCAACACATTTCCAAGTCAGTTTGTGTGCTTAAAACGAACAACTTCAAACTTAAACAGTGGCCCATCTAGTCCACCATCCTGTTCTCACAGTGGCCAACTAGGGAAACCCACAAACAGAAGAGCCTAGCCATTTGTTGTTGTTTTTTTGGGAAATTTTATTTACATAACATAATACCCCCATCCCCCAATACCGAAATCCACCCTTTGTTGCATAACATACAACAATATAAACAACCAAATAAAAGTCTTCCTTCATCCTGTATCTGGCCTCCTTATTTACCGTATTTTTCGCTCTATAGGATGCACTTTTTCCCTTCTAAAAAGTAAGGGAATATGTGTGTGAGTCTTATGGAGCGAATGCAGGCTGTGCGGCTAAGCCCAAAGCCAGAACAGGGAGACAGAGCACTGCGCAGCGCTCCGTCTCAATGCTCTAGCTTGGGGATGGCTGCGCAGCCTCCGCAGTGCGGCCCTCTGGAGGCTTCAAAGTCTGTCCCCAAAGCCATAACAGCAAGAGGCTATCCCAGAAGCCGGATCCCTTAACTAGCCAGAGAAAGCCGCTACGTTGTCAAAGGAACGACTTCGTCTGGCTTCCCCTTACACATCCTACCTGACGCACATCGGATCGCAGGTTTAGAAGGGGAACCAGGGGTTCATTCAAACGGGCCCCCAAACACTTAACTATATACAGTCATACCTCTGGTTGCGTTCGCTTCATGTTGCGGATTTTCAGGTTGCGAAGGCGGCAAACCCGGAAGGGTATACCTCCAGGTTTCGCCGCATGCGCAGAAGCGATCTTTGCACTTCGCGCATGCACAGAAACAATCTGCAAGCTTCACACATGTGTAGAAGTGCTCTGTCGCGCTTCGCACACGCACAGTAGCGGTGCTTTACTTACGGACTTTTCAGGGTGCGAACAGTACCCCGAAACGGATCATGTTCGTAAGCAGAGGTACCACAGTCTGTCTCTCTCTCTCTCTCTCTCTCTCTCTCTCTCTCTCTCTCTCTCTGTATGCATTTTAATGCACACTAACCCTTAAAATGTGTATTGATACACACCTATTTTCGCTGAAGAACTGCCCTGGTGTGAGTTTCAAAGGATATCGGTTTCTCGGATTATCTCAGGAACGAAGTACGAAGGAAGGTTTGCGTTAAAATGCAAACTGCATAGAATTTCTTTCTCTCCCCTCCCCTAAACCAGACTCATGCCCACTTTGCAATTTCTTTTTATAAAGAATCTATGCGATTTTACTTACGTATAGTTGTGCGAAGAAGAACCGTCCTCAAAAGGCGCCCAACTCTTTTCTTAAGTTCCTCCAAACGCACCCGATTTCCGTTTATACGCTTTTTATCTGCGCCTGCCCCTTTTGGAAACAAAAAAACACAAACAGAAAAAGTGCTGTACTGCAGGCGGAACCTAATTTGAGGTGAATCATCGTTTCATATAGTTAGATCCTCATTAAACGTGGCATTTAGCTCAAAGGACTCGCGTAACCCGTCGAGGCCGAAATTAGCCACAGCCCGCAGTTGCAAATTCCCCTGTGCCTTTCGAAAAAGACAACAAATCTTTGAAGCTGGCGGTGAGGAACATGTGCCGTTACAGATGTGGAGAAAATTGATGGGGATAAGATCCTTCCCCCATTTCTCGCTGTGACACTTGAACTCGCGTTTAACTGCCTCTGGAGACGGTTCAGAAACTTCAGCTTGAGGCACACCAACAAATGAACGTGTTTGTATTAGGGGATTTCCTGAAGTAGAGGACCTTATGCATTATATCTTGCGCTGCCCCTTATATAATGAAGCAAGAATTATGGAAAGAAGGTTTAAAATTTACCGCATGTAATGCGCTAAAAGAAAATGTGATGAAAATGATGTATAGATGGTACATTACACCAGTAAAGTTAGCAAAAATGTATAAACTAAGTAACAAATGTTGGAAATGTAAGGAAAAAGAGGGAACATTTTATCACATGTGGTGGGAATGTAAAAAGGTGAAATGCTTCTGGGAGATGATATATAATGAATTGAAAAAAATGTTGAAATATACATTTATAAAGAAACCAGAAGCATTTTTACTGGGCATTGTGGGGAGTGACATAAATAGAAAGGAATGTAAGCTCTTTTTATATGCAATAACAGCAGCAAGAATGCTATTGGCCCCAAAATGGAAGCAAGAAGAATTACCAACAATGGAAGAATGGAGGATGAAATTAATGGAATATGCGGAACTTGATAAACTAACGGGAAGGATCCGAAACCGGTGGGACCAGAAGTTTACCGAGGACTGGAGGAAATTTACGGATTATTTGAAAAGTATTTGTGATGACCAGACGACGTTTGTAGGTTTGCAAGAAGCTCTGTGAGGAATAATATTACAAATATTGCAAAAATGAAGGAGATGGGATATGTTAAGAATGTAAAGGCAATATTAAGTTAGGAAATGCATAATAAGAAGTGAATAAGACTGATTATTATCAGAGGTGCTGATGGAAGTCCAATAAGAATGTATTTGTGATAATTCGTGTGGTATGTCTTATAATTTTGTATTTTAAAACATATATATATATATATATATATATATATATATATATATATATATATAAAGATTTTTAGTACCTAGGTCCCCTGGCCAGAACCCCTCTGACATGATTTTATATCTCCTCGCAGACACAGATGAGTATGTGACCTGGTGTGTAGGACTCTCTGCAACTGCCGCTGGGAAAATCAGAGCAAATTATATAGCCAAGGTAGCTGTAAAGGAGATGAATTTATTTGACCCTATCCACATCAAGCTATATTCTTTATCACCAAACTCCGAATATAAGTGCTACTGTATTAACATTTTTTTTAAAAAAAATATAATAGTGGCCATGTGATAATTTTAGGTTATAAGTGTTATTGTTTAATGTCTTAATTTGTATATTAAGGTACTTTTATAGCTCTGTTTAGAGTAGGGAATGTCTTGATAATAGAAATGTTTTAGGTTTTTTGGATCAATCCAGTATATTTTCTTTTAATTGTTGAATGATTTTGCGGCAGCCTTTGGTGATGTGCAAGAAAACTGACTGACGGAAACTTCAGCTGGTGCAGAATTCAATGGCCAGGTTGCTCAGTGGAGCAAGATGGTTTGAGCATATTACACCCATCCTAGTCTGACCGCACCGGCTGCCAATTAGTTTCCGGGCCTAATTGAAAGTGCTGGTTTTGAAGCCTTAAACGGCCAAGGACCGCAACACCTCAAGGACAGCCTCTCTACATATGAACCTTACCCGGACCCTGAAATCATCATCAAAGTCCCTTTTTCATGTGCCTCTTCCAAGAGAGGCTCAGAGGGTGGCAACACGAGAACAGGGCCTTTTCTGTGGTGGCTCCCCATTTGTGCTATTCTCCCCCCAGAGAGGCTCAGCTGGCACCTTCCTTGCATATCTTCATGCACCAGGCAAAAACATTCCTCTGTAATAACTATCTGTGGGCTTTTAGACGTGGGTGGGATGTTTTTAACACACTCCCCCTCCCCGCTTTCAATGTATCTATGTGTGTGGGATGTGTGTGTGTGTCTTTGTTTGTTGCTTTGGGTTGCCTTGGGAAAGATAAAGCAACTAACAAATTTAATAAATAATAATAATAATAATAGTAACCACAGCATCTTGGGAGCCTAGCGAGCTTCAGGGCTGAGTGAAGATTTGAACTCTGCTCTCCCAGGTTACTTAGCTTGACACACTAATTGCGATGCACACACTGTTTGTCTCTGCGCACCGACGCCTCTCA
This sequence comes from Podarcis erhardii, assembly GCF_964252035.2. Lineage (NCBI taxonomy): Eukaryota > Metazoa > Chordata > Lepidosauria > Squamata > Lacertidae > Podarcis > Podarcis erhardii. The sequence continues at coordinate 2,706,385 of NC_138505.1, read as the reverse complement.
CTCTCCAGGCTTCAGCGAAAGCAACGCGAAGCCTCCAGAGCGTGGAGGGAGCTCTCCCTCTGCGCTTCGGAGGCTTCGGGTTGCTATCGCTGAAGCCAAGGAGCCTGCATTCGCTCCATAGGACGCACACACATTTCCCCTTAATTTTTGGTGGGGGGAAAGTGTGTCCTATAGAGCGAAAAATACGGTGAATCTCTAGTGTTGATGGGATCCACAGAGCATCTTGCAGCCATCCCTTCCTCGCTCTGGAAGGCCTTCCACGTCCCTGACTGGCCGGAGCACAACACAGCCTCGCCGTCTCTGCCTGGGAACCAGAACTCAATTTATTCTAAGTGTCCCCTTGGCACGACTCCAGAAGATGCATTAAAAGGGAGGGATCAAAGATGATTTATAAGCAAAAAAAAAAAAAAAAAAAAGGCCGAGAGAGAGAGAGAGGCATAAGGTGCTGGCCAAGGTGGGTTTGGAAAAGGACGCAGGCATTTTGGGACAGGCGACGGCGCTTCCTGCAAGGCTGCTCAAAATCCTGTCCTTCCCCTCTGAGACCAGAGGATGGTGGAAGGTGAAATCATCTCCTGTTTTCTTCAGCCTGTGGCTATAAGGTTTGAGTCGGTTCAGGGCGCTTGGCGAAAATTTGTGGAATAAAAAAATTGTACACAGTATTTTTGTAGTATTTTTGTACTGTGTACAATTTTTTTTTTATTCAGATACAGTATTCCACAAATTTTGGAAGATCCTAAGGGAATTAAAGTGATGGAAGTGAAGAGCAGAGGTAAAGGAGAATTAAATAACAAAAGAAGTGTGGTTTAGGCGGTGGAAATCTTTAAAGATATTTTAATTAAGATTTTTATTTTATAATGTATGTAAGTGTAATTTTGGAATTACTGTTTATGGAAAACAGCATTTTCTTTTTTTCTTCTTCTTTCCCCCCGTTTTTTTCTTATTTTCTATCTTCTTTCCCAGTTTGTGTTTGGCAAATATGTAAATATTTGTGTTTTTGCAGAAATTTATCTGGAAATTTGTATAATTCAATAAAGTTATATTTTTTTTTAAAAAATGTACACAATTAATTTCATTAGCAGGATTAAGGTAAAAATCAGGGAAGTAACTAATAAATGGATTAACATAGGAAATGCAGTGTTAAAAATTAGCATTATAAGAAACCTCAAAGGGGTGAAGGAAAGGCCTCTTTCTCTCTCTGTATATGTGTGTTTATTGGGAAGTTATTCGATTTGTATGTCTGTAAAAAAAATCTAAAATTGGGGTGGAAATGTATAGAGACGAATGAATGAATGAATGAATATGAAGGAATGGGTTTCTGTGTAGCCAGTTTGAAACGGGACCCCAAACCCCCCTTTTCTTCTTTCTCCAAGGGAGCATTTCTAAAATGCATTAACTTGAGCTGTTGAGCAAAATGCATAACAAGAACACAACTGTATAAACAAAGCTCTCTCCTTTATCAGTCACGGCAATAGATAGCCTTGGCTGTTCCAGTGGAGTAAACTGGATGACATGTCTGGGTCTTATCTTACCACACTCTGACGCGCAGACCTAGTCTGGGAACAGCGCCAGAGTGTGTTCTTGGAGTTGGTGACCTCTTGCTCCAAGATAAGAGTATAGGAACAGGAATACCCTTTTATGGTATTCCAAACTACAAGAAAAAAGATTCCACCTAAACATTAGGAAGAACTTCCTGACAGTGAGAGCTGTTTGACAGTGGAATTTGCTGCCAAGGAGTGTGGTGGAGTCTCCTTCTTTGGAGGTCTTTAAGCAGAGGCTTGACAACCATATGTCAGGAGTGCTCTGATGGTGTTTCCTGCTTGGCAGGGGGTTGAACTCAATGGCCCTTGTGGTCTCTTCCAACTCTAGGATTCTATGATTCTATGATTCTATGGTCAGAAGTACAGGAAGGAAAATCCTTTTATGGTTAAGAGTACAGGAGCAGGAACATCTGTGATGTCAACCTGTGTGTATAAGCTGACGTGGCTGGATTCCTGGGGGAGGGGGGAGGGGGTGCCTGGAGGATATATATACTGCATGAAATATCTCATTTCTTTGGACTTGCTGTGGACTGACCACGCAAGTGCCTTTCTGCTGCTCCGGAGAGCAGAAATAAAGAACTCTTTCTCTGAACCAACCCTCAGTGTCATTTGACTTCCTCCCTCCCGTCCGGGAGCAACGCAGAGCCCACCAATCGGTAAAGTCTAATAAGGCTACAAATAAAGTGAAACCTTTGTCTTTCTCCGGGGGGTGGGGGGTGGGGGGTGGGGGGGTGGGAAAGGCCAGAACTCGCAGGCATCTCAGGAAGCTGAATGTTGGAAGAGTCAGGACAGGTGGTGGTGGTGGGGGGAAACTGACGAGCAGCGTAAATTAATAATGCAGGGTTTTAAAGAATAAAAGCTTTACTGAATTAAAATAAACTTTAAATTAAAATAAAACATGGGTTTCGGCATGCAGCACAGAGTTAAAGACTGTGGAACTCCTTCCCACAAGACGCAGTGATGACCAACAAGCCGGATGACTTTAAAGGACAAATTCACGGAGAAGGAAAGGGCTATTCATGACTACCATTCATATGTGGTGGGATTGTCTGTTAGTTAATGAATTTTGGAAACCGATTGGTATAGAAATATCGGAAATTGTGGGTAGGAAGGTAGAAATATCTAAATTAATGGTTCTTATTAGTCTGAGTAGCACTGAGATAAAAACAAAAGAGGAATGTAAATGGGTAAAACTGATGGTAATTGCAGCCAGACAGGTTATAGCGAGTAACTGGAAAAATGCTGAAGAACCCCAATGGAGAGGTGAACCAATGGAGGAAAAAACTGAATAATATTATAATTTTATAATATCTAACTGGGAAGATACACAGAATGAAAGGGTTTAAGGTCAGTGAGAAAGAGGAGGACTGGCTTGAGAAGATGTTGAATTATTTGGGTAGGGTTGAACAATTTGGGGCAATTAAAATGTTAAAAGTTAAATAATCCTTGTGGAGCGAGGAGTGTTAATGTATATGGAATTGTACATACGGTCGATTTGAATATTTTATTATTGATTAGGTATACTCAGTGTATCAGCCGCCTTGGGGGGGGGGGTTCACTGTTGGGTTTTGGTTGTTAGTAAAAAATAATGAATAATAATAATAATATGACTACCATTCATGATGGCTGTGCTCTAGCTCCACAGCTTCTGCATCCCGGTTGCTGGAAAACTGCAGGAGAGTTCAAATCCTGATTGCGGGTTTCCCTGAGGGCATCTGGTTGGGCCCCTGGGAGAACAGCAGGTTATTCTCACGTTTTTAGGAAAGAATGAGAAACCTCTGGGGCAGATCCTGAACCCCACAGGCACATGTCAGCCTCAGATGAGCCGCTTCCAGGCCCTCTCCTTGTCTCTGCTGAAAATGTAGGAAAAGCTCTGCCGGATCAGGCCTAAGGCGACCCATCTAGGATGGCGTCCGACTCTCCCAGTGGCCAAACAGATGGCTGAGGAAACCACCCAACGCAGGAGCTGAGTTGACCGGGCTCCTCTCCCCACTTGGGTTTCTGAGCAATTGGTATCCAGTGTCTTCTTGGCTCTGATCCTGAAGGCAGGAGACAGCGCTGATGGCTAGCAGCCACGGACAGTCACCCACTCCACAAATTTCTCTAACCCTTTCTAAGGTCGTTCAGGCCGCTGACCATCAGTTTTGGTAGTGAATCCCATGGTTTAACTCATGGGTAGGCAAACTAAAGGGACGCGGGTGGTGCTGTGGTCTAAACCACAGAGCCTAGGACTTGCCAATCAGAAGGTCGGCTGTTCGAATCCCCGCGACGGGGTGAGCTCCCGTTGCTCGGTCCCTGTTCCTGCCAACCTAGCAGTTTGGAAGCACATCAAAGTGCAAGTACTGGCAGGAAGGTAAAAAGGTAAACGGCGTTTCCGTGCGCTGCTCTGGTTCACCAGAAGCGGATTAGTCCTGCTGGCCACATGACCCGGAAGCTGTCTGCGGACAGACGCCGGCTTGCTCGGCCAATAAAGCGAGATGAGCGCCACAACCCCAGAGTCGTCCGCGACTGGACCTAATGGTCAGGGGTCCCTTTACCTTTAGGCACACTAAGGCCTGGGGGCCGGATCCGGCCCAATCACCTTCTCAATCAGGTCCGTGGACAGTCCAAAAATCAGCATGTTTTTACATGAGTAGAATATGTGCTTTTATTTAAAATGCATCTCTGGGTTATTTGTGGGGCCTGCCTGGTGTTTTTACATGAGTCAAATGTGTGCTTTCATTCGAAATGCATCTTTGGGTTATTTGTGGGGCCTGCCTGGTGTTTTTACAGAAGTAGAATGGAACTTTTATTTAAAATGCATCTCTGGGTTATTTGTGGGGCCTGCCTGGTGTTTTTACAGGAGTAGAATGTGTGCTTTTATTTAAAATGCATCTCTGGTTTATACTTTTCCAAAATATAGTCCGGCCCCCCACAAGGTCTGAGGGACAGTGGACCGGCCCCCTGCTGAAAAAGTTTGCTGACCCCTGGTTTAACTGTTCCCCCAGTACTTCATTTTTCCTGTCCCGGATCTCCCAAATATTTTACTTCATTGAATTTGCAAAAACGGCACTTTGCAGCAGTGGCTGTCAAACTTCTTTTCGCTTTCAGAACAAAAGTTTGCTGGCGCCAAACTGATGATGATGATGATGATTATTATTATTATTATTGATAAGAAACACATTGGAAAATAAAAAGAAACAACTCCCAACATGGCTTGATTTATAACGCAGAACACAACAATTTAATAATCTGATCATGGCGCATGCAGAAAGTATAAAACAGCACAGCTACATAAAAGCACGAATCATTTGCAAAACATAGTTATAAACGAGCCTCTTCAGCATGTATCTCAAGCTCAATGAGAGGTGTGAGCTTGCTTTGGCCGGGTAATCTCATTTGCATGAGGTCTAATTTGAGACAGAGAAACTCTCATCTCCTCGTCAACACAAAGAAGCCTTTGTCTTTTCTGGCCTTTTGTATTTGTCAGAGTTGAAAACCCCTGTTCACAACAATATGTCGTGGAGAATTCTAGGAGAATAGCCAATGCTTTTGAATATCCAATGCTTTTTTT